>NW_027362944.1:2487107-3730661 GCF_046119375.1 Phyllobates terribilis | reverse complement strand
AGAAAATAACATAGTTAGCTATAACTGATCACTTCCAGAGCACAATCCACACTTTTCCCAAGATTTCTACACTGCATGAAATGACAAAAAAAGAAACATAGCACTGCACTACACAGTAACAGTGCTCCAGTGTCATTCTGTGCCTGCTCATCTGTCAGCAGACATATTTGTCTTATGGCAAAGATCTAAGAGAGATGAAGACAGAAGACCTATGGATTACGTTGGGAGTGAGGATTTTTCTTTATTAAAGATGGAGTCCCTAAATGTGTTTTATTTTTAATAAAAAAAAAAAAAAATTCTGTCTTTTTTTTTTCTGTTTACTAGAAATTGATGGTGGCTATGTCTAATTTGGCGTGAAACCATGAATTTCGGGCTTAGTACCGGCTGATAAGGCAAAGCTGGCCTGGTACTAACCCTATTATTACCCAGGGTGCCACTCACCACCAGGGCCGCTGGAAGAGCCGGGTAAAGCACCTGGAAATGGTGCCATGATGAATGCGCCATTTTCAGGGGTGGCTGTGGGCTGCGATTTTCAGCGTGGAGGGCCAAGAACGCTTGGGCCTTACCATGCTGCGAATCCCAGCCCCCAGCTGCCTGGTTTTATCTGGCTGGCGATCAACATATGGCGGGAAAAAAAAAAGTTAAGTAAGTTTAAAACAAATATTCGGCTTCTCTGTCTTTTGATCGCCAGCCAAGGTAAAGCCAGGCAGCTGGGGGTGGCAGTACGTAGCTGTCTGCTTTATCTGCGGTGAGAATCAAAAATTCATTTTTAAAATTTTCTTTTCACACTTCTATATGTGACAGACCCAACAGTCAATCGCAGATGCTGTCAAAGAGGATGGGCGTCTGTGATTGGCTGTTTGAGTAATGTACAATCAGCCCATACATTCTAGTATGGTACTATGTATGGGCTGCTTTCAGGTTACTCAAGCAGCCAATCACAGACGCCCATTCTCTGTGTCAGCGTCTGTGATTGGCTGTTGGGACTGTCACATATAGAAGTGTGAAAATAAATAAATAATAAAACAAAAATGACATAGCGCTCTGCAGAAATTTTGATTCTCAGCGCAGATAGAGGTGGCAGCCCGTAGCTGTCTGCTTTATCTGCCTGGTTTTACCTTGACTGGCGATCAAAAGTCAGGAAAGCCCAATGTTTTTTTTAAATTATTTAAAAAAATAATTAAAAAAAAAAAATGCGTGGGCTCCCGCCATATTTTGATCGGGGGGGCTGGGGGCTGGGATTCTCAGCATGGTAAGGCCCAAGCATTCTGGGCCCCCCACGCTGAAAACGGCAGCCTGCAGCCACCCCTGGAATTGGCGCATTCATCGTAGCGCCATTTCCAGGCACTTTATCCGGCTCTTCCAACGGCCCTGGTGGGGGTGGCACGCTGGGTAATAATGGGGTTAATACCAGCTTTGTATTATCAGCTGGCACTAAGCCTGAAATTCATGGAGTCACGCCAAACTACACATGGCCACCATGAATTTCTAGTAAACAGATAAAAAAAAAAAAACCATTACACAGAATTTTTTTTTAATAAAAATAAAACACAAAACACATGTAGGGACTCCATCTTTAATAAAAAAACAAAATCCTCGCTCTGACGTAATCCACGGATCTTGTCTCCAGCTCTGCTACATCTTTGCCATCAGACAAATATCAGAGATGAGCAGGCACAGAATGACACTAGAACCCAGTTGTCAGAGAAGTGCTCAGCTGGCCTCCAGCCGCCGACCACGTTTTCCTGATGATAATCATGCCCATTGTCCAGTAGTATTTACTGCCAGCCTCGGCCAGGGGTCCTCCCAGTCACCCCTCCCCCCTATCCCTTCCTCCCAGTCACCCCTCCCCCCTATCCCTTCCTCCCTCCCCCCTCCCCGTTTCATACTGCCTGGAGAGACGCAGGGTCCGTACTCCACAGCGCGCACAGGAAGCAGTCCCAGGGCGATGACGTCATCACACTGAGACTGACCTCCTGCGCACGCGCCGGCAGTGTCGCGCTGCGCAGAGGAGGCAGAGGGCCCATCACTAATCATATCGGCAGTGCTGCGAACCGGGGGGGGCCCTCTGTTCAGGGGGTAGGGGGCGGGGCCATCGGGACCCGGGGTTTTTCCCGATCCTCCGGTGGGCCAGTCCCCCCTGCAGAGGGGCATATGTATACATGCAGGTCGGCCACATCCCAGTGGTGCAGACACATCCACACTGCACCCTGTATACTTGTGCACTGCCGTCTGCTGCAGTGGTAGGAGCCGCCTGAATGCATCTTCTTCCTGCCGGAGAGGAGCTTGTGGGCCTGTGCGGTGAGGAGGTGGACGCTGCGCACCTCCTGAGAAGTATATGGCACTCCATGTATCTGTGCACATAGTATACCACTCTAGTATATAGCAGAAAGGAGACATCGACCAGAAGAGTCCAGGCATGTGGGTGATGCACATTATTATATTGATAACCAGGTGGAAGAGGAGGAAATGCAAAAAAAGGGGGGAAATTAAAAACTATACGCAAAGGGGACGTCGAGACAGGAATTACCATTAAAACCAGTGGGAATGGATCATGATTAGAACAGCAAAGGGATAATACAGAGAATCAAGCCACAAATTAATCCAGTATCTAAAAATATATATACATATCATTAGTTAGATATATCTGTACATATGGTTGTTTAATTATCATAAACTTTACATAAAGTGCAAGTGTGACGCCTCTACTCTTAAAGCCCGTGTTTTACCCTGGGTGTTGGGGGACTCGGTGTCGGGCCCTGTGATGGAGAGGTGGGATGCAGCCGTGGCCCGGGCCCGACCCGTGCTCAGGGCCGTCACATTAGAAAGAGATGGTGTGGGCTAGGATAATTATCTCTCCCAACTAGTGCAGGAACCAACGAGAGGGAAGGCCGTGTTGGACTTAATATTGACTAATAGGCCTGATAGAATAACAGAGGTACAGATAGGGGGGCACCTAGGTAATAGCGACCATAATATTATCGACTTCAAAATGCCCTTCAGTAGGGTTATCAATAAGGGAACAACAAAAACATTAAACTTTAGGAGGGCGAAGTTTGATCAGCTGAAAGAAAGCCTTCAACTTATTGACTGGGACAAAGTTCTTAATCAAAGGGATACGAATAGTAAATGGGAAACCTTCAAAAGAATTCTGAATACTCAGTGCGAGAGGTATATACCGTATGGGAATAAAAGGGCCAGAAATAAGAGGAAACCAATATGGTTGAACAAGAACGTAAAAGGGGCGTTAAATAGCAAAAAAGAGGCATTCAAGAAATTAAAACAGGAAAACAGTAAGGAGGCACTAATGTGTTACAAGGAAAAAACGAGAACCTGTAAAAAACAAATAAAAATAGCGAAGGAGGAAACAGAGAGACGTATTGCTAGGGAAAGTAGATCAAATCCCAAACTGTTCTTTACGTATATAAATAGTAAAAGGATTAAATCGGATAATATTGGACCGATAAAAAGTGAGGAAGGCAAAATCATAGAGAAAGATGAGGATAAAGCTAATCTATTAAATAATTTTTTTTCGACAACTTTCACAAAGGAAATCAAACTAACAGGAGAAATGAGAAGTGACAAGCTTAATCCTCCACTAAGTATGACAAATCTAACCCAAGCTGGGGTACAGAAACGCCTCAGTAACATTAAAATAAACAAATCACCAGGACCTGATGGCATACACCCACGGGTACTAAGGGAACTAAGTAATGTGATAGACAGACCGTTATATCTTATATTTAAGGACTCTGTTGAGACTGGGTCTGTGCCACTTGATTGGCGACAGGCGAATGTAGTGCCAATATTCAAAAAGGGAGCGAAAAGTGACGCCGGAAACTATCGGCCGGTGAGTCTGACGTCCGTTGTGGGCAAAATTTTTGAAAGCTTCATTAAAGAGGCAATTATGGAGCATCTTGATGCTAATAATCTTTTAATCCCGAACCAACATGGATTCATGAGGAATCGCTCCTGCCAAACAAACCTGATTGACTTCTACGAGGAGGTTAGCTCTCGAGTAGATCAGGGGGAACCAGTGGATGTCGTGTATCTCGACTTCTCAAAAGCGTTCGATAGCGTGCCACATAATAGGTTGGTATACAAAATGAGAATGATGGGGCTGGGGGAAAATGTCTGCAAGTGGGTAGCTAACTGGCTAAGGGATAGAAGGCAGAGGGTGGTTATAAATGGAATATACTCAGATTGGGTAAGCATCACTAGTGGGGTACCACAGGGGTCTGTACTAGGCCCAATGTTATTTAATATCTTTATTAACGACATAGTCAACGGGATAAATAGTAAAATATCAATATTTGCAGATGACACAAAGTTATGTAAAACAATTAATACAAAAGAGGACAGTGCAAACCTACAGAGGGATTTGGATAAGCTGGGTAGGTGGAGCATTAAATGGCAAATGAGGTTTAACGAGGAGAAATGTAAGGTCATACATATGGGAAGGAAAAATGGAAGTCACCAGTACTCACTGAATGGGAAATCATTGGGGAATTCAGAGATGGAGAAGGACTTGGGCATCTTGATTGATGGCAAACTAAATTGGAGTGCCCAAAGTCAGGCCGCTGCTGTAAGGGCAAACAGGGTAATGGGATGTATCAGAAGAGGTATAGCTGCAAAGGATGAGAACATTGTTCTTCCACTGTACAAAGCACTGGTCAGACCACACTTGGAATACTGTGCTCAGTTATGGGCCCCAATATATAGAAAGGATATAAATGAGCTTGAAAAGGTACAAAGGAGGGCAACAAAATTAATAAAGGGAATGGAGGGACTGCAATACCCAGAGAGGTTGGCAAAACTAGGACTATTCAGCCTGGAAAAGAGAAGGTTGAGGGGGGACATAATAAATGTGTACAAATATGTTAGGGGACAGTATAGAGACCTTGCCAGGGATTTGTTCAAAAGGAGGGATATTACGGTAACAAGAGGGCATTCACTAAGACTGGAAGAGAAAAGGTTTCAGCACCAGCATAGGAAGGGGTTCTTTACGGTAAGAGCAGTGAGAATATGGAATTCACAGAGTGAGGAGACGGTGATGTCAGATTCACTACACCAGTTCAAGCGGGGACTGGATGCATTTCTAGATACCAGGCAGATTTCAGCATATACTTAAAAATAAAATAAAATAGTAAGTTGATACAGGGATTTATTCTGACTGCTGGTTTCAGAGTCAGGAGGGAATTTTTCCTCAGGTGAAGATTGGCCAAATCATTTGGGGTTTTTGCCCTCCTCTGGATCAACTTTAGCAATTACAGAACTAACAGGTCGAACTTGATGGACGCAAGTCTTTATTCGGCTTTTACTAACTATGTTTACAAACTATGTTACTATGTTTTGGAAGAATGTTCTCTGGTCAGATGAGACAAAAGTCGAGCTTTTTGGGAAAAACCATCAACATAGAGTGTACAGGAAAAAAAAAGAGGCATTCAAAGAAAAGAACATGGTCCCTACAGTCAAACATGGCGGAGGTTCCCTGATGTTTTGGGGTTGCTTTGCTGCCTCTGGCACTGGACTGCTTGACCGTGTGCATGGCATTATGAAGTCTGAAGACTACCAACAAATTTTGCAGCATAATGTAGGGCCCAGTGTGAGAAAGCTGGGTCGCCCTTAGAGGTCATGAGTCTTCCAGCAGGACAATGACCCAAAACACACTTCCAAAAGCACTATAAAATGGTTTTAGAGAAAGCACTGGAGACTTCTAAGGTGGCCAGCAATGAGTCCAGACCTGAATCCCATAGAACACCTGTGGAGAGATCACAAAATGGCAGTTTGGAGAAGGCACCCATTCAAATATCAGGGACCTGGAGCAGTTTGCCAAAGAAGAATGGTCTACGATTCCAGCAGAGCATTGTAAGAAACTCATTGATGGTTACCGGAAGCGGTTGTTCGCAGTTATTTTGGCTAAAGGTTGTGCAACCAAGTATTAGGCTGAGGGTGCCAATACTTTTGTCTGGCCCATTTTTGGAGTTTTGTGTGAAATGATCAAGGTTTTGATTTTTGCTTCATTCTCTTTTGTGTTTTTTCCTTGCAAGCAAATTAAATGAAGATAATAATACCAAAGAATTTGTGATTGCAATCATTTTCAGGAAGAAACTGAGTATTATCTGTCAGAATTGCAGGGGTGCCAATACTTTTGGCCACCACTGTAATAAGTGAGCTGTCATTTATTCATAAGATGTTCTATTCTTCAGAGCTGAGACTGTAAAATAAAAAGTGAACAATAAAATATCTGATGACTGTTCTTTCACTGTGAGTAAGAAACAGATAATAAAATTAAAGGAAAAAATAACTGAGGGGAGAACCCTGCAGGTTTATTGTCCTTCTATAGCTGTATGGTGGCAGGATGGTGACACTGCTGGAGTCCTGGTGAGGATCTGCATGATATTCATTTCTGTTGACTTTTTATTGCCAACATATTCTGCAGTGATGTACATATAGTCCCTGCCCACAATGCGGTACACATGAGGGACAATTTCATATTAAGCCAAGTAACCTATGATGTCAAGGTCTCATATTTACAAGGTGCTTATTGGCAATCTGAGCCGGCGAATGGCTCTGTGTCCGTATATTCGCTATATACTGCCCGCAATATCTTGTAGAAAGCTCACAGTGACTAAAATGTATAAATAGTTCTCTTTGGAGAATTTAATTAGATCCATTCATACCTTACCTTATAATGAGGACTTAAAGGGCTTTTATAACTAGGTAAAACAAGCTTAACGGGACTGTCCAGGACTTATATATTAATGACCGATTTTAGGATAAGTCATCAACAGGGTGGGACTGGGCTGGCGGGGTACCCTTCTGCAGAGGAGAGGGGGAGAAGAGAATGAAAAAATAAAAAAACCTGCGGTTTTAAGGGGCACGGGCCCTTTAAAAGCGCAGGCACAGTGTATGCAGGGACGCGCGCACGCGGCGTTCATTACCTGAACCGCCGCAACACACGTCCCAGTGAAGCAGCTGAAGCTGCGCGTCTCCCTTCCCCGGCCGGCGTATGACGTCATCGTCATGCGCCTGCAGTGAAGGAGGCGCGCAACTCAGCCGCCAGAGAAGGAGGACACCGCACGGGAGAGCAGGAAGGTAAGAGGTGTCTGTGTGTGTGTCTGTGTGTATATGAGTGGATGCAGAATGGGATGGGCCCCTGGCTAGACACACAAGGGGGGACCCTGGCTGGACACACAAGGGGGGGGACCGGATGGACACACAAGGGGGGCCTTGCTGGACACACAAGGGGGAGCCCTGGCTGGACACACAAGGGGGAACCCTGGCTGGACACACAAGGGGGAGCCCTGGCTGGACACACAAGGAGAAGCCCTGGCTGGACACACAAGGGGGAGCCCTGGCTGGACACACAAGGGGGAGCCCTGGCTGGACACACAAGGGGGGAGCTGGATGGACACACAAGGGGGAACCCTGGCTGGACCCACAAGGGGAAGCCCTGACTGGACACACAAGAGGGAACCCTGGCTGGACACACAAGGGGGAACCCTGGCTGGACACACAAGGGGGAACACTGGCTGGACACACAAGGGTGAGAGCCTGGCTGGACACACAAGGGGGAACCCTGGCTGGACACACAAGGGGGGGAGCCTGGCTGGACACATAAAGGGGAGCCTGGCTGGACACATGGGAAAGGGTGGGCAGGATGGCTATATGGTGGGGCAGGCTGGACACATGGAGGCCAGGATGGATATGTGAGGGGGATGGATATATGGGGGGCCGGATATATGGGGGGCGGGGCAGGCTGGACACATGATGGCCAGGATGGATATGTGGGGGGCAGGCTGGACACATGGGGGGCTAGGATAGGTATGTGGGGGGGCAGGCTCGATACACGTGGGCTAGGATAAATATATGGAGGGGCCATGCTGGACATATGGGGGCCAGTATGGATATATGGGGGGGTGTCAGGATGGATATATGCAGGGGGGAAGGGCAGGATGGATATATGAGGGGGCAGGCTGGACACATGGAGGCCAGGATAGATATATGGGGGGCAGGCTGGAAACATGGAGGCCAGGATGGATATATTGGGGGGGGCAGGCTGGACACATGGAGGCCAGGATGGATATGTAGGGGGGGCATGCTGGACACATGGAGGCCAGGATGGATATATGGGGGGGCAGGCTTGACACATGGGGCTTTAGGACAGATATATGGGAGGGGGCAGGCTGGACACATGGAGGCCAGGACAGATATATGGGGGGGCAGGCTGGAAACATGGAGGCCAGGATGGATATGTGGGGGGGCAGGATGGACACATGGAGGCCAGGATGGATATATGGGGGGAACAGGAGGGCCACATGGGGGACTAGGATGGGTATATGGGAGGGGGCAGGCTCGATACACGTGGGCTAGGATAAATATATGGAGGGGTCACACTGGACATATGGGGGCCAGAAGGGATATATGGGGGGTGTCAGGATGGATATATGCAGGGAAGGGGGGGCCAGGATGGATATATGGGGGTGCCAGGCTGAACAAGGGACTTAATTACTGTTTGGTGCCAGATTGAGGAACATACTTTATTAGTTTATGGTGGCCAGTGAGGAACATTATTATTTTAGAGTCCAATTAGAGACATTATTGCTTCTGTAATATAATTTACTTTTTAGGAAATTGTTTTCCATGGGATAGGACAAAAGCGGGCTCCTGTTACTGTGCAGGGCGGCACTATATTGCTTTTTTTCTTCAACTGGTGTAGTGTAGAAGTCGGGGGTGGAGTGGGAATATTCCCTAGAAGAGATCAGTTATTGATAACTGTGTGTTATTTTCTGCAGAGATGATTCCTGGCTGGAAGAAGTGATGGCCGTCTGTGCCAGATGAAGAAGAAAAGCGAAGATGAAGGACTTCACCTAGAGACGTCACTGGTGAGTCAGTGTATTACATGTGACTCGCCCCCTGGGCCGTGGGGCACTCGGATCCGTGCAATAGGGAGACGATGGGGGTAGTAGTGGCGACCCGGTTCTGTGGCTCAGGGTGGTCAGACCAATGGTAGTCTGCTATTTTCTGCTGATAATGTCCGACTACGCCACCCGTGGATTGTGGTTATTAGGAACCGCCGCTGCATGCAGACCGCTGGGGCTGATGAGGTGTGCAGCTAGGGTAGTGTGACTCTCCACGGGAAGAGTGCGGCCCCAGGGCAGTATAATGGATGTTGGGAGTGATGGTAGTGGGAGTCCCAGTGCTGATTGTGCTGGAGGAGCAAGGAGCACACAGACAACAGGTTGCAGTCCAGGGTCTTTACTAAACAGGTAAACTGACCCACAAACAGTCCCGGCTAGGAGGGGACCTGGATGTCTGAGAGCAACGGGGAAATTGGCCCTGGTCAGGGTGAGGGTGTAGGCCTACCGTGCTTTCTGCACTCCTTCTGGCTATCTCCTCCTGATAGGGTAACAGCCCACGTTTCCGAGCTTTCCGTGTTTTCTCGCCTGTATGGCCTGCGACGTGGGTTCCTTTCTGCTCCCAGCCTTGTATGGCTTTACTGGTCCCTTCTGTTGTGGCAGGGCCTCCAGGCTTCTTAGGCCAAGGAATATACAGTCCCTTGCGGACTGGTTCTCTGCTGGGGGATGTGGAATCCTTCCAGCCTCAGACACCAAAGTCTGGTAGATTAAGTCTGTTATCTGCCAAGACAGGCTTGCTTCGCCTCTTGTCTCTGGCTTGTGGCTCTCCTCCTGCCACACTTCCTCTTAGGTGCAGTGCAACTGTCTGTCCCTGCTCTGCTGAGACACGTCTCAGTCCTGAGACAGGTCATCTGGGTTCTCTCTAACCCTGCCCCCAGCACCAGCTTTTATAGGGGCAGCCTGCTCCCCCTACTGGCCTGAGACAGGAGGCATTGCATGCTAATGTTCCCCTGACTAGAGAACCTCCCCCCTGCTCTCAGACACAGCTTTAATTACACTTGTGGCATCCAGGCCAGGGTGACACATTCCCCCCTAGTGAAATTTAGTACTCCGGGACTAAACAGTAAACAAAGACAATATGCATAACAATAAAACATTAATAGACAGACGACGCACAAATTGAGTTCTTAAGGTCACAGTGTGGCCTGTGACCGGGTGTCCATATCACCAGCACAACGGGGAGCCTTAACCAGGTGGGGGTCTGTCCTACCCCAAGTCCTTCACAGTCTTAGTTCATTCCTGGGTTAGGCTCTGAACGCAGTCCATACAAGGTCCCGGTTATAAAAAGTCCATAACCTGTGAGTCCTTATGGTAGCTGCAAGAAACTGAAACAGAGTATTACCAAACATGCATGTAACTTTGCAAACAATTCAACATTTGGCAACAGGGTTATTTACAATTTTAGTACACTCTATATTCTCCAGCGAGCGGGTATCTGTCCCTTTGTGCTCCTGGTTGACCTACGTAGCCCACTGTCTGGTGGTGGACTGACTTGGCTTTCCCCACTAGCGTTAGGGGTGCAGCTACCAGCTGGGTGTACAGGTAGGGCAGGCAGCTGTCTGCGGGTCCTTTGGCTTACCGCAGGCATGGCAGGCTCACTGTCAGCAGATTGTTGACTCTCCTGGGCTGCTGGTACAGGCTCTTCTGCCTCTGGAACTGCTTGCTCCTCTTCACCTTCCGGCTCTGGTGTTGGTTGTTGCTGTGCCGGTTGCAGGAAATGCAGGACAGGTACCACTATGGCATCATTTATGCGAGTCCAGGACTGAGGGAACTCTCCGAGAACGGTGCTGATCATTTCTTCTTTGTCCTCTGCGGGTTCAAGGTCACTCTGATCCTCTTCTGCACTACGGAGTTGCTCAGGGCACCTTTTGAGATGGTCTCTGGAGACGACACTAGTGGTTTCTCCTCCGTCCTTGGTGATTACGCACACCTTTGGGTTGTCGTGGTCAGACTGCAGTACGGTGTAGGGTTCCCTTTCCCACTGGTCGTCCAACTTATGTAGCCTTCTTTTTCGCTTTAGGACTTGCTCACCAGGTTCTAGGGGACTAGCAGGGGCGTGTTGATTGAAGAGTCTTTCTTGCTTCTCTCTCACCTGGGCCAGGCTCTTCTCCACACTCTCCTGTACCTTCTTGTACTGCAGTTGCCTTTCCGTATCCCAGTCCGCATCCGGGGAGGTGTCCTCAGGTATTAGGACTCCCATCTCCAGGTCTACGGGCAGCTTTCCTGGTCTAGCTCGCATCAGGTAAGCCGGGGTGCAGTTTGTAGCATTCACCGGGATATTGTTGTATAGGTCTATCAGGTCCGGCAGTTTTTCTGGCCACAGGCTGCGTTCCTCCAGGGGCAACGTCTTCAGGAGATCAATGACTATATTGTTCATCTTCTCACACATCCCGTTGGTTTGGGGGTGGTAAGGCGTTGTACGAATCTTCTTACAGCCATAGAGGTTGCAGAACTCCTGGAAGATTTCAGCCTCGAAAGCTGGACCCTGGTCTGTCAGGACCTGTTCCGGATACCCGTGTGGACGGCAGAAATATTGCTGGAAGGCTCTGGCCGCTGTTTGGGCTGTCAAGTCCTTTACCGGGACCACCACTAGAAAACGGGAATAGTGGTCCACGATTGTCAGGGCATAGATGTATCCTGACCGGCTGGGAGCCAATTTGACATGGTCCAGAGCTACCAGCTCAAGAGGCTGCGTGGTGACGATGGGCCTCAAGGGTGTCTTCTGGCTGGCACGGTCCTTCCTCCTTAGGTGACAAGGGCCACAGTCTCTGCACCATTTTTCTACAGCTCCTCTCATGCCGACCCAAAAGAATCTTCCTCTTAGTAGGAACTCCAGTTTCTTCCAACCGAAGTGTCCCGCTCTGTCATGGTAAGCCCCCAGGACCATAGCTGCATCCCTCCTTGGGACCACGACTTGCCAGGTCAGCTCGTGCGTCCGGTGGTTGACAATCCTTCTGCACAACTTGCCTTCGTAGAGGAACAGCTTGCTCTTCTCCTTCCATAGCTGCTTGGCTTCCTCTGGGGCATCTGGATCTAAGCGGGCATCTTCCCGGGTCAGCAGATCTTTCACCAGGCGGACTGCAGGGTCACTATCTTGGGTCTTGGCTCAGCTGTGGTGAGGTAGGGGATTCATCATCACAGTTGTTAGATCCTCCTCCTTCACGCAGTGAGAGTGTTGAGCGGCTCCATACCGGTGAAACGCGGGGAGTTCTACCTCCTCCAGCTCTTCTGGGTCTTCGTCACCTTCAGGTAAGTGAGGCATCCTTGATAGGGCGTCCGCGTTGGCGTTGGTTTTGCCTGCCCGGTACTTGATCACGAAGTCATAGTTGGAGAGACGGGCCATCCACCGCTGTTCCAGGGCACCCAGTCTTGCATTGTCCAGGTGTGTCAACGGGTTGTTGTCCGTGTACACGGTGAACTTTGCGGAGGCCAGGTAATGCTTGAAGCGTTCCGTTACGGCCCACACCACCGCCAAGAATTCTAGCTTGAAGGAGCTGTAATTCTCCGGGTTCCTTTCGGTGGGCCTCAGCTTCCGGCTGGCGTATGCGATCACCTGTTATCTGCCCTGTTGGTTTTGGGACAATACGGCTCCCAGTCCCACATTACTGGCATCTGTGTGGAGAATGAAAGGCTGGCCATAATCAGGGTAGGCCAGGATCTCATCCCCTGTGAGGGCCATCTTTAGCTGGCGGAAGGACTCCTCTTCCGGTTTATCCCATTTGAAGGGCGGCTTTTGGCTCCTGGACTTAGACTGTCCGATCAGGAGGTCCTGCATAGGAGCTGCCATCTTGGTGAACCCGGGGATGAATCTTCGGTAGTAGCCTACCAACCCGAGAAACTGTCTCACCTCTTTGATGTTCGAGGGGCTTGGCCAGCTCTTGATTGCCGTGACCTTGTCAGTTTCGGGGGCCACTCCTTCCGCGCTTACCACGTGCCCTAGGTACTGGACCTTTGGTTTCAGCAGGTGACACTTCGATGGTTTCACCTTCAGGCCATAGCCTGCCAGGGCTTCGAACACCTCGGCCAGGTGCTTCAGATGGTCCTCGTAGGTCTTCGAATAGACGATCACGTCGTCCAGGTAAAGGAGGACCGTCTCGAAGTTTCGGTGCCCTAGACAGCATTCCATCAGCCGCTGGAAGGTCCCTGGTGCGTTGCAGAGCCCGAAAGGCATGCAGTTGAATTCGCTCAGTCCCATCGGGGTGGTGAAGGCGGTCTTCTCCTTGTCAGCCTCTGCCACAGGAACCTGCCAGTACCCGCTAGTAAGGTCCAAAGTAGAAAAGAAGTTAGCTGATTTTAGTGCGGCTAAAGACTCCTCTATTCTAGGCAGCAGATATGCGTCTTTGTGAGTGATACGGTTGATTTGTCTATAGTCGACGCACATTCTCATGGTGCCGTCTTTCTTTTTGACCAGAACCAAGGGGGCTGCCCAGGGGCTACAGCTGTCTCTAATAACCCCAGCTTCTTTCATCTCTCTTAGCATGCCCCTTGCGTTCTGATAATGTGCAGGGGGTACAGGTCTGTGCCTCTCTTTTATCGGTGGGTGGCTCCCTGTGGGGATGTGGTGTTCTATCCCCTTTACTCTGCCGAAGTCTAGCGGGTGCTTACTAAAGACTCTCTCGTACTCCTGTACCACCCAGTAGACTCCTTGTTTTTGGTGCAGGGGAGTGGAGTCAGCACCCACGTGGAGTTTCTGGCACCAGTCCTCCTTTTGTTTCTGGGAGCCATTACTCTCCGCCTGTGGAGATGGAGGCAAAGGTTCCACGGCCCTGATAGCTTTGTGTTCGACCACAAACAGCTTGGCAAGTGTAGCGTACCTGGGTAAGTGTACCTCCCTCTCCCCAATGTTGAGGATGCGGACGGGCACCCTCCCATGACGGACATCAACCACCCCCCGGGCTGTCAAAATGGTGGGCCTGCTGTCTGAGTACACGGGTTCTACCATGTCTTGGTAGTCTCTACCTCTCAACCCGATTGCAGTCCGACACCAGATCATCATTTGACTTTTGGGAGGCATGGAAATGGGGAATGGGTCACTCAGTCTTACGCTACCGATCTCACCACCAGACAGTTCTACCTGCTGCCGTCTCATCAGGGCCTTTATCTCCTTGTTGAGGATTCTCTGTTGGCTGGAACTAGCATTCACCGCCACCTGTTGTAAGATTACAATTACCTCTGAAAGACAATTTTCAATCACGTTAGTACCCACAGTTATTTTAGGGTGACTTTCATGACGGTCAATGTCCACAATAATCACTCCCTGTGCCGGTAGTTCAACTTTACCAATCTTAATGGTCATCTCCTTGAACCCCATCTGCGGCACGGGTAAGCCATTACTGGCGATGATGCTCAAGTTACCGTCTGGATACCGTGTGATATCAGCATCAGTCCAATACTGCTTAAAAAGTACATAAGGGATAGTGGTTACTTGTGACCCAGTATCCAGCAAGGCGCTCATGGGGATACCGTCCAGCACCACGGGTAAAACCGGGCGCCCCCCAACGTACTTATTACGCCAATTGTAAGGGCCTGGTGATCTTATGCCTGGGGGTTGGCCCTCTGCCCCAGGTTAGACCCGTTTAAATTACAGTACCTGGAAATGTGTCCGGGCTGGTTGCATCGACGGCAAATGGGCTGTTCATCCTCTGCGTAGCGGTCTGTGGGCCTCCCTCGGAACGATGGGATCCTCCTCTGTCGACGCCATGGGACATTCTCCGGACTTGAAGCCAGCTCGATGGGTCTTGACGGGTCCACTTGCAACGCCTGGACGGTCCTGGTCAACGCCGCGACGCTCCTGGTCAGCTCCTGGACTTGGTGGTGCAGATCTTTCGACGGGGCTTGGTTCAGGGCCTGTGCATCAGCCTCCACGGAGTCCATAGAGGAGGGTGCCGCCTCCTGGTGGTAAGTGATAGCAGGGAGCCGGGGGTTTATAGCGCTACTGGTTGCAGATTCACGGAGCACCCTTATGGCCCTGTCCTTAAATTGGGCAAAGGTCAGGTCGGGGTTCTGAAAGAACATGAGGCGCAGTTGGGCCCTGTGGGCGCTAGACAGCAGACCTTCTATGAATTGTTCTGTTAGCAGCTTATCCGTTTCCTGCACACTGCCAGGGTCAGTTTGTTGAATAGCCCTCAAGGCTTCCTGCAGATTTAGGGCATAGTCTCTGATGCTGTCCTGTGCCCGCTGCTTACATCCATAGAACCTCATTTTAATCTCAGCGGAGGTACGTGTGTCAAAGGTACCCCGCAGCTGGGCCAGAATACCCTTCACAGTCCTTTTCTTCTCAGTGGGCCATGATTTTACCTCCCGCTGGGCTGCGCCAGTTAACTGCCCTGTTAATATGCTGACCTTCTGTTCCTCTGTCAGGGGGTAAACGTGGAACAAACTGTATAGCCTTTCCTTGAAGTCAGTTAGGGCATGGGGCTCCCCTGAGTATTTGGGCAGCCAGGCCGCTCCAGGGATGTAGGGCAAGGAAAAGGGCATCACCGCTGCTGCAGCTGCGTTGGTGGTAGTGGGCGCCTCTGTGTCCGTCATCTTCCTCCCCCCCTAGTTACGCGTGGCCTACCTTCCGACGATCCTCTTCTGTAGGCCGCGGCTCCGCTGCTGCTGCTATGGACGAGGACCTGGCGTCGCGCCCTGATGACGTCAGCGTCGCTCTCTCTCCCTTCCAGGACCTTGCGCAGCGTCGGTGCGTGGGGCGGAGCTTCGGATCTCGCGCGGTTTTGACGTCCACGCCCATCTTCTTCCCGCGCGGCGTCCTGAAGATGGCGTCCGATGGCGGGAAGCAGCTGCGGATGGTGGGAAGGCGGCAGAAGACGGCGGGAAACGGTCCAAGATGGCGTCCGATGGCGGGAATCGGCTCCGGATGGCGGGAAACGACTCCGGACGGCGGGAAACTTTGCCACAGGTAAGTTACAAAAGTCTTTTTCAGGCACGCAGTACCCGGTGGTTGCGGGCACGAAATCCTGCCGACTACGCCAAAGCTGACTCGCCCCCTGGGCCGTGGGGCACTCGGATCCGGGCAATAGGGAGACGATGGGGGTAGTAGTGGCGACCCGGTTCCGTGGCTCAGGGTGGTCAGGCCAATGGTAGTCTGCTATGTTCTGCTGATAATGTCCGACTACGCCACCCGTGGATTGCGGTTATTAGGAACCGCCGCTGCATGCAGACCGCTGGGGCTGATGAGGTGTGCATCTAGGGTAGTGTGACTCTCCACGGGAAGAGTGCGGCCCCAGGGCAGTATAATGGATGTTGGGAGTGATGGTAGTGGGAGTCCCAGTGCTGATAGTGCTGGAGGAGCAAGGAGCACACAGACAACAGGTTGCAGTCCAGGGTCTTTACTAAACAGGTAAACTGACCCACAAACAGTCCCGGCTAGGAGGGGACCTGGATGTCTGAGAGCAACGGGGAAATTGGCCCTGGTCAGGGTGAGGGTGTAGGCCTACCGTGCTTTCTGCGCTCCTTCTGGCTATCTCCTCCTGATAGGGTAACAGCCCACGTTTCCGAGCTTTCCGTGTTTTCTCGCCTGTATGGCCTGCGACGTGGGTTCCTTTCTGCTCCCAGCCTTGTATGGCTTTACTGGTCCCTTCTGTTGTTGCAGAGCCTCCAGGCTTCTTAGGCCAAGGAATATACAGTCCCTTGCGGACTGGTTCTCTGCTGGGGGATGTGGAATCCTTCCAGCCTCAGACACCAAAGTCTGGTAGATTAAGTCTGTTATCTGCCAAGACAGGCTCTCTTCGCCTCTTGTCTCTGGCTTGTGGCTCTCCTCCTGCCACACTTCCTCTTAGGTGCAGTGCAACTGTCTGTCCCTGCTCTGCTGAGACACGTCTCAGTCCTGAGACAGGTCATCTGGGTTCTCTCTAACCCTGCCCTCAGCACCAGCTTTTATAGGGGCAGCCTGCTCCCCCTACTGGCCTGAGACAGGAGGCATTGCATGCTAATGTTCCCCTGACTAGAGAACCTCCCCCCTGCTCTCAGACACAGCTTTAATTACACTTGTGGCATCCAGGCCAGGGTGACACACATGTACACTTACACTACACACGTGGTCAAAACTGTTGGTACCCCTCGTTTAATGAAAGAAAAACCCACAATGGTCACAGAAATAACTTGAATCTGACAAAAGTAATAATAAATTAAAAATCTATGAAAATGAACAAATGAAAGTCAGACATTGCTTTTCTGCTTCCACAGAATAAAAAAAATAAAATAAACTGATGAAACAGGCCTGGACAGAAATGATGGTTCTTCTTAACTTTATATTTTGCTGAACAACCTTTTGACGCAATCACTGCAATCAAACGACTCCTGTAACTGTCAATGAGACTTCTGCACCTCTCCACAGGTATTTTGGCCACTCCTCATGAGCAAACTGCTCCAGTTGTCTCATGGTTGAAGGTTGCCTTTTCCAGACGTCATGTTTCAGCTCTTTCCAAAGATGCTCAATAGGATTTAGGTCAGGGCTCATAGAAGGTCACTTCAGAATAGTCCAATGTTTTCCTCTTAGCCATTGTTGGGTGTTTTTAGCTGTGTGTTTTGGGTCATAATACTGTTGCAAGACCCATGACCTGCGACTGAGACCACGCTTTCTGACACTGGGCAGCACATTTCTCTCTAGAATCCCTTGATAGTCTTGAGATTTCATTGTACCCTGCACAGATTCAAGACACCCTGTGCCAGATGCGGCAGACCAGCCCCAAAACATAAAAGAGACTCCTCCATGTTTCACAGTAGGGACAGTGTTCTTATCTTGATATGCTTCATTTTTCCATCTGTGAACATAGATCTGATGTGCCTTGCCAAAAACTTCCATTTTTGTCTCATCTGTCCATAGGGCATTCTCCTAAAAGCTTTGTGACTTGTGAACATGTAGTTTGGCAAATTCCAGTCTGGCTTTTTTATGATTTTTTTTCAACAATGGTGTACTCCTTGGTCGTCTCCCATGAAGTCCACTTTAGATCAAACAACGACGGATGGTGCGATCTGACACTGATGTTCCTTGAGCTTGAAGTTCACCTTTAATCTCTTTAGAAGTTTTCCTGGGCTCTTTTGTTACCATTCATATTATTCGTCTCTTTGATTTGTCATCAATTTTCCTCCTGCGGCCACGTCCAGGGAGGTTGGCTACAGTCCCATGGATCTTAAATTTCTGAATAATATGTGCAACTGTAGTTACAGGAACATCAAGCTGCTTGGAGATGGTCTTATAACCTTTACCTTTAACATGCTTGTCTATAATTTTCTTTCTAATCTCCTGAGACAACTCTTTCCTTTGCTTCCTTTGGTCCATGTTGAGTGTGGTACACACCATGTCACCAAACACCACAGTGAGTATCTGTAGCCCTATATACAGGCCCACTGACTGATTACAAGATTGTAGACACCTGTGATGCTAATTAGTGGACACAACTTGATTTAACATGTCCCTTTTGTCACATTATTTTCAGGGGTACCATCATTTCTGTCCAGGCCTATTTCAAGAGTTTAATTTTTTTTAAATTCTGTGGAAGCAGGGTTGAAAAGCAATGTCTGTCTTTCATTTGTTCATTTTCATCGATTTTTAATTTATTATTACTTTTGTCAGATTCAAGTTTTTTCTGTGACCATTGTGGGTTTTTCTTTCATTAAACGAGGGGTACCAACAATTTTGACCACGTGTGTATATAGTATATACAGAGCTCCTGTGTATGTCACTGGTGATCACTGTATTACCTATACACTATATACAGAGCTCCTGTCTATAATGTCACTGGTGATCACTGTGTTACCTGTACACTGACACTATATACAGAGCTCCTGTGTATAATGTCGCTGGTGGTAATAACAGTGTTGTTAGTTTTGTGGTTTTGTATTCATGATCAGTACTGTAGTATTTGGTCACCTTGGGGTGGTAATATATGGTCTGGTCATAGTTTGGCCATATTTGTTCCTTGTATGTGGTATTATTCAGTCACTATGTAGTGGTAATATGTGATCTAGTCAAGGTGTGGCGATATTTGTCCCTTTTGTATGTGGTATTATTGGTGTTGATATAGTGGACTGTGCTGTGTATGGCGGTCATTTTGTTCTTGCTGATCTTAACTAGGAAAAGATTTTTTTCCATTAGGCCACAGCCCCACCATCAGTATTTGGTCAGTATTTTTCTCAGGAGTGGCTGCCGAAACCAGGAATGGTTGATAAATGCAGAATTGGTGACTTGTTTCTATTATACCTTTTCTCTGATTGTTCATCACCTGTTTTGGCTCCCACTCCTGAGAAAAAATACTGACTGGATACTGACCGAATACTGATAGTAGGGCCGTGGCCTTAGCGATTAAATACTTGGACCAGAGCGGCAGAGATGCACTTACAGGGGTTCTCCGGTGAAAACAAGTAATCACCTCTCCACAGGATCATTGATAATATTGATTGGTGGGGGTCTGACTGCTTGCACACACCGGCAGAATGTGGAGCTTTTCTCCCCATTAGACTGGAGCGGCATGTGAGATGCGACCACTGATCCATTCATTCTCTCAGTGGCTGTGAGCGCGGCTCTTTTTTGCAAGTCTCTAAGAGAATGAATAGAGCTGCGGTCAGACGTCCCACCTGACGCAGCATTTTAAAATAGGGATAAGTGTTCTGTCAGGGATAAAACTTCCCCATTCTTCCGATAGGTGCGTTTTCCAATGTTCGGACACAAATGCTCAATAAGTGATCACCTATCCTGTAGAGCCCATGGATCGGTGATAACTTGTTTTAACTAGTGTTGAGCGAGTATGTTCTGTCCGAGTATGCTCGGGCCGAGCTCCGATTATTTACAGCTGCTCGGTGATATGGTTGAATCGCTCCCGTGTGCATGATTTGCAACTGTTTGACAGCTTTAACCCCTTAACGACATGTCACGTATTAGTACGCGCATGTCGTTATCCTCCGGTTCAGTGAGGGCTCCGGCGCTGAGCCCGCACTGAACCAAGCACATGTCAGCTGATTCTTACAGCTGACATGTGCCCGCAACAGGCGCGGGTGGAATTGTTATGAGCGCCATCTAGTGGTCGGTGCTCATAGGACAGGACCATTTCTGCTGCATACAGGGGATCTGCTGGTTCCCTGTATGTAGCAGAGGTGATCGGACAGTTGCTGCTTCAAGTCTCCTATGTAGAGTACAGAAGCAAGCAAAAAGTGAAAAAAAAAGTTTTAAAAAATATGAAAAAAAATAAAAAAATTTAAAAGTTTAAATCACCCCCTAAAATCATAAAATAAACCCCACATACACATATTTGGTATTGCCGCGCTCAGAATCGCCTGATCTATCAATATAAAAATAGAATTAATGCGATCGGTAAATGGCGTAATGAGAAAAAAATTCTAAACGCCAGAATTACCTTTTTTGGTCACCGTAAAATTGCAATAAAATGCAATAACGGACGATCAAAACATCGGATCTACCCCAAAATAGCATCTATAAAAACTTCAGCTCGGTTCACAAAAAATAAGCCCTCACCCTGCCCCAGATCCCGAAAAATGGAGACGCTACGGGTCTCGGAAAATGGCACCATTTTTTTTTTTTTTTTTTACCAAACTTTGGATTTTTTTTTCATCACTTAAATAAAAAAGAACCTATACATGTTTGGTGTCTACGAGCTCTTAATGACATGGAGAATAATAATGGCAGGTCAGTTTTAGCATTCAGTGAACGTGGTAAAAAAAATAAAAAAAAAACTCAGTGGTATTGCACTTTTTTTGCAATTTCACGGCGCTTGGAATTTTTTTCCCGTTTTCCCGTACACGGCATGGTAAAACTAGTAATGGCGTTGAAAAGTACAACTCGTCCCGCAAAAAATAAGCCCTAACATGGCCATATTGACCAAAAAATAAAAACGCTATGGCTCTGGGAACAAGTGGAGCAAAAAGCGAAAATGCAAAAACGGAAAATGCTCCGTGGCTTAAGGGGTTAATACATGTGAGGAATGTCTATTTCTTACACATTCCTCACATGTATTAAAACCGTCAAACAGTCGCAAATCATGCACACGGGAGCGATTCAACCATATCACCGAGCAGCTATAAATACTCGGAGCTCGGCCCGAGCATACTCGCCGAAAGGGTTAACAGAACATACTCGCTCAACACTAGTTTTAACCAAAGAAGCCCTTTAATGCAAACATGTCCATCCCAGTTAGAGTGTCGCCCAGTAGATGTGCAGGAGCCGCCAGTCAATGCTCCACTATAACAGCGAGAGCGGATAACAGATATTTGCATCTTGCTGTAGGTGGGCCCCTAGAGTTAATTTCCCCTGTGGGCCCCAGACACCGCAGTCCGACCCTGGTCATCAATATCAGATCAGTGAGGTTCCAACACACGGCCCCCTCACCAATAAGACAGCAGCTGGAAATACTCAGCGTAGAGCCCAAACAGCACAGCGCTGTACACTGTGTAGTGGCCGATCTTGGTACTGCAGCTCCTATTGAAATGATTGTGATCTGAGCTGTAGTACCTGAAACCAGCCATTGCACAGTGTGCGGAGCTGTGCTATTCCAGCTCTTAACACTGTGTACATCATCTTGCAGAAGTAGCTGATGTCTGGGGATTTCAGGTGTCAGACCCCCACTAATCACTGTATGAGTTCTGCTCTACTCCTTTATTAAAGGGGTGGTCTTGTGTTCCTCTCATCAGAAGCTGAAGATTTACAGTTCTGGCCGGTGGCTTGGCTGAGCCGCTTGTCTGAATTGTGCCCTCTTGCATTCTGCGGGCAGAGGCGGCTTTGCCTCTGCAGAATGGGACAGGCACAGGGGCGCTGAAGTCCACCAGTCTGCAAGTGAGCGCTTCTTGCCAAGGAGACCGGCCACTTCTCAGGTGGTCAGTAACCATAGCAATGAGCTGTACACTGCAGAATTAAAAATCTTTTCCTTCTTGAGAACAGAGAAGATTTTGAATAAGAAGGAAATTGCAAAGTTTCTTGTTTTTACAAGCTCTTTGCAATCTTAGCCTTTTAATACATTCATTTTATTTAGTTATATATTTATTTTACTCTCTTATATAGCGCCGTTAGATTTTGTAGCACCTTACAGACATTATCATCACTGTCCCCATTGGGGCTCACAATATGAATTCCCTATCAGTATGTCTTTGGAGTGTGGGAGGAAACCGGAGAACCCGGAGGAAACCCACACAAACACGGGGAGAACATACAAACTCCTTGCAGATGTTGTCCTTGCTATTATATGAACCCAGCCCCACAGCGTTAATCATTGACCCACCATGTTGCCCACATTCCTCGGCTTTTTTAAGATTTTCTGCAATGAATAAGAACACTGAAGAAAATCTAGATTGATCAACATTTCCTATCACAAATGCAGTTGCTGCAAAACTTGTCCATAGTCCTGTTCCCAGCTGAAAATTGGATACAATTGTATCTTGTGTAGACAATGCTCTGTGAGCTAAATAGCCGGGATCCACTGCTACAAGGCAGGAAACAGACAGATTCTGCTGATGGGTTCTGCTCCCAGAGCATTATTCAGCCTGGACATCTCAGCTCAGAGCAAAACCAGCTATAAGGCTGTGTGCACACCTAGCAGATTTGATGCAGATTTACATGCGTTTTTTCTGCCAGAGAGAAGCGTTTTCACATGCGTTTTTTCAAGCACTTTTCCAAGCAATTTTGAGCATCACTTGGAAAAGTGCTTGACAAGTTGATCACACAATATAAATCCATGCAACCGACATGGATCTATAATGTGTGAACAACTTAGATGCTTTAAATGCAGCATCTATAGTAAAAAAAAGAAAACGTTAATAAATAAAAAAAAACAACGGTATATTCACCTCTCCGGCAGCCCCCGGTCTGCTCTCCGGTCTCCTCCGGTCTGCTCCCGGCCGCGTCTTCTCTCTTCAGCGTCCTGCAGTGTACGGTCAGGACCTGCGGTGACGTCATTTAGTCAGCTGATGGTCACGCGACCATCACCTGATGCAGACGTCAGCGGTCATGCGACCATCACCTGACTAAATGACGTCACCGCAGGTCCTGACAGTACAGACAGCAGACCGGAGGAGACCGGAGAGCAGACCGGGGGCCGCCGGAGAGGTGAATATACAGGTTTTGTTTGTTTTTAACTTTTTTATTTCTTTTTTTCACCACGTGGTAGCCGGGATGAAGAGGAGTTGTAGTCTCGTCTTCCTCCCAGATACCACACGCATTGCGAATAAGCTTCAACGTAATCGCAGTAGAAATGGTCATGCTGCGTTTTGCAAAGTAATGCGAATTCGGCGCGCAAATTAGCGCATCATGTGCACAGCACATCCGAATTCACATGGCTTTGCATGGCAGACTGTTCTACAAACGTTTTCGCGGCCGTAAAAATGCCGCAAAAATGCTACAAAAACGCTACGTGGGCACATGGCCTAAGGCTGTGTGCCCACAATGCGTTTTTTAAGCGTTTCGGCATGGCAAAAACGCTGCAGAAACGCTTAAAAACGCATGTTAGAAGGTCTGCCATGTTCCCCAATGATAGTCCGCATGTGCTGTGCACATGCTGCGGAAATTTCCACTGCGGATTATCATTGCGGAAAAAAACGCAGCACTACCAATTATTTCGCGTAAGCGCTGCTTTTTCGCCGCCATTGACTTGCATTGGAACAAATGGATTCCGCTTCACTAGATAAGCACATGCGGAATACATGCGTTCAATGTGCGGATGGTACCCGCGTGTGGAGGATGGGAGACTCTCCTCCGGACCCGGGTACCATAGAACCTGTCAAAAAAAAGAATAAAATATAAAATAAATGTTATATTTACCTTCTGACGGCCCCCGCTGCGCTCGTCCTCCCATGCCGGCAGCTCGCGATGGACTGAAGGACCTGCGCTGACGTCATAGTCATGTGACAGCAGGTCCTTCAGTGTACCGCGATCTGCCGGCAGCCAGGACGGAGCGAAGCAAGACTGCGGGGGCCATCGGAAGTTAAGTAGAGATTTATAGATGGTGGCCTGATTCTAACGCATCGGGTATTCTAGAATATGTATGCGGCAGACCGGGCGCAATCAGCAGAGCGGTGTTTAAATTTGGCGCCAAAATCGCTGATTGGTCGCGGCCAACAACCGCGACCAATCAGCAAAGCGGTGTTGAAATTTGGCGGCTATATCGCTGATTGGTCACGGCCGGCAGTCGCGACTAATCAGCAGGGCGGGGTTTAAATTTTGCGCCAATAATGCTGATTGGTCGCGGCCAGCGAACGTGACCAATCAGCAGAGCGGGGTTTAAATTTTGCGCCAATAATGCTGATTGGTTGCAGCCGCCGGTCGCGACCAATCAGCAAAGCGGTGTTTAAATTTGGCGCCAATAGTGTTGACTGGTCACGGCCACGACCATTCAGCAGAGCGGTGTTTAAATTTGGCGGCAATAATGCTGATTAGTCGCGGCCGGCAATTTGGCGCCAACAATACTGATTAGTCGCGGCCGGCAACCGCGACCAATCAGCAGAGCGGGGTTTAAGTTTGGCGCCAAAATTGCTGATTGGTGGCGGCCGGCTGTCTCGACCAATCAGCAGAGCGGGGTTTAAATTTGGCGCCAATAATGCTGATTGGTCGCAATCGCCGCCCGCGACCAATCAGCAGAGCGGTGTTTAAATTTGGCGCCAAAATCGCTGATTGGTCGCGGCTGGCCACCGCGACCAATCAGCAGAGCGGTGTTTAAATTTGGTGCCAATACTGCTGATTGGTCGCGGCCGGCAACCGCGACCAATCAGCATAGCGGGGTTTAAATTTTGCGCCAATATTGCTGATTGGTCGCGGACGGCGACCGCGACTAATCAGCAGAGCGGTGTTTAAATTTGGCGCCAATACTGCTGATTGATCCCGGCCAGCGACCGCGATCAATCAGCAGAGCGGTGTTTAAATTTGGCGCCAGTAATGCTGATTAGTCGCGGCCGGCATCCGCGACCAACTAGCGGAGCGGGTTTAAATTTGGCGCCAAAATCGCTGATTGGTCGCGTCTGGCGTCCGCGACCAATCAGCACAGCAGTGTTTAAATGTGGCGGCAAGATCGGTGATTGGTCGCGGCCGCTATTTAAATGTGGCGCCCAAATCGGTGATTGGTGACGGGCAGCGGCCGCGACCAATCAGCAGAGCGGTGTTTATCTTTAGCGCCAAGATCACTGATTGGTCGCGTGTGGAGAGCGAGACCAATCAGCGAATCGTATTGGTGAGGACCGGGGAGCGGAATCGTATTAGTGAGGACCGGGGAGCGCCGCTGCCTGTGCGGCTACTTCCGCTGCGAGAAGCCGGGAGATGAGCGACTGCTCGCAGCAGAAGTATCCGGACCCGCAGCGCCGCTCCCCGGTCCTCCCTTGACACCCTAGCCGCTGATGTCCCCACAGTATCCGCATGGTGTTACAAAGGTCCGGACATTTGTGTTAAAAATCGGTGATTGGTCGCTGGCGCTGCCCGCGACCAATCACCGATTTGGGCGCCAAATTTAAATATCGGCCGCAACCAATCACCGATCTTGGCTCCACATTTAAACACCGCTGTGCTGATTGGTCGCCGACGCTTGGCGCTAACAATCACCGATTTTGGCGCCACATTTAAATAGCGTCCGCGACCAATCAGTACAGCGGTGTTTAAATGTGGAGCCAAGATCGGTGATTGGTCGCGGCCGATATTTAAATTTGGCGCCCAAATCGGTGATTGGTCGCGGGCAGCGTCCGCGACCAATCAGCACAGTAGTGTTTAACTTTTGCGGCAAGATCAGTGATTGGTCGCGGGCCAAGACCGCGACCAATCACCGATTTGTGCGGCACATTTAAATAGCGGCCGCGACCAATTGGATGTCAGCGCCGCTCCCCGGTCCTCCCTTCACACCCTAGCCGCTGATGTCCCCACAGTATCCGCATGGTGTTACAAAGGTCCGGACAATTGTGTTAAAAATCGCTGATTGGTCGCCGACGCTGGGCGCGACCAATCACCGATTTTGGCGCCACATTTAAATAGCGTCGGCGACCAATCAGCGATTTTTAACACAAATGTCCGGACCTTTGTAACACCATGCAGATACTGTGGGGACATCAGCGGCTAGGGTGTGAAGGGAGGACCGGGGAGCGGCGCTGACATCCATGCGGCTAGGGGGTGAAGGGAGGACCGGGGAGCGGCGC
This sequence comes from Phyllobates terribilis, assembly GCF_046119375.1. Lineage (NCBI taxonomy): Eukaryota > Metazoa > Chordata > Amphibia > Anura > Dendrobatidae > Phyllobates > Phyllobates terribilis. Next base: position 3,704,625 of record NW_027362944.1, on the reverse strand, counting down.
TGACATCCAATTGGTCGCGGCCGCTATTTAAATGTGCCGCACAAATCGGTGATTGGTCGCGGTCTTGGCCCGCGACCAATCACTGATCTTGCCGCAAAAGTTAAACACTACTGTACTGATTGGTCGCGGACGCTGCCCGCGACCAATCACCGATTTGGGCGCCAAGTTTAAATATCGGCCGCGACCAATCACCGATCTTGGCTACACGATTTTGGCTCCCGGCTGCATCTCCGTCCCGCAGATGGGTCCGGCGGTCGATGTCCTTCTGCTGGTACCGGCCGGGAGATGAGCGCCTCGCGGCGCTCATCTCCCGGCTGCATCGCCGCTGAGCTCCGTCCCACAGATGAGCCGCTAACGGCCGCCATCTTTTTTCAGAAATCCCGCGGCGCTGATTGGCCGCTGCCGGACCAATGAGCGACGCGGGATTTCCAGGACAGACGGACAAACAGACAGACAGACAGATGGGAAAAGACAATTATACAGTAGATTTTTTTATTTTTAACCAGTCTTTGGGGTCACACTATATAAATCCATGCCGTTTTCATGGATTTCTATAGTGTGACCAAATTGACAAGCACTTTCCAAGTGATGCTAAAATCGCTTGTAAAGCGCTTGTCAACCCGCATGTGGAAATGCATGTGAAGAACGCTTCACTTCTGCATGTCCCTGGCAGGAAAAACGCATGTACAATCCGCATGTACAATCTGCATGTACAATCCGCATGTACAATCCACATATACAATCCGCATGTACAATCCACATGTACAATCCGCATATACAATCCGCATGTACAATCCGCATATACAATCCGCATATACAATCCGCATGTACAATCCGCATATACAATCCGCATGTACAATCCGCGTGTACAATCCGCGTGTACAATCCGCATGTACAATCCGCATGTACAATCCGCATATACAATCCGCATGTACAATCCGCGTGTACAATCCGCATGTACAATCCGCATGTACAATCCGCATGTACAATCCGCATGTACAATCCGCATATACAATCCGCATGTACAATCCGCGTGTACAATCCGCATGTACAATCCGCATGTACAATCCGCATGTACAATCCGCATATACAATCCGCATGTACAATCCGCGTGTACAATCCGCATGTACAATCCGCATATACAATCCGCATGTACAATCCGCATGTACAATCCGCATGTACAATCCGCATGCATTTTTTCTGCCAGGGAGATGCAGAAACGCTCAGGAAAAATCCGGAGCATTTCTGCATCGTGGGCACATAGCCTAAGTCTCTGCATTTGTCTGCTTACACATCTGTACATTTCTGAACACATTCAGGAAAAATTGCAGTACATTTGTTAAAATTGGGCATATAGCATACTATAGGTGCTTCTCACAAAATTAGAATATCATCAAAAAGTTCATTTATTTCAGTTCTTCAATACAAATAGTAAAACTCATATTATATAGAGTCATTACAGACAGAGTGATCTATTTTAAGTGTTTATTTCTGTTAATGCTATTATCTCAGTAAATTAGAATACTTTATAACACCAGCTTGAAAAATGTTTTTAAAATCTGAAATGTTGTCCTACTGAAATATATGTTCAGTAAATGCCCTCAATACTTGGTCAGGCTCCTTTTGCATCAATTACTGCATCAATGCGGCAATGTGGCATGGAGGCGATCAGCCTGTGACACTGCTGAGGTGTTATGGAAGCCCAGGTGGCTTTGATAGAAGCCTTCAGCTCGTCTGCATTGTTGGGTCTGGGGTCTCTCATCTTTCTCTTGACAATACCCCATAGATTCTCTATAATAGATTCTCTATGGGGTTAAGGTCAGGTGAGTTTGCTGCCAATCAAGCACAGTGATACTGTTGTGTAAACCAGGTATTGGTACTTTTGGCAGTGTGGACAGGGGCCAAGTCCTGCTGGAAAATGACATTTCCATCTCCAAAAAGCTTGTGGGCAGAGGGAAGCATGAAGGGCTCTACAATGTCCTGGTAGACGGGTGCGCTGACTTTGGTCTTGATAAAACACAGTGGACCTACACCAGCAGATGACATGGCTCCCCAAACCATCACCGATTGTGGAAACTTCACACGAGACCTCAAGCAGCTTGGATTGTGGCCTCTCCACTCTTCCTCCAGACTCTGGGACCTTGATTTCCAAATTAAATGCAAAATTTACTTTCATCGGAAAACAACACCTTGGACCACTGAGCAACAGTCCAGGTGTTTTTCTCCTTGGCCCAGGTAAGATGCTTCTAGCGTTGTCTATTGGTCATGAGTGGCTCGACACAAGGAATGTGACACTTGTAGCCCATGTCCTGGATACGTCTGTGTGTGGTGGCTCTTGAAGCACTGACTCCAGCAGCAGTCCACTCCTTGTGAATCTTCCCCAAATGTTTGAATGGCCTTTCCTTAACAATCTTTTCAAGGCTGCGGTTATCCCGGTTGCTTGTGCACCTCTTCCTACCACACTTTTTCTTTCCACTCAACTTTCCATAAATATGCTTGGATACAGCACTCTGTTAACAGCCAGCTTCTTTAGCAATGACCTTTTGTGGTTTACACTCCTTGTGGAGTGTGTCAATGACTGCCTTCTGGACATCTGTCAAGTCAGCAGTCTTCCCCATGATTGTGGAGCCTACTGAAACAGACAAAGGGACCTTTTTAAATGCGTAAGAAGCCTTTGCAGGTGATTTTTGTTAATTATTCTAATTTACTGAGATAATGACTTTGTGTTTTCATTGGCTGTAAGCCATCATTATCAACATTAACAGAAATAAACACTTGAAATAGATCACTCTGTAATGACTCTGTATAATATATGAGTTTCACTTTTTGGATTGAAGAACTGAAATAAATTAACTTTTTGATGATATTCTAATTTTGTGAGAAGCACCTGTATGTTTGATGCATCTCATTAGCTAAGCTCAACCTCTTCCTTGCTTCACCTCAATTTGAGCCATAAATTGTGATATTTCATTTTGGTGCATTTTATGACTCCTTTTTGTCACACTTTTCTCATAACTATTTTTTTTATAACTGAGGGAAAATAACAAAATCTTATTTGTTGTACTCAAGTTTTCACAGAAACATCTGATAAAGTGTTGACTTATTTTTCTGAGTTAAACTCTTCCTTTTGGCCCTCTATATATTTGAGTTTGACAGCCCTGATGTAGATGGATGATGATGTGGCAAGAAGGGGCAGAGGGGCAGAGCCTCCTGGCTCTCAGCTTCGCTCTCCACTGCTCACAGGAGACAGCAGTTACTTCACAAATGTAACTGATAGAAAAGATGTCACGTAAGAGGGGGTCAGGGGAGCGATGTGCTGCAGGAGGGGGAAGATTAGCCAGGGGAGTGATGTGCTGCAGGAAGAGGAGGATTATGCAGGGGAGTGATGTAATGCAGGATAGGGAGAATCATGCAGGGAGCGATGTGCTGCAGGAAGAGGAGGATTAGGCAGGGAGCGCTGTGCTGCAGGAAGAGGAGGATTAGGCAGGGGAGTGATGTAATGCAGGAGGGGGAGGCTTAGGCAGGGAAGCGATGTGCTGCAGGAAGAGGTGGCTTATGCAGGGGAGTGATGTAATGCAATAGGAGAGGATTAGGCAGGGAGCGATATGCTGCAGGAAGTGCAGGATTTGGCAGTGGGCGAAGTGGTGCAAGAGGGGATTTGGCAGTGGGTGATGTGGTGCAGGAAGGGGGAGATTTAGAAAGGGCACAATGTGCTGCAAGGAGGGGAGGATTAGACGGGAGCAATGTGCCGCAAGAGGGGGAGGTTTAGACAGGGGAGTGATGTGCTGCAGGAGTGGGAGAATTAAGCGGTGAGAAACATGCTGCAGGACGGGGAGGGTTAGGCAGGGGAGCAATGTGCTGCAGGTGGAAGGAGAATCTGTGACTACAGCCCAGTGTTTAAGGTTTATTGGAGCCTGTCTTTTATATATTTTATTGTTTTTTTTTCTGACAAAACTGCATAACATCTGACATGAAGTCCGCTTAGCAGTCACAGTCCCTGTAGATTGTTACTGTCCAGGTTCACCGCGGTCTCTTTTTGTTTTTAGTGCCAATCTGACAGCAGTGAAGGTTCCGCTGATAATGGCGGTTGGGTTCCGAATAGAATGTTCATGTCTGTTCTCATTGTAGTAACATCACGGAATATGCTAATTTCTTCTGACCACACCCGATGACTGAATAAAGGCGCCTCACCCACTTGTCTATGTCATCACTTTGTGGTGTCACAATGATCTAAGGGGATAAAAAAACGCTCCTGGCAGCTTTACAGTCATTCGTCCCTTCGTGTTAAAGGAGCAGGATGATAGAGCCGCACCATGCCAGCCAGAAGAAAAGAAAGTGGAGCCCTTCAAGATGATGAAGCAAGAAAGCAGACTGTGGAAGGCCATCCAGGACCAAGAGCATCATGAGGGCCTGGTAACGTATACTACACAACTGTTCTGTATATGCTCATGCCATGTAAACCTATGGTGGCCGATTCATCAAGGCTGGTGGATTTCTATACCAGCATTCATGAAGCGCCTATTGGAGGAACGTGCACCAAATTCATTAAAAAGACTAAACCTCTTAATGAACTTGACTCATCCTTAAAGGGGTTGTTCCCTTTCAATAAATGAATGTCCCTAGCTGCAGGTCATTTAATTAAAAAAAAGAGGTTCCACCATCTCAGAGCTGCAGCAGCTCAGTGCGCTCAGCTGGGCAGTCCGTCTGATTACATTTGTTGGCTGCGGCAGTATTGAGGTGATGTCAGTGCCATACACAATCCCAGGAATGGGTCAGGACAGCACAGTTTGATTCTTTATACCTGCAGCCAGGGTCATTCATTTATTGAAATATCCCCTTAAAGCTGACGTACTACACCTCAAGAAATGTACTCCAGTCAAAAGATGGAGTCAATTTCAGTCTTATTTTACACCACTTTTCCAGCCTAATTTGTAATAAGTTTTCAGGTAAAGCTAAGCCACAAGCGGTCCAGATAAGCTCTGTTCACTATTTAAGAAGTTAAAAGAGTGGGTGTAAAAAGGTCAGAGTATTCAAATGTAAGTTGCGCAGGAATTTACTGAGATTCAAACAGTTGTGCAACATATTTCCGGTGAAAACTGCTTGATGAAAAATGTTCCTTGAATAATATAACATTTCAGGTTAGTGGTAATAGATTTTATTATGGGACGTTGATCCAGGGAACTAGTCTGATTGCCATATGTGGAGTCGGGAAGGAATTTTTCCCCTAAAATGGGGCAATTAGCATCTGCCTCATGGGGTTTTTGCCTTCCTCTGGATCAACACATTAGCTTTTAGGTTGAACTTGATGGACTTGTGTCTTTCAACCTTAAAACTATGAAACTGTCCCTGTATTGAGGTTCAAGGGTGAAGCCCAGGGTTCATTTGGAACCATCAGAAATGGTGTGTTTTGCACCCAGTCTGTCCAAGGAAGCCTGTTTGAGCCAATGGCCTCAGAAATATCCTAACATTTCAGAAAGTAGCAATAGTTAGGGTGGCTGAACCATTCTAGCCTTAAGTTTGCCCCTCCAGTCAGTATCTACTATGTAGATGCAATCAAGGCCCTGCAATAAGTCTTTATCGCTGTACAGAGCTGAAAGAGTGAAGGCCAGAGTTCCTTTGGAACCTGTAGGATAGACTGGCTTTTGCCAAGTCTTTCCAAAGAAGCTTTTTTGAGCCATAGGCCTCAGACAGGTCCTAACAAGAAAGTGCCATTAGATAGGTTTTTCTTTAGTTAGGATTGATTCAACTACTCAAGCCTCAAGCGCACTCCTCCGGCCAGCAGCTACTCTGTAGATGCAACCCTGGGCCTATGGTAAGTATCTATCCCTGTACAGGGGTGTAATGGTAAAAAACAGGGTTCCCTTGGGATCTGCAGAATGGAGTAGCTTGCGCCAAGTCTGTCCGAGGAAGTCTGTTTGAGCCAACAGCCTTAAACAGATCCCAGTATTTAGGAAAAAAAAGCTTTAGTTAGAGTTGAATCAACCACTATAGCCTCAAGCTCGCTCCTCCGGCCAGCAGCTACTCTGTAGATGCAGCCCTGGGCCTATGGTAAGTATCTATCCCTGTACAGGGGTGTAATGGTAAAGGCCAGGGTTCCCTTGGGATCTGCAGAATGGAGTAGCTTGCGCCAAGTCTGTCCGAGAAAGCCTTTTTGAGCTGATGGATTTAAACAAATTTCAACATTTAGGAAAAAAGCATTAATCTATTTCAGTTAGAGTTAATTCAATTACTCTAGCATAAAGATCCTAATTCACTTTGTCTAAAGGAAGTTAGTTGGCAAATTTTTATTGTGTGAGCAATGAGGTTATGAAACTCTCTACCACATGAAATTGAAATACTTAATTTTCTAAAAAAAATTCAAGGAGGGCATGTGTGTGCCTTTCTTGAATAATATAAAATTGCAGGTTATCCGTACTAGATTTTGTTATGGGACGTTGATCCAGGGAACTAGTCTGATTGCCATATGTGGAGTCGGGAAGGAATTTTTCCCCTAATATGGGGCAATTAGCATCTGCCTCATGGGGTTTTTGCCTTCCTCTGGATCAACACATTAGCTTTTAGGTTGAACTTGATGGACTTGTGTCTTTCAACCTTAAAACTATGAAACGGTCCCTGTATAGAGGTTCAAGGGTGAAGCCCAGGGTTCATTTGGAAACATCAGAAATGGTGTGTTTTGCGCCCAGTCTGTCCAAGGAAGCCTGTTTGAGCCAACGGCCTCAGAAATATCTTAACATTTAAGAAAGTAGCAATAGTTAGGGTTGGCTGAACCATTCTAGCCTTAAGTTTGCCCCTCCAGTCAGCATCTACTATGTAGATGCAATCAAGGCCCTGTAATAAGTCTTTATCGCTGTACAGGGCTGTAAGAGTGAAGGCCAGAGTTCCTTTGGAACCTGTAGGATAGACTGGCTTTTGCCAAGTCTTTCCAAAGAAGCTTTTTTGAGCCATAGGCCTCAGACAGGTCCTAACAAGAAAGTGGCATTAGATAGGTTTTTCTTTAGTTAGGATTGATTCAACTACTCAAGCCTCAAGCGCACTCCTCCGGCCAGCAGCTACTCTGTAGATGCAACCCTGGGCCTATGGTAAGTATCTATCCCTGTACAGGGGTGTAATGGTAAAAACCAGGGTTCCCTTGGGATCTGCAGAATGGAGTAGCTTGCGCCAAGTCTGTCCGAGGAAGTCTGTTTGAGCCAACAGCCTTAAACAGATCCCAGTATTTAGGAAAAAAAAGCTTTAGTTAGAGTTGAATCAACCACTATAGCCTCAAGCTCGCTCCTCCGGCCAGCAGCTACTCTGTAGATGCAGCCCTGGGCCTATGGTAAGTATCTATCCCTGTACAGGGGTGTAATGGTAAAGGCCAGGGTTCCCTTGGGATCTGCAGAATGGAGTAGCTTGCGCCAAGTCTGTCCGAGAAAGCCTTTTTGAGCTGATGGATTTAAACAAATTTCAACATTTAGGAAAAAAGCATTAATCTATTTCAGTTAGAGTTAATTCAATTACTCTAGCATAAAGATCCTAATTCACTTTGTCTAAAGGAAGTTAGTTGGCAAATTTTTATTGTGTGAGCAATGAGGTTATGAAACTCTCTACCACATGAAATTGAAATACTTAATTTTCTAAAAAAAATTCAAGGAGGGCATGTGTGTGCCTTTCTTAAATAATATAAAATTGCAGGTTATCCGTACTAGATTTTGTTATGGGACGTTGATCCAGGGAACTAGTCTGATTGCCATATGTGGAGTCGGGAAGGAATTTTTCCCCTAATATGGGGCAATTAGCATCTGCCTCATGGGGTTTTTGCCTTCCTCTGGATCAACACATTAGCTTTTAGGTTGAACTTGATGGACTTGTGTCTTTCAACCTTAAAACTATGAAACGGTCCCTGTATAGAGGTTCAAGGGTGAAGCCCAGGGTTCATTTGGAAACATCAGAAATGGTGTGTTTTGCGCCAAGTCTGTCCAAGGAAGCCTGTTTGAGCCAATGGCCTCAGAAATATCCTAACATTTAAGAAAGTAGCAATAGTTAGGGTTGGCTGAACCATTCTAACTTTAAGTTTGCCCCTCCAGTCAGCATCTACTATGTAGATGCAATCAAGGCCCTGTAATAAGTCTTTATCACTGTACAGGGCTGTAAGAGTGAAGGCCAGAGTTCCTTTGGAACCTGTAGGATAGACTGGGTTTTGCCAAGTCTTTCCAAAGAAGCTTTTTTGAGCCATAGGCCTCAGACAGGTCCTAACAAGAAAGTGTCATTAGATAGGTTTTTCTTTAGTTAGGATTGATTCAACTACTCAAGCCTCAAGCGCACTCCTCCGGCCAGCAGCTACTCTGTAGATGCAACCCTGGGCCTATGGTAAGTATCTATCCCTGTACAGGTGTGTAATGGTAAAAACCAGGGTTCCCTTGGGATCTGCAGAATGGAGTAGCTTGCGCCAAGTCTGTCCGAGGAAGTCTGTTTGAGCCAACAGCCTTAAACAGATCCCAGTATTTAGGAAAAAAAAGCTTTAGTTAGAGTTGAATCAACCACTATAGCCTCAAGCTCGCTCCTCCGGCCAGCAGCTACTCTGTAGATGCAGCCCTGGGCCTATGGTAAGTATCTATCCCTGTACAGGGGTGTAATGGTAAAGGCCAGGGTTCCCTTGGGATCTGCAGAATGGAGTAGCTTGCGCCAAGTCTGTCCGAGAAAGCCTTTTTGAGCTGATGGATTTAAACAAATTTCAACATTTAGGAAAAAAGCATTAATCTATTTCAGTTAGAGTTAATTCAATTACTCTAGCATAAAGATCCTAATTCACTTTGTCTAAAGGAAGTTAGTTGGCAAATTTTTATTGTGTGAGCAATGAGGTTATGAAACTCTCTACCACATGAAATTGAAATACTTAATTTTCTAAAAAAAATTCAAGGAGGGCATGTGTGTGCCTTTCTTGAATAATATAAAATTGCAGGTTATCCGTACTAGATTTTGTTATGGGACGTTGATCCAGGGAACTAGTCTGATTGCCATATGTGGAGTCGGGAAGGAATTTTTCCCCTAATATGGGGCAATTAGCATCTGCCTCATGGGGTTTTTGCCTTCCTCTGGATCAACACATTAGCTTTTAGGTTGAACTTGATGGACTTGTGTCTTTCAACCTTAAAACTATGAAACGGTCCCTGTATAGAGGTTCAAGGGTGAAGCCCAGGGTTCATTTGGAAACATCAGAAATGGTGTGTTTTGCGCCAAGTCTGTCCAAGGAAGCCTGTTTGAGCCAATGGCCTCAGAAATATCCTAACATTTAAGAAAGTAGCAATAGTTAGGGTTGGCTGAACCATTCTAACTTTAAGTTTGCCCCTCCAGTCAGCATCTACTATGTAGATGCAATCAAGGCCCTGTAATAAGTCTTTATCACTGTACAGGGCTGTAAGAGTGAAGGCCAGAGTTCCTTTGGAACCTGTAGGATAGACTGGGTTTTGCCAAGTCTTTCCAAAGAAGCTTTTTTGAGCCATAGGCCTCAGACAGGTCCTAACAAGAAAGTGTCATTAGATAGGTTTTTCTTTAGTTAGGATTGATTCAACTACTCAAGCCTCAAGCGCACTCCTCCGGCCAGCAGCTACTCTGTAGATGCAACCCTGGGCCTATGGTAAGTATCTATCCCTGTACAGGTGTGTAATGGTAAAAACCAGGGTTCCCTTGGGATCTGCAGAATGGAGTAGCTTGCGCCAAGTCTGTCCGAGGAAGTCTGTTTGAGCCAACAGCCTTAAACAGATCCCAGTATTTAGGAAAAAAAAGCTTTAGTTAGAGTTGAATCAACCACTATAGCCTCAAGCTCGCTCCTCCGGCCAGCAGCTACTCTGTAGATGCAGCCCTGGGCCTATGGTAAGTATCTATCCCTGTACAGGGGTGTAATGGTAAAGGCCAGGGTTCCCTTGGGATCTGCAGAATGGAGTAGCTTGCGCCAAGTCTGTCCGAGAAAGCCTTTTTGAGCTGATGGATTTAAACAAATTTCAACATTTAGGAAAAAAGCATTAATCTATTTCAGTTAGAGTTAATTCAATTACTCTAGCATAAAGATCCTAATTCACTTTGTCTAAAGGAAGTTAGTTGGCAAATTTTTATTGTGTGAGCAATGAGGTTATGAAACTCTCTACCACATGAAATTGAAATACTTAATTTTCTAAAAAAAATTCAAGGAGGGCATGTGTGTGCCTTTCTTGAATAATATAAAATTGCAGGTTATCCGTACTAGATTTTGTTATGGGACGTTGATCCAGGGAACTAGTCTGATTGCCATATGTGGAGTCGGGAAGGAATTTTTCCCCTAATATGGGGCAATTAGCATCTGCCTCATGGGGTTTTTGCCTTCCTCTGGATCAACACATTAGCTTTTAGGTTGAACTTGATGGACTTGTGTCTTTCAACCTTAAAACTATGAAACGGTCCCTGTATAGAGGTTCAAGGGTGAAGCCCAGGGTTCATTTGGAAACATCAGAAATGGTGTGTTTTGCGCCCAGTCTGTCCAAGGAAGCCTGTTTGAGCCAACGGCCTCAGAAATATCTTAACATTTAAGAAAGTAGCAATAGTTAGGGTTGGCTGAACCATTCTAGCCTTAAGTTTGCCCCTCCAGTCAGCATCTACTATGTAGATGCAATCAAGGCCCTGTAATAAGTCTTTATCGCTGTACAGGGCTGTAAGAGTGAAGGCCAGAGTTCCTTTGGAACCTGTAGGATAGACTGGCTTTTGCCAAGTCTTTCCAAAGAAGCTTTTTTGAGCCATAGGCCTCAGACAGGTCCTAACAAGAAAGTGGCATTAGATAGGTTTTTCTTTAGTTAGGATTGATTCAACTACTCAAGCCTCAAGCGCACTCCTCCGGCCAGCAGCTACTCTGTAGATGCAACCCTGGGCCTATGGTAAGTATCTATCCCTGTACAGGGGTGTAATGGTAAAAACCAGGGTTCCCTTGGGATCTGCAGAATGGAGTAGCTTGCGCCAAGTCTGTCCGAGGAAGTCTGTTTGAGCCAACAGCCTTAAACAGATCCCAGTATTTAGGAAAAAAAAGCTTTAGTTAGAGTTGAATCAACCACTATAGCCTCAAGCTCGCTCCTCCGGCCAGCAGCTACTCTGTAGATGCAGCCCTGGGCCTATGGTAAGTATCTATCCCTGTACAGGGGTGTAATGGTAAAGGCCAGGGTTCCCTTGGGATCTGCAGAATGGAGTAGCTTGCGCCAAGTCTGTCCGAGAAAGCCTTTTTGAGCTGATGGATTTAAACAAATTTCAACATTTAGGAAAAAAGCATTAATCTATTTCAGTTAGAGTTAATTCAATTACTCTAGCATAAAGATCCTAATTCACTTTGTCTAAAGGAAGTTAGTTGGCAAATTTTTATTGTGTGAGCAATGAGGTTATGAAACTCTCTACCACATGAAATTGAAATACTTAATTTTCTAAAAAAAATTCAAGGAGGGCATGTGTGTGCCTTTCTTAAATAATATAAAATTGCAGGTTATCCGTACTAGATTTTGTTATGGGACGTTGATCCAGGGAACTAGTCTGATTGCCATATGTGGAGTCGGGAAGGAATTTTTCCCCTAATATGGGGCAATTAGCATCTGCCTCATGGGGTTTTTGCCTTCCTCTGGATCAACACATTAGCTTTTAGGTTGAACTTGATGGACTTGTGTCTTTCAACCTTAAAACTATGAAACGGTCCCTGTATAGAGGTTCAAGGGTGAAGCCCAGGGTTCATTTGGAAACATCAGAAATGGTGTGTTTTGCGCCAAGTCTGTCCAAGGAAGCCTGTTTGAGCCAATGGCCTCAGAAATATCCTAACATTTAAGAAAGTAGCAATAGTTAGGGTTGGCTGAACCATTCTAACTTTAAGTTTGCCCCTCCAGTCAGCATCTACTATGTAGATGCAATCAAGGCCCTGTAATAAGTCTTTATCACTGTACAGGGCTGTAAGAGTGAAGGCCAGAGTTCCTTTGGAACCTGTAGGATAGACTGGGTTTTGCCAAGTCTTTCCAAAGAAGCTTTTTTGAGCCATAGGCCTCAGACAGGTCCTAACAAGAAAGTGTCATTAGATAGGTTTTTCTTTAGTTAGGATTGATTCAACTACTCAAGCCTCAAGCGCACTCCTCCGGCCAGCAGCTACTCTGTAGATGCAACCCTGGGCCTATGGTAAGTATCTATCCCTGTACAGGTGTGTAATGGTAAAAACCAGGGTTCCCTTGGGATCTGCAGAATGGAGTAGCTTGCGCCAAGTCTGTCCGAGGAAGTCTGTTTGAGCCAACAGCCTTAAACAGATCCCAGTATTTAGGAAAAAAAAGCTTTAGTTAGAGTTGAATCAACCACTATAGCCTCAAGCTCGCTCCTCCGGCCAGCAGCTACTCTGTAGATGCAGCCCTGGGCCTATGGTAAGTATCTATCCCTGTACAGGGGTGTAATGGTAAAGGCCAGGGTTCCCTTGGGATCTGCAGAATGGAGTAGCTTGCGCCAAGTCTGTCCGAGAAAGCCTTTTTGAGCTGATGGATTTAAACAAATTTCAACATTTAGGAAAAAAGCATTAATCTATTTCAGTTAGAGTTAATTCAATTACTCTAGCATAAAGATCCTAATTCACTTTGTCTAAAGGAAGTTAGTTGGCAAATTTTTATTGTGTGAGCAATGAGGTTATGAAACTCTCTACCACATGAAATTGAAATACTTAATTTTCTAAAAAAAATTCAAGGAGGGCATGTGTGTGCCTTTCTTGAATAATATAAAATTGCAGGTTATCCGTACTAGATTTTGTTATGGGACGTTGATCCAGGGAACTAGTCTGATTGCCATATGTGGAGTCGGGAAGGAATTTTTCCCCTAAAATGGGGCAATTAGCATCTGCCTCATGGGGTTTTTGCCTTCCTCTGGATCAACACATTAGCTTTTAGGTTGAACTTGATGGACTTGTGTCTTTCAACCTTAAAACTATGAAACTGTCGCTGTATTGAGGTTCAAGGGTGAAGCCCAGGGTTCATTTGGAACCATCAGAAATGGTGTGTTTTGCACCCAGTCTGTCCAAGGAAGCCTGTTTGAGCCAATGGCCTCAGAAATATCCTAACATTTCAGAAAGTAGCAATAGTTAGGGTGGCTGAACCATTCTAGCCTTAAGTTTGCCCCTCCAGTCAGTATCTACTATGTAGATGCAATCAAGGCCCTGCAATAAGTCTTTATCGCTGTACAGAGCTGAAAGAGTGAAGGCCAGAGTTCCTTTGGAACCTGTAGGATAGACTGGCTTTTGCCAAGTCTTTCCAAAGAAGCTTTTTTGAGCCATAGGCCTCAGACAGGTCGTAACAAGAAAGTGCCATTAGATAGGTTTTTCTTTAGTTAGGATTGATTCAACTACTCAAGCCTCAAGCGCACTCCTCCGGCCAGCAGCTACTCTGTAGATGCAACCCTGGGCCTATGGTAAGTATCTATCCCTGTACAGGGGTGTAATGGTAAAAAACAAGGTTCCCTTGGGATCTGCAGAATGGAGTAGCTTGCGCCAAGTCTGTCCGAGGAAGTCTGTTTGAGCCAACAGCCTTAAACAGATCCCAGTATTTAGGAAAAAAAAGCTTTAGTTAGAGTTGAATCAACCACTATAGCCTCAAGCTCGCTCCTCCGGCCAGCAGCTACTCTGTAGATGCAGCCCTGGGCCTATGGTAAGTATCTATCCCTGTACAGGGGTGTAATGGTAAAGGCCAGGGTTCCCTTGGGATCTGCAGAATGGAGTAGCTTGCGCCAAGTCTGTCCGAGAAAGCCTTTTTGAGCTGATGGATTTAAACAAATTTCAACATTTAGGAAAAAAGCATTAATCTATTTCAGTTAGAGTTAATTCAATTACTCTAGCATAAAGATCCTAATTCACTTTGTCTAAAGGAAGTTAGTTGGCAAATTTTTATTGTGTGAGCAATGAGGTTATGAAACTCTCTACCACATGAAATTGAAATACTTAATTTTCTAAAAAAAATTCAAGGAGGGCATGTGTGTGCCTTTCTTGAATAATATAAAATTGCAGGTTATCCGTACTAGATTTTGTTATGGGACGTTGATCCAGGGAACTAGTCTGATTGCCATATGTGGAGTCGGGAAGGAATTTTTCCCCTAATATGGGGCAATTAGCATCTGCCTCATGGGGTTTTTGCCTTCCTCTGGATCAACACATTAGCTTTTAGGTTGAACTTGATGGACTTGTGTCTTTCAACCTTAAAACTATGAAACGGTCCCTGTATAGAGGTTCAAGGGTGAAGCCCAGGGTTCATTTGGAAACATCAGAAATGGTGTGTTTTGCGCCCAGTCTGTCCAAGGAAGCCTGTTTGAGCCAACGGCCTCAGAAATATCTTAACATTTAAGAAAGTAGCAATAGTTAGGGTTGGCTGAACCATTCTAGCCTTAAGTTTGCCCCTCCAGTCAGCATCTACTATGTAGATGCAATCAAGGCCCTGTAATAAGTCTTTATCGCTGTACAGGGCTGTAAGAGTGAAGGCCAGAGTTCCTTTGGAACCTGTAGGATAGACTGGCTTTTGCCAAGTCTTTCCAAAGAAGCTTTTTTGAGCCATAGGCCTCAGACAGGTCCTAACAAGAAAGTGGCATTAGATAGGTTTTTCTTTAGTTAGGATTGATTCAACTACTCAAGCCTCAAGCGCACTCCTCCGGCCAGCAGCTACTCTGTAGATGCAACCCTGGGCCTATGGTAAGTATCTATCCCTGTACAGGGGTGTAATGGTAAAAACCAGGGTTCCCTTGGGATCTGCAGAATGGAGTAGCTTGCGCCAAGTCTGTCCGAGGAAGTCTGTTTGAGCCAACAGCCTTAAACAGATCCCAGTATTTAGGAAAAAAAAGCTTTAGTTAGAGTTGAATCAACCACTATAGCCTCAAGCTCGCTCCTCCGGCCAGCAGCTACTCTGTAGATGCAGCCCTGGGCCTATGGTAAGTATCTATCCCTGTACAGGGGTGTAATGGTAAAGGCCAGGGTTCCCTTGGGATCTGCAGAATGGAGTAGCTTGCGCCAAGTCTGTCCGAGAAAGCCTTTTTGAGCTGATGGATTTAAACAAATTTCAACATTTAGGAAAAAAGCATTAATCTATTTCAGTTAGAGTTAATTCAATTACTCTAGCATAAAGATCCTAATTCACTTTGTCTAAAGGAAGTTAGTTGGCAAATTTTTATTGTGTGAGCAATGAGGTTATGAAACTCTCTACCACATGAAATTGAAATACTTAATTTTCTAAAAAAAATTCAAGGAGGGCATGTGTGTGCCTTTCTTAAATAATATAAAATTGCAGGTTATCCGTACTAGATTTTGTTATGGGACGTTGATCCAGGGAACTAGTCTGATTGCCATATGTGGAGTCGGGAAGGAATTTTTCCCCTAATATGGGGCAATTAGCATCTGCCTCATGGGGTTTTTGCCTTCCTCTGGATCAACACATTAGCTTTTAGGTTGAACTTGATGGACTTGTGTCTTTCAACCTTAAAACTATGAAACGGTCCCTGTATAGAGGTTCAAGGGTGAAGCCCAGGGTTCATTTGGAAACATCAGAAATGGTGTGTTTTGCGCCAAGTCTGTCCAAGGAAGCCTGTTTGAGCCAATGGCCTCAGAAATATCCTAACATTTCAGAAAGTAGCAATAGTTAGGGTTGGCTGAACCATTCTAACTTTAAGTTTGCCCCTCCAGTCAGCATCTACTATGTAGATGCAATCAAGGCCCTGTAATAAGTCTTTATCACTGTACAGGGCTGTAAGAGTGAAGGCCAGAGTTCCTTTGGAACCTGTAGGATAGACTGGGTTTTGCCAAGTCTTTCCAAAGAAGCTTTTTTGAGCCATAGGCCTCAGACAGGTCCTAACAAGAAAGTGTCATTAGATAGGTTTTTCTTTAGTTAGGATTGATTCAACTACTCAAGCCTCAAGCGCACTCCTCCGGCCAGCAGCTACTCTGTAGATGCAACCCTGGGCCTATGGTAAGTATCTATCCCTGTACAGGTGTGTAATGGTAAAAACCAGGGTTCCCTTGGGATCTGCAGAATGGAGTAGCTTGCGCCAAGTCTGTCCGAGGAAGTCTGTTTGAGCCAACAGCCTTAAACAGATCCCAGTATTTAGGAAAAAAAAGCTTTAGTTAGAGTTGAATCAACCACTATAGCCTCAAGCTCGCTCCTCCGGCCAGCAGCTACTCTGTAGATGCAGCCCTGGGCCTATGGTAAGTATCTATCCCTGTACAGGGGTGTAATGGTAAAGGCCAGGGTTCCCTTGGGATCTGCAGAATGGAGTAGCTTGCGCCAAGTCTGTCCGAGAAAGCCTTTTTGAGCTGATGGATTTAAACAAATTTCAACATTTAGGAAAAAAGCATTAATCTATTTCAGTTAGAGTTAATTCAATTACTCTAGCATAAAGATCCTAATTCACTTTGTCTAAAGGAAGTTAGTTGGCAAATTTTTATTGTGTGAGCAATGTGGTTATGAAACTCTCTACCACATGAAATTGAAATACTTAATTTTCTAAAAAAAATTCAAGGAGGGCATGTGTGTGCCTTTCTTGAATAATATAAAATTGCAGGTTATCCGTACTAGATTTTGTTATGGGACGTTGATCCAGGGAACTAGTCTGATTGCCATATGTGGAGTCGGGAAGGAATTTTTCCCCTAATATGGGGCAATTAGCATCTGCCTCATGGGGTTTTTGCCTTCCTCTGGATCAACACATTAGCTTTTAGGTTGAACTTGATGGACTTGTGTCTTTCAACCTTAAAACTATGAAACGGTCCCTGTATAGAGGTTCAAGGGTGAAGCCCAGGGTTCATTTGGAAACATCAGAAATGGTGTGTTTTGCGCCAAGTCTGTCCAAGGAAGCCTGTTTGAGCCAACGGCCTCAGAAATATCCTAACATTTAAGAAAGTAGCAATAGTTAGGGTTGGCTGAACCATTCTAACCTTAAGATTGCCCCTCCAGTCAGCATCTACTATGTAGATGCAATCAAGGCCCTGTAATAAGTCTTTATCACTGTACAGGGATGTAAGAGTGAAGGTCAGAGTTCCTTTGGAACCTGTAGGATAGACTGGCTTTTGCCAAGTTTTTCCAAAGAAGCTTTTTTGAGCCATAGGCCTCAGACAGGTCCTAACAAGAAAGTGTCATTAGATAGGTTTTTCTTTAGTTAGGATTGACTAAACTACTCAAGCCTCAAGCGCACTCCTCCGGCCAGCAGCTACTCTGTGGATGCAACCCTGGGCCTATGGTAAGTATCTATCCCTGTACAGGGGTGTAATGGTAAAAACCAGGCTTCCCTTGGGATCTGCAGAATGGAGTAGCTTGCGCCAAGTCTGTCCGAGGAAGTCTGTTTGAGCCAACAGCCTTAAACAGATCCCAGTATTTAGGAAAAAAAAGCTTTAGTTAGAGTTGAATCAACCACTATAGCCTCAAGCTCGCTCCTCCGGCCAGCAGCTACTCTGTAGATGCAACCCTGGGCCTATGGTAAGTATCTATCCCTGTACAGGGGTGTAATGGTAAAGGCCAGGGTTCCCTTGGGATCTGCAGAATGGAGTAGCTTGCGCCAAGTCTGTCCGAGAAAGCCTTTTTGAGCTGATGGATTTAAACAAATTTCAACATTTAGGAAAAAAGCATTAATCTATTTCAGTTAGAGTTAATTCAATTACTCTAGCATAAAGATCCTAATTCACTTTGTCTAAAGGAAGTTAGTTGGCAAATTTTTATTGTGTGAGCAATGAGGTTATGAAACTCTCTACCACATGAAATTGAAATACTTAATTTTCTAAAAAAAATTCAAGGAGGGCATGTGTGTGCCTTTCTTAAATAATATAAAATTGCAGGTTATCCGTACTAGATTTTGTTATGGGACGTTGATCCAGGGAACTAGTCTGATTGCCATATGTGGAGTCGGGAAGGAATTTTTCCCCTAATATGGGGCAATTAGCATCTGCCTCATGGGGTTTTTGCCTTCCTCTGGATCAACACATTAGCTTTTAGGTTGAACTTGACAGACTTGTGTCTTTCAACCTTAAAACTATGAAATGGTCCCTGTATAGAGGTTCAAGGGTGAAGCCCAGGGTTCATTTGGAAACATCAGAAATGGTGTGTTTTGCGCCAAGTCTGTCCAAGGAAGCCTGTTTGAGCCAATGGCCTCAGAAATATCCTAACATTTAAGAAAGTAGCAATAGTTAGGGTTGGCTGAACCATTCTAACTTTAAGTTTGCCCCTCCAGTCAGCATCTACTATGTAGATGCAATCAAGGCCCTGTAATAAGTCTTTATCACTGTACAGGGCTGTAAGAGTGAAGGCCAGAGTTCCTTTGGAACCTGTAGGATAGACTGGGTTTTGCCAAGTCTTTCCAAAGAAGCTTTTTTGAGCCATAGGCCTTAGACAGGTCCTAACAAGAAAGTGTCATTAGATAGGTTTTTCTTTAGTTAGGATTGATTCAACTACTCAAGCCTCAAGCGCACTCCTCCGGCCAGCAGCTACTCTGTAGATGCAACCCTGGGCCTATGGTAAGTATCTATCCCTGTACAGGTGTGTAATGGTAAAAACCAGGGTTCCCTTGGGATCTGCAGAATGGAGTAGCTTGCGCCAAGTCTGTCCGAGGAAGTCTGTTTGAGCCAACAGCCTTAAACAGATCCCAGTATTTAGGAAAAAAAAGCTTTAGTTAGAGTTGAATCAACCACTATAGCCTCAAGCTCGCTCCTCCGGCCAGCAGCTACTCTGTAGATGCAGCCCTGGGCCTATGGTAAGCATCTATCCCTGTACAGGGGTGTAATGGTAAAGGCCAGGGTTCCCTTGGGATCTGCAGAATGGAGTAGCTTGCGCCAAGTCTGTCCGAGAAAGCCTTTTTGAGCTGATGGATTTAAACAAATTTCAACATTTAGGAAAAAAGCATTAATCTATTTCAGTTAGAGTTAATTCAATTACTCTAGCATAAAGATCCTAATTCACTTTGTCTAAAGGAAGTTAGTTGGCAAATTTTTATTGTGTGAGCAATGAGGTTATGAAACTCTCTACCACATGAAATTGAAATACTTAATTTTCTAAAAAAAATTCAAGGAGGGCATGTGTGTGCCTTTCTTGAATAATATAAAATTGCAGGTTATCCGTACTAGATTTTGTTATGGGACGTTGATCCAGGGAACTAGTCTGATTGCCATATATGGAGTCGGGAAGGAATTTTTCCCCTAATATGGGGCAATTAGCATCTGCCTCATGGGGTTTTTGCCTTCCTCTGGATCAACACATTAGCTTTTAGGTTGAACTTGATGGACTTGTGTCTTTCAACCTTAAAACTATGAAACGGTCCCTGTATAGAGGTTCAAGGGTGAAGCCCAGGGTTCATTTGGAAACATCAGAAATGGTGTGTTTTGCGCCAAGTCTGTCCAAGGAAGCCTGTTTGAGCCAACGGCCTCAGAAATATCCTAACATTTAAGAAAGTAGCAATAGTTAGGGTTGGCTGAACCATTCTAACCTTAAGTTTGCCCCTCCAGTCAGCATCTACTATGTAGATGCAATCAAGACCCTGTAATAAGTCTTTATCACTGTACAGGGATGTAAGAGTGAAGGTCAGAGTTCCTTTGGAACCTGTAGGATAGACTGGCTTTTGCCAAGTTTTTCCAAAGAAGCTTTTTTGAGCCATAGGCCTCAGACAGGTCCTAACAAGAAAGTGTCATTAGATAGGTTTTTCTTTAGTTAGGATTGACTCAACTACTCAAGCCTCAAGCGCACTCCTCCGGCCAGCAGCTACTCTGTGGATGCAACCCTGGGCCTATGGTAAGTATCTATCCCTGTACAGGGGTGTAATGGTAAAAACCAGGGTTCCCTTGGGATCTGCAGAATGGAGTAGCTTGCGCCAAGTCTGTCCGAGGAAGTCTGTTTGAGCCAACAGCCTTAAACAGATCCCAGTATTTAGGAAAAAAAAGCTTTAGTTAGAGTTGAATCAACCACTATAGCCTCAAGCTCGCTCCTCCGGCCAGCAGCTACTCTGTAGATGCAACCCTGGGCCTATGGTAAGTATCTATCCCTGTACAGGGGTGTAATGGTAAAGGCCAGGGTTCCCTTGGGATCTGCAGAATGGAGTAGCTTGCGCCAAGTCTGTCCGAGAAAGCCTTCTTGAGCTGATGGATTTAAACAAATTTCAACATTTAGGAAAAAAGCATTAATCTATTTCAGTTAGAGTTAATTCAATTACTCTAGCATAAAGATCCTAATTCACTTTGTCTAAAGGAAGTTAGTTGGCAAATTTTTATTGTGTGAGCAATGAGGTTATGAAACTCTCTACCACATGAAATTGAAATACTTAATTTTCTAAAAAAAATTCAAGGAGGGCATGTGTGTGCCTTTCTTGAATAATATAAAATTGCAGGTTATCCGTACTAGATTTTGTTATGGGACGTTGATCCAGGGAACTAGTCTGATTGCCATATGTGGAGTCGGGAAGGAATTGTTCCCCTAATATGGGGCAATTAGCATCTGCCTCATGGGGTTTTTGCCTTCCTCTGGATCAACACATTAGCTTTTAGGTTGAACTTGATGGACTTGTGTCTTTCAACCTTAAAACTATGAAACGGTCCCTGTATAGAGGTTCAAGGGTGAAGCCCAGGGTTCATTTGGAAACATCAGAAATGGTGTGTTTTGCGCCCAGTCTGTCCAAGGAAGCCTGTGTGAGCCAACGGCCTCAGAAATATCTTAACATTTAAGAAAGTAGCAATAGTTAGGGTTCGCTGAACCATTCTAGCCTTAAGTTTGCCCCTCCAGTCAGCATCTACTATGTAGATGCAATCAAGGCCCTGTAATAAGTCTTTATCACTGTACAGGGATGTAAGAGTGAAGGTCAGAGTTGCTTTGGAACCTGTAGGATAGACTGACTTTTGCCAAGTTTTTCCAAAGAAGCTTTTTTGAGCCATAGGCCTCAGACAGGTCCTAACAAGAAAGTGTCATTAGATAGGTTTTTCTTTAGTTAGGATTGACTCAACTACTCAAGCCTCAAGCGCACTCCTCCGGCCAGCAGCTACTCTGTGGATGCAACCCTGGGCCTATGGTAAGTATCTATCCCTGTACAGGGGTGTAATGGTAAAAACCAGGGTTCCCTTGGGATCTGCAGAATGGAGTAGCTTGCGCCAAGTCTGTCC
Organism: Phyllobates terribilis; assembly: GCF_046119375.1. Lineage (NCBI taxonomy): Eukaryota > Metazoa > Chordata > Amphibia > Anura > Dendrobatidae > Phyllobates > Phyllobates terribilis. The sequence goes on along the minus strand of NW_027362944.1, from coordinate 3,683,519 downwards.
GAGGAAGTCTGTTTGAGCCAACAGCCTTAAACAGATCCCAGTATTTAGGAAAAAAAAGCTTTAGTTAGAGTTGAATCAACCACTATAGCCTCAAGCTCGCTCCTCCGGCCAGCAGCTACTCTGTAGATGCAGCCCTGGACCTATGGTAAGTATCTATCCCTGTACAGGGGTGTAATGGTAAAGGCCAGGGTTCCCTTGGGATCTGCAGGATGGAGTAGCTTGCGCCAAGTCTGTCCGAGAAAGCCTTATTGAGCTGATGGATTTAAACAAATTTCAACATTTAGGAAAAAAGCATTAATCTATTTCAGTTAGAGTTAATTCAATTACTCTAGCATAAAGATCCTAATTCACTTTGTCTAAAGGAAGTTAGTTGGCAAATTTTTATTGTGTGAGCAATGAGGTTATGAAACTCTCTACCACATGAAATTGAAATACTTAATTTTCTAAAAAAAATTCAAGGAGGGCATGTGTGTGCCTTTCTTAAATAATATAAAATTGCAGGTTATCCGTACTAGATTTTGTTATGGGACGTTGATCCAGGGAACTAGTCTGATTGCCATATGTGGAGTCGGGAAGGAATTTTTCCCCTAATATGGGGCAATTAGCATCTGCCTCATGGGGTTTTTGCCTTCCTCTGGATCAACACATTAGCTTTTAGGTTGAACTTGACAGACTTGTGTCTTTTAACCTTAAAACTTTGAAACGGTCCCTGTATAGAGGTTCAAGGGTGAAGCCCAGGGTTCATTTGGAAACATCAGAAATGGTGTGTTTTGTGCCAAGTCTGTCCAAGGAAGCCTGTTTGAGCCAATGGCCTCAGAAATATCCTAATATTTAAGAAAGTAGCAATAGTTAGGGTTGGCTGAACCATTCTAACTTTAAGTTTGCCCCTCCAGTCAGCATCTACTATGTAGATGCAATCAAGGTCCTGTAATAAGTCTTTATCACTGTACAGGGCTGTAAGAGTGAAGGCCAGTGTTCCTTTGGAACCTGTAGGATAGACTGGCTTTTGCCAAGTCTTTCCAAAGAAGCTTTTTTGAGCCATAGGCCTCAGACAGGTCCTAACAAGAAAGTGTCATTAGATAGGTTTTTCTTTAGTTAGGATTGATTCAACTACTCAAGCCTCAAGCGCACTCCTCCGGCCAGCAGCTACTCTGTAGATGCAACCCTGGGCCTATGGTAAGTATCTATCCCTGTACAGGTGTGTAATGGTAAAAACCAGGGTTCCCTTGGGATCTGCAGAATGGAGTAGCTTGCGCCAAGTCTGTCCGAGGAAGTCTGTTTGAGCCAACAGCCTTAAACAGATCCCAGTATTTAGGAAAAAAAAGCTTTAGTTAGAGTTGAATCAACCACTATAGCCTCAAGCTCGCTCCTCCGGCCAGCAGCTACTCTGTAGATGCAGCCCTGGGCCTATGGTAAGTATCTATCCCTGTACAGGGGTGTAATGATAAAGGCCAGGGTTCCCTTGGGATCTGCAGAATGGAGTAGCTTGCGCCAAGTCTGTCCGAGAAAGCCTTTTTGAGCTGATGGATTTAAACAAATTTCAACATTTAGGAAAAAAGCATTAATCTATTTCAGTTAGAGTTAATTCAATTACTCTAGCATAAAGATCCTAATTCACTTTGTCTAAAGGAAGTTAGTTGGCAAATTTTTATTGTGTGAGCAATGAGGTTATGAAACTCTCTACCACATGAAATTGAAATACTTAATTTTCTAAAAAAAATTCAAGGAGGGCATGTGTGTGCCTTTCTTGAATAATATAAAATTGCAGGTGATCCGTACTAGATTTTGTTATGGGACGTTGATCCAGGGAACTAGTCTGATTGCCATATGTGGAGTCGGGAAGGAATTTTTCCCCTAATATGGGGCAATTAGCATCTGCCTCATGGGGTTTTTGCCTTCCTCTGGATCAACACATTAGCTTTTAGGTTGAACTTGACGGACTTGTGTCTTTCAACCTTAAAACTATGAAACGGTCCCTGTATAGAGGTTCAAGGGTGAAGCCCAGGGTTCATTTGGAAACATCAGAAATGGTGTGTTTTGCGCCAAGTCTGTCCAAGGAAGCCTGTTTGAGCCAACGGCCTCAGAAATATCCTAAGATTTAAGAAAGTAGCAATAGTTAGGGTTGGCTGAACCATTCTAACCTTAAGTTTGCCCCTCCAGTCAGCATCTACTATGTAGATGCAATCAAGGCCCTGTAATAAGTCTTTATCACTGTACAGGGCTGTAAGAGTGAAGGTCAGAGTTCCTTTGGAACCTGTAGGATAGACTGGCTTTTGCCAAGTTTTTCCAAAGAAGCTTTTTTTGAGCCATAGGCCTCAGACAGGTCCTAACAAGAAAGTGTCATTAGATAGGTTTTTCTTTAGTTAGGATTGACTCAACTACTCAAGCCTCAAGCGCACTCCTCCGGCCAGCAGCTACTCTGTAGATGCAACCCTGGGCCTATGGTAAGTATCTATCCCTGTACAGGTGTGTAATGGTAAAAACCAGGGTTCCCTTGGGATCTGCAGAATGGAGTAGCTTGCGCCAAGTCTGTCCGAGGAAGTCTGTTTGAGCCAACAGCCTTAAACAGATCCCAGTATTTAGGAAAAAAAAGCTTTAGTTAGAGTTGAATCAACCACTATAGCCTCAAGCTCGCTCCTCCGGCCAGCAGCTACTCTGTAGATGCAGCCCTGGGCCTATGGTAAGTATCTATCCCTGTACAGGGGTGTAATGATAAAGGCCAGGGTTCCCTTGGGATCTGCAGAATGGAGTAGCTTGCGCCAAGTCTGTCCGAGAAAGCCTTTTTGAGCTGATGGATTTAAACAAATTTCAACATTTAGGAAAAAAGCATTAATCTATTTCAGTTAGAGTTAATTCAATTACTCTAGCATAAAGATCCTAATTCACTTTGTCTAAAGGAAGTTAGTTGGCAAATTTTTATTGTGTGAGCAATGAGGTTATGAAACTCTCTACCACATGAAATTGAAATACTTAATTTTCTAAAAAAAATTCAAGGAGGGCATGTGTGTGCCTTTCTTGAATAATATAAAATTGCAGGTGATCCGTACTAGATTTTGTTATGGGACGTTGATCCAGGGAACTAGTCTGATTGCCATATGTGGAGTCGGGAAGGAATTTTTCCCCTAATATGGGGCAATTAGCATCTGCCTCATGGGGTTTTTGCCTTCCTCTGGATCAACACATTAGCTTTTAGGTTGAACTTGATGGACTTGTGTCTTTCAACCTTAAAACTATGAAACGGTCCCTGTATAGAGGTTCAAGGGTGAAGCCCAGGGTTCATTTGGAAACATCAGAAATGGTGTGTTTTGCGCCAAGTCTGTCCAAGGAAGCCTGTTTGAGCCAACGGCCTCAGAAATATCCTAACATTTAAGAAAGTAGCAATAGTTAGGGTTGGCTGAACCATTCTAACCTTAAGTTTGCCCCTCCAGTCAGCATCTACTATGTAGATGCAATCAAGGCCCTGTAATAAGTCTTTATCACTGTACAGGGCTGTAAGAGTGAAGGTCAGAGTTCCTTTGGAACCTGTAGGATAGACTGGCTTTTGCCAAGTTTTTCCAAAGAAGCTTTTTTTGAGCCATAGGCCTCAGACAGGTCCTAACAAGAAAGTGTCATTAGATAGGTTTTTCTTTAGTTAGGATTGACTCAACTACTCAAGCCTCAAGCGCACTCCTCCGGCCAGCAGCTACTCTGTAGATGCAACCCTGGGCCTATGGTAAGTATCTATCCCTGTACAGGGGTGTAATGGTAAAAACCAGGGTTCCCTTGGGATCTGCAGAATGGAGTAGCTTGCGCCAAGTCTGTCCGAGGAAGTCTGTTTGAGCCAATAGCCTTAAACAGATCCCAGTATTTAGGAAAAAAAAGCTTTAGTTAGAGTTGAATCAACCACTATAGCCTCAAGCTCGCTCCTCCGGCCAGCAGCTACTCTGTAGATGCAACCCTGGGCCTATGGTAAGTATCTATCCCTGTACAGGGGTGTAATGGTAAAGGCCAGGGTTCCCTTGGGATCTGCAGAATGGAGTAGCTTGCGCCAAGTCTGTCCGAGGAAGTCTTTTTGAGCCAATGGCCTTAGACAGAACCCATCATTTAGTAATAAAAAATCTTTAGTTAGAGTTATAGCCTCAAGCTCGCTCCTCTGGCCAGCAGCTACTCTGTAGATGCAACCCTGAGCATGTGGTAAGTCTCCATTCCTGTAAAGGGGTGTAATGGTAAAGATCAGGGTTCCTTTTGACCTGCTTATGCCAAGTCTGTCAAAGGAAGCCTTTTTGAGCTGATGGCTCTAAACAGATCCTAATGTTTAGGAAAAAAGCTTATGTGTATTTCAGTTAGATTAAAAGTAAAGCCAACAAAAGAGAATTTAACTTTCCCCAAAAAATCAATTATTAATATAGCATTTACCTGCCCAGATCTCAGAACTAATGCACTATTAGGATGTAGCAATCCCATATAATTTTGTGTGCAGTTTTAATACTATGTAATCACCCCCCTCCATTAATTGGTAATATGTGAGTGGTTGTCACATCAGTATTTTGCACCTGTGTTGCTGTCATCGTTATTATATGGTATGATTAGTACTGAGACCTAGGCAGGTAAACACTGTTGCCCTTTTTTCCTGTGTTAATTCTTGAATTTTGGTGGGAATTTAAATTTGTCTTTGCTTTAATGTTAGTGTAGGGACTCGCAAGTATGAGGACCCTTGACGCGGGTTGCGAGCTTGTGTATTTTGGCCAAAATATTTACTAATACCTCATATATATCATATATATTTTTTGCACGTTATTTTTATTCAGGGTGCAGCCAGACCCATCAATGTTGGCTTTGTAAACTAGGGTGTCTGTCTTCATGGGGTGTACTTAAAAAGTGCTGGGCAGCCCGCCTAATCTAATAGTTTGGGCTTCACTAATAGGCTGTAAGCCAGACATTGTGCACTACCTATGTGTGACCAGTGCCCTATACAAGGCTTATTTGTGTGCAGTTTTAATACTAAGCTATCACCCCCTCCATGAATTGGTAGGTTGTGAGTGGTTGTCTCATCAATATTTTGCACCTGTGTTGCTGACTTCTTCATTATATGGGTTTGCTGCATCCTTGTAATTATTGTTGCTGTATTTGCTGTGTTAATTCTTGAATTTTGGTGGGAACTTTAATTCCTTGTTTTTGTGACTTTGCTTTTAATGTTAGTGTAGGGACTCGCAAGTATGAGGACCCTTGAGCAGGTTGCGAGCTTGTATATTTTGGCCAAAATATCGACCAATACCTCATATATATCATATATATTTTTTACATGCTATTTTTATTCAGGGTGCAGCCAAGCCCATCTACAGGTGCATCTCACAAAATTAGAATATCACCATAAAAGTTAATTTATTTCAGTTCTTCAATACAAAACGTGAAACTCATATATTATATAGAGCCATTACACACAGAGTGATCTATTTCACGTGTTTATTTCTGTTAATGTTGATGATTATGGCTTACAGCCAATGAAAACTCAAAAGTCATTATTTCAATTAATTAGAATACCTTATAACAACAGCTTGAAAAATGTTTTCAAAATCCAAAATGTTATCCTACTGAAATGTATGTTCAATAAATGCCCTCAATACTTGGTCGGGGATCCTTTTACATCAATTACTGCATCAATGCGGCAATATGGCATGGAGGGATCAGCCTGTGGCACTGCTGAGGGGTTATGGAAGCCCAGGTGGCTTTGATAGAAGCCTTCAGCTCGTCTGCATTGTTGGGTCTGGTGTCTCTCATTTTCCTCTTGACAATACCCCATAGATTCTTTATGGGGTTAAGGTCAGGTGAGTTTGCTGCCAATCAAGCACAGTGATACTGTTGTTTTAAACCAGGTATTAGTACTTTTGTCAGTGTGGACAGGGGCCAAGTCCTGCTGGAGAATGAAATTTCCATCTCCAAAAAGCTTGGCGTAGCTAAGGTTTTGGTTCAGGGGGCCGAAACTTCTGAGTGGGCCTCTAACCAGGTAACCCTGATTACAACTATAGCGGCGCACCCAGATAGTTGATGTAGGAAAACCTCAGCAGATGACCGCGCTGTTGCTAAAAATAATCTCTATACAAAGACCAGCACTGATATTACCGCCATATGGTGACATCTATTGATAGATGCCAGTCCTGCAGAACATATAAGAGATCACAGCTCAGTTTTATATAGTACCTTACAGCTGACGTTCTTTCTGATTAAATTGTTCACTTTTCCCGTCTTTTCCATCTGGCCCAGACCGACACGACAACTTCTCCAGCCAGGACTCAGAGTCTCAGGTATGCAGAGATCACAACAAAGACACATTTGACTCCTTACATTTCAGGCACTGACCACATCTATCCCCAACCTGCACAAACTTCTCATCCTGCTGATACCCCAATACTGAGCCTCTGCTGCAAAATGTGTCCCTATTACTGCACCTACTGTGTGCCCTCTAGATGGTAAAACAAACCTCTAAAATAAAGTAATGCCGTGTGCAAGTGTCCTAGAAAACAGTGCCCACATTGTGCCCCCTAGAAAGTAATAGTGCCCCTTCGACAGTCACGATAACCTGAGTTCCCCTATAACAATAAGTGCCCACCTAAGATTTAATAATGTCCTGAGTCTCCCCCCATGTAGAGCTCCGCTCTAACCAGTATGATGTTCTCCTATTCACGATATAATTCCCCCTCACTGTATAGTACCCCCACAAAGTATACTGACCCCTTAGTAGCCCCCAAGCTGATGGCTCCAACACTGTATGATGGCCTCCACACTATACAAAGACCCCACATTATCTCCCACACTGTATGATGGCCCCCACGCTGTTCAAAGAACCCACATTATCTCCCACACTGTATAAATAGCCTACATATAGTATAATGCACCAGATAGTCCTCAATATAGTATAATGCACTCCCCATAGTCCTTCGTATAGTATAATGCGCCCCTATAGGCAGAGTCTGTAGTAAAATGCTCCCCCCATTGACAGAGTGTGTAGTATAAAGCTCCCCCCCATAGGCAGAGTCTGTAGTATAATGCTCCCCCCCTCCTCATAGGCAGAGTCTGTGGTATAATGCCCCCCCATAGGCAGAGTCTGCAGTATAAAGCCCCCCCCATAGGCAGAGTCTGTAGTATAATGCTCCCCCCTCCTCATAGGCAGAGTCTGTAGTATAATGCCCCCCCCTTCTCATAGGCAGAATCTGTAGTATAATGCCCCCCCCCATCTCATAGGCAGAGTCTGTAGTGTAATGTGCCCCCCCTCCTCATAGGCAGAGTCTGTGGTATAATGCCCCCCCATCTCATAGGCAGCGTCTGTAGTATAATGCCCCACTTATAGGCAGAGTCTGTAGTAAAATGCACCCCCCATAGGCAGAGTCTGTAGTATAATGCTCCCCCTCTTATAGGCAGAGTCTGTAGTACAATGTCCCCCCCATAGGCAGAGTCTGTAGTATAATGCTCCCCCCCTCCTCATAGGCAGAGTCTGTAGTATAATGCCCCCCCATAGGCAGAGTCTGCAGTATAATGCCCCCCCATAGGCAGAGTCTGTAGTATAATGCTCCCCCCTCCTCATAGTCAGAGTCTGTAGTATAATCCCCCCCCCTCCTCATAGGCAGAATCTGTAGTATAATGCCCCCCCATCTCATAGGCAGAGTCTGTAGTATAATGTCCCCCCCCTCCTCATAGGCAGAGTCTGTGATATAATGCCCCCCCCATCTCATAGACAGCGTCTGTAGTATAATGCCCCACCTATAGGCAGAGTCTGTAGTAAAATGCACCCCCCATAGGCAGAGTCTGTAGTATAATGCTCCCCCTCTTATAGGCAGAGTCTGTAGTACAATGTCCCCCCATAGGCAGAGTCTGTAGTCTACTGCTCTCCCCTGCTCATAAACAGAGTCTGTAGTATAATGCCCCCCATAGGCAGAGTCTGTAGTAGAATGCTCCCCCATAGACAGAGGCTTTAGTATAATGCTCCCCCCCTCCCCATAGACAGTCTGTAGTATAATGCCCCCCCTCCCCATAGGCAGAGTCTTTAGTATAATGCCCCCCTCTCTGTGGGCAGAGTCTTTAGGATAATGCTCCCCCATAGGCAGAGTCTGTAGTATAATGCACCTCCCCCTTCCCATAGGCAGAGTCTGTAATATAATGCCGCCCCCCACCCGGCAAAAAATAAATAAACAGTACTCATCTCTCCTCCTGGTTCCCTCGCTGCTCAGAGCACCCAGCACGCACACATCTTCAGCACAGCGGGCTGGGCGCCAAGTGATGATGTCAGAGACGTCAGTCACAGAAGGGACTAATGGGAGAGAGATCCGCGCTCCCTCTCTCATCAGTAAACTTGCGGCGGTGGCGGGCAGTGGGGCCCGATGCTGGCACCAGGGTCATGCTAGATACAGTTACACTGGCGTAGCCCTGGATGGGCCCCCTAAGAGCGAGGGGCCCGGGGCCACCGCCCCCTTTGCCCCCCTGGTAGCTTGATACTGTGGCAGAGGGAAGCATGAAGTGCTCTAAAATTTCCTGGTAGACGGCTGCGCTGACTTTGGTGTTGAAAAAACACAGTGGACCTACAGCAGCAGATGACACGGCTCCCCAAACCATCACTGATTGTGGAAACTTCACACTAGACCTCAAGCAGCTTGGATTGTGGCCTCTCCACTCTTCTTCCAGACTCTGGGACCTTGATTTCAAATGAAAATTGGAACTCTGGACATCTGTCAAGTCAGCAGTCTTCACCATGATTGTCATGATTGTGGAGCCTACTAAAACAGACTAAGGGACCTTTTTAAATGCTTAGGAAGTCTTTGCAGGTGTTTTTTGTTAATTATTTTAATTTACTGAGTTAATGACTTTTGTGTTTTCATTGGCTATAAGCCATAATCATCAACATTAACAGAAATAAACACTTGAAATAGATCACTGTGTTTGTAATGACTCTATATAATATATGAGGTTCACTTTTTGCATTGAAGAACTGAAATAAATTAACTTTTTGATGATATTCTAATTTTGTGAGATGCACCTATATGTTATGGCCTTGTAAATTAGAGTGTCTATCTTCATGGGGTGCACTTAAATAGTGCTGGGCAGCCCGTGTTCTTGCCTCAGCAGCGAATTTAGCTATCCAGGGAATCTAGTCACTTTATGTGTATATCAGTTCTGACATTATGTTGCTTGCATTTGAATCCTGTCTCTTTTTTATTGTTTGATAACTGCACTGTCTGCTAGTGATTTAATGTATTTGCTCTAGTTTCAATTTGCAATGCATTATGGGAAAGTTCCAAGAGCATTGTGAGACAGTTCTTGTTGCATTGTGGTCCTGTTCTTGTCACAGTTTGGGCAGCGACCATTATTTCCTCTTCTCTTCTGATGGAGAAGTTCCCTTATCACTCATCTTGTAAAGTGGCACAGAGCGGTAGTCGTGACTGAACGTCGGTCTGATTTCGCTCTGGCACTTTACAGACAATGGGTGTCCCAGTCCCAGTGTGCTCTAGGGTGTGGGGTGCAGCACACTCTCTTGTAGGCCGCAGGCCTCCACTGCCTTCAGGCTTCTGTCCTCAGAAGCCGCCGCTCACAATTTAGGGAACACGAAGTTCTTTGTAACAGTCAAACATATACTTGACAGTTCAAGTTCATCAGGTGGGTACAGATGGGATAAGGCAGGGTTCCCCAACTCCAGTCCTCAAGGCCCACCAACAGGTCATGTTTTCAGGATTTCCTTAGTATTACACAGGTGATAATTGCATCACCTGCACAGGCAATAATTCCATCACCTGTGCAATACTAAGGAAATCCTGAAAACATGACCTGTTGGTGGGCCTTGAGGACTGGAGTTGGGGAACCCTGGGATAAGGCACAGCAATTCACATTATCCTCCTTCTTAGCATAACTCCTCTTCAGCCCTGTTGCTAGCTCATCCTGTATTTCTCGTCCACCTCTGCAGTGCACCCGGGACTGGCCTTCAACTTCCATCTATGCAGGTCCCTGTCCATCTTCCTTTGTACTTCAGAGCACACAAAGTGTCCGGCAGCTCCTATGCCAGACCTTAGGCTCTGGACGTGACTGGAGCGACTGCTCTGGATCCCAGTAATGCCTCCCACTGCCTGGAACATTGAGTACTATATACAGTGGGTACGGAAAGCATTCAGACCCCTTTACATCTTTCACTCTTTGTTTCATTGCAGCTGTTAGGATCATTCAGCCATGGAGGGTCCTTGTTGGAGTCGGGGTATCCCCGTAACAAGAAATACACAGACACGTAGTGTATAATCAAGTACTGGGAAGCCCCTGAGCGCGTCTCCCTCTATGGGTGCTGTCCCTTTATTTATAATAATAATCATTTTTTTTTTTTTTTTTTTGTCAGACATGCGCAGTAAAATGCCTTTGTTTCACAGGCAGCGAAATGATGATTCATAACAGTGGAATGTTGATAAGAAAGTTTCATAAACAGAAAAGTGATAATTAGTAGAAGGTTGCTGAGACAGCTAAAACAAGTTACAATCTAGTTTCTGGGCGTCAGTCCAAATGTCCAGATAAGGGAAGAATAACTTCATCTGTGTCTTACATCGTAGTCTTGCGTGAAGTACAACTCCCATCATCCTCTCAGTCCCCCCTTTGATTCTTCCTTATGGACTTTTGGTAGAAAACCTGGTCCGGGAGTTCTTTTCTTTCATATTCTTGAGTCCGTGTTACAAAGCTTATTTATGCATATTAAAATAATTTTTAATCCTATTTTAAACACTACATATATGACTACTATAATTAGCACAATCTGTAATATACCTTGCAGAATTCCAGCCACCCAACCTCCAATACCCTTAAACCAGTTCTTTGGGTTGAGAAAGGAGAAGGTGTCTGACCACCAGCTATCTTTATTTTGGTCATTGTGTCTGTCATATTCATCCCGTAATCGTTGTATATCTGCCAGCTTGAACCTCATACTCATTGTACTGTTTGGATCTATGTAATGACAACAGGTTTGACCAATAATTTGACACATTCCTCCCTGGGCCGCAGTTAGGTAGTCTAACACTACAGTATGTTGATTAGTAACAATTATAAGTTGATTTTGTACAGCTATACTAGTATTAAGTATATCCATAATATCCCATATCTGATCATCTAGATAGTCGGTGGCCTGAACTAATTTATCCCACATCTGCATCAACATTGGATACACAAAGAAAGTGCTGAATATTTTATTAGGAATTCCCATTTGGACCACATGTGGCCTACCTGAAGGTCTAGGCGAGTTGTCGGCTGCTCTTTTGTATAGTGTGTGTTTAGGTACTGCTTGCATATCTACCTGCTGATTCTGAACTATAAATGTGGCCGGTGTTAAGCGTCCTAGAGTACATGTACCTTTTATTCCTACTGGGAGCCATTTGTATGCTCCATTTCCACAAATCCAGAAGGTTCCTTCAGGCAGATCCCATATTGCAGAGTGTTGGAGCACCAACCTATGTACCAAATCTAAAAATTTAGATACATTCTGAAGTATACACCAAGGGGGTTTTTGACCTAATGGACTACAGTATCCTGCATCTGGATTTTCACAAGTCGGTGTACCTGGGTCATATGCACTTGACTCATTACATAATATATTACCTGGTATCTTTGAACATGTATCATTGTTTCCATCGGGGAATAATTGTGAATATTTCCAACCATTATTGTGTATGTATTTTTCTACTATATCAGGTTTAAAAGGTTGAGAAGAAGATACTGTGCTACTAAAACTGAGTTGTATATTTTCTGTAGGAATTAACCCTAAGTCTGTTAGTCCCGTCTTATTTCTAGGAACCCATACACCTCCTTTAAACGCTAAATATTGTAAGTTGTTTATTTTTCCGGTCATATTACCTTGCCACCAGGGAAATCCCACCCACCCCACAACTGGGATGGCAACAGTGGTGTTCCATAATCTAGAATTAACGGTTTGGTTATTTGCTAATTTGTCTGAGCAATTAGTCCATGTAAACACTTCCTCAGGGGTCATGGGTACGGCCAGGAAGGGTATGCTCGTGGCTGATATCGGAGAATGCGTACAAATCCAACAGTCTGCTATTTTCTGTCCGCCATCGAGCAGCCCGTTTACCAATGTCTCATGATGTTTTATAAATTTATTATCTGTAGGTTTTGGGGAACTTAGTTTATCCCACAGGTCTCCCTGATCTATCGTTATAGCTAACACAAGTACAATCACCACTATTTCTTTTTGCAATGGCTTGCATGTACCCATGCTGATTTTCCTTCCAATTTTACTGCAGTTGGAGTTGTCAATAACACCTGATATGGACCCTCAAATCTGGGTTCTAGCGTTCTTCTGTTATGTCTTTTTACGTAGACTTCGTCTCCTGGTTGCAGCTTGTGCGTTCCCTCAATGGAATCTGGATCTGGAATGGAAGAGAACACTAAAGAGTGTATTTTAGACACATGCTTACATAAATTTTGTACATAAGCAGTTAAGCTTTCAGTTTCTAACATTAAAGTCTGTGGGAAATACAATCCTGTATTGGCAACTCTACCAAACAATATTTCATGGGGGGTGAGTTTGCTCTTTCCCTGGGGGGTGTTTCTGACTGAATACAATGCTATTGGGAGACACTCAGTCCATGGTTTCTGTGTTTCTGCCATGGCTTTCTGTATTTTTAACTTAAGTGTTCCATTCATTCTCTCAACCTTACCAGAACTCTGTGGGTGGTAAGGGGTGTGTAGTTCACTTTTTATACACAACATTTTCATTACATTCTGAAAAATCTCTCCAGTAAAATGTGTACCTCTATCTGACTCGATCACTTCTGGGATACCATAACGGGGTACCAGTTCATGTGCTATTTTTACTGCAGTGACTTTAGCCGTGGCTGTATGAACTGGATAAGCCTCTGGCCACCCCGAAAACATGTCCACACATACCAGTACATACTCATAGTGTCCATGCTTAGGCATCTGGATGTAATCGATCTGAAGTCTCTGGAACGGATATAGTGGTCTTACATGGTGCTTCTGGGGGGTCTTAACAGTCTGTCCTGGATTGTGGGCTAAACAGATTTCACAAGAACCACATTTTGCTCGAGCTACCTGGCCGAACCCTGGGGCTAACCACTTCTGTCTGACCCTCTGTATCATACCGTTTGCAGACACATGTGTAGGTCCGTGGGCTTCACTGACCACAACAGGGTACCATGCTCGGGGGAGACAAAGCTCATCTCCTTTTTTCCATAGTCCTTCTTTTTCTTCTGCCCCCTGTTTCTGCCACTCTTCTTTTTCTTCTCTACTCACCTGCTGGTGGGCTTCTTTGAGCCGTGTAATTAAGTCAAATTCTGATACTGCACTAATAGTGTGGTCAGTTGTCAGAGGTTTTACTGCAGCTCGCTTAGCAGCTTTGTCGGCTCGGTCATTACCCCTAGCTATCTCGGTGTCGAGTCTTACATGTGCAGGTACTTTTATTACTGCTACTTGTTTGGTTGAGGCAGCTGATTCTAGGATTTGTCTAATCATTTGTCCATGTTTTACTGGTTGACCTGAAGCTGTCATATAACCTCTAGCTCTCCATATACATCCAAAATCATGTACAATACCATATGCATATCTAGAATCAGTAAAAATATTAGCGGTTTTTTCTTTTGCTAACTGTAATGCTCGTATTAGAGCTAATAGTTCAGCTTCCTGGGCTGAACAGCTGGCCTGCATTGGCTCAGCTTCAATAACATCATGATCTGATACAATGGCATAACCTGTATGAAAGTTACCAGTTTCATCTGCATACCTACTACCATCTATATACATATGTAGGTCTGGATTGTCAAGAGGGGTGTCCTGTACATTAGGTAGCCCTTGTGTTTCTTGTTCTATACACTGTAAGCAATCATGTATTATATTGTCTTGTTCGTGGTATTGTAAAAAATTTTCATCTTCGTCTTCCTGACCTCCTTCCACTCCCCCCTTTGTCTCTAGTGGTAACAGAGTGGCTAAATTTAGAGACAATATGCGGCGAAAAGTGAGGTTTGGTGGCATTAGTAAGGAGCATTGTAATCTAAGATGTCTAGCCATTGAAATGTGTTTTGGCAATACCTGATTCAGTATGCCATGTACATCATGTGTAGTTTGTACTATTAAGGCATGGTCTAGTACTATTTCTGAGGCTTTTTCTACCAAAAGAGAGACAGCTGCTACTACTCTGACACATGATGGTGCAGCTTTGGTAACATTATCTAATTGAGCAGAATAGTATGCGACAGGTCTTTGTTTATTTTCATGTTTCTGTGTTAGTACTCCTGTAGCATGATTAGACATTTCCGCAGCCATTAATTGGAATGGTTTGGCGTAGTCTGGGATTCCCAAGGCCGGGGCTGACATGAGACCTTTCTTGAGGTCTTGAAAGGCTATGAGCGCTGATTCAGTTAACTGGAAAGGCTCGATTTTTAAACAATCATATAGAGGTTGCATAAGCTGACTAGCATGTATAACCCATTGTCTGCAGTGTGATACTATTCCCAAAAATGCTCTTAATGTTTTGTAGTTCTTGGGAGGAACAAGATCTCTAATGATTTTTAGTCTGTCGGCGGTGAGGTGCCGAATACCTTGTGAAATGCAGTGTCCTAGAAATACTACCGTAGTCATACAAAGTTGTACTTTTTTCTTGTTAACTTTACAGCCCATGTCTGCTAGAAATATTAACAATCTTATTGTGTTGCTGTTTGCGGACTCTTGAGCAGGGGCACATAATAATAGGTCATCAACATATTGAAGAATTACAACCTCATCCGTAGGTTTGAAATTTTGAAGAACTGATCTCATAGCTTCTGAGTACAAGGTAGGTGAATGTATCATACCCTGTGGTAATCTTGTCCATGCTAATTGTCTATTCTTAAATGTAAATGCAAACAGTTTGTAACAGTCTGGGTGTAATGGTACTGAAAAAAATGCATTTGATAAGTCTATGACAGAAAATACTCGTGCTGTTGCTGGGATCTGTGATAGCAACGTGTGTGGATTTGGCACAACAGGAGTAATAGGTTCCAAAATTTTATTTATCTCTCTTAAATCATGTACCATCCGGTACCTAGCAGCTGACCCCTCAGTAGATTTCTTTTTTACGGGGTACAACGGTGTATTGGCTGGTGACTTTACTTCTATCAGTACTCCAGTTTTTAGATAATCTTTTATCTGTTCTCCTATGGCGTGTTCTTGTTGGGCACTAATAGGATACTGTCTCAATTGGGGTAGTGTCACACCTGGAACAGGGGTGACTTTTACAGGAGCTATTGGCATTAGTCCTACATCGGTGTCATGTTGTGCCCATAATTTTTCTGGTACCTCAGAAAGATCTAAAATAATTTGGGTAGGGGCAGGATCTTTCTCATCCTCTAAGGCTTGGACTTTTACAATGTTTTCTAGAGACTCTTGGTCATCAGGCACCAAAATTTGGACTCTACCATCCTTTGTCTCTTACCACTCCTGCTTTTCTAGCCCGAATGTCCTCCCATAGTTTCCTGTTAAACCTGTCATGCCTTGCTACCTGAAAAGTTTTGCAAACTTTCCCTAAATTCTTAGTTGCTTCTACACCACACCTTTCTTTCACGATTGTATAGACATCTTGTTCATCATTTGTGGTCTTAGTCTGTTTGTTGCCCATTTTTCCTGACTATTCTTACCTTAGGAGGCTTTTTGGGTTAGATAAAATATATTCTATATTTTACCTTTCCTCGTTACCTATTCTGTCCTAAGGAGCCAGTATCTGAAACGGTTTCTCTGGACCGTTTTGTCTGAAGTGTAGAGTAATTCTAACACACATATATATGGCAACAAGGGCAAGACCAACAATACATAAAATGAACCATACAGTCTCCATTATATATCGTGTCCCTGGAGTATTATCATTACTTCCATGGGCTCATTCTGTCAATCTCTTATCCGTCAAAAAGGAGGACAAAGGTTCGGGAGTTAAGCGTGAGCGAAGGTTTCCCCGAAAGGACACAACCTTATGACTCAGTTAGGCAATCTCCGTAATACTTATGTCATCTACCTTAGTGCGGCTTATGAGGCTATTCCCGACATCCACATCTCTTTCATACCATCCGTTTCATAACCTTCTCTGACCTCTCCTTCGGCAGATCCTACAGTATATACATGAATGACCCGAGCTATAGGTATCCTTCTCTACTAGTTCCTCAATCCCAACACAAGATATGCATGAAATTTACGGACTATCGCAGAGCAGATGTAAGAGAACTAACAGTGTCTCTTACCTGGCCAGGTTTGTCATCTGCTGTTCCGATGTCCCAATCTCAGCGGTTACTCGTGCCGGTCGATGAACTTGAAGGAATACGCAGACCTCGGGTCCCTGTTTCGGGCGCCAGGAATTGTTAGGATCATTCAGCCATGGAGGGTCCTTGTTGGAGTCGGGGTATCCCCGTAACAAGAAATACACAGACACGTAGTGTATAATCAAGTACTGGGAAGCCCCTGAGCGCGTCTGCCTCTATAGGTGCAGTCCCTTTATTTATATTAATAATCATAGTTTGTTGTCAGAGATGCGCAGTAAAATGCCTTTGTTTCACAGGCAGCGAAATGATGATTCATAACAGTGGAATGTTGATAAGAAAGTTTCATAAACAGAAAAGTGTTAATTCATAGCAGTAGAAGGTTGCTGAGACAGCTAAAAACAAGTTACAATCTAGTTTCTGGGCGTCAGTCCAAATGTCCAGATAAGGGAAGAATAACTTCATCTCTGTCTTACATCGTAGTCTTGCGTGAAGTACAACTCCCATCATCCTCTCACATGTGTATCACTAATTACCAGAACTGGAAATCGAAAAAAAAGACGAGCAAGTTTGGGGTGAACCCAGCCTTCATTACTGCACAGCCGCTCACAGGGATCGGTACTAGGAACAGCAGGAGTGCCGGCGATGGTCACAGATTTACCTGCTGCGGGACTGAAGGAGTCTGATCGCGCTCGGCTCAAAGCTTTTTACCTTGTTTACGACAGGAATAATTGAAAGCTGTGCTTCAAAGGCCAGGAAGAAGTTTGCCACCGTCTCTTAGAAAATAGACAAACTTAGGATAGAAACAATATGAACATATACCCTGCTATAAGTAAGTAAAAAGCAATAGGAAATATATATAATATAGGGTACTTAGTAAACATGTTTATTGATTAAAAAAAAAAAGCCATCCCACCAGCACCAAGGTGTACCCAGTCAGTTATGTGAAGTATATAATAAAATACACTTTAGTACAATATTAGTATCTTGTCCCTTTAAATCTGCAGCTACTTCTGTCACCATGGTAACTGCATTCATACTCAGCCAATAGGATTGCTCGGTTTGAATTAGAAGAAAAAAAAAAAAGTCCTATATGGTCAGTTTGTTCCATCTCATCTGAGTGTGAAGACAGACACCTGCGATCAGCGAGATTATAGGTATAAGACGTGATATAATATAACGGACGGAGCCGCATCCCATCACACGCACTCAGCGACCACAACTGACAGGAATCAGCACATTTACCAGAGGAGAAGTCATTATTCCCCAACACATGATAAGTGACAACTTCTAGATCTGCTGTGAACCCAACTAATCCCTGCTAGACCCTCCCCGGACCACCGCTCCATTCATTCTCTATGCAGGAGAAAGCTGAGTACAGCGCCCCCCATAGAGAATGAACGGACCGGCGGCTGAACATTTGCACTTCGCTCACTTCTATCTATAAGTGCTGTTCTGCTGATTGGGTCATAGCGGCCAAACCCACCGATCTAAGAGTCATCACCTATCCAGAGATCAGTGAGAACTTGTTCCAACTAGACATCCCCTTTAATGGAAGAGATCACATATCTAACAGCCAATCCTATTCATTCCCAATCTTCCCTGTGCCCAGTAATGCCCCTGGGTATATCGCCAATATGAGCCAATCACCAAACCCTCTGCTGACTGTTCCCCGTGTTTTATAGATTTTGGATCCGTTTCTACAAGAGAAGATCTCAGCGGCCACCATGGGCATGGGTTACTCTGCCAGCGATGGAGCAGGTAGTATCCACCAGCCTGTGATATCTCACCTTCCTCCATATTCTGCTGTTACATGCGTTTCTTCAGCTTTACCCCTTCCCAACAGAACCAATTGATGTTTTTTTTCTGTTTTTTCCTTGGCTTTTTCCAAGGGCTATAACTTTTTCATGTCTGTCCACATAGTGTGAGGTCTTGTTATTTTGCAGGACGAGCGGTACTTATAAATCCCACCATTCATTTACCACATAGTACTAGAAAACGGGAAAAACATTCCAAGTGCAGTAAAAGTGCGAGGAAAAAAAAAGCCTGACCCTGTTTTTCTGGGAAGGGTTTTAACGGCGCACATAGTGTGGTGAAAATGACCTGGTAATAGGATCCTACTCCTCAGTGTGATTACAGCAACACCAAACTTCTCCAATAGTTTTGGCAAAAGAAAAAAACTTTTTTTTGATGGTGTCACCATTTTTTCTGAGACCCGTAACATTTTCATTTTTCGGGTTGATGGAGCTGTGTGGAGCTTATTTTTTGAAGGGCAAGAGGACTTTATTGATAACATTTTGGGACACATATGACATGGTCATCGCTTCTTACAGGGTTTTCTGTAGTATTGTGGCAAATGAAAAAAATGCAATTTTGGCTTTTTGAATTTTTTTCTGTGTTCACTGATCGTTTGTTTTTTTATATTTGGATAGATTATATTTCTCTGAAAGAGACTATACCACAAATGTGTATATTTTTATTATCTTTATTTTTAGTGGGAGGTGAGTTGAACGTGTGGGGTTTTAATATATTAGACTTTTTTTTTTTATTTTTCACTGCATTTGTATACATTATCTGATTGCTTGTGCTATATACAGCGATACCACAGTAATGCTCCATATAGCAAAACCACGGTCTTCTTTACAGCCTAAATGAAGCTTTATGATGACAGGCACGGAGGCTTCAGCAGACCCCCGGATGTCATAGCAGTCCATCTGCGCCCTGTGATCGCGTCACAGGAGCGCCGGTGGGCGCATGGAACGATGCGTCCCAATACCGGCGCGCTGATAATGCTGCTGTTAGTGATTGACAGCAGCACTGAACAGGTTAGCAGTGGTGGGCAGATCTTCGCTCCACTCGCAGCTCTTAGAGGCAGGTCCTGGTTGTTTGTCACAGCCATTATCTGCCATGTACGGGGCGAGCTGACTCTGCTCCATACACCCGCTACTGACTTATACCAGACATGTACGGCAGATGTTGGTAAGGAGTTAAAGCGGTTGTCCTGCTTTGCGGCCATTTGTTTTTTTTACTTTAATGCAAGTATTTGGGGCTAAAATTGATTTCTGTAATTGAGTTTCATGAAAAATGTTGCCTTCTGTAGCATCTGTGCTGCACTGTCTATTCCTGGCTGCAAAATTAGCTAACTGAGAATCTATCAGTGAGCTCCTTCTGACAGTCTTAAGGGAGAGGTTGTAGATCTTTCATCTGTTTTTTTTTCCTGAGTGCCTTTTAGCTGATCTATGCCCAAAAAAAACATGAAACTTGAATGTGCAGGGAAGCAATAAGTCTGTAGTAACCAGTGAAAAATGAAACCTAAATGTAAAAAATTACTTTTAGTAGTAAATACATGGACATAAGAAAATACACACTGCTCAAAAAAATAAAGGGAACACCTAAACAACAGAATATAACTCCAAGTAAATCAAACTTCTCTGAAATCAAACTGTCCACTTAGGAAACAACACTGATTGACAATCAATTCCACATGCTGTTGTGCAAATGGAATAGAGAATAGATGGAAATTATTGGCAATTATCAAGACACCCTCAATAAAGGAGTGGTTCTGCAGCTGGGGACCACAGACCACATCTCAGTACCAGTGCTTTATGGCTGATGTTTTGGTCAATTTTGAATGTTGGTTGTGCTTTCACACTCGTGGTAGCATGAGACGGACTCTACAACCCACAGAAGTTGCTCAGGTAGTGCAGCTCATCCAGGATGGCACATCAGTGAGAGCTGTGGGAAGAAGGTTTGCTGTGTCTGTCAGCGTAGTGTCCAGAGGCTGGAGGCGCTACCAGGAGACAGGCCAGTACACCAGGAGACGTGGAGGGGGCCGTAGGATGGCAACAACCCAGCAGCAGGACCTCTACCTCCGCCTTTGTGCAAGAAGCAACAGGAGGAGCACTGCCAGAGCCCTGCAAAATGACCTCCAGCAGGCCACAAATGTGTATGTGTCTGCACAAACGGTTAGAAACCGACTCCATGAGGGTGGTATGAGGGCCCGATGTCCACAGATGGGGGTTGTGCTCACAACCCAACACCGTGCAGGACGCTTGGCATTTGCCACAGAACCCCAGGATTGGCAAAGTCGCCACTGGCTCCCTGTGCTCTTCACAGATGAAAGCAGGTTCATACTGAGCACATGTGACAGACGTGACAGAGTCTGGAGACGCCGTGGAGAGCGATCTCCTGCCTGCAACATCCTTCAGCATGACCGGTTTGGCAGTGGGTTAGTAATAGTGTGAGGTGGCATTTCTTTAGAGGGCCGCACAGCCCTCCATCTGCTCGCCGGAGGTAGCCTGACTGCCATTAGGTACAGAGATGAGATCCTCAGGCCCCTTGTGAGATCATATGCTGGTGCGGTTGGCACTGGGTTCATCCTAATGCAGAACAATGCCAGACCTCATGTGGCTGGAGTGTGTCAGCCTCATTTTGACTTGTTTTAAGGACATTACATCAAAGTTGGATCAGCCTGTAGTGTGTTTTCCACTTTAATTTTGGGGGTGACTCCAAATCCAGGCCTCCATTGGTTAATAAATTTGATTTCCATTGATGATTTTGTATGAACATTTGCTAAAGAAGAACTGCGCCCAGCGGAGCCAAGCTGAAGGAAGAGAATGGACTTGATCTGACTTCAGACATTTTTTCAAGTTTCCCCTCAGGAGGGGGCCAGTTCACTTTTTAGCTGGGTTAAAATACACTGCTCAAAAAAATAAAGGGAACACTCAAATAACACATCCTAGATCTGAATGAATGAAATATTCTCATCGAATACTTTGTTCTGTACAAAGTTGAATGTGCTGACAACAAAATCACACAAAAATCATCGATAGAAATCAAATTTATTAACCAATGGAGGCCTGGATTTGGAGTCACCCCCAAAATTAAAGTGGAAAAACACACTACAGGCTGATCCAACATTGATGTAATGTCCTTAAAACAAGTCAAAATGAGGCTCAGTATTGTGTGTGGCCTCCACGTGCCTGTATGATCTCCCTACAATGCCTGGGCATGCTCCTGTCGAGGTTGCAGATGGTCTCCTGTGGGATCTCCTCCCAGACCTGGACTAAAGCATCCGCCAACTCCTGGACAGTCTGTGGTGCAATGTGATGTTGGTGGATGGAGCGAGACATGATGTCCCAGATGTGCTCAATCGGATTCAGGTCTGGGGAACGGACGGGCCAGTCCATAGCTTCAAAGCCTTCATCTTGCAGGAACTGCTGACACACTCCAGCCACATGAGGTCTGGCATTGTCCTGCATTAGGAGGAACCCAGGGCCCACTGCACCAGCATATTGTCTCACAAGGGGCCTGAGGATCTCATCTCGGTACTTAATGGCAGTCAGGCTACCTCTGGCGAGGACATGGAGGGCTGTGCAGCCCTCCAAAGAAATGCCACTCCACACCATTACTGACCCACTGCCAAACCGGTCGTGCTGAAGGATGTTGCAGGCAGCAGATCACTCTCCACGGTGTCTCCAGACTCCGTCACGTCTGTCACATGTGCTCAGTGTGAACCTGCTTTCATCTGTGAAGAGCACAGGGAGCCAGTGGTGAGTTTGCCAATTCTGGTGTTCTGTGGCAAATGCCAAGCGTCCTGCACAGTGTTGGGCTGTGAGCACAACCCCCATCTGTGGATGTCGGGCCCTCATACCACCCTCATGGAGTCAATTCTAACCGTTTGTGCAGACACATGCACAGTTGTGGCCTGCTGGAGGTCATTATGCAGGGCTCTGGCAGTGCTCCTCCTGTTGCTTCTTGCACAAAAGCGGAGGTAGCCGTCCTGCTGCTGGGTTGTTGCCCTCCTACGGCCCCCTCCACGTCTCCTGGTGTACTGGCCTGTCTCCTGGTAGCGTCTCCAGCCTCTGGACACTACGCTGACAGACACAGCAAACCTCCTTGCCACAGCTCTCACAGATGTGCCATCCTGGATGACCTGCACTACCTGAGCATCTTCTGTGGGTTGTAGAGTCCGTCTCATGCTACCACGAGTGTGAAAGCACAACCAACATTGAAAAGTGACCAAAACATCAGCCAGAAAGCACTGGTACGGAGATGTGGTCTGTGATCCCCACCTGCAGAACCACTCCTTTATTGAGGATGTCTTGAAATTGCCAATAATTTCCATCTATTGTCTATTCCATTTGCACAACAGCATGTGAAATTGATTGTCAATCAGTGTTGCTTCCTAAGTGGACAGTTTGATTTCAGAGAAGTTTGATTTACTTGGAGTTATATTCTGTTGTTTAAGTGTTCCCTTTATTTTTTGAGCAGTGTATCTAAAAAAAAAAATTACTGCAGCTTTAATGCTATTTATTACGTCTCACCAGTAAGAACATGGCATAAGCGTAATTTAAAGGAAGAGGAGGACATTATTCACTCCAGTTTCCTGCGGCCCCTCGGGAGTCTAGGTTGCTGCACAGTAGTCCGCATTCTGCGTAAAACAGGAAAAAACATTTTTACTTAGTGGGATGAGGGCAGCACGGTGGTCAGTAGTGGCACTCTGTCAGTTGAGCATTGCTCCTAATATCTGGTTGTGTTTCCTGAGAAGAGGGGACCCACCAAAGAGGAGACCCACCAAAGAGGAGTTCCACCAAAGAGGAGTCCCACTGAAGAGGAGTCCCACTGAAGAGGAGACCCACCGAAGAGGAGTCCCACCGAAGAGGAGACCCACCGAAGAGGAGTCCCACCGAAGAGGAGACCCACCGAAGAGGAGTCCCACCGAAGAGGAGCCCCACCGAAGAGGAGACCCACCGAAGAGGAGACCGAAGAGAAGTCCCACCGAAGAGGAGACCCACCGAAGAGGAGTCCCACCGAAGAGGAGTCCCACCGAAGAGGAGACCCACCAAAGAGGAGTCCCACCGAAGAGGAGTCCCACCGAAGAGGAGACCGAAGAGGAGTCCCACCGAAGAGGAGTCCCACCGAAGAGGAGTCCCACCGAAGAGGAGTCCCACCGAAGAGGAGACCCACCGAAGAGGAGTCCCACCGAAGAGGAGACCCACCGAAGAGGAGACCCACCGAAGAGAGACGAAGAGGAGTCCCACCGAAGAGGAGACCCACCGAAGAGGAGACCCACCGAAGAGGAGTCCCACCGAAGAGGAGACCCACCGAAGAGGAGTCCCACCGAAGAGGAGTCCCACCGAAGAGGAGACCCACCGAAGAGGAGACCCACCGAAGAGGAGTCCCACCGAAGAGGAGTCCCACCGAAGAGGAAACCCACCGAAGAGGAGTCCCACCGAAGAGGAGTCCCACCGAAGAGGAGACCCACCGAAGAGGAGACCCACCGAAGAGGAGACCCACCGAAGAGGAGTCCCACCGAAGAGGAGACCCACCGAAGAGGAGTCCCACCGAAGAGGAGACCCACCGAAGAGGAATCCCACCGAAGAGGAGTCCCACCAAAGAGGAGTCCCACCGAAGAGGAGTCCCACCGAAGAGGAGACCCACCGAAGAGGAGACCGAAGAGAAGTCCCACCAAAGAGGAGACCCACCGAAGAGGAGACCCACCGAAGAGGAGTCCCACCGAAGAGGAGACCCACCGAAGAGGAGACCCACCGAAGAGGAGTCCCACCGAAGAGGAGTCCCACCGAAGAGGAGTCCCACCGAAGAGGAGACCGAAGAGGAGTCCCACCGAAGAGGAGACCCACCGAAGAGGAGACCCACCGAAGAGGAGTCCCACCGAAGAGGAGTCCCACCGAAGAGGAGTCCCACCGAAGAGGAGTCCCACCGAAGAGGAGACCGAAGAGGAGTCCCACCGAAGAGGAGACCCACCGAAGAGGAGACCGAAGAGGAGTCCCACCGAAGAGGAGTCCCACCGAAGAGGAGACCCACCGAAGAGGAGTCCCACCGAAGAGGAGTCCCACCGAAGAGGAGACCCACCGAAGAGGAGTCCCACCGAAGAGGAGTCCCACCGAAGAGGAGACCCACCGAAGAGGAGACCCACCGAAGAGGAGACTGAAGAGGAGACCCACCGAAGAGGAGACTGAAGAGGAGTCCCACCGAAGAGGAGTCCCACCGAAGAGGAGTCCCACCGAAGAGGAGACCGAAGAGGAGTCCCACCGAAGAGGAGACCCACCGAAGAGGAGACCGAAGAGGAGGCCCACCGAAGAGGAGACCGAAGAGGAGTCCCACCGAAGAGGAGTCTCACCGAAGAGGAGTCCCACCGAAGAGGAGTCCCACCGAAGAGGAGACCGAAGAGGAGTGCCACAGAAGAGGAGACCCACCGAAGGGGAGTCCCACCGAAGAGGAGACCCACCGAAGAGGAGACCCACCGAAGAGGAGTTCCAGCGAAGTGGAGTCCCACCGAAGTGGAGTCCCACCGAAGAGGAGACCCACCGAAGAGGAGTCCCACCGAAGAGGAGACCCACCGAAGAGGAGTTCCACCGAAGAGGAGACCGAAGAGGAGTCCCACCGAAGAGGAGACCCACCTAAGAGGAGACCCACCGAAGAGGAGACCCACCGAAGAGACCGAAGAGGAGTCCCACCGAAGAGGAGTCCCACCGAAGAGGAGTCCCACCGAAGAGGAGACCGAAGAGGAGTCCCACCGAAGAGGAGACCCACCGAAGAGGAGACCGAAGAGGAGGCCCACAGAAGAGGAGACCGAAGAGGAGTCCCACCGAAGAGGAGTCTCACCGAAGAGGAGTCCCACCGAAGAGGAGTGCCACCGAAGAGGAGACCGAAGAGGAGTGCCACAGAAGAGGAGACCCACCGAAGGGGAGTCCCACCGAAGAGGAGACCCACCGAAGAGGAGACCCACCGAAGAGGAGTCCCACCGAAGTGGAGTCCCACCGAAGTGGAGTCCCACCGAAGAGGAGACCCACCGAAGAGGAGTCCCACCGAAGAGGAGTCCCACCGAAGAGGAGACCCACCGAAGAGGAGTTCCACCGAAGAGGAGACCGAAGAGGAGTCCCACCGAAGAGGAGACCCACCGAAGAGGAGACCCACCGAAGAGGAGACCCACCGAAGAGACCGAAGAGGAGTCCCACCGAAGAGACCGAAGAGGAGTCCCACCGAAGAGGAGTCCCACCGAAGAGGAGTCCCACCGAAGAGGAGACCCACCGAAGAGGAGACCCACCGAAGAGGAGTCCCACCGAAGAGGAGTCCCACCGAAGAGGAGAACGAAGAGGACAGAACTGCACCTTAAGATCCCTAGGGGGAAAGGGATGGCCAAAGGCCAGAAAAGACAACAATCGATCCTACAACAAAAAGGAAGAAGCAGAACCAGAACAACGTCCGCCATTACATCAACCGGTATTTGAGAGGAAAGAGGAACATCATGTGGACCATCCTGCTGGGACCTCTCTGCCGATAACATCATACGGCAATACTGGCTGGTAAGTATAAATCCACCAAAGTAATAATAGCAGGATAGTAGTTATATAGTGGTAGTATATGAGTATTAGTGTAATTTGAGTAATAATACTAGTGATAATAGTAAGAAAGTAATAAAATAACAATAGTAATAGTAGTAGGTAGAATAGCAGTGTGATCCAGGGTTCTAGGACTGATCGCCTTTTCTCGGGGTCAAGAAGGAATTTTTCCGCTGTGACACAAATTGGCTGAAGGTGTCCTGAGGTTTTTGCCTTCTTTTGGATCAATACTCTAGGTATAGGGTAGTATTAGTAGCAATAGGAAAGAAGAATAATACCGTAATAAGACATCAGGTTATTATTATTAATAAATATAAACTAGTTATATCTATAGAAAGAACAAAGAGTAAATAAAAATAATTATAGACGTAGTTCAATCAATACTGTAATATTAAATAGTTATAGAAAAGTTAGAGTAGTACTTTAATAAGAAAGCAGGACATAAGACAAAATATATAAAAAACTATATTAAAAACAACTGTAGTAGTACATTTAGTACAGTAATAGTAATTACATAACTAGTAACATAATTAGGTTTGATCCGGGGTCCTAGGACTGATCGTCTTTTCTCAGGGTCAAGAAGGAAATTTTTCCCTGTGACACAAATTGGCTGAAGGTGTCCTGGGGTTTCTGCCTTCTTCTGGATCAACACTGTAGGTATCGGGCAGTATTAGTAGTGATAGGAAAGAAGAATAATACTGTAATAAGATAGCACAATGTTAATAATAACCATATCAAATAGTTAGATTTATAAAAACAAATTAAAATAACTCCAGTAGTACAATAATTAGTGTAATATATAACTTGTAATAACATTATTAGGTTTGATCCAGGGTCCTAGGACTGATCGCCTTTTCCCGGGGTCAAGAAGGAATTTTTCCCGTGACACAAATTGGCGGTAGGTGTCCTGGGGTTTTTGCCTTCTTCTGGATCAACAGCTTTAGGCATAGGGATTTTAGTAATACCATTATTAGAATCACAAGAATAATAAAAAAATTCAAATTAAATTTTTTAATTAGTTTTATAACAGTTACAATTAATTGGATTAATGCAATAATAATAAATAGTAAAAATGGTGGTAATAACAATAAAAAAAACTAGTCCCAGTTACTAAGTTAGTGTAGTGTTAGTGTAGGGACCCATCTGAAGAGGTCGCCTTGACGTTGGCAGATGGGCTCGCACAATTTGCTCAAAATGTGTGCTAAGAACCTCATATTTCTATGTACAGGAGATCTAGCAGTAATTCCATTCAGGAGATAGATATCTGTGTACACACACACTTTGTTATATACTTTTGTGCAGCACACAGGGCAGGTATACAGGTACAGGGCGAGAGTGTTACAGTGATATTATAACTCGGCCTTAAGGATAAAATGCTGACAACTACAGAACCTGGAAACACATCCGAATCTAGACCTTGTAAGTAACTGGTTCCCAGCTAGTGGTGAATATGTACAGGGCAGTCCGGTACCAGGACCCGCTCTATAGGACACATTATCATCAGGCAGGTCCTGTCAGGGCTCTTACAAGATCTGCGGCAGAAGTGTGGCTGTATAACACATTCCTGCTCCTGCCTCAGCCTCCGACAGTGGAGCCAACCCTGACCCTGGCAGTTTAATCCACTGTATGACACAGTAGGGGGCTTCCACAGCATTTAGGCACTTTAGACAGGAGAGGGAGGCGCGATCATGATGCCGATGAGTTTCTATGGCAGCCGAGATCTAACAATAGACCCCATGACGGCCATCTTACTGCTCCTATTAGACCCCGGCTGAGCAAAGGTCTATGGGGATGCCGGTGAGACTTATGTCGCCTGCTCTGCACATATTAGAAATGCCTAGGGCTGATTAGTTTTCCATTTCTAAATCTGATCCAGCAGCGCTGGCCTACCACTGACGTGATCAGGGCTATTGAGCTCCTAGATTGGGCAGAGGAGCTCAGTCTTCAGCAGGAGCTGGCCGAGGAGAGCGGAGCAACTTGCATGGGGCAGCTGCACAAGAAGTAACTCAAAAGGTGGAGATTTACCCGGAGACGTGGTGCCCGGGCTGTGATCTGCTGTGCAGGCTGCATAGTCGATGCCTCCTAGGACCCGAACTTCTGACTCGCCCCCTGGGCCGTGGGGCACGCGGAACCGGGCAATAGGGAGACTCTGGGAGTAGTAGTGGTGGCCCGGTCCCGCGGCTCAGGGTGGTCAGACCAATGGTAGTCTGCTGCTGTACTTTAGATAATGTCCGACTACGCCACCCGTGGATTGCGGTTATTAGGAACCGCCGCTGCAAGGCAGTCCGCTGGGGCTGATGTTACTCCCCACGGGAAGAGTGCGGCCCCAGGGCAGTGTAGTGGATGGTGGGAGTAATGGTAGTGAGAGTCCCAGTACCGGTAGTGCTGGAGGAGCGAAAGAGCACACAAACAACGTCCAATGTCTTTTACTCACAGTTCAGGTACTCCGGGTCACTTCTGTGCACGTAGTGACCGCCCGAGCCGTGCTGCGTCCACCAGGTGAGGGGCTCGGTCAACTCCCAGGCAGCTCAGGAATATGGCACAGGACCCCCTTCTTTCCTTTCTCTGGCCTGCCTCACCAGTGACCCACTTCTGTCCAGCTGCCGCGGACTTGTGCGGTTAAACGTGGGCCCCGTCCTCCGCTGTCCTATATGGTGCCTTCCTAGCAGGTTTGATGAGGTGTCGCACCAATAAATGATCACGACGACCGGTCTTTGGCTGAGGGTTGTTTCTCCTCCACCAACTTGGGATCCGGTACCCTTAATCTGCCTGACCCTTCACCCTGGATTCTCATGGGTTCTTAGGGTCCCTTCCACCTTCTTGTTCCTGAGCCCTTCTGTTTCTCTGTCTCTCCTCCATCTTTCCTGTTCCTTCTTCTCCTCCCTTCTCATGGAGCTGGGCTCAGGTGGCACCACAGCTCCCCTTCACTTCCTCCTCGGCCTCTCACTAGGCCCTCCTGGAGTAGAGCTCCTACAGATCCTATACTCCCTGTCTTCTCCTCTCTGGACAGAACCTAGATCTAAGATGGTGCCCACCTTTTATACCTCCCTCTGACCATGAGCCCAGGTGACCAGCAACCAATGGGCTCCTACCTACACTCAGGAACCAACCCCTATCTGCCCCTACAGCACTGGGTGTTCCACCGCCCTCCCCACTCCAGACAGGGACATAATCGGTCGTGCCTGCACTACTGTCTAGTGGGAGCACCGTTGAGCTGTCCCTCGGAAATGGGGTGTGTGTGCTGCATGCAGCTAACTGAGCCCTGGTCCACACTCCATCCTTACCCGGGAGTGGAATATCACACCTCAGGCAGAGGTGCAATACCCCTGTAGCGGCCGAACCCTCGGGGCGCTACACTTCACCCCTAACAGGCACAGCAGAGCTCGGACGGCTGCAAGTGAACGGAGAACGGCTGATTAGTAACTGCTGCATCTCCTGCAGCTCAGATAAGAGCCGTACAGAGCGGGGGCTCAGTAATGATGAATACGGGAAGTGTCCGCCCCTCACATATCCTATATGTGGCCTCCAGAGGTAAAGTCTCCCCTGTAACCAGCGCCTTCTCCCACCTTCTCTGCTGGCATGCTCCATTGCTTAAAGGGGATGTCTGAAGAAAACAAGTTATCACTTATCCACAGGCTCGGTGATCACTTACTGATCGTGGGGGTCTGACCGCTGCGAACCATCATCTGATCGGGAAGGAGTGGAAAGTCAGGATTCAACTGCAGCTCCATTCATTCTCTATGGGGCTCCAGAAAAGCCGAGCTCAGGGCTTGAATGCCACATAGGGAAGGAATGGAGCGGATCCTGGAGTAATAACATGTCCTCCTCTCCTCAGCTTTCTGTCTGTGTAAGTGGCTCAGCCCTTGTCTCCCCTTCTGCACCGGCTTCTGTACTGGTCCCTGTAGACTTTCTCCTATGAGGAAGAGGAACCCCTCTGCCCTTCTGCTCTCAGTCCTCTGCGGCTTTTCCCCATCGCTCAGTGCAGCCATTATATATAATAAGGATCATTCTTGTCCGGCTTTCATCCCGCCCAGCTGACAAGGTAATAAACATGTGAGGTGGAAGGTTCACAATTATTAGATGTGTTGTGAAAAGTCTCCACAGCAAATTCAGAGAAAACTGCAGGGTGACCGCTTGTGAAACCAGCACAAAATCCAGCGGACAGCGCCTCCCTGCCCCCCGCCGGTCTCTGTATCCTGGCATTCAGCTATTCCATTTGGTGCTTATTCAGGGAGGAAAATAAAAATGTGATGTTCTTACACAGACGCCTGAAGACGCGACGTTCGCTGCGCTGACACCCAGCTGCGCTTGGTATCACAGATCCTAGAAGTGTGCATTGATGGATTCCTCCACAAGAGGCCCTCATAAGCATTCACACACCTCCACCTTCCACCTCAGACCACCAGAGGGAGACCGTTAGGGATATATAAAGGGAAGGTGGAGCCAGGCAGCCCAGAAAGTGATTCAGAAGTTTCCTGCTCAGACACAGAAGGACTCAGTTCAGTCGAGCCAGAGCCTAGCAGTTCCTGCAGAAAGAGTTCAGTACAGTCTGTAGAGTGATTCCAGACTAGAACTCACAGAGCTCAGGATAGAGAGCTAGGAGTGTGCCGACGCTCTGAGAGCGGCGAAGAAGAGCAGTGTCCCGGCTGCAGTGTGTGTAGCCTAGTGAGGGCCCCGAGAGGGGCCGAAGACGAGTGGAGAGTAAGTACATAGGGGGCAGAGGAGCTTAATTAGCTCACCCTGAAGCATTTACCGGACACTGGGTCCGAAGCTTACCGGGATCTCTACGACCCAGTAAAGCATAACCGGAATCCCTGGAGAACTACAGGTCCCAGGATTGCTAGAGTGCTGATACGTAACAGAGCCAGGAGACACATAGGCCTCGCAAGCTGAGGAGCGTGTACTCCAAGAAAAGGCCCTACCACAAGGTCAGCCAGCGCAGGACAGAGACAAAGTTAGGCCTAGCTCCAGGCAGGTCAGAAACTTACTACGCAGAGGCAAGAAACAGGAGGCCCTACACCCGCTCATTGGGGAGGATCCTGATATGCACCCTTCACCCTACAGTGCTCCAGGATGTGCCTGACTTTCCATCAGTAAAAGGTACTGAAGTGACTACCGTGTCCGTCCCCGTTCTTGCTCTGACCCGGCTGGGTCTCGCCTGTCTTGCATTCCCCTTGCATACGCTGCCCTGAGGCCTAGATCCACCTGTGGGGAGCTATACCATCGAGCTGCCTCATCACCGGCCTCAGTGGACTGCCGCAGCGCTGGTGATTATCATCAGAAACCACAGGTGGCGTCACGAACTTTCATAAAATGAACAAACAACCACCCTTTTAAAGAGTGACCCCAGGGTACGGGCCCAGGAGCCGACCACCGCGACATCCCCAAGGCCAGGCAAAGGCCCGGGTACCGAGTCATCCCCATCCCCTGGGCTGGTCACTGCTTTTCATCATCCATGTTGGGCTGTTGTACGACGTGTGGACTACTCTGCTTGTTGGATTCTTGCATTACCACAAACACTGCCTTTATTTTGTGATTTCTGTGCCGCTTCCCATTTCTATTGGCAGCGTGATATACCAGCACGTGAGTGCTGCCACAATCATGTGTCAATAGGTTATTGATGGAGGCCGTGATACAGAGACCGTCCTGGACCAGGGAGAAGTTGGTACAGAAGCACCTAGAGAGGGGGGTACAGGGACTTCATTTCAATTTTAAAACTTAGCTGGATTGTGTTTAGCTACAAGACTGGAAAGAAAAATAGAAAAAAAAAATTAAGATTTTATTATTTGGCAAAATCGTCCATCAGAGGTTTGGCCACTACCAAAAAGTTTTTGATGAACTTACAGTAGCAGCTGGCGAAACCCAAAAAACTTTGTAACGCCTTTAAGTCCTGAATATAATACCAATCCAGTACCGTCCGGACTTTTGCCAGATCCATGCAAAAACAGTGAATGATAAGAAATAACCCAAAAAAGGGACCTCCTGAATGGAGAACATAAATTATTTGTCAAACCAGAGAAATGTATTATCTTTGAGTATCTGTAAGACCTGCCTGACATGTACCTGATGTGATACGAGGTGAATAAATTAGACTGTGGGGACCCCCAACGAAACCCCGACGCTCAGCCCCCCTACCGCCACCCCTTCCTTAACAATACAATAATGTAACTCTTACAACTGGATGGGTGAGGATCGGTCACAGCTTTATTAACTCTTTAACTCATTCCATTAGAAAGGCATTTTATTTCCAAAAATAATTCCGCTTGTTGCAGCATGCCCTGTGTCTCCACACCGGCAAGTTGGCCAACAAGAGTAACTTTCCAACATGTCCTTTCTATTTCAGGCCAAGGAGGATCCTGCGTACTCGTATGCAGGACTCCGACCCCCACCCATCATCATTAACGCTTGCTCAACTCCGTCCTGGAGTCCTGACAGGAATATGTCCAGTCCAATATCCGTTAAATGAACACCGTCGGGCCATATGAGGCCAGCTTTATCTCCTTCCAGTTCTCGGTGTCTTATCACTACACCACCTCTTTCCTTTAAAAATCTTGCCATCCGAATATTTATTAGCCGCCTTGTCCGTTCGATGGCTGCACTGTCTCGCGCACCTCGCCATACCGTTCTCGGCACAATCTCTGACCATATTATAGTTAGTTTACTAAAAAATGCTCTGAAGCACTCAGTGTCTAGCTTCATTATTGCCATTAGTTCTGCGCTCTTGTAATGACCGAAGTCGTTTCCCCCAGCGTGTATAACTAAGATAACCGGACCTGTTGCTTCTCTCCCTATGTTGATTACCTCCATTAGTACCTGTGGCCATCGCAGGCCTCTAATACCTCTCCAGTTGAAATATGTGTCATGAAACCCCATATTCCTCCCGCCTGGGCGGACTGTCGCCCTTTTTTCTGCCCAGTATATGTACGAGTGGCCTATCACCCACACTGTTGGCTTATCGTCACCTATAAAAGAAACAAACCACGTTAGGATAACAAGTCCTGTCTTATGTATCTCGCAAAACACGCGGATCGCCATCTGCCTATCCTCTGCACTTCCATTTCTGACAGTCCTGCTCTAGCTGCTTCCGTGGCCGAGCCTATGCGGAATGAGTGTGTCCCGTAATCTTTGGGGTGGTTCCCTGCTGATGTTAGGCATTTATTAAATATAAATTGGAACTGGTATCTTGATAATGGCGTTCCATCAATGTGTGATAGGAAGAAATTACTTTGTGGCCTGATGGCTGCATATGTTTTTTCTATTGTTACCGGACACAGTGTACTGTTTGTGGGTTTTAGAAGCACCCAAGTGCCCTTGCCCGCTGGGTCTGTTTTGGATTTGCGTATGCGTAGGCGTATTGCATTATTGGCTATGACTATGTCCTGGTGTAATAAGCCTCCACTGGTGGTGATTTTGGATCGAGGGACTAATTCGCTTATGCGTAGCGCCCTGAAAAAGGCGATCACAAATGCAGTAGACAGTAGTGTTGCTTCAAATTGTGAGTGGCATGTTAATGGTGTTAGGGATATGATTTTTGAGAGCAGATTTAGTGACACAGGACGTCTGCACTCCTGACTTGGCTGACCTCTTTTCCACCCTTTTAAGGCTTGACTGATGATGAATCTTTTTGTCACATCTCCCCAATTCAGTAGTTGGAAATGAAATGCTACTCTGGTCCGCCACCGCTGCGCTGACGCCCCTGATATGCCCCTCATCATTATCTGGTGGAGAAATTCTATGGTTACATCTAGTCTGGCTTGTTCACATTGGTTAACCCGTCTGCCTGCTACTAGTCATATCCAGTCTTCCCATGCCTTACCGTATGCTTTCCATGTTGACGGGGCGACTGACGCTCTGATTAATGGCATCAGCTGTTCGCCACTAGATCCCATAGGGAGGGTGGGCAACTGGTGCCCGACGGGTGGGCGTTGGGGAGGAGCTCTCTGAAAACCTGCCAATTGAATTGTGATAAAGCGTTAGCAGCAGCGTTAGATCCCCCCTCCACATTGTGGCTAGCGCGGACCCATACATTGTGTTTTAGGCACAGGAATGCTAGCCGGCGTAGTAGGCCTAGCACTGGGAGAAACGATGATGCCATCTTATTAATGCAGTGCGCTAGGCTGGTGTTATTTGTTATGAAGCGTATATTTTTGTTCGCTAGGTACGTGCCCCATATTTCTATGGCTACCACTATTGGGAAGAGTTCCAGGAGTGTCTGTTTTTTTGTTAACCCTTGTTCAGACCAATACGGAGGCCATAAGCCTGTGCACCACTAGTTATCTAGTATCGCTGCATATCCGCCCGCCTCTGCTGCCCCGGTGAATAATTTTAGTTCAATGTTGGACTGTTCTGCTGACATAAATAACGTGTGACCATTGAATGATTGTAAGAAGGTTTTCCACACCTCTAAGTCCGCCCGAAGCTGCCTGCTGATTCTGATTCTATGACTCGGTTTTAATGCACGTTTTGTTGCAAGGGATAAACGACGAGAGAAAACCCTTCCGACTGGCATCACCCGGCTCGCGAACACGAGGAGACCTAGTAACACTTGCATCTGTTGTAGTGTTACTTTCCGTACTGTGCAAAATCCCTCGATGAGGTGCAGTGTTTTTTGTATTTTTTCTGTTGGGAGGTGGAATAACCTTGCTGTGGTGTCGATTTCGATGCCTAAGAACGATAGCTTTGTTGTGGGGCCTATGTTTTTTGTAGGGCACAATGGGACTCCAAACCGTTGAAAGATGTTTGTGAATTCGTTAAGTAATGATTGGCATTGATTTGAGTCTTTGGGTCCGACGAATAGGAAGTCATCTAGGTAATGTGTGACGGACCTATTGCCGGTTTTGTACCTCAACACCCATTCTAGGAAGGAACTGAATAGTTCGAAGTAATAACAGATATTGAACAACCCATTGGGAGGCAAGTGTCGTAGAAGTATTCATTGTCCACTTGGCATCCCAGCAGGTGGTAGCAATTTGGGTGCACCGGTAGTAGGCGAAAGGCGGATTCTATGTCGGATTTAGCGAGCAGCACTCCGGGCCCCGCATCGCGTACTAACATTACTGCTCTGTCGAAAGACGCGTAGGAGACCGAGGCGTCTTCAGACGAAATACCGTCATTTACAGACTCTCCTTTTGGGTAAGATAAATGATGGATAAGCCGGAATGAACCTGGCTCTTTTTTGGGGATTATTCCCAGAGGGGAAACTCTTATGTTACTGAATGGTGGGGTTGGGAAAGGGCCCGCCACTCTGCCTAGAGCTACTTCTTTTTGTATTTTTTGCCTAAGTATTTCAGGGTGCTCTTTTGCAGATTTAAGGTTATTTGCAAAGGTGGGTGATTTATTAAGTTTGAAAGGGAGGAAAAAACTGTATGTGAAACCAAAACGTAACTGCCCCGCTGCGTCTTTCTTAGGATATTGGTCTAGCCAGGGGCCCATCGCGTTTACGCTCACCGGGGTCCTTGGATTCTGACTGTGGGAGTTTAATTGATAATTTGCTTGCGGGATGAGAACATCTTGCCGCGGGGTGGGCTGCACCCCAGGCTGAGCATTCATGTTTGTATCTGCATAAGGCGTAGAAATGACAGCGTCCCTCATTGTACTGCCAGCAGGCCCCTGGTCTACGTACTACCACTGAATTTTGGCCTGCTGTTGCCTGTTGTCCAGTAGCCGTTGTTGGAAAGGGATGGTGTTTCTGTAACAGCATTAATCGCAACCATATGTCTGTAGCTTTTACCCCCCAGCCTAGCTGTGGTTGCAGGGCCAACCGCCTCCGGAACTCTTCATCGTAGCGCCACCATGCTGAACCGCCGTGGGCTTTGTACGAGTTATACACCGTATCCTGGTATATGAATAGTTCTGAGCAGCGTTCCGGATGCTTTTGGCCCATGATGCAACCCAGCACTGAAAACGCCTGTAACCAGTTACTCATTGTCTTCGCGACCTTTTGTCTATTTCTGTTGAATGGTCTGTCGACTATCCTTTTCTCTTTGTCTATAGTATGTTGGTCAGCGGTTACAAGTGCCCAAATGTCGATGTAGTCATTATTCCATATTTTAATTCTGGTTTCCTTGTCTATGTGTGAGCCCAATGGGCTTATCCCTCAAAAGAATGCGTCCTTGTGTACGCTGGCTAATGGTGGAGTTGTTTTAGTAGAATTATGTATAGCGCCTGGTGGCACGGATAGTTGTTCGACTATGGCCTTAAGGGCCGCTATTAAGTTGGTGTTACTATTTCCCATTTCAGTTATACTTATATTGCACGCACCCATTCCTGCGGCTGGAGGAGGGACTCCGATGTGTGGAGGGACTCTGACACCAGTCTCGCTCGGGGTGAGCGGCGTGCCTCTGCTCTTAGACCTGCGTGAAATCGTTGTATCGTGCAGACTGTAAGCTCTGGAGGGTGCCATTGTATCGTTTCTGTCCCCCGGAGGACGGGATCGTTGGGGCTCGACATCTCTGATGCAGAGGATGGTGAGCGCCACCTTGAGGACCGCGACCTGTGACCCCTCCTGTGGGATGCCGATCTCCACTTTGCTTGTGACGACCGCTTCCTTCGCCAGTGACTTGTGTGCGATGGCTTAGATCTGTCGTCGGAGGAACTACAGCGAGTTCACCTAGAGTGAGTACGCCTGGAGTCTCTGTGTCCCTAAGGGTGTATGGGGGGTTCTGCGCAGTTTACATGTGTCCCGCCGGGACATGTCGGTGCTATTTGTGGCCAGGGCGATGCTATAACGGAGTCAAGCACGTGCGTCGCTGCGCTATTATAGGGGTATATGGGGGAGGCGAGGATGGTCGCTGAAGTGTTTAGGCTCCGCATCGTGTCCATCAGGGGGGTATTGATACTGTGACTGGGCGCTGGATGGGCTGCGGTGATTACAGGGGCCGCAATGTCCCCAGGATGTGTAGTGTCACGTGTTCTGTTTTGGGAACTTTTTCTTTTATTTTTAATAGGAGTTTTTCTGTGGGGGATTGTTTGGGGGGGAAGCAGAGCACAGCCCCCGGCAGAGGATTCCTGTCCGGAGCTCTGCTCTGCCACAGCCCCTGCTGTGTGTTGAGGGGGCGGGGAATGGTTACTAAGTGGCCCGCAGCTTCTTCTGTGAGGCTTCAGGGTGCTGTGCCTAAAGTGCTCTGGAGGACGGGAGTGCCTGCTGGACCTCCGCCCTCCAGGGCGCTCCTCGGCAGGATGCGGGACAGGAGTGTTAACGGGGGTGGGGAACAACAGGCTGTGTGCTGTCTCCAGCGCCGGTGGCAGGCAGGAGACCTGAATCCCCTCTGTGCCCGCCGCCGACATGGAAGACAGCCCGCACTCATTTATTAGTGCAGAGGAGCCCTGCGCCCACAGTAAGTGAGGCGCAGGGTCCACCGCCGCACTAGCTTCAGCTTCCTGCTCCGCCCCGCAGCATTCTGAACTGGGGGGCGTGACCTGTGGGGTCACGTGGGGCGGACGCGCGCCCTGTACATGCACATCGAGCGCTTCCTGCCCTCCAGCTCCGCCT
This sequence comes from Phyllobates terribilis, assembly GCF_046119375.1. Taxonomy (NCBI): domain Eukaryota; kingdom Metazoa; phylum Chordata; class Amphibia; order Anura; family Dendrobatidae; genus Phyllobates; species Phyllobates terribilis. The sequence continues at coordinate 3,646,416 of NW_027362944.1, read as the reverse complement.
CCCCCAACATGCCTCTCCAGCCTAGTGGAGTCACGCGCCCGCTTCCCTGCTCCGGCGCGCGACCGCAGAGAGGAACCCCCCAACCCCACGCCGGCGCGCGCCCGCCACCCTGCTGTCGCTGCGCGCCCTTCCCCACTGGCGTGCGGCCACCGGACCGCCACTGCTGCCCGCTTCCCCGAGTCAGCGAGCGCCCGCAGCACTACCGCAGCCGCCTACCGCCCCGGGTTGAGTGGCCCGATGAACACTGTAAAGTTGTGCGGATGCGGCGATCGGGTGAGGAAGGGGATCGGGACCAAGCCGCGGAAGTAATGCAGCCCCCCGTTCCAGATGACCCGACCGCCGTGGAGGGGACCGTTGTACCGTGGGCAATTGGAGTGGGTGAGTAGGCCCAAGTGGTGAGGGGACTGGGACTGGGGAATATGATGTTCCCATAAGGGGTTGAGGGCCAGGGGCAGGGTGATCTGGGGATTTAGAGCTGGGGCCAGGGGGATGAGCGCTGAGCCCCGACATGAGAGCCTGTAACCAGCGCTCGCCCCCCTGTGCAAACCCAGCCTGGAGGGCCTCAGCAATCTGACCTGATCCTGAAATCTCCATGACGTTCGACTCCGGGACCAGCAAAGAAAGGAAGTAACGTGGGATGTCCCGGTGTTTATGTATCCATGGGACGGCTTGTAGCAGCCGTACCTTTCGCTTCATTGGATCCTTCTGGGGGCTTCAGGATCACTGGTCAGTAAGGGGCAGCGAAGGAGGGGGTCACCAATCGCCATGGCCCGGGGAGGGGCCACCACAGTCAGTGACTCCCTCCTTATTTAGTATGGAGTCTACCATTATGTCATCAAGATGGGTTTGTTGTGATCTACATGCCAGATGAGTAAAAATGGGAGCATTAGTCAACCCAAATGCCATCACAAGGTTTTCATAGTGCCCCTCAGGAGTATTGAAGGCCGTCTTCCACTCATCTCCTCAATGTGAATGAGATTATAAGCCCCCCTGAGGTCTAGTTTAATCAAATTGTAGGAGCCAAATGGTTTTCTAAAGAGGTCTGGGATGAGAGGGAGAGGATATGCATCCCAGACCGTGATCTGATTAAACTCACAAAAATCAAGGCAGGGGCGCAACCCCTAGTCTTTTTTTTTTTTTGACAAAGAAAAACCCCACTGCAACGGGAGATGAAGTACGTCTTATATGGCCCTTTGGTAGACTTTCAGTGATCTAGTTTTTCATGGCCTGCCTCTCTGAACCAGAGATATTATATAACCTGCTTTTTTGGCAGCTTGGCCCCAGGAATAATATTACCGACGCAATCATAAGGATGATGGGGAGGAAGTTCTTGACACCCCTGTTCAGAAAACACATTCCTGAAATCAGACCCACCATGGCTATCCGAGTGACCAAGCAGTGTTCTTGGCAATACTCGCTCCATTTTACCACCTCCCGAGTCTGCCAGTCTACGGCTAAGTGCCCACGATGCAGAAATGCTCTGGATTTTTCCTGAGCGTTTCTGCATCTCCCTGGCAGAAAAAATGCATGCGGATTGTACATGCGTTTTTCCTGCCAGGGACAAGCGTAAGTGAAGCGTTTTTTCACATGCATTTCCACATGCGGGTTGTCAAGCGGTTTCCAAGCGATTTTAGCATCACTTGGAAAGTGCTTGACAACTTGGTCACACTATATAAATCCATGCAACCGGCAACCGGCATGGATTTATATAGTGTGACCAAGTTAATAGTTGAAGAAAAAAGATTAAAAATGGTAAAACAAAAAACAAAAACATTTTACTTACCTTCTGATGGCCCCTGGTCTCTTGTATGGCTCACGGTGGTGTGAAAGGACCTTCCATGACGTCATTTAGTCATGTGACAGGTCACGCGACCGCCGACGAGCCGTACAAGAGACTGGACGCAGCGGAGAAAAGACCGGGGGCCATCACAAGGTAAGTATAATGTATTTTTTTCTTTTTTTTTTTTTTTTTTTTTTTACAGGTACCATGGTACCCGGGTCTGGAGGAGAGTCTCCTCTTCTCCAGACCCGGGTACCATCCGCACGTTGAATCGCTTAATATCCGCATGTGCACATGTAGTCATGCGGATATTAAGCGATTCAATGCAAGTCAATGGAGGTAAAACGTCGCGATTACGCAAAATAACTGGTAGTGCTGCGGATTTTTCCGCACTGATAATGCGCAGCGGAAATCTCCGCAGCATGTGCACAGCACATGCGGATTATCATTGGGGAACATTGCAGACCTTCTACCAAGCGTTTAAGCGTTTCTGCAATGGAATTGCCGCTGCGGAAATGCTTAAAAGACGCATAGTGGGCACACAACCTACCACAGGATTGTGCAGCGTAAACCAAGGTAGTCTAAGGACCACAGGAGAGGGCAAGCCCTCTAGCACATAACAGTCAATAAATTTTGAGTGCAAGGCCCCTACCTGCAGATGTAGCACACGAGTGACAAGAGTAAAATACCCCTTGCTCAAGGGTGCAGAGTCAATGGCGATTATGGGTGTTGAGCCAGAAAATTTATGATGTTTGAGGTCCTGATCGAACCTAGCGTCGATCAAAATAAACCCCGCCCCACTGTCCAGAAAGGCAGAAATTACCACCATACTTTTGCCAAGATGAATCTTGGACGGTAAAAAAAAAAATTGTGACCTACCCACAGAGGAAATAAGTACACCCCCGAGTTGCCAATTCACCCCGCAACTCGGGCGCCTTAGTTTTCCGGTGGGTGTTTAGGAATTTAGGAAAGACACACACACACACACGTGCAACATCCCCCCAGAATACCCAGAACATGCCCCCACCAGCCCCACAGACCACCCAAAGCAAGCAGCATCCCCCAGAGCCCAGCACTGACCTCCTCCTGAAGCTTCACCGTATCACTTTCTGCATGAATCTCTGGCGTCTGGTGCTAAACTAGAACACGCCCATAATGCAGTCAGGACACGCCCCCGGAAACGACGTCATACCTGGAAGGAGCCCATACATTCTAGTGTTTACCAGGTAGGAGGCTGCAGAGCGAGTGGTTGGTGGTGAGGCTGCTGAGTATTGGGGAGACATGGCGGATGACTGCGCACCCCACACTGAGCTCCCGGGGGGGGCAGTCTCAGTCCGGGGGGGGGCACCCTGGCTTCCTGTGGATGTGGTTAGTCCCCTGCAGCAATGGTCGGTGACGGGTCAGAGCCGGTGATTACAGGGGGCCGCAGCCTCTCACCTGTCAGCAGTTGGACTATAAACCAGGTTTCCAGTCACTGACAGTATGGCTGGAGCTCTGCCCATTATGCACTGTTAGAACTTGGCGATGTCTGCCATGTTTGGAGGTTCCTGGATTCTGTATTTTTCTGCACAGGGTTTGTCCATGAGAAAAAGGAACACAGAGCGCCAGTCCTGGCCCCAGGTTGTGTCTGGTACTACAGCTCCGGTCTAGTAACGTGACAGGTGCTGAGCTGTAATGCCACACACAGCCTGTGCCCAGGGGTGGCGCTGTAATCCAACAGCTCTGGCTTTCTACTCTGGGACAACTTCTGTAAGGCTGAATTCACACATCTGTGCTCCACGGAGCGAGCTCAGATCTGACAACCGCTGGGTCACCAGTGCTGATCTGTGATTACCTCCTAGGAATAGATGAGGCACTGATCAGGTCCGGAGAGCCGGGCCGGGTCCTCGGATCCCACCACGGATGTGTGAATTCCTCCTTAAGTTAATATCTTAGTGTTAGAGTTCTCCTTTAGAATTTGTGTTCACATGAGAGTAATTTATTATAGTTTATTGTGTAACTTTCAAAAAACGTATCGATTACTAATCCTGAGTTACAGCCAGTGATAATCTAGAGCTGCGTTCAGAGATCTGCAGGCTTCTGAGCTGAAATCTCCCAGCAGTCCTTGCTGAGATCACTATTGTTAGCGTTGCAATGTTAAGGCAGGTGCAGATAGCAGTGTTTTCGGTCGGAGTGCGATCTGACAAAACATTGAATCGCACTGTGACCAGTGTTTGTCCAAGGAGAAAAATCGCACATGTGCACGGCCCGATAGACAGTCTGTCCGAGAACAAAAATCACTATGCTTGAGTTTCATCTAATATTCGGATCACGTTCGGCCATGCAAGTTAATGAGTCCTTCGAAAAGATCGCACTGCACTCAGATGACATCTGAGTGCAGTCCCATTTTTCACGGATTGACGTAACGGAGAAGATGGAGAATTTTTTTTGACCTATGTCTTGTATCTTGTTTTGTGTCACTTTATGTACAGTTCTGGCCAAAAGTCTTGTGACTGATACAAATTTTGGTGTTCACTTCAGTGTTTTTAGATCTTTTAGTCAGATGTTTCTGTGGTTACTCTAGTACAATTATCAGCATTTTATAAGTTTTACACTTTTATTGACAAATACATCAAGTTTATGGAAAGATTCAATATTCAGTGTTGACCCTTATTTTTCAAGACTCGTTCCCTTCGCCTTGGCTGCTGGATATCGGCTGCTGGGCCAAATCCTGACTGACGACGGACAATTTTTGTCTAATCAGTGCTAGGAGCTCACTACATACATTTCTGTTTGTCCACCCGCTTTTTGAGGAGTGACCACAATCGAATTGAGATCTGGAGAGTTTACTGGCCATGAACCCAAAATGTCAGTGTTACCCAGACACTTAGTTGTCACTTTTGCCTTGTGACATATTCTCCGTCATGCTGGTATATGCATTGCTGTGTTCTTAGGTATAATTGTGAGTGAGCCCACTCCCTTTTGATGATGGATAACTCCACACATGACTCGTCTCGGGTGCTTTACTGTTGGCATAACACAGGACTCAAAGTAGCGCTCAGCTTTTCTTCTCCGGACATTCATTCTTCCATATGTCCCTAACAGTTTGAAGGGGGCCTTCATCAGGGAAATAACTTTACCCCAGTCCTCTGTAATCCAATCACTGTAGTTTACTGCATTTTATAATCCTGTTCTTCATCTTTTTCATGGAGAAAAGTGGTTTCTTTGCTGCCCTACTTGACACCAGCACAGCCTCCAAAATCCTTCTCCTCACGGTGTGTACAGATGCACTGACGCCTGCCTGCTGCCATTCTTGAGCAAGCTCTGCACTGATGTTGAACCAATTCCATAGCTGAATCCTATGTAGGAAGTGATACAGGGACTTGCTGGACTTTTTTCGGAGTCCTGAAGTCTCCACAGCAAATTAACCTCCCCCTATTAAGTTATTATTTTTTATAGTGCCATTTATTACATGGAGCTTTACATGTGAAAAGGGATATACATAGCAAAAAACAAGTACAATAATCTTGAACAAAAACGAATCACCGACTGGTACAGGAGGAGCGAGGACCCTGCCCGCGAGGGCTTACAGTCTACAATGAATGGGTGAGGATACAGTAGGTGAGGGTAGAGCTGGTCATGCAGTGGTATGATGGAGCGGTGGTTACTGCAGATTGTAGGCTTGTCAGAAGAAGTGGATCTTCAGCTTCCTTTTGAAGGTTTCCACGGTTGGCAACAGTCTGATATATTGGGGTAGAGAGTTCTAGAGTAGGGGGATGCATGGGAGAAATCTTGCGTGCGATTGTGGGAAGAGGAGATAAGAGGAGAGTAGAGAAGGAGATCTTGTGAGGATTGGAGGTTGCGTGCAGGTAAGTACCAGGACACTAAGTCACAGTTATATGGAGGAGACAGGTTGTGGATGGCTTGGTATGTCATGGTTAGGGTTTTCAACTGGAGTCTCTGGATAATGGGGAGCCAGTGAAGGGATTGACAGAGGGGAGAGGCCAGGGAATAGTGGGGGGGACAGGTGGATTAGTCGGGCAGCAGAGTACAGTTATCTGACAGGAGAAAACAAACTCCTTTGCCATGCTTGCCGATGGGGCGAGGGGTGTGGGAAAGGTGGAATCCAACGTATGAAAGTGCAGCTGGAGAGGCCATGTCAGAGGGGGTGAGTCAGGTACCATTGATGCCAAGGAAGGAAAGTTTGTTAGTAATGAAAAGTTTGTTGCAGACGGAGAGAGCGTTCCATAGAGCTCCTGTTAGTGGGATTGGGGAAGCTGGGGATGGGCAATGGGTATAGGGTTAGAAATGTTGCGGAAATTTGATAGATTGTGGATGAGAGGTAGAAGTGACTGTGGGGATGTGGTGAGGAGGGCCATGATTTGGAGAGATATCGCCAGCAGTGAGGAGCAGCAGGAGCGAGCGTGAGGTGGCTGTCTGTGTTTGGAGACAGAGGATTGTATGTTGAGGAACAGATCTGAGGAGGAGGTGAGATGGAGGGAGAGATGACCAGTTCATTACTAGGTGTAGGGATTAGAAGGGTTAGTAGAACGTGTAGGACTATAGGGGTGAGAGTGAAAACAAAGAGAAACATTTTTTACTCTGGCTGTGCAGTTACCTTCAGGTATCTTCTGGTTCATTTCTGGTCTAACTCAGTGCAGCACACTGTAAGGTGGCTGCCAGACAGGTCGTGGATGGGAGGTATGTGTCCCCGAAGTACCAAACTTCGGTGATGTAGGACAGGGTTCCCCAACTCCAGTCCTCAAGGCTCACCAACAGGTCATGTTTTCAGGATTTCCTTAGTATTGCACAGGTGATGGAATTATTTCCTGTGCAGGTGATGCAATTATCACCTGTGTAATACTAAGGAAATCCTGAAAACATGACCTGTTGGTGGGCCTTGAGGACTGGAGTTGGGGAACCCTGATGTAGGACATGGAGAAGCAGGCTCCAGGACACATAGTGCTGGGAGGGAGTTAATGGGCCCGGATTAAAGGGCCGGGTTTCAAGAGCAGCTGAAAGAGTTGGGGGGAAACAGCTGCTCACTCACCTCCAGTCCAGGTCTTGGAAGGCCTGATTTAAGACAGCTGCGCCTGTCTCAGTGGTGCTGTGTGTTGTGCAAGGTGAGCAAACCTTGCATGTGCTGCTCAGTCTGCTGGAGGCCGAGAAAAGCACTACATTTAAACGGCTGATGCCGTGCTGTATGGACTGGTTATTTTTAGTTTTGTTCTGTTATAGCAGTGTTTCCCAAACCCCATCCTCACGGACCCCCATAGGTCATGTTTTCAGAATCTCCTTAGTATTACACAGGTGAGAGAATTCCTGATGCCTTGATGATACTTCAGTCACCTGTGTAATACTAAGGAGATCCTGAAAATATGACCTGTGGGGTCTGTGAGGATGGGGTTTGGGAAACACTGCGTTATACCTTTTGTGTATCTATTGTATGGTGGCAGAAGGTGCCAAGCCCCCCCTGCTTTGGGCAGAGGGGGGTGTATGTAAGGTTGCTGCCGGACAGGTCGTGGACGGGAGGTATGTGTCCCCGAAGTGCCAAGCTTTGGTGATGTAGGACCCGGAGAAGCAGGCTCCAGCACACATAGTGTAGTGATAGGGTTTTGTGGTTAAGTAATTTCTTTGGGAAAAAATTAATATGCATTTTTTTTTTTTTAACAATTCATCTGATCATTCTTCATAACAATCTACAGTTAATGCAAATTGACGCTATAAAAACTGAAGCAGCAAACTTTATGAAAGCCAGAATGTGTTTCAGTCTCCAAACTTGCCGACTGTGTATTATTGTGTCACCTCTTATCTTGTGTATCGCTTCTCTCTTCAGTTTGTTAGCCTCATGCGGCTGGTGATTCTTGATGACTATGCCCGGGCTGCGAATGGGCAGCAAAATACATAAGTAATCGCATCGCCCAGTTCAATCCTGGACCTGACCATTACTTCACACTTGGGCTACCCACAGGTAATGTGCCTTTTATCTATCTTTATCCAGTTTTCCACGAGTTGGTTCAAGCGTTTTAGTTGTGGATTGAACTATTTTTGCACATGTGAATTATGAGAAGTCCTCCCGAGTAAGTCAGATGTGTACGGCAAAGCTTCATAGAGGAGGGAGACTCCAAGTTCACCGCTGAACATCTGCTCTCTCCATGTTTCGTTGCAATCTACCAGTGTCTCCGTAAGATTTGGCCATTCTCTACTGTTATATGCAAGAGTGTGCCAATTTTCCAAAGAAACAAGGAGATTGAGTAGCTCAACAGCCTCTTGCCACTGATCGGCAAACAAATTTGGAGAAAATAATTGGACAAAGCCTGAAGGACGCTGTAATGCAGGGCTGTGTTCTGGGGGATCGATGAAGACATAAGAAGCATGATCTGTGCTGAACAGTATGGATGGTAATCCAAAGCCTCCATAACCAAGCTTGGCGTGGAAGGCACTCGGGAAATAGGAGTGTGAGTTGGGGGGTCTCCCAGTGGTAATACAGTTGGAATCACTGCCTTATTAATACAACGGGGAACTGTTTTTATTTCAATTAACAATTTAAAGGGGTTGTCCGCACCCTACACTGATTTAATCCTAAATCTCTATTTAATTTAATAATCTACCGTATTTTTCAGACTATAAGACGCACTTTTTTCCTCCAAAATTTTGGTGGAAAATGGGGGGTGCATCTTATAGTCCGAATGTTGGGGGGGGGGTGTGTATATATACAGTACAGACCAAAAGTTTGGACACACCTTCTCATTTAAAGATTTTTCTGTATTTCCATGACTTTGAAAATTGTACATTCACACTGAAGGCATCAAAACTATGAATTAACACATGTGGAATTATATACTTAACAAAAAAGTGTGAAACAACTGAAAATATGTCTTATATTCTAAGTTCTTCAAAGTAGCCACCTTTTGCTTTGATGACTGCTTTGCACACTCTTGATGAGCTTCAAAAGGTAGTCACCGGAAATGGTTTTCACTTGACAGGTATGCCCTGTCAGGTTTAATAAGTGGGATTTCTTGCCTTTTAAATGGGGTTGGGACCATCAGTTGTGTTGTGCAGAAGTCAGGTGAATACACAGCTGATAGTCCTACTGAATAGACTGTTAGCTGCTTTTTTCTTGCCATAATACAAATTCTAAGTAAAGAAAAACGAGTGCTCATCATTACTTTAAGAAATGAAGGTCAGTCAGTCCGAAAAATTGGGCAAACTTTGAAAGTATCCCCAAGTGTAGTTGCAAAAACAATCCAGCGCTACAAAGAAACTGGCTCACATGAGGACCGCCCCAGGAAAGGAAGGACAAGAGTCACCTCTGCTTCTGAGGATAAGTTTATCCGAGTCACCAGCCTCAGAAATCGCAGGTTAACAGTAGCTCAGATTAGAGACCAGGTCAATGCCACACAGAGTTCTAGCAGCAGACACATCTCTACAACAACTGTTAAGAGGAGACTTTGTGCAGCAGGCCTTCATGGTAAAATAGCTGCTAGGAAACCACTGCTAAGGACAGGCAACAAGCAGAAGAGACTTGTTTGGGCTAAAGAACACAAGGAATGGACATTAAACCAGTGGAAACCTGTGCTTTTGTCTGATGATTCCAAATTTGAGATCTTCGGTTCCAACCACTGTGTCCTTGTGCGACGCAGAAAAGGTGAACGGATGGACTCTACATGCCTGGTTCCCACCGTGAAGCATGGAGGAGGAGGTGTGATGGTGTGGGGGTGCTTTGCTGGTGACACTGTTGGGGATTTAGTCAAAATTGAAGGCATACTGAACCAGCATGGCTACCACAGCATCTTGCAGCGGCATGCTATTCCATCCGGTTTGCGTTTAGTTGGACCATCATTTATTTTTCAACAGGACAATGACCCCAAAAACACCTCCAGGCTGTGCAAGGGCTATTTGACCAAGAGGGAGAGTGATGGGGTGCTATGCCTGATGACCTGGCCTCCACAGTCACCAGACCTGAACCCAATCGAGATGGTTTGGGGTCAGCTGGACCGCAGAGTGAAGGAAAAAGGGCCAACAAGTGCTAAGCATCTCTAGGAACTCCTTCAAGATTGTTGGAAGACCATTTCCGGTGACTACCTCTTGAAGCTCATCAAGAGAATGCCAAGAGTGTGCAAAGCAGTCATCAAAGCAACAGGTGGCTACTTTGAAGAACCTAGAATATAAGACATATTTTCAGTTGTTTCACACTTTTTTGTTAAGTATATAATTCCACATGTGTTAATTCATAGTTTTGATGCCTTCAGTGTGAATGTACAATTTTCATAGTCATGAAAATACAGAAAAATCTTTAAATGAGAAGGTGTGTCCAAACTTTTGGTCTGTACTGTATATATATGTGGGGTGTGGGGGTAGCGGTGGAGGAGCGGGGCACAGAAGGCAGCGGCTGCCCGCTGCAGCCTACACTGTCCCCGCTGCTACAGCAAATTAATATTCACTGCTCCCCACGCCCATGGGGCATGGGGAGCACTGAATATTCATGCTCCTTAATAGCAGCACACAGTGTAGCCGCGCTGCGGCTCCTGCTGCTGCCGGAATCGCCTGTGCCCGCTGTTAAAGGGCTTGCATATTCAACCTCTCTCCACGCCCATGGGCGTGGGGAGGGGGTGAATATTCATGTCCTTTAATAAGCGGGCACACGCTATAGCCCGGCAGCAGCAGGAGCCGCAGCACGGCTAAGCTGTGTGCCGGCTATGAAGGAGAGTGAAGTCGCTGCTCCCCGCACACACAGACCCGGCATGGGAGTGACTTCCGGGAGCTGATCTTTCCATGTCAGCCGCGCATGGCAGTGACGTCATGCGCGGCTGTAAAATAATACTCTTTCTGTATTATTTTTTCTACTGAGGACTTCTCAAAGTATTAATATCACAATATTCTTATAAAAAAATGTATCTATTTATTCTTGGATTGTCCATTAAAAAGAATCAGATTGCAGCAGGTACATACAATAATTAGTTATAAAGTAATTGTCCATTTGTCCATAAGTAGCTTAATTGTTGAGATTCACCCATCTTTCCTTGGATCCTGGCTGGTAAATCATGTCTTTATCCAGCACGTGTCCAGGCCTACATGTCATCTGTTTCTCAGCATGAAGATTCTTCTTCTGTGTCTTGTGGGGTGGGAAGAGCAAGAGAGCCCCCCTTTCTGTACCATGGGCTTTTATAGCCAGTCGTATGGACACCTGTTCTACATATGGTAGTGAACCAAAAATACACACACAAATAGCGCATGTCAACTAGACACGATGGCTGAGGCATAGAACTCAGATTTAAGAAAAATGATTATCGATTATTAATTATTTAACATTCCCCCCTTTTTGAGGATAAAAAGGACTGAAAAATCCTCAAAAGAAGACAGGTTTATCATTAGGATAACAATCATTTTTCCTTTTCTTCTTCCTTGGCAATATCATTACATTTCCATAATAATAATAATAATAATAATAATCTCATCATCGGATTATTGTTATATAATGATGTGAATTCATGTTATGGTAAGCCATGACTAATATTCATTTAATATGTATAATTATACTTCCCTATATCTAAATTGAAGCAATCGCGGGTCCAATCGTCATCATCTGATGTCATCGGGTCGTCGTCTCGTCTTCTTCTTGGTTCTTTTATAACACAGTCTTTAGATGAAAACTCCTTTGAAATAAATGATAGCATGTAGATATTGTACAGTCCATAACTGTATTCATCATTGTTCAGTCCATAAACTGTGCTCTTTATTAGAAAGATCATGTGTGTCAACTGATAAGAAAACAAAGTCCATGGATGAAATGTAGCTTTAATATCTGTGCGATGTCACCTGGACTTACGTTGGATCGTCTTCAGATAATCTTCCGTGTGTCCGCACTGGTCTCGTGTCACTTTTGGAACAGATGTGACGTCTTTGGTCAGTAAAGCAAGGGTTAACTTGACACTTCCCTGCTTTATATAGCCCCATAACCAGTACTCAGTCCTTTATATACAGGACACATATGCCAGGTATTACCTGTTCACCAGCTTTCATTGAAGCGTTGCAGGTGATAAGAAAACACTGGAACGTGATGAAACCTGAACACAACACGGTTCATATAGGATCATCGTCCTCTGCCGTCCCGGTGATCAGTGGTGTGAATTGTATCTGACACAGTCTATTATCACTCAGCATTCACACCTGTTACCTTCTGAGACGTCCGGATATCGGTTGCTTCTTCTTGTAACCTTTGAGAATCTCTTTGATTTATAAATATGAAAAGTCTTTATTAAGATAGAATTCATAATTGCGATGTCTTGATTGAAGTCTTCATTCCCTAATCTGATACCAAATCTGGCAACTTTCCTAACCTATAATATCACAGCGTACCATAGCAATCAATAATATCCATCTAATTATTATCAAAATATTAAAATAAATTATGTTTGGAATAATAAACAATAATAGATAATAATTCAATCAAGTTCTCCATGTGATAAAATATTTTTATGTCATAGGTGTAATTACCTTTTCCAACCCATAGGTGTCAGTGTGTTTTGAAACAACAAGTGTTTATATCTTTATTAAACCAATAATACCAAAGAATGTATACTGCTGAACTAAAATGAATAAATATATGAATGTATGAAGGAATGAATGAAAGAATTGGTGTGTTTACTCAGAAAATTGAACCATTTTTCTTATATTAATATAATTATATTTAATGAAGCAATATTCTTGTACTAGACATTACTTTATTAAATATTAATGTGTTTTCTCAATTGAGATACTGTACTGAAATAAAATCAAATGAGAATTAAAAATGAAAAATGGAAAAATAAGAAAATAAGTAAGAATAAAATGTTAAAAATGAAAAATAAAATTAAGAGTAAAAATAAGAATAAAAATAAAAATAAGGCCTTTAAATTTTAATGACAAATGCAGAGTAATTATATTCTCCTTAAAAAATACCCTTATATCTCCATTATCTGGATGATTTCATATTTGTCATAACCTTGTATCACCAAAAAATTATTAAATTATGCAACTTTGCATGTAATACCCTTCTTAATTATACCATAGTACCTTATTAATATTTTACCTTTATTAAAATGTGTGGAAAATAAATATTGATCACAAGTGATTATGTAATCAGGATCAAAAACACATTTTCCCCCTTAATACCAAAAATATTATTTTATAAAATAATTTATATATCAGAACCAAATTAAAAATAGTTATTCTTCTATAAATATTGTGCATAAATTTCATATCGATGAGTAGCATAGATTTGTCTAAAGAGAGGTGTGTACCTATTTAGGTAACCATTAAAAATAATATCATAGTTATTCAAGAATATTATCATGTGGAAAATTATTCTAAATATAAATTTGCTTTATAAACCATTTTGATGTGTGGTTGCCCTTATCCACTATTAGCGAAATCAAGAAATAATAATTACTTAATTATGTATAGAAACGTATATATTATGTAGATAATACCTAATTATATTATAATTTTCTCAGAATTAAATATATTTTTGTACCTTCACATAAAGAAACATTTTTTTTTTTTCCAAACATACAAACATACGAGGCCTCTGTCACATCAATCACACTTAGCAGCTGCTGATTTACTCATCTGTCACCTTCACTCTGACATTCACAGATCTGTTCAACTCAAACATTCCACATATGAAGTTTTATATATATATATATATATATATATATATATATATATATATATATATTTAACCCAAAATTGTATCCCAATTTATTAATGCGCATTTAATATCTTAATATTTCTTTGAATATTCCCCAAGTAGAAGTATATATATAATATGAGAGTAAGTCACTGGAATTTCAGACACTTGAAAAAACTCTTGACTTAGATTCTTTTTTCACTGGCTGCCCGGTCTTAAGTTACATCAGCTGAAAATAGAATGAATGGGATCTATACTATTAGCTCAAAGTTCAAAGGCCGCAGCTGTCACACGTCATGCTGGAAAGCTACTTGTTATAAAATAAACACTTCATGCATATGTAGCACCCTGAGGACTCGGCTGCTACAGGGGTATTGCACCTCGACCCAGAGGTGTGGTATTCCACTCCCGGGTAAGGATGGAGTGTGGGACTGAGCTCAGTAGGCTGCATGCACTACATACATCCCATTTCCGGGGGACAGAACTACGGTACTCCCACCAAGTAAATGTGCAGGTACGACAGCGTCTGTCCCTGGCTGGAGTGGGAGGGGGGTGGAACATCCCAGTAGTGTAGGGGCAGATAGGGGGAGTACTCTGGGTAAAGCTAGGAGCTCATTGGGTGCTGGTCACCTGGGCTCACACATAGAGGGAGTATATATGGTGGGCACCATCTTAGGACAGGGAGAGCTGAGGGAGTCTTTAGGAAGAGTTCAGCCAGGAGGGCTGACAGGGAGCTGTGGTTCCGGCTGGGCCCAGCTCCAGAGCCAAGCCTGCGGAGGAGAGAGGAGAAAGAAAGGCCCAGAGTGGAAGACCAGAGGGAACCCTAAGAACCCAGAATCAGACCAAAAAGGGGTGAAGGGTTGGCGGACACGGGTACCGGAACCCGAACTGGTGGAGGCCACTTATCCTCAGCCAGGAACCGGAGGTCGTGGTCAAGATTTGCCACGACCCTCACCAAATCCACCAGAAAGGCACACCAAGTATAGGGTCAGGGAACCCAGAGGAGGTTTGACCACCAAGAGACCCGAGGGAGCCGGCCAAAGGTGGATCCCTGGTGGGAATGGCCAGAGACAGAGAGAGAGAAGGGAGCTCAGGACCACGCTCCGGAACTGCCTGGGGGTTAGCCGAGTCCAGGACCTGGTGGACGCAGCACGGCTCGGGTGGTCACTCAAGGCCAGAGTGACTGAGAGAACACCCGTGAGTAAAAACCCTGAAACTGCATCTCCTGACTCTGACTCTTCTTACTGCACCGTCACAACCCCCATCATCTTCACCTGCTGCCCTGAGGCCATACCCCTCCCGTTGGGGGTTATAACATCATCGCTGCACCCATACCACCGGCCTCAGCGGACTGTTCTGCAGCGGCGGCTGCAAAGCCGCACTCAACGGGTGGCGTAGTCGACATCCAAGTTAACATCTACTGCCATAGACTGCCACTTAGTTTGACACCCTGGGCACGGACCGGGTCACCGCCACGAGACTACAACCCTCAACAGATCCGGCTCCGGGTAAGCTCCCGCGTGCGCAACGCAGCGCGACACAGGCCCAGGGGCGCGTCACATAGAAAATATTAATTAATGTTACACATAAATCATGCAATTTTCAGCTTCCTGTGTGAATAAAGAAATAAATCCATTTTAGAGTTGTTTGATCAAATCCTGCTTTGGAATGAAAACTCTAAGGAAATATAAGAAAATAAAATTAAATATCAAATTAATACAGAAACAGCATTATTTAAATATCTTATGCATATATTGGTTGGTTCTAATGTAATTCAAAATATTGTTACTTAAATTTATATATGAAGTTCTAATTTATTAATTAATATATATATATTTTTATAAATATATATATATAAATACAATTATACACAATCTCTACTTAGACAAGTGTATATATATATATATATACACATACTATTAGAAACTATGTAACTACAATTTTACTGTATAAGATTATAAATAAATATTGAGACATTGTAACACTTCTATGCTACATTATCATTACAGTTTTTTCTTAGCCACTCCCTAAACCAAATCTTCTGTCTCTCTCAAATATCTCCAGGAACGCCCTATTTAGGAAAGACATTTTTCTATCCTTCAAAACCTCAGAGAACTGCCTGTCCTTCTGTTCACATTCCATGACGTCACTCTCAGCCGGTCGTCTCACCTGACTCTGTCCATCAGTTTCAGCCATTTTCCTTTCCAGGGAGAGGTCACAGCTTTGGATTTTTAACTCTTTCTGTGAAGAGATGGACCTTTGCCCTGGCTGATATGGCTTATAACAGATATGAAATCTTCTGCGTATTTGATAGAGTTCACTATGGGGATGACTCAGTCTAGGAGAGTTTGATATTGGCTTTTGGTAAGATTTTACCTTTTCTGGTTTTACAAATTTAACTTGATTTATTTTCTTTTCACGATTCTCATGTTTCCTAACAAAATCCAGCAACTGCGCACATTCAAATAATGAATGTTTTTGTGATGCAATAACTTGGGAAACTGGATTTAGGAATTTGAATTTTTGTACAAAAGTTGTTATCATTTGTTGTACTTTTCCATTTTTGATGAGAGCTTTGTACAACCGTTCAAATATGGACATGAATGTATATGTACATTCCTTCCTACCAATCCTTAGTTTCTGCAGATCTTCTATGTTGGGAAAATCCTTTGTGACACAATAAATCAAATATCTTAACCTGTCCGAATCATTTTTCCCATCCATTAGGAGAGTAACATCTGGACAATGTCACAGGAATCCATATTTTAAATAATTGATTCCTCTCCTCATTGGATAAATCAAACTTATCAGAGAAGCTCTCAAATGTCTCTGAATTTCTACAGGCATGGATTTTGACATCATATCTTGGCATGATTTTGTATAATTTCAGCAAATTTTTCCTCCTTTTAATTTGCAGTTGAGCCTGGGTAATTCCTGAATTCTCTGATATTTTTAGTGGCTCTTGTACGTCCGCTCCTCCTACGTCACTCACGTCTCCTCCCACATCACCTAGTATGTCGGTTTCTCGTATGTCAGTCATGTCTCCTCCCATGTCAGGTTTCTGTATGTCCGTCTCTTGGTCAGACCCAAGGTCACCTTCAGTTACAGACACGTGTCTTACTTCTTGTTCATTTTCCACATTACAGTCAGAATCAGTATCACCATCTGACACTTCTTCTACACTATTGTCCTGCTTAGACCTCTCAAGTACAAAATTATGAAATACCTGAAAAAGATGTAGAATATTCCGCAATTTGTGTTTCTCTCCAGGGTCAGACTGGGGTGTCTGGGGCCCACAGGGAGAACTGACTCTAGGGGCCACCTACAGCCATATGCAAATATCTGTTATCCGCTATCCCTGTTATAGTGGAGCATTGACAGGCGGCTCCTGCACATCTACTGGGCGACACTAACTGGGATGTACAACTACGTTAGTTTGCATTAAAGGGCTTCTTTGGTTAAAACAAGTTATCACCGATCCATGGGATCCACAGGATCGGTGATCACTTATTGATCGTTTGGGTCCGAACATTGGAAAACGCACCTATCGGAAGAATGGGGAAGTTTCATCCCTGACAGGACACTTATCACCATTTTAAAATGCAGCGACAGGTGGGACGTCTGACCACAGCCTCATTCGTTCTCTTGGGGGCTTCCAAAAAAGAGCAGCGCTCGCAGCCTCTGAGGGAATGAATGGATCAGTGGTCGAGTCGCACATGAGCTCCAGTCTAATGGGGAGAAAAGCTCCACATTCTGCCGATCGGTGCAGGTCCCAGCAGTCAGACCCCCGCCAATCAATATTATCACTTATCCTGTGGAGAGGTGATTACTTGTTTTCACCAGAGAACCCCTGTAAGTGCATCTCTGATGCTCTGCTCCAAGTATTTAATCTCTAAGGTCACGGCCCCACTATCAGTATTTGGTCAGTATTCGGTCAGTATTTTTTCTCAGGAGTGGGAGCCAAAACCAGATGAGGAACAATCAGAGAAAAGGTAGAATAGAAACAAGTCACCAATTCTGCATTTATCACCCACTCCTGGTTTTGGCAGTGACTCCTGAGAAAAAATACTAACCAAATACTAATGGTGGGGCTGTGGCCTAATGGAAAAAAATATTTTCCTAGTTAATATCAGCAAGAACAAAATGACTGCCATACACAACACAGTCCACTATATCAACACCAATAATACCACATACAAAAGGGACAAATATCGCCACACCATGACTAGATCACATATTACCACCACATAGTGACCGAATAATACCACATACAAGGAATAAATACGGCCACACCATGACCAGACCACATATTACCACCCCAAAGTGACCAAATACTACAATACTGATCATGAATACAAACCACAATACTAACAACACTGTTATTACCACCAGCGACATTATACACAGGAGCTCTGTATATAGTGTCAGTGTACAGGTATTACAGTGGTCACCAGTGACATTATACTCAGGAGCTCTGTACATAGTGTATAGTGTACAGGTAATACAGTGATCACCAGTGACATTATACACAGGAGCTCTGTATATAGTGTACAAGTAATACAGTGGTCACCAGTGACATTATACACAGGAGCTCTGTATATAGTGTACAGGTAATACAGTGGTCACCAGTGACATTATACACAGGAGCTCTGTATATAGTGTACAGGTAATACAGTGGTCACCAGTGACATTATACACAGTCGCTCTGTACATAGTGTATAGTGTACAGGTAATACAGTGATCACCAGTTACATTATACACAGGAGCTCTGTATATAGTGCACAGGTAATACAGTGGTCACCAGTGCCATTATACACAGGAGCTCTGTATATAGTGTACAGGTAATACAGTGGTCACCAGTGACATTATACACAGGAGCTCTGTATATAGTGTACAGGTAATACAGTAGTCACCAGTGACATTATACACAGGAGCTCTGTATATAGTGTATAGTGTACAGGTAATACAGGGATCACCAGTGACATTATACACAGGAGCTCTGTATATAGTGTCAGTGTACAGGTAATACAGTGATCACCAGTGACATTATCCACTGGAGCTCTGTATATAGTGTACAGGTAATACAGTGGTCACCAGTGACATTATACACAGAAGCTCTGTATATAGTGTATACATAATACAGTGATCACCAGTGACATACACAGGAGTTCTGTATATACTATATACACACACGTGGTCAGAATTGTTGGTACCCCTCGTTTAATGAAAGAAAAACCCACAATGGTCACAGAAATAACTTGAATCTGACAAAAGTAATAATAAATTAAAAATCTATGAAAATGAACAAATGAAAGTCAGACATTGCTTTTCTGCTTCCACTGAATTTTTAAAAAAATTAAACTCATGAAATAGGCCTGGACAGAAATGATGGTACCCCTGAAAATAATGTGACAAAAGGGACATGTTAAATCAAGTTGTGTCCACAAATTAGCATCACAGGTGTCTACAATCTTGTAATCAGTCAGTGGGCCTGTATATAGGGCTACAGATACTCACTGTGTTGTTTGGTGACATGGTGTGTACCACACTCAACATGGACCAGAGGAAGCAAAGGAAAGAGTTGTTTCAGGAGATTAGAAAGAAAATTATAGAAAAGCATGTTAAAAGGTAAAGGTTATAAGACCATCTCCAAGCAGCTTCATGTTCCTGTGACTACAGGTGCATATATTATTCAGAAATTTAAGATCCATGGGACTGTAGCCAACCTCCCTGGACGTGGCCGCAGGAGGAAAATTGATGACAAATCAAAGAGACGGATAATATGAATGGTAACAAAAGAGTCCAGGAAAACTTCTAAAGAGATTAAAGGTGAACTTCAAGCTCAAGGAACATCAGTGTCAGATCGTACTATCCACCGTTGTTTGATCCAAAGTGAACTTCATGTAAGACGACCAAGGAGAACACCATTGTTGAAAAAAATAATAATAAAAAAGCCAGACTGGAATTTGCCAAACTACATGTTGACAAGCCACAAAGCTTCTGGGAGAATGTACTATGGACAGATGAGACAAAAATGGAAGTTTTTGGCAAGGCACATCAGCTCTATGTTCACAGACCGAAAAATTAAGCATATCAAGAAAAAGAACACTGTCCCTACTGTGAAACATGGGGGAGGCTGTTATGTTCTGGGGCTGCTTTGCTGCATCTGGTACAGGGTGTCTTGAATCTGTGCAGGGTACAATGAAATCTCAAGACTATCAAGGGATTCTAGAGAGAAATGTGCTGCCCAGTGTCAGAAAGCTTGGTCTCAGTCGCAGGTCATGGGTCTTGTGACGCGCCCCTGGGCCTACTTGGTGTAGCGTTGCGCACGCGGGGACTACCCGGAGCCGGGCCTGTTGGGGGTAGTAGTCTCGTGGCGGTGACCCGGTCCGTGCCCAGGGAGTCAAACTGTGTGGCTGAGTATTAGCAGTAGATGTTGGACGACTACGCCACCCGTTGAATGCAGCTATGGAGCTGCCGCTGCAGGGCAGACCGCTGAGGCCGGTGGTACGATTGTGCAGCGTAGATGGTATAACCCCCAACGGGAGGGGTATGGCCTCAGGGCAGCCGACGTGGATGATGGGGGTAGCAGGAACCACTCAGAGACGATGCGGTGTAGTTCAGGGTCTTTACTGGTGATAAAGATAGACCCTCCCGGAGTACTGGCTAGCGATCGGGGCCTGGTCAGTCTTTGTGCAGATGGGATTTCCCCTGGCCAGGCGGAGTTGTAGGCCTCCCCAACTAATTGTACTCTTCTGGCTACCTTGCTAGAGGCGGGTAAAAGTAGCCCACGTCCCTGAGTGTACCGTGTGGTGCTCACCCGTATGGCCGGTGACTCGGGGCCTTCTAGTGGCTTCCGCTCCACGACGGCGGTGCTGGTCCCACGCGTGTGACCGTGCCTTCGGGTTTCTTGGCCAGAGGACCTAAAATCCCCTGCCGGTCGGTTTCTGCTGCTGGGTAAGGATTAGTCCCCACAGCCTCGGACTCCGGGTCCGGTGGTAACTCTTCAATCCGGGCGAGCTCTACAGCTGCCAGCCCCTGATTCCTTTTAGCACGACTTCCCCAGAGCTCCTGATCTCTCTTTCCTATAGCTGCTTCTCCTCTTCTCTCTCTACTCTTTTTCTCTCTAACCCTGCCTCAGCCCCAGTTTTATATAGGGGAAGTTCTTCCCCTCCCAGGACTGGGCAGGAGGTGTGGCATGCATAGGATTCCTGACCAAGAGACCTCCCACCTGCTCTCAGACATAATATTGCTATTACTGTGGAAACCAGACCCCTGGGGTGCCACATTCCCCCCTAGTGAAATTTAGTACTCCGGGACTAAACATACTTTTGTAAACATAACAAGGTATAAACAATAACGTTCTGGTAGAAACAACACATAAGGTGGTCACGGCGTGTCCGCAACCGGGTGTAACTTTTGAGGAAAACAAAGGTGTCCATTTCACCAAAACAGGAAGACGTAACCAGGTAGGGGTCTGTCCTGCCCCGAGTCCTTATCAGTCTTTTAGTCCGTCCTGGGTTACGCTCCAACTATATGCACAAAGGATTCCCGGTAAATCCACCAAAGACTCCTACAAATAACTAGAAACACATAATTATACACAAGCAACAATAAACAGGTAAACATTAATAGAATAGCTTGAACATTTAGATCCTCCACCGTATGGGCAACTGGCCTCTAGTGACCCTAGTGGACCTACGGAGCTGGCTGACTGGTCCTGAGCTACAGGGTATAGGAGCTGTCAAGGGTAAACTGGGCAGCCGTCTACGGACTCTTTGGCTCACTAGGGGTATGGCAGGCTCACTATAAGCAGAGGGTTGATTCTCCTGGTCTGCTTGTGTGGGGTCTTCTGCCTCCTGGACCGGCTGTTCTTCCAGCTCTACCTGTGTCTCCGTAGGCACTTGGGATGCTGGTTGGAGGAACGTGAGGACGGGTACCACAACAGCACCATTGACTTGAGTCCAAGACCGAGGGAAGTCTCCGAGCACAGTACTAACCATATCTTCCCTTTCCTCTACGGGTCGAGGGTCTTCTTGTTCCTCTTCAGGGTTCCGTAGCTGTTCGGGACACTTCTTCAGGTGATCCCGGGATACAATGGCTGTGGTTTCCCCTCCGTCTTTACTGATTGTACAGATCTTTGGGTTGTCGTGGCTTGAGGGCAGTACGGTGTACGGGTCCTTCTCCCACTGGTCGTCCAACTTGTGGAGCCGTCTTTTCCTCTTCAAGACCTGCTCTCCGGGCACCAGGGGAACAGCGGGAGCATACTGGTTGTAAGTTTTCTCTTGTCTTTCCCTAGCTTGACAGAGACTTCGCTCCACGCTCTCCTGTACTTTCCGGTACTGCTGCTGCCTCTCTGTGTCCCAGTCTGCTTCTGGTGAAGTGTCCTCGGGTGTCAGGACTCCCATCTCCAGATCAACAGGAAGCTTACCAGGTCTTGCCCTCATTAGGTAAGCCGGGGTACAGTTGGTGGAACCTACAGGGATGTGGTTGTATAGGTCCACCAGGTCGGGCAGCTTTTCAGGCCACAGACTGCGTTCTTCCAGGGGCAATGTTTTCAGAAGATCTATCACCACCTGGTTCATTTTCTCACAAAGTCCATTAGTTTGCGGGTGATAGGGTGTTGTTCTTATCTTCCGGCAGCCATACAGGGTGCAGAACTTCTGGAAGACTTCCGCTTCAAAGGCAGGCCCCTGGTCCGTCAGCACCTGCTCCGGGTATCCGTGCGGACGGCAGAAGTGCTGCTGGAAGGCTCTAGCTGCTGTTTGAGCCGTTAAGTCCTTGACGGGGACGACAACCAAGAACCGGGAGTAGTGATCCACGATGGTTAACGCGTAGACGTAGCCACTTCTGCTTGGGGTCAGTTTTACATGATCCAAGGCTACCAGTTCCAACGGCTGTCTGGTGATGATGGACTTCAGGGGAGTCTTCTGGCTGGCACGGTCCCTCCTTCTTAGGTTGCATGGGCCACAGTCTCTGCACCACCTCTCGATGGTTCCTCTCATGCCTACCCAATGGAACCGCCCGCGCAGCAGGAACTCCAGCTTCTTCCATCCGAAGTGCCCAGCTCCGTCGTGGTATGCCTCCATCACCATAGCTGCGTCTCTTCTTGGCACCACTACTTGCCAGATTAGTTCATGCGTCCGGGAGTTAACCATTCTGCGGCACAACTTCCCCTTGTAAAGGAACAGTCGACTCTTCTCAGCCCACAGTTGCTTGGCTTCCTCCGGAGCGTCTGGGTCAAGGCGTGCATCTGGCCGAGTCAGCATCTCCTTTACCAGTCGGACGGCAGGGTCACTGTCTTGCGTCTCCGCCCAGTTGTAATGAGGTAATGGGTTGAACGTAGCGGATTGCTTACTCCTTACACGGTGGGAATACTGGATAGTCCCATGACGGTGGAACGCGGGGAGTTCAACTTCTTCCAGTTCCTCTGAATCTTCCCCTACGTCCGGTAGGTTCGGCATCCTGGACAGGGCGTCCGCGTTGGTATTGGAGCGTCCTGCCCGGTATTTGATTGTAAACTCATAGTTGGACAAGCGGGCCATCCATCTCTGCTCTAGGGCACCGAGTCTTGCAGTGTCCAGGTGTGTCAACGGGTTGTTATCCGTGTACACGGTGAACCGGGAAGCAGCGAGGTAGTGCTTAAAACGTTCGGTGACTGCCCACACCACTGCCAGGAACTCTAGCTTAAATGAGCTGTAATTCTCAGGGTTTCTTTCGGTGGGTCGCAGTTTTCGGCTGGCGTAAGCAATTACCCATTCCTTCCCCTGCTGGATCTGGGACAGTACGGCTCCTAGCCCGATGTTACTGGCGTCGGTGTAGAGGATAAAGGGCTGGCTATAATCAGGTTACGCCAGGATTTCATCCCCCGTGAGGGCCATCTTCAGCTGGCGGAAGGACTCTTCTTCCAGCTTCTCCCATCTGAAGGGTGGCTTCTGGTTCTTGGCCTTCCTGGACTGGCCTATCAGGAGGTCCTGCATAGGAGCTGCCTTTTTGGTGAAACCGGGAATGAACCTTCGGTAGTAGCCTACCAACCCGAGGAACTGCCTCACTTCCTTTACGCTGGAGGGGCTTGGCCATTCCTTAATTGCGGTGATCTTATCAGGGTCGGGAGCCACTCCGTCAGCACTCACCACGTGTCCCAGGTACTGCACCTTTGGCTTCAGGAGGTGACACTTGGAGGGTTTCACCTTTAGGCCGTAACTTGCCAGAGCTTCGAACACTTCCGCCAGGTGTTTCAGGTGGTCCTCGTAGGTCTTGGAATAGACGATGACATCGTCCAGGTATAACAGGACCGTCTCAAAGTTTCGGTGTCCCAGACAGCATTCCATCAATCGCTGGAAGGTTCCTGGTGCGTTGCAGAGTCCGAACGGCATGCAGGTAAACTCGCTAAGTCCCATCGGGGTGGTGAATGCGGTCTTCTCCCGGTCCGCCTCTGCTACAGGAACCTGCCAGTACCCGCTAGTGAGATCCAAGGTGGAGAAGAAGTTAGCAGATTTTAAAGCAGCCAAAGACTCCTCTATTCTTGGTAAGGGGTACGCATCTTTGTGTGTGATACGGTTAATTTTCCGGTAATCTACACACATTCTCATGGTGTTGTCTTTCTTTTTGACCAAGACTAGTGGAGCTGCCCAGGGGCTACAGCTATCCCTGATTACCCCAGCCTCCTTCATGTCTCTAAGCATCCCCTTGGCGTGTTGGTAGTGTGCAGGGGGTACGGGTCGATACCTCTCTTTTATGGGAGGATGGTCTCCCGTGGGGATGTGGTGTTCTACCCCCTTGACTCGCCCGAAGTCTAACGGGTGTTTACTAAACACTCTCTCGTACTCTCGAACCACCCGGTAGACTCCCTGTTTCTGGTGTGAGGGAGTGGAGTCAGTACCCAAATGTAGTTGCTGACACCAATCCTCCATTATTTTCGTAGAGCCGTTACCTTCCTCCGGGTGAGATGGAGGCAAGGGTTCCACAGACTGTATAGAATTTTGGTTGATAGTATATAATTTGGCTAGCGTAGCATACCGGGGCAGGTATACTTCCCTTTTCCCGATATTTATTATACGAACGGGCACCCTCCCATGGCGTACATCAACTACCCCCCGTGCTGTCAAAATGGTGGGCCTACTGTCTGAGTAGACTGGTTCTACCATGGCCTGGTAATCTCTACCTCTCAGACCAATAGCTGCCCGGCACCAAATCATCATTTCACTTTTCGGGGGCATGGCAATAGGGAAAGGGTCACACATTCTTACGCTACCAATCTCACCACCGGAGAGTTCCACCTGTTGCCGTCGCATCAGTGCCCGGATCTCTTTCTGGAGCACTCGCTGCTGGCCGGAGCTGGCGTTCTTGGCAACCTGCTGTAAAATGAAAATCACCTCTGCAAGACAATTTTCAATCACATTAGTTCCTAGAGTTATCTTTGGGTGACTCTCGCGCTTGTCAATGTCTACAATGATCAGTCCCTGTGCTGCCAGTTCGACTCTACCGATTTTAATGGTCATTTCTTTAAATCCGATCTGTGGCACGGGCTGACCATTACTGGCGATGATACTCAAGTCGTCGTCTGGATAGCGGGTTATATCCGAGTCATTCCAGTACTGCTTGAAGAGCACGTACGGGATGGTGGTGACCTGTGACCCGGTGTCCAGTAGGGCACTCATAGGGATGCCATCCAGTACCACAGGCAAGACTGGACGTCCTCCCACATATTTGTCGCGCCAGTTCGATGGGCCTGGTGATCTTTTTCCTGGGGGTTGGCCCTCTACCCCAGGTTGTGCCAGTTTAAAGGACAGTACCTTGCCATATGTCCGGGTTGATTGCAGCGGCGGCAGATAGGTTGTCCGTCCTCGTTGTACCGGTCGCTGGGTCTTCCTCTGGCCGGTGGGGTCCTCCTTGGTCGACGCCACGGGATGTCCTCCGGTCCGGATGCCAGCTGGATCTTCCCTGGAGTGGAAACCTGTAAAGACTGCACAGTTCGGGTTAGCGCAGCAACGCTTTTAGCTAGCTCTTGGACCTGATGGTGCAGGTCCGGAGCCGGGTCATTGTTCAAAGCCTGCGCATCAGCCCCCACAGGCCCTGCCGACAAGGGCGCCGCCTCCTGGTGGTAAGTGATAGCTGGGCGCCTGTGGGTCACAACGCCACCCGGTGCCGGTTCTCGGAGCACCCGGATGGCTCTGTCCTTGAACTGTGCAAAGTCCAGATGAGGATCCTGTAAGGCTATGGCCCGCAACTGGGTTCGGTGGACATTGCAATATAGTCCCTCTATAAATTGCTCGGTCAACAGCCTGTCCTCGTTTCCCACGCTGTCAGGGTCGGTCTGCTTAATGGCTCTCAGGGCCTCTTGTAGGTTTAGTGCATAGTCCCTTATACTCTCATGTGCTCGCTGCTTGCACCCATAGAATCTAAGCTTAATCTCGGCTGAGGTGCGGGTATCAAAGGTGTCCCTCAGCCGGGTTAGTATCCCTGCGACAGTCCTCCTCCCAGGTGGCCAGGACTTTACCTCCCTTTGGGCTGCCCCGGTTAGTTGGGCCACCAGGATGCTCACTTTTTGCTCTTCTGTGAGGGGTTACACCTGGAAGAGGCTATCCAGCTTTTCTTTAAAGTCATTCAGGTATGTGACTCCCCTGAGTACTGGGGTAGCCAGGCTGCTCCCGGGATATAGGGCATGGTGAAAGGCATGACTGCAGCAGCGGTGGCGCTGGCGGGGGTTGAGGCAGTGAAGCTCTCCTCCATATCCGACATCTTTCTCCCCCCCTAGTGGACCGTGGCCTACCTTGCGATGATCCTCTTCCGTAGGCCGCGGCTCCGCAGTGGATCGTCAGGGTTGAGGACCTTCCGTCGCACTCCTGTGACGTCGGCGTCTGCTGGGCTCCTTCCAGGACCTTACGCAACGTCCTGACGTGAGGCGGGGCTTCAGTTCTCGCGCGCTTTCAGAGTCCACGCCCCTCTTCTTCCCGCGCGGCGTCTTCAAGATGGCGTCCAACGGCGGGAAAACTTCACGGATGGCGGGAAGAAGGCAGAAGATGGCGCCGGATGGCGGGAAAACTTCGCGGATGGCGGGAAGAAGGTAGAAGATGGCGCCGGATGGCGGGAATCTTCACCACTGGTAAGTTTGAACAGTCTTTTTCAGGCACGCAGTACCCGGTGGTTGCGGGCACGAAATCCTGCCGACTACGCCAAAAAGATGACGCGCCCCTGGGCCTACTTGGTGTAGCGTTGCGCACGCGGGGACTACCCGGAGCCGGGCCTGTTGGGGGTAGTAGTCTCGTGGCGGTGACCCGGTCCGTGCCCAGGGAGTCAAACTGTGTGGCTGAGTATTAGCAGTAGATGTTGGACGACTACGCCACCCGTTGAATGCAGCTATGGAGCTGCCGCTGCAGGGCAGACCGCTGAGGCCGGTGGTACGATTGTGCAGCGTAGATGGTATAACCCCCAACGGGAGGGGTATGGCCTCAGGACAGCCGACGTGGATGATGGGGGTAGCAGGAACCACTCAGAGACGATGCGGTGTAGTTCAGGGTCTTTACTGGTGATAAAGATAGACCCTCCCGGAGTACTGGCTAGCGATCGGGGCCTGGTCAGTCTTTGAGCAGATGGGATTTCCCCTGGCCAGGCGGAGTTGTAGGCCTCCCCAACTAATTGTACTCTTCTGGCTACCTTGCTAGAGGCGGGTAAAAGTAGCCCACGTCCCTGAGTGTACCGTGTGGTGCTCACCCGTATGGCCGGTGACTCGGGGCCTTCTAGTGGCTTCCGCTCCACGACGGCGGTGCTGGTCCCACGCGTGTGACCATGCCTTCGGGTTTCTTGGCCAGAGGACCTAAAATCCCCTGCCGGTCGGTTTCTGCTGCTGGGTAAGGATTAGTGCCCACAGCCTCGGACTCCGGGTCCGGTGGTAACTCTTCAATCAGGGCGAGCTCTACAGCTGCCAGCCCCTGATTCCTTTTAGCACGACTTCCCCAGAGCTCCTAATCTCTCTTTCCTATAGCTGCTTCTCCTCTTCTCTCTCTACTCTTTTTCTCTCTAACCCTGCCTCAGCCCCAGTTTTATATAGGGGAAGTTCTTCCCCTCCCAGGACTGGGCAGGAGGTGTGGCATGCATAGGATTCCTGACCAAGAGACCTCCCACCTGCTCTCAGACATAATATTGCTATT
The DNA here is from genome assembly GCF_046119375.1 of Phyllobates terribilis. NCBI lineage: Eukaryota > Metazoa > Chordata > Amphibia > Anura > Dendrobatidae > Phyllobates > Phyllobates terribilis. The sequence continues at coordinate 3,618,836 of NW_027362944.1, read as the reverse complement.
ACTGTGGAAACCAGACCCCTGGGGTGCCACACTTGCAACAGGATAATGACCCAAAACACACAGCTAAAAACACCCAAGAATGGCTAAAGAGGAAAACATTAGACTATTCTGAAGTGGCCTTCTATGAGCCCTGACCTAAATCCTATGGAGCATCTTTGGAAAGAGCTGAAACATGCCGTCTGGAGAAGGCAACCTTCAAACACGAGACAACTGGAGCAGTTTGCTCATGAGGAGTCGGCCAAAATAGCTGTCGAGAGGTGCAGAAGTCTCATTGACAGTTACAGGAATCCTTTGATTGCAGTGATTGCCTCAAAGGTTGTTCAACAAAATATTAAGTTAAGAGTACCATCATTTCTGTCCAGGCCTATTTCATGAGTTTAATTTTTTTTTTAATTCTGTGGAAGCAGAAAAGCAATGTCTGACTTTCATTTGTTCATTTTCAAAAATTTTGTAATTTATCAGATTCAAGTTATTTCTGTGACCATTGTGGGTTTTCTTTCATTAAACGAGGGGTACCAACAATTTTGACCACGTGTGTAGTGTAAGTGTACATGTAATGTCTCTAGGTGAAGTCCTTCATCTTCGCTTTTCTTCTTCATCTGGCACAGACAGCCATCACTTCTTCCAGCCAGGAATCATCTCTGCAGAAAATAACACACAGTTATCAATAACTGATCTCTTCTAGAGAATATTCCCACTTTCCCCCCGACTTCTACACTACACCAGTTGAAGAAAAAAAGTAACATAGTGCCGTCCTGCACAGTAACAGGACCCCTCTTTTGTCCCATCCCATGGAAAACAATTTCCTAAAAAGTAAATTGTATTACAGAAGTAATAATGTAATAATAATAATTGGAATCTAAAGTAATAATGTTCCCCACTGGTCACCATTAATAAAGTATGTTCCTCAATCTGGCTCCCAAACAGTAATTAAGTCCCTGGTCTAGCCAGGCACCCCCATATGTCCCTTCTGGCCCCCATTTGTCTAGTGTGACCCCTCCATATATTTATCCTAGCACACGTGTATCGAGCCTGCCCCCTCCTATATACCCATCCTAGCCCCCCCATGTGGCCAGTCTGGCCCCCCCCACATATCCATCCTTGCCTCCATGTTTCCAGCCTGCGCCCCCATATATCCCCCCCATATATCCTCCATGTGTCCAGCCTGCCCTCTACATATCCATCCTGGCCTCCATGTGTCCAGCCTGCCCCCCCATATATCTATCCTGCCCCCCATATATCCATCCTGGCCTCCATGTGTCCAGCCTGCCCACCCCCCTTTGCTGGGTCCAGCCAGGGTTCCCCCTTGTGTGTCCATCCAGGGCCCCCCTTGTGTGTCCAGCCGGGCCCCCCTTGCGTGTCCAGCCAGGTCCCCCTTGCGTGTCCAGCCAGGGTTCCCCCTTGCGTATCAAGCCAGGGCTCCCCCCTCGTGTGTCCAGCTTGGCCCCCCCTCGTGTGTCCAGCTTGGCCCCCCCTCGTGTGTCCAGCCAGGGTTCCCCCTCTTGTGTGTCCAGCCAGGGCCCCCTCTTGTGTGTCCAGCCAGGGCTCCCCCCCTTGTGTGTCAGCCAGGGTTCCCCCCTTGTGTGTCCAGCCAGGGTTCCCCCTTGTGTGTCCCGCCAGGGTTCCCTCCTTGTGTGTCCAGCCAGGGTTCCCCCTTGTGTGTCTGTCCAGCCTGGCTACCCCCTTGTGTGTCTGTCCAGTCTGGCTACCCCCTTGTGTGTCTGTCCAGCCTGGCTACCCCCCTTGTGTGTCTGTCCAGCTGGGCCCTCCTTGTGTGTCTGTCCAGCTGGGCCCCCCCTTGTGTGTCCAGCTGGGCCCCCCTTGTGTGTCCATCCAGGGTTTCCCCTTTATGTGTCCATCCAGGGCCCCCCCCTTGTGTGTCCAGCTGGCCGCCCCTTGTGTGTCCAGCCAGGGTTCCCCCTTGTGTGCCATCCAGGACCCCACATTTTGTGTCCAGTTGGCTCCCCCCTTGTGTGTCCAGCCAGCCTACCCCCTTGTGTGTCCCAGCCAGGGTTGCCCCTTGTGTGTCCAGCCAGGATCCCCCCTTTGTGTCCAGCCAGGCTACCCCCTTGTGTGTCTGTCCAGCTGGGCCCCCCCTTGCGTGTCCAGCTGGGCCCCCCTTGTGTGTCCAGCTGGGCCCCCCCTTGTGTGTCCAGCTGGGCCCCCCTTGTGTGTCCATCTGGCCCCCACCTTGTGTGTCCAGCCAGTGGGTCCAGACCATTACACACACACACACACACCACTTACCTTCCTGCGCTCCCGTGCGGTGTCCTCCTTCTCCTGAGTTGCGCGCCTCCTTCACAGCAGGCGCATGACGATGACGTCTACGCCGGACGGCGAAGGGAGACACGCAGCTCAGCTGCTTCACTGGGACGTGCGCCGCGGTGGTTCAGGTAATGAACACTGCGTGCGCGCGTCCCTGCATACACTGTGCCTGCGCTTTTAAAGGGCCCGTGCCCCTTAAAACCGCAGGATTTTTTTTTTGTTCTCTTCTCCCCTTCTACTCTGCAGCAGGGGGCGGGCCACCGGGAAAATTTCCGGTATCCCGCCAGCCCAGACAGACCCTGTTTCTCTCTATATACCAATTTGGAAGTTAACTGTAAATTCTGCAATTCACATTCTTTGTATAAACTGAGCCACAAAACGTCTAAGTCATTTCCTACATTAACTTTGAAATTAATATTACTTTTTTAGCAAAAGAAGAAATTATATCCATATTTGCTTACCTTAAGATTCCTTAGCTTCTCTTTATCAGCACGTCCTGTCTTCAGTTCGTCTGATTCATTTCCTGTGTGATTCTGTTCCTTGTTAGAACCTCTGCTTCCTGTTAGTCCTCAGTCTGTAGGTCCTTTCTGCTTCTCGTGACAAATTAGTGAATTACTGACACGTGAACAACAGCTGTTCAGCTAGGCAGGACTTTCCCCCCTTTGTTCAAGGAAGAAATTCACTTACGAAAATTCAGGCTGGCTGGCTCACCATTGTTAAATAATACTTCTTTCTGTATTATTTTTCTCTACTGAGGACTTTGCAAAGTATCAATATCAAGATTTCCTTATAAAAATGTATCTATTTATTCTTGGATTGTCCATTAAAAAATAATTGAAACTGAATATAAATAGATGAAGTAGTTACAAAGAGATTCAATCATGAGTGTCCATCTTTCCTTGGATCCTGGCTGGATAAATCATGTCTTTGTCCAACACGTGTCCAGGCCTACATGTCAGCTGCTCCTCAGCATGAAGATCCTTCTTCTGTGTCTTGTGGGGTGGGAAGAGCAAGAGAGCCCCCCCTTTCTGTACCATGGGCTTTTATAGCCAGTCGTATGGCACACCTGTTCTACATATGGTAGTGAACACACAAATAGCGCATTTCAACTAGACACGATGGCTAATGCATAGAACTCAGATTTAAGAATAAAATGAATATCCATAATTAACTATTTAACAAGAGGTGACTAGATCAGAGTTGCTGTACTGAGATTCATATTTTGTGTGCACCGTACAATGCATAAGGACGTCCTCTGTACAGTAACTTCAGTCTAGTTGTCTAAGTACAGAGGTAACTAGATCAGAGTTGCTGTACTTAGATTCATAGTTTGTGTGCACCGTACTGTGTATAAGGACGTCCTCTGTACAGTAACCTCCATCTAGATGTCTCAGTACAGAGGTGACTAGATGGGAGTTGCTGTAGTGAGATTCATAGTTTGTGTGCACCGTACTGTGTATAAGGACGTCCTCAGTACAGTAACTTCAATCTAGATGTCTCAGTACAGAGGAGACTAGATCGGAGTTGCTGCAGTAAGGTTCATGATTTCTGTGCACCGTACTGTGTATAAGGACGTCCTCTGTACAGTAACTTCAGTCTAGATGTCTCAGTACAGAGGTGACTAGATCAGGGCTGCTGTACTGAGATTCATAGTTTGTGTGCACCGTACTGTGTAGAAGGACGTCCTCTGTACAGTAACCTCAATCTAGATGTCTCAGTACAGAGGTGACTAGATCAGAGTTGCTGTAGTGAGATTCATAGTTTGTGTGCAGCGTACTGTGTATAAGGACGTCCTCTGTACAGTAACTTCAGTCTAGTTGTTTCAGTACAGAGCTAACTAGATCAGAGTTGCTGTACTGAGATTCATAGTTTGTGTGCACCGTACTGTGTATAAGGACGTCCTCTGTACAGTAACCTCAATCTAGATGTCTCAGTACAGAGGTGACTAGATCGGAGTTGCTGCAGTAAGGTTCATGATCTCTGTGAACTGTACTGTGTATAAGGACGTCCTCTGTACAGTAACTTCAGTCTAGTTGTCTCAGTACAGAGGTGACTAGATCAGAGTTGCTGTAGTGAGATTCATAGTTTGTGTGCACCGTACTGTGTATAAGGATGTCCTCTGTACAGTAGCCTCAATGTAGATGTCTCAGTACAGAGGTGACTAGATCAGAGTTGCTGCAGTAAGGTTCATGATTTCTGTGCACTGTAATGTGTATAGGGTCGTCCTCTGTACAGTAACTTCAGTCTAGATATCTCAGTTCAGAGGTGACTAGATCAGAGTTTCTGTACTGAAATTCATAGTTTGTGTTCACTGTACTGTGTATAAGGACGTCCTCTGTACAGTAACCTCCATCTAGATGTCTCAGTACAGAGGTGACTAGATCAGAGTTGCTGTACTGAGATTCATAGTTTGTGTGCACCCTACTGTGTATAAGGACGTCCTCTGTACAGTAACCTCAATCTAGATGTCTCAGTACAGAGGTGACTAGATCAGAGTTGCTGCAGTAAGGTTCATGATTTCTGTGCACCCTACTGTGTATAAGGACGTCCTCTGTACAGTAACTTCAGTATAGATGTCTCAGTACAGAGGTGACTAGATCAGAGTTTCTCTACTGAAATTCATAGTTTGTGTTCACTGTACTGTGTATAAGGACGTCCTCTGTACAGTAACCTCAATCTAGATGTCTCAGTACAGAGGTGACTAGATCAGAGTTGCTGTACTGAGATTCATAGTTTGTGTGCACTGTACTGTGTATAAGGACGTCCTCTGTACAGTAACCTCAATCTAGATGTCTCAGTTCAGAGGTGACTAGATCAGAGTTTCTGTACTGAAATTCATAGTTTGTGTGCACTGTACTGTGTATAAGGACGTCCTCTGTACAGTAACTTCAGTCTAGTTGTCTCAGTACAGAGGTGACTAGATCAGAGTTTCTGTACTGAGATTCATAGTTTGTGTGCACTGTACTGTGTATAAGTAAGTCCTCTGTACAGTAACCTCCATCTAGATGTCTCAGTACAGAGGTGACTAGATCAGAGTTGCTGTACTGAGATTCATAGTTTGTGTTCACTGTACTGTGTATAAGGACGTCCTCTGTGCAGTAACTTCAGTCTAGATGTCTCAGTACAGAGGTGACTAGATCAGAGTTGCTGTTGTGAAATTCATAGTTTCTGTGCACTGTACTGTGTATAACGACGTCCTCTGTACAGTAACTTCAGTGTAGATGTCTCAGTACAGAGGTGACTAGATGGGAGTTGCTGTACTGAGATTCATAGTTTGTGTGCACCGTACAGTGTATAAGGACGTCCTCTGAACAGTAACTTCAATTTAGATGTCTCAGTACAGAGGTGACTAGATCAGAGTTGCTGCAGTAAGGTTCATGATCTCTGTGCACCGTACTGTGTATAAGGACGTCCTCTGTACAGTAACTTCAGTCTAGATGTCTCAGTACAGAGGTGACTAGATCAAAGTTGCTGTAGTGAGATTCATAGTTTGTGTGCACCGTACTGTGTATAAGGACGTCCTCTGTACAGTAACCTCAATCTAGATGTCTCAGTACAGAGGTGACTAGATCAGAGTTGCTGCAGTAAGGTTCATGATCTCTGTGCACTGTACTGTGTATAAGGACGTCCTCTGTACAGTAACCTCAATCTAGATGTCTCAGTACAGAGGTGACTAGATCAGAGTTGCTGTACTGAAATTCATAGTTTGTGTGCACTGTACTGTGTATAAGGACGTCCTCTGTACAGTAACTTCAGTCTAGATGTCTCAGTACAGAGGTGACTAGAACAGAGTTGCTGCAGTAAGGTTCATGATCTCTGTGCACTGTACTGTGTATAAGGACGTCCTCTATACAGTAACTTCAGTCTAGATGTCTCAGTACAGAGGTGACTAGATCAGAGTTGCTGCAGTAAGGTTCATGATCTCTGTGCACTGTACTGTGTATAAGGACGTCCTCTGTACGGTAACTTCAATCTAGATGTCTCAGTACAGAGGTGACTAGATCAGAGTTGCTGCAGTAAGGTTCATGATCTCTGTGCACTGTACTGTGTATAAGGACGTCCTCTGTACAGTAACCTCAGTCTAGATGTCTCAGTACAGAGGTGACAAGATCAGAGTTGCAGCACTGAGGTCCATGATTTCTGTGCACTGTACTGTGTATAAGGACGTCCTCTGTACAGTAACCTCAATCTAGATGTCTCAGTACAGAGGTGACTAGATCGGAGTTGCAGCACTAAGGTCCATGATCTCTGTACACTGTACTGTGTATAAGGACGTCCTCTGTACAGAAACTCCATTCTAGATGTCTCAGTACAGAGGTGACTAGATCAGAGTTGCTGCAGTAAGTTTCATGATTTCTCTGCACTGTACTGTGTATAAGGACGTCCTCCGTACAGTAACCTCAATCTAGATGTCTCAGTACAGAGGTGACTAGATCAGAGTTGCTGCAGTAAGTTTCATGATTTCTGTGCACTGTACTGTGTATAAGGACGTCCTCTGTACAGTAACTTCAATTTAGATGTCTCAGTACAGAGGTGACTAGATCAGAGTGGCTGTACTGAGACTCATAGTTTGTGTGCACCGTACTGTGTATAAGGACGTCCTCTGTACAGTAACCTCAATCTAGATGTCTCAGTACAGAGGTGACTAGATGGGAGTTGCTGTACTGAGATTCATAGTTTGTGTGCACCGTACTGTGTATAAGGACGTCCTCTGTACAGTAACCTTAGTCTAGATGTCTCAGTACAGAGGTGACTGGATCAGAGTTGCAGCACTGAGGTCCATGATCTCTGTACACTGTACTGTGTATAAGGACGTCCTCTGTACAGAAACTCCATTCTAGATGTCTCAGTACAGAGGTGACTAGATCAGAGTTGCTGCAGTAAGTTTCATGATTTCTGTGCACTGTACTGTGTATAAGGACGTCCTCCGTACAGTAACTTCAATCTAGATGTCTCAGTACAGAGGTGACTAGATCAGAGTTGCTGCAGTAAGTTTCATGATTTCTGTGCACTGTACTGTGTATAAGGACGTCCTCTGTGCAGTAACTTCAGTCTAGATGTCTAAGTACAGAGGTTACTAGATCAGAGTTGCTGTAGTGAGATTCATAATTTGTGTGCACTGTACTGTGTATAAGGACGTCCTCTGTACAGTAACCTCAATCTAGATGTCTCAGTACAGAGGTGACTAGATCAGAGTTTCTGTACTGAGATTCATAGTTTGTGTGCACTGTACTGTGTATAAGGACGTCCTCTGTACAGTAACCTCAATCTAGATGTCTCAGTACAGAGGTGACTAGATCAGAGTTGCTGCAGTAAGTTTCATGATTTCTGTGCACTGTACTGTGTATAAGGACGTCCTCTGTGCAGTAACTTCAGTCTAGATGTCTAAGTACAGAGGTTACTAGATCAGAGTTGCTGTAGTGAGATTCATAGTTTGTGTGCACCGTACTGTGTATAAGGACGTCCTCTGTACAGTAACCTCAATCTAGATGTCTCAGTACAGAGGTGACTAGATCAGAGTTTCTGTACTGAGATTCATAGTTTGTGTGCACTGTACTGTGTATAAGGACGTCCTCTGTACAGTAACTCCATTCTAGATGTCTCAGTACAGAGGTGACTAGATAAGAGTTCCTGTACTGAGATTCATAGTTTGTGTGCACCTTACTATGTATAAGGACGTCCTCTGTACAGTAACTTCAATTTAGATGTCTCAGTACAGAGGTGACTAGATCAGAGTTGCAGCACTGAGGTCCATGATCTCTGTGCACCGTACTGTGTATAAGGACGTCCTCTGTACAGTAACTTCAATTTAGATGTCTCAGTACAGAGGTGACTAGATCAGAGTGGCTGTACTGAGATTCCAAGTTTGTGTGCACCGTACTGTGTATAAGGACGTCCTCTGTACAGTAACTTCAATTTAGATGTCTCAGTACAGAGGTAACTAGATCAGAGTTGCTGTACTGAGGTCCATGATTTCTGTGCACTGTACTGTGTATAAGGACGTCCTCTATACAGTAACTTCAGTCTAGTTGTCTCAGTACAGAGGTAACTAGATCAGAGTTGCTGTACTAAGATTCATAGTTTGTGTGCACCGTACTGTGTATAAGGACGTCCTCTATACAGTAACTTCAGTATAGATGTCTCAGTACAGAGGTGACTAGATCAGAGTGGCTGTACTGAGACTCATAGTTTGTGTGCACCGTACTATGTATAAGGACGTCCTCTGTACAGTAACCTCAATCTAGATGTCTCAGTACAGAGGTGACTAGATGGGAGTTGCTGTACTGAGATTCATAGTTTGTGTGCATCGTACTGTGTATAAGGACGTCCTCTGTACAGTAACTTCAGTCTAGTTGTCTCAGTACAGAGGTAACTAGATCAGAGTTGCTGTACTGAGGTCCATGATTTCTGTGCACTGTACTGTGTATAAGGACGTCCTCTATACAGTAACTTCAGTCTAGTTGTCTCAGTACAGAGGTAACTAGATCAGAGTTGCTGTACTAAGATTCATAGTTTGTGTGCACCGTACTGTGTATAAGGACGTCCTCTGTACGGTAACTTCAATTTAGATGTCTCAGTACAGAGGTGACTAGATCAGAGTTGGAGCATTGAGGTCCATGATCTCTGTGCACTGTACTGTGTATAAGGACGTCCTCTGTACGGTAACTTCAATTTAGATGTCTCAGTACAGAGGTGACAAGATCGGAGTTGCTGTACTAAGATTCATAGTTTGTTTGCACCGTACTGTGTATAAGGACGTCCTCTGTACAATAACCTCAATCTAGATGTCTCAGTACAGAGGTGACTAGTTCAGAGTTGCTGCACTAAGGTCCATGATCTCTGTGCACTGTACTGTGTATAAGGACGTCCTCTGTACAGTAACTTCAATCTAGATGTCTCAGTACAGAGGTGACTAGATCAGAGTTGCTGTAGTGAGATTCATAGTTTGTGTGCACCGTACTGTGTATAAGGACGTCCTCTGTACAGTAACTTCAGTCTAGTTGTCTCAGTACAGAGGTAACTAGATCGAGTTGCTGTAGTGAGATTCATAGTTTGTGTGCACCGTACTGTGTATAAGGACGTCCTCTGTACAGTAACTTCAGTCTAGATGTCTCAGTACAGAGGTGACAAGATCAGAGTTGCACCACTGAGGTCCATGATTTCTGTGCACTGTACTGTGTATAAGGACGACCTCTATACAGTAACTTCAATCTAGATGTCTCAGTACAAAGGTGATTAGATCAGAGTTGTTGCAGTAAGGTTCATGATTTCTGTGCACCGTACTGTGTATAAGGACGTCCTCTGTACAGTAATCTCAGTCTAGATGTCTCAGTACAGAGGTGACAAGATCAGAGTTGCACCACTGAGGTCCATGATTTCTGTGCACTGTACTGTGTATAAGGACGTCCTCTATACAGTAACTTCAATCTAGATGTCTCAGTACAAAGGTGATTAGATCAGAGTTGCTGCAGTAAGGTTCATGATTTCTGTTCACCGTACTGTGTATAAGGACGCCCTCTGTACGGTAACTTCAATTTAGATGTCTCAGTACAGAGGTGACTAGTTGGGAGTTGCTGTACTGAGATTCATAGTTTGTGTGCACTGTACTGTGTATAAGGACGTCCTCTGTACAGTAACCTCAATCTAGATGTCTCAGTACAGTGGTGACTAGATCGGAGTTGCTGTAGTGAGATTCATAGGTTGTGTGCACCCTACTGTGTATAAGGACGTCCTCTGTACAGTAACCTCAATCTAGATGTCTCAGTACAGAGGTGACTAGATCAGAGTTGCAGCTGTAAGGTTCATGATCTCTGTGTACTGTACTGTGTATAAGGACGTCCTCTGTACAGTAACTTCAATTTAGATGTCTCAGTACAGAGGTGACAAGATCAGAGTTGCTGTACTGAGATTCATAGTTTGTGTGCACTGTACTGTGTATAATGACGTCCTCTGTACAGTAACTTCAGTCTAGATGTCTCAGTACAGAGGTGACAAGATCAGAGTTGCTGTACTGAGATTCATAGTTTGTTTGCACCGTACTGTGTATAAGGACGTCCTCTGTACAGTAACTTCAGTCTAGATGTCTCAGTACAGAGGTGACTAGATGGGAGTTGCTGTACTGAGATTCATAGTTTGTGTGCACTGTACTGTGTATAAGGACGTCCTCTGTACGGTAACTTCAATCTAGATTTCTCAGTACAGAGGTGACTAGATGGGAGTTGCTGTACTGAGATTCATAGTTTGTGTGCACTGTACTGTGTATAAGGACGTCCTCTGTACGGTAACTCCAGTCTAGATGTCTCAGTACAGAGGTGACTAGATCAGAGTTGTTGCAGTAAGGTTCATGATTTCTGTGCACCGTACTGTGTATAAGGACGTCCTCTGTACAGTAACCTCAGTCTAGATGTCTCAGTACAGAGGTGACTAGATCAGAGTTGCTGCAGTAAGGTTCATGATCTCTGTGCACTGTACTGTGTATAAGGACGTCCTCTGTACAGTAACTTCAGTCTAGATGTCTCAGTACAGAGGTGACTAGATCAGAGTTGCAGCACTGAGGTCCATGATTTCTGTGCACTGTACTGTGTATAAGGACGTCCTCTGTACAGTAACTTCGATCTAGATGTCTCAGTACAAAGGTGATTAGATCAGAGTTGCTGCAGTAAGGTTCATGATTTCTGTTCACCGTACTGTGTATAAGGACGCCCTCTGTACGGTAACATCAATTTAGATGTCTCAGTACAGAGGTGACTAGATCGGAGTTGCAGCACTGAGGTCCATGATCTCTGTGCACTTTACTGTGTATAAGGACGTCCTCTGTACAGTAACTTCAGTCTAGTTGTCTCAGTACAGAGGTGACTAGATCAGACTTACTGTACTGAGATTCATAGTTTGTGTGCACCGTACTGTGTATAAGGACGTCCTCTATACAGTAACCTCAATCTAGATGTCTCAGTACAGAGGTGACTAGATCAGAGTTGCTGCAGTAAGTTTCATGATTTCTGTGCACTGTACTGTGTATAAGGACGTCCTCTGTACAGTAACTTCAATTTCGATGTCTCAGTACAGAGGTGACTAGATCAGAGTTGCTGCAGTAAGGTCCAAGATCTCTGTGCACTGTACTGTGTATAAGGACGTCCTCTGTACAGAAACTTCAGTCTAGATGTCTCAGTACAGAGGTAACTAGATGGGAGTTGCTGTACTGAGATTCATAGTTTGTGTGCACCGTACTGTGTATAAGGACGTCCTCTGTACAGTAACCTCAGTCTAGTTGTCTCAGTACAGAGGTGACAAGATCAGAGTTGCAGCACTGAGGTCCATGATCTCTGTGCACTGTACTGTGTATAAGGAAGTCCTCTGTACAGTAACTTCAGTCTAGATGTCTCAGTAAAGAGGTATCTAGATCAGAGTTGCTGTACTGAGATTCATAGTTTGTGTGCACCGTACTGTGTATAAGGACGTCCTCTGTACAGTAACTTCAGTCTAGTTGTCTCAGTACAGAGGTAACTAGATCAGAGTTGCTGTAATGAGATTCATAGTTTGTGTGCACTGTACTGTGTATAAGGACGTCCTCTGTACAGTAACTTCAGTCTAGATGTCTCAGTACAGAGGTGACTAGATCAGAGTTGCAGCACTAAGGTCCATGATCTCTGTACACTGTACTGTGTATAAGGACGTCCTCTGTACGGTAACTTCAATTTAGATGTCTCAGTACAGAGGTGACAAGATCGGAGTTGCTGTACTAAGATTCATAGTTTGTTTGCACCGTACTGTGTATAAGGACGTCCTCTGTACAATAACCTCAATCTAGATGTCTCAGTACAGAGGTGACTAGATCGGAGTTGCAGCACTACGGTCCATGATCTCTGTACACTGTACTGTGTATAAGGACGTCCTCTGTACAGAAACTCCATTCTAGATGTCTCAGTACAGAGGTGACTAGATCAGAGTTGCTGCAGTAAGTTTCATGATTTCTGTGCACTGTACTGTGTATAAGGACGTCCTCTGTACAGTAACTCCATTCTAGATGTCTCAGTACAGAGGTGACTAGATCAGAGTTGCTGTAGTGAGATTCATAGTTTGTGTGCACTGTACTTTGTATAAGGACGTCCTCTGTACAGTAACTCCATTCTAGATGTCTCAGTACAGAGGTAACTAGATAAGAGTTCCTGTACTGAGATTCATAGTTTGTGTGCACCTTACTATGTATAAGGACGTCCTCTGTACAGTAACTTCAGTCTAGATGTCTCAGTACAGAGGTGACTAGATCAGAGTTGCAGCACTGAGGTCCATGATCTCTGTGCACTGTACTGTGTATAAGGGCGTCCTCTGTACAGTAACCTCAATCTAGATGTCTCAGTACAGAGGTGACTAGATCAGAGTTGCTGCAGTAAGGTTCATGATTTCTGTGCACCCTACTGTGTATAAGGACGTCCTCTGTACAGTAACTTCAATTTAGATGTCTCAGTACAGAGGTGACTAGATCAGAGTGGCTGTACTGAGATTCCAAGTTTGTGTGCACCGTACTGTGTATAAGGACGTCCTCTGTACAGTAACTTCAATTTAGATGTCTCAGTACAGAGGTGACTAGATCAGAGTGGCTGTACTGAGACTCATAGTTTGTGTGCACCGTACTGTGTATAAGGACGTCCTCTGTACAGTAACCTCAATCTAGATGTCTCAGTACAGAGGTGACTAGATGGGAGTTGCTGTACTGAGATTCATAGTTTGTGTGCACCGTACTGTGTATAAGGACGTCCTCTGTACAGTAACCTCAATCTAGATGTCTCAGTACAGAGGTGACTAGATCAGAGTTTCTGTACTGAGAATCATAGTTTGTGTGCACTGTACTGTGTATAAGGACGTCCTCTGTACAGTAACTTCAATTTAGATGTCTCAGTACAGAGGTGACTAGATCAGAGTGGCTGTACTGAGACTCATAGTTTGTGTGCACCGTACTGTGTATAAGGACGTCCTCTGTACAGTAACCTCAATCTAGATGTCTCAGTACAGAGGTGACTAGATGGGAGTTGCTGTACTGAGATTCATAGTTTGTGTGCACCGTACTGTGTATAAGGACGTCCTCTGTACAGTAACCTCAATCTAGATGTCTCAGTACAGAGGTGACTAGATCAGAGTTTCTGTACTGAGATTCATAGTTTGTGTGCACTGTACTGTGTATAAGGACGTCCTCTGTACGGTAACTTCAGTCAAGTTGTCTCAGTACAGAGGTGACTAGATCGGAGTTGCAGCACTGAGGTCCATGATCTCTGTGCACTGTACTGTGTATAAGGACGTCCTCTGTACAGTAACTTCAATTTAGATGTCTCAGTACAGAGGTGACTAGATCAGAGTTGCTGTACTGAGATTCCAAGTTTGTGTGCACCGTACTGTGTATAAGGACGTCCTCTGTACAGTAACTTCAATTTAGATGTCTCAGTACAGAGGTGACTAGATCAGAGTTGCTGTAGTGAGATTCATAGGTTGTGTGCACCCTACTGTGTATAAGGACGTCCTCTGTACAGTAACCTCAATCTAGATGTCTCAGTACAGAGGTGACTAGATCAGAGTTGCTGCAGTAAGGTTCATGATCTGTGTACTGTACTGTGTATAATGACGTCCTCTGTACAGTAACTTCAGTCTAGATGTCTCAGTACAGAGGTGACTAGATCAGAGTTGCTGCACTGAGATTCATAGTTTGTTTGCACCGTACTGTGTATAAGGACGTCCTCTGTACAGTAACTTCAGTCTAGATGTCTCAGTACAGAGGTGACTAGATGGGAGTTGCTGTACTGAGATTCATAGTTTGTGTGCACTGTACTGTGTATAAGGACGTCCTCTGTACAGTAACTTCAGTCTAGATGTCTCAGTACAGAGGTGACTAGATCAGAGTTGTTGCAGTAAGGTTCATGATTTCTGTGCACCGTACTGTGTATAAGGACGTCCTCTGTACAGTAACCTCAGTCTAGATGTCTCAGTACAGAGGTGACTAGATCAGAGTTGCTGCAGTAAGGTTCATGATCTCTGTGCACTGTACTGTGTATAAGGACGTCCTCTGTACAGTAACTTCAGTCTAGATGTCTCAGCACAGAGGTGACTAGATCAGAGTTGCAGCACTGAGGTCCATGATTTCTGTGCACTGTACTGTGTATAAGGACGTCCTCTGTACAGTAACTTCAGTCTAGTTGTCTCAGTACAGAGGTGACTAGATCAGAGTTGCTGTACTGAGATTCATAGTTTGTGTGCACCATACTGTGTATAAGGACGACCTCTGAACAGTAACTTAAGTCTAGTTGTCTCAGTACAGAGGTGACTAGATCAGAGTTACTGTACTGAGATTCATAGTTTGTGTGCACCATACTGTGTATAAGGACGTCCTCTGAACAGTAACTTAAGTCTAGTTGTCTCAGTACAGAGGTAACTAGATCAGAGTTACTGTACTGAGATTCATAGTTTGTGTGCACCGTATTGTGTATAAGGACGTCCTCTGTACAGTAACCTCAATCTAGATGTCTCAGTACAGAGGTGACTAGATCAGAGTTGCTGTAGTGAGATTCATAGTTTGTGTGCACTGTACTGTGTATAAGGACGTCCTCTGTACGGTAACTTCAATTTCGATGTCTCAGTACAGAGGTGACTAGATCAGAGTTGCTGCAGTAAGGTCCAAGATCTCTGTGCACAGTACTGTGTATAAGGACGTCCTCTGTACAGTAACTTCAGTCTAGTTGTCTCAGTACAGAGGTGACTAGATCAGAGTTGCTGTACTGAGATTCATAGTTTGTGTGCACCGTACTGTGTATAAGGACGTCCTCTGTACAGTAACTTCAGTCTAGTTGTCTCAGTACAGAGGTAACTAGATCAGAGTTGCTGTAATGAGATTCATAGTTTGTGTGCACCGTACTGTGTATAAGGACGTCCTCTGTACAGTAACTTCAGTCTAGTTGTCTCAGTACAGAGGTAACTAGATCAGAGTTGCTGTAATGAGATTCATAGTTTGTGTGCACTGTACTGTGTATAAGGACGTCCTCTGTACAGTAACTTCAGTCTAGATGTCTCAGTACAGAGGTGACTAGATCAGAGTTGCTGTAGTGAGATTCATAGTTTGTGTTCACTGTACTGTGTATAAGGACGTCCTCTGTACAGTAACTTCAATCTAGATGTCTCAGTACAGAGGTGACTAGATCAGAGTTGCAGCACTAAGGTTCATGATCTCTGTGCACTGTACTGTGTATAAGGACGTCCTCTGTACAGTAACTTCAGTCTAGATGTCTCAGTACAGAGGTGACTAGATCAGAGTTGCTGTACTAAGGTTCATGATCTCTGTACACTGTACTGTGTATAAGGACGTCCTCTGTATAGTAACTTCAGTCTAGATGTCTCAGTACAGAGGTGACTAGATCAGAGTTGCAGCACTGAGGTCCATGATCTCTGTGCACCGTACTGTGTATAAGGACGTCCTCTGTACAGTAACTTCAATTTAGATGTCTCAGTACAGAGGTGACTAGATCAGAGTGGCTGTACTGAGATTCCAAGTTTGTGTGCACCGTACTGTGTATAAGGACGTCCTCTGTACAGTAACTTCAATTTAGATGTCTCAGTACAGAGGTGACTAGATCAGAGTGGCTGTACTGAGACTCATAGTTTGTGTGCACCGTACTGTGTATAAGGACGTCCTCTGTACAGTAACCTCAATCTAGATGTCTCAGTACAGAGGTGACTAGATGGGAGTTGCTGTACTGAGATTCATAGTTTGTGTGCACCGTACTGTGTATAAGGACGTCCTCTGTACAGTAACTTCAGTCTAGTTGTCTCAGTACAGAGGTAACTAGATTAGAGTTGCTGTACTGAGGTCCATGATTTCTGTGCACTGTACTGTGTATAAGGACGTCCTCTATACAGTAACTTCAGTCTAGTTGTCTCAGTACAGAGGTAACTAGATCAGAGTTGCTGTACTGAGATTCATAGTTTGTGTGCACCGTACTGTGTATAAGGACGTCCTCTGTACAGCAACTTCAGTCAAGTTGTCTCAGTACAGAGGTGGCTAGATCAGAGTTGCTGTACTGAGATTCATAGTTTGTGTGCACTGTACTGTGTATAAGGACGTCCTCTATACAGTAACTTCAGTATAGATGTCTCAGTACAGAGGTGACTAGATCAGAGTTGCTGTAGTGAGATTCATAGTTTGTGTGCACTGTACTGTGTATAAGGACGTCCTCTATACAGTAACTTCAGTATAGATGTCTCAGTACAGAGGTGACTAGATCAGAGTTGCTGTACTGAGATTCATAATTTGTGTGCACTGTACTGTGTATAAGGACGTCCTCTGTACAGTAACCTTAGTCTAGATGTATCAGTACAGAGGTGACTAGATCGGAGTTGCAGCACTGAGGTCCATGATCTCTGTGCACTGTACTGTGTATAAGGACGTCCTCTGTACAGTAACTTCAATTTAGATGTCTCAGTACAGAGGTGACTAGATCAGAGTTGCTGCAGTAAGGTTCATGATCTCTGTGCACCGTACTGTGTATAAGGACGTCCTCTGTACAGTAACTTCAATTTAGATGTCTCAGTACAGAGGTGACTAGATCAGAGTGGCTGTACTGAGACTCATAGTTTGTGTGCACCGTACTGTGTATAAGGACGTCCTCTGTACAGTAACTTCAGTCTAGTTGTCTCATTACTGAGGTGGCTAGATGGGAGTTGCAGTACGGAGATTCAAAGTTTGTGTGCACCGTACTGTGTATAAGGACGTCCTCTATACGGTAACTTCAATTTAGATGTCTCAGTACAGAGGTGACTAGATCAGAGTTGGAGCATTGAGGTCCATGATCTCTGTGCACTGTACTGTGTATAAGGACGTCCTCTGTACGGTAACTTCAATTTAGATGTCTCAGTACAGAGGTGACAAGATCGGAGTTGCTGTACTAAGATTCATAGTTTGTTTGCACCGTACTGTGTATAAGGACGTCCTCTGTGCAATAACCTCAATCTAGATGTCTCAGTACAGAGGTGACTAGATCAGAGTTGCTGTACTGAGATTCATAGTTTGTATGCACCGTACTGTGTATAAGGATGTCCTCTGTACAGTAACTTCAGTCTAGTTGTCTTAGTAAAGAGGTGACTAGATCAGAGTTGCTGTACTGAGATTCATAGTTTGTGTGCACCGTACTGTGTATAAGGACGTCCTCTGTACAGTAACCTCAATCTAGATGTCTCAGTACAGAGGTGACTAGATCAGAGTTGCTGCAGTAAATTTCATGATTTCTGTGCACTGTACTGTGTATAAGGACGTCCTCTGTGCAGTAACTTCAGTCTAGATGTCTCAGTACAGAGGTAACTAGATCAGAGTTGCTGTACTGAGATTCATAGTTTGTGTGCACCGTACTGTGTATAAGGACGTCCTCTATACAGTAACTTCAGTCTAGATGTCTCAGTACAGAGGTGACTAGATCAGAGTTGCTGTACTGAGATTCATAGTTTGTGTGCACCGTACTGTGTATAAGGACGTCCTCTGTGCAGTAACTTCAGTCTAGATGTCTCAGTACAGAGGTGACTAGATCAGAGTTGCTGTAGTGAGATTCATAGTTTGTGTGCACCGTACTTTGTATAAGGACGTCCTCTGTACAGTAACCTCAATCTAGATGTCTCAGTACAGAGGTGACTAGATCAGAGTTGCAGCACTAAGGTTCATGATCTCTGTACACTGTACTGTGTATAAGGACGTCCTCTGTACAGTAACTTCAGTCTAGATGTCTCAGTACAGAGGTGACTAGATCAGAGTTGCTGTACTAAGGTTCATGATCTCTGTACACTGTACTGTGTATAAGGACGTCCTCTGTATAGTAACTTCAGTCTAGATGTCTCAGTACAGAGGTGACTAGATCAGAGTTGCAGCACTGAGGTCCATGATCTCTGTGCACCGTACTGTGTATAAGGACGTCCTCTGTACAGTAACTTCAATTTAGATGTCTCAGTACAGAGGTGACTAGATCAGAGTGGCTGTACTGAGATTCCAAGTTTGTGTGCACCGTACTGTGTATAAGGACGTCCTCTGTACAGTAACTTCAATTTAGATGTCTCAGTACAGAGGTGACTAGATCAGAGTGGCTGTACTGAGACTCATAGTTTGTGTGCACCGTACTGTGTATAAGGACGTCCTCTGTACAGTAACCTCAATCTAGATGTCTCAGTACAGAGGTGACTAGATGGGAGTTGCTGTACTGAGATTCATAGTTTGTGTGCACCGTACTGTGTATAAGGACGTCCTCTGTACAGTAACTTCAGTCTAGTTGTCTCAGTACAGAGGTAACTAGATTAGAGTTGCTGTACTGAGGTCCATGATTTCTGTGCACTGTACTGTGTATAAGGACGTCCTCTATACAGTAACTTCAGTCTAGTTGTCTCAGTACAGAGGTAACTAGATCAGAGTTGCTGTACTGAGATTCATAGTTTGTGTGCACCGTACTGTGTATAAGGACGTCCTCTGTACAGCAACTTCAGTCAAGTTGTCTCAGTACAGAGGTGGCTAGATCAGAGTTGCTGTACTGAGATTCATAGTTTGTGTGCACTGTACTGTGTATAAGGACGTCCTCTATACAGTAACTTCAGTATAGATGTCTCAGTACAGAGGTGACTAGATCAGAGTTGCTGTAGTGAGATTCATAGTTTGTGTGCACTGTACTGTGTATAAGGACGTCCTCTATACAGTAACTTCAGTATAGATGTCTCAGTACAGAGGTGACTAGATCAGAGTTGCTGTACTGAGATTCATAATTTGTGTGCACTGTACTGTGTATAAGGACGTCCTCTGTACAGTAACCTTAGTCTAGATGTATCAGTACAGAGGTGACTAGATCGGAGTTGCAGCACTGAGGTCCATGATCTCTGTGCACTGTACTGTGTATAAGGACGTCCTCTGTACAGTAACTTCAATTTAGATGTCTCAGTACAGAGGTGACTAGATCAGAGTTGCTGCAGTAAGGTTCATGATCTCTGTGCACCGTACTGTGTATAAGGACGTCCTCTGTACAGTATCTTCAATTTAGATGTCTCAGTACAGAGGTGACTAGATCAGAGTGGCTGTACTGAGACTCATAGTTTGTGTGCACCGTACTGTGTATAAGGACGTCCTCTGTACAGTAACTTCAGTCTAGTTGTCTCAGTACAGAGGTAACTAGATCAGAGTTGCTGTACTGAGGTCCATGATTTCTGTGCACTGTACTGTGTATAAGGACGTCCTCTATACAGTAACTTCCGTCTAGTTGTCTCAGTACAGAGGTAACTAGATCAGAGTTGCTGTACTAAGATTCATAGTTTGTGTGCACCGTACTGTGTATAAGGACGTCCTCTGTACAGTAACTTCAGTCTAGTTGTCTCATTACTGAGGTGGCTAGATGGGAGTTGCAGTACGGAGATTCAAAGTTTGTGTGCACCGTACTGTGTATAAGGACGTCCTCTATACGGTAACTTCAATTTAGATGTCTCAGTACAGAGGTGACTAGATCAGAGTTGGAGCATTGAGGTCCATGATCTCTGTGCACTGTACTGTGTATAAGGACGTCCTCTGTACGGTAACTTCAATTTAGATGTCTCAGTACAGTGGTGACAAGATCGGAGTTGCTGTACTAAGATTCATAGTTTGTTTGCACCGTACTGTGTATAAGGACGTCCTCTGTACAATAACCTCAATCTAGATGTCTCAGTACAGAGGTGACTAGATCAGAGTTGCTGCACTAAGGTCCATGATCTCTCTACAATGTACTGTGTATAAGGACGTCCTCTGTACAGAAACTCCATTCTAGATGTCTCAGTACAGAGGTGACTAGATCAGAGTTGCTGTACTGAGATTCATAGTTTGTATGCACCGTACTGTGTATAAGGATGTCCTCTGTACAGTAACTTCAGTCTAGTTGTCTTAGTAAAGAGGTGACTAGATCAGAGTTGCTGTACTGAGATTCATAGTTTGTGTGCACCGTACTGTGTATAAGGACGTCCTCTGTACAGTAACCTCAATCTAGATGTCTCAGTACAGAGGTGACTAGATCAGAGTTGCTGCAGTAAATTTCATGATTTCTGTGCACTGTACTGTGTATAAGGACGTCCTCTGTGCAGTAACTTCAGTCTAGATGTCTCAGTACAGAGGTAACTAGATCAGAGTTGCTGTACTGAGATTCATAGTTTGTGTGCACCGTACTGTGTATAAGGACGTCCTCTATACAGTAACTTCAGTCTAGATGTCTCAGTACAGAGGTGACTAGATCAGAGTTGCTGTACTGAGATTCATAGTTTGTGTGCACTGTACTGTGTATAAGGACGTCCTCTGTGCAGTAACTTCAGTCTAGATGTCTCAGTACAGAGGTGACTAGATCAGAGTTGCTGTAGTGAGATTCATAGTTTGTGTGCACCGTACTTTGTATAAGGACGTCCTCTGTACAGTAACCTCAATCTAGATGTCTCAGTACAGAGGTGACTAGATCAGAGTTGCTGCAGTAAGGTTCATGATCTCTGTGCACTGTACTGTGTATAAGGACGTCCTCTGTACAGTAACTTCAGTCTAGTTGTCTCAGTACAGAGGTAACTAGATCAGAGTTGCTGTACTGAGATTCATAGTTTGTGTGCACCGTACTGTGTATAAGGACGTCCTCTGTACAGTAACTTCAATTTAGATGTCTCAGTACAGAGGTAACTAGATCAGAATTGCTGCAGTAAGGTTCATGATCTCTGTGCACTGTACTGTGTATAAGGACGTCCTCTGTACAGTAACCTCAATCTAGATGTCTCAGTACAGAGGTGACTAGATCAGAGTTGCAGCACTGAGGTCTATGATCTCTGTGCACTGTACTGTGTATAAGGACGTCCACTGTACGGTAACTTCAATTTAGATGTCTCAGTACAGAGGTGACTAGATCAGAGTTGCTGTACTGAGATTCATAGTTTGTGTGCACTGTACTGTGTATAAGGACTTCCTCTGTATAGTAACTTCAGTCTAGTTGTCTCAGTACAGAGGTAACTAGATCAGAGTTGCTGTACTGAGACTCATAGTTTGTGTGCACCGTACTGTGTATAAGGACGTCCTCTGTACAGTAACCTCAATCTAGATGTCTCAGTACAGAGGTGACTAGATCAGAGTTGCTGCAGTAAGTTTCATGATTTCTGTGCACTGTACTGTGTATAAGGACGTCCTCTGTACAGTAACTTCAATTTAGATGTCTCAGTACAGAGGTGACTAGATCAGAGTTGCTGCACTGAGGTCCATGATTTCTGTGCACTGTACTGTGTATAAGGACGTCCTCTATACAGTAACTTCAGTCTAGTTGTCTCAGTACAGAGGTGGCTAGATCAGAGTTGCTGTACTGAGATTCATAGTTTGTGTGCACTGTACTGTGTATAAGGACGTCCTCTATACAGTAACTTCAGTATAGATGTCTCAGTACAGAGGTGACTAGATCAGAGTTGCTGTACTGAGATTCATAGTTTGTGTGCACTGTACTGTGTATAAGGACGTCCTCTATACAGTAACTTCAGTATAGATGTCTCAGTACAGAGGTGACTAGATCAGAGTTGCTGTACTGAGATTCATAATTTGTGTGCACTGTACTGTGTATAAGGACGTCCTCTGTACAGTAACTTCAGTCAAGTTGTCTCAGTACAGAGGTGACTAGATCAGAGTTGCTGTACTGAGATTCATAGTTTTTGTGCACCGTACTGTGTATAAGGACGTCCTCTGTACAGTAACTTCAGTCAAGTTGTCTCAGTACAGAGGTAACATGATCAGAGTTGCTGTACTGAGATTCATAGTTTGTGTGCACTGTACTGTGTATAAGGACGTCCTCTGTACAGTAACTTCAGTCAAGTTGTCTCAGTACAGAGGTGGCTAGATCAGAGCTGCTGTACTGAGATTCATAGTTTGTGTGCACCGTACTGTGTATAAGGACGTCCTCTGTACAGTAACTTCAGTCAAGTTGTCTCAGTACAGAGGTAACTAGATCAGAGTTGCTGTACTGAGATTCATAGTTTGTGTGCACCGTACTGTGTATAAGGACGTCCTCTATACAGTAACTTCAGTATAGATGTCTCAGTACAGAGGTAACAAGATCAGAGTTGCTGTACTGAGATTCATAGTTTGTGTGCACCTTACTGTGTATAAGGACGTCCTCTGTACAGTAACTTCAGTATAGATGTCTCAGTACAGAGGTAACAAGATCAGAGTTGCTGTACTGAGATTCATAGTTTGTGTGCACCGTACTGTGTATAAGGACGTCCTGTATACAGTAACTTCAGTATAGATGTCTCAGTACAGAGGTGACTAGATCAGAGTTGCTGTAGTGAGATTCATAGTTTGTGTGCACCGTACTGTGTATAAGGACGTCCTCTGTACAGTAACCTTAGTCTAGATGTCTCAGTACAGAGGTGACTGGATCGGAGTTTCAGCACTAAGGTCCATGATCTCTGTGCACTGTACTGTGTATAAGGACGTCCTCTGTACAGTAACTTCAATTTAGATGTCTCAGTACAGAGGTGACTAGATCAGAGTTGCTGTAGTGAGATTCATAGTTTGTGTGCACCGTACTGTGTATAAGGACGTCCTCTGTACAGTAACTTCAGTCTAGTTGTCTCAGTACAGAGGTAACTAGATCAGAGTTGCTGTACTGAGATTCATAGTTTGTGTGCACTGTACTGTGTATAAGGACGTCATCTGTACAGTAACTTCAGTCTAGATGTCTCAGTACAGAGGTGACTAGTTGGGAGTTGCTGTACTGAGATTCATAGTTTGTGTGCACCGTACTGTGTATAAGGACGTCCTCTGTACAGTAACCTCAATCTAGATGTCTCAGTACAGAGGTGACTAGATCAGAGTTGCTGCACTGAGGTCCATGATTTCTGTGCACTGTACTGTGTATAAGGACGTCCTCTATACAGTAACTTCAGTCTAGTTGTCTCAGTACAGAGGTAACTAGATCAGAGTTGCTGCAGTAAGGTTCATGATCTCTGTGCACTGTACTGTGTATAAGGACGTCCTCTGTATGGTAACCTCAATCTAGATGTCTCAGTACAGAGGTGACTAGATGGGAGTTGCTGTAGTGAGATTCATAGTTTGTGTGCACTGTACTGTGTATAAGGACATCCTCTGTACAGTAACTTCAGTCTAGTTGTTTCAGTACAGAGGTAACTAGATCAGAGTTGCTGTACTGAGGTCCATGATTTCTGTGCACTGTACTATGTATAAGGACGTCCTCTATACAGTAACTTCAGTCTAGATGTCTCAGTACAGAGGTGACTAGATCGGAGTTGCAGCACTGAGGTCCATGATCTCTGTGCACTGTACTGTGTATAAGGACGTCCTCTGTACAGTAACTCCATTCTAGATGTCTCAGTACAGAGGTAACTAGATCAGAGTTGCTGTACTGAGATTCCTAGTTTGTGTGCACCGTACTCTGTATAAGGACGTCCTCTGTACGGTAACTTCAATTTAGATGTCTCAGTACAGAGGTGACTAGATCAGAGTTGCTGTAGTGAGACTCATAGTTTGTGTGCACCGTACTGTGTATAAGGACGTCCTCTGTACAGTAACCTCAATCTAGTTGTCTCAGTACAGAGGTAAGTAGATCAGAGTTGCTGTATTGAGATTCATAGTTTGTGTGCACCGTACTGTGTATAAGGACGTCCTCTGTACAGTAACTTCAGTCTAGATGTCTCAGTACAGAGGTGACTAGATCAGAGTTGCTGTACTGAGATTCATAGTTTGTGTGCACCGTACTGTGTATAAGGACGTCCTCTGTACAGTAACTTCAGTCTAGTTGTCTCAGTACAGAGGTAACTAGATCAGAGTTGCTGTACTGATATTCATAGTTTGTGTGCACTGTACTGTGTATAAGGACGTCCTCTGTACAGTAACTTCAGTCTAGTTGTCTCAGTACAGAGGTAACTAGATCAGAGTTGCTGTAGTGAGATTCATAGTTTGTGTGCACCGTACTGTGTATAAGGACGTCCTCTGTACAGTAACTTCAGTCTAGATGTCTCAGTACAGAGGTAACTAGATCAGAGTTGCTGTACTGAGATTCATAGTTTGTGTGCACTGTCCTGTGTATAAGGACGTCCTCTGTACAGTAACCTCAATCTAGATGTCTCAGTACAGAGGTGATTAGATCAGAGTTGCTGTACTGAGATTCATAGTTTGTGTGCACCGTACTGTGTATAAGGACGTCCTCTGTACAGTAACTTCAGTCTAGATGTCTCAGTACAGAGGTAACTAGATCAGAGTTGCTGTACTGAGATTCATAGTTTGTGTGCACTGTCCTGTGTATAAGGACGTCCTCTGTACAGTAACCTCAATCTAGATGTCTCAGTACAGAGGTGATTAGATCAGAGTTGCTGTACTGAGATTCATAGTTTGTGTGCACCGTACTGTGTATAAGGACGTCCTCTGTACAGTAACTTCAGTCTAGTTGTCTCAGTACAGAGGTAACTAGATCAGAGTTGCTGTACTGATATTCATAGTTTGTGTGCACTGTACTGTGTATAAGGACGTCCTCTGTACAGTAACTTCAGTCTAGTTGTCTCAGTACAGAGGTGACTAGATCAGAGTTGCTGTAGTGAGATTCATAGTTTGTGTGCACTGTACTGTGTATAAGGACGTCCTCTGTACAGTAACTTTGTTAAATGGTTATTTATGGAAATTCATTTGGAATGTTAATTAATAATCGATAATCATTTTTCTTAAATTTGAGTTCTATACAAGGATTGCATCAGCCATCGTGTCTAGTTGACATGCGCTATTTGTGTGTGTATTTTTGGTTCACTACCATATGTAGAACAGGTGTCCATACGACTGGCTATAAAAGCCCATGGTACAGAAAGGGGGGGCTCTCTTGCTCTTCCCACCCCACAAGAAGAATCTTCATGCTGAGAAACAGATGACATGTAGGCCTGGACACGTGCTGGACAAAGACATGATTTACCAGCCAGGATCCAAGGAAAGATGGGTGAATCTCAACAATTAAGCTAATTATGGACAATTACTTTATAACTAATTATTATATGTACCTGCTGCAATCTGATTCTTTTTAATGGACAATCCAAGAATAAATAGATACATTTTTTTATAAGAATATCGTGATATTGATACTTTGAGAAGTCCTCAGTAGAAAAAATAATACAGAGAAGAGTATTATTTTACAATGGTGAGCCAGCCAGCCCTGTTTTTTCCTTTTTTTAAATTAAGTAAGTGAATTTCTTCCCGTGAACAAGGGGGGAAGTCCTGACGAGCTGAACAGCTGTTGTTCACGTGTCAGTAAATTCACTAATTTGTCACGAGAAGCAGAAAGGAGCCTACAGACTGAGGACTAACGGGAAGCAGAGGTACTAACAAGGAACAGAATCAGACGAACTGAAGACAGGACGTGCTGATAAAGAAAAGCTAAGGAATCTTAAGGTAAGCAAAATATGGATATAATTTCTTCTTTTGCTAAACAAAGTAATATTAATTTTCAAATTAATGTAGGAAATGACTTAGACGTTTTGTGGCTCAGTTTATACAAAGAATGTGAATTGCAGAATTTACAGTTAACTTCTAAATTGGTAAATAGAGACAAACAGAAATTGAGAAATATTCTACATTTGGTAGATTTTTTTCATAGTCTTGTGTCAGAGATTTTTAAGCAGAAAAATAGTGCAGAAGTGTCAGATGGTGATACTGATTCTGACTGTAATGTGGAAAATGAACAAGAAGTGAGACACGTGTCTGTAACTGAAGGTGACCTTGGGTCTGACCAAGAGACGGACATACAGAAACCTGACATGGGAGGAGACATGACTGACATACGAGAAACCGACATACTAGGTGATGTGGGAGGAGACGTGAGTGACGTAGGAGGAGCGGACGTACAAGAGCCACTAAAAATATCAGAGAATTCAGGAATTACCCAGGCTCAACTGCAAATTAAAATGAGGAAAAATTTGCTGAAATTATACAAAATCATGCCAAAATATGATGTCAAAATCCATGCCTGTAGAAATTCAGAGACATTTGAGAGCTTTTCTGATAAGTTTGATCTAACCAATGAGGAGAGGAATCAATTATTTAAAATATGGATTCCTGTGACATTGTCCAGATGTTACTCTCCTAATGGATGGGAAAAATGATTCGGACAGGTTAAGATATTTGATTTATTGTGTCACAAAGGATTTTCCCAACATAGAAGATTTGCAGAAACTAAGGATTGGTAGGAAGGAATGTACATATACATTCATGTCCATATTTGAACGGTTGTACAAAGCTCTCATCAAAAATGGAAAAGTACAACAAATGGTAACAACTTTTGTACAAAAATTCAAATTCCTAGATCCAGTATCTAGAGTTATAGCGTCACAAAAAGAATCCCTATTCAAATGTGCGCAGTTGCTGGATTCTGTTAGAAAACATGAGAATCGTGCAAAGAAAAGAAATCAAGTTAAATTTATAAAACCAGGAAAGGTAAAATCTTACCAAAAGCCAATATCAACCTCTTCTAGACTGAGTCATCCCCATAGTGAACTCTATCAAATACGCAGGAGATTTCATATCTGTTATAAGCCATATCAGCCAGGGCAAAGGTCCATCTCTTCACAGAAAGAGTTAAAAATCCAAAGCTGTGATTTCTCCCTGGAAAGGAAAATGGCCGAAATAGATGGACAGAGACAGGTGAGACGACCAGGTGAGAGTGACGTCAGGGAATGTGGACAGAAGGACAGGCAGTTCTCTGAGGTTTTGAAGGATAGAAAAATGTCTTTCCTAAATAGGACGTTCCTGGAGATATTTGAGAGAGACAGAAGATTTGGTTTAGGGAGTGGCTAAGGAAAAACTGTAATTATAATGTAGCATAGAAGTGTTACAATGTCTCAATATTTATTTATAATCTTATACAGTAAAATTGTAGTTACATAGTTTCTAATAGTTCATATATATATATGACGCGCCCCTGGGCCTGCTGTGTCGCGCAGCGTCTCGCGCACGGGGGCTTACCCGGAACCGGATCAGATGAGGGTTGTAGTCTCCGAGTGGCGGGGACCCGATCCGTGCCCAGGGAGTCAACTCAGTGTGTGGTAGTCTTGATAGATGTTATTTGAGTGTCGACTACGCCACCCGTTGATTTGCAGCTATGGAGCTGCCGCTGCAGGGCAGACCGCTGAGGCCGGTGTAGAATTGTGCAGCGTGATAGTATAACTCAGAGACGGTGCGGTGTAATTCAGGGTCTTTACTGGTAACAACGATAGACCCTCCCGGAGTACTTGCTAGCGAACGGGGCCTGGTCAGTCCTTGAGCAGATGGGATCTCCCCTGGCCAGGCGGAGTTGTAGGCCTCCCAAACTGACTGTACTCTTCTGGCTACCTTGCTAGAAGCGGATATAAGTAGCCCACGTCCCTGAGTGTACCGTGTGGTGCTCACCCGTATGGCCGGTGACTCGGGGCCTTCTAATGGCTTCCGCTCCACGATGGCGGCGCTGGTCCCACGCGTGTGACCGTGCCTTCGGGTTTCTGGGCCTGAGGACCTGAAATCCCCTGCCGGTCGGCTTCTGCTGCTGGGTAAGAGTTAGTCCCCACAGCCTCAGACGCCGGGTCCGGTAAGAAAGCTTCTCAGTCAGGGCGAGCTCTGCAGCTGCCAGCCCTTGACTTGTAGTAGTATTGCTCCCACTGAGCTTCTGCTGTTTCTTCCTGTGACTGTTTCTTGTCTCTACTCTCCTTGACTGACTAACTCTGCTTCAGCCCCGGGTTTATATAGGGGAAGGTCTTCCCCTCCCAAGACTGGGCAGGAGGTGTGGCATGCACAGGATCCCTGACCAAAGGACCTCCCACCTGCTCTCAGACATAACATTACATTACTGTGGGAAACCAGACCCCTGGGGTGCCACATTCCCCCCTAGTGAAATTTAGTACTCAGGGACTAAACATATTTTAGAAAAACATAACAAGATATAACAACAATAATAGTACAATAAGAAGAAACACATAAAGGTGGTCACGGCATGTCCGTAACCGGGTGTAGTATTTGAAGAAAAGCAAGGTGTCCATTTCACCAAAACAGGGAGACGTAACCAGGTAGGGGTTTGTCCTGCCCCGAGTCCTTAACAGTCTTTAGTCCGTCCTGGGTTATGCTCCAACTATGTACAAAGGATTCCCGGTAAATCCACCAAGGACTCCTACAAATAACTAGAAACACAAAATTATACACAAGCAACAATACACAGGTAAACATAAATAAAACAATTTATACACTTCAAATCCTCCAACGTGCGGGTAACTGGCCTCTAGTGGCCCTAGTGGACCTACGGAGCTGACTGTCTAGCCCTGAACTACAGGGTGTAGGAGCTGTCAAGGGTAAACTGGGCAGCTGTCTACCGGCTCTTTGGCTCACTAGGGATATGGCAGGCTCACTGCAAGCAGAGGGTTGATCCTCCTGGTCTGCGGGTGTGGGGTCTTCTGCCTCCTGGACCGGCTGTTCTTCCAGCTCTACCTGTTGCTCCGTAGGTGCTTGGGATGCTGGTTGGAGGAAGGTGAGTACGGGTACCACAACTGCACCATTGACTTGAGTCCAAGACCGAGGGAAGTCCCCGAGCACAGTACTAACCATATCTTCCCTTTCCTCTACGGGTCGATGGTCTTCTTGTTCCTCTTCAGGGTTCCTCAGTTGTTCGGGACACTTCTTCAGGTGGTCCCGGGATACAATGGCTGTAGTTTCCCCTCCGTCTTTACTGATGGTACAAACCTTCGACTTCTCGTGGCTTGAGGGCAGTACGGTGTACGGGTCCTTCTCCCACTGGTCGTCCAACTTGTGGAGCCGTCTCTTCCTCTTCAAGACCTGCTCTCCGGGTACCAGGGGAACAGCGGGAGCATACTGGTTGTAAGTTTTCTCTTGTCTTTCCCTAGCCTGACAGAGACTTCGCTCCACGCTCTCCTGTACTCTCCGGTACTGCTGCTGCCTCTCTGTGTCCCAGTCTGCTTCTGGTGAAGTGTCCTCGGGTGTCAGGACTCCCATTTCCAGGTCAACAGGTAACTTACCAGGTCTTGCCCTCATTAGGTAAGCCGGGGTACAGTTGGTGGAACCTACCGGGATGTGGTTGTATAGGTCCACCAGATCGGGCAGCTTCTCAGGCCACAGACTGCGTTCTTCCAGGGGCAACGTTTTCAGAAGATCCATTACCACCTGGTTCATTTTCTCACAAAGTCCATTAGTTTGCGGATGATAGGGTGTCGTCCTTATCTTCCGGCAGCCATACAGAGTGCAGAATTCTTGGAAGACCTCCGCTTCAAAGGCAGGTCCCTGGTCTGTCAACACTTGGTCCGGGTACCCGTGTGGACGGCAGAAATGCTGCTGGAAGGCTCTCGCTGCTGTTCGAGCTGTTAAGTCCTTGACGGGGACGACAACCAAGAACCGGGAGTAGTGATCCACGATGGTTAGTGCGTAGACGTAGCCACTTCTGCTTGGGGTCAGTTTTACATGATCCAAGGCTACCAGTTCCAACGGCTGCCGGGTGACGATGGACTGCAGGGGAGTCTTCTGGCTGGCACGATCCTTCCTTCTTAGGTTGCACGGGCCACAGTCTCTGCACCACTTCTCAATGGTTCCCCTCATGCCTACCCAGTGGAATCGCTCGCGCAGCAGGAACTCCAGCTTCTTCCACCCGAAGTGTCCAGCTCCGTCGTGGTATGCCTCCATCACCATGGCTGCATCTCTTCGTGGCACCACTACTTGCCAGAGTAGTTCATGCGTCCGGGAGTTAACCATTCTGCGGCACAACTTCCCCTTGTAAAGGAACAGTCGACTCCTCTCTGCCCATAGTTGTTTGGCTTCCTCCGGAGCGTCTGGTTCAAGGCAAGCCTCCGGGCGAGTCAGCATCTCCTTCACCAGTCGGACGGCAGGGTCGCTGTCTTGCGTTTCCGCCCAGTTGTAGTGAGGTAAGGGGTTCAACGTAGCAGCCTGCTTACTCCTTACCCGGTGGGAGTACTGGATAGTCCCATGATGGTGGAACGCAGGGAGTTCAACTTCTTCCAGTCCCTCCGGATCTTCTCCTTCGTCCGGCAGGTTGGGCATCCTGGACAGGGCGTCCGCGTTGGTATTGGAGCGTCCGGCCCGGTATTTGATTGTGAACTCGTAGTTGGACAGACGGGCCATCCACCTCTGCTCCAGGGCACCGAGTCTTGCCGTGTCCAGGTGTGTCAACGGGTTGTTATCCGTGTACACGGTGAACCGGGAAGAAGCGAGGTAATGCTTAAAGCGCTCGGTGACTGCCCATACTACGGCCAGGAACTCTAGCTTAAATGAGCTGTAATTCTCGGGATTCCTTTCGGTGGGTCGCAGCTTTCGGCTGGCGTAGGCGATTACTCGTTCCTTCCCCTGCTGGATCTGGGACAGTACGGCTCCTAGCCCGATGTTACTGGCGTCGGTGTAGAGGATAAAGGGCTGGCTATAATCCGGGTACGCCAGGATTTCGTCCCCCGTGAGGGCCATCTTCAGCTGGCGGAAGGACTCTTCTTCCAGCTCCTCCCATTTGAAGGGCGGCTTCTGGTTCTTGGCCTTCCGGGACTGGCCTATCAGGAGGTCCTGCATAGGTGCTGCCTTTTTGGTGAAACCGGGAATAAACCTTCGGTAGTAGCCTACCAACCCGAGGAACTGCCGCACTTCTTTTACGCTGGAGGGGCTTGGCCATTCCTTAATTGCGGTGATCTTATCAGGGTCGGGAGCCACTCCGTCAGCGCTCACCACGTGTCCCAGGTACTGCACCTTTGGTTTCAGGAGGTGACACTTGGAGGGTTTCACCTTTAGGCCGTAACTCGCCAGAGCTTCGAACACTTCCGCCAGGTGTTTCAGGTGGTCCTCATACGTCTTGGAATATACGATGACATCGTCCAGGTACAACAGGACCGTCTCGAAGTTTCTGTGGCCCAGACAACACTCCATTAGTCGTTGGAAGGTTCCTGGTGCGTTGCAGAGTCCGAACGGCATGCAGGTGAACTCGCTAAGTCCCATCGGGGTGGTGAATGCGGTCTTCTCCCGGTCCGCCTCTGCTACAGGAACCTGCCAGTACCCGCTAGTGAGATCCAAGGTAGAGAAGAAGTTAGCAGATCTTAAAGCAGCCAATGACTCCTCTATCCTTGGTAAGG
Source organism: Phyllobates terribilis (assembly GCF_046119375.1). Classification (NCBI taxonomy): domain Eukaryota; kingdom Metazoa; phylum Chordata; class Amphibia; order Anura; family Dendrobatidae; genus Phyllobates; species Phyllobates terribilis. The sequence goes on along the minus strand of NW_027362944.1, from coordinate 3,587,438 downwards.
GGTACGCATCCTTGTGTGTGATACGGTTGATTTTCCGGTAATCTACACACATCCTCATGGTGTTGTCTTTTTTTCTGACTAAGACTAGTGGAGCTGCCCAGGGGCTACAGCTATCCCTGATCACCCCAGCCTCCTTCATGTCTCTAAGCATCCCCTTGGCGTGTTGGTAGTGTGCAGGGGGTACGGGTCGATACCTCTCTTTTATGGGAGGATGGTCTCCCGTGGGGATGTGGTGTTCTACCCCCTTGACTCGCCCGAAGTCTAACGGGTGTTTACTAAACACTCTCTCGTACTCTTGAACCACCCGATAGACTCCCTGTTTCTGATGTGAGGGAGTGGAGTCAGTACCCAAATGTAGTTGCTGACACCAGTCCTCCTTTGTTTTCTTAGAGCCGTTACCTTCCTCCGGGTGAGATGGAGGCAAGGGTTCCACAGATTGTATAGCATTTTGGTTAATGGTATATAATTTGGCTAGCGTGGCATACCGGGGCAGGTACACTTCCCTCTTCCCGATATTGATTATGCGAACGGGCACCCTCCCATGGCGTACATTAACCACCCCCCGTGCTGTCAAGATGGTGGGCCTACTGTCTGAGTAAACTGGTTCTACCATTGCCTGGTAATCTCTACCTCTCAGACCAATAGCTGCCCGGCACCAAATCATCATTTCACTTTTTGGGGGCATGACAATAGGAAAAGGGTCACACATTCTTACGCTACCAATCTCACCGCCGGAGAGTTCCACCTGTTGCCGTCGCATCAGTGCCCGGATCTCTTTCTGGAGCACCTGCTGCTCGCCGGAGCTGGCGTTCTTGGCAACCTGCTGTAAAAGGAAAATCACCTCTGCAAGACAATTTTCAATTACATTAGTTCCTAGAGTTATTTTTGGGTGACTCTCATGTTTGTCAATATCTACAATGATCAGTCCCTGTGCTGCCAGTTCGACTCTACCGATTTTGATGGTCACCTCTTTAAATCCGATCTGTGGCACGGGCTGGCCATTGCTGGCGATGATACTCAAGTCGTCGTCAAGGTAGCGGGTAATATCCGAGTCATTCCAGTACTGCTTAAAGAGCACGTACGGGATGGTGGTGACCTGTGACCCGGTGTCCAGTAGGGCACTCATAGGGATGCCATCCAGTACCACAGGCAAGACTGGACGTCCTCCCACATATCTGTCGCACCAGTTCGATGGGCCTGGTGATCTTTTTCCTGGGGGTTGGCCCTCTACCCCAGGTTGTGCCCGTTTAAAGAACAGTACCTTGCCATATGTCCGGGTTGATTGCAGCGGCGGCAGATGGGTCGTCCGTCTTCGCTGTATCGGTCACTGGGTCTTCCTCTGGCCGGTGGGGTCCTCCTTGGTCGACGCCACGGGATGTCCTCCGGTCCGGATGCCAGCTGGATCTTCCCTGGGGTGGAAACCTGTAAAGACTGCACAGTTCGGGTTAGCGCAGCAACGCTCTTAGCTAGCTCTTGGACCTGATGGTGTAGGTCTGGAGCCGGGTCATTGTCCAAAGCCTGCGCATCAGCTCCCACAGGCCCTGCCGACAAGGGCGCCGCCTCCTGGTGGTAAGTGATAGCTGGGCGCCTGTGGGTCACAACGCCACCCGGTGCCGGTTCTCGGAGCACCCGGATGGCTCTGTCCTTGAACTGTGCAAAGCCCAGATGGGGATCCTGTAAGGCCATCGCCCGCAACTGGGTTCGGTGGGCATTACAATATAGTCCCTCTATAAATTGTTCGGTCAACAGCCTGTCCTCGTTTCCCACTCCATCAGGGTCGGTCTGCTTAATGGCCCTCAGGGCCTCTTGTAGGTTTAGTGCATAGTCCCTTATACTCTCATGCGCTCGCTGCTTGCACCCGTAGAATCTAAGCTTAATCTCGGCTGAGGTGCGGGTATCAAAGGTATCCTTCAGACGGGTTAGTATCCCTGCGACAGTCTTCCTCCCAGGTGGCCAGGATTTTACTTCCCTTTTGGCTGCCCCGGTTAGTTGGGCCACCAGGATGCTCACTTTTTGCTCTTCTGTGAGGGGGTACACCTGGAAGAGGCTATCCAGCTTTTCTCTAAAGTCATGCAGGGTATGTGACTCCCCTGAGTACTGGGGTAGCCAAGCTGCTCCCGGGATATAGGGCATGGTGAAGGGCATAACTGCAGCAGCGGTGGCGCTGGCGGGGGTTGAGGCAATGAAGCTCTCCTCCGCATCCGACATCTTCCTCCCCCCTAGTGGACCGTGGCCTACCTTGCGATGATCCTGTTCCGTAGGCCGCGGCTCCGCAGTAGATCGTCAGGGTTGAGGACCTTCCGTCGCGCTCCGGTGACGTCGGCGTCTGCTGGGCTCCTTCCAGGACCTTACGCAACGTCCGGACGTGAGGCGGGGCTTCAGTTCTCGCGCGCTTTCGGAGTCCACGCCCCTCTTCTTCCCGCGCAGCGTCCTCAAGATGGCGTCCAACGGCGGGAAAACTCCACGGATGGCGGGAAGAAGGCTGAAGATGGCGCCGGATGGCGGGAATCTTCACAGATGGCGGGAAGAAGGCTGAAAATGGCGCCGGATGGCGGGAATCTTCACCGATGGCGGGAAAACTTCACGGATGGTAAGTTTTAAAAGTCTCTTTTTCAGGCACGCAGTACCCGGTGGTTGCGGGCACGAAATCCTGCCGACTACGCCAAAGTTGACGTGCCCCTGGGCCTGCTGTGTCGCACAGCGTCTCGCGCACGGGGGCTTACCCGGAACCGGATCAGATGAGGGTTGTAGTCTCCGAGTGGCGGGGACCCGATCCGTGCCCAGGGAGTCAACTCAGTGTGTGGCAGTCTTGATAGATGTTATTTGAGTGTCGACTACGCCACCCGTTGATTTGCAGCTATGGAGCTGCCGCTGCAGGGCAGACCACTGAGGCCGGTGTAGAATTGTGCAGCGTGATAGTATAACCCCCAACGGGAGGGGTATGGCCTCAGGGCAGCCGACGTGGAAGATGAGGGTAGCAGGAACCACTCAGAGACGGTGCGGTGTAATTCAGGGTCTTTACTGGTAACAACGATAGACCCTCCCGGAGTACTTGCTAGCGAACGGGGCCTGGTCAGTCCTTGAGCAGATGGGATCTCCCCTGGCCAGGCGGAGTTGTAGGCCTCCCAAACTGACTGTACTCTTCTCGCTACCTTGCTAGAAGCGGATATAAGTAGCCCACGTCCCTGAGTGTACCGTGTGGTGCTCACCCGTATGGCCGGTGACTCGGGGCCTTCTAATGGCTTCCGCTCCACGATGGCGGCGCTGGTCCCACGCGTGTGACCGTGCCTTCGGGTTTCTGGGCCTGAGGACCTGAAATCCCCTGCCGGTCGGCTTCTGCTGCTGGGTAAGAGTTAGTCCCCACAGCCTCAGACGCCGGGTCCGGTAAGAAAGCTTCTCAGTCAGGGCGAGCTCTGCAGCTGCCAGCCCTTGACTTGTAGTAGTATTGCTCCCACTGAGCTTCTGCTGTTTCTTCCTGTGACTGTTTCTTGTCTCTACTCTCCTTGACTGACTAACCCTGCTTCAGCCCCGGGTTTATATAGAGGAAGGTCTTCCCCTCCCAAGACTGGGCAGGAGGTGTGGCACAGGATCCCTGACCAAAGGACCTCCCACCTGCTCTCAGACATAACATTACATTACTGTGGGAAACCAGACCCCTGGGGTGCCACATATATATATATATATATATATATATATATATATATATATATATATATATATATATATATATATATATATATATATATATATATATATATATATATATATATATATACATACATACACTTGTCTAAGTAGAGATTGTGTATAATTGTATTTATATATATATTTATAAAAAATATATATATATTAATTAATAAATTAGAACTTCATATATAAATTTAAGTAGCAATATTTTGAATTACATTAGAACCAACCAATATATGTATAAGATATTTAAATAATTCTGTTTCTGTATGAATTTGATATTTAATTTTATTTTCTTATATTTCCTTAGAGGTTTCATTCCAAAGCAGGATTTGCTCAAACAACTCTAAAATGGATTTATTTCTTTATTCACACAGGAAGTTGAAAAATTGCATGATTTTATGTGTATAACATTTTAAAATAATAACAATATAACTAGTTGGATTATTATTAGTGTTGAGCCACCCCCGTAGTGTTCGAGTTCGGTTCGGTTCGTCGAACACCCGTGTGTTCGTCGAACTGTTCGTCGAACTGTTCGTCGAACACCGTTAAAACCAATGGCAGGCAAACAAAAACACATAGAAACACATAGAAAACACCTTCAAAGGTGTCCAAAAGCTGACAAACTGCTCAGAAGACACAACTAACACATGGAAAAGTGACAAGTACATATAGTCATGCGAAAAGAAAAGAGGTGGAGGAGTAAAAGGAGGGGGAGACACAGATATAGGCATGTCATGCCCTTCTAAAATCCAAAAAGTGAGAAGCCGACACGTTCAGTCCGCTCCTGCCCGTGCCACCTCCGTGTCGCCGGGTTTGTGCCAGAGCCGCGGTGAACCCTGACGGCCAGCCCCCCTCTCCCAATACTGGTGCCTGTCCGCTGGTGGGTCGAGCGAGCCCCCCTGTGGTGGAGGCAGCTCTAAGCTTTTTAATTTAAATTGTCTCTCTAATTTGAATGAATACACTTTAAATCCATTTACAAGGATCTATTGGAGGGCAAGTCTCATGCCAGCAGCCGCGTAATTCCAGCTCCAGTAGCGTCCACTAAAGCTGCTGCAGTTAAAAAGCTTTTATAAGGATCGAGCTCGGCTGTCCACCGCAAGGCATCCTACTGCCAGTCCCAGCCCCTATGCCTTGGGGTGCCTCCTGATGCTCTTCACTGAGTATCCCGTGGTCCCGAAGCATTTCCTTTGAAAAAATTAAGTGTCCAAACTACAGGTGGTGTAGCTTGCTTAACAGCCGGGATAATCCGCTGACTAGCAGACACTGCTACTAGGCACAAAGTATTTCCTGGGCGAGATGCAGTTAAAAATTTGTAATTAGATACTCTCGTTGGATGCTGAGAAAGCATTCCATAGAGTCTCCTGGCACGCCATATATGATTCTCTTAAAAAGCTTGGGGTAGGGGTCTAGGGGACCCTTTTATAGCCAAAATCACGGCCCTGTATCGCAATACGTCACCTAGGCTGAAGATAAATGGAACTGTAGCACCCTGAGGGCTCGGTTGCTACAGAGGTATTGCACCTCACCCAGAGGTGTTGTAGCACCCTGAGGACTCGGCTGCTACAGGGGTATTACACCTCAAGCCAGAGGTGTGGTATTCCACTCCCGGGTAAGGATGGAGTGTGGAACTGAGCTCAGTAGGCTGCATGCACTACATACATCCCATTTCCGGGGGACAGATCGACGGTACTCCCACAAGTTTATGTGCAGGTACGATAGTGTCTGTCCCTGGCTGGAGTGGGAGGGGGGTGGAACATCCCAGTAGTGTAGGGGCAGATAGGGGGAGCAGTCTGGGTAAAGCTAGGAGCTCATTGGGTGCTGGTCACCTGAGCTCACACATAGAGGGAGTATATAAGGTGGGAACCATCTTAGATCAGGGTCAGACAGGCAGACAGCTACTAGTCAGTCTGTTGTAGAGGGTCAAGCAGTCCTGAAAGAAGAGAGAGAGGAGTTAGAAGGACCCAGAGGGGAAGAAGAGGGAACCCCAAGAGCCCAAATACAAGCAACAGGGTGAAGGGTTGGCACAAGGGTACCGGATCCCAAGCTGGTGGAGGGCACTAATCCTCAGCCAGAGACCGGAGGTTGTGGGCAGGATCTGCCACGACCCCCCACTAAATCCACCAGGAAGGCAGACCAAGTATAGGGTCAGGGAACCCAGAGGAGGTGTACCCACCAAGAGACCCGAGGGAGCCGGACATAGGTGGATCCCTGGTGGGGAAGGCCAGAGAAAAGGAACGTCAGAAAGGGAGCTCAGGATCACGCTCCAGAATTACCTGGGGGTTGGCCGAGTCCAGGACCTGGTGGACGCAGCACGGCTCGGGCGGTCACTCAAGGCCGGAGTGACCAGAACAACAGCAGTAAGTAAACACCCTGAACTGCACAGCCCGACTCTGAGTCTTAATACCATCCTCACTGCACCACCACAACCACCACCCTCTACAACTGACCCCCTGAGGCTATACCCCTCCCGTTGGGGGTTATACCACCAGAAGCTGCACACACACCACCAGCCTCAGCGGACCCTGCTGCAGCGGCGGCCGTATTAACCGCAAATCAACGGGTGGCGTAGTCGACACGAAAGAACATCCAGCAACATCTGTAGGACTGCCACACACTGAGCTTGACACCCTGGGCACGGACCGGGTCACCGCCACTCGGAGACTACGACCCCCATCTGATCCGGCTCCGGGTATCCCCCAAACAACACTGGCCCAGGGGGCGCGTCAGTGTGATATCTCACTCTCAGGTAAGGATGTAGTGTGGATCAGGACCCGACACCTGCATGCATTACACCACATTGCCGTGGGGCAGGGCGACCAATATGCCCCTGAGATGGGCACGACAGTCCCTGTCCCTGGCTGGAGTGGGGGGAGGGAACACTGAGGAAGGGGAACCCTGTAGTGCAGGAGCAGGGAGGAAGCAGTTCCTGGGTGCATTGAGAAGGGAGTATAAAAGGTGGGCACCATCTTAATTCAGTGCAGAGAAGTCTGAGCAGAAGTGGCAGGGAGCAGGGGCTCTGCATGAGCTCTGCTCCGGAGGCGGGCCTAGTAACAGAGGCCCAGGCCTGGAAGAGGGAGAAGGAAGGAAGAGGAGCGGAGAAGGCTCCAGGAACGAGGAACGAAGGGATCCCAAGGGTGCGGACGGGCGAGTCGCCACCGCACGCCCGAATCCACCTGCGTGGAGGGGTCAGGCCAAAGGGGGAGACCGGTCCCCGAAACTAGTGGAGGCAGGAAACGACCCTCAGCTAGAAACAGGAGGCTGTGACATTTTATGTGGCGCAGCCCCTCGCTACACCCGCTAGGAAGGCACCAAATAGGGTCAGGGAAACTGGCGCCAAGTTTACCAAGAGGAGGCCCGAGGCAGCCGGACAGAAGGGTTGGTAAGAAAGGCCAGACAAAGGACACACAAAGGGGGTCCTGTGAAGCGCTCCAAAGTTATCTGGGAGTTGTCTGAGCCCCTCACCTGGTGAGCACAGTACGACGTGGGCAGCCGTTACCTGCAGACGTGGTCTGGATAATAAGAACTGTGAGTAAAGGCCCTGGACTGCATCACTGACTCCGTGTCGTTACTGCTGCTGCCCTGCACCATCACCCCCATCCTCCGCATACACTGCCCTGAGGCTATACTCCTCCCGTGGGGAGTTATGCTACGCTCTGCTGCACCCACAACACCAGCCTCAGCGGTCTGCCCTGGAGCGGCGGTTCACTCTGACCGCAATCCACGGGTGGCGTAGTCGGACATTTAAACATCAAAACCACATAAATAGTTCCGCCACTGGTTTGACCGCCCTGAGCCACGGAACCGGGTCGCCGCCACGGAGACTACAACCACCAGCATCCACCAAAAAGGGTCCGGCTCCGGGTGTCCCAAGGCCCAGTGGGCGCGTCAGAACATTTTCATCACCTTTCACAATCACCAATGGGACAAGGCAGGGATGTCCTCTGTCCCCTCTCTTATACATCCTAGTGACGGAGCACCTGCTCTCATCAATTCGCCATAACCCCAATATTAGGTGGATTGAGGTGGGAGGCACCGAGTACAAGTGCTCTCTATTTGCTGATGATGTCCTAGTATATATCACTCAATCACATATATCCATCCATGCTGTTATGGCTGAAATAGATCACTTTGTTACATGGTCAAATTTTAAAATCAATGCAGCGAAGTCTGAGGCCCTCGATGTCTCCCTCCCCAAATCCATATAGGATTCCATCCAGTCCAACTTTCCCTTTGCCTGGCCCTCACAGGGTATCAAATACTTAGGAATTCCTATTCATAGAGACCTCTCCCATCTATGTTATCTTAATTTTGGGCCCTTTATTGAACAACTCCATACAGACCACGGTTGGCAAGTTAGAACTGTAAGATTCACTACGTGAACCACTGGTGTTTTGTGGAAAAGCACATGTACACTGTGTTCCAAATTATTATGCAAAAAGTGTTTAGGAGTGATAAGGGAAGAATTTGTTTGTTTGTCAGTTAAACTCATTGATGGTGATGTGTGTCAGGGCTCTTTATATCACTGTAAGCAATTGCAGACACCTGTGCTAATTAGTTTGGCAGGTGTGTCCAATGAAAGGCAAGACTACTTAAGAAGGCTGTCTCACATTATTAAGCAGCCTACATTTTCTGCCAAAATGGGAAAGAAAAAGGATGTGTCGGCTGCTGAGAAGCAACAAATTGTGGAGTGTTTAGGTCAAGGCATGACTACAATCAACATTGTGCGATGATCAGGATGAAGTGTCTTGGCAATCAAGAGGTATGTAGCTGATTCACAGTACACACGTGTGCGTGCTGATAAGGGCAAATTGAGGACTCTTTCCTACAGGCAATTACGTCAGGTTGAAAGAGCAGCGGCAAAAAAGCCTTGTCATAGCAGCAGACAAGTTTTTGAAGCTGCTGGTGCCTCCAACGTCCCCCGAACAACAAGATGCAGGGTCCTTCAGAGGTTTGCAGCTGTGCATACGCCATCCTGTCGACCTCCTCTATCCACTTCACACAAGCAGAAACGGCTCCAGTGGGCCAAACATTACATGAAGACTGATTTCAAAACTGTTTTGTTCACGGATGAGTACCGTGCAGCGCTCGATGGTCCAGATGGATGGAGTGGAGGATGGCTGGTTGATGGACACCCCACGCAAACATGGCTACAGCGCCAACAAGGAGGAGGTGGAGTAATGTTTTGGGCTGGAATCATGGGGAGAGAGATTGTCGGCCCCTTTAGGATCCCTGAAGGCGCTAAAGATGAACTCCATAATGTATGTGGATTTTCTCAAACAGCACTTCCTGCCATGGTTCAAGAAGAAGAACCGTGTATTTCACAGCAAGATCATTTTTTTGCATGATAATGCACCATCTCATGCTGCACATAAAACATCTGCATCTCTGGCTGATATGGGCATAAAAGGGGACAAACTTATGGTGTGACCCCCATGCTCCCCTGACCTCTACCCCATTCAGAACCTTTGGAGCATCATTAAAAGGAGTGTCTATGATGGCGGGAGGCAGTTCACATTTAAGCAACAGCTCTGGGAGGGTATTCTGTCCTCATGCAAAACAATTGAAGCAGAAACCATCCAAAACCTGACAAATTCAATGGACGAGAGAGTTCAGAAGCTCCTTTCGAACAAGGGGTCCTATGTGAAAATGTAACATCACCTAGAATAAAGTTTTGAGTTGAAAACTGTTTGATTTCAGTTTCTAACAACCTGCTAATGCTTATAATTTCAAAAATGACCATTTTTTTGGTCTTTATTAAAATGAAAAGGTTGATCGAAAAGTTTGGGGGATCTAAGAGTGTGGCAACCCAGTAGTCATGATTACTTCGAATTCTGACAATATGAGGGTCATGCTGCAGGTAGTGCAGCAAGAAGGCACTTATGTGTCTTGCGCATCTCGGAGCCCCAAAATTATTTTCCGGGCTAGATGCAGCTAAAAATTATTATTAATTTTAAATCTGGTGAAGCTTTAGTATAGATGGCCTAATAGGATCAGTGCTGCACACTGCTACAAAGCCCAAATTATTTTCCAGTCAAGATACAGATAAACATGATTAGTAATTTTAAATCTGGTGGAGCTTATTATAGATGACCTAATAGAATCAGTGCTGCACACTGCTACAAAGCCCAAATTATTTTCCAGCCAAGATACAGATAAACATGATTAGTAATTTGAAAGCTTAAAATGGTTGGTAGGGTGATTTTAACCAATCATCAAGCTTTTACTCTCCCCAGGATGACACAGGGGTAGAAAAGTCGTTTCGGATCCATGATTTGTTCATCTTTATGAACGTGAGTCTGTCTACATTATCAGTGGAGAGCCGCGTGCGCTTATCTGTCAGCACACCACCAGCAGCGCTGAACACACGTTCAGACAGAACGCTGGCTGCAGGGCATGACAAGATCTCCAAGGCGTAAGTGGCTAGCTCCGGCCATTTATCCAGATTGGAAGCCCAAAAAGAGCAAGGGTCCAGTGACACAGTCATGGCTTCAATGTTTACTTGGAGATACTCCTGTACCATCGTCTCTAGGCATTGACTATGTGTCAGACTTCTTGTCTCCTGTGGCCTTGCAAAGGATGGGCTAAAAAAGTGGTGAAATGATTCCGCAAAATTGATGTTACCAGCAGATACTGTGGTTCTGTTACGGTTTGAGTGCTGAACACTTGACGGTCCCACGGTTGGCAAGTTGGAACTGTGAGATTCACTACGTGCACCACTGGTATTTTGTGGAAAAGCACATGTAAGATTCTGCAACAGTCTCTGCTGATACTCCTGCATGCGTGCATCCCTTTCTATGGCAGGAATAATTTCTGCAAATTTACTTTTGTACCGGGGATCTAACAGTGTGGCAACCCAGTAGTCAGGATTATTTCTAATTCTCACAATTCGAGGGTCATGTTGCAGGTAGTGCAGCAAGAAGGCACTCATGTGTGTTGCGCATCCAGGAGCACCAAGTCCCTGTTGTGTTGGTGGCGAGGTAACAATCATGCTTCCTTCCTCTGTCCTCTCCCCCCAACCTCGCACAACAGAAATGTGATCAAGGTCTCCCTCATCTGATGAGTCTTCCATCAGTTCGTCCTCCACTTCTTCCTGGGCTCCTGCACCTTCCTCACTAGTTTGGCTGCTACCATGCGCCCTGGTAAAACCATCTCCCCCACCCTCACATGCCTGCCGCCTTGGTGCTGCCGACCGTCTGGACCTTGCAGATGTTAGCCCTTCCGCATACAACTCCTCCTCCTCTACTTCCTCCACCTCCTCTTGTGCCACCACCTGGCTCCGAATTCTGTTTAACATGTGCTCCAGCATGTAAATCACCGGAATAGTCATGCTGATAATGGCATCGTCAGCACTAAACATCTTCGTCGCCATTTCAAAACTGTGCAGAAGGGTGCATAGGTCCCTGATCTGAGACCACTCCTCCAGCGTGATTTGCCCCACCTCTGAATCTCGTTGGCCCAGGCTATACGTCAGAACGTATTGCACCAGGGCTTGTCGGTGCTGCCACAGTCGCTGCAACATGTGCAGAGTTGAATTCCACCGGGTAGGCACATCGCATTTTAGCCGGTGAAGTGGCAGGCCCAACGACTTCTGTAGAGATGTAAGTCGCTGAGCTGCGGGATGCGAACGGCGGAAGTGAGCACACAGCGACCGTGCCCTCTGCAGAAGGCCATCTAGTCTGGGATAGTGGGCTAAAAATTGCTGGACAACCAGGTTCAACACGTGAGCCATACAAGGCACGTGTGTGACATTGCCCCGGCGAAGGGCCGCACCCAGGTTTGCAGCATTGTCGCACACGGCCTTCCCTGGTTTCAGGTCCAGTGGAGACAACCATTCATGAAATTGGTTCTCCAGAGCTGACCACAACTCCTCAGCTGTGTGACTCACATTTCCCAGACATTTCAATGTAAAAACCGCCTGATGACGTTGAGCCCTACTGCCAGCATAGTAAGGAGGTGTGCAGGATCCCTTCTGCGCAGTTAGAAAGCTTGTGGCATGACCAGACAGGCTTTGAGTGCAGGTGGAAGACCGAGAGGAGGTTGAGGAGGCAGAAGCAGTGGAGGAACTTTGACATAAAGAGGATTGACGCACAACTCGTGGGGACGGCAAGACTTGGACAGCAGCCCCTTGTCCTGCTGTCACCATAGTTACCCAGTGCCCAGTCAGCGACATGTAACGCCCCTGTGCATGCCTACTCGTCCAAGTGTCTGTGGTGAAATGCACCCTGTCACACACAGAGTTTCTCAAAGAAGCGGTGATGTTGTGTGCGACATGCTGGTGGAGCGCAGGCACACCTTTCTTTGAGAAGTAGTGCCGACTGGGCATCTGGTACTGGGGCACTGCGACGGACATAAGGTCTCGAAAATCCTCTGTGTCCACCAGGCGGAAAGGCAGCATTTCTGTAGCCAAGAGCTTGCAGATGGTGAAATTCAACCTCTTAGCTTTCTCATGGCTAGGAGGAAATGGTCTTTTACTTGTCCACATCTGAGGGACCGAGGGCTGGCTATTGTGCTTAGACGGGGTTGATAAGGGTGTCCCCGGCAAACTGCCGGTCTGTGAGGAAGATGCAGGCGGACATGTTAGGTTGCCTTGATCCAAAGGTGGTGCTATCGATGTCGGACAGCGCTCAACACCAGCTGGTGTTACCACCTCCAAAGAAAATGATGACCTGCCAATCACGCTGGCTGTTGCGGGTAAAGAGGTGGCAGGTCTGCGCCCCAAAACAGGTGTGACTGCTGTCCCCCCAGTCACAGAGGATGAAGAGGCCGCAGATGCACAAGATATGGCAGACGGTGGTTGGCCCGGCCGGCTAGGCCGCATTGTAGCACACTGAGCTTCCCACTGCAACTTATGCTTCATGTCCATGTGCCGGTTCATGCATGAAGTACTCAAACTATGTATTTTTTGGCCTCTACTTAGCTTTTGCTGACAAATGTTACAGATAACACGAGTTGGGTCATCTTTATCGATCTGAAAAAATGCCCAGGCTATGCAAGGCTTAGCACCCATGCGACCTGAAGAGCCACCACGACTTGTGGTGAGAGGCAGAGTTGTGTTTGAGGATGCAGTTGTTGACGTGCTTCCAGTACTACGTCTCTGTCCAGGAAGGCGCAACCTGACCTCGTCGTCACTAGCATCTTCCTCCTCTGCTGACCTCATCTTTTGGCTGACTGTGGGTTGACAGTAAGTGGGATCTCCAACCTCATCATCATCACCCTGTGCGTTATCACACCCGTCGTCCTCAGAGCCAACCTGTTCCTGCCCTGACAAAAAACTAACGTTGTCGCTCCAATCAGGTATTTGAGTCTTATCATCGTCTTCCTCATTGTCTCCACCAACAGGAGTTACAGTTTGGGAATGAGGGTCTACATTATGGTCAGAACCTTCTGCGTCTGGTCCTGGATCCGACTCATAAAGATTCTGGGCATCAGTGCAGATCATTTCCTCGTCTGGATTCACAGAAGCGCTGGAGTCAACCTCTGAGTCCCAGGCTATAGTATGAGTAAACAGCTCTGCAGACTCAACCATCTGTTCTACCTCATACTCAGACGGGCAGCTGGAGATTTGGGAGCTGTGAGGAAGCAAGTGCGATTGGGGTGACACCTTTGAGGACTGGAGTATTTGTGATGTTGAAGTTGATGTGGAGGAGAGCCCACTTAAAGGAGCACTTGATATCCGTTGAAGCACCTGCTGTTTTTGTGCCTCATCTGGAATTTGTAGCGATTGGCGTGGCCGTAAGAAAGGGATCTTATCACATTGTCCGCTAAAAGAAGTAGACATTTTAGTTTGGCTGGAAGATGGTCTTTCTTCTGCAGATGTTACTGTTGCTTTAACACCTACCCCACGGACACAACCTTTTTTCCCCTTCCCAACACGCCTATTCCCCTTTCCACCAGCAGCAGGCCTTTTTCCACTCATTTTGGTGGTTAACTAATTCACAACTCTGGAGTTGTTTGCACAAAAAAACAATGGATGGGAACCGAGCAGAGCTGAGTGGCCAAACTGTGGTATTAGGCCAAAACTATTGGCTGGGTTAGATGCAGAAAAAAATTATATTCAGTTTGCAACCTGATGGAGGTCTGTATAGATGGATTAATAGAACAAGTCCCACACACAGCTACAAGCCCAATATTTTTTCAGAGGTAGATGCAGAAAAAAAATATATTCAGTTTGCAACCTGATGGAGGTCAGTATAGATGGACTAATAGAGAAAGTCCCACACACTGCTAGGAGGCCAAATATTTTTTCAGAGCTAGATGCAGACAAAAAATTATTTTGAATTTGCAACCTGATGGAGGTCAGTATAGGTGGACTAATAGAACAAGTCCCACACACTGCTAGAAGGCCAAATATTTTTTCAGAGCTAGATGCAGAAAAAAATTATATTCAGTTTGCAACCTGATGGAGGTCTGTATAGATGGATTAATAGAACATGTCCCACACACAGCTAGAAGCCCAAATATTTTTTCAGAGCTAGATGCAGATAAAAATTATTTTTAATTTGCAACCTGATGGAGGTCAGTATAGATGGACTAATAGAGAAAGTCCCACACACTGCTAGAAGGCCAAATATTTTTTCAGAGCTAGATGCAGAAAAAAATTATATTCAGTTTGCAACCTGATGGAGGTCAGTATAGATGGACTAATAGAGAAAGTCCCACACACTGCTAGAAGGCCACATATTTTTTCAGAGGTAGATGCAGAAAAAAATATATTCAGTTTGCAACCTGATGGAGGTCTGTATAGATGGATTAATAGAACAAGTCCCACACACAGCTAGAAGCCCAATATTTTTTCAGAGGTAGATGCAGAAAAAAATATATTCAGTTTGCAACCTGATGGAGGTCAGTATAGATGGACTAATACAACAAGTCCCACACACAGCTAGAAGCCCAATATTTTTTCAGAGGTAGATGCAGAAAAAAATATATTCAGTTTGCAACCTGATGGAGGTCTGTATAGATGGATTAATAGAACAAGTCCCACACACAGCTAGAAGCCCAATATTTTTTCAGAGGTAGATGCAGAAAAAAATATATTCAGTTTGCAACCTGATGGAGGTCAGTATAGATGGACTAATACAACAAGTCCCACACACAGCTAGAAGCCCAATATTTTTTCAGAGGTAGATGCAGAAAAAAATATATTCAGTTTGCAATCTGATGGAGGTCTGTATAGATGGATTAATAGAACAAGTCCCACACACAGCTAGAAGCCCAATATTTTTTCAGAGGTAGATGCAGAAAAAAATATATTCAGTTTGCAACCTGATGGAGGTCAGTATAGATGGACTAATACAACAAGTCCCACACACAGCTAGAAGCCCAATATTTTTTCAGAGCTAGATGCAGAAAAAAATATATTCAATTTGCAACCTGATGGAGGTCAGTATAGATGGATTAATAGAACAAGTCCCACACACAGCTAGAAGCCCAATATTTTTTCAGAGCTAGATGCAGAAAAAAATATATTCAATTTGCAACCTGATGGAGGTCAGTATAGATGGACTAATAGAATGATGCTATGCCCAAAAGATTTTACTTCACTAGGTGCAGTAAAAAAATTGGTATTCTATACACAGGTGGTATATCTTGCAACACAGATAGGCTACTCCACTGACTAACACACTCTGCAATAGGCCAAAAAGGATTAGCTTTGCTAGATTCAGCCAAATGCTGTGAAAAAAACTTGCACAGCACTGGCACAGACCTGCCTGGCAAAAACTGATAGGAACTGATGTAACCTAGTCCTGAAAAGGACTCCAATTACAATTAGTCTTTACTCCCACAATCTATCTATTTAAGAGCACAGACCTGCCTGATAAAAGTCGTAGGAAATGCTGTAACCTAGTCCTTAAAAGGACTGCAATCACAACTATTCCCTACTCCCAAGCTAGCTGTAGATTTGTGCGAAAATTGGCTTGAAATTAACAAGGCATAGCGCACACAGCAACAGCGGTGCCGTCTAACACGCAGCTGCAGCAGTGAGAAAATGGTGGCGACGGGGAAAATGGCTTGGTCTTATAGGGCAAGGACATGTGACATACACTGCCAATGACACATTCCCTTGCTTGTGTGAAAAAAAGCACTTCGCTCCGTGTGTGCGCTGATGATAGGCTGACAGATTGCACCTCCCCACTGTAAATGCGGGAAAGAGAAAAAAAAAAATGGAGATCTTCATTGTTCCTGCAGAGATCCATCCCCTGCCCCTCCCCCCACCCGCTGTACACTCAAACTGCGTATTAACATTAATTTTCATCATTACTGAGAAAAAATCCAGTTATGATTTTGGTGCACGAACAGTTATCGAACATAACCTCGAACAGCCAAATTTTTCTCAAATTGTTCGTGTTCGCCGACCGGCTCGAACACCGCCCAAAACAGCTCGAATTTGAGATTGGCGAACAGTTCGAGTAGAACAACGCTCATCTCTAATTATTATGTGTAGCACTTATGAATTAATATTTTCTGTGCATGAAGTGTT
Organism: Phyllobates terribilis; assembly: GCF_046119375.1. Classification (NCBI taxonomy): domain Eukaryota; kingdom Metazoa; phylum Chordata; class Amphibia; order Anura; family Dendrobatidae; genus Phyllobates; species Phyllobates terribilis. The sequence continues at coordinate 3,571,267 of NW_027362944.1, read as the reverse complement.
CGTTATAACAAGTAGCTTTACAGCATGACGTGTGACAGCTGCGGCCTTTGAACTTTGAGCTAATAGTATAGATCCCATTCATTCTATTTTCAGCTGATGTAACCTAAAACCTGGCAGCCAGTGAAAAAAGAATCTAAGTCAAGAGTTTTTTCAAGTGTCTGAAATTCCAGTGACTTACTCTCATATTATATAATATGTACTTGGGGAATATTCAAAGAAATATAAAGATATTCAATTTAACTGATAGTTTACAATGCGCATTAATAAATTGGGATACAATTTTGGGTTAAATATATATATATATATATATATATATATATATATATATATATATATATATATATATATATATATATATATATATAAAACTTCATATGTGGAATGTTTGAGTTGAACAGATCTGTGAATGTCAGAGTGAAGGTGACAGATGAGTAAATCAGCAGCTGCTAAGTGTGATTGATGTGACAGAGGCCTCGTATGTTTGTATGTTTGGAAAAAAAAAAAATGTTTCTTTATGTGAAGGTACAAAAATATATTTAATTCTGAGGAAATTATAATACATAATTAGGTATTATCTACATATATATATTTCTATATTTCTTTAATAATTATTATTTCTTGATTTAACTAATAGTGGATAAGAGCAACCACACATCAAATGGTTTACAAAGCAAATTTACATTTAGAATAATTTTCCACATGATAATATTCTTGAATAACTATGATATTATTTTTAATGGTTACCTAAATAGGTACACACCTCTCTTTAGACAAATCTATGCTACTCATCGATATGAAATTTATGCAAAATATTTCTAGAAGAATAATTATTTTAATTTGGTTCTGATATATACATAAATTTTATAAAATAATATTTTTTGGTATTAAGGGGGAAAATGTGTTTTTGATCCTGATTACATAATCACTTTTGATCAATACTTATTTTCCACACATTTTAATAAAGGTAAAACAATAATAAGGTACAATGATATAATTAAGAAGGGTATTACATGCAAAGTTGCATAGTTTAATAATTTTTTGGTGATACAAGGTTATGACAAATATGAAATCATCCAGATAATGGAGATATAAGGGTATTTTTTATGGAGAATATAATTACTCTGCATTTGTCATTACAATTTAAAGGCCTTATTTTTATTTTTATTCTTATTTTTACTCTTAATTTTATTTTTCATTTTTAAAATTGTATTCTTACTTATTTTCTTATTTTTCCATTTTTCATTTTTAATTCTCAATTTTTGATTTTAATTCAGTTCAAGATTTCAATTGAGAAAACACATTAATATTTAATGGGGTAATGTCAAGTACAAGAATATTGCTTCATCAAATATAATGATATGAATTAATATAAGAAAAATGTTTACATTTTCTGAGTAAACACAACAATTCATTCATTTATTCATTCTTACATTCATATATTTATTCATTTTAGTTCAGCAGTATACATTCTTTGGTATTATTGGTTTAATAAAGATATAAACACTCGTTTCAAAACACACTGACACCTATGGGTTGGAAAAGGTAATTACCCCTATGACATAAAAATGTTCTATCATATGGAGAACTTGATTAATAATGAATTATTATCTATTATTGTTTATTATTCCAAACATAATTTATTTTAATGTTTTGATAATAATTAGATGGATATTATTGATTGCTATGGTACGCTGTGATATTATAGGTTAGGAAAGTTGCCAGATTTGGTATCAGATTAGGGAATGAAGACTTCAATCAAGACATCGCAATTATGAATTCTATCTTAATAAAGACTTTTCATATTTATAAATCAAAGAGACTCTCAAAAGTTACAAGAAGAAGCAACCGATATCCGGAAGTCTCAGAAGGTAACAGGTGTGAATGCTGAGTGATAATAGACTGTGTCAGATACAATTCACACCACTGATCACCGGGACGGCAGAGGACGATGATCCTATATGTACTGGGTTGTGTTCAAGTTTCATCACGTTCCAGTGGTTTCTTATCACCTGCAACGCTTCAATGAAAGCTGGTGAACAGGTAATACCTGGCATATGTGTCCTGTATATAAAGGACTGAGTACTGGTTATGGTGCTATATAAAGCAGGGAAGTGTCAAGTTAACCCTTGCTTTACTGAACAAAGACGTCACATCTGTTCCAAAAGTGACACGAGACCAGTGCGGACACACGGAAGATTCCAGAACTATCCACCGTAAGTCCAGGTGACATCGCACAGATATTAAAGCTACATTTCATCCATGGACTTTGTCTTCTTATCATCTGACACACATGATCTTTCTAATAAAGAGCACAGTTTATGGACTGCACAATAATGAATACAATTATGGACTGTACAATATCTACACGCTGTCATTTATTTCAAAGGAGTTTTCATCTAAAGACCGTGTTATAAAAGAACCAAGAAGAAGACGAGACGACGACCCGATGACATCAGACGATGACGATTGGACCCGCGATTGCTTCAATTTAGATATAGGGAAGTATAATTATACATATTAAATGAATATTAGTCACAGCTTACCATAACATGAATTCACATCATTATATAACAACAATCTGATACTATTATTGATGAGATTATTATTATTATTATTATTATGGAAATTTAATGATATTGCCAAGGAAGAAGGAAAGAAAAAAAATGATTGATGAATGTATCTTCTTTTGAGAATTTTCGGTTAAAGTCCTTTTATTCTCAAAAAAGGGGGAAATGTTAAATGGTTAATTATGGAAATTCATTTGGAATGTTAATCAATAATCATTTTTCTTAAATTTGAGTTCTATACAAGGATTGCATCAGCCATCGTGTCTAGTTGACATGCGCTATTTGTGTGTGTATTTTTGGTTCACTACCATATGTAGAACAGGTGTGCCATACGACTGGCTATAAAAGCCCATGGTACAGAAAGAGGGGCTCTCTTGCTCTTCTCACCCCACAAGAAGAATCTTCATGCTGAGAAGCAGATGACATGTAGGCCTGGACACGTGCTGGACAAAGACATGATTTACCAGCCAGGATCCAAGGAAAGATGGGTGAATCTCAACAATTAAGCTAATTATGGACAAATGAACAATTACTTTATAACTCATTATTGTATGTACCTGCTGCAATCTGATTCTTTTTAATGGACAATCCAAGAATAAATAGATACATTTTTTTATAAGAATATCGTGATATTGATACTTTGAGAAGTCCTCAGTAGAGAAAAATAATACAGAAAAGAGTATTATTTTACAATTACACAAAGTTATGTAAAACAATTAATACAAAAGAGGACAGAGCAGACCTACAGAGGGATTTGGATAAGCTGGGTAGGTGGAGCATTAAATGGCAAATGAGGTTTAATGAGGAGAAATGTAAGGTCATACATATGGGAAGGAAAAATGGAAGTCACCAGTACTCACTGAATGGGAAATCATTGGGGAATTCAGAGATGGAGAAGGACTTGGGCATCTTGATTGATAGCAAACTAAATTGGAGTGCCCAAAGTCAGGCCGCTGCTGTAAGGGCAAACAGGGTAATGGGATGTATCAGAAGAGGTATAGCTGCAAAGGATGAGAACATTGTTCTTCCACTGTACAAAGCTCTGGTCAGACCACACTTGGAATACTGTGCTCAGTTATGGGCCCCAATATATAGAAAGGATATAAATGAGCTTGAAAAGGTACAAAGGAGGGCAACAAAATTAATAAAGGGAATGGAGGGACTGCAATACCCAGAGAGGTTGGCAAAACTAGAACTATTCAGCCTGGAAAAGAGAAGGTTGAGGGGGGACATAATAAATGTGTACAAATATGTTAGGGGACAGTATAGAGACCTTGCCCGGGATTTGTTCAAAAGGAGGAATATTACGGTAACAAGAGGGCACTCACTAAGACTGGAAGAGAAAAGGTTTCAGCACCAGCATAGGAAGGGGTTCTTTACGGTAAGAGCAGTGAGAATATGGAATTCACTGAGTGAGGAGACGGTAATGTCGGATTCACTACACCAGTTCAAGCGGGGACTGGATGCATTTCTAGATACCAGGCAGATTTCAGCGTATACTTAAAAATAAAATAAAATAGTAGGTTGATACAGGGATTTATTCTGACTGCTGGTTTCAGAGTCGGGAAGGAATTTTTCCTCAGGTGAAGATTGGCTAAATCATTTGGGGTTTTTGCCATCCTCTGGATCAACTTTAGCAATTACAGAACTAACAGGTCGAACTTGATGGACGCAAGTCTTTATTCGGCTTTAAAACTATGCTATGCTATGCTATGTCAGACATTTGGATATAAAAACTGCCTTTTTAAATGGTGACATTGAGGAGGACTTATACATGACTCAACCTGAAGGTTATGTAAAAATAGGTGAAGAGAATCTTGTTTGCAAACTACAAAAATCTCTCTATGGTCTTAAGCAATCAGCAAGAGCATGGAACACCAAGATGAATAAAGTCTTGTTGGAAGAAGGATTTAAAAGAGGTCAAGCAGATCCGTGCTTATACACAAAATATACAGATGGAAAGTGGATGTATATTCTCTTATATGTGGACGACGTGATTGTTGTTCATCAAGACGACGCAGAAATTGGAAAAATGACTGAAATTCTGAATCAGCACTTTGAAACAAAAGACCTTGGAAGTGTGACATATTATCTAGGAATCCAAATCCAGAGAGAGGAAGATGGAAGTTTTCTTCTAAACCAAAGTGCAAAAATTAATTTGATTCTGAATCAGTTTAAAATGTCAGAGGCCAAAGGTATATCAACCCCAATGGAACCATCCTACCTGAAGCTGGAAGGAGAAGATGACCTGTTGCCTAACAATGAGAAATATCGTCAGGCAGTGGGGGCACTTCTATACATATCAACTATGACTCGACCGGATATCACAACAACAGTTGGAATCCTTTGCAGATATGTGGAAGAACCGCGCCAAAGAGACTGGAATGCTGTTAAGAGACTTCTCCGATATTTGAAAGAAACGCAAGATGTAAATTTAAAACTATCTGCAGCAGGAGATCTAGAACTTACCGGCTATGTAGATGCGGATTGGGCTGGTGATTCGCGTGATCGTAAATCCACAAGTGGATACTTGTTTAGAGTTGGAGAAAGTTCAATCTCCTGGTCTAGTAGGAAACAAATGTCTGTTGCCTTGTCATCTACAGAAGCGGAGTATGTGTCCGCAGCCTATGCAAGCCAGGAGGTTGTTTGGCTAAGACAATTGATGGACGATCTTGGCAAACCGACAACTCAGCCGACGGTGATTTATGAGGACAACCAAGGATGCATTAAACTTGCATGCAGTGAAAAGATCAGTGCTAGAACCAAGCACATTGACGTCAGACATCATAATCTACGTGATTTGATAGATCGTGGGATAATTCAGTTTGTCTATTGCGAAACTGATAAGATGGTAGCTGACATTATGACAAAGCCATTGCCATGAGCTAGGTTCCAAGAATTGAGAACCATAATGGGACTAAGAGGATAAGTAGTTGTTGAGTGGGGGTGTTGGAATAATACATATTAATCTGTATGTGTATTGCAACAACTACTGTGCTGTTTCATATGTTGTGCATATTGTGAGGTTATTAACAAAGTTTAGTTAAAAAAAAAAAAAAACTCCCACAGACAGGATGCCCCCTCCTTCTCTTCCTGTGTTGTTGTTATATATGTATTTGATTTCCTCATGCTGCAGTAACACCAGACTCCATGCTGTGCCTATGCTGGATATGAATAAACCTACATTCTGTGTTCTAAACTCTGGATGTCACGCGGATTAATCCTCTGCTAACACTCCTTTTGCATCAATTACTGCATCAATGCGGCAATGTGGCATGGAGGTGATCAGCCTGTGGCACTGCTGAGGTGTTCTGGAAGACCAGTTGCTTTGATAGCAGCCTTCAGCTCGTCTGCATTGTTGGGTCTGGTGTCTCTCATCTTCCTCTTGACAATACCCCATAGATTCTCTTAAGGTCAGGCGAGTTTGCTGCCAATCAAGCACAGTGATACTGTTGTGTGTAAACCAGGTATTGGTACTTTTGGCAGTGTGGACAGGGGCCAAGTCCTGCTGGAGAATGACATTTCCATCTCCAAAAAGCTTGTTGGCAGAGGGAAGCATGAAGTGCTCTAAAATTTCCTGGTAGACGGCTGAGCTGACTTTGGTCTTGATAAAACACAGTGGACTTACACCAGCAGATGACATGGCCCCCCAAACCATCACTGATTGTGGAGACTTCACACTAGACCTCCAGCAGCTTGGATTGTGGCCTCTCCACTCTTCCTCCAGACTCTGGGTCCTTGATTTCCAAATGAAATGCAAAATTTACTTTCATCTGAAAACAACACCTTGGACCACTGAGAACAGTCCAGGTCTTTTTCTCCTTGGCCCAGGTAAGACGCTTCTGGCGCTGTCTATTGGTCATGAGTGGCTTGACACAAGGAATGCGACACTTGTAGCCCATGTCCTTGATACGTCTGTGTGTGGTGGCTCTTGTAACAATGACTCCAGCAGCAGTCCACTCCTTGTGAATCTCCCCCAAATTTTCTAATGGCCTTTTCTTAACAATCCTTTCAATCCTGGTTGCTTCTGCACCTTTTTCTACCCCATTTTTTCCTTTTACTCAACTTTCCATTAATATGCTTGGACACAGCACTCTGTGAACAGCCAGCTTCGTTAGCAATGACCTTTTGTGGCTTACCCTCATTATGGAGTGTGTCAATGACTGCCTTCTGGACATCTGTCAAGTCAGCAGTCTTCCCCATGATTGTGGAGCCTACTGAAACAGACTAAGGGACCTTTTTAAACGCTTAGGAAGCCTTTGCAGGTGTTTTTTGTTAAGTATTCTTTACTGAGATAATGACTTTTGTGTTTTCATTGGCTGTAAGCCATAATCATCAACATTAACAGAAATAAACACGTGAAATAGATCACTCTGTGTGTAATGACTCTATATAATAGATCACTCTGTGTGTAATGACTCTATATAATATATGAGTTTCACTTTTTGTATTGAAGAACTGAAATGAATTAACTTTTTGATGATATTCTAATTTAGCGCGAAGCACTTGTATATCAGTATAACCTATTGAAAAGTTCAGGATGTATCCCTGTAACAAATGCGTGTGATGGATGGCAAACAGTGGTATCCATAACTCACAGACCTACATGGTAAAAAAGTGTAAATTTAAAATATATGTTTAGACTGTATTAAATGATGGAATAGTGTGTTCTACTAGCTATCCCATACTTTTTTTTCAGAATAGTAACATATACTGGACAAATAGACGGCAAAAAGACGTATTTAGAGAGGTTTGAAAAATTGGCTGAAAAAGCACAAACTAAACGCTCAAACGAACAAACATATGCATTTCAGTGTAAAAACGACTTGCCGTTCATATGTTGTCTTTTGAGAGGCTTTTAATCACTTCAGGCTTCCAAAGACGCAAAGTGGTTAAAACAAGTGACCTTACCATTCTTAAAGTGTTTTCCAGCAAACATCCAAGTATCTTTTTGAGCGCTGTGCTATTGTTTTTGCTAACACTAACGGTTTCTTCATTATTGAACATAGTTTTTTTTACAAAAAAGGAATGGAAAACAGCAGTAAAAAAATACCACAAAAATGCTGGAGAAATGCTAAAAAAATGCCAATGGTCAAAAATGTTGAAAAAGCACTCATGAAAATATTATTATTATTATTATTATTTATTTATATAGCGCCATTGATACTGTACATAAGGATGTACATGGTGCTGTACATAAGGAGGGGTTACATACCAAATACAGATATCACTTACAGTAAACAAACTAACAATGATAGACTGGTACAGAGGGAAGAGGGCCCTGCCCTTGCGGGCTTACATTCTACAGGAATGGGGAAGAAGACAGTAGGTTGGGTTGTTGTGGTGGCTCCAGTGTTGTTGAGGTGGCAGCAGGCAAGGTCATGGCAGGCTCTAAGCTTGTTTGAAGAGATGGGTTTTCAGGTTCCGTCTGAAGGATCCAAGTGTGGAGGATAATCAGATGTGGTGAAGCACAGAATTCCATAGGATGGGGGATATTCGGGAGAAATCTTGGAGGCCATTGGGCGAGGAGCGAATAAGTGTGGAGGAGAGAAGGAGTTCTTGGGAGGACCGGAGATTACCGGGGTGAGGAAGTAGTGTGGGAGTGGGAGACGCTAAATGTGCGGTTAGAAAGGTATGAGGACATCCAGGATGGGGCAAGATTTTTGACGCCAAAGCAAGAGAGGATCTGTAGTAGGAGTCAGTGGTCAACTGTGTCGAAAGCAGAGGACAGGTCAAGAAGAAGGAGTACAGAGAATTGTCTGTTAGCTTTGGCTGTAAGTAAGTCATTGGTGATTTTGGTAAGGGCAGTTTCAGTGGAATGATGGGGGCGGAAGCCGGATTGTCGAAGAGAGAGTTAGATGAGAAGTAAGAGGAAAGTTCAGTGTGAACATGTTGCTCAAGGAGTTTGGAGGCAAATGGGAGCAGCGATATGGGGCGGTAGCTGGACAAGGCGGTTGGCTCGAGGGATGGCTTTTTGAGGATGGGCGTGATTTAGGCATGTTTGAAGGCAGCAGGGAAGGTGCCAGAAGTTAGTGATAGGTTGAAGAGATGAGTAAGGGATGGGATGAATGGTGGGGTGAGGTTGGGGAGGAGGTGGGATGGGATGGGGTCGAGTGCACAAGTGGTGAGGTGTGATTTGGAGAGGAGACGAGTAAGGTCTCCTTCCGTGATGTTGTGAAGGTAGGTTATGGGGGAAGGGCAATGGTCTGGAAAACAAAGGGGTTGTGGTGGTTGGGCAGTATAGACTTGCCTTGTTTGGTCAATTTTGTTTTTGAAGTGTGTGGCAAACTCCTCAACAGAGATGACGGCGGTCGGAGGGGGCAGTGGGGGGTGGAGGAGAGATTTAAAAGTGTTGAATAGCTGTTTGGGGTTGTAGGATAAGCAAGATATGAGGGTTGTGAAGTAGGCATGTTTAGCAGAGGTGAGGGCTGATTTGAATGCAAGTGTTGCTTGTTTGAATGTAGTCATCTTGAGAATGTGTTTTCTGCAACCCTGGATGCTTGTCGAAGCTGTATAGTGAGGTTGTTGTGCCAGGGTTGCCTATTGACTCGTCGTGCTCTGCCATGCATAAGAGGGGCGACCGAGTCAATAGCTGATGCAAGAGTGGCATTGTAGAAAGCAGTGGCGCTGTCTGTGTCGTGGAGTGAAGATATGGATGTCAGTGGTAGAATAGAGTCAGAGAGTGTGTGAGTGTCTAGATGTGCAAGGTCTCTGCGGGGGTGTGCTAGTTGCTGGACATGGGTGACAGGTGAGGAGGACAGGGATGACAACATGAGTAGATGGTGGTCAGATAAGGGTAGTGGGGAGGTTGTAAGGATATATAGGGAGCAGAGTCGGGTGAAGATGAGGTCTAGTGTGTGTCCGTCTGTGTGGGTGGCTGAGGAGGACCACTGAGTAATTCCAAAGGATGAAGTAAGCCACAGGAGTTTGGATGCTGCTGGCTGGTGAGTTTCAGTGGGGATGTTGAAATCGTCCATGATGATTGTGGGAATGTCAGCAGAGATAAAGTAAAGAAGCTAGGTGGAGAATTGGTCAATAAAGGCAGTGACCGGGCCTGGAGGTCGGTATATGACAGCCACTTGGAGGTTGGAGGGAGAGTAAATGCGGACAGAGTGGACATCAAAAGAAGGTAGAATAAGAGAGGGTAGAGGTGGGATAGGGCTAAAGGTGCAGTTGGTAGAATGGAGTAGACCCACTCCTCCACCATGTCTGTTACCAGGGCGGAGTGTGGGTGAAGTGGAGGCCACCGTAACACAGCGCAGCAGGGGAGGCAGTGTCAGAGGGTGTCAACCATGTCTCTGTGATGCCCAGGAAGGAGAGATTGTGATAGGTAAAGAGGTCATGGACAAAATGGAGCTTGTTGCAGACAGAGCAGGCATTCCAGAGTGCTCCAGAGAGAGGGAGCAGGGGGATGGGCGTCAGGGGCATGGAAATGACGAAGAAGGGTAAAAAAAAAAAAGATGCTTCAGGATAAAAATAACTCAGACTTTTCCTGAAGCGTCTTCCTCTTGAAAAACTCGGTGGACTTGCCCCTCCTTCCCAAAAAATACATCATGTGCATTACCCTAGAGTAAACTAAACTTTGGCCGACAGCCTAAAATGCAAGGTTAAAAAATAATGCACTAAACTACAATGAAGTAGTCGGCAGTCGGCACATCTCTTCCAGGAAACTTAAAAGCCTCTTTCAGCAAACATCAATGACGCTTCTTACTTCAACTGACTCTGTGTCATTTTACCACAGAAGTACACAAACGTGATACAAAGCCTGATACATTCATGTGCTGACATGTCACCTATGTAGTAACTGTTCTCTCCTCTGTGACAGATGCTGGCTAGGGAGGAGTATGGCGCCGGAGTGGACTGGTACGCGCTTGGCCTCATCATAAATGAGATGGTTACCGGTGAGTGCACTTACCATCCTGCACTATTTGATACATCTTCCTCCGGCGCTGAAGACATCATTAGAGAGGTGAGAACGATACGGATATTGGATTTACTACTTAGTAATGTACTGCCATGGTAAATGTACTGAAGCCGCACAGAATAGGCCAATGTACTCTTAATTTTTCCCTTTCTAACCAGCAATGAATCCATTTGAGGATCTACATGAGTACTTGTTTTGCTGGGTAGAAGTGTTTAGTCACTGAGCCTTGCTGTCATGGATCTACTGGCAGTCTACAGTCAGTTGGACCTAAGGGCTCTTTCACACGTCCTGATATTTCTGGTACCGGAGATATGCGTGTCCTTGTGCACCTGTGTGGCACACGTGTGACGCTCATGTGCCACCCGTGTGGCGCATCAGGAGCACACGCACCGGAATTTGGGAATCAGCGGTACAGTTAGTACTGTTTCCAAGCACCGGGCGCTGAACACTGCCCTCATCATAGTCCCCTGCTGACACTGCGATCGGCACCAGCAGGAGATAATGATGAGAGTAGTAGCAGAGGAGCAGGGGAGAATGACTCCTGCAGCGAGCAGGCCCCGGAGCTGCGCTGAGCTCAGTGACTGACAGGACACCGCTCACTGAGCACAGCTCCTCTGCTGAGCGGTCGTGTGGATTACAGCGGGGGACACTTAGGACAGGTGAGTATAAGGATTTTTTAAATTTTATTCTTATTTTTACAGGTGGAGACACCGGGAGCAGAATTGTACTCTCATCACTATCCCCTGCTGGTGCTGATCGCTGCGCCGGCAGGGAACTATGATGAGGACAGCATTCAGCACCCGGCGTTTGGGATTAGCTCTAACTGTACCGCTGATTCCCAAGCCCGGAACATGTCACACGGATGGCATCCATGTGCGGTACATGTTTACACAGATCCATTGACTTGAATGGGTCCGTGTGATCCGTGCTGCCGGCTGGCAAAAACAGGCATGTCTATGTGGATCACACAGACACACGGTCCGTGGAAACACACTGACATGTGCGCAGACCCATTCATTTGAATGGGTCTACGTGTGTCAGTGTCTCCGGTACGTGTGGAAACTGTCACCACACATACCGGACACACAGACGTGTGAAAGAGCCCTAGGGTCTAACGTTGCACTACAGAAGTCCTGTAGAATTGTTCTGTTATAAGATTTTTTACCTGCACTGATTGACTAGTAAGCATATTTTTCATTTCCAGCTCCTCCAGAGAGATCCCGCCAAGCGCTTAGGAGTCCACAGAAACATCAGAGATCATCCCTTTTTCCAGCATATTGACTGTGGAAGCCCTTCAGATGCCCCCACCACACATCTCTGTAGTAAGTAAATGGACAGAAATTGTATCCAGGTCAGGGTGAACTTTTTACTATGTAATCTGCGGACAGCATGAGGAAGAGGTTAAATCACAGATTTCAATGATATGTCACCTGTAATGCTGTGTGCTGTTGTTTACTTACACTGAAAGTTTTATCACCTGGTGATTATCATTGCCAGGACTACAACAGCACATGCTTGCTAGTCCGACTCCGCCTCCTCCTGTGTTAAGCAGCTCAATGTCAATGGACTGTTTACATGCACAGCCTAGTGTGGGCAGGGTTAGCTTTCTCAACTCTGCTACATTGCTAAATCTAAGAACTCTGTATCAGAACCACTGCACAAAGTAAACTAAGTGATACATTGTTGGATTCAGGGTCTCTTTATCTACATCATGCTGCTCTCAGATAAGGTAGCAAAATCCTGGTGATATATTGCCTTTAATAGATTTACTGTTACATATTATAGAAAATGATACAAGGGTAGCATAGATGTATTTATCTCCGTAAAACTATTCAAGCACCAGATTTTTCTAAAGGCCATGCACCTTGTCATAAATTTGGTGCATTTTACTCCAATACACATTAAACTATTGTTGGCCAAACCCACCGATAACGATAGATTCTACCAACAGTCTAATCTGTATAGGAACCCCCGGACAATTGATTTTTGCGGGAGTTAAGTATCTGACATGTCCAATTCAGGGTTGCCAATCCTTTTGTTCTCATTGAGATAAACCACCTATAGGCATGTCTGGCAGCAGCTCTCACATAGGGAACACCGGAGAGCTCGGTTGAGCGAGGGCCGACATGGTAGCTGGCCAAATATCTGGTGGCAACTTATCTCAGTAAGAACAAAAGGATTGGCAGTCTGAAATTGTACAGCCATCTAATGTTTAAGAAGAGTAAGACTAGTGAATGCAACGCCCAATATATTCTTCTTTAACCATTGTACATAAGAGAAAGTGCTCATGGATAAGGTCGAATTACAGCTCGAATTTGTACAAAACTGTAATAGGTCTCCCAGAAAAGTCTATATATCAGCATGAGCAGTCATCTCAATCTTCATATACCTCGAGGAGGCATATAGAGGCTTCTGCTGTCCGAATTAGTAGGAATCTGAAAGAAAAAAAATGATGCCAAGCGCCATCGGATTCTGAATTTAATGCCCCTCCATCATTGATTGTGCACAGGGTCTGTACAGAGCACCCGGGTTTGATGCATCTAGCTTCAGCTCTTATGTTCATACACCAACAATCTTTGACGTCATCCTGCATACATTAATGTTTGCTAGCATGAGCTTTGTATGACGGCACACTGGATTAGTGGGTGAGCAGCCTAAAAGGTGGTAATTTGCCAGCCACCAATGAACCTGGCATAAATGTTTCCCCTGAAGATCACCAATCTCACATGACAGAAATATTACAGTATATTACCGATGGAACCTCCCATGATTAGGTAATAAACCAAATATAGTCAATTGCTGTATTGATTCTCATGCTGATTGCAGTACATTGACCAGAAAACCAATATGTAGGATTACTTGGGAATAAAATCTACACAAATGAAGAGCAAAGATTGTGACTTTATTTAATGTGATAAGTCATCATCCTTAAATACTAATCTTCTGTTGTGTTTCATCCAGACATCTGAACCTCATCACCGCCGCAAAAGGTTCCATCTAGGCAAGTTGGAGGCAGCAGAGGCCACAATGTCATCGATCCCCCCAGAAAAACAGGCTGCATTCAGAGGGTTTTCATTTGTCAGCTAGAAAACCCTTGAAGACTCAGGTGTCATCAGAGATAGTGCCCTCTTGAGTCCCTGGAAGAAGAACAGAAGGAAATGAAGATCATCAGAATATAGGAAGATTGAAGTATGGATCCCAGGATTGGCACTGGCTACAGGGAGTACGACGTGGAGTAAGAAGATTTCTCCAATATCCATCAGGCACTTAACCTCGGGAGGAGTGAAGATGCAACCAGCAAGATGGAGGAGCCAAGAGATGCTTGGTAAGTAGAAGTGCAATAACACCTGCACTTCACCTCGGTCATAGGCATTTATAACCGGTGACTGCATTTCCTCTCACCCATCATAGCAGCAGATTATGGTGCTGTCCTGAGCTGAGAGGAAATAAAAGGTGCGAGACAGGCCGGCTATTAAGGGGTGGAAGGAGGCCGGACTTTTTTTTTTTTTAATGCCTATGACAATTTTTAAATATACCGGTAATTTACATTCCTCATATTCGTGACAGCAATGACACAGGCTGTGAGGAATAAGGTGTGAGATGGCCGGCTATTAAGGGGTGGAAGGAGGCCGAATTTTTTTTTTTTAATACCACTAATACCACCATACTGGATAACACACACACCCCGCCCCCCGACTTTGGGAAGAATGAAGATGGATGCTGAAAGATGAAGGAGCCCGCAGATTAGTGATGGGTCGTTCACAAACGACCTGAAACAAACTGACGGCTTCCTGCTGTGAACGATGGGGGTCAGCCCCCCAATGAGAGCCACTATATTCTCTGAATGGCTCTAACTGGGTGTTAAATTCCAGTGTTCAGGGGTCGTAACTCCCACCCAGACCAAATTCCGCCCACTCATCAATTTAATTGGTCAACTGCAAGTAGGCAGAGTTTCAGCCTCATTAACATCATCTTAAATATGTCTTCACCTATTGTAAACACATATTTAATAGGGATCGGTTTAGGATCCAAAAGAGCTGGCTGTTTTTGGTGAGCAGAGCCAGGAGAGACAGATCGCCAAAAAGAGCCAGACTGTCCATCACTACTGCAGATGCACTGTGGGTAAATGGAAGTACAAGAATACCTGTTATAGGCATTTGTAACCAGTGATTCCTTTTCCTCTAACCTACAATAGTAGTAGTCTGCATCATTTCCCAGAGATGTTGACTGTTAGGGTATGTGCACACCGCCTCATTTTCAGGCATATTCTGCCATGAACCCACCTGAAAAAACACTTAAAAAACATAAAAAAGAATGAATATATGCACAGTAATGTTAAAACGACTTGCTGTGCATATATTTCATTTCTTGTCTCTTCTGTTAAGCACTTCAGGCTTCGAAAGCAACTAAAAGAAATGACCAATCTTAAGCTTCCACTATTTTATCTACCCACACAGCCAGGGTTTTCCAGAAGCGTCTTTCTATAGAAAAAAAATAAGTGGATACGCCGATGTATAAAAGACTGCACATGCACATACCCCTATGTCACGGGCACACGTTGAGTATTTGGTGAGTTCTTTACATCAGTATATGTAAGCCAAAACCAGGAGTGGAACAATCAGAGGAAAAGTATAATAGGACCATGTCACCACCTCTATATTTATCACCCACTCCTGGTTTTGGCTTACAAATACTGAGGTAAAAAACTCACCAAATACTCAATGTGTGTACGTGGCCTAATACAGCCAGCATCTGACTCTAACAGCAGCAGGCAGAGCTAAGCTCCACTCACTGCTGTTAATCCCTTAAATGCTGCTGTCAATCTAATTTTTAAAGCGCAGTCTGGGGGGCACACCTTGCCCCTTCCTCCAGTAATGCAGGGTGCCGATGGGTTGTCATGGCTGCCACTGGCCTGTTGAAGGCCCTGGAGCCTGTTCTGACGGCGCTCCATTGAAGATCAGCCTGAGTGTGATTTTTACTACATATTGCAATATTGTGGTTTAGCATAGCATAGAATATAGCATAAGGATAATAGATTAGCATGTGAGATAGGAAATGGTTAAGGTTAGGTTTAGCCCAGTGGGAGGGCACTAGTGCTGATAAGAAGGGGGGGCACTTCCTGGTTAGAGGGGATTCAGTGTCAGCCAGTGAAGGGTAGAAGAGAATTCAAGTTCAGGTGGGGTGGTGGGTTGTTGGGGCAGCATGGGCCAAATGTTCTGTACAGTGGGAGGCCAAATGGAGATCCGTGATGGCCATTCCAACAGCACCTGGAGCCTATGGCTCAGGCCAGGTACCATGGAGCGGGCTGGTCTTCTGACATTGCGACATGGAGTTACATGAGGAGCAGGTGGCAGGTCCCGGGGGCACTGCTGGAGTGGACAATGAATCCCTGGGGCTGATGGAGTCAGCAGACTTGGGGGTAGTCCAGAATGAACGTGTGGCAGAAGAGAAGAGGAGTTGTGCTAAGGAGGAAGGAAGTCTGCATTGCTGGGCCCGATCCCACTTGTACCCACATGATGAACTTGTACTTGTTAGTGAAAGTTTGACTGTTTGAATGTTGTTCCATGCATTGTGTACGGCGGCTCCTGAGGATGGAAGCCTGGAGGCAGCGGAGGCCTACGGCCCACCAGTGGGTGTGATGCCCCCCACACTTTATAGCACACTGGGACTGGGACGCCCCTTGTCTGTAAAGTGCCAAAGGGACTGCAGCTCGGTCACGACTACAGCACTACAGCACTTTACACTCCCTCCACTGTTTCTATAGAGATGATAGAAGAGCCAATGCCTTCATTTTTATGATGTTTAATTGGCCAAAGGATTTAACTAAATGACTCTTATGAAAAATACATTTAGTTAGTGAAATGTTTACTGGGAATGTGTTAGGGAAGTTTTTATGTTAAGGGCATTGACCACTCTCTGGTTATTGTTAACCAATGTGTTTGTAGATGATAAAAGGCATTCAGTGCAGAAATTCAGCAGAGCCGAGATTTGTGTTTCCCATATCTGATATTTAGTGCTGAAATTCAAGAAAGGCCATATTAGTAATTGCCTTACCTTCTTCTCAAACACATTGGTCAACAATAAGCAAAAAATGGCCAATCCTTTTAATCATAGTTTAAAGTCTTGGAATAATTTACTTTAAAGTTTGTCACCCCTTATATCATAAAATAATAAATAACCAGAACCGCTTTTCTAATAGACTAACAAGTCCAGAAGAGATCCCTTTTCAGCAGTCAGCTCATTATCATAACAAGCAGGATTACAATGAGAGATAACAGAATCCACCATTCACAGTAGGTAGTGTCACAGCTCACCTCTCCCCCCTTCCTGCACAATAACATCTGCATGTCACTAAACATGAGAACATGTATAGAAAGCTCTCTCAAGGAAATAGAGTCCTCTATAATACAGTATCTTGTGACATACAGTACAGACCAAAAGTTTGGACACACCTTCTCATTTAAAGATTTTTCTGTATTTTCATGACTTTGAAAATTGTACATTCACACTGAAGGCATCAAAACTATGAATTAACACATGTGGAATTATATACTTAACAAAAAAGTGTGAAATAACTGAAAATATGTCTTATATTCTAGGTTCTTCAAAGTAGCCACCTTTTGCTTTGTTGACTGCTTTGCACACTCTTGGCATTCTCTTGATGAGCTTCAAGAGGTAGTCACCGGAAATGGTCTTCCAACAATCTTGAAGGAGTTCCCAGAGATACTTAGCACTTGTTGGCCCTTTTGCTTTCACTCTGCAGTCCAGCTCACCCCAAACCATCTCGATTGGGTTCAGGTCTGGTGACTGTGGAGGCCAGATCATCTGGTGTAGCACCCGATCACTCTAACCCTTGGTCAAATAGCCCTTACACAGCCTGTAGGTGTGTTTGGGGTCATTGTCCTGTTGAAAAATAAATGATGGTCCAACTAAACGCAAACCGGATGGAATAGTATGCCGCTGCAAGATGCTGTGGTAGCCATGCTGGTTCATTATGCCTTCAATTTTGAATAAATCCCCAACAGTGTCACCAGCAAAGCACCCCCACACCATCACACCTCCTCCTCGATGCTTCACGGTGGGAACCAGGCATGTAGAGTCCATCGTTCACCTTTTCTGCATCGCACAAAGACACAGTGGTTGGAACCAAAGATCTCAAATTTGTACTCATCAGACGAAAGCACAGATTTCCACTGGTCTAATGTTCATTCCTTGTGTTCTTTAGCCCAAACAAGTCTCTTCTGCTTGTTGCCTGTCCTTAGCAGTGGTTTCCTAGCAGCTATTTTACCATGAATTCCTGCTGCACAAAGTCTCATCTTAACAGTTGTTGAAGAGATGTGTCTGCTGCTAGAACTCTGTGTGGCATTGACCTGGTCTCTAATCTGAGCTGCTATTAACCTGCGATTTCTGAGGCTGGTGACTCAGATAAACTTATCCTCAGAAGCAGAGGTGACTCTTGGCCTTCCTTTCCTGGGGTGGTCCTCATGTGAGCCAGTTTCTTTGTAGCGCTTGATGGTTTTTGCAACTGCACTTGGGGACACTTTCAAAGTTTGCCCAATTTTTCGGACTGACTGACCTTCATTTCTTAAAGTAATGATGGCCACTCGTTTTTCTTTATTTAGCTGCTTTTTTCTTGCCATAATACAAATTCTAACAGTCTATTCAGTAGGATTATCAGCTGTGTATCCACCTGACTTCTGCACAACACAACTGATGGGCCCAACCCCACTTATAAGGCAAGAAATCCCACTTACTAAACCTGACAGGGCACACCTGTGAAGTGAAAACCATTTCCGGTGACTACCTCTTGAAGCTCATCAAGAGAATGCCAAGAATGTGCAAAGCAGTCATCAAAGCAAAAGGTGGCTACTTTGAAGAACCTAGAATATAAGACATATTTTCAGTTGTTTCACACTTTTTTGTTAAGTATATAATTCCACATGTGTTAATTCATAGTTTTGATGCCTTCAATGTGAATGTACAATTTTCATAGTCATGAAAATACAGAAAAATCTTTAAATGAGAAGGTGTGTCCAAACTTTTGGTCTGTACTGTATGTCCAATGTCCATATCTCCAAACAGGCAAGAGAGCACCTTCCATAAATGTACAGGAAACAGAATACAATACCCTGAAATCAGAAATACAGATTATAAAAACATTATCACAATCTGATTTCAATTAGTTTAAAAAATGTATGTGACACATTCCCTTAAAGAAAAATAAATACAAATATACCTAAAAAGAGTATTGGATATTTTAACTAATTTTTAATGTTAGAGTAGAGTAGGGCCCTGCCAAAAGAGTCTACCTTGTCGTGGTGGCAGGCTTAAAAAATCTTTTGGCCAAAACAAAAAAACAATGTATCCAATATGGTGTTCCATGAGAACTGTTAATGTGGGATTGGGAAGGACGTGGTGCAGAAGTGGGCTGTGGCACTATGAAAGATTTGAGAGATGGAGGCGGAGCTGGGGTGGAGTCTGGGCGGAGTATCAAGGGGCCCAAAAATGTTGCCAGTATGGGGCCCTGAAATTCCTGGTAACAGCCCTGCAAACATACTGTAATATACACACTGTATTCACATACAGGTGCATCTCACTAAATTAGAATATCATCAAAAAGTGAATTTATTTCAGTTCTTCAATACAAAAAGTGAAACTCATATATTATATAGAGTCATTACACACAGAGGGATCTATTATATAGAGTCATTACACACAGAGTGATCTATTACATAGAGTCATTACACACAGAGGGATCTATTACATAGAGTCATTACACGCAGAGGGATCTATTATATAGAGTCATTACACACAGAGGGATCTATTATATAGAGTCATTACACACAGAGTGATCTATTATATAGAGTCATTACACACAGAGGGATCTATTATATAGAGTCATTACACACAGAGTGATCTATTATATAGTCATTACACACAGAGGGATCTATTATATAGAGTCATTACAATCAGAGTGATCTATTTCAAGTGTTTATTTCTGTTAATGTTGATGACTATGGTTTACCGCCAATGAAAACACAAAAGTCATTATCTCAGTAAATTAGAATAATTAACAAAAAACACCTGCAAAGGCTTCCTAAGCATTTAAAAAGGTCCCTTAGTTTGACACACTCCACAAGGTCCCAGACTCTGGAGGAAGAGTGGAGAGGCCACAATCCAAGCTGCTGGAGGTCTACTGTGATGTTTCCACAATCAGTGATGGTTTGGGGAGCCATGTCATCTGCTGGTGTAGGTCCACTGTGGTTTATCAAGACCAAAGTCAGTGCAGCCATCTACCGGGACATTTTAGAGCACTTCATGCTTCCCTCTTTTTTTAGAGATGTAAATGTCATTCTCCAGCAGGACTTGGCCCCTGTCCACACGGCCAAAAGTACCAATACCTGGTTTACACAACAGTATCACTGTGCTTGATTGGCAGCAAACTCGCCTGACCTTAACCCCATAAAGAATCTATTATAGAGAATCTATGGGGTATTGTCAAGAGGAAGATGAGAGACACCAAACCCAACAAAGCAGACGAGCTGAAGGCTGCTATCAAAGCCACCTGGGCTTCGATAACACCTCAGCAGTGCCACAGGCTGATCGCCTCCATGCCACATTGCCGCATTGCTGCAGTAATTGATGCAAAAGGATCCCCGACCAAGTATTGAGGGCATTTACTGAACAGACATTTCAGGAGGACATTTCGGATTGTGAAAACATTTTTCAAGCTGTTGTTATAAAGTATTCTAATTTACTAAGATAATGACTTTTGCGTTTTCATTGGCTGTAAGCCATAATCATCAACAGAAATAAACACTTGAAATAGATCACTGTTTGTAATGACTCTATATAATATATGAGTTTCACTTTTTGTATTGAAGAACTGATGTAACTTAACTTTTTGATGATATTCTAATTTAGTGAGATGCACCTGTTCACACTCACACTGTAAATACAAACATGCTGTATATAAAAACACATACTGTATACAGTCATCGTTGAAAGTGTTGGTACCCTTGAAATTGTTCCAGAAAATGAAGTATTTCTCCCAGAAAATTATTGCAATTACACATGTTTTCTTATACACACGTTTACTTCCTTTGAGTGTATTGGAACAACACAAAAAAAACAGAGAAAAAAGGGAAAATTGGTCATAATTTCAAACAAAACTCCAAAAAATGGGCCGGACATTGTGTATGTATATACAGGGTGGTCCAAAAGTAGGTGGACAGAAAGTGTAATAAGGTTATGAAGGGGGAGATTTATCAAACATGGTGTAAAGTGAAATTGGCTCAGTTGCCCTTAGCAACCAATCAGATTCCACTTTTCATTCCTTACAGACTCTTTGGAAAATGAAAGGTGGAATCTGATTGGTTGCTAAGGGCAACTGAGCCAGTTTCACAGATCTAGTTTTCACAGATAGATCTCCCCCAAATCTGTTTTCTTTTCAGATAATTCAGATAACACATAATGGCAAATAATTTACATACAGATCAAAGAAAATGGATTTTAAAAGAGTATTGGAAATCTCAAAATGCTGAAACCGTTAGAGCAAATTGGGTTGAAACATTTGGTACTCAAGCCCCAAAGAGACAAACCATTTACCGCATTTGTGACAAATTCAATGCCACTGGCTCAATCCTTAATGCTCCAAAAACTGCTCGACCCAAAACCGTCTGTACAGAAGATAATAAACAACTTGTTGCTGAAACATTTGTTCAGAGTCCAAAAAAGTCCACCAGAAGAGCCTCTCTGGAATTGGGAATTTCACGAGCTTCTATCATGCGAATCCTGAAATCTATTGGGTGGAAAGCTTATCGTCCACGTCTAATTCATGGTTTATTGGAGGATGATCCAGACAGGCGGCTGCAATTTAGTGAGATTATGCTTAACGAAACTGAAGAAAATCCAGTAATTTTAGATAACATTATGTGGAGAGATAAAGCTTCTTTCACATTCTCCGGCCATATTAACAGACATAATTGTATTTACTGGTATAATGAGAACATGCATTTAACATTAGAGCAACAACTAAATGAGCCTGGTGTCAATGTTTGGGGTGGTATTTCAAGTTTTGGTGTTTTAGGACCAATATTTTTTGATGGAACAGTCACAGGAGATAAGTATCTCGAAATTCTAATGAATCAAGTTGTTCCCCAGTTACAGAAACAGCCTAATTCAAATGACCTTTTTTCCAACAAGATGGGGCCCCTCCACATTATTCAAGAGTAGCCCGCGAGTATCTCGATGAAACATTTCCTAATAAATGGATTGGCCGAAGAGGCCCACTTGATTGGCCGGCACGTTCACCAGACTTGACCCCAATGGATTTTTTCTTTTGGGGAGTACTCAAGGACAAAGTTTATAGTCGAAAACCAAAAAGTGTCAGTGATTTGAAAAATTACATAAGAGATGCATTTCAAGAAATTAATACGCAAAGAGATTTGTGCAAAAAAGTTTGTCGAAGCGAAAGAGGCGACTTCAAAGCTGTGCAAATTGTAATGGAAAACAGTTTGAGCCCCTGCGCTGATAAAATTTAAGGGCTTTTGTATTATTGTTCAGAATAAAATGTAATTGTCAATGTTATGCTTGTGTTAGTAAATATAATTTTATATATAAATCAAAATAAATGTTATTATTTTCTGGCCACCTACTTTTGGACCACCCTGTATGTATACACCCCTGGTCAAAATTACTGTTATTGTGAACAGTTAAGCAAGTTGAAGATGAAATGATCTCTAAAAGGCCTAAAGTTAAAGATGACACATTTAATTTGTATGTTACGCAAAAACAAATATATATTTTTTCATCTTTTACATTTTAAAAATTACAAAAAGGAAAATGTGCCAATGCAAAAGTTTGTGCACCCTGCATGGTTAGTACCTAGTAGCGCCCCCTTTTGAACGTATCACAGCTTGTAAACGCTTTTTGTAGCCAGAAAAGAATCTTTCAATTCTCGCTTGAGGGATTTTCATCCATTCTTCCTTGGAAAATTCTTACAGTTCTGTGAGATTCCTTGGTCGTCTTGCATGCACTGCTATTTTGAGGTCTAGCCACAGATTTTCAATGATGTTCCGATCGGCAGTGTGAGTGCCATTGTAAAACCTTCAACTAGCGCATTTTGAGGTACTGCCGATTT
Source organism: Phyllobates terribilis (assembly GCF_046119375.1). Classification (NCBI taxonomy): domain Eukaryota; kingdom Metazoa; phylum Chordata; class Amphibia; order Anura; family Dendrobatidae; genus Phyllobates; species Phyllobates terribilis. Next base: position 3,548,634 of record NW_027362944.1, on the reverse strand, counting down.
TGACTTGTATTTAGGATCATTATCCATTTGTATAAGCCATCCCCTTTTCAAATTCAGGTTTTCTACAGATGGTGTTATGTTTGCATCAAGAATTTGTTGAAATCTCATTGAATCCATTCTTCCCTCTACCTGTGAAATGTTCCCCGTGCCATTGGCTGCAACACAACCCCAAAGCATGATTGACCCACCCCCATGCTTAATGTTTGGTGAGATTTTCTTTTCCTGAAATTCTGTGTCCTTTTTCTCCACACATACCTTAGATCATTGTGGCCAAAGAGTTCTATTTTAACCTCATCAGTTCCAAAGTGCATGAAGCTTGTTTAGCTGTTCTTTTGCATACTTCTGACACTGAATTTTATGGTGAGGATGCAGGAGAGGTTTCATTCTGATGACTCTTCCATGAAGGCCATATTTGTGCAGGTGTCTCTGAAGATCTTATGCAGTCAAGTGGGGGTTATGATTTGCCTCTCTAGCAATCCTATGAGCAGCTCTCACTGAAATCTTGCTTGGTCATCCAGACCTTATCTTGACCTCCACAGTTCATGTTAACTACCATTTCTTAATTACATTTCGAACTGGGGAAAGGGCAATTTAAAAATGCTTTTCTATCTGCTCATAGCCTTTTTAGGCTTTGTGGGCCTCCACCATTTTCATTTTCAGAGTGCTAGGCAGCTGCTTAGAAGAACCCATGGCTGCTGTTTTTTTAGCACAAGGTTAGACGAGGCTGGGTTTTTCTAAAGTTGGGAAATTTGCATCACCTGGCCTTTCCTAACGATGATAGTGAACAAGCCATAACCCTAATGGGCTAATTAAGGTCTGAAACCTTGGTCAAAGTTATCTGAGCACACAAATCTCCAAGAATGCCAAAACTTTTGCATTGGCCCATTTTCATTTTTATAATTTTTAAAATGTAAAAAACAACAGTATATACAGTACAGACCAAAAGTTTGGACACACCTTCTCATTTAAAGATTTTTCTGTATTTTCATGACTATGAAAATTGTACATTCACACTGAAGGCATCAAAACTATGAATTAACACATGTGGAATTATATACTTAACAAAAAAGTGTGAAACAACTGAAAATATGTCTTATATTCTAGGTTCTTCAAAGTAGCCACCTTTTGCTTTGATGACTGCTTTGCACACTCTTGGCATTCTCTTGATGAGCTTCAAGTGGTAGTCACCAGAAATGGTCTTCCAAAAATCTTGAAGGAGTTCCCAGAGATGCTTAGCATTTATTGGCCCTTTTGTCTTCACTCTGCGGTGCAGCTCACCCCAAACCATCTCAATTGGGTTCAGGTCTGGTGACTGTGGAGGCCAGGTCATCTGGCGTAGCACCCCATCACTCTCCTTCTTGGTCCAATAGCCCTTACACAGCCTGGAGGTGTGTTTAGGATCATTGTCCTGTTGAAAAATAAATGATGGTCCAACTAAACACAAACTGGATGGAATAGGATGCCGCTGCAAGATGCTATGGTAGCCATGCTGGTTCAGTATGCCTTCAATTTTGAATAAATCCCCAACAGTGTCACCAGAAAAGCACCCCCACACCATCACACCTCCTCCTTCATGCTTCACTGTGGGAACCATGCATGTAGAGTTCATCCGTTCACCTTTTCTGCGTCGCACAAAGACACGGTTGTTGGAACCAAAGATCTCAAATTTGGACTCATCAGACCAAAGCACAGATTTCCACTGGTCCAATGTCCATTCCTTGTGTTCTTTAGCCCAAACAAGTCTCTTCTGCTTGTTGCCTGTCCTTAGCAGTGGTTTCCTAGCAGCTATTTTACCATGAAGGCCTGCTGCACAAAGTCTTCTCTTAACAGTTGTTGAAGAGATGTGTCTGCTGCTAGAACTCTGAGTGGCATTGACCTGGTCTCTAATCTGAGCTGCTGTTAACCTGCGATTTCTGAGGCTGGTGACTGGGATAAACCTATCCTCAGAAGCAGAGGTGACTCTTGGTCTTCCTTTCCTGGGGCGGTCCTCATGTGAGCCAGTTTCTTTGTAGCGCTTGAGGGTTTTTGCAACTGCACTTGGGGACACTTTCAAAGTTTGCCCAATTTTTCGCACTGACTGATTGTCATTTCTTAAAGTAATGATGGTCACTCGTTTTTCTTAGCTGCTTTTTTCTTGCCATAATACAAATTCTAACAGTCTATTCAGTAGGACTATAAGTTGTGTATCCACCAGACTTCTGCACAACACAACTGATGGTCCCAACCCCATTTATAAGGCAAGAAATCCCACTTATTAAACCTGACAGGGCACACCTGTGAAGTGAAAACCATTTCCGGTGACTACCTCTTGAAGCTCATCAAGAGAATGCCAAGAGTGTGCAAAGCAGTCATCAAAGCAAAAGATGGCTATTTTTAAGAACCTAGAATATGACATATTTTCAGTTGTTTCACACTTTTTTGTTAAGTATATAATTCCACATGTGTTAATTCATAGTTTTGATGCCTTCAGTGTGAATGTACAATTTTCATAGTTATGAAAATACAGAAAAATCTTTAAATGAGAAGGTGTGTCCAAACTTTTGGTCTGTACTGTATATATTTTTGCCTAAAATTCAAAGTAAATGTGTCATCTTTAAATTTAGGTCTTTTAGAGATAATTTCACCTTCCGCTTGCTTAACTGTTCACAATAACAGTAATTTTGACCAGAGGTGTCCAAACTTTTACCTGCCTCTGTATGTATATATATGTATGTATATACTGTTCTGCTCAAAAGTTTACATACCTCGGCAGAATTGTTCCTTTCTTGGCCTTGTTTCCGAGAATATGAATGATAACAAAAAAAAATTTTCTCCACTCGACAATTCTTTTGCTTTCCCCATGACTCACAATCCAGAAACGTCAGTGGCTGGATGAAAGAGGAAGAGTCTGTCTGGATGCCAGAAACTCTCTCAGCTTTTATGCACACACTGATTACAAGCAAACAGGTCACAGGTGAGCATGTTACCTTTAGCAGCCATTCAAACCCATTTGTGTCAAATTCTGTGCATGTTATCAGGCCAAAATCACCAGGGTATGTGAACCTTTGATTAGGGTCATTTGGATGTTTTCGGTTGTCATTAAGATTTAAAAAGAGAAAACACAGTAGTTTGACAATAAATGACTTCACCCAACCAATAACCATGAGTGGAGAAAAAGTTTTTTTGTTCTCATTCATATTCTCTGAAACAAGGCCAAGAAAGGAAAAATTCTGCTGTTTTATGTAAACTTTTGAGCACGACTATATATATATATATATATATATATATATATATACAGTACAGACCAAAAGTTTGGACACACCTTCTCATTTAAAGATTTTTCTGTATTTTCATGACTATGAAAATTGTACATTCACACTGAAGGCATCAAAACTATGAATTAACACATGTGGAATTATATACTTAACAAAAAAGTGTGAGGGGTGCCAGGCATACTGGGATTGGGGATGAGGAGTGCCATGCATACCGGGATTGGGGGTGAGGGGTGCCACGCATACCGGGATTGGGAATGAGGGATGGGGTGCCATGCATACCAGGATGAGGGATACCATACACACCAGGATAGGGATGAGGGATGGGGTACCATGCATACCAGGATGATGGATACCATACACACCAGGATAAGGATGAGGGGTGCCACGCATACCGGGATGAGGGGTGCCACGCATACCGGGATTGGGGGTGAGGGGTGCCACGCATACCGGGATTGGGAGTGAGGGATAGGGTGCCATGCATACCAGGATGAGGGATACCATACACACCAGGATAGGGATGAGGGGTGCCACGCATACCAGGATTGGGGGTGAGGGGTGCCATGCATACCAGGATTGGGGGTGAGGGGTGCCACGCATACCAGGATTGGGGGTGAGGGGTTCCACGCATACCAGGATTGGGGGTGAGGGGTACCACGCATACCAGGATTGGATGGTGGGGACAGGATGGGGGCAGCACAAATACAAGGAGGGGGGCAGCACATACCAGCATGGGAGACCATATACCAATAAAAATGCTCGCCACCCGGGCGTAGAACGGGTTCAATAGCTAGTATATATATATATATATATATATACTAGATGGTGGCCCGATTCCAACGCATCGGGTATTCTAGAATATGTATGCGGCCGACCGGGCGCGACTAATCAGCGAAGCAGTGTTTAAATGGGTTGTGCACTACTTTAAATTGACCCCCCAATGTATCCCCCCGGGGCCCCTAATGAATTTTGTAACTACGTCATGTTGTCAATACTGCTTGTGACAACATCGCTGACCACGCACAGCCAGCACGTAATTCCCCCGGCTGCAGCTGGCTCTTGCTTCCGCTTACATCACGACTATTTGCAGCTGCAGCCATGGGTCTCCTGTTCCACGTATCTCGGTGAATGACGGGGTGTGGGAGGGGTTTTCCCCCATCGTGTCACACCCAGCATCCACCGCGCGCTCTGTCAATGAATGCGCATGCTGTGGATGCCGGGTGTGACAGGATGGGGGATAACCCCGCCCACAGCCCATCACTCACCGTGGAACACAAAACAGGAGACTCCCTGGCTGCAGCCGCAAATAGTCGTGACATAAGCGGAAGCAAGAGCCGGCTGCAGCCGGGGGTCACATGCTGCCTGTGCGCGGTTACCCGAGTATAAGCCGAGACCCCTAATTTTACAACAAAAAACTGGGAAAATGTATTGACTTGAGTATAAGCCTAGGGTGGGAAATGCAGCAGCTACTGTTAAATTTCCATATCCTGGTACGTATGGCTCCAGGGCCGGCGTCAACACCAGGCGCACCCGGGCAAGTGCCGGGGCCCTAAGCAGGCAGAGGGGCCCACTGGCGGTCGCACACCCCGCTGGGCTATGGGCGGAGGAGAGCGGTGTCAGCGCCCGCCCTTCTCCCCCGCTTGCTCAGGGCCCTGGCAGCCGGATACTTACCTCTCCCCGTGCCTCCGCAGATCCGCTGTCTTCCTGCTCTGCGCTCCCTGTGACGTCTCAGGTCAGAGGGTGCGGTGACGTCTTTCCACCGCGAGCTCCCCTGAGCCATCACAGGGAGAGCAGAGCGAGAAGATACCGGCGATGCTGGAGTCTGGACCCGAGCAGCTGCAGCAGGTGAGGAGGAGTGAGGTGAGTATTTGATTTTTTTTTTAATGTATGGAGGTGTGTCACCCTGGCCTGGATGCCACAGTGTAATTAAAGCTGTGTCTGAGAGCAGGGGGGAGGTTCTCTGGTCAGAGGAACATTAGCATGCAATGCCTCCTGTCTCAGGCCAGTAGGGTGAGCAGGCTGCCCCTATAAAAGCTGGTGCTGGGGGCAGGGTTAGAGAGAACTTGAAGGCCTGTCTCAGGACTGAGACTTGTCCCAGAGCAGAGCAGGGACAGACAGTTTTGTATTGCACCTAAGAGGAAGTGTGGCAGGAGGAGAGCCACAAGCCAGAGACAAGAGGCGAAGAGAGCCTGTCTTGGCAGATAAAAGACTTAATCTACCAGACTTTGGTGCCTGAAGCTGGGAGGATTCTACATCCCCCAGCAGAGAACCAGTTCGCAGGGGACTGTATATTCCTTGGCCTAAGAAGCCTGGAGGCCCTGCCACAACCGAAGGGACCAGTAAAGCCGTACAAGGCTGGGAGCAGAAAGGAACCCACGTCACAGGCCATACAGGCGAGAATACACGGAAAGCTCGGAAACGTGGGCTGTTACCCTATAACGAGGAGATAGCCAGAAGGAGCGCAGAAAGCACGGTATGCCTACACCCTCACCCTGACCAGGGCCAATTTCCCCGTTGCTCTCAGACATCCAGGTCCCCTCCTAGCTGGGACTGTTTATGGGTCAGTTTACCTGTTTCAGTAAAGACCCTGGACTGCAACCTGTTGTCTGCGTGCTCCTTGCTCCTCCAGCACTATCAGCACTGGGACTCTCACTACCATGTCTCCCAACATCCACTACACTGCCCTGGGGCCGCACTCTTCCCGTGGGGAGTCACACCATCCCAGCTGCACACATCATCAGCCCCAGCGGTCTGCCTTGCAGCGGCGGTACCCAATGACCGCAAATCCACGGGTGGCGTAGTCGGACATAATCAACAGCACATAACGGACTACCACTGGCCTGACCACCCTGAGCCACGGAACCGGGTTGCCACTACTACTCTCATCGTTCCCCCTATTGTCTGGATCCGAGTGCCCCACGGCCCAGGGGGCGAGTCAGCTTTGGCGCAGTCGGCAGGATTTCGTGCCCGCAACCACCGGGTACTGCGTGCCTGAAAGAGACTTTTGTACTTACCTGTGGCGAAGTTTCCCGCCGTCCGGAGTCGTTTCCCGCCATCGGACGCCATCTTGGGTCGTTTCCCGCCATCTTCTGCCGTCTTCCCGCCATCCGCAGCCGCTTCCCGCCATCGGACGCCATCTTTGGGACGCCGCACGGGAAGAAGAGGGGCGTGGACGCCGAAAGCGCGCGAGATCCGAAGCTCCGCCCCACGCACCGACGCTGCGCAAGGTCCTGGAAGGGAGAGAGAGCGACGCTGACGTCATCAGGACGCGACGCAAGGTCCTCGTCCAGAGCAGCAGCAGCGGAGCCGCGGCCTACAGAAGAGGATCGTCGGAAGGTAAGCCACGCTTGACTAGGGGGGAGGAAGATGTCGGATACAGAGGCGCCCACTACCACCAACGCAGCTGCAGCAGCGGTGATGCCCTTTTCCCTGCCCTACATCCCTGGAGCGGCCTGGCTGCCCAAGTACTCAGGGGAGCCCCATGTCCTAACTGACTTCAAGGAAAGGCTGTACAGTTTGTTCCACGTTTACCCCCTGACAGAGGAACAGAAGGTCAGCATATTAACAGGGCAGTTAACTGGCGCAGCCCAAAGGGAGGTAAAATCATGGCCCACTGAGGAGAAAAGGACTGTGAAGGGTATTCTGGCCCGGCTGCGGGGTACCTTTGACACACGTACCTCCGCTGAGATTAAAATGAGGTTCTATGGATGTAAGCAGCGGGCACAGGACAGCATCAGAGACTATGCCCTAAATCTGCAGGAAGCCTTGAGGGCTATTCAACAAACTGACCCTGGCAGTGTGCAGGGAACGGATAAGCTGCTAACAGAACAATTCATAGAAGGTCTGCTGTCTAGCGCCCACAGGGCCCAACTGCGCCTCATGTTCTTTCAGAACCCTGACCTGACCTTTGCCCAATTTAAGGACAGGGCCATAAGGGTGCTCGTGAATCTGCAACCAGTGGCGCTATAAACCCCCGGCGCCCTGCTCTCACCTACCACCAGGAGGCGGCGCCCTCCTCTATGGACCCCGTGGGGGCTGATGCACAAGTCCTGAACCAAGCCCCGTCGAAAGACCTGCACCACCAAGTCCAGGAGCTGACCAGGAGCATCACGGCGTTGACCAGGACCGTCCAGGCGTTGCAAGTGGACCCGTCAAGACCCATCGAGCCGGCTTCAAGTCCGGAGGATGTCCCGTGGCGTCGACAGAGGAGGATCCCGTCGTTCCGAGGGAGGCCCACAGACCGCTACGCAGAGGATGGACAGCCCATTTGCCGTCGATGCAACCAGCCCGGACACATTTCCAGGTACTGTAATTTAAACGGGTTCAACCTGGGGCAGAGGGCCAACCCCCAGGCATAAGATCACCAGGCCCTTATAATTGGCGTGATAAGTACGTTGGGGGGCGCCCGGTTTTACTCGTGGTGCTGGACGGTATCCCCATGAGCGCCTTGCTGGATACTGTTATGTTCTGCTACCAGAGCTAAGGAAAGAGAGGAGATCTGTCCCTACGATAGAACTCAGCTGAATCCCTACGATGTAACAGGGGACCTGATCCTGCGATCAGACCTGCTAAAGTCCTAAGCTAGTCTGTACGGAGACCTATAGATGTGGGGAAGGAATCCCTACAAGTACTAAGGACTGGGAGGAAAATGGACACCTTGTGATGAACCTGTAGCCGCCATCTTGGTAATGATAAATCATATCCAGGGATGGCCACACTTCAGCAGCCCCCACCCTTGGGACCTTCTGTTAAAACGTCAACTAGATAGTTTCCCCCCATCCAGGCTCCTGTAAGATAAGAAGCCTACTTAACACTTGAATGCTAGGAGCTTCAAAGACTTCGAGAGGAAACACAGCCAGCAGGGGGGGGTGCTTCGTCTATCTGTACCTGACCATTTGTCCCATAGGACTAGTTTCTTTGTCTGTCACAAGCATGGAGGCATAAGATATAGAAACATGAAAAGTACACGCATGTTGCGTGGGATGGGCCAATAAAAAAATATCACGGCGTCCCGGAGCCATTGCGCACACAAGCCTCCGCGGTAGACGTTTGTACGTGCTCTGGAAGCCTAGATATAGCGCTGAGCCATTCCTGAGGACCGTATGGTATCATAATTGATATCAAAAGGTCGGTTACGGCGGCCCGAATCCATGGGAACCCCTGGGGGTATCCTGAGACCATCCCAGAAGAAGTTATTGGGTTCCTTAGAATTTGGGCTTCTGATCGAAGTTAGACCTGAGGGTGGAGACTGAGCCAGCTGACCTCACCAGCAGTGGGCGGGACGGGGCAGGTAAGATAGCAGGACAGACAAGAGATAAGTCAGTCTTGACCCAAGAGTGGTGTGCTGAACATCTGAGCACCAGCTGAGGCCACCAAGGGGAGGAGCAGTTTGACCATGCGGTGGTAGGCCTCAGCCTGTAACAAAGAACCGTGCCTGCGACCGCAGAATCCTCTCCCTGCGTCACAAGAGAATCAAGAAACCGGTAACTGATATGCTGTGGTGATTCTGTGTGTTGTATTCCATTGTTGTATAGTTTAGCCTGACCTTATACCTGTGTATATTTAGTTGTATATCGTGTATCTAGTGTATTATTATAATCAATTACCTCAAGTAATTGTGGGCCTGCCTTTTATTCTGCATAACGAACGCACGTCCGTGTGAGCTCGGCTCAAGCCAAAAACGCTACCCAGGGTTGGTTCCTGACCCGATATAGGCCCATTCACGGACTGGGCGTATATCTAAAATAGGGACTGGTGGCAGCATACCAACTGGGGATTGGGGAAGGCTGGTAGTGACGGTCGGAGGTTCAGATATATATATTCCTGGCGCGGCCAAGGAAGATATATATACCGCCCTCACTACAGAGGGCCCCGATACCCAGTAGGTTACAGGACAGTCTCCCTGGCGACCGCTTATCCTAGGTGCAGTTCCTTGACTGACCTGAGGCTAAGAGGGCGCTAGCGAGTTGTGCTGTGTAGTGACGTTACGGTTTAGTGACGTTGAAGGGATAACACACTACCGTGTTCCCTGCGCTGGTTGCAGCTTCCTGGCACTACTTTCTCTAGGTGCAGTACCTTGACTGACCTGAGAGGAAAGGGGGCGCCAGAGAGCTGCACCCACCGGCCGGCTTTCATCACATTGGTGGCAGAGCGGTGGGATTGCAGAATAATAGTGTTGTGGGACCCCTACTCCCAGGCACTAAAGACTGCCAGTGGTAACTTCCACTGCTGGAGTCTTAAGGTCAGCCCAACGTTAGACGGTCAGGCTAAAAGTATAACAAGGTGTGTGCAAACTCAGGGTTGCAGCGGTGTCGGTTACCAAGATGGCAGACGGCACCAGGAGCAAGACCCTGCAAGAGGCTAATGCTACGGTCCGTGTGGCAGGAGGGGAGGACATTGTTACTCATGGCGAGGAGGAGTCCAGCCCGGGCACCTCAGGGAGCCAGTCCCCAGTATACGGTCCCGCAGTGGGCTGCCCACCACCTACCCAGCCCAGCCTGTCCAGATCACAAGCCCTTTTACAAGCGGCTATGGCAAGTCTCCAGTCTCATGGCGATGCCGTCTACAAAACCCTCCTGGCAGCATCAAAGAAGGCAGCGGAGGAGGAGCGTGCAGAGCGGGCTGCGGAGCGGGCTGCGGAGCGGGCTGCGGAGCGTGAAGCTGCAGAGCGCCGGGAGGCTGCGGAGCGTGCAGAGCGAGCTGCGGAGCGCCAGCACCAACTGGACCTGGCCCAGCGGGGGCTTCCGCTAGAGCAACCAACCCATCAGGAGACCAAGTCGTCCAAAGTCCGAGCTGAGGACTTCCCTCTACTGGAGAAGGATGGGGACCTGGACTCCTTTCTGGTGGCATTTGAACGGACCTGTCTTCAGCACCATCTGGCCCGGGATCAGTGGGCCAGATACCTGACCCCCCGTTTGAGGGGTAAGTCCCTGGATGCCTTGGGGGACTTACCTGCCGGGGAGGTACAGAACTACGACTGCATCAAGCGGGCCCTGATCCGGCAGTACAACCTCACTCCCGAGTCGTACCGCCAGAAGTTCCGGAGCCTGCTGCGTGGCCCCAAGGACACCTGGACCGATCATATGCGGGCGCTGTTGAGAGCCGCAGAGCACTGGACCTCGGGTCTAGCGCTTACTACCCGCCAGGAGGTCCAGGAACTGTTCGTCACGGAGCAGTTCTTGTGGAACTGCCCAGAGGACCTCCGACAGTTCCTCCGTGACCGAAAACCAACAGGGGCTTCTGCTACAGCCGCCCTGGCAGACGAGTATGCCAATAACAGGGCGCCTGAGCTGAAGAAGTCTGCCAGCAGCACCTGGAGAGGGGGTAAGCCCAGTCATGCCCCTGTTTCCCCGGCCCCTAGAACACAAGGGGTGTATCCCCCTGTTGCCCTCTCCAGGCAAGGACCAGACGTAAGACGTTGTCATCTATGCAACAAACCAGGACACTTTAGGGCTGAGTGTCCCCAGCGCCAAAAGACCCCATCCCAGTCCCAGAGAGCGCCCAATGTTTTGTGTGTGGGAGGGGGTGGTGGTAGGTCCCTGGACAACATCCAACCCGTCACCATAGGCCGTTCTGCGGTCATGGGACTGCGGGACACGGGCGCTGAACGAACACTGGTACGGCCTGAGGTGGTGTCCCCCCAGGACTTGGTACCAGGAAAGACTCTTTCCGTCTCCGGGGTTGGAGGCGTGGAGCCGGCCCTTCCCGTTGCCATGGTGTATTTGGACTGGGGTGCCGGGAGGGGGATGCGGGAGGTGGGAGTAACGCCAAATATTCCCGCAAATGTTTTATTAGGGACCGACTTGGGGCGTCTAGTATCGCAGTATGTACCCTCTGAACCCCCAAGTTCGGCCCCCCAAGAGTGTATTGATTTGTCAGCTGCTAATGCCAACCATGTTGTATGTAGTGTGCGTCCGGCTGAGGAGGAGGGAGTGAAACCTGAGGGTAACACCTGCACAGACACAACACAAACAGGGTTAGTGAAAGCAGGTGGGGAGTGTGGGGATGCCCGCAGAGGTGCTCAGCCGGCGTGCCGTGACCTCTTGTCCTCCGGTGAGGGAGGGGGCGGGCAGGATTCTGTAGAGGGAAGCTCAGGGATGGAGAGGGGGGCAGCTACCGGCAGTGTAGGGCTCCCAGGGGTATCCAGGCTGCTGAGTATAGGCCCACTGCAGGGGGAGGAACAGGCCATGGGAGGTGGGGGTGTCCCAAGAGAGGAGCCGCCAGGTAAGACCCCAGGGCAGGAGTTCCCCACATCCGAGATGTCCAAAGGCCTAGGAAGCCTGCCTGATCGGGCGGCTTGGTCAGAAACAGAGGGGAAGCAGGCACTACCCACGGTCACAGCGGTCATAGCCGCTGTCACCAGGAGTGGGAGCGCCGGAGCCCAAGGAGCCTTGCAGAGGTCCGACGGCTTCCCCACTTCTGACCAAGTGTCTGCCGGGTCAGACAGCGGCCAGGTGACATGCCCGGAGGGGCTGACGGAGGATGTGGCAGTTTCGTCGATTCTGGCCACATCAAGTCAGGAATTTCAGGCTGCGTTGGAAGCAGACGACAGCCTGAAAGCTCTCAAGGAACAGGCGGCACAGCCTCCCATGGAGTCAGACTGCGAGCGTGTGGTCTGGGACCAGGGACGGCTGTACCGGGTAACGGTCCAGCAGGGTTCACCGGAGGCGTGGCCCAGGGACCGACAGTTAGTGGTACCCTATCCGTTCAGGGCGGAATTGTTGCGGATCGCACACGAGATTCCGATGGCCGGACACCTAGGGATCGCTAAAACCAAGGCCAGGATAGCTCAGCATTTCTACTGGCCTGGGATGGGAGCCGCGGTGGGTGCCTACTGCCGTTCGTGTGACACCTGTCAGAGGGTGGGGAAGGCGGGGCCGCGCCCCAAAGCCCCACTGGTAACTCTGCCAATCATCGAAGAGCCTTTCTCGAGGGTCGCTGTGGATCTTATTGGACCTCTGTCCACTCCCAGCCACTCCGGGAAATGCTTCATACTCACGGTAGTGGACTATGCCACCCGGTACCCGGAAGCGGTAGCTTTGTCGTCCATTCGGGCCGACAAGGTGGCTACCGCCTTACTGGAGATCTTCTCCAGAGTGGGTTTCCCCCAGGAAATGCTCACCGACCGAGGGACCCAGTTCATGTCGCGGCTGATGGAGTCCCTCTGTAAGCAAATGCAGGTGCAACATCTGGTGGCCAGCCCGTATCACCCACAGACTAATGGCCTGTGTGAGCGGTTCAATGGCACCTTAAAGCAGATGCTTAAGATGTTGGTCGACTCCCACGGGAGAGACTGGGAGCGTTACCTCCCACACCTCCTATTTGCTTACCGGGAGGTTCCGCAGGCCTCAACGGGGTTCTCCCCCTTTGAGCTCCTGTACGGGCGACGGGTACGGGGCCCCCTGGCTCTGGTGAAGGAAGCATGGGAAGGGGATTTGGCCACCCCCGAGGTGTCGGTCATCGAGTATGTCGTGCGCCACCGGGACAGGATGATGGCCTTGGCAAAGCTGGTGCAGGACAATATGGCCCAGGCCCAGGCCGACCAGAAGCGGTGGTACGACCAGAATGCTTGTGAGACGACCTACCAGGTGGGTCAAAAGGTGTGGGTACTGGTCCCCGTACCACAGAACAAGCTTCAGGCAGCCTGGGAAGGTCCCTACTTCGTGCACCAGAAACTCAATGCCGTCACCTATCTGGTCACCCTGGATCACGCCCGTGGAAGGAGGAAGGCCTTCCACGTGAACATGATGAAGGCTCATCATGAGCGGGAAGCGACTGCCCACCCAGTGTGCAACCTTCCCGAGGAAGGAGAGGTAGAAACCCTCCTGGATCTGCTCACCCAAGCCAAGGCGGGTGGGTCCATCGAGGATGTGGGGGTTGGCCACCAGCTCACGGAGGACCAACGGTCCCAGCTGGGGACCACCCTGCACCCCTTCCGGGGGCTGTTCAGCAGCCTGCCCGGAAGGACTGAGATGGCTGTCCACGACGTGGACACTGGCGATCACCCGCCGATCCGGCGTTCAGCATATCGGGTCTCTTTCGAGGTGCAGGGAAACATGCGCCAAGAGATAGACGAGATGCTGAAGCTGGGGGTGATCCAGGCATCCAGCAGCGCGTGGGCCTCGCCTGTAGTCCTCGTACCAAAGAAGGACCGAACTACACGGTTCTGCGTGGACTACCGGGGGCTCAACGCTGTAACGGCCACCGATGCGTTCCCCATACCACGCATCGATGACCTGCTCGATCGGATGGCCGGGGCTAAGTACCTGACCATCATGGATCTGAGCCGGGGGTACTGGCAGATTCCTCTGACCCCCGCGGCAAGGGAACGCTCTGCCTTTATCACCCCTTTTGGACTGTACGAGTCCACAGTGATGCCATTCGGCATGAAGAATGCCCCTGCCACTTTTCAGCGGATGGTCAATACGCTGCTTGAGGGACTTGAAGGGTACGCGGCTGCGTACTTGGACGATATTGCAGTCTTCAGTCCCACTTGGGAGGATCACCTAGAGCACCTGCGGCAGGTGCTCGGTCGGATCCACCGGGCAGGCTTGACCATCAAGCCGGAAAAGTGCCAGCTGGGCATGAGTGAGGTCCTCTACCTGGGTCACCGGGTAGGCGGGGGGGTTCTGAAGCCAGAACCGGGGAAAGTGGATGCCATCGCATCCTGGCCCACTCCTAGGACCAAAAAGCAGGTGATGTCCTTCTTGGGGACCGCCGGGTACTATAGGAGGTTCGTCCCACACTATAGCACCCTGGCCAAGCCCCTGACGGACCTCACCAAGAAGAAGCTGCCCGTCGCAGTCGACTGGACAGTCGCCTGCGAGACAGCTTTCGGGGCACTCAAGGCCGCCCTAAGTAGCTCCCCTGTACTGCAAGCTGCCGACTTCGACCGGCCGTTTGTGGTACAGACCGACGCCAGTGACTTTGGCCTCGGTGCTGTGCTAAGTCAGGTCAACACGACAGGCCAGGAACATCCTGTCTTGTACCTGAGCAGGAAGCTACTGCCCCGGGAGGTGGCTTACTCCACGGTGGAAAAAGAATGCCTGGCAATTGTATGGGCCCTGCAGCGTCTGCAGCCCTACTTGTACGGGAGCCATTTCACCGTGGAGACGGACCACAACCCCCTCAGCTGGTTACACACGGTCTCTGGGTCGAATGGCAGGTTGCTACGCTGGAGCCTCGCTCTCCAGCAGTACCACTTCTCCATTCGCCACAGAAGAGGCCGTGACCACGGTAACGCTGACGGGTTATCCCGGCAAGGGGAGGGTGCAGAAGGACGCACGGGGGAACACAGGAATGTGCTACCCCCTCGCGCCCTCGTATAGGGGGAGGTGTGATGAACCTGTAGCCGCCATCTTGGTAATGATAAATCATATCCAGGGATGGCCACACTTCAGCAGCCCCCACCCTTGGGACCTTCTGTTAAAACGTCAACTAGATAGTTTCCCCCCATCCAGGCTCCTGTAAGATAAGAAGCCTACTTAACACTTGAATGCTAGGAGCTTCAAAGACTTCGAGAGGAAACACAGCCAGCAGGGGGGGGTGCTTCGTCTATCTGTACCTGACCATTTGTCCCATAGGACTAGTTTCTTTGTCTGTCACAAGCATGGAGGCATAAGATATAGAAACATGAAAAGTACACGCATGTTGCGTGGGATGGGCCAATAAAAAAATATCACGGCGTCCCGGAGCCATTGCGCACACAAGCCTCCGCGGTAGACGTTTGTACGTGCTCTGGAAGCCTAGATATAGCGCTGAGCCATTCCTGAGGACCGTATGGTATCATAATTGATATCAAAAGGTCGGTTACGGCGGCCCGAATCCATGGGAACCCCTGGGGGTATCCTGAGACCATCCCAGAAGAAGTTATTGGGTTCCTTAGAATTTGGGCTTCTGATCGAAGTTAGACCTGAGGGTGGAGACTGAGCCAGCTGACCTCACCAGCAGTGGGCGGGACGGGGCAGGTAAGATAGCAGGACAGACAAGAGATAAGTCAGTCTTGACCCAAGAGTGGTGTGCTGAACATCTGAGCACCAGCTGAGGCCACCAAGGGGAGGAGCAGTTTGACCATGCGGTGGTAGGCCTCAGCCTGTAACAAAGAACCGTGCCTGCGACCGCAGAATCCTCTCCCTGCGTCACAAGAGAATCAAGAAACCGGTAACTGATATGCTGTGGTGATTCTGTGTGTTGTATTCCATTGTTGTATAGTTTAGCCTGACCTTATACCTGTGTATATTTAGTTGTATATCGTGTATCTAGTGTATTATTATAATCAATTACCTCAAGTAATTGTGGGCCTGCCTTTTATTCTGCATAACGAACGCACGTCCGTGTGAGCTCGGCTCAAGCCAAAAACGCTACCCAGGGTTGGTTCCTGACCCGATATAGGCCCATTCACGGACTGGGCGTATATCTAAAATAGGGACTGGTGGCAGCATACCAACTGGGGATTGGGGAAGGCTGGTAGTGACGGTCGGAGGTTCAGATATATATATTCCTGGCGCGGCCAAGGAAGATATATATACCGCCCTCACTACAGAGGGCCCCGATACCCAGTAGGTTACAGGACAGTCTCCCTGGCGACCGCTTATCCTAGGTGCAGTTCCTTGACTGACCTGAGGCTAAGAGGGCGCTAGCGAGTTGTGCTGTGTAGTGACGTTACGGTTTAGTGACGTTGAAGGGATAACACACTACCGTGTTCCCTGCGCTGGTTGCAGCTTCCTGGCACTACTTTCTCTAGGTGCAGTACCTTGACTGACCTGAGAGGAAAGGGGGCGCCAGAGAGCTGCACCCACCGGCCGGCTTTCATCACACACCTCCTAACAGAAATAGTAGCAGACAGACGAACAAACAAAATATATAGAACATAGAGGTCCGTAGACCAAGCAAACTAACAGAGTTGGATACAGAGCACAGGCTAGCTAGAAAGTAGTTATACAATGAAGTCCAGCAAAGACAGAAGGGCGGAGCAGGATTAAATAGGCCAACAAGGTCATGTGACCAGCAAAGGAAAAAACCTAAGAGCAAGGTTCTAACAGTACCCCCCCTTCTAAGAGGATCCTCCGGATCCCCTAGGACCAGGCTTATCAGGAAATCTCCTGTGAAACGCTCTGATAAGTCTGGACGCGGAAACATCATCTGACCTCACCCAAGAGTTATCCTCGGGTCCGAAACCTTTCCAGGCCACAAGATACTGCAAACTACCTCTATACCGTCTAGAGTTAAGGATGCGAGAAATTTCATATTCCCCGTCCTCCACCACCGGAGGAACAGAGGCAGAGGCGTCACCATCCGACACAACAGCTTTTTTTAACAGAGAGACATGAAATACCGGATTAATTCTCCAGGAGGTAGGAACCTCCAACCTAACAGCAGATTGGTTGACAACCTGAAGCACCTTAAAGGGCCCTACAAACTTGGGACCCAATTTCTTAGAAGGAATCCTCAACCGCAGATTCCTAGAGGACAACCAAACCATGTCACCAACAGCGAACAAAACCTCCTGTCGTTTCCTATCAAAGTAGTCTTTAGATTTTCTGTTGGCCTCCTGAAGATTACCACGCACATCCGTCCAAACTCTCTCCAAATCACCGGAAAAATTCTCCTCCTCAGGCACGGCAGATCCCAACTTGGAGAACGACCCAAACGACGGATGTCTCCCAGAACAACAAAAAAAAGGCGAACAACCAGCAGAAGAAGATGTATGATTGTTCAGAGCAAATTCAGCAAGTGGCAGAAACTCAGACCACCCCTCTTGATTGTCTGCCACAAAACAACGCAAGAACTGCTCAACATCCTGGTTTTTCCTTTCTGTCTGGCCATTAGATTCAGGATGATATCCGGACGAGAACGATAAATGAACTCCCAACCTGTCACAAAAGGCACGCCAAAAACGAGCCACGAACTGAGGACCCCTATCAGAAACAATGTCAGTAGGAACGCCATGAAGTCTGACAATTTCCTTGACAAAGGCCTTAGCGAGAGTTTTAGCGCAGGGCAGTTTGACGAAGGGAACCAAGTGACACATCTTGCTAAAACGGTCCACGACCACCCAGATGACAGTAAAACCCTCAGAGGGGGGAAGGTCAGTTATAAAGTCCATAGCCAAATGTGTCCAAGGAGCACTGGGAACCTCCAAAGGACAAAGCAACCCCGCAGCAGGAGTATGTGAGGACTTAGATCTAGCACATATAGTACATTGACGCACCCACTTAATGACTTCCTTCTGCCATCCAGGCCACCAAAAACTGCGACCCACCAGTCTCTTGGTCTCAGAGATTCTGGGATGACCTGCTAACCGAGATTCGTGACACTCAACAAACAAATCTCTCCTAAAGGTCCCAGGCACAAACAACCTCCCATGAGGAGTGTTAGATGGGGCATTCTCCTGTGCTTTAAGAATCTCATCTTCCAAAACGGAGTCCAAAGCAGCTATCACAACACCTTCTTGTAAAATGTTCTCCTCTTTCTCAGCACCGACTATGGGAGAAAAACTGCGAGACAAGGCACCCGCCTTAACATTCTTAGTACCAGGGATGTAAGTAACGGAGAAATTAAACCGCGAGAAAAACAGTGCCCACCTAGCCTGACGGGCATTCAGGCGCTTGGCAGCATCAAGATATATCAGATTTTTATGATCCGTAAGAACCTGAACGGGAAATTCCGCACCTTCCAAGAAGTGGCGCCAGTGTTCAAATGCGAGTTTAATAGCCAATAATTCCCGATTACCAATATCGTAATTCAGTTCAGTCTCCGAAAAAATTTTTGAAAAAAAAGTGTGGCACCCCAGGGGTCTGGTTTCCACAGTAACAGCAATGTTATGTCTGAGAGCAGGTGGGAGGTCTCTTGGTCAGGAATCCTATGCATGCCACACCTCCTGCCCAGTCCTGGGAGGGGAAGAACTTCCCCTATATAAACCTAGGGCTGAGGCAGGGTTAGTGAGTAGAGAAGAAGTAGAGAAGAGAAGCAGCATAGGAAGAAACAACAGGAGCTCTGTGGGAGCAGTGCTACAAGGAGTCAGGGGCTGGCAGCTGCAGAGCTCGCCCTGACTGAGAAGTTATCACCGGACCCGGAGTCCGAGGCTGTGGGGACTAACTCCTATCCAGCAGCAGAAACCGACCGGCAGGGGATTGCAGGTCCTCTGGCCCAGAAACCCGAAGGCACGGTCACACGCGTGGGACCAGCACCGCCGTCGTGGAAGCGGAAGCTACTAGAAGGCCCCGAGTCACCGGCCATACGGGTGAGCACCACACGGTACACTCAGGGACGTGGGCTACTTATACCCGCCTCTAGCAAGGTAGCCAGAAGAGTATTGTTAGTTTGGGAGGCCTACAACTCCGCCTGGCCAGGGGAGATCCCATCTGCTCAAGGACTGACCAGGCCCCAATCGCTAGCCAGTACTCCGGGAGGGTCTATCTTTGTCACCAGTAAAGACCCTGAACTACACCGTACCGTCTCCGAGTGGTTCCTGCTACCCCCATCATCCACGTCGGCTGCCCTGAGGCCATACCCCTCCCGTTGGGGGTTATACTATCACGCTGCACAATCCTACCACCGGCCTCAGCGGTCTGCCCTGCAGCAGCAGCTCCTTAGCTGTACTCAACGGGTGGCGTAGTCGTCCAACATCTACCGCTGATACAGCGCCACTTAGTCTGACTCCCTGGGCACGGACCGGATCACCGCCACGAGACTACAACCCTCAACAGATCCGGCTCCGGGTAAGCTCCCGCGTGCGCAACGCTGCGCGACACAGGCCCAGGGGCGCGTCAACTTTTGGCGTAGTCGGCAGGATTTCGTGCCCGCAACCACCGGGTACTGCGTGCCTGAAAAAGACTGTTCAAACTTACCTGTGGTGAAGATTCCCGCCATCCGGCGCCATCTTCCGCTTCCTTCCCGCCATCGGTGGAGTTTTCCCGCCATCCGGCGCCATCTTCAGCCTTCTTCCCACCACACGTGGAGTTTTCCCGCCATTGGACGCCATCTTGAGGACGCCGCGCGGGAAGAAGAGGGGCGTGGACTCCGAAAGCGCGCGAGAACTGAAGCCCCGCCTCACATCCGGACGTTGCGTAAGGTCCTGGAAGGAGCCCAGCAGACGCCGACGTCACAGGAGCGCGACGGAAGGTCCTCAACCCTGACGATCCACTGCGGAGCCGCGGCCTACGGAAGAGGATCATCGCAAGGTAGGCCACGGTCCACTAGGGGGGAGAAGGATGTCGGATAAGGAGGAGAGCTTCACCGCTTCAACCCCCGCCAGCGCCACCGCTGTTGCGGTCATGCCTTTCACCATGCCCTATATCCCGGGGGCAGCCTGGCTACCCCAGTACTCAGGGGAGTCACATACCCTGCATGACTTTAGAGAAAAGCTGGATAGCCTCTTCCAGGTGTACCCCCTCACAGAGGAGCAAAAAGTGAGCATCCTGGTGGCCCAATTAACCGGGGCAGCCCAAAGGGAGGTAAAGTCCTGGCCACCTGGGGGGAGGACTGTCGCAGGGATACTAACCCGGCTGAGGGACACCTTTGATACCCGCACCTCAGCCGAGATCAAGCTTAGATTCTACGGGTGCAAACAGCGGGCACATGAGAGTATAAGGGACTATGCCCTGAACCTACAAGAGGCCCTGAGAGCCATTAAGCAGACCGACCCTGACGGTGTGGGAGACGAGGACAGGCTGTTGACTGAACAATTTATAGAGGGTTTATATTGCAATGCCCACCGAACCCAGTTGCGGGCAATGGCCTTACAGGACCCTCATCTGGGATTTGCACAGTTCAAGGACAGAGCCATCCGGGTGCTCCGAGAACCGGCACCAGGTGGCGTTGTGACCCACAGACGCCCCACTACCACTTACCACCAGGAGGCGGCGCCCTTGTCGGCAGGGCCTGTGGGAGCTGATGCGCAGGCTTTGAACAATGACCCGGCTCCAGACCTGCACCATCAGGTCCAAGAGCTAGCTAAAAGCGTTGCTGCGCTAACCCGAACTGTGCAGTCTTTACAGGTTTCCACTCCAGGGAAGATCCAGCTGGCATCCGGACCGGAGGACATCCCGTGGCGTCGACCAAGGAGGACCCCACCGGCCAGAGGAAGACCCAGCGACCGATACAACGAGGACGGACGACCCATCTGCCGCCGCTGCAATCAACCCGGACATATGGCAAGGTACTGTCCTTTAAACTGGCACAACCTGGGGTAGAGGGCCAACCCCCAGGAAAAAGATCACCAGGCCCATCGAACTGGCGCGACAAATATGTGGGAGGACGTCCAGTCTTACCCGTGGTACTGGATGGCATTCCTATGAGTGCCCTACTGGACACCGGGTCACAGGTCACCACCATCCCGTACGTGCTCTTCAAGCAGTACTGGAATGACTCGGATATCACCCGCTACCCTGACGACGACTTGAGTATCATCGCCAGCAATGGTCAGCCCGTGCCACAGATTGGATTTAAAGAGGTGACCATTAAAATCGGTAGAGTCGAATTGGCAGCACAGGGACTGATCATTGTAGACATTGACAAACACGAGAGTCACCCAAAGATAACTCTAGGAACTAATGTAATTGAAAATTGTCTTGCAGAGGTGATTTTCCTTTTACAGCAGGTTGCCAGGAACGCCAGCTCCGGCCAGCAGCGAGTGCTCCAGAAAGAGATCCGGGCACTGATGCGACGGCAACAGCTAGAACTCTCCGGTGGTGAGATTGGTAGCGTGCGAATGTGTGACCCTTTCCCTATTGCCATGCCCCCGAAAAGTGAAATGATGATTTGGTGCCGGGCAGCTATTGGTCTGAGAGGTAGAGATTACCAGGCAATGGTAGAACCAGTTTACTCAGACAGTAGGCCCACCATTTTGACAGCACGGGGGGTGGTCAATGTACGCCATGGGAGGGTGCCCGTTCGCATAATAAATATCGGGAAGAGGGAAGTGTACCTGCCCCGGTATGCCACGCTAGCCAAATTGTATACCATCAATCAAGATTCCATACAGTCCGTAGAACCCTTGCCTCCATCTTCCCCAGAGGAAGGTAACGGCTCTAAGAAAACAATGGAGGACTGGTGTCAGCAACTACATTTGGGTACTGACTCCACTCCCTCACACCAGAAACAGGGAGTCTATCGGGTGGTTCAAGAGTACGAGAGAGTGTTTAGTAAACACCCGTTAGACTTCGGGCGAGTCAAGGGGGTAGAACACCACATCCCCACGGGAGACCATCCTCCCATAAAAGAGAGGTATCGACCCGTACCCCCTGCACACTACCAACACGCCAAGGGGATGCTTAGAGACATGAAGGAGGCTGGGGTGATCAGGGATAGCTGTAGCCCCTGGGCAGCTCCACTAGTCTTAGTCAAAAAGAAAGACAACACCATGAGGATGTGTGTAGATTACCGGAAAATCAACCGTATCACACACAAGGAGGCGTACCCCTTACCAAGGATAGAGGAGTCTTTGGCTGCTTTAAGATCTGCTAACTTCTTCTCTACCTTGGATCTCACTAGTGGGTACTGGCAGGTTCCTGTAGCAGAGGCGGACCGGGAGAAGACCGCATTCACCACCCCGATGGGACTTAGCGAGTTTACCTGCATGCCGTTCGGACTCTGCAACGCACCAGGAACCTTCCAACGATTAATGGAGTGCTGTCTGGGCCACAGAAACTTCGAGACGGTCTTGTTGTACCTGGACGATGTCATCGTATATTCCAAGACGTATGAGGACCACCTGAAACACCTGGCGGAAGTGTTCGAAGCTCTGGCAAGCTACGGCCTAAAGGTGAAACCCTCCAAGTGTCACCTCCTGAAACCAAAGGTGCAGTACCTGGGACACGTGGTGAGCGCTGATGGAGTGGCTCCCGACCCTGATAAGATCACCGCAATTAAGGAATGGCCAAGTCCCTCCAGTGTAAAGGAAGTGCGGCAGTTCCTCGGGTTGGTAGGCTATTACCGCAGATTCATCCCCGGTTTCACCAAAAAGGCAGCTCCTATGCAGGACCTCCTGATAGGCCAGTCCCGGAAGGCCAAGAACCAGAAGCCACCCTTCAGATGGGAGAAGTTAGAAGAAGAGTCCTTCCGCCAGCTGAAGATGGCCCTCACGGGGGATGAAATCCTGGCGTACCCTGATTACGGCCAGCCCTTTATCCTCTACACCGACGCAAGTAACATCGGGCTAGGAGCCGTGCTGTCCCAGATCCAGCAGGGGAAAGAACGAGTAATCGCTTACGCCAGCCGAAAACTGCGACCCACCGAGAGAAACCCTGAGAATTACAGCTCATTTAAGCTAGAGTTCCTGGCAGTGGTGTGGGCAGTCACCGAACGCTTTAAGCACTACCTCGCTTCTTCCCGGTTGCGGACACGCCGTGACCATCTTTATGTGTTTTTCTTATTGTATTATTATTGTTTATACCTTGTTATGTTTTTCTAAAAATATGTTTAGTCCCGGAGTACTAAATTTCACTAGGGGGGAATGTGGCACCCCAGGGGTCTGGTTTCCACAGTAACAGCAATGTTATGTCTGAGAGCAGGTGGGAGGTCTCTTGGTCAGGAATCCTATGCATGCCACACCTCCTGCCCAGTCCTGGGAGGGGAAGAACTTCCCCTATATAAACCTAGGGCTGAGGCAGGGTTAGTGAGTAGAGAAGAAGTAGAGAAGAGAAGCAGCATAGGAAGAAACAACAGGAGCTCTGTGGGAGCAGTGCTACAAGGAGTCAGGGGCTGGCAGCTGCAGAGCTCGCCCTGACTGAGAAGTTATCACCGGAGTCCGAGGCTGTGGGGACTAACTCCTATCCAGCAGCAGAAACCGACCGGCAGGGGATTGCAGGTCCTCTGGCCCAGAAACCCGAAGGCACGGTCACACGCGTGGGACCAGCACCGCCGTCGTGGAAGCGGAAGCTACTAGAAGGCCCCGAGTCACAGGCCATACGGGTGAGCACCACACGGTACACTCAGGGACGTGGGCTACTTATACCCGCCTCTAGCAAGGTAGCCAGAAGAGTATTGTTAGTTTGGGAGGCCTACAACTCCGCCTGGCCAGGGGAGATCCCATCTGCTCAAGGACTGACCAGGCCCCAATCGCTAGCCAGTACTCCGGGAGGGTCTATCTTTGTCACCAGTAAAGACCCTGAACTACACCGTACCGTCTCCGAGTGGTTCCTGCTACCCCCATCATCCACGTCGGCTGCCCTGAGGCCATACCCCTCCCGTTGGGGGTTATACTATCACGCTGCACAATCCTACCACCGGCCTCAGCGGTCTGCCCTGCAGCAGCAGCTCCTTAGCTGTACTCAACGGGTGGCGTAGTCGTCCAACATCTACCGCTGATACAGCGCCACTTAGTCTGACTCCCTGGGCACGGACCAGATCACCGCCACGAGACTACAACCCTCAACAGATCCGTCTCCGGGTAAGCTCCCGCGTGCGCAACGCTGCGCGACACAGGCCCAGGGGCGCGTCAAAAGCACAGGGATGTAATCCATCCCCGTTATCCTGAGACAATACTGCGCCAACCCCCACAGAGGAAGCATCAACCTCAACCAAAAACGGCTTAGTCACATCAGGCTGCATAAGGATGGGAGCAGAGGTGAACCTCTCCTTGAGATACACAAAAGCTTCAATGGCCTCAGAAGTCCACTGAACCGCATCAGCACCTTTCCTGGTGAGATCGGTCAGAGGTTTGACAATACTAGAAAAATTTTTTATGAATTTTCTGTAATAATTGGCGAAACCTAAAAACCTCTGTATCGATTTCAAACCAATAGGCCTAGGCCATTCCTGTACAGCTTGAACTTTAACAGGGTCCATCTCAAAACCTTCGCTGGAGATAATGTAACCCAAAAAACTAATTCTCTGTACAGCGAACTCACATTTCTCCAGCTTAGCAAAAAGCGAATTGTCCATTAACAACTGTAATACCTCACGTACGCTCCGCCAATGAGACTCCAGATCCGGCGAATAAATCAAAATGTCATCCAAATACACAACCACATTTTTGCCGATCAAAGGTCTAAGGATGTCATTAATAAGATTCTGAAAAAATGCAGGAGCATTGGTAAGACCAAAAGGCATCACCAGATTCTCAAAATGACCCACAGGAGTGTTAAAAGCAGTCTTCCATTCGTCACCCTCCTTCATGCGCAACAGATTGTATGCCCCCTTAAGGTCAATTTTAGAGAACCACTTGGCCCCCATTAACTGGTTAAATAAATCAGGAATCAATGGCAGTGGGTAAGGATTGCGTACAGTAATTTTGTTAATCTCA
This sequence comes from Phyllobates terribilis, assembly GCF_046119375.1. Lineage (NCBI taxonomy): Eukaryota > Metazoa > Chordata > Amphibia > Anura > Dendrobatidae > Phyllobates > Phyllobates terribilis. Next base: position 3,524,139 of record NW_027362944.1, on the reverse strand, counting down.
CGAAAATCCAGACAAGGACGTAAACCGCCGTCCTTTTTTTTTACAAAAAAAAATCCAACAGCCACAGGAGACTTAGAGGGCCTAATGTGACCGGCGGCCAAGCTTGTCTGTATGTATTCCTCCAAAGCCTTCCTCTCAGGAATAGTAAGGTTAAATAAACGACTTTTAGGAAGAATCGCTGGAGGGACAAATTCAATAGAACAATCATAGTCTCTATGGGGAGGCAAAACCTGCGATTCTTTCTCAGAAAAAACTCTCCAAAAATCCTGAATAGGAACAGGCAATTCTCCCCTATCCAAAGCTGCAATACGCCTGTTACAACACTTGTCATAACATTTATGGCTCCAGGATTTAATTTCACTGGTAGACCAATCCAGTACAGGATTGTGAAATTTTAACCAGGGCAATCCCAATATTACTGGAGAAGGCAAGTTATTCAACACTACCAAATCCAATTTCTCATGGTGAACACCATTAATAGTGAGAGGAAATTCACAGACCTTGAGAGTAATATTCTTCAAAGGGGAGCCATCCACAGAAACCACAGCAATGGGGGATGATAAAGGTTCGGGTTTTAAATTGAGTCTTTCCAAGAATCCCCCATCAATTACATTCAGAGTAGACCCACAATCGACAAACACCCGAAATTCCATTAATTTTTCCTGAGCAATCGTGGAAGCAGCTAAAAATACACCCTTGGAATTTAAACAGGCAATACGGGCATGACTGACCATTTTTTTTTCTTTCTTCATACGAAGCTCACAGCCTTTAATCAAATGACCAGATTTTCCGCAATAGAAACACAAGCCTTCAAAAACTCTACGGTCTTTTTCTTGAGAGCGAGGTGCCACCGATCCAATCTCCATCGGTTCACCACTGTCAGTACACACATTCTCATAACCAGAAACTGACATAGCAGAGGATTTGCTCTCATTAACCCTTGCACGCAGTCTTCTATCCACCCGTATAGCTAATTGCATAGCCTGTTGCAAATCTTCAGGTGTAGGATAAGCAATTAGCAGGTCTTTAACCCTTTCATTGAGCCCAGCAAGAAATAGACTTTTCAGAGCAGAATCGTTCCACCCTGTTTGAGTAGACCATCGACGGAAATTAGTACAATATTTTTCCACATTACCTGATCCCTGTCTCAAACGTCTTAACTCAGTCTCAGCTGATGCGACACGGTCAGGATCATCATATAATAGCCCCAAAGCAGAAAAAAAACTATCCACTGATCTGAAGCATGTATCACTAGTTTGCAAAGAAAAGGCCCACTCCTGAGGCTCTTTGCGCAAAAGTGACATTATGAACCCTATGCGCTGGGATTCATCCCCAGAGGACTTGGGTCTCAAACGAAAATACAATAAGCAAGCATTTTTAAATGAAAAAAATTCTCGGTGTTCACCAAAAAATAAATCCGGCAAACATACCTTAGGCTCCAAGAAATGTGCTCCAGGACAGTTACTCACGTGCTGACGGAGCTCGGCCACCTCCAGAGAGAGTCCCTGCAGACGATGAGCCAAATCCTGAACCGACACCATGATGGAACAGAAAAATCTTTCCTTAGAGAATTTGCAGGCTGGACTTACTGTTATGTTCTGCTACCAGAGCTAAGGAAAGAGAGGAGATCTGTCCCTACGATAGAACTCAGCTGAATCCCTACGATGTAACAGGGGACCTGATCCTGCGATCAGACCTGCTAAAGTCCTAAGCTAGTCTGTACGGAGACCTATAGATGTGGGGATGGAATCCCTACAAGTACTAAGGACTGGGAGGAAAATGGACACCTCCTAACAGAAATAGTAGCAGACAGACGAACAAACAAAATATATAGAACATAGAGGTCCGTAGACCAAGCAAACTAACAGAGTTGGATACAGAGCACAGGCTAGCTAGAAAGTAGTTATACAATGAAGTCCAGCAAAGCCAGAAGGGCGGAGCAGGATTAAATAGGCCAACAAGGTCATGTGACCAGCAAAGGAAAAAACCTAAGAGCAAGGTTCTAACAGATACAGGATCGCAAGTAACCACTATCCCTTATGTACTTTTTAAGCAGTATTGGACTGATGCTGATATCATACGGTATCCAGACAGTAACTTGAGCATCATCGCCAGTAATGGCTTACCCGTGCCGCAGATGGGGTTCAAGGAGATGACCATTAAAATTGGTAAAGTTGAACTACCGGCACAGGGAGTGATTATCGTGGACATTGACCATCGTGAAAGTCACCCTAAAATAACTGTGGGTACTAACGTAATTGAAAATTGTCTTTCAGAGGTAATTGTAATTCTACAACAGGTGGCAGTAAATGCTAGTTCCAGCCAACAGAGAGTCCTCAACAAGGAGATAAAAGCCCTGATGAGACGGCAGCAGGTAGAACTGTCTGGTGGTGAGATCGATAGCGTAAGACTGAGTGACCCATTCCCCATTTCCATGTCTCCCAAAAGTGAAATGATGATCTGGTGTCGGACTGCAATCGGGTTGAGAGGTAGAGACTACCAAGCCATGGTAGAACCCGTGTACTCAGACAGCAGGCCCACCATTTTGACAGCCCGGGGGGTGGTTGATGTCCGTCATGGGAGGGTGCCCGTCCGCATTCTCAACATTGGGGAGAGGGAAGTACACTTACCCAGGCACGCTACACTCGCAAAACTGTTTGTTGTCGAACACAAAGCTATCAGGGCCGTGGAACCCTTGCCTCCATCTCCACAGGCGGAGGGTAATGGCTCCCAGAAACAAAAGGAGGACTGGTGCCAGAAACTCCACGTGGGTGCTGACTCCACTCCCCTGCACCAAAAACAAGGAGTCTACCGGGTGGTACAGGAGTACGAGAGAGTCTTTAGTAAGCACCCGCTAGACTTCGGCAGAGTAAAAGGGATAGAACACCACATCCCCACAGGGAGCCACCCACCAATAAAAGAAAGACACCGACCTGTACCCCCTGCACATTATCAGAACGCAAAGGGCATGCTAAGAGAAATGAAGGAAGCTGGGGTCATTAGAGATAGCTGTAGCCCCTGGGCAGCCCCCTTGGTTCTGGTGAAAAAGAAAGACGGCACCATGAGAATGTGCGTGGACTATAGACAAATCAACCGTATCACCCACAGAGACGCATATCCGCTGCCTAGAATAGAGGAGTCTTTAGCCGCACTAAAATCTGCTAACTTCTCTTCTACTTTGGACCTTACTAGCGGGTACTGGCAGGTTCCTGTGGCAGAGGCTGACAAGGAGAAGACCGCCTTCACCACCCCGATGGGATTGAGCGAATTCAACTGTATGCCCTTCGGGCTCTGCAACGCACCAGGGACCTTCCAGAGGCAGATGGAATGCTGTCTAGGGCACCGAAACTTCGAGATGGTCCTCCTCTACCTGGACGACGTGATCGTCTATTCGAAAACCTACGAGGACCATCTAAAGCACCTGGCCGAGGTGTTCGAAGCCCTGGCAGGCTATGGCCTGAAGGTGAAACCATCGAAGTGTCACCTGTTGAAACCAAAGGTCCAGTACCTAGGGCACGTGGTAAGCGCGGAAGGAGTGGCCCCCGACCCTGACAAGGTCACGGCAATCAAGAGCTGGCCAAGCCCCTCGAACATCAAAGAGGTGAGACAGTTTCTCGGGTTGGTAGGCTACTACCGAAGGTTCATCCCCAGGTTCACTAAGATGGCAGCTCCTATGCAGGACCTCCTGATCGGACAGTCTAAGTCCAGGAGTCAAAAGCCACCCTTCAAGTGGGATAAACCGGAAGAGGAGTCCTTCCGCCAGCTAAAGATGGCCCTCACGGGGGATGAGATCCTGGCCTACCCTGACTATGGCCAGCCTTTTATCCTCCACACAGATGCCAGTAATGTGGGACTGGGAGCCGTACTGTCCCAAAACCAACAGGGCAGAGAACGGGTGATCGCGTACGCCAGTCGGAAGCTGAGGCCCACCGAGAGGAACCCGGAGAATTACAGCTCCTTCAAGCTAGAATTCTTGGCAGTGGTGTGGGCCGTGACAGAACGCTTCAAGCATTACCTGGCCTCCGCAAAGTTCACCGTGTACACGGACAACAACCCGTTGACACACCTGGACAATGCAAGACTGGGTGCCCTGGAACAGCGGTGGATGGCCCGTCTCTCCAACTATGACTTCGTGATCAAGTACCGGGCAGGCAAAACCAATGCCAAAGCGGACGCCCTATCAAGAATGCCTCACTTACCTGCAGGTGACGAAGACCCAGAAGAGCTGGAGGAGGCAGAACTCCCCGCGTTTCACCGGTATGGAGCCACTCAACACTCCCACCGCGTGAAGGAGGAGGATCTAACAACTGTGATGATCAATCCCCTACCTCACCACAGCTGGGCCGAGACCCAAGATAGTGACCCTGCAGTCCGCCTGGTGAAAGATCTGCTGACCCAGGAAGACGCCCGCCTAGATCCAGATGCCCCAGAGGAAGCCAAGCAGCTATGGAAGGAGAAGAGCAAGCTGTTCCTCTACGAAGGCAAGTTGTGCAGAAGGATTGTCAACCACCGGACGCACGAGCTGACCTGGCAAGTCGTGGTCCCAAGGCGGGATGCAGCTATGGTCCTGGGGGCTTACCATGACAGAGCGGGACACTTCGGTTGGAAGAAACTGGAGTTCCTGCTAAGAGGAAGGTTCTTTTGGGTCGGCATGAGAGGAGCTGTAGAAAAATGGTGCAGAGACTGTGGCCCTTGTCACCTAAGGAGGAAGGACTGTGCCAGCCAGAAGACACCCTTGAGGCCCATCGTCACCACGCAGCCTCTTGAGCTGGTAGCTCTGGACCACGTCAAATTGGCTCCAAGCCGGTCAGGATACATCTATGCCCTGAGAATCGTGGACCATTATTCCCGTTTTCTCGTGGTGGTCCCGGTAAAGGACTTGACAGCCCAAACAGCGGCCAGAGCCTTCCAGCAATACTTCTGCCGTCCACACGGGTATCCGGAACAGGTCCTGACAGACCAGGGTCCAGCGTTCGAGGCTGAAATCTTCCAGGAGTTCTGCAACCTCTATGGCTGTAAGAAGATTCGTACAACGCCTTACCACCCCCAAACCAATGGGATGTGTGAGAAGATGAACAATATAGTCATTGATCTCCTGAAGACATTGCCCCTGGAGGAGCGCAGCCTGTGGCCAGAAAAACTGCCGGACCTGATAGACCTATACAACAATATCCCGGTGAATGCTACAAACTGCACCCCGGCTTACCTGATGCGAGCTAGACGAGGTAAGCTGCCCGTAGACCTGGAGATGGGAGTCCTAATACCTGAGGACACCTCCCCGGATGCGGACTGGGATACGGAAAGGCAACTGCAGTACAAGAAGGTACAGGAGAGTGTGGAGAAGAGCCTGGCCCCGGTGAGAGAGAGGCAAGAAAAACTCTTCAATCAACACGCCCCTGCTGGTCCCCTAGAACCTGGTGAGCAAGTCCTGAAGCGGAAGAGAAGGCTACATAAGTTGGACGACCAGTGGGAAAGGGAACCCTACACCGTACTGCAGTCTGACCACGACAACCCAAAGGTGTGCGTAATCACCAAGGACGGAGGAGAAACCACTAGTACCGTCTCCAGAGACCACCTCAAAAGGTGCCCCGAGCAACTCCGTAGTGCAGAAGAGGATCAGAGTGACCTTGAACCCGCAGAGGATAAGGAAGAAATGATCAGCACCGTTCTCGGAGAGTTCCCTCAGTCCTGGACTCGCATAAATTATGCCATAGTGGTACCTGTCCTGCATTTCCTGCAACCGGCACAGCAACAACCAACACCAGAGCCGGAAGGTGAAGAGGAGCAAGCGGTTCCAGAGGCAGAAGAGCCTGTACCAGCAGCCCAGGAGAGTCAACCCTCTGCTGACAGTGAGCCTGCCATGCCTGCGGTAAGCCAAAGGACCCGCAGACAGCTGCCTGCCCTACCTGTACACCCAGCTGGTAGCTGCACCCCTAACGCTAGTGGGGAAAGCCAAGTCAGTCCACCACCAGACAGTGGGTTAAGGAGGTCAACCAGGAGCATAAAGGGGCAGATACCCGCTTGCTGGAGAATATAGAGCGTGCTAAAATTGTAAATAACCCTGTTGCCAAATGTTGAATTGTTTGCCAAGTTACATGCATGTTTGGTAATTCTGTGTTTCAGTTTCTTGCAGCTAACGTAAGGACTCAAAGGTTATGGACTTTTTATAACCGGGACCTTGTATGGACTGCGTTCGGAGCTTAACCAAGGAATGAACTAAGACTGTAAAGGACTTGGGGTAGGACAGACCCCCACCTGGTTAAGGCTCCCCGTTGTATTGGTGATATGGACACCCGGTCACAGACCACACTGTGACCTTAAGAACTCAATCTGTGCGTCGTCTGTCTGTTAATGTTTTATAGTTATGCATATTGTCTTTGTTTATTGTTTAGTCCCGGAGTACTAAATTTCACTGGGGGGGAATGTGTCACCCTGGCCTGGATGCCACAAAATGTAATAAAGCTGTGTCTGAGAGCAAGGGGGAGGTTCTCTAGTCAGGGGAACATTAGCATGCAGTACCTCCTGTCTCAGGCCAGTAGGGGGAGCAGGCTGCCCCTATAAAAGCTGGTGCTGGGGGCACGGTTAGAGAGAACTTGAAGGCCTGTCTCAGGACTGAGACTTGTCCCAGAGCAGAGCACGGACAGAGAGTTGTATTGCACCTAAGAGGAAGTGTGGCAGGAGGAGAGCCACAAGCCAGAGACAAGAGGCGAAGTGAGCCTGTCTTGGCAGATAAAGGACTTAATTTACCAGACTTTGGTGTCTGAGGCTGGAAGGATTCCACATCCCCCAGCAGATAACCAGCCCGCAGGGGACTGTATATTCCTTGGCCTAAGAAGCCTGGAGGCCCTGCCACAACAGAAGGGACCAGCAAAGCCGTACAAGGCTGGGAGTAGAAAGGAACCCACGTCGCAGGCCATACAGGCGAGAATACAGGGAAAGCTCGGAAACGTGGGCTGTTACCCTATAACGAGGAGATAGCCAGAAGGAGCGCAGAAAGCACGGTAGGCCTACACCCTCACCCTGACCAGGGCCAATTTCCCCGTTGCTCTCAGACATCCAGGTCCCCTCCTAGCTGAGACTGTTTGTGGGTCAATTTACCTGTTCTAGTAAAGACCCTGGACTGCAACCTGTTGTCTGCGTGCTCCTTGCTCCTCCAGCACTATCAACACTGGGACTCTCACTACCATCACTCCCAACATCCACTACACTGCCCTGGGGCCGCACTCTTCCCGTGGGGAGTCACACCATCCCAGCTGCATACATCATCAGCCCCAGCGGTCCGCCTTACAGCGGCGGTTCCTAATGACCGCAAATCCACGGGTGGCGTAGTCGGACATAATCAATAGCACATAACGGACTACCACTGGCCTGACCACCCTGAGCCACGGAACCGGGTTGCCACTACTACTCCCATCGTTCCCTACGGCCCGGATCCGAGTGCCCCACGGCCCAGGGGGCGAGTCATATACAGTGACTGATGAGCACTATACACAGTGACTGATGAGCACTATATACAGTGACTGATGAGCAGTATATACAGTGACTGATGAGCACTATATACAGTGACTGATGAGCACTATACACAGTGACTGATGAGCACTATATACAGTGACTGATGAGCACTATACACAGTGACTGCTGAGCACTATACACAGTGACTGATGAGCACTATACACAGTGACTGATGAGCACTATATACAGTGACTGATGAGCTCTATATACAGTGACTGATGAGCAGTATAGACAGTGACTGATGAGCACTATATACAGTGACTGCTCAGCACTATATACAGTAACTGCTGAGCACTATATACAGTGACTGATGAGCACTATACACAGTGACTGATGAGCACTATATACAGTGACTGATGAGCACTATACACAGTGAATGATGAGCAGTATACACAGTGACTGATGAGCAGTATACACAGTGACTGATGAGCACTATATACAGTTACTGATGAGCACTATATACAGTGACTGATGAGCACTATACACAGAGACTGATGAGCACTATATACAGTGACTGATGAGTACTATATACAGTGACTGCTGAGCACTATACACAGTGACTGATGAGCACAATATACAGTGACTGATGAGCACTATATACAGTGACTGATGAGAACTATATACAGTGAATGCTGAGCACTATACACAGTGACTGATCAGCGCTATATACAGTGACTGATGAGCGCTATATACAGTGACTGATGAGCGCTATACACAGTGACTGATGAGCGCTATATACAGTGACTGATGAGCACTATATACAGTGACTCATGAGCACTATATACAGTGACTGATGAGCACTATACACAGTGACTGATGAGCAGTATATACAGTGACTGATGAGCAGTATATACAGTGACTGATGAGCACTATATACAGTGACTGATGAGCACTATATACAGTGACTGCTGAGCACTATACACAGTGACTGATGAGCACTACATACAGTGACTGATGAGCACTATATACAGTGACTGATGAGCACTATACACAGTGAATGATGAGCACTATATACAGTGACTGATGAGCACTATACACTCTGATGAGCACTATACACAGTGACTGATGAGCACTATACACAGTGACTGATGAGCGCTATACACAGTGACTGATGAGCGCTATATACAGTGACTGATGAGCGCTATATACAGTGACTGATGGGCACTATATACAGTGACTGATGAGCACTATGTACAGTGACTGATGAGCAGTATATACAGTGACTGATGAGCAGTATACACAGTGACTGATGAGTAGTATATACAGTGACTGATGAGCACTATATACAGTGACTGATGAGCAGTATATACAGTGATTGATGAGCACTATACACAGTGACTGATGAGCAGTATACACAGTGACTGATGAGCACTATATACAGTGACTGATGAGCACTATATACAGTGACTGATGAGCACTATATACAGTTACTGATGAGCACTATATACAGTGACTGATGAGCACTATATACAGTGACTGATGAGCAGTATATACAGTGACTGATGAGCAGTATATACAGTGATTGATGAGCACTATACACAGTGACTGATGAGCACTATACACAGTGACTGATGAGCACTATACACAGTGACTGATGAGCACTATGTACAGTGACTGATGAGCACTATATACAGTGACTGATGAGCACTATATACAGTGACTGATGAGCACTATACACAGTGACTGATGAGCAGTATATACAGTGACTGATGAGCACTATATACAGTGACTGATGAGCACTATGTACAGTGACTGATGAGCAGTATATACAGTGACTGATGAGCACTATATACAGTGACTGATGAGCAGTATACACAGTGACTGATGAGCAGTATATACAGTGACTGATGAGCAGTATATACAGTGACTGATGAGCACTATATACAATGACTGATGAGCGCTATATACAGTGACTGATGGGCACTATATACAGTGACTGATGGGCACTATATACAGTGACTGATGAGCAGTATATACAGTGACTGATGAGCACTATGTACAGTGACTGATGAGCACTATATACAGTGACTGATGAGCAGTATATACAGTGAGTGATGAGCAGTATACACAGTGACTGATGAGCACTATATACAGTGACTGATGAGCACTATATACAGTGACTGATGAGCAGTATATACAGTGACTGATGAGCACTATATACAGTGACTGATGAGCAGTATATACAGTGACTGATGAGCACTATATATAGTGACTGATGAGCAGTATATACAGTGGCTGATGAGCAGTATATACAGTGACTGATGAGCACCATACACAGTGATTGATGAGTACTATATACAGTGACTGATGAGCACTATATACAGTGACTGATGAGCAGTATATTCAGTGACTGATGAGCAGTATATACAGTGACAGATGAGCACTATATACAGTGACTGATGAGCACTATATATAGTGACTGATGAGCACTATATACAGTGACTGATGAGCAGTATATACAGTGACTGATGAGCAGTATATGCAGTGACTGATAAGCACTATATACAGTGACTGATGAGCAGTATATTCATTGACTGATGAGCACTATATACAGTGACAGATGAGCACTATATACAGTGACAGATGAGCACTATATACAGTGACTGATGAGCACTATATACAGTGACTGATGAGCACTATACACAGTGACTGATGAGCACTATATACAGTGACTGATGAGCACTATATACAGTGACAGATGAGCACTATATACAGTGACTGATGAGCACTATATTCAGTGACTGATGAGCACTATATACAGTGACTGATGAGCACTATATACAGTGACTGATGAGCAGTATATACAGTGACTGATGAGCACTATACACAGTGACTGATGAGCACTATATACAGTGACTGATGAGCACTATATAGTGACTGATGAGCACTATACACAGTGACTGATGAGCACTATATACAGTGACTGATGAGCACTATATACAGTGACTGATGAGCACTATACACAGTGACTGATGAGCACTATATACAGTGACTGATGAGCACTATACACAGTGACTGATGAGCACTATATACAGTGACTGATGAGCAGTATATACAGTGACTGATGAGCACTATACACAGTGACTGATGAGCACTATATACAGTGACTGATGAGCAGTATATACAGTGACTGATGAGCACTATACACAGTGACTGATGAGCACTATATACAGTGACTGATGAGCACTATACACAGTGACTGATGATCACTATATACATTGACTGATGAGCAGTATATACAGTGACTGATGAGCACTATACACAGTGACTGATGAGCACTATATACAGTGACTGATGAGCACTATACACAGTGACTGATGAGCACTATACACAGTGACTGATGAGCACTATATACAGTGACTGATGAGCACTATACACAGTGACTGATGAGCACTATATACAGAGACTGATGAGCACTATACACAGTGACTGATGAGCACAATATACAGTGACCGATGAGCACTATATACAGTGACTGATGAGCAGTTTATACAGTGACTGATGAGCACTATATACAGTGACTGATGAGCACTATATACAGTGACTGATGAGCACTATACACAGTGACTGATGAGCACTATACACAGTGACTGATGAGCACTATACACAGTGACTGATGAGCACTATATACAGTGACTGATGAGCACTATACACACTGACTGATGAGCACTATATACAGTGACTGATGAGCACTATATACAGTGACTGATGAGCACTATACACAGTGACTGATGAGCAGTATATACAGTGACTGATGAGCACTATATACAGTGACTGATGAGCAGTATATACAGTGACTGATGAGCACTATACACAGTGACTGATGGGCAGTATATACAGTGACTGATGAGCAGTATATACAGTGACTGATGAGCACTATACACAGTGACTGATGAGCAGTATATACAGTGACTGATGAGCACTATATACAGTGACTGATGAGCAGTATATACAGTGACTGATGAGCAGTATATACAGTGACTGATGAGCACTATACACAGTAACTGATGAGCACTATATACAGTGACTGACGAGCACTATATACAGTGACTGATGAGCACTATACACAGTGACTGATGAGCAGTATATACAGTGACTGATGAGCACTATATACAGTGACTGATGAGCAGTATATACAGTGACTGATGAGCAGTATATACAGTGACTGATGAGCACTATACACAGTGACTGATGAGCAGTATATACAGTGACTGATGAGCACTATATACAATGACTGATGAGCAGTATATACAGTGACTGATGAGTAGTATATACAGTGACTGATGAGCACTATATACAGTGACTGATGAGCACTATATACAGTGACTGATGAGCACTATACACAGTGACTGATGAGCAGTATATACAGTGACTGATGAGCACTATATACAGTGACTGATGAGCACTATACACAGTGACTGATGAGCAGTATACACAGTGACTGATGAGCAGTATATACAGTGTCTGATGAGCACTATATACAGTGACTGATGAGCAGTATATACAGTGACTGATGAGCACTATACACAGTGACTGATGAGCACTATACACAGTGACTGATGAGCACTATACACAGTGACTGATGAGCACTATATACAGTGACTGATGAGCACTATACACAGTGACTGATGAGCACTATATACAGTGACTGATGAGCACTATACACAGTGACTGATGAGCACTATACACAGTGACTGATGAGCACTATATACAGTGACTGATGAGCAGTATATACAGTGACTGATGAGCACTATACACAGTGACTGATGAGCACTATATACAGTGACTGATGAGCACTATATACAGTGACTGATGAGCACTATATACAGTGACTGATGAGCACTATATACAGTGACTGATGAGCTCTATATACAGTGACTGATGAGCAGTATATACAGTGACTGATGAGCAGTATATACAGTGACTGATGAGCACTATACACCGTGACTGATGAGCAGTATATACAGTGACTGATGAGCAGTATATACAGTGACTGATGAGCAGGATATACAGTGAGTGATGAGCAGTATATACAGTGACTGATGAGCACTATATACAGTGACTGATGAGCACTATATACAGTGACTGATGAGCAGTATACACAGTGACTGATGAGCACTATACACAGTGACTGATGAGCAGTATATACAGTGACTGATGAGCAGTATATACAGTGACTGATGAGCACTATATACAGTGACTGATGAGCAGTATATACAGTGACTGATGAGCGCTATATACAGTGACTGATGAGCACTATATACAGTGACTGATGAGCAGTATATACACTGACTGATGAGCAGTATACACAGTGACTGATGAGCACTATACACAGTGACTGATGAGCAGTATATACAGTGACTGATGAGCAGTATATACAGTGACTGATGAGCACTATATACAGTGACTGATGAGCACTATACACAGTGACTGATGAGCACTATACACAGTGACTGATGAGCAGTATATACAGTGACTGATGAGCACTATATACAGTGACTGATGAGCACTATATACAGTGACTGATGAGCACTATATACAGTGACTGATGAGCAGTATATACAGTGACTGATGAGCACTATATACAGTGACTGATGAGCACTATATACAGTGAGTGATGAGCAGTATATACAGTGAGTGATGAGCAGTATACACAGTGACTGATGAGCAGTATATACAGTGACTGATGAGCACTATATACAGTGACTGATGAGCAGTATATACAGTGACTGATGAGCACTATACACAGTGACTGATGAGCACTATACACAGTGACTGATGAGCAGTATACACAGTGACTGATGAGCACTATATACAGTGACTGATGAGCAGTATATACAGTGACTGATGAGCACTGTATACAGTGACTGATGAGCAGTATATACAGTGACTGATGAGCAGTATATACAGTGACTGATGAGCACTATATACAGTGACTGATGAGCACTATACACAGTGACTGATGAGCACTATATACAGTGACTGACGAGCACTATATACAGTGACTGATGAGCACTATACACAGTGACTGATGAGCAGTATACACAGTGACTGATGAGCACTATACACAGTGACTGATGAGCAGTATACACAGTGACTGATGAGCACTATACACAGTGACTGATGAGCAGTATACACAGTGACTGATGAGCACTATACACAGTGACTGATGAGCACTATACACAGTGACTGATGAGCACTATATACAGTGACTGATGAGCACTATACACAGTGACTGATGAGCACTATATACAGTGACTGATGAGCAGTATACACAGTGACTGATGAGCACTATATACAGTGACTGATGAGCACTATACACAGTGACTGATGAGCACTATATACAGTGACTGATGAGCACTATATACAGTGACTGATGAGCAGTATATACAGTGACTGATGAGCACTATACACAGTGACTGATGAGCACTATACACAGTGACTGATGAGCACTATATACTGTGACTGATGAGCACTATATACAGTGACTGATGAGCACTACATACAGTGACTGATGAGCAGTATATACAGTGACTGATGAGCAGTATATACAGTGACTGATGAGCAGTATACACAGTGACTGATGAGCAGTATATACAGTGACTGATGAGCAGTATATACAGTGACTGATGAGCAGTATATACAGTGACTGATGAGCACTATACACAGTGACTGATGAGCAGGATATACAGTGACTGATGAGCAGTATACACAGTGACTGATGAGCAGTATACACAGTGACTGATGAGCAGTATATACAGTGACTGATGAGCAGTATATACAGTGACTGATGAGCACTATATACAATGACTGATGAGCAGTATATACAGTGACTGATGAGTAGTATATACAGTGACTGATGAGCAGTATATACAGTGACTGATGAGCACTATATACAATGACTGATGAGCACTATACACAGTGACTGATGAGCAGTATATACAGTGACTGATGAGCAGTATATACAGTGACTGATGAGCAGTATATAGAGTGACTGATGAGCACTATATACAGTGACTGATGAGCACTATATACAGTGACTGATGAGCAGTATATACAGTGACTGATGAGCAGTATACACAGTGACTGATGAGCAGTATATACAGTGACTGATGAGCACTATATACAGTGACTGATGAGCACTATATACAGTGACTGATGAGCACTATACACAGTGACTGATGAGCACTATATACAGAGACTGATGAGCACTATACACAGTGACTGATGAGCACAATATACAGTGACCGATGAGCACTATATACAGTGACTGATGAGCAGTTTATACAGTGACTGATGAGCACTATATACAGTGACTGATGAGCACTATATACAGTGACTGATGAGCACTATACACAGTGACTGATGAGCACTATATACAGTGACTGATGAGCACTATATACAGTGACTGATGAGCACTATACACACTGACTGATGAGCACTATATACAGTGACTGATGAGCACTATATACAGTGACTGATGAGCACTATACACAGTGACTGATGAGCACTATACACAGTGACTGATGAGCAGTATATACAGTGACTGATGAGCACTATATACAGTGACTGATGAGCAGTATATACAGTGACTGATGAGCACTATACACAGTGACTGATGGGCAGTATATACAGTGACTGATGAGCAGTATATACAGTGACTGATGAGCACTATACACAGTGACTGATGAGCAGTATATACAGTGACTGATGAGCACTATATACAGTGACTGATGAGCAGTATATACAGTGACTGATGAGCACTATACACAGTGACTGATGGGCAGTATATACAGTGACTGATGAGCAGTATATACAGTGACTGATGAGCACTATACACAGTGACTGATGAGCAGTATATACAGTGACTGATGAGCACTATATACTGTGACTGATGAGCAGTATATACAGTGACTGATGAGCAGTATATACAGTGACTGATGAGCACTATACACAGTGACTGATGAGCACTATATACAGTGACTGACGAGCACTATATACAGTGACTGATGAGCACTATACACAGTGACTGATGAGCAGTATATACAGTGACTGATGAGCACTATACACAGTGACTGATGAGCACTATATACAGTGACTGATGAGCAGTATATACAGTGACTGATGAGCACTATATACAGTGACTGATGAGCACTATATACAGTGACTGATGAGCTCTATATACAGTGACTGATGAGCAGTATATACAGTGACTGATGAGCAGTATATACAGTGACTGATGAGCACTATACACCGTGACTGATGAGCAGTATATACAGTGACTGATGAGCAGGATATACAGTGAGTGATGAGCAGTATATACAGTGACTGATGAGCACTATATACAGTGACTGATGAGCACTATATACAGTGACTGATGAGCAGTATACACAGTGACTGATGAGCAGTATACACAGTGACTGATGAGCACTATACACAGTGACTGATGAGCAGTATATACAGTGACTGATGAGCAGTATATACAGTGACTGATGAGCACTATATACAGTGACTGATGAGCGCTATATACAGTGACTGATGAGCGCTATATACAGTGACTGATGAGCAGTATATACAGTGACTGATGAGCAGTATACACAGTGACTGATGAGCAGTATACACAGTGACTGATGAGCACTATATACAGTGACTGATGAGCACTATACACAGTGACTGATGAGCACTATACACAGTGACTGATGAGCAATATACACAGTGACTGATGAGCAGTATATACAGTGACTGATGAGCACTATATACAGTGACTGATGAGCACTATATACAGTGACTGATGAGCACTATATACAGTGACTGATGAGCAGTATATACAGTGACTGATGAGCACTATATACAGTGACTGATGAGCACTATATACAGTGAGTGATGAGCAGTATATACAGTGAGTGATGAGCAGTATACACAGTGACTGATGAGCAGTATATACAGTGACTGATGAGCACTATATACAGTGACTGATGAGCAGTATATACAGTGACTGATGAGCAGTATATACAGTGACTGATGAGCACCATACACAGTGACTGATGAGCACTATACACAGTGACTGATGAGCACTATATACAGTGACTGATGAGCAGTATATACAGTGACTGATGAGCACTATATACAGTGACTGATGAGCACTATATACAGTGACTGATGAGCAGTATATACAGTGACTGATGAGCACTATATACAGTGACTGATGAGCACTATACACAGTGACTGATGAGCACTATATACAGTGACTGACGAGCACTATATACAGTGACTGACGAGCACTATACACAGTGACTGATGAGCAGTATACACAGTGACTGATGAGCACTATACACAGTGACTGATGAGCACTATACACAGTGACTGATGAGCAGTATACACAGTGACTGATGAGCACTATACACAGTGACTGATGAGCAGTATACACAGTGACTGATGAGCACTATACACAGTGACTGATGAGCACTATATACAGTGACTGATGAGCAGTATATACAGTGACTGATGAGCACTATACACAGTGACTGATGAGCACTATATACAGTGACTGATGAGCACTATACACAGTGACTGATGAGCACTATATACAGTGACTGATGAGCACTATACACAGTGACTGATGAGCACTATATACAGTGACTGATGAGCAGTATATACAGTGACTGATGAGCACTATATACAGTGACTGATGAGCACTATATACAGTGAGTGATGAGCAGTATATACAGTGAGTGATGAGCAGTATACACAGTGAGTGATGAGCAGTATATACAGTGACTGATGAGCAGTATATACAGTGACTGATGAGCACTATATACAGTGACTGATGAGCAGTATATACAGTGACTGATGAGCACCATACACAGTGACTGATGAGCACTATACACAGTGACTGATGAGCACTATACACAGTGACTGATGAGCACTATATACAGTGACTGATGAGCAGTATATACAGTGACTGATGAGCACTATATACAGTGACTGATGAGCACTATATACAGTGACTGATGAGCAGTATATACAGTGACTGATGAGCACTATATACAGTGACTGATGAGCACTATACACAGTGACTGATGAGCACTATATACAGTGACTGACGAGCACTATATACAGTGACTGACGAGCACTATACACAGTGACTGATGAGCAGTATACACAGTGACTGATGAGCACTATACACAGTGACTGATGAGCACTATACACAGTGACTGATGAGCAGTATACACAGTGACTGATGAGCACTATACACAGTGACTGATGAGCAGTATACACAGTGACTGATGAGCACTATACACAGTGACTGATGAGCACTATATACAGTGACTGATGAGCAGTATATACAGTGACTGATGAGCACTATACACAGTGACTGATGAGCACTATATACAGTGACTGATGAGCACTATACACAGTGACTGATGAGCACTATATACAGTGACTGATGAGCACTATACACAGTGACTGATGAGCACTATATACAGTGACTGATGAGCACTATATACAGTGACTGATGAGCAGTATATACAGTGACTGATGAGCACTATACACAGTGACTGATGAGCACTATATACTGTGACTGATGAGCACTATATACAGTGACTGATGAGCACTACATACAGTGACTGATGAGCAGTATATACAGTGACTGATGAGCACTATATACAGTGACTGATGAGCAGTATATACAGTGACTGATGAGCACTACATACAGTGACTGATGAGCAGTATATACAGTGACTGATGAGCAGTATATACAGTGACTGATGAGCAGTATATACAGTGACTGATGAGCAGTATACACAGTGACTGATGAGCAGTATATACAGTGACTGATGAGCAGTATATACAGTGACTGATGAGCACTATACACAGTGACTGATGAGCAGGATATACAGTGACTGATGAGCAGTATACACAGTGACTGATGAGCAGTATATACAGTGACTGATGAGCAGTATATACAGTGACTGATGAGCACTATATACAATGACTGATGAGCAGTATATACAGTGACTGATGAGCAGTATACACAGTGACTGATGAGCAGTATATACAGTGACTGATGAGCAGTATATACAGTGACTGATGAGCAGTATATAGAGTGACTGATGAGCAGTATATACAGTGACTGATGAGCACTATATACAGTGACTGATGAGCAGGATATACAGTGACTGATGAGCAGTATACACAGTGACTGATGAGCAGTATATACAGTGACTGATGAGCAGTATATACAGTGACTGATGAGCAGTATATACAGTGACTGATGAGCACTATATACAATGACTGATGAGCAGTATATACAGTGACTGATGAGTAGTATACACAGTGACTGATGAGCAGTATATACAGTGACTGATGAGCAGTATATACAGTGACTGATGAGCAGTATATAGAGTGACTGATGAACACTATATACAGTGACTGATGAGCACTATACACAGTGACTGATGAGCAGTATATACAGTGACTGATGAGCAGTATACACAGTGACTGATGAGCAGTATATACAGTGACTGATGAGCACTATACACAGTGACTGATGAGCAGGATATACAGTGACTGATGAGCAGTATATACAGTGACTGATGAGCACTATACACAGTGACTGATGAGCAGGATATACAGTGACTGATGAGCAGTATACACAGTGACTGATGAGCAGTATATACAGTGACTGATGAGCACTATACACAGTGACTGATGAGCAGGATATACAGTGACTGATGAGCAGTATACACAGTGACTGATGAGCAGTATATACAGTGACTGATGAGCAGTATATACAGTGACTGATGAGCAGTATATACAGTGACTGATGAGCACTATATACAATGACTGATGAGCAGTATATACAGTGACTGATGAGTAGTATACACAGTGACTGATGAGCAGTATATACAGTGACTGATGAGCAGTATATACAGTGACTGATGAGCAGTATATAGAGTGACTGATGAGCAGTATATACAGTGACTGATGAGCAGTATATACAGTGACTGATGAGCAGTATATACAGTGACTGATGAGCAGTATATAGAGTGACTGATGAGCAGTATATAGAGTGACTGATGAGCAGTATACACAGTGACTGATGAGCACTATATACAGTGACTGATGAGCACTATATACAGTGACTGATGAGCAGTATATACAGTGACTGATGAGCAGTATACACAGTGACTGATGAGCAGTATATACAGTGACTGATGAGCACTATATACAGTGACTGATGAGCAGTATACACAGTGACTGATGAGCAGTATATACAGTGACTGATGAGCAGTATATACAGTGACTGATGAGCACTATACACAGTGACTGATGAGCAGGATATACAGTGACTGATGAGCAGTATACACAGTGACTGATGAGCAGTATATACAGTGACTGATGAGCAGTATATACAGTGACTGATGAGCAGTATATACAGTGACTGATGAGCACTATATACAATGACTGATGAGCAGTATATACAGTGACTGATGAGCACTATATACAGTGACTGATGAGCACTATATACAATGACTGATGAGCAGTATATACAGTGACTGATGAGCACTATATACAGTGACTGATGAGCACTATATACAGTGACTGATGAGCACTATATACAGTGACTGATGAGCACTATACACAGTGACTGATGAGCAGTATATACAGTGACTGATGAGCAGTATATACAGTGACTGATGAGCAGTATATAGAGTGACTGATGAGCACTATATACAGTGACTGATGAGCACTATATACAGTGACTGATGAGCAGTATATACAGTGACTGATGAGCACTATATACAGTGACTGATGAGCACTATATACAGTGACTGATGAGCACTATATACAGTGACTGATGAGCAGTATATACAGTGACTGATGAGCACTATATACAGTGACTGATGAGCACTATACACAGTGACTGATGAGCAGTATATACAGTGACTGATGAGCACTATACACAGTGACTGATGAGCACTATATACAGTGATTGATGAGCAGTATATACAGTGACTGATGAGCAGTATATACAGTGACTGATGAGCAGTATACACAGTGACTGATGAGCAGTATATACAGTGACTGATGAGCAGTATATACAGTGACTGATGAGCACTATATACAGTGACTGATGAGCAGTATATACAGTGACAGATGAGCAGTATATACAGTGACTGATGTGCACTATATACAGTGACTGATGAGCACTATATACAGTGACTGATGAGCACTATATACAGTGACTGATGAGCAGTATATACAGAGGCTTATGCTCAGTATTTCGGCAGCTATTATATTAGATCCCTCCCCCTTGTTCACCAGCAGTATTTGCTCGGTAGAAGCAGTACCTCATAAGCTCCGCCCCTTTAGAACGTAGCTGGCCGCCCGCGCTGTGACGTCACAATCGACTCCGAGCTGATATAATCAGAATCTACGCGCATTAGCTGCCAAACCGCGGAGGAGGCAGAAGCGCGAGGTCCTGTCCGAGGGAGGAGGAGCCACAACCCGACAGCCGGCGGAGGAGCAGCAGGAAACATGCTGGCAATTAGAGGCACAGAAGCGATTATTTATACAGAGGCTCCACCTTGTGGACACAGTGAGTTATGGCAGCTTCCTGATACCAGGTATCCAGCGATCTAATATCTGAAGGACGGAATTAAATGAGTGGGGGAGACGTATAACAACCGTGGAAAAACTGTGGCCTATAGCAACTAAGTGCAAACTCCACTCATAATGCTATAGAATATGAACGCAGTGCTGTGATTGGCTGCTTTCAACAGCTACTAAGTGTCAATCAGACGGTGTGATAAATCCTCAGATCTCGGTGTGTAGAGGATCATGGGTAGAGATAGATGTAATGGTGTCTCTACATGTCTATATAAATGCCTGTGTATGTATACTTGGATGTAGGCATACCTGGACAGATATATATGTGTATATAAGGACGTTATTAATGGGAGTAAATGTATATAGACATTATTTCTGTTTGTATGTACATATATTTTATGCGTTCATTCACACAATATACATATGTATATACACATTTACAGACCCACATCTATATCTCCAGTATATATAACACATATACTGCACACACCTACTGAAAACGTGTGTGTATGTACAGTATATGCGTTATATAGGGAAAGATCCAATAATAATTATAATAATAATAATGTTTCTCTCTGCAGCGCTTTACTATTCTAGAGGCGACTTGTACAGAGAATAAAGACAGAATAAAGATAACTCAGATATCTATGAGGAAATAGGGGCGACCCCAGGGGTGGATGATAGAATGTGCTCCTGTAAATGTGTATATATAGATGGAGATCTGTAGAAATGAATGTACATATAGATGCATCTGTGTGTATATCTATAGATTGTGTGTGATGTGGATATAGATGTATTTTTCTCTGTATTTCCTTGCATTTGATTGCATAATGATGATATTGTTTGGTTACAGTTTGGGGATATTTTGCCGCTGTATATTAGTATTATGTGAGATTTTGCTATGTACTAATATTACATTTCTGTGTAGCATCATTCTTAATCTATATACAATATCCTTCCTGGGCTCAGTGGAAGAGCCAACAACCCAAATACATATTCAAAGCACAGTTCACACCTGCATTTGGAATTACGCTGAACTCTTTCGTTTAAGAACAGGACACACAGAATACAGGAAATGTAATTAGCATGTGGCAGACACAGACGGGGCCACATGGACCATATTATATTCTATAATGGGGTCAGTCACTTTTCTATTAGGGTGTCCATCATTTTACCAGAGAATACAGTGAAGCATGCTCTGCTATTTCTTACAGTTAAAGGGAATCTGTCAGCACGTTCTTTATATCTTTTGTGAATTATGAGGTTCTGCGGCAGCTAAGGTGTGTATTATGAGGTTCTGCAGTAGCTGAGGTGTGTATTATGAGGTTCTGCAGTACCTGAGGTGTGTATTATGAGGTTCTGCAGTAGCTGAGGTGTGTATTATGAGGTTCTGCAGTAGCTGAGGTGTGTATTATGAGGTTCTGCAGTAGCGGAGGTGTGTATTATGAGGTTATGCAGCAGCTGAGGTGTGTATTATGAGGTTCTGCAGTAGCTGAGGTGTGTATTATGACGTTCTGCAGCAGCTGAGGTGTGTATTATGAGGTTCTGCAGTAGCTGAGGTGTGTATTATGAGGTTCTGCTGTAGCTGAGGTGTGTACTATGAGGTTCTGCAGTAGCTGAGGTGTGTATTATGAGGTTCTGCAGTAGCTGAGGTGTGTATTATGAAGTTCTGCAGTAGCTGAGGTGTGTATTATGAGGTTCTGCAGCAGCTGAGGTGTGTATTATGAGGTTCTACAGCAGCTGAGGTGTGTATTATGAGGCTCTGCAGCAGCTGAGGTGTGTATTATGAGGTTCTGCAGTAGCTGAGGTGTGTATTATGAGGTTCTGCAGTAGCGGAGGTGTGTATTATGAGGTTATGCAGCAGCTGAGGTGTGTATTATGAGGCTCTGCAGTAGCTGAGGTGTGTATTATGAAGTTCTGCAGTAGCTGAGGTGTGTATTATGAGGTTCTGCAGCAGCTGAGGTGTGTATTATGAGGTTCTACAGCAGCTGAGGTGTGTATTATGAGGCTCTGCAGCAGCTGAGGTGTGTATTATGAGGTTCTGCAGTAGCTGAGGTGTGTATTATGAGGTTCTGCAGTAGCGGAGGTGTGTATTATGAGGTTATGCAGCAGCTGAGGTGTGTATTATGAGGTTCTGCAGTAGCTGAGGTGTGTATTATGACGTTCTGCAGTAGCTGAGGTGTGTATTATGAGGTTCTGCAGCAGCTGAGGTGTGTATTATGAGGTTCTGCAGTAGCTGAGGTGTGTATTATGAGGTTCTGCAGTAGCTGAGGTGTGTATTATGAGGTTCTGCAGTAGCGGAGGTGTGTATTATGAGGTTATGCAGCAGCTGAGGTGTGTATTATGAGGTTCTGCAGTAGCTGAGGTGTGTATTATGACGTTCTGCAGTAGCTGAGGTGTGTATTATGAGGTTCTGCAGCAGCTGAGGTGTGTATTATGAGGTTCTGCAGTAGCTGAGGTGTGTATTATGAGGTTCTGCAGTAGCTGAGGTGTGTATTATGAGGTTCTGCAGTAGCGGAGGTGTGTATTATGAGGTTATGCAGCAGCTGAGGTGTGTATTATGAGGTTCTGCAGTAGCTGAGGTGTGTATTATGACGTTCTGCAGTAGCTGAGGTGTGTATTATGAGGTTCTGCAGCAGCTGAGGTGTGTATTATGAGGTTCTGCAGCAGCTGAGGTGTGTATTATGAGGCTCTGCAGCAGCTGAGGTGTGTATTATGAGGTTCTGCAGTAGCTGAGGTGTGTATTATGAGGTTCTGCAGTAGCGGAGGTGTGTATTATGAGGTTATGCAGCAGCTGAGGTGTGTATTATGACGTTCTGCAGTAGCTGAGGTGTGTATTATGACGTTCTGCAGTAGCTGAGGTGTGTATTATGAGGTTCTGCAGCAGCTGAGGTGTGTATTATGAGGTTCTGCAGCAGCTGAGGTGTGTATTATGAGGTTCTGCAGTAGCTGAGGTGTGTATTATGAGGTTCTGCAGTAGCGGAGGTGTGTATTATGAGGTTATGCAGCAGCTGAGGTGTGTATTATGAGGTTCTGCAGTAGCTGAGGTGTGTATTATGACGTTCTGCAGTAGCTGAGGTGTGTATTATGAGGTTCTGCAGTAGCTGAGGTGTGTATTATGAGGTTCTGCAGCAGCTGAGGTGTGTATTATGAGGTTCTGCAGCAGCTGAGGTGTGTATTATGAGGCTCTGCAGCAGCTGAGGTGTGTATTATGAGGT
This sequence comes from Phyllobates terribilis, assembly GCF_046119375.1. NCBI lineage: Eukaryota > Metazoa > Chordata > Amphibia > Anura > Dendrobatidae > Phyllobates > Phyllobates terribilis. Next base: position 3,499,795 of record NW_027362944.1, on the reverse strand, counting down.
TCTGCAGTAGCTGAGGTGTGTATTATGAGGTTCTGCAGTAGCGGAGGTGTGTATTATGAGGTTATGCAGCAGCTGAGGTGTGTATTATGAGGTTCTGCAGTAGCTGAGGTGTGTATTATGACGTTCTGCAGTAGCTGAGGTGTGTATTATGACGTTCTGCAGTAGCTGAGGTGTGTATTATGAGGTTCTGCAGCAGCTGAGGTGTGTATTATGAGGTTCTGCAGTAGCTGAGGTGTGTATTATGAGGTTCTGCAGTAGCTGAGGTGTGTATTATGAGGTTCTGCAGTAGCGGAGGTGTGTATTATGAGGTTATGCAGCAGCTGAGGTGTGTATTATGAGGTTCTGCAGTAGCTGAGGTGTGTATTATGACGTTCTGCAGTAGCTGAGGTGTGTATTATGAGGTTCTGCAGCAGCTGAGGTGTGTATTATGAGGTTCTGCAGTAGCTGAGGTGTGTATTATGAGGTTCTGCAGTAGCTGAGGTGTGTATTATGAGGTTCTGCAGTAGCGGAGGTGTGTATTATGAGGTTATGCAGCAGCTGAGGTGTGTATTATGAGGTTCTGCAGTAGCTGAGGTGTGTATTATGACGTTCTGCAGTAGCTGAGGTGTGTATTATGAGGTTCTGCAGCAGCTGAGGTGTGTATTATGAGGTTCTGCAGCAGCTGAGGTGTGTATTATGAGGCTCTGCAGCAGCTGAGGTGTGTATTATGAGGTTCTGCAGTAGCTGAGGTGTGTATTATGAGGTTCTGCAGTAGCGGAGGTGTGTATTATGAGGTTATGCAGCAGCTGAGGTGTGTATTATGAGGTTCTGCAGTAGCTGAGGTGTGTATTATGACGTTCTGCAGTAGCTGAGGTGTGTATTATGAGGTTCTGCAGCAGCTGAGGTGTGTATTATGAGGTTCTGCAGCAGCTGAGGTGTGTATTATGAGGTTCTGCAGTAGCTGAGGTGTGTATTATGAGGTTCTGCAGTAGCGGAGGTGTGTATTATGAGGTTATGCAGCAGCTGAGGTGTGTATTATGAGGTTCTGCAGTAGCTGAGGTGTGTATTATGACGTTCTGCAGTAGCTGAGGTGTGTATTATGAGGTTCTGCAGTAGCTGAGGTGTGTATTATGAGGTTCTGCAGCAGCTGAGGTGTGTATTATGAGGTTCTGCAGCAGCTGAGGTGTGTATTATGAGGCTCTGCAGCAGCTGAGGTGTGTATTATGAGGTTCTGCAGTAGCTGAGGTGTGTATTATGAGGTTCTGCAGCAGCTGAGGTGTGTATTATGAGGTTCTGCAGCAGCTGAGGTGTGTATTATGAGGTACCTTTTGATGGCAAGAAGATAAATAGTGTCCATTGATGCGATATGGGAAGAACGCACCGATCAATGGATGAAAAGAGTAGTAATGCAATACACAAAAATTGGACTGTGGTGCAAAACATATAGACAAGGTGGAAACCACCTATTTAACACCTCATAAAGAATGGCCATTTCTACAGGAAGAACAAGTCTTTTAAGATGTTTTCACCTTCTCTAAAGCTGGAATACCATGATAAGACAATGGAAGAATGTCTCATCATTGGATAAAAAGGACGATGGCGCAATCTGCAACTGTTGAACTTTAGAAAAAGAATTAGTAAGTACTGGAGAACACCTATTTGCAGATCTAGCCTTTATAGAGTGACCATCTCCTCAGCAAGATCAAGTTCTCCAAAGGTGCCTTAATTTTCTTTTTGGATTTAACAATGTAGTTATTCTGTCTACTGAAACGTTAGATTTTCTGCAGCATTAGGTGCTTTGTAACCTATATATTTGGAAATATTGGTGTTATTCACCAATTTTGGAGATGGAATGGCCAGCTGAAGGGGTTGGAGGAGGCTGGATTTTTTAACACCATATGTGCGTGTCCTGAAAAACAACATAAATTGGTAAATTATTTTTCAGTCTCCTGATGGTGCAGAATATTTACACGCTTGTCATTTGGTGAGATGGCAACTCTCTTTCCTTTACTATTCATGTTGTGCCCCAAATATTTTATACAATGTGGGTCAGAATGGTACCTTTTGTTGGTAAGAAGATAAATAGTGTCCATTGATGCGATATGGGAAGAACGCACCGATCAATGGATGAAAAGAATAGTAATGGAATACACAAAAATTGGACTGTGGTGCAAAACATATAGACAAGGTGGAAACCACCTATTTAACACCTCATAAAGAATGGCCATTTCTTCAGGAAGAACAAGTCTTTTAAGATGTTTTCAACTTCTCTAAAGCTGGAATACCATGATAAGACAATGGAAGAATGTCTCATCATTGGATAAAAAGGACGATGGCGCAATCTGCAACTGTTGAACTTTAGAAAAAGAATTAGTAAGTACTGGAGAACACCTATTTGCAGATCTAGCCTTTATAGAGTGACCATCTCCTCAGCAAGATCAAGTTCTTCAAAGGTGCCTTAATTTTCATTTTGGTTTTAACAATGAAGTTATTCTGTCTACTAAAACGTTAGATTTTCTGCAGCATTAGGTGCTTTGTAACCTATTGTAAGGCAGCGCTAGTCATCATACTGGGGGATACTCGCTGCATCGGGTAAATTAAGCACACGTGCAATGTCCTTCCGGTATTTCACAATTCAGCAGTTTATTATGTTATCATAAACCGCTGTTCACACACATAATGTCCATGAGCCTTTCCAGTGGCAGCTATGCCCACTTGGCTCCAGGTAAACTATAACACTTGGCTTCAGCAAACTATAACAATGTCCATATATCACAATGTCCATATAACGAACCGCTTTTACCTTTTGCAGGGTCTTAATGGGTTCAGGTTTAGTTTGCTACCACTTCAGCTTTTAGGCTTCCCAGGTGGGGGTCTCCAGCCCTCGTACCTTCGAAGGCTACTGGTATGTTTTCACTCACATCCAGCCTGTGCCTTTCAGGACTCTTCAGCAAGCCTCTGCCTTCCAAGGCCACTAGCGTCCACTCACAGGATCCAGTCTCGGCCTTTCAGGCTGCCAGGCTTCACTCAGCCTCACTAGGCCTCACACGAACGGTGTCCCACACACATGGGGAACAGGCCTCATGCCTCTCTCACAGGACACACCTGTCTCCCATCAAGCAGGGTTTTTATATGCATCCCGTGCACACACACACATACTGACAGGACCTTGCTGATGTCACAGTCATGTGATCAGACAGACATTCTGTGCACGCAGGACCTGTGCTATGTCACAGTCATGTGACCAGTCACCTGAGGGGGAAGGTACATGGTCAAGTAAAACACATCCTGTACCATTACCGTAATGCCAGCAAGTCGCTGCATTACATATCTCCCCCCTCTGTTCAAACTTGTGGGGTTTAACACATAATATACACAATAACTATAACCCCCAGCTCTGATCAAACTTGTGGGGTTGGACAGATAATATACACAATGACATTATAATCCCCAGTTCACATAGAGACCATGTACTTTACAATTGTGCTACTCAGCCCCTGGAACATTAGTCAACGACATTAGCCCATTCCTTAGGGACCTACCATGTGTCACTGTCACTGACTTCGTCAGGTCACCTTTCCGGGTCGTAACCTTGTCAGAGCTCCCCCGCTCCCAGCGGTCAGTTGTAACCTTGTCAGTTCTCCTCCGCTCCCAGCGGTCGGACGTAGCCTTGTCAGGTCTCCCCCGCTCCCAGCGGTCAATCGAAACCCTGTCAGGTCTCCCCCGCTCCCAGCGGTCAATCGAAACCCTGTCAGGTCTTCCCCGCTCCCAGCGGTCAATACAGCAGCGCAACTCACATGCCCTGGTATCTAAGGTCCGGTTCGACTCAGTACTGTCCCGTCCTCTATTGGGTCGTTTGTATGGGCTGCTCAAACCTGAGTTACTGGAGGTCTCACTACCTCTAAACCCACGCCCACTACTCTCAGGACATCTTGAAAGGTCCCTAACTCCAGCTATAGCTGTTCTGTAATTTAGGGGGCCCTTTCTCTGCCTGGTCTCATAATTTCTAGACGGCTGCCATCTTCTGCTACTCAGATGATGCTGTCTATCCACTCGCAGTCTAGCAAGATTCAACTGTTCTACCTCTCGCAGGTAGGTCACTCGGTACTCCAACAGCATGCGCATATATCCCAGACTTTCTTCTGTTCCTACAGCGGAGAATGATACCATGCCGTCTTCGTCTGGTATCCAGTCCTGATGATCACGTGGACTGCTTACTTTCACCACACCAGACTTCTTGACCATCATCTGCATGGCTCGACCATTTCTCCCAACGAGCTACCTCACCAGAACATGAGGCACCCGGATGACCTCTTCACGCATACTGTGAGCTTTCCTCATCAACTCCAGTTGTCTAACGGCTTGTTCCGTCTTCAACCGTAGAAACCGCTTCATGCGAATACATCGCCAGTGCATGTCACTTAGGATAGCCACCCTCTTCACTGTGACTTCGGTCGTGGACAGGACCACCAGCTGTTTAGCTTCTGAGGTCAAGTATACCTTACAGGCTCCCACGGCCTTCTTAAACTCCTCATGCACGGACTCACTGGTGCATTCTTCCCTCAAATCCTCGGGTACATCTACGAGGCACTTGTACCGAGACGTTTCGGTCTTACCAGTGGTTTCCAGACGATCAACCAGCTCAGGTTTCAGGGACAGCTGACCTCCAGCTTCTTCACCCTGTATGCTTCCCCTGAGCTGACTCACAGCTACAAATTCACGAATTTTCGTCTTGACCACTTCCATCTCATATTTATCTGTGGTTAACACTCTCTTAGCTCTCCTCAGGTCCACCTTCTCATGGTATAAGGGAGTGAGTGCAACGTGTTCGCCCTTTTCCTTCTCCAAGAAGGCCTCGTTCACTGAGTGATACTTTGTCAGGCGACTTTTGAGCCCGGAAACTTCTTCCTCTAGCTCCGCCACTCGCCTCTCAGCTGCCCGTCTCTGTAGCTCTTCCTGCTTCAACTGCTCTTCCAGCAGCAGAGCTCTCTCAGACCTCTCCGTCTCCAATGCGCCCACTCGGCTTTCAATAGCCAGTCTCTCACGCTTCTCTTGCGTCCACTGGGTTTGTAGCAACTCCTTGAGCTGCTTGATCTCGGCTCCGACATCCACCGAACCCTCAGAGCCCACATCCCTCGAGGAGGTATCTGCTTCATACCTCCCATCACCAGCGGTCAACTCCTGGCCCTGGTCTGTGGTTTTTCCGATGGACTCCTCCATCCTCTCTCGCTCAGCTTCCATCTTGCTGACTGTTTCCTTAAGGTACGTCTCCGCCTTTTGGAGAGTATCACAGGACATCTGTAGCTCCTTCACCTGAGCTTCCAGATCTAGGGTCTTTCCCCGGAGATCATCATTCTCCTCACGGGTGTCTTGCAGAGTGGTCTCAACCACTTGGCGCACTTGCTCTGCCCCCGCCTTATCCTCCTCTAGTTTTTTCTTCACCTTGAGGAGATCCTCATAATCTCTCTTACTCTGTTGCAGTTCCCTACTGCGTTCCCCACACTCCTTCTTGGAGTCACACAGCTCCTGGTTGAGCTGTTTGCGCAGTCGTTCTAGGATTTGTTCGTGTCCAGAAACACCATCCTGCCGCGCCTCCTTCTCAAGCTTCAACTGCAAAACCTCTTCCTTGATTTTGCGGCGGTCCTCCTTAATTGCGTAGAACATTTCCTTCCACTGGTTAATTTCCTCGTTGCTTCCCTTTAGATCTCGCTGTAAGTTCTTCACAAGCTGGTGTATTTTCTGCTGTTCAGACTCCAGGGTCAACTGGTCTGAGGACACATTCCCCAGGTTTTCACATAATTGCTGCACGTCACTCTGACCCTGCTGGCTGATAGGCTCCAGCTCTCGGTCACGACTGGCCGCCTCCTCTTCTACCTCTAATGGAGGATCCACACTTGAAGCAAAGGCTCACAGTACTACATTCTCTTTATTTTCATTTTCAGCCAAGTCTACAGGAGCAACCTTTTTGTGGCCCTTGCGCAGTCTACGAGATGGGGACTTTCTCACCTCGTCTAGCCCCTCCTGACTGACCTCTCCTTCTACTTTCGTAGTGTCACCGTCAGCTACGGGGTCTGGGTCACTCCCCATGGTGTTGTGGACTAACAGGTCACCTCCCACTTTGACGTCACCCCCTTCTACTGGAGCTACCCTGTTTTTAACGGTCACATTGTCATTTTTAGGAGGTACCAACCCACCACCAGTAAATTTTTTTGATTTTCTATCCTCCACGCTGTTTTGAACAACTGCCCCTTTTTTAGACTCCGCCCCCTTTTTAACCACCACACCGGCAGGGGAATTTTTACAAGAAAAATCAATAATAGTCTTAGGACTCAGTTCACAACAGCTCTTACCACCTCCCCGGGCACTCTGGGACAACACTAGCGCCCCCGGAGAGTTCATAGAATGGTCCACTGCCGCCATTCCATATGGTGCCCACAGCTCCTGTGGTTCCTGCACCATATCCAGTTTCATGTCCAGTAGACGTTTCTCAAATACCTGCTCCGGTTTTAACAGGCACTTTAATCGCTCTAATCGCTCAATAGCTTCAGACTCAGTTGCTGCTCCTTTCACAGCCATTTTTATCTGCTCCTGCATTTCCTCAGGACGCTATTCACACACCACTCTCCCCGGAAAAATCTTCGTGGCCCCGCCGAGCCACAGCAAAACCGGATTTGAGTGCGATGACAATCGTCGCAACCCCGCCGAGTTGCAGCAAGATGCCTGTATCCACACTCGTCGTCCTGTGCCGTTGCCCCTAGCAACCGGCTGTCATTGCCGCTAGCAACCGGATTGTCGTTGCCGCTAGCAGCTGGGCTGCAGTTGCCCGCATTCTCGAACCATATGTAAGGCCGCGCTAGTCATCATACTGGGGGATACTCGCTGCACCGGGTAAATTAAGCACACGTGCAATGTCCTTCCGGTATTTCACAATTCAGCAGTTTATTATGCTATCATAAACCGCTGTTCACACACATAATGTCCACGAGCCTTTCCAGTGGCAGCTATGCTCCAGGTAAACTATAACACTTGGCTTCAGCAAACTATAACAATGTCCATATATCACAATGTCCATATAACGTACTGCTTTTACCTTTTGCAGGGTCTTAACAGGTTCAGGTTTAGTTTGCTACCACTTCAGCTTTTAGGCTTCCCAGGTGGGGGTCTCCAGCCCTCGTACCTTCGAAGGCTACTGGTATGTTTTCACTCACATCCAGTCTGCGCCTTTCAGGACTCTTCAGCAAGCCTCTGCCTTCCAAGGACACTAGCATCCACTCACAGGATCCAGTCTCGGCCTTTCAGGCTGCTAGGCTTCACTCAGCCTCACTAGGCCTCACACGAACGGTGTCCCACACACATGGGGAACAGGCCTCATGCCTCCCTCACAGAGCACACCTGTCTCCCATCAAGCAGGGTTTTTATATGCATCCCGTGCACACACACACATACTGACAGGACCTTGCTGATGTCACAGTCATGTGATCAGACAGACATTCTGTGCACGCAGGACCTGTGCTATGTCACAGTCATGTGACCAGTCACCTGAGGGGGAAGGTACATGGTCAGGTAAAACACATCCTGTACCATTACCGTAATGCCAGCAAGTCGCTGCATTACACTTTATATTTGGAAATATTGGTGTTATTCACCAATTTTGGAGATGGAATGGCCAGCTGAAGTGGTTGGAGGAGGCTGGATATTTTATCAGCATGTGTTCGTTTGCTGAAGAACAACATACAAGTTGGTAAATTATTTTTGAGTGTCCTGATGGTGCAAAATATATACACGCTTGTCAATTGGTGAGATGGCAACTCTCTTTCCTTTACTATTCATGTTGTGCCCCAAATATTTCATACAATGTGGGTCAGAATGGTACCTTTTGATGGCAAGAAGATAAATAGTGTCCATTGATGCGATATGGGAAGAACGCACCGATCAATGGATGAAAAGAGTAGTAATGCAATACACAAAAATTGGACTGTGATGCAAAACATATAGACAAGGTGGAAACCACCTATTTAACACCTCATAAAGAATGGCCATTTCTTCAGGAAGAACAAGTCTTTTAAGATTTTTTCAACTTTTCTAAAGCTGGAATACCATGATAAGACAATGGAAGAATGTCTCATCATTGGATAAAAAGGACGATGGCGCAATCTGCAACTGTTGAACTTTAGAAAAAAAAATTAGTAAGTACTGGAGAACACCTATTTGCAGATCTAGCCTTTATAGAGAGACCATCTCCTCAGCAAGATCAAGTTCTCCAAAGGTGCCTTAATTTTCTTTTTGGTTTTAACAATGTAGTTATTCTGCCTACCGAAACTTTAGATTTTCTGCACCATTAGGTGCTTTGTAACCTATATATTTGGAAATATTGGTGTGAAAAATGCCCCAATTTTGGAGATGGAATGGCCAGCTGAAGGAGTTGGAGGAGGCTGGATTTTTTAACAGCATGGGTTCGTGTCCTGAAGAACAAAATACATGTTGGTAAATTATTTTTCCGTGGCCTGATGGTGCAAAATATGTACACGCTTGTCAATTGGTGAGATGGCAACTCTCTTTCCTTTACAATTCATGTTGTGCCCCAAATATTTCATACAATGTGGGTCAGAATGGTATGTTTTGATGGCAAGAACATAAATAGTGTCCATTGATGCGATATGGGAAGAACGCACCGATCAATGGATGAAAAGAATAGTAATGCAATACACAAAATTTGGACTGTGGTGCAAAACATATAGACAAGGTGGAAACCACCTATTTAACACCTCTTAAAGAATGGCCATTTCTTCAGGAAGAACAAGTCTTTTAAGATGTTTTCAACTTCTCTAAAGCTGGAATACCATGATAAGACAATGGAAGAATGTCTCATCATTGGATAAAAAGGACGATGGCACAATCTGCAACTGTTGAACTTTAGAAAAACAATTAGTAAGTACTGGAGAACACCTATTTGCAGATCTAGCCTTTATAGAGTGACCATCTCCTCAGCAAAATCAAGTTCTCCAAAGGTGCCTTAATTTTCTTTTTGGTTTTAACAATGTAGTTATTCTGCCTACTAAAACGTAAGATTTTCTGCAGCATTAGGTGCTTTGTAACCTATATATTTGGAAATATTGGTGTTATTCACCAATTTTGGAGATGGAATGGCCAGCTGAAGGGGTTGGAGGAGGCTGGATTTTTTATCAGCATGTGTTCGTTTGCTAAAGAACAACATATATGTTGGTAAATTATTTTTGAGTGGCCTGATGGTGCAAAATATTTACACGCTTGTCAATTGGTGAGATGGCAACTCTCTTTCCTTTACTATTCATGTTGTGCCCCAAATATTTCATACAATGTGGGTCAAAATGGTACTTTTTGATGGCAAAAAGATAAATAGTGTCCATTGATGCGATATGGGAAGAACGCCCCGATCAATGGATGAAAAGAATAGTAATGCAATACACAAAAATTGTATGTCTCATCATTGGATAAAAAGGACGATGGCGCAATCTGCAACTGTTGAACTTTAGAAAAACAATTAGTAAGTACTGGAGAACACCTATTTGCAGATCTAGCCTTTATAGAGTGACCATCTCCTCAGCAAGATCAAGTTCTCCAAAGGTGCCTTAATTTTCTTTTTGGTTTAACAATGTAGTTATTCTGCCTACCGAAACTTTAGATTTTCTGCAGCATTAGGTGCTTTGTAACCTATATATTTGGAAACATTGGTGTTATTCACCAATTTTGGAGATGGAATGGCCAGCTGAAGGGGTTGGAGGAGGCTGGATTTTTCAACAGCATATGTGCGTGTCCTGAAGAACAACATACATGTTGGTAAATTATTTTTGAGTGCCTGATGGTGCAGAATATTTACACGCTTGTCAATTGGTGAGATGGCAACACTTTTTCCTTTACTATTCTTGTTGTGCCCAAAATATTTCAGGCAATGTGGGTCAGAATGGTACCTTTTGATGGCAAGAAGATAAATAGTGTCCATTGATGCGATATGGGAAGAACGCACCGATCAATGGATGAAAATAGTAATGCAATACACAAAAATTGGACTGTGGTGCAAAACATTTAGACAAGGTGGAAACCACCTATTTAACACATCATAAAGAATGGCCATTTCTTCAGGAAGAACAAGTCTTTTAAGATGTTTTCACCTTCTCTAAAGCTGGAATACCATGATAAGACAATTGGAAGAATGTCTCATCATTGGATAAAAAGGTCGATGGCGCAATCTGCAACTGTTGAACTTTAGAAAAACAATTAGTAAGTACTGGAGAACACCTATTTGCAGATCTAGCCTTTATAGAGAGACCATCTCCTCAGCAAGATCAAGTTCTCCAAAGGTGCCTTAATTTTCTTTTTGGATTTAACAATGTAGTTATTCTGTCTACTGAAACGTTAGATTTTCTGCAGCATTAGGTGCTTTGTAACCTATATATTTGGAAATATTGGTGTTATTCACCAATTTTGGAGATGGAATGGCCAGCTGAAGGGGTTGGAGGAGGCTGGATTTTTTAACACCATATGTGCGTGTCCTGAAAAACAACATAAATTGGTAAATTATTTTTCAGTCTCCTGATGGTGCAGAATATTTACACGCTTGTCAATTGGTGAGATGGCAACTCTCTTTCCTTTACTATTCTTGTTGTGCCCAAAATATTTCAGGCAATGTGGGTCAGAATGGTACCTTTTGATGGCAAGAAGATAAATAGTGTCCATTGATGCGATATGGGAAGAACGCACCGATCAATGGATGAAAATAGTAATGCAATACACAAAAATTGGACTGTGGTGCAAAACATTTAGACAAGGTGGAAACCACCTATTTAACACATCATAAAGAATGGCCATTTCTTCAGGAAGAACAAGTCTTTTAACATGTATTCAACTTCTCTAAAGCTGGAATACCATGATAAGACAATGGAAGAATGTCTCATCGTTGGATAAAAAAGAACGATGGCACAATGTGCAACTGTTCAACTGTAGAAAAACCATTAGGAAGTCCTGGAGAACACCTATTTGCAGATCTATCCTTTATATAGTGACAATCTCCTCAGCAAGATCAAGTTCTCCATAGGTGCCTTAATTTTCTTTTTGGTTTTAACAACGTGGTTATTCTGTCTACTGAAACTTTAGATTTTCTGCAGCATTAGGAGCTTTGTAACCTATATATTTGGAAATATTGGTGTGAAAAATGCACCAATTTTGGAGATGGAATGGCCAGCTGAAGGGGTTGGTGGAGGCTGGATTTTTTATCAGCATGTGTTTGTGTCCTGAAGAACAACATACATGTTGGTAAATTATTTTTGAGTGTCCTGCTGGTGTAGAATATTTACACGCTTGTCAGTTGGTGAGATGGCAACTCTCTTTCCTTTACTATTCATGTTGTGCCCCAAATATTTCATACAATGTGGGTCAGAAAGGTACGTTTTGATGGCAAGAAGATAAATAGTGTCCATTGATGCGATATGGGAAGAACGCCCCGATCAAAGGATGAAAAGAATAGTAATGCAATAACCAAAAATTGGACTGTGGTGCAAAACATATAGACAAGGTGGAAACCACCTATTTAACACCTCATAAAGAATGGCCATTTCTTCAGAAAGAACAAGTCTTTTAAGATGTTTTCAACTTCTCTAAAGCTGGAATACCATGATAAGACAATGGAAGAATGTCTCATAATTGGATAAAAAGGACGATGGCAAAATCTGCAATTGTTGAACTTTAGAAAAACAATTAGTAAGTACTGGAGAACACCTATTTGCAGATCTAGCCTTTATAGAGTGACCATCTCCTCAGCAAGATCAAGTTCTCCAAAGATGCCTTAATTTTCTTTTTGGTTTTAACAATGTAGTTATTCTGCCTACTGAAACGTTAGACTTTCTGCAGCATTAGGTGCTTTGTAACCTATATATTTGGAAATATTGGTGTTATTCACCAATTTTGGAGATGGAATGGCCAGCTGCAGGGGTTGGAGGAGGCTGGATTTTTTAACAGCATATGTGCGTGTCCTGAAAAACAACATACATGTTGGTAAATTATTTTTCACTGACCTGATGGTCCAGAATATTTACACGCTTGTCAATTGGTGAGATGGCAACTCTCTTTCCTTTACTATTCATGTTGTGCCTCAAATATTTCAAACAATGTGGGTCAGAATGGTACCTTTTGATGGCAAGAAGATAAATAGTGTCCATTGATGCGATATGGGAAGAACGCACCGATCAATGGATGAAAAGAATAGTAATGCAATACACAAAAATTGGACTGTGGTGCAAAACATATAGACAAGGTGGAAACCACCTATTTAACACCTCATAAAGAATGGCCATTTCTTCAGGAAGAACAAGTCTTTTAAGATGTTGTCACCTTCTCTAAAGCTGGAATACCATGATAAGACAATGGAAGAATGTCTCATCATTGGATAAAAAGGCCGATGGCACAATCTGAAACTAGTGAACTTTAGAAAAACAATTAGTAAGTACTGTAGAACACCTATTTGCAGATCTAGCCTTTATAGAGTGACCATCTCAGCAAGATCAAGTTCTGCAAAGGTGCCTTAATTTTCTTTTTGGTTTTAACAATGTAGTTATTCTGCCTACTGAAACGTTAGCATTTCTGCAGCATTAGGTGCTTTGTAACCTATATATTTAGATATATTGGTGTTATTCACCAATTTTGGAGATGGAATGGCCAGCTGAAGGGGTTGGAGGAGGCTGGATTTTTTATCAGCATGTGTTCTTTTGCTGAAGAACAACATGCATGTTGGTAAATTATTTTTGAGTGTCCTGATGGTGCAAAATATTTACACGCTTGTCAATTGGTGAGATGGCAACTCTCTTTCCTTTACTATTCATGTTGTGCCCCAAATATTTCATACAATGTGGGTCAGAATGGTACCTTTTGATGGTAAGAAGGTAAATAGTGTCCATTGATGCGATATGGGAAGAACGCTCTGATCAATGGATGAAAAGAATAGTAATGCAATACACAAAAATTGGACTGTGGTGAAAAACATTTAGAAAAGGTGGAAACCACCTATTTAACTCCTCATAAAGAATGGCCATTTCTTCAGGAAGAACAAGTCTTTTAAGATGTTTTCAACTTCTCTAAAGCTGGAATACCATGATAAGACAATTGGAAGAATGTCTCATCATTGGATAAAAAGGACAATGGCGCAATCTGCAACTGTTGAACTTTAGAAAAAGAATTAGTAAGTACTGGAGAACACCTATTTGCAGATCTAGCCTTTATAGAGTGACCATCTCCTCAAGAAGACCAAGTTCTCCAAAGGTGCCTTAATTTTCATTTTGATTTTAACAATGTAGTTATTCTGCCTATCGAAACTAGATTTTCTGCAGCATTAGGTGCTTTGTAACCTATATATTTGGAAATATTGGTGTTATTCACCAATTTTGGAGATGGAATGGCCAGCTGAAGGGGTTGGAGGAGGCTGGATTCTTTAACAGCATATGTGCGTGTCCTGAAGAACAACATAAATGTTGGTAAATTATTTTTGAGTGCCTGATGGTGCAGAATATTTACACGCTTGTCAATTGGTGAGATGCCAACTCTCTTTCCTTTACTATTTAAGTTGTGCCCCAAATATTTCATACACTGGGGTCAGAATGGTACCTTTTGATGGCAAGAAGATAAATAGTGTCCATTGATGCGACATGGGAAGAACGCACCGATCAATGGATGAAAAGAATAGTAATGCAGTACATAAAAATTTGACTGTGGTGCAAAACTTATAGACAAGGTGGAAACCACCTATTTAACACCTCATAAAGAATGGCCATTTCTTCAGGAAGAACAAGTCTTTTAAGATGTTTTCAACTCTTCTAAAGCTGGAATACCATGATAAGACAATGGAATAATGCCGCATCATTGGATAAAAAGGACGATGGCGCAATCTGCAACTGTTGAACTTTAGAAAAACAATTAGTAAGTACTGGAGAACACCTATTTGCAGATCTAGCCTTTATAGAGTGACCATCTCCTCAAGAAGATCAAGTTCTCCAAAGGTGCCTTAATTTTCTTTTTGGTTTTAACAATGTAGTTATTGTTATGATCTGCTACAAACACTAAGGAAAGATAGCAAAACTGTCCCTACAATATGACTAAGCTGATTCCCTACGATGCAGCGGGGGACCTGTTTCTTGTGAACAGACCCGCCTAAGTCCTCGGCTAGTCTGAACGCAGACCTATAGATATAAGGGAGGGGTCCCTACAAGAACTAAGGACTGGGATAAAGTTGGATACCTCCTAGCAGAAATTGTAGCTGAGCAAAGGCAAACAAACTAACAGAAGTACTAGTGGTCAAAAGACCAAGCAAACTACAGAGAAAGGTACAAGGCACCTGGCTAGCTTAAGAGTAAAAGTAACACTGAAGTCCAGCAAAGCCAGAAGGGCGGAGCTGGATTATATGGGCAGAAAGTCATGTGACCAGCAAAATAGAAAAAGCTTACAGCAGGGTTCTAACAGTACCCCCTCTTCTATGAGGATCCTCCGGATCCTCCAGGCCCAGGTCTATCAGTAAACTTCCTGTGAAACGCTCCGACAAGTCTAGGAGCAGAGACATCATCCGCCCTTACCCAGGAGTTATCCTCAGGACCGAAACCTTTCCAAGCGACGAGATACTGCAATCTCCCTCTATGCCATCTAGAATTAAGAATGCGAGAAATTTCATAATCACCGTCTTCCTCCACCGGAGGAACAGAGACAGTGGCGTCCCTATCTGAAACATCAGCTTTTTTCAATAAGGAAACATGAAACACCGGATTAATCTTCCAGGAGGTAGGAACCTCCAACCTAACAGCAGATTGGTTAACTACCTGAAGCACCCTAAACGGACCCACAATCTTCGGGCCCAATTTCTTAGAAGGATTCCTCAACCGCAGATTCCTAGAGGACAACCAAACCATGTCACCAACAGTAAACAAAACCTCTTGACGTTTCCTGTCAAAGTACCTCTTGGACTTTTTGTTAGCCTCTTGAAGGTTATGACGTACATCAGTCCAAACTCTCTCCATATCACCGGAAAATTTCCCCTCCTCTGGCACAGCCGATACCAATTTGGAGAATTACCCAAACGACGGATGTCTCCCAGTACAACAAAAAAAAGGAGAACACCCAGCAGGAGAGGATGTATGGTTGTTAAGAGCAAATTCCGCCAGTGGCAGAAACTCAGACCACCCCTTCTTGATTGTCAGCCACAAAACAACGCAAAAACTGCTCAACATCCTGGTTCTTTCTTTCTGTCTGTCCATTAGACTCAGGATGATAACCAGACGAAAATGACAAATGGACTCCCAACCTGTCACAAAAGGCACGCCAAAAACGAGCCACGAACTGAGGTCCCCTATCGGAAACAATGTCGGTAGGAACGCCATGGAGCCTGACAATTTCTTTAACAAAGCCTTAGCGAGTGTCTTGGCGCAGGGCAGTTTGATGAAGGGAACCAAGTGACACATCTTGCTAAAACGGTCCACGACCACCCAGATAACAGTGAAACCCTCAGAGGCAGGAAGGTCAGTAATAAAATCCATAGCAAGATGCGTCCAAGGAGCACTAGGAACCTCCAGAGGGCAAAGCAACCCCGCAGCAGGAGCATGTGAAGACTTAGATCTAGCACACACAGTACATTGACGCACCCACTTAATGACTTCCTTCTGCCACCCAGGCCACCAAAAACTGCGACCTACAAGTCTCTTAGTCTCCGAAATTCCTGGATGACCTGCCAATCGAGACTCATGACACTCCACAATCAAATCTCTTCTAAAGTTCCTAGGCACAAACAACCTCCCATGGGGAGTGTTAGATGGGGCATCCTCCTGGGCTTTCAGAATCCCATCTTCCACAACGGAGTCCAATGCTGCTATCACAACACCTTCCTGTAAAATGCTCTCCTCGTCCTCGGTACCAACCATGGGAGAAAAACTGCGAGATAAAGCATCCGCTTTTACATTCTTGGTACCCGCGATGTAAGTAACAGAAAAATTAAACCGCGAAAAAAAAAGTGCCCACCTAGCTTGACGGGCATTCAAGCGCTTGGCAGCATCAAGATAGATCAGATTCTTATGATCAGTAAAAACCTGAATGGGAAATTTAGCACCTTCCAAGAGATGACACCAATGTTCAAATGCGAGTTTAATAGCCAGCAATTCCCGATTACCGACATCGTAATTAAGTTCGGTCTCAGAAAAAATTTTTGAAAAAAAAGCACAGGGATGTACTCCATCCTTGTTTTCCTGAGACAAAACAGCACCGACCCCCACCGAAGAAGCATCAAACTCGACCAAAAAAGGCTTGGTCTCATCAGGCTGCATAAGGATGGGGGCAGAACTGAACCTCTCCTTGAGATACACAAAAGCTTCAATGGCCTCAGTAGTCCACTGAACCGTATTCGCACCTTTCCTGGTGAGATCGGTCAGCGGCTTAACAATTATAGAAAAATTCTTAATGAATTTTCTGTAATAATTGGCGAAACCCAAAAATCTCTATATTGGTTTCAAACCAATAGACCTAGGCCATTCCTGCACCGCCTGAACCTTCACCGGGTCCATCTCAAAGCCCTCGCTGGAGATAATGTACCCAAAAAACTAATTCTCTGCACAGCGAACTCACATTTCTCCTGCTTAGCAAAAAGTGAATTGTCGCTTAACAACTGCAATACCTCACGTACGCTCTGCCAATGAGACTCCAGATCCGGCGAATAAATCAAAATGTCATCCAAATACACCACCACATTCTTACCGATCAACGGTCTTAGGATGTCATTAATAAGGTTCTGAAAAAACGCTGGTGCGTTGGTAAGACCAAAGAGCATAACCAGATTCTCAAAATGACCCACTGGAGTGTTAAAAGCAGTTTTCCACTCATCACCTTCCTTCATACGTAACAAATTGTATGCCCCCCGGAGATCAGTCTTAGAGAACCACTTGGCCCCCACTAACTGGTTGAACAAGTCAGGAATTAATGGCAGTGGGTAGGAATTGCGTACTGTAATTTTATTAATTTCGCGAAAGTCCAGACATGGACGTAAACCGCCGTCCTTTTTTTTTACAAAAAAAAATCCAATAGCCATAGGTGACTTAGAAGGTCCAATGTGACCGACGGTCAAGCTTGTCTGTATGTATTCCTCCAAGGCCTTTCTCTCAGGGATAATAAGATTAAATAAGCGACTCTTGGGAAGAGTTGCTCCAGGGACAAACTCAATGGTGCAATCATAGTCCCTATGAGGAGGCAAAACTTGCGACTCATCCTCGGAAAAAACCTTCCAAAACTCCTGAATAGGTACAGGTAATTCCCCTCTCTCCACAGCAGCAATGCGACCGTTACAACATTTATCATAACACTTAGGACTCCAAGACTTAATTTCATTGGTAGACCAGTCCAGTACAGGATTATGCAATTTTAACCAAGGTAACCCCAAAACCACTGGAGCAGGCAAATTATTTAATACCGCCAAATCCAAATTCTCTTGGTGGATACCATTAATGGTGAGGGGAAATTCAAAAACCTTGTGAGTAATACCTTTCAAGGAAGAGCCATCAACGGCAACCACAGAAATAGGAGATGACAAAAGTTTGGATTCTAATTTAAATTTTTCCAAAAAACCCTCATCGATCACATTGAGTTTAAAACCACAATCCACAAATACCCGAAATTCAATCAACTCCTCCTGGAATGAGGTGCTTCCAGAAAGAAATACTCCTTTTGAGTTTAAACAGGCTATGCGGGCGTAACTGACCTCTTTTTTTTTTTTTTCTTTGTTCAAACGAAGCACACAGTTCTTAATAAAGTGGTCAGATTTACCGCAATAGAAACACAATCCTTTAGCAAACCTGCGGTCTTTTTCCTGAGAGAGGGGTGACATCGCCCCAATCTCCATCGGTTCTCCACCCTCCGAACAGACCCTCTGAAAACTAGGAGCTGCCATAGAAATAGATTTCTCTTCATTACTCCTAGCACGCAGTCTCCTGTCCACACATATGGCTAATTGCATTGCCTCCTGCAAGGTTCCAGGTTTTGGGAAGGCAATCAGCAGATCCTTAACCCTTTCACATAGACCATCAAGAAATAAACATTTTAAAGCTGAGTCATTCCATTCCACTTCAGCTGACCATCTTCTAAAGTATGTACAATAATTTTCCACATCACCTGATCCCTGCTTCAAACGTCTTAATTCAGTTTCAGCAGATGAGACTCGATCAGGATCATCATACAACAACCCCATAGCAGAAAAAAAATCTTCCACAGATCTAAAACACGGATCATTAGGTTGTAGAGAAAAGGCCCATCCCTGTGGTTCTTTTGGCAAAAGTGACATTATAAACCCAATGCGCTGTGATTCATTCCCCGAGGATCTATGTCTTAAACGAAAATATAATAAACTAGCGTTTTTAAAGGAAAAAAAATCTTGCCGTTTACCATAAAAAAAATCTGGAAGTCCTACCTTCGGTTCAACAAAATGCGCTCCAGGACAGCTACTCACGTGTTGCTGGAGCTCGGCCACCTCCAAAGATAGTCCCTGCAGACGTTGAGTCAACTCCTGAACCAACACCATACTGAAATCAGGATTTCTTTCCTTAGAGTGTTTTATTTTTGGGCTGGACTTACTGTTCTGATCTGCTACAAACACTAAGGAAAGATGGGAAAACTGTCCCTACAATAGGACTAAGCTGATTCCCTACGATGCAGCGGGGGACCTGTTCCTTGTGAACAGACCCGCCTAAGTCCTCGGCTAGTCTGAACGCAGACCTATAGATATAAGGGAGGGGTCCCTAGAAGAACCATGGACTGGGATAAAGTTGGACACCTCCTAGCAGAAATTGTAGCAGAGCAAAGACAAACAAACTAACTGAAGTACTAGTGGTCAAAAGACCAAGCAAACTACAGAGAAAGGTACAAGGCACCTGGCTAGCTTAAGAGTAAAAGTAACACTGAAGTCCAGCAAAGCCAGAAGGGCGGAGCTGGATTATATAGGCAGAAAGTCATGTGACCAGCAAAATAGAAAAAACTAACAGCAGGGTTCTAACAGTTATTCTGCCTACTGAAACGTTAGATTTTCTGCAGCATTAGGTGCTTTATAACCTATATATTTGGAAATATTGGTGTGAAAAATGCACCAATTTTGGAGATGGAATGGCCAGCTGAAGGGGTTGGAGGAGGCTGGATTTTTTATCATCATGTGTTTGTGTCCTGAAGAACAACATACATGTTGGTAAATTATTTTTGAGTGGCCTGATGGTGCAGAATATTTACACGCTTGTTAATTGGTGAGATGGCGACTCTCTTTCCTTTACTATTCATGTTGTGCCCCAAATATTTCATACAATGTGGGTCAGAATGGTACCTTTTGAGGGCAAGAAGATAAATAGTGTCCATGGATGCGATATGGGAAGAATGCACTGATCAATGGATAAAAAGAGTAGTAATGCAATTCACAAAAATTGGACTGCGGTGAAAAACATTTACAGAAGGTGGAAACCACATATTTAACACCTCATAAAGAATGGCCATTTCTTCAGGAAGAACAAGTCTTTTAAGATGTTTTCAACTTATCTAAAACTGGAATACCATGATAAGACAATGGAAGAATGTCTCATCATTGGATAAAAAGGACGATGGCGCAATCTGCAACTGTTGAACTTTAGAAAAAGAATTAGTAAGTACTGGAGAACACCTATTTGCAGATCTAGCCTTTATAGAGTGAACATCTCCTCAGCAAGATCAAGTTCTCCAAAGGTGCCTTAATTTTCATTTCGGTTTTAACAATGTAGTTATTCTCCCTATCGAAACTAGATTTTCTGCAGCATTAGGTGCTTTGTAACCTATATATTTGGAAATATTGGTGTTATTCACCAATTTGGGAGATGGAATGGCCAGCTGAAGGGGTTGGAGGAGGCTGGATTTTTTATCAGCATGTGTTTGTGTCCTGAAGAACAACATACATGTTGGTAAATTATTTTTCAGTGGCCTGATGTTTCAGAATATTTACACGCTTGTCAATTGGTGAGATGGCAACTCTCTTTCCTTTACTATTCATGTTGTGCCCCAAATATTTCATACAATGTGGTTCAGAATGGTACCTTTTGATGGCAAGAAGATAAATAGTGTCCATTCATGCGATATGGGAAGAATGCACCGATCAATGGATGAAAAGAATAGTAATGCAATACAGAAAAATTGGACTGTGGTGCAAAACATATAGACAAGGTGGAAACAACCTATTTAACACCTCATAAAGAATGGCCATTTCTTCAGGAAGAACAAGTCTTTTAAGATGATTTCACCTTCTCTAAAGCTGGAATACCATGATAAGACAATGGAAGAATGTCTCATCATTGGATAAAAAGGACAGTGGCACAATCTGCAACTGTTGAACTTTGGAAAAACAATTAGTAAGTACTGGAGAACACCTATTTGTAGATCTAGCCTTTATAGAGTGACCATCTCCTCAGCAAGATCAAGTTCTCCAAAGGTGCCTTAATTTTCTTTTTGGTTTTAACAATGTAGTTATTCTGCCTACTGAACCGTTAGATTTTCTGCAGCATTAGGTGATTTGTAACCTATATATTTGGAAATATTGGTGTGAAAAATGCACCAATTTTGGAGATGGAATGGCCAGCTGAAGGGGTTGGAGGACGCTGGATTTTTTATCAGCATGTGTTCGGGTCCTGAAGAACAACATATATGTTGGTAAATTATTTTTCAGTGGCCTGATGGTGCAGAATATTTACACGCTTGTCAATTGGTGAGATGGCAACTCTCTTTCCTTTACTATTCATGTTGTGCCCCAAATATTTCATACAATGTGGGTCAGAATGGTACCTTTTGATGGCAAGAAGATAAATAGTGTCCATTGATGCAATATGGGAAGAATGCACTGATCAATGGATGAAAAGAGTAGTAATGCAATACACAAATATTGGACTGTGGTGAAAAACATTTAGAAAAGGTGGAAACCACCTATTTAACACCTCATAAAGAATGGTCATTTCTTCAGGAAGAACAAGTCTTTTAAGATGTTTTCACCTTCTGTAAAGCTAGAATACCATGATAAGACAATGGAAGAATGTCTCATCATTAAACAAAAAGGACGATGGCGCAATCTGCAACTGTTGAACTTTAGAAAAACAATTAGTAAGTACTGGAGAACACCTATTTGCAGATCTAGCCTTTATAGAGTGACCATCTCCTCCAGAAGATCAAGTTCTCCAAAGCTGCCTTAATTTTCTTTTTGGTTTTAACAATGTAGTTATTCTGCCTACTGAAATGTTAGATTTTCTGCAGCATTAGGTGCTTTGTAGCCTATATATTTGGAAATATTGGTGTTATTCACCAATTTTGGAGATGGAATGGCCAGCTGAAGGGGTTGGAGGAAGCTGGATTTTTTAACAGCATATGTGCTTGTCCTGAAAAACAACATACATGTTGGTAAATTATTTTTCAGTGGCCTGATGGTGCAGAATATTTACACGCTTGTCAATTGGTGAGATGGCAACTCTCTTTCCTTTACTATTCATGTTGTGCGCCAAATATTTCATACAATGTGGGTCAGAATGGTACCTTTTGATGGCAAGAAGATAAATAGTGTCCATTGATGCGATATGGGAAGAAAGCACCGATCAATGGATGAAAAGAATAGTAATGCAATACACAAAAATTGGACTGTGGTGCAAAACATATGGACAAGGTGGAACCCACCTATTTAACACCTCATAAAGAATCGCCATTTCTTCAGGAAGCACAAGTCTTTTAAGATGTTTTCAACTTCTCTAAAGCTGGAATACCATGATAATATAATGGAAGAATGTCTCATCATTGGATAAAAAGGACGATGGCGCAATCTGCAACTGTTGAACTTTAGAAAAACAATTAGTAAGTACTGGAGAACACCTATTTGCAGATCTAGTCTTTATAGAGTGAACATCTCCTCAGGAAGATCAAGTTCTCCAAAGGTGCCTTAATTCTCTTTTTGGTTTTAGCAATGTAGTTATTCTGTCTACTGAAACTTTAGATTTTTTGCTGCATTAGGTGCTTTGTAACCTATATTTTTGGAAATATTGGTGTGAAAAATGCACCAATTTTGGAGATGGAATGGCCAGCTGAAGGGGTTGGAGGAGGCTGGATTTTTTATCAGCATGTGTTCGTGTCCTGAAGAACAACATACATGTTGGTAAATTATTTTTGAGTGGCCTGATGGTGCAAAAAATCTACACACTTGTCAATTGGTGAGATGGCATCTCTCTTTCCTTTACTATTCATGTTGTGTCCCAAATATTTCATACAATGTGGGTGTTAGGCGTCGGTCTGGTGCTGGATTTGAAATGGGTCCAAGATTTTCTGTTGTCTTTCATTTCAGTCCAGCCAGGGCTGATGCTGTTCAGTATCACCATCAGCCCCAACACCTAGCTGGTCCGCAAGCCCTGTTTGTCTCTCAGGTAGTTGTGCCTAGCAATGTTAATCCTGGGTTGCAGAGTGAGACAGGGCTTGTGGAATCTAAGTCCAGGTTTTTCCGCACTGAGCATGTCCGTGACCTGGCGGCTCATGATTGTTGGGTTGGCACCCACCTGACACTGTGACCTGGCACCGCCTGATTGGTTCACGGGTAATGTCACCAATAGCGCGTCAGTGGGCAGGGCTTAGTCTTTAAAAGGCCCGCCCACAAAGATGGCGACGCGCTCAGATCATTTGAGCTAGCTGTTTGTGGTGTGCACGCTGACTCCAGGCTCAAAGAGCCATAGTTTCCGCTAGGCAGGTTTAGCTCCATAGAGGCAGGTTAGCTCCATAGAGGCAGGTAGCTTCGCTTTGCTGACTGGCTCTAACCAGGGGGTTCGCCCTTACACCCCGAGCCGCCTGTGAGTTAAATAGAGTGGGTTTGCTCAGTCCGGTAGCACGCCGGCTGAGTACTCGAGTACCCGGCGGGAATCACCCGCACGCTAGCGCCATCTCCTATAGCGTAGCGCCTGTACCGAAGACAGGGCTACTGCTCATAGTCCAGTCACACGTCTCCCTGCGGTTCTTGGAGATTGTGTGAACCGCTTTAGCGCCAATCCCCATAGCGTAGCGCCTGTATCAAAGACAGGGCTACTGCTGTTCCCACGGTCGCACGTCTCCCTGCGGTTCTTGGAGATTGTGCGTACCATCTTTCCCTTCCGTGTGCGTTAACACGAAGGGCTAAGATATTTGTCAGGTGCGTCGCCGGTCGCTCTCTCCTCCGTGCAGTAAACGGAGATAGAGCGTACCGCTATACCCTGTCCGGTGTGAAGTTAACACGGAAGGGTTTATCATTTAGTTGTCGTTTGCCTTTCCACGCGCAAAGTGTTCAGCAGCAGTCCTCTAGGCTGCATCGCGGACCCCGGGGTCGGTTGCTTTCCATTAAATAAAGTTGTCTGCAACCGCTCCCCCTAACAGTATCTGAGCGCCAGGGTCTTGCCGAACATGGCCGACACTAAACAACTGCAGCAGTACGTACAGCAACTGGAGGCCAGACTTAAATCTCTGGAACAAACTGCTCTGGTCGCTAATATCACTACAGTAGCTTCCCAGGCGGCTACTCTAGCAGCCAACATTATTAAATTTTCTGGGGATAGTAAACTTTGCAGGGGCTTTATTAATGTATGCTCCATTCATTTGGAGATGATGGAAGCACGGTTCCCCTCCGAAAGAGCCAAAGTGGGATATATCATCTCATTACTCTCTCACAGGGCTCTGGAGTGGGCTACTCCCCTATGGGAACGGAACGACCCGGTTGTAATAAATGCGGGCCTATTCCTTAAGACTCTAAAAAGTGTTTTTTCTGGGTCCTCATGTCACGCATGATACGGCTCTTGAGCTTCTTGCGTTGGCCCAGGGTTCAGCCACCGCCAGCCACTATGCCGTCCAGTTCAGAACCCTAGCGGCTGAACTGGATTGGTCTGAGCAGTCGCTTATCCCGGTGTTTTGGAAGGGTCTGGCTGGGCATATTAAAGATGCTTTATCTACTAGAGAAATCCCAACCTCTCTGGAGGAGTTAATATCTCTCGCTGACCGTATTGACTTGCGTCATGCGGAACATAAGTTAGAGATGGAGGTTGCCAAACCTCAGTATCTATTGTCACCATCCGCCTTTAGACCCATTTTCAAACCCAAGACTCTCGACCCGGAGCCTGAGGCTACGGATATATCCCTGTCTAAGTCTAGTTCCTCTCGTTCCCGATCTGCACATATCGTGGAGCGCCCCGTAAATAAGGGTTCCAAGCAGTCGGTAAAACGAGTAGGTCTTGCCAACGTTGGAGGAGGTGTATTTAATTCCGGGACTTCTTCCTCCAAATGATTACATAATGTGACACTGTCCTTTGGTAAAGCTGCAGTCTCTGCCAAGGCGTGGGTGGACTCTGGTGCTGATGGCAATTTTTATTATCTACGTTTGCCCAGAGGCATGCCATCCCTATTGAGCTACTCTCTAGTCCCATGAACATTTTTGTTGCCAATGGTTCACTCCTGGATGTGCAAATCACCCATCAGTCGATCCCTCTCACCATGTCATTTCCTCAGGGCCACCGGGAGGTTATTTCATTTCTTATTGTTCCCGGTGGATTAGACGAGGTGTTATTGGGGCTCCCCTCTTTACGTTGTCATACTCCACACATTAACTGGAATACAGGGACAATTTCTTCCTGGAGTGGAAATTGTGCATCTCAGTGTTTGGGCAAAGTCAGCCGGAGGTTAGTCTCTGACCCTTCTATCATTTCGACATCCGGTACAGATTCCTTGTCTGTTTCCAGGACCCGATCCTTGTCTGATTTTGTCGCTAAGAACTCTCAGAAAGAGAGGGTGGCTGCAGTGTCCTCCAACCCGGTTCCGTCGGGGAGGACGTTTGTGTCCCCTAATCTACGGAGTATGGTGCTCTCCTGGGCTCATGCCCCTAAGATCGGAGCTCACCTAGGGGTCAAACGTACCACTAAGTCCCTTCTACTGTCCTATTGGTGGCCCCGGTGGCGCCAGGATGTCAAGGACTTTGTTCTCGCGTGTCTTGTCTGTGCGAGAGATAAATCTTTTCGCCAGAGACCAGTGGGTCCTTCCTCCCTGTCACCCATGAAGGATCCTACGCATAGAGAACCTGTTATCACTGCTTCCCGTCCTAAAAGAGAGTACCCTGTACACCGGAGGGGTCACTGTTTCGTGAATCTTCTCTGTGACCCGTTGGACCACATCCTTGCCCCCCGGCTCATGGAGGAAAATGAGCGTCAAGTGGAGGGGGATGTTCAAGGGGGGGGTAATGTTAGGCGTCGGTCTGATGCTGGATTCAAAATGGGTCCAGGACCTTCTGTGGTCTCCCATTTCAGTCCAGCTGGGGCTGATGCTGTTCAACATCGCCTTCAGCCCCAACGCCTAGCTGGTCCGCGAACCCTGTTTGTCTCCCAGGTAGTTGTGCCTAGCAATGTTAAGCCTGGGTTGCAGAGTGAGACAGGGCTTGTGGAATCTAAGTCCAGGTTTTGCCGCACTGAGCATGTCCGTGACCTGGTGGCTCATGATTGGTGGGTTGGCACCCACCTGACCTGGTGACCTGGCACTGCCTGATTGGTTCACGGGTAACGTCACCAATAGCGCGTTGGTGGGCAGGGCTTAGTCTTTAAAAGGCCCGCCCACAAAGATGGCGACACGCTCAGATCATTTGAGCTAGCTGTTTGTGGTGTGCACGCTGACTCCGGGCTCAAAGAGCCATAGTTTCCGCTAGACAGGTTTAGCTCCATAGAGGCAGGTAGCTTCGCTTCACTGACTGGCTCTAACCAGGGGGTTCGCCCTTACACCCCGAGCCGCCTGTGAGTTAAATAGAGAGGGTTTGCTCAGTCCGGTAGCACGCCGGCTGAGTGCTCGAGTACCCGGCGGGAATCACCCGCATGCTAGCGCCATCTCCTATAGTGTAGCGCCTATACCGAAGACAGGGCTACTGCTCATAGTCCGGTCACACGTCTCCCTGCGGTTCTTGGAGATTTTGTGAACCGCTTTAGCGCCAATCCCCATAGCGTAGCACCTGTATCAAAGACAGGGCTACTGCTGTTCCCACGGACGCACGTTTCCCTGCGGTTCTTGGAGATTGTGCGTACCGTCTTTCCCTTCCGTGTGCATTAACACGAAGGGCTAAGATATTTGTTAGGTGCGTCGCCTGTCGCTCTCTCCTCCGTGCAGTAAACGGAGATAGAGCGTACCGCAATACCCTGTCCGGTGTGAAGTTAACACGGAAGGGTTTATCATTTAGTTGTCGTTTGCCTTTCCACCCAGAAAGTGTTCGGCAGCAGTCCTCTAGGCTGCATCGTGGACCCCGGGGTCGGTTGCGTTCCATTAAATAAAGTTGTCTGCAACCGCTCCCCCTAACAGTGGGTCAGAATGGTACGTTTTGATGGCAAGAAGATAAATAGTGTCCATTGATGACTTCTCTAAAGCTGGAATACCATTATAAGACAATGGAAGAATGTCTCATCATTGGATAAAAAGGACGATGGCGCAATCTGCAACTGTTGAGCTTTACAAAACAATTCGTAAGTACTGGAGAACACCTATTTGCAGATTTATATTTTATAGAGTGACCATCTCCTCAAGAAGATCAAGTTCTCCATAGGTGCCTTAATTTTCTTTTTGGTTTTAACAATGTAGTTATTCTGCCTCCTGAAACATTAGATTTTCAGCAGCATTAGGTGCTTTGCAAACTATATATTTGGAAATATTGGTGTGAAAAATGCACCAATTTTGGAGATGGAATGGCCAACTGAAGGGGTTGGAGGAGGATGGATTTTTTATCAGCATGTGTTTGTGTCCTGAAGAACAACATACATGTTGGTAAATTATTTTTGAGTGGCCTGATGGTGCAAAATATTGACACACTTGTTAATTGGTGAGATGGCAACTCTCTTCCCTTTTCTATTCATGTTGTGCCCCTAATATTTCATACAATGTGGGTCAGATGGTACCTTTTGAGGGCAAGAAGATAAATAGTGTCCATTGATGCGATATGGGAAGAACGCACTGATCAATGGATGAAAAGAGTAGTAATTTAATACACAAAAATTGGACTGTGGTGAAAAACATTTAGACAAGGTGGAAACCACCTATTTAACACCTCATAAAGAATGGCCATTTCTACAGGAAGAACAAGTCTTTTAAGATGTTTTCAACTTCTCTAAAATTGGAATACCATGATAAGACAATGGAAGAATGTCTCATCATTGGATAAAAAGGACAATGGCACAATCTGCAACTGTTGAACTTTAGAAAAACAATTAGTAAGTACTGGAGAACACCTATTTGCAGATCTAGCCTTTATAGAGAGACCATCTCCTCAGCAAAATCAAGTTCTCCAAAGGTGCCTTAATTTTCTTTTTGGTTTTAACAAAGTAGTTATTCTGCCTACTGAAACGTTAGATTTTCTGCAGCATTAGGTGCTTTGTAACCAATATATTTGGAAATATTGGTGTTATTCACCAATTTTGGAGATGGAATGGCCAGCTGATGGGGTTGGAGGAGGCTGGATTTTTTAACAGCATATGTGCGTTTCCTGAAGAACAATATACATGTTGGTAAAATATTTTTCAGTGGCCTGATGTTTCAGAATATTTACACGTTTGTCAGTTGGTGAGATGGCAACTCTCTTTCCTCTACTATTCATGTTGTGCCCCAAATATTTCATACAATGTGGGTCAGAATGGTACCTTTTCATGGTAAGAAGATAAATAGTGTCCATTGATGCGATATGGGAAGAACGCACCGATCAATGGATGAAAAGAATAGTAATGCAATACACAAAAATTGGACTGTGCTGCAAAACATATAGACAAGGTGGAAACCATCTATTTAACACCTCATAAAGAATGGCCATTTCTTCAGGAAGAACAAGTCTTTTAAGATGTTTTCACCCTCTCTAAAGCTGGAATACCATGATAAGACAATGGAAGAATGTCTCATCATTGGATAAAAAGGTCGAGGGCGCAATCTGCAACTGTTGAACTTTAGAAAAAGAATTAGTAAGTACTGGAGAACACCTATTTGCAGATCTAGCCTTTATAGAGTGACCATCTCCTCAAGAAGATCAAGTTCTCCAAATGTGCCTTAATTTTCTTTTTGGTTTAACAATGTAGTTATTCTGCCTACTAAAACTTTAGATTTTCTGCAGAATTATTTGCTTTGTAACCTATATATTTGGAAATATTGGTGTTATTCACCAGTTTTGGAGATGGAATGGCCAGCTGAAGGGGTTGGAGGAGGCTGGATTTTTTATCAGCATGTGTTCATTTGCTGAAGAACAACATATATGTTGGTAAATTATTTTTGAGTGGCCTGAATGTGCAAAATATTTAAACGCTTGTCAATTGGTGAGATGGCAAATCTCTTTCCTTTACTATTCATGTTGTTCCCCAAATATTTCATACAATGTGGGTCAGAATGGTACCTTTTGAGGGCAAGAAGATAAATAGTGTTCATTGATGCGATATGGGAAGAACGCACTGATCAATGGATGAAAAGAGTAGTAATGCAATACACAAAAATTGGACTGTGGTGAAAAACATTTAGAGAAGGTGGAAACCACCTATTTAACACCTCATAAAGAATGGCCATTTCTTCAGGAAGAACAAGTCTTTTAAGATGTTTTCAACTTCTCTAAAGCTGGAATACCATGATAAGACAATGGAAGATAGTCTCATCATTGGATAAAAAGGACGATGGCGCAATCTGCAACTGTTGAACTTTAGAAAAACAATTAGTAAGTACTGGAGAACACCTATTTGCAGATCTAGCCTTTATATAGTGACCATCTCCTCAAGAAGATCAAGTTCTCCAAAGGTGCCTTAATTTTCTTTTTGGTTTTAACAATGTAGTTATTCTGTCTACTGAATCGTTAGCTTTTCTGCAGCATTAGGTGCTTTGTAACCTATATATTTGGAAATATTGGTGTTATTCACCAATTTTGGAGATGGAATGGCCAGCAGAAGGGGTTGGAGGAGGCTGGATTTTTTATAAGCATGCGTTCGTTTGCTGAAGAACAACATACATGTTGGTAAAATATTTTTGAGTGTCCTGATGGTGCAAAATATTTACACGCTTGTCATTTGGTGAGATGGCAACTCTCTTTCCTTTACTATTCATGTTGTGCCCCAAATATTTCAAACAATGTGCGTCAGAATGGTACCTTTTGATGGCAAGAAGATAAATAGTGTCCATTGATGCGATATGGGAAGAACACATTGATCAATGGATGAAAAGAATAGTAATGCAATACACAAAAATTGGACTGTGGTGCACAACATATAGACAAGGTGGAAACCACCTATTTAACACCTCATAAAGAATGGACATTTCTTCAGGAAGAACAAGTCTTTAAAGATGTTTTCAACTTCTCTAAAGCTGGAAAACCATGATAATACAATGGAAGAATGTCTCATCATTGGATAAAAAGGACGATGGCGCAATCTGCAACTGTTGAACTTTAGAAAAACAATTAGTAAGTACTGGAGAACACCTATTTGCAGATCTAGCATTTATAGAGTGACCATCTCCTCAGCAAAATCAAGTTCTCCAAAGGTGCCTTAATTTTCTTTTTGATTTTAACAATGTAGTTATTCTGCCTACTGAAACTTTAGATTTTCTGCAGCATTAGGTGCTTTGTAACCTATATATTTGGAAATATTGGTGTGAAAAATGCACCAATTTTGGAGATGGAATGGCCAGGTGAAGGGGTTGGAGGAGGCTGGATTTTTTATCAGCATGTGTTTGTGTCCTGAAGAACAACATACATGTTGGTAAATTATTTTTGAGTAGCCTCATGGTGCAAAATATTTACACGCTTGTTAACTGGTGAGATGGCAACTCTCTTTGTTTTACTATTCATGTTGTGCCCCAAATATTTCATACAGTGTGGGTCAGAATGGTACCTTTTGATGGCAAGAAGATAAATAATGTCCATTGATGCGATATGGGAAGAACGCACTGATCAATGGATGAAAAGAGTAGTAATGCAATTCACAAAAATTGGACTGTGGTGAAAAACATTTAGAGAAGGTGGAAACCACCTATTTAACACCTCTTAACGAATGGCCATTTCTTCAGGAAGAACAAGTCTTTTAAGATGTTTTCAACTTCCCTAAGGCTGGAATACCATGATAAGACAATGGAAGATAGTCTCATCATTGGATAAAAAGGACGATGGCGCAATCTGCAACTGTTGAACTTTAGGAAAACAATTAGTAAGTACTGGAGAACACCTATTTGCAGATCTAGCCTTTATAGAGTGACCATCTCCTCAGCAAGATCAAGTTCTCCAAAGATGCCTTAACTTTCTTTTTGGTTTTAACAATGTAGTTATTCTGCCTAACGAAATGTTAGATTTTCTGCAGCATTAGGTGCTTTGTAACCTATATATTTGGAAATATTGGTGTTATTCACCAGTTTTGGAGATGGAATGGCCAGGTGAAGGGGTTGGAGGAGGCTGGATTCTTTATCAGCATGTGTTTGTGTCCTGAAGAACAACATACATGTTGGTAAATTATTTTTGAGTAGCCTCATGGTGCAAAATATTTACACGCTTGTTAACTGGTGAGATGGCAACTCTCTTTCCTTTACTATTCATGTTGTGCCCCAAATATTTCATACAATGTGGGTCAGAATGGTACCTTTTGATGGCAAGAAGATAAATAGTGTCCATTGATGTGATATGGGAAGAACGCCCCGATCAATGGATGAAAAGAATAGTAATGCAATACACAAAAATTGGACTGTGGTGCAAAACATATAGACAAGGTGGAAACCACCTATTTAACACCTCATAAAGAATGGCCATTTCTTCAGGAAGAACTTGTCTTTTAAGATGTTTTCACTTTCTCTAAAGCTGCAATACCATGATAAGACAATGGAAGAATGTCTCATCATTGAATAAAAAGGACAATGGCGCAATCTGCAACTGTTGAACTTTAGAAAAACTATTAGTAAGTACTGGAGAACACCTATTTGCAGATCTAGCCTTTATAGAGAGACCATCTCCTCAGCAAGATCAGGTTCTCCAAAGGTGCCTTAATTTTCTTTTTGGTTTTAACAATGTAGTTATTCTGCCTACCGAAACTTTAGATTTTCTGCAGCATTAGGTGCTTTGTAACCTATATATTTGGAAATATTGGTGTTATTCACCAGTTTTGGAGATGGAATGGCCAGCTGAAGGGGTTGGAGGAGGCTGGATTTTTTAACGGCATATGTGCGTGTCCTGAAGAACAACATACATGTTGCTAAATTATTTTTCAGTGGCCTGATGGTGCAGAATATTTACACGCTTGCCAATTGGTGAGATGGCAACTCTCTTTCCTTTACTATTCATGTTGTGCCCTAAATATTTCATACAATGAGGGTCAGAATGGTACGCCTTGATGGCAAGAAGATAAATAGTGTCCATTGATGCGATATGGGAAGAACGCACCGATCAATGGATGAAAAGACTAGTAATGCAATACACAAAAATTGGACTGTGGTGCAAAACATATAGAGAAGGTGGAAACCACCTATTTAACACCTCATAAAGAATGGCCATTTCTTCAGGAAGAACAAGTCTTTTAAGATGTTTTCAACTTCTCTAAAGATGGAATACCATGATAAAACAATGGAAGAATGTCTCATCATTGGATAAAAAGGACAATGGCACAATGTGCAACTGTTGAACTTTAGAAAAACAATTAGTAAGTACTGGAGAACACCTATTTGCAGATCTAGCCTTCATAGAGAGACCATCTCCTCAGCAAGATCAAGTTCTCCAAAGGTGCCGTTATTTTCTTTTTGGTTTTAACAATGTAGTTATTCTGCCTAACGAAACGTTAGATTTTCTGCAGCATTAGGTGCTTTGTAACCTATATATTTGGAAATATTGGTGTTATTCACCAGTTATGGAGATGGAATGGCCAGCTGAAGGGGTTGGAGGAGGCTGGATTTTTATCAGCATGTGTTCGTGTCCTGAAGAACAACATACATGTTGGTAAATTATTTTTGAGTGGCCTGATGGTGCAGAATATTTACACGCTTGTCAATTGGTGAGATGGCAACTCTCTTTGTTTTACTATTCATGTTGTGCCTCAAATATTTCATACAATGTGGGTCAGAATGGTACCTTTTGATGGCAAGAAGATAAATAGTGTCCATTGATGCGATATGGGAAGAACGCACCGATCAATGGATGAAAAGAATAGTAATGCTTTACACAAAAATTGGACTGTGGTGCAAAACATATAGACAAGGTGGAAACCACCTATTTAACACCTCATAAAGAATGGCCATTTCTTCAGGAAGAACAAGTCTTTTAAGATGTTTTCAGCTTCTCTAAAGCTGGAATACCATGATAAGACAATGGAAGAATGTCTCATCATTGGATAAAAAGGACGATGGCACAATCTGCAACTGTTGAACTCTAGAAAAACAATTAGTAAGTACTGGAGAACACCTATTTGCAGATCTAGCCTTTATAGAGTGACCATCTCCTCAGCAAGATCAAGTTCTCCAAAGATGCCTTAACTTTCTTTTTGGTTTTAACAATGTAGTTATTCTGCCTAACGAAATGTTAAATTTTCTGCAGCATTAGGTGCTTTGTAACCTATATATTTGGAAATATTGGTGTTATTCACCAGTTATGGAGATGGAATGGCCAGCTGAAGGGGTTGGAGGAGGCTGGATTTTTATCAGCATGTGTTCGTGTCCTGAAGAACAACATACATGTTGGTAAATTATTTTTGAGTGGCCTGATGGTGCAGAATATTTACACGCTTGTCAATTGGTGAGATGGCAGCTCTCTTTCCTTTACAATTCATGTTGTGCCCCAAATATTTCATACAATGTGGGTCAGAATGGTACCTTTTGATGGCAAGAAGATAAATAGTGTCCATTGATGCGATATGGGAAGAACGCACCGATCAATGGATGAAAAGAATAGTAATGCAATACAGAAATATTGGACTGTGGTGAAAAACATTTATAGAAGGTGGAAACCACCTATTTAACATCTCATAAAGAATGGCCATTTCTTCAGGAAGAACAAGTCTTTTAAGATGTTTTCAACTTCTCTAAAGTTGGAATACCATGATAAGACAATGGAAGAATGTCTCATCATTGGATAAAAAGGACGATGAGACAATCTGCAACTGTTGAACTTTAGAAAAAGAAATAATAAGTACTGGAGAACACCTATTTGCAGATCTAGCCTTTATAGAGTGACCATCTCCTCAGCAAGATCAAGTTCTCCAAAGGTGCCTTAATTTTCTTTTTGGTTTTAACAATGTAGTTATTCTGTCTACTGAAACGTTAGATTTTCTGCAGCATTAGGTGCTTTGTAACCTATATATTTGGAAATATTGGTGTTATTCACCAATTTTGGAGATGGAATGGCCAGCTGAAGGGGTTGGAGGAGGCTGGATTTTTTATCAGCATGTGTTCTTATGCTGAAGAACAACATACATGTTGGTAAATTATTTTTCAGCGGCCTGATGTTTCAGAATATTTATACGCTTGTCAATTGGTGAGATGGCAACTCTCTATCCTTTACTATTCATGTTGTGCCCCAAATATTTCATACAATGTGGGTCAGAATGGTACCTTTTGATGGCAAGAAGATAAATAGTGTCCATTGATGCGATATGGGAAGAACGCACCGATCAATGGATGAAAAAATAGTAATGCAATACACAAAAATTGGACTGTGGTGCAAAACATATAGACAAGGTGGAAACCACCTATTTAACACCTCATAAAGAATGGCCATTTCTTCAGGAAGAACAAGTCTTTTAAGATGTTTTCACCTTCTCTAAAGCAGGAATACCAAAATAAGACAATGGAAGAATGTCTCATCATTGGATAGAAAGGACGATGGCACAATCTGCAACTGTTGAACTTTAGAAAAAAAATTAGTAAGTACTGGAGAACACCTATTTGCAGATCTAGCCTTTATAGAGTGACCAAGTCCTCAGCAAAATCAAGTTCTCCAAAGGTGCCTTAATTTTCTTTTTGGTTTTAACAATGTAGTTATTCTGCCTACTGAAACTTTAGATTTTCTGCACCATTAGGTGCTTTGTAACCAATATATTTGGAAATATTGGTGTTATTCCCCAATTTTGGAGATGGAATGGCCAGCTGAAGGGTTTGGAGGAGGCTGGATTTTTTAACATCATATGTGCGTGTCCTGAAGAACAACATACATTTTGGTAAATTATTTTTCAGTGGCCTGATGTTTCAGAATACTTACACGCTTGTCAATTGGTGATATGGCAACTCTCTTTCCTTTACTATTCATGTTGTGCCCCAAATATTTCAAACAATGTGGGTCAGAATGGTACCTTTTGATGGCAAGGAGATAAATAGTGTCCATTGATGCGATATGGGAAGAACGCACCGATCAATGGGTGAAAAGAATAGTAATGCAATGCACAAAAATTGGACTGTGGTCAAAACATATCGACAAGGTGGAAACCACCTATTTAACACCTCATAAAGAATGGCCATTTCTTCAGGAAGAACAAGTCTTTTAAGATGTTTTCAACTTCTCTAAAGCTGGAATACCATGATAAGACAATGGAAGAATGTCTCATAATTGGATAAAAAGGACGATGGCACAATCTGCAACTGTTGAACTTTAGAAAAAGAATTAGTAAGTACTGGAGAACACCTATATGCAGATCTAGCCTTTATAGAGTGACCATCTCCTCAGCAAGATCAAGTTCTCCAAAGGTGCCTTAATTTTCTTTTTGGTTTTAACAATGTATTTATTCTGCCTACTGAAATGTTAGATTTTCTGCAGCATTAGGTGCTTTGTAACCTATATATTTGGAAATATTGGTGTGAAAAATGCACCAATTTTTAGATAGAATG
This sequence comes from Phyllobates terribilis, assembly GCF_046119375.1. Lineage (NCBI taxonomy): Eukaryota > Metazoa > Chordata > Amphibia > Anura > Dendrobatidae > Phyllobates > Phyllobates terribilis. Next base: position 3,464,950 of record NW_027362944.1, on the reverse strand, counting down.
GCCAGCTGAACGGGTTGGAGGAGGCTGGATTTTTTATCAGCATGTGTTCGTGTCCTGAAGAACAACACACATGTTGGTAAATTATTTTTGAGTGTCCTACTGGTGCAGAATATTTACATGCTTGTCAGTTGGTGAGTGGCAACTCTCTTTCCTTTACTATTCATGTTGTGCCCCAAATATTTCATACAATGTGGGTCAGAATGGTACGTTTTGATGGCAAGAAGATAGTGTCCATTGATGCGATATGGGAAGAACGCACTGATCAATGGATGAAAAGAATAGTAATGCAATACACAAAAATTGGACTGTGGTGCAAAACATATAGAGAAGGTGGAAACCACCTATTTAACACCTCATAAAGAATGGCCATTTCTTCAGGAAGAACAAGTCTTTTAAGATGTTTTCAACTTCTCTAAAGCTGGAATACCATGATAAGACAATGGAAGAATGTCTCATCATTGGATAAAAAGGACGATGGCGCATTCTGCAACTGTTAAACTTTAGAAAAACCATTAGTAAGTACTGGAGAACACCTATTTGCAGATCTAGCCTTTATAGGGTGACCATCTCCTCAAGAAGATCAAGTTCCCCATAGGTGCCTTCATTTTCTTTTTGGTTTTAACAATGTAGTCATTCTGCCTCCTGAAACGTTAGATTTTCTGCAGCATTAGGTGCTTTGTAACCAATATATTTGGAAACATTGGTGTTATTCACCAATTTTAGAGATGGAATGGCCAGCTGAAGGGGTTGGAGGAGGCTGGATTTTTTAACAGCATATGTGCGTTTCATGAAGAACAATATACATGTTTGTAAATTATTTTTCAGTGGCCTGATGTTTCAGAATATTTTCACGCTTGTCAATTGGTGAGATGGCAACTCTCTTTCCTCTACTATTCATATTGTGCCCCAAATATTTCATACAATGTCAGTCAGAATGGTACCTTTTGATGGTTAGAAGATAAATAGTGTCCATTGATGCGATATGGGAAGAACGCACCGATCAATGGATGAAAAGAATAGTAATGCTTTACACAAAAATTGGACTGTGGTGCAAAACATATAGACAAGGTGGAAACCACCTATTTAACACCTCATAAAGAATGGCCATTTCTTCAGGAAGAACAAGTCTTTTAAGATGTTTTCAGCTTCTCTAAAGCTGGAATACCATGATAAGACAATGGAAGAATGTCTCATCATTGGATAAAAAGGACGATGGCACAATCTGCAACTGTTGAACTCTAGAAAAACAATTAGTAAGTACTGGAGAACACCTATTTGCAAATCTAGCCTTTATAGAGTGACCATCTCCTCAGCAAGATCAAGTTCTCCAAAGGTGCCTTAATTTTCTTTTTGGTTTTAACAATGTAGTTAGTCTGTCTACTGAAACTTTAGATTTTCTGCAGCATTAGTTGCTTTTTAACCTATATATTTGGAAATATTGGTGTTATTCACCAGTTTTGGAGATGGAATGGCCAGCTAAAGGGGTTGGAGGAGGCTGGATTTTTATCAGCATGTGTTCGTGTCCTGAAGAACAACATACATGTTGGTAAATTATTTTTGAGTGGCCTGATGGTGCAGAATATTTACACGCTTGTCAATTGGTGAGATGGCAACTCTCTTTCCTTTACTATTCATGTTGTGCCCCAAATATTTCATACAATGTGGGTCAGAATGGTACCTTTTGATGGCAAGAAGATAAATAGTGTCCATTGATGTGATATGGGACGAACGCACCGATCAATGGATGAAAAGAATAGTAATGCAATACACAAAAATTGGACTGTGGTGCAAAACATATAGACAAGGTGGAAACCACCTATTTAACACCTCATAAAGAATGGCCATTTGTTCAGGAAGAACAAGTCTTTTAAGATGTTTTCAACTTCTCTAAAGCTGGAATACCATGATAAGACAATGGAAGAATGTCTCATCATTGGATAAAATGGACGATGGCGCAATCTGCAACTGTTGAACTTTAGAAAAACAATTCGTAAGTACTGGAGAACACCTATTTGCAGATCTAGCCTTTATAGAGTGACCATCTCCTCAAGAAGATCAAGTTCTCCAAAGGTGCCTTAATTTTCTTTTTGGATTTAACAATGTAGTTATTCTGTCTACTGAAACTTTAGACTTTCTGCAGCATTAGGTGATTTGTAACCAATATATTTGGAAACATTGGTGTTATTCACCAATTTTAGAGATGGAATGGCCAGCTGAAGGGGTTGGAGGAGGCTGGATTTTTTAACAGCATATGTGCGTTTCATGAAGAACAATATACATGTTTGTAAATTATTTTTCAGTGGCCTGATGTTTCAGAATATTTTCACGCTTGTCAGTTGGTGAGATGGCAACTCTCTTTCCTCTACTATTCATGTTGTGCCCCAAATATTTCATACAATGTCAGTCAGAATGGTACCTTTTGATGGTTAGAAGATAAATAGTGTCCATTGATGCGATATGGGAAGAATGCACCAATCAATGGATGAAAAGAATAGTAATGCAATACACAAAAATTGGACTGTGGCGCAAAACATTTAGAAAAGGTGGAAACCACCTATTTAACACCTCATAAATAATGGCTATTTCTTCAGGAAGAATAAGTCTTTTAAGATGTTTTCAACTTCCCTAAGGCTGGAATACCATGATAAGACAATGGAAGATAGTCTCATCATTGGATAAAAAGGACGATGGCGCAATCTGCAACTGTTGAACTTTAGGAAAACAATTAGTAAGTACTGGAGAACACCTATTTGCAGATCTAGCCTTTATAGAGTGACCATCTCCTCAGCAAGATCAAGTTCTTCAAAGGTGCCTTAATTTTATTTTTGGTTTTAACAATGTAGTTATTCTGTCTACTGAAACATTAGATTTTCTGCAGCATTAGGTGCTTTATAACCTATATATTTGGAAATATTTGTGTGAAAAATGAACCAATTTTGGAGATGGAATGGTCAGCTGAAGGGGTTGGAGGAGGCTGGATTTTTTATCAGCATGTGGTCGTGTCCTGAAGAACAACATACATGTTGGTAAATTATTTTTGAGTGGCCTGATGGTGCAAAATATTTACACGCTTGTCAATTGGTGAGATGGCAACTCTCTTTCCTTTACTATTCATGTTGTGACCCAAATATTTCATAAAATGTGGGTCAGAATGGTACCTTTTGATGGCAAGAAGATAAATAGTGTCCATTGATGCGATATGGGAAGAACGCACCGATCAATGGATGAAAAGAATAGTAATGCAATACACAAAAATTGGACTGTGGTGCAAAACATATAGACAAGGTGGAAACCACCTATTTAACACCTCATAAAGAATGGCCATTTGTTCAGGAAGAACAAGTCTTTTAAGATGTTTTCAACTTCTCTAAAGCTGGAATACCATGATAAGACAATGGAAGAATGTCTCATCATTGGATAAAATGGACGATGGCGCAATCTGCAACTGTTGAATGTAACATACCTGGCGGCGTCCTTGCATAGTGGTCCATCTCCCACTGTGCAAGAGAGCGCACTTGATCTCCTGTCCAGAATGTCTCTCTGGCTTCCCTCCATGCTGTCTGTTTGTGTCTGTTTCTGCTGCTTAAGGGCGGCGCCCGATCACTTCCTGCTTTTTGTACCTGCTGTGGGTCACACCCCTTGTGCGTCCTCAGCCTATTGCTGTCTGACACTTGGTATATAGCTCAGCAGCTCCCTTCTATCCCTGCCTGAGCATAGTGTTTCCTTCAGTGTGTGCTTGCACTCTGAAGGTGCCAGGTCCCGTTCTCTGTTTCCTTGTCTGCCTTTCCTGGAGGCTGTATTTCCAGGCCTGTCTGAACTGAGTCCTGTATGTCTCCTGCTTTGCGGTGTCAGTTCCCGTGTCTGAACTGAGTCCTGTATGTCTCCTGCTTTGCGGTGTCAGTTCCCGTGTCTGAACTGAGTCCTGTATGTCTCCTGCTTTGCGGTATTAGTTCCCGTGTCTGAACTGAGTCCTTTCTGTGTTCTCTTGTCTGTCCTGTCTGAACACGCTCCTAGCCTGTTCCTCCCGCCTTCTAGGGGCCGATTACCTAGACCCGCTCCTGTATCTTGTCTGTCCTGTCTGAACACGCTCCTAGCCTGTTCCTCCCGCCTTCTAGGGGCCGATTACCTAGACCCGCTCCTGTATCTTGTCTGTCCTGTCTGAACTCGCTCCTAGCCTGTTCCTCCCGCCTTCTAGGGGCCGATTACCTAGACCCGCTCCTGTATCTTGTCTGTCCTGTCTGAACACGCTCCTTGCCTGTTCGTCCTGCCTCTCTGGGGGCAGTATTCCCAGACCCGCTCCTGTATCCCGCTGCAGTGTCGGTCTCCTCCGTACACTCAGTTCCAGTCTGAACTCTCTCCTATCCTTTACCTGTTTTGCCTCTATGTCCGTTCCCTTCCCTTTTCTGCAGAGTCTGAACTCGTACCTAACTCCTGCCTGTTGTCCCTGTCCTCCCGTTTGTGAGTTTGTGGTCCACTCGCTACTTCACTGCAGGTACCCTGTGGGTGTCTGGCTCTGCCTTTCCCTTCCTGTCTGTTCCGTGTGAACAGAGCCCTGTCCTCCCTGCTCAGCCTTGTCGGCACTCTAGCTGTGCTTGCCTGTACCCCTCTGCCTGTATTGTTCCTGAGTCCCAGTGTGTACTGGTTCCTCTCCCGCCTGTGTTCCTACCTGCTAGTGCCTCCCTGTCTGCACTCTTGCTGTGCTTGCCTGTACCCCCCTGCCTACTTACTCGCCTGCCTGCATACCAGTCGTGCCTGCCTATACCCACCAGTCTGTGTGCCAGCCTACCAGCCTGTTCCAGTAATCCCTGTGTGGGTCAACCCCCGTGTCCGGAGTTTGACCTGGAGTAGCACCTGGTCCCTCTGCCCGGTTTCTCCCTGGTGCACTGGCGTCGTATGCCGTCGTGCCATCTTGGTCGGATCGGCCAGATACTTAGTTACGCCCCTCCAGGCACTCTCCGGTTCATGGTCCAGTGGAACCACTTCAACCGCACACGCCAGTCTGTCCGGGCGTGTGCATAACAGCATGCTCAGGCCATGGTTCCCGTTGAGCCCCACGGCCTTCGCTCTCTGAGAAGTTTTCCAGCGAATACATGCATTAAAATAAATAAATAAAATTTTTTTTCCTTAGCTGAGTTCCAGGCGAATTACGCACCGTCCAGATGGATCTATCAGCTCTCGTTCCTGCGGATCCGCCACGTTACTATGGGGATCCAAGACAGTGTCGTGCATTTGTGGAGCAATGCATGCTACACTTTAAGGCCTACCCTCTCTATTTTCCTTCCGATTGGGCTAAAGTGGCCTTTATTATGTCTTACCTGGCGGGTGATGCCTTGGAATGGATCAACCCCCTATATGAAACACAGGATCCGATCCTCCTGGACCTAATGGCCTTCCTGGTGGCCTTTCTAATGGTCTTCGATGATCCTAACCCGGAGGCTCCTGCTGAAGCTTCACCTCCCAATATCCCGGAGCAGCCCCGATGGGTAATGTGTGTGGATAGCGCAATAGTCCTCCAGCCCAATGAGACTACTGCCCACCCAGAATCCTCACAGGGTGACTACGCTTTCCGGAATACTTCTCTCAACCTCAAGAGGCAAGCCGTCACGCCAGGGTCTGTCCTCCCTGAGACCTCCTGACCCCAACCTTGAAGTCCCTACTGAAGCTTCATCTCCCTGTATCCCGGAGAAACCCCAATGGGTAATGTGCGTGGGTAGTGCACCAGTTCTCCTGCCCGAAGAGACTTCTGCCCATCCAGACTCCACACAGGAGAACTTCCTGCACCCGGCATCAGATGCTTCTCTCTCTTTAACCGGTGTGCATGTCCAAGGATGCTCCAAAGCTGTGGTTACCTCTGAGTCTGTGCACCTCTACTACCTGGCGGAGGATCCCCTGTTGCCTCCTGAATCCTCCGGGATACCACTCGATGACAAATGGAGAGAGACTTCTCTACACCCGGTACTCAATACTTTGTCCGCTTCGTCCTGTGAGCCTGACAATGGGTACCCCAAAGTGGTAGTTACCTCCGAGTCTCTACACCCCTCCGACCAGGCGGAGGATCTCCAGTTGTCTCCTGAACCCTTCGGGGTGCTACCTGGTAGCGAAAGGACAGAGACTCTCCTATACTCTGTACCTGATACCTCGCTCGCTTCGTCCAGTGAGTCCAACCTAGTGTACTCCGAAGCAGAGGTTACTCCCGAGTCTCTACACCCCTCCGACCAGGCGGAGGACCTCCAGTTGTGTTCAGAACCCTTTGGGGTGCCACCTGGTGGTGAAAGGACAGAGACTCTCCTATACTCTGTACCTGATACCTCGCTTGCTTCGTCCAGTGAGTCCAACCTAGTGTACTCTGAAGCAGAGGTTACCCGTGAGTCTCTACACCCCTCTGACCAGGCGGAGGACCTCCAGTTGTGTTCAGAACCCTTCGGGGTGCCACCTGGTGGTGAATGGACAGAGACTTTCCTATACTCGGTACCCGATACCTCTCCTGCTTCCTCCAGTGAGTCCGACCTAGTGTACTCTGAAGCAGTTGTTTTCTCTGAGCCTCTGCACTCTTCTGACCCGGCGGAGGACCTCCAGTTGTTTCCTGAATCCTCCGGGGTACCACCAGATAACAAAGAGACAGTGACTTTTCCTCATTATGTACCTGATAACCCGTCTATTTTTTCCTGTGAGCTTGACAAGATGTACCTCGAAGCAGAGATTACCCTCAAGTCTCTGTCCCCCTCCAACCCAGTGAACGACTGGTCCTCGAATTCCCTGCGGAAGATTCTGGCAGGCCTGAAGAAGAGGGGGCGTAAGGGGGGAGGTACTGTAACATACCTGGCGGCGTCCTTGCATAGTGGTCCATCTCCCACTGTGCAAGAGAGCGCACTTGATCTCCTGTCCAGAATGTCTCTCTGGCTTCCCTCCATGCTGTCTGTTTGTGTCTGTTTCTGCTGCTTAAGGGCGGCGCCCGATCACTTCCTGCTTTTTGTACCTGCTGTGGGTCACACCCCTTGTGCGTCCTCAGCCTATTGCTGTCTGGCACTTGGTATATAGCTCAGCAGCTCCCTTCTATCCCTGCCTGAGCATAGTGTTTCCTTCAGTGTGTGCTTGCACTCTGAAGGTGCCAGGTCCCGTTCTCTGTTTCCTTGTCTGCCTTTCCTGGAGGCTGTATTTCCAGGCCTGTCTGAACTGAGTCCTGTATGTCTCCTGCTTTGCGGTGTCAGTTCCCGTGTCTGAACTGAGTCCTGTATGTCTCCTGCTTTGCGGTGTCAGTTCCCGTGTCTGAACTGAGTCCTGTATGTCTCCTGCTTTGCGGTATTAGTTCCCGTGTCTGAACTGAGTCCTTTCTGTGTTCTCTTGTCTGTCCTGTCTGAACACGCTCCTAGCCTGTTCGTCCTGCCTCTCTGGGGGCAGTATTCCCAGACCCGCTCCTGTATCCCGCTGCAGTGTCGGTCTCCTCCGTACACTCAGTTCCAGTCTGAACTCTCTCCTATCCTTTACCTGTTTTGCCTCTATGTCCGTTCCCTTCCCTTTTCTGCAGAGTCTGAACTCGTACCTAACTCCTGCCTGTTGTCCCTGTCCTCCCGTTTGTGAGTTTGTGGTCCACTCGCTACTTCACTGCAGGTACCCTGTGGGTGTCTGGCTCTGCCTTTCCCTTCCTGTCTGTTCCGTGTGAACAGAGCCCTGTCCTCCCTGCTCAGCCTTGTCTGCACTCTAGCTGTGCTTGCCTGTACCCCTCTGCCTGTATTGTTCCTGAGTCCCAGTGTGTACTGGGTCCTATCCCGCCTGTGTTCCTACCTGCTAGTGCCTCCCTGTCTGCACTCTTGCTGTGCTTGCCTGTACCCCCCTGCCTGCTTACTCGCCTGCCTGCATACCAGTCGTGCCTGCCTATACCCACCAGTCTGTGTGCCAGCCTACCAGCCTGTTCCAGTAATCCCTGTGTGGGTCAACCCCCGTGTCCGGAGTTTGACCTGGAGTAGCACCTGGTCCCTCTGCCCGGTTTCTCCCTGGTGCACTGGCGTCGTATGCCGTCGTGCCATCTTGGTCGGATCGGCCAGATACTTAGTTACGCCCCTCCAGGCACTCTCCGGTTCATGGTCCAGTGGAACCACTTCAACCGCACACGCCAGTCTGTCCGGGCGTGTGCATAACATTGAACTTTAGAAAAACAATTAGTAAGTACTGGAGAACACCTATTTGCAGATCTAGCCCTTATAAAGTGACCATCTCCTCAAGAAGATCAAGTTCTCCAAAGGTGCCTTAATTTTCTTTTTGGTTTTAACAATGTATTTATTCTGTCTACTGAAACTTTAGACTTTCTGCAGCATTAGGTGCTTTGTAACCAATATATTTGGAAATATTGGTGTTATTCACCAATTTTGGAGATGGAATGGCCAGCTGAAGGGGTTGGAGGAGGCTAAATTTTTTAACAGCATATGTGCGTTTCTTGAAGAACAATATACATGTTGGTAAATTATTTTTCAGTGGCCTGATGTTTCAGAATATTTACACGCTTGTCAATTGGTGAGATGGCAACTCTCTTTCCTCTACTATTCATGTTGTGCCCCAAATATTTCATACAATGTCGGTCAGAATGGTACCTTTTGATGGTAAGAAGATAAATAGTGTCCATTGATGCGATATGGGAAGAATGCACCAATCAATGGATGAAAAGACTAGTAATGCAATACACAAAAATTGGACTCTGGTGAAAAACATTTAGAGTAGGTGGAAACCACCTATTTAACACCTCATAAAGAATGGCCATTTCTTCAGAAAGAACAAGTCTTTTAAGATGTTTTCAACTTCTCTAAAGCTGGAATACCATGATAAGACAATGGAAGAATGTGTCATCATTGGATAAAAAGGACAATGGCACAATGTGCAACTGTTGAACTTTAGAAAAACAATTAGTAAGTACTGGAAAACACCTATTTGCAGATCTAGCCTTTATAGAGTGTCCATCTCCTCAGGAAGATCAAGTTCTCCAAAGGTGCCTTAATTTTATTTTTGGTTTTAGCAATGTAGTTATTTTGTCTACTGAAACTTTAGATTTTCTGCAGCATTAGGTGCTTTGTAACCTATGTATTTGGAAATATTGGTGTTATTCACCAATTTTTGAGATGGAATGGCCAGCTGAAGGGGTTGGAGGAGGCTGGATTTTTTATCAGCATGTGTTCTTATGCTGAAGAACAACATACATGTTGGTAAATTATTTTTCAGCGGCCTGATGTTTCAGAATATTTACACGCTTGTAAATTGGTGAGATGGCAACTCTCTTTCCTTTACTATTCACGTTGTGCCCCAAATATTTCATACAATGTGGGTCAGAATGGTACCTTTTGAATGCAAGAAAATAAATAGTGTCCATTGATGCGATATGGGAAGAACGCACTGATCAATGGATGAAAAGAATAGTAATGCAATACAGAAATATTGGACTGTGGTGAAAAACATTTATAGAAGGTGGAAACCACCTATTTAACATCTCATAAAGAATGGCCATTTCTTCAGTAAGAACAAGTCTTTTAAGATGTTTTCAACTTCTCTAAAGCTGGAATACCATGATAAGACAATGGAAGAATGTCTCATCATTGGATAAAAAGGACGATGAGACAATCTGCAACTGTTGAACTTTAGAAAAAGAAATAATAAGTACTGGAGAACACCTATTTGCAGATCTAGCCTTTATAGAGTGACCATCTCCTCAGCAAGATCAAGTTCTTCAAAGGTGCCTTAATTTTATTTTTGGTTTTAACAATGTAGTTATTCTGTCTACTGAAACATTAGATTTTCTGCAGCATTAGGTGCTTTATAACCTATATATTTGGAAATATTTGTGTGAAAAATGAACCAATTTTGGAGATGGAATGGCCAGCTAAAGGGGTTGGAGGAGGATGAATTTTTTATCAGCATGTGTTCTTTTGCTGAAGAACAACATACATGTTGGTAAATTATTTTTGAGTGTCCTGATGGTGCAAAATATTTATACGCTTGTCAATTGGTGAGATGGCAACTCTCTATCCTTTACTATTCATGTTGTGCCCCAAATATTTCATACAATGTGGGTCAGAATGGTACCTTTTGATGGCAAGAAGATAAATAGTGTCCATTGATGCGATATGGGAAGAACGCACCGATCAATGGATGAAAAAATAGTAATGCAATACACAAAAATTGGACTGTGGTGCAAAACATATAGACAAGGTGGAAACCACCTATTTAACACCTCATAAAGAATGGCCATTTCTTCAGGAAGAACAAGTCTTTTAAGATGTTTTCACCTTCTCTAAAGCAGGAATACCAAAATAAGACAATGGAAGAATGTCTCATCATTGGATAGAAAGGACGATGGCACAATCTGCAACTGTTGAACTTTAGAAAAAGAATTAGTAAGTACTGGAGAACACCTATTTGCAGATCTAGCCTTTATAGAGTGACCAAGTCCTCAGCAAAATCAAGTTCTCCAAAGGTGCCTTAATTTTCTTTTTGGTTTTAACAATGTAGTTATTCTGCCTACTGAAACTTTAGATTTTCTGCACCATTAGGTGCTTTGTAACCTATATATTTGGAAATATTGGTGTTATTCCCCAATTTTGGAGATGGAATGGCCAGCTGAAGGGTTTGGAGGAGGCTGGATTTTTTAACATCATATGTGCGTGTCCTGAAGAACAACATACATTTTGGTAAATTATTTTTCAGTGGCCTGATGTTTCAAAATACTTACACGCTTGTCAATTGGTGAGATGGCAACTCTCTTTCCTTTACTATTCATGTTGTGCCCCAAATATTTCAAACAATGTGGGTCAGAATGGTACGTTTTGATGGCAAGGAGATAAATAGTGTCCATTGATGCGATATGGGAAGAACGCACCGATCAATGGGTGAAAAGAATAGTAATGCAATGCACAAAAATTGGACTGTGGTCAAAACATATCGACAAGGTGGAAACCACCTATTTAACACTTCATAAAGAATGGCCATTTCTTCAGGAAGAACAAGTCTTTTAAGATGTTTTCAACTTCTCTAAAGCTGGAATACCATGATAAGACAATGGAAGAATGTCTCATCATTGGATAAAAAGGACGATGGCACAATCTGCAGCTGTTGAACTTTAGAAAAAGAATTAGTAAGTACTGGAGAACACCTATATGCAGATCTAGCCTTTATAGAGTGACCATCTCCTCAGCAAGATCAAGTTCTCCAAAGGTGCCTTAATTTTCTTTTTGGTTTTAACAATGTATTTATTCTGCCTACTGAAACTTTAGATTTTCTGCAGCATTAGGTGCTTTGTAACCTATATATTTGGAATATTGAAGTTATTCACCAATTTTGGAGATGGAATGGCCAGCTGAAGGGGTTGGAGGAGGCTGGATTTTTTATCAGCATGTGGTCGTGTCCTGAAGAACAACATACATGTTGGTAAATTATTTTTGAGTGGCCTGATGGTGCAAAATATTTACACGCTTGTCAATTGGTGAGATGGCAACTCTCTTTCCTTTACTATTCATATTGTGACCCAAATATTTTATACCATGTGGGTCAGAATGGTACCTTTTGATGGCAAGAAGATAAATAGTGTCCATTGATGCGATATGGGAAGAACGCACTGATCAATGGATGAAAAGAGTAGTAATGCAATTCACAAAAATTGGACTGTGGTGAAAAACATATAGACAAGGTGGAAACCACCTATTTAACACCTCATAAAGAATGGCCATTTCTTCAGGAAGAACAAGTCTTTTAAGATGTTTTCAACTTCTCTAAACTTGGAATACCATGATAAGACAATGGAAGAATGTCTCATCATTGGATAAAAAGGACGATAGCACAATCTGCAACTGTTGAACTTTAGAAAAACAATGAGTAAGTACTGGAGAACACCTATTTGCAGATCTAGCCTTTATAGAGTGACCATCACCTCAAGAAGATCAAGTTCTCCAAAGGTGCCTTAATTTTCTTTTTGGTTTTAACAATGTAGTTATTCTGCCTACCGAAACTTTAGATTTTCTGCAGCATTGGGTGCTTTGTAACCTATATATTTTGAAATATTGGTTTTATTCACCAATTTTGGAGATGGAATGGCCAGCTGAAGGCGTTGGAGGAGGTTGGATTTTTTATCAGCATGTGTTCGTTTGCTGAAGAACAACATACATGTTGGTAAATTATTTTTGAGTGTCCTGATGGTGCAAAATATTTACATGCTTGTCAATTGGTTAGATGGCAACTCTCTTTCCTTTACTATTCATGTTGTGCCCCAAATATTTCATACAATGTGGGTCAGAATGGTACCTTTTGATGGCAAGAAGATAAATAGTGTCCATTGATGCGATATGGGAAGAACGCACTGATCAATGGATGAAAAGAGTAGTAATGCAATACACAAAAATTGGACTGTGGTGCAATACATATAGACAAGGTGGAAACCACCTATTTAACACCTCATAAAGAATGGCCATTTCTTCAGGAAGAACAAGTCTTTTAAGATGTTTTCAACTTTTCTAAAGCTAGAATACCATGATAAGACAATGGAATAATGCCGCATCATTGGATAAAAAGGACGATGGCGCAATCTGCAACTGTTGAACTTTAGAAAAACAATTACTAAGTACTGGAGAACACCTATTTGCAGATCTAGCCTTTATAGAGTGACCATCTCCTCAAGAAGATCAAGTTCTCCAAATGTGCCTTAATTTTCTTTTTGGTTTTAACAATGTAGTTATTGTTATGATCTGCTACAAACACTAAGGAAAGATAGGAAAACTGTCCCTACAATAGGACTAAGCTGATTCCCTACAATGCAGCGGGGGACCTGTTCCTTGTGAACAGACCCGCCTAAGTCCTCGGCTAGTCTGAACGCAGACCTATAGATATAAGGGAGGGGTCCCTACAAGAACTAAGGACTGGGATAAAGTTGGATACCTCCTAGCAGAAATTGTAGTAGAGCAAAGACAAACAAACTAACAGAAGTACTAGTGGTCAAAAGACCAAGCAAACTACAGAGAAAGGTACAAGGCACCTGGCTAGCTTAAGAGTAAAAGTAACAGTGAAGTCCAGCAAAGCCAGAAGGGCGGAGCTGGATTCTATAGGCAGAAAGTCATGTGACCAGCAAAATAGAAAAAACTAACAGCAGGGTTCTAACAGTACCCCCTCTTCTATGAGGATCCTCCGGATCCTCCAGGCCCAGGTCTATCAGGAAACCTCCTGTGAAACGCTCCGACAAGTCTAGGAGCAGAGACATCATCCGCCCTTACCCAGGAGTTATCCTCAGGACCGAAACCTTTCCAAGCAACGAGATACTGCAATCTCCCTCTATGCCATCTAGAATTAAAAATGCGAGAAATTTCATAATCACCGTCTTCCTCCACAGGAGGAACACAGACAGTGGCGTCCCTATCTGAAACATCAGCTTTTTTCAATAAGGAAACATGAAACACCGGATTAATCTTCCAGGAGGTAGGAACCTCCAACCTAACAGCAGATTGGTTAACTACATGAAGCACCCTAACCGGACCCACAAACTTCGGGCCCAATTTCTTAGAAGGAATCCTCAACCGCAGATTCCTAGAGGACAACCAAACCATGTCACCAACAGTAAACAAAACCTCTTGACGTTTCCTGTCAAAGTACCTCTTGGATTTTTTGTTAGCCTCTTGAAGGTTATGACGTACATCAGTCCAAACTCTCTCCAAATCACCGGAAAAATTCCCTTCCTCTGGCACGGCCGATACCAATTTGGAGAATGACCCAAACGACGGATGTCTCCCAGTACAACAAAAAAAGGAGAACACCTAGCAGAAGAGGATGATTGTCAGCCACAAAACAACGCAAAAACTGCTCAACATCCTGGTTCTTTCTTTCTGTCTGTCCATTACACTCAGGATGATAACCAGACGAAAATGACAAATGGACTCCCAACCTGTCACAAAAGGCACGCCAAAAACGAACCACGAACTGAGGTCCCCTATCGGAAACAATGTCGGTAGGAACGCCATGGAGCCTGACAATTTCTTTAACAAAAGCCTTAGCGCAGGACAGTTTGATGAAGGGAACCAAGTGACACATCTTGCTAAAATGGTCCACGACCACCCAGATAACAGTGAAACCCTCAGAGGCAGGAAGGTCAGTAATAAAATCCATAGCAAGATGCGTCCAAGGAGCACTAGGAACCTCCAGAGGGCAAAGCAACCCTGCAGCAGGAGCATGTGAAGACTTAGATCTAGCACACACAGTACATTGACGCACCCACTTAATGACTTCCTTCTGCCACCCAGGCCACCAAAAACTGCGACCTACAAGTCTCTTAGTGTCAGAAATTCCTGGATGACCTGCCAACCGAGACTCATGACACTCCACAATCAAATCTCTCCTAAAGTTCCTAGGCACAAACAACCTCCCATGGGGAGTGTTAGATGGGGCATCCTCCTGGGCTTTCAGAATCCCATCTTCCACAACGGAGTCCAATGCTGCTATCACAACATCTTCCTGTAAAATGCTCTCCTCCTCCTCGGTACCAACCATGGGAGAAAAACTGCGAGATAAAGCATCCGCTTTTACATTCTTGGTACCCGGGATGTAAGTAACAGAAAAATTAAACCGCGAAAAAAAAAGTGTCCACCTAGCTTGACGGGCATTCAAGCTCTTGGCAGCATCAAGATAGATCAGATTCTTATGATCAGTAAAAACCTGAATGGGAAATTTAGCACCTTCCAAGAGATGACGCCAATGTTCAAATGCGAGTTTAATAGCCAGCAATTTCCGATTACTGACATCGTAATTAATTTCGGTCTCAGAAAATTTTTTTTTAAAAAAAGCACAGGGATGTACTCCATCCTTGTTTTCCTGAGACAAAACAGCACCGACCCCCACCGAAGAAGCATCAACCTCGACCAAAAAAGGCTTGGTCTCATCAGGCTGCATAAGGATGGGGGCAGAACTGAACCTCTCCTTGAGATACACAAAAGCTTCAATGGCCTCAGTAGTCCACTGAACCGTATTCGCACCTTTCCTGGTGAGATCGGTCAGCGGCTTAACAATTATAGAAAAATTCTTAATGAATTTTCTGTAATAATTGGCGAAACCCAAAAATCTCTATATTGGTTTCAAACCAATAGACCTAGGCCATTCCTGCACCGCCTGAACCTTCACCGGGTCCATCTCAAAGCCCTCGCTGGAGATAATGTACCCAAAAAACTAATTCTCTGCACAGCGAACTCACATTTCTCCTGCTTAGCAAAAAGTGAATTGTCGCTTAACAACTGCAATACCTCACGTACGCTCTGCCAATGAGACTCCAGATCCGGCGAATAAATCAAAATGTCATCCAAATACACCACCACATTCTTACCGATCAACGGTCTTAGGATGTCATTAATAAGGTTCTGAAAAAACGCTGGTGCGTTGGTAAGACCAAAGAGCATAACCAGATTCTCAAAATGACCCACTGGAGTGTTAAAAGCAGTTTTCCACTCATCACCTTCCTTCATACGTAACAAATTGTATGCCCCCCGGAGATCAGTCTTAGAGAACCACTTGGCCCCCACTAACTGGTTGAACAAGTCAGGAATTAATGGCAGTGGGTAGGAATTGCGTACTGTAATTTTATTAATTTTGCGAAAGTCCAGACATGGACGTAAACCGCCGTCCTGTTTTTTTACAAAAAAAAATCCAACAGCCACAGGTGACTTAGAAGGTCTAATGTGACCGACGGTCAAGCTTGTCTGTATGTATTCCTCCAAGGCCCTTTCTCTCAGGGATAGTAAGATTAAATAAGCGACTCTTGGGAAGAGTTGCTCCAGGGACAAACTCAATGGTGCAATCATAGTCCCTATGAGGAGGCAAAACTTGCGACTCCTCCTCAGAAAAAACCTTCCAAAACTCCTGAATAGGTACAGGTAATTCCCCTCTCTCCACAGCAGCAATGCGACCGTTACAACATTTATCATAACACTTAGGACTCCAAGACTTAATTTCATTGGTAGACCAGTCCAGTACAGGATTATGCAATTTTAACCAAGGTAACCCCAAAACCACTGGAGCAGGCAAATTATTTAATACCGCCAAATCCAAATTCTCTTGGTGGATACCATTAATGGTGAGGGGAAATTCAAAAACCTTGTGAGTAATACCTTTCAAGGGAGAGCCATCAACGGCAACCACAGAAATAGGAGATGACAAAAGTTTGGATTCTAATTTAAATTTTTCCAAAAAACCCTCATCGATCACATTGAGTTTAAAACCACAATCCACAAATACCCGAAATTCAATCAACTCCTCCTGGAATGAGGTGCTTCCAGAAAGAAATACTCCTTTTGAGTTTAAACAGGCTATGCGGGCGTAACTGACCTCTTTTTTTTTTTTTTCTTTGTTCAAACGAAGCACACAGTTCTTAATAAAGTGGTCAGATTTACCGCAATAGAAACACAATCCTTTAGCAAACCTGCGGTCTTTTTCCTGAGAGAGGGGTGACATCGCCCCAATCTCCATCGGTTCTCCACCCTCCGAACAGACCCTCTGAAAACTAGGAGCTGCCATAGAAATAGATTTCTCTTCATTACTCCTAGCACGCAGTCTCCTGTCCACACATATGGCTAATTGCATTGCCTCCTGCAAGGTTCCAGGTTTTGGGAAGGCAATCAGCAGATCCTTAACCCTTTCACATAGACCATCAAGAAATAAACATTTTAAAGCTGAGTCATTCCATTCCACTTCAGCTGACCATCTTCTAAAGTATGTACAATAATTTTCCACATCACCTGATCCCTGCTTCAAACGTCTTAATTCAGTTTCAGCAGATGAGACTTGATCAGGATCATCATACAACAACCCCATAGCAGAAAAAAAATCTTCCACAGATCTAAAACACGGATCATTAGGTTCTAGAGAAAAGGCCCATCCCTGTGGTTCTTTTGGCAAAAGTGACATTATAAACCCAATGCGCTGTGATTCATTCCCCGAGGATCTGGGTCTTAAACGAAAATATAATAAACTAGCGTTTTTAAAGGAAAAAAAATCTTGCCGTTTACCATAAAAAAAATCTGGAAGTCCTACCTTCGGTTCAACAAAATGCGCTCCAGGACAGCTACTCACGTGTTGCTGGAGCTCGGCCACCTCCAAAGATAGTCGCTGCAGACGTTGAGCGAACTCCTGAACCAACACCATACTGAAATCAGGATTTCTTTCCTTAGAGTGTTTTATTTTTGGGCTGGACTTACTGTTCTGATCTGCTACAAACACTAAGGAAAGATGGGAAAACTGTCCCTACAATAGGACTAAGCTGATTCCCTACGATGCAGCGGGGGACCTGTTCCTTGTGAACAGACCCACCTAAGTCCTCGGCTAGTCTGAACGCAGACCTATAAATATAAGGGAGGGGTCCCTACAAGAACTAAGGACTGGGATAAAGTTGGACACCTCCTAGCAGAAATTGTAGCAGAGCAAAGACAAACAAACTAACTGAAGTACTAGCGGTCAAAAGACCAAGCAAACTACAGAGAAAGGTACGAGGCACCTGGCTAGCTTAAGAGTTAAAGTAACACTGAAGTCGAGCAAAGCCAGAAGGGCGGAGCTAGATTATATAGGCAGAAAGTCATGTGACCAGCAAAATAGAAAAACTAACAGCAGGGTTCTAACAGTTATTCTGCCTACTGAAACGTTAGATTTTCTGCAGCATTAGGTGCTTTATAACCTATATATTTGGAAATATTGGTGTGAAAAATGCACCAATTTTGGAGATGGAATGGCCAGCTGAAGGGGTTGGAGGAGGCTGGATTTTTTATCAACATGTTTTTGTGTCCTGAAGAACAACATACATGTTGGTAAATTATTTTTCAGTGGCCTGATGGTGCAGAATATTTACACGCTTGTCAATTGGTGAGATGGCAACTCTCTTTCCTTTACTATTCATGTTGTGCCCCAAATATTTCATACAATGTGGGTCAGAATGGTACCTTTTGAGGGCAAGAAGATAATTAGTGTCCATTGATGCGATATGGGAAGAACGCCCCGATCAAAGGATGAAAAGAATAGTAATGCAATACACAAAAATTGGACTGCGGTGAAAAACATTTACAGAAGGTGGAAACCACGTATTTAACACCTCATAAAGAATGGCCATTTCTTCAGGAAGAACAAGTCTTTTAAGATGTTTTCAACTTATCTAAAACTGGAATACCATGATAAGACAATGGAAGAATGTCTTATCATTGGATAAAAAGGACAATGGCGCAATCTGCAACTGTTGAACTTTAGAAAAACAATTAGTAAGTACTGGAGAACACCTGTTTGCAGATCTAGCCTCTATATTGTGACAATCTCCTCAGGAAGATCAAGTTCTCCAAAGGTGCCTTAATTTTATTTTTGGTTTTAACAATGTAGTTATTCTGTCTACTGAAACTTTAGATTTTCTGCAGCATTAGGTGCTTTGTAACCTATATATTTTGAAATATTGGTGTGAAAAATGCACCAATTTTGGAGATGGAATGGCCAGCTGAAGGGGTTGGAGGTGGTTGGATTTTTTATCAGCATGTGTTCGTGTCCTGAAGAACAACATACATGTTGGTAAATTATTTTTGAGTGGCCTGATGGTGCAAAATATTTACACGCTTGTCAATTGGTGAGATGGTAACTCTCTTTCCTTTACTTTTCATGTTGTGCCTCAAATATTTCATACAATGTTGGTCAGAATGGTACCTTTTGATGGTAAGAAGATAAATAGTGTCCATTGATGCGATATGGGAAGAAAGCACCGATCAATGGATGAAAAGAATAGTAATGCAATACACAAATATTGGACTGTGGTGCAAAACATATAGACAAGGTGGAAACCACCTATTTAACACCTCATAAAGAATGGCCATTTCTTCAGGAAGAACAAGTCTTTTAAGAGGTTTTCAACTTCTCTAAAGATGGAATACCATGATAAGACAATGGAAGAATGTCTCATCATTGGATAAAAAGGACGATGGCACAATCTGCAACTGTTGAACTTTAGAAAAAGAATTAGTAAGTACTGGAGAACACCTATTTGCAGATCTAGCCTTTATAGAGTGACCATCTCCTCAAGAAGATCAAGTTCTCCAAAGGTGCCTTAATTTTCTTTTTGGTTTTAACAATGTAGTTATTCTGCCTACTGAAATGTTATATTTTCTGCAGCATTAGGTGCTTTGTAACCTATATATTTGGAAATATTGGTGTTATTCACCAATTTTGGAGATAAAATGGCCAACTGATGGGGTTGGAGGAGGCTGGATTTTTTAACAGCATATGGGCGGGTCCTGAAGCACAACATACATGTTGGTAAATTATTTTTGAGTGGCCTGATGGTGCAAAATATTTACACGCTTGTCAATTGGTGAGATGGCAACTCTCTTTCCTTTACTATTCATGTTGTGCCCCAAATATTTAATACAATGTGGGTCAGAATGGTACCTTTTGATGGCAAGAAGACAAATAGTGTCCATTGATGCGATATGGGAAGAATGCACCGATCAATGGATGAAAATAATAGTAATGCAATACACAAAAATTGGACTGTGGTGTAAAACATATAGACAAGGTGGAAACCACCTATTTAACACCTCATAAAGAATGGCCATTTCTTCAGGAAGAACAAGTCTTTTAAGATGTTTTCGCCATCTCTAAAGGTGGAATACCATGATAAGACAATGGAAGAATGTCTCATCATTGGATAAAAAGGACGATGGCGCAATCTGCAACTGTTGAACTTTAGAAAAACAATTAGTAAGTACTGGAGAAAACCTATTTGCAGATCTGGCCTTTATAGAGTGACCATCTCCTCAGCAAGATCAAGTTCTCCAAAGGTGCCTTAATTTTCTTTTTGGTTTTAACAATGTAGTTATTCTGCCTACTGAACCGTTAGATTTTCTGCAGCATTAGGTGCTTTGTAACCTATATATTTGGAAATATTGGTGTAAAAAATGCACCAATTTTGGAGATGGAATGGCCAGCTGAAGGGGTTGGAGGAGGCTAGATTGTTAATCAGCATGTGTTCGTGTCCTGAAGAACAACATACATGTTGGTAAATTATTTTTGAGTGGCCTGATGGTGCAAAATATTTACACGCTTGTCAATTGGTGAGATGGCAACTCTTTTTCCTTTACTATTCATGTTGTGCCCCAAATATTTCATACAATGTTGGTCAGAATGGTACCATTTGATGGTAAGAAGATAAATAGTGTCCATTGATGCGATATGGGAAGAACGCAGCGATCAATGGATGAAAAGAATAGTAATGCAATACACAAAAATTGGACTGTGGTGAAAAACATATAGACAAGGTGTAAACCACCTATTTAACATTTCATAAAGAATGGCCATTTCTTCAGGAAGCACACGTCTTTTAAGATGTTTTCAACTTCTCTAAAGCTGGAATACCATGATAATACAATGGAAGAATGTCTCATTATTGGATAAAAAGGACGATGGCGCAATCTGCAACTGTTGAACTTTAGAAAAACAATTAGTAAGTACTGGAGAACACCTATTTGCAGATCTAGTCTTTATAGAGTGAACATCTCCTCAGGAAGATCAAGTTCTCCAAAGGTGCCTTAATTTTCTTTTTGGTTTTAGCAATGTAGTTATTCTGTCTACTGAAACTTTAGATTTTTTGCTGCATTAGGTGCTTTGTAACCTATATTTTTGGAAATATTGGTGTGAAAAATGCACCAATTTTGGAGATGGAATGGCCAGCTGAAGGGTTTGGAGGAGGCTGGATTTTTTATCAGCATGTGTTCGAGTCCTGAAGAACAACATACATGTTGGTAAATTATTTTTGAGTGGCCTGATGGTGCAAAAAATCTACACGCTTGTCAATTGGTGAGATGGCATCTCTCTTTCCTTTACTATTCATGTTGTGTCCCAAATATTTCATACAATGTGGCTGTTAGGCATCGGTCTGGTGCTGGATTTGAAATGGGTCCAGGACTTTTTGTGGTCTTTCATTTCAGTCCAGCCAGGGCTGATGCTGCTCAGCATCACCATCAGCCCCAACGCCTAGCTGGTCCGCGAGCCCTGTTTGTCTCCCAGGTAGTTGTGCCTAGCAATGTTAAGCCTGGGTTGCAGAGTGAGACAGGGCTTGTGGAATCTAAGTCCAGGTTTTTCCGCACTGAGCATGTCCGTGACCTGGCGGCTCATGATTGTTGGGTTGGCACCCACCTGACATGGTGACCTGGCACCGCCTGATTGGTTCACGGGTAATGTCACCAATAGCGTGTCAGTGGGCAGGGCTTAGTCTTTAAAAGACCCGCCCACAAAGATGGCGACACGCTCAGATCATTTGAGCTAGCTGTTTGTGGTGTGCACGCTGACTCCGGGCTCAAAGAGCCATAGTTTCCGCTAGGCAGGTTTAGCTCCATAGAGGCAGGTTAGCTCCATAGTGGCAGGTAGCTTCACTTCGCTGACTGGCTCTAACCAGGGGGTTCGCCCTTACACCCCGAGCCGCCTGTGAGTTAAATAGAGCGGGTTTGCTCAGTCCGGTAGCACGCCGGCTGAGTGCTCGAGTACCCGGCGGGAATCACCCGCACGCTAGCGCCATCTCCTATAGTGTAGCACCTGTACCGAAGACAGGGCTACTGCTCATAGTCCGCTCACACGTCTCCCTGCGGTTCTTGGAGATTGTGTGAACCGCTTTAGCGCCAATCCCCATAGCGTAGCGCCTGTATCAAAGACAGGGCTACTGCTGTTCCCACGGACGCACGTCTCCCTGCGGTTCTTGGAGATTGTGCGTACCGTCTTTCCCTTCCGTGTGCATTAACACGAAGGGCTAAGATATTTGTTAGGTGCGTCGCCGGTCGCTCTCTCCTCCGTGCAGTAAACGGAGATAGAGCGTACCGCTATACCCTGTCCGGTGTGAAGTTAACACGGAAGGGTTTATCATTTAGTTGTCGTTTGCCTTTCCACCCAGAAAGTGTTCGGCAGCAGTCCTCTAGGCTGCATCGCGGACCCCGGGGTCGGTTGCGTTCCATTAAATAAAGTTGTCTGCAACCGCTCCCCCTAACAGTGGGTCAGAATGGTACGTTTTGATGGCAAGAAGATAAATAGTGTCCATTGATGCGATAAGGGAAGAACGCCCCGATCAAAGGATGAAAAGAATAGTAATGCAATACACAAAAATTGGACTGTGGTGCAAAACATATAGACAAGGTGGAAACCACCTATTTAACACCTCATAAAGAATGGCCATTTCTTCAGGAAGAACAAGTCTTTTAAGATGTTTTCACCTTCTCTAAAGCTGGAATACCATGATAAGACAATGGAAGAATGTCTCATCATTGGATAAAAAGGTCGAGGGCGCAATCTGCAACTGTTGAACTTTAGAAAAAGAATTAGTAAGTACTGGAGAACACCTATTTGCAGATCTAGCCTTTATAGAGTGAACATCTCCTCAAGAAGATCAAGTTCTCCAAATGTGCCTTAATTTTCTTTTTGGTTTAACAATGTAGTTATTCTGCCTACTGAAACGTTAGATTTTCTGCAGCATTAGGTGCTTTGTAACCTACAGTACAGACCAAAAGTTTGGACACACCTTCTCATTTAAGATTTTTCTGTATTTTCATGACTATGAAAATTGTACATTCACACTGAAGACATCAAAACTATGAATTAACACATGTGGAATTATACACGTAACAAAAAAGTGTGAAACAACTGAAAATATGTCTTATATTCTAGGTTCTTCAAAGTAGCCACCTTTTGCTTTGATGACTGTTTTGCACTCTCTTGGCATTCTCTTGATGAGTTTCAAGAGGTAGCCACTGGAAATGGTTTTCACTTTACAGGTGTGCCCTGTCAGGTTTAATAAGTGGGATTTCTTGCCTTATAAATGGGGTTGAGACCAGCAGTTGTGATGTGCAGAAGTCTGGTGGATACACAGCTGATAGTCCTACTGAATAGACTGTTAGAATTTGTATTATGGCAAGAAAAAAGCAGCTAAGTAAAGAAAAATGAGTGGCCATCATTACTTTAAGAAATGAAGGTCAGTCAGTCCGAAAAATTGGGCTAACTTTGAAAGTGTACCCAAGTGCAGTTGCAAAGACCATCAAGCGCTACAAAGAAACTGGCTCACATGAGGACCGCCCCAGGTAAGGAAGAGCAAGAGTCACCTCTGCTTCTGAGGATAAGTTTATCCGAGTCACCAGCCTCATAAATCGCAGGATAACAGCAGCTCAGATTAGAGACCAGGTCAATGCCACACAGAGTTCTAGCAGCAGACACATCTCTACAACAACTGTTAAGAGGAGACTTTGTGCAGCAGGCCTTCATGGTAAAATATCTGCTATGACACCACTGCTAAGGACAGGCAACACGCAGAAGAGACTTGTTTGGACTAAAGAACACAAAGAATGGACATTAGACCAGTAAAATCTGTGCTTTGGTCTGATGAGTCCAAATTTGAGATCTTTGGTTCCAACCACCATGTCTTTCTGCGATGCAGAAAAGATGAACGGATGGACTCTACATGCCTGGTTCCCACCGTGAAGCATGGAGGAGGAGGTGTGATGGTGTGGGGGTGCTTTGCTGGTGACACTGTTGGGGATTTGTTCAAAATAGAAGGCATACTAAACCAGCATGGCTACCACAGCATCTTGCAGCGGCATGCTATTCCATCCGGTTTGTGTTTAGTTGGACTATTATTTATTTTTCAGCAGGACAATGACCCCAAACACACCTCCAGGCTGTTTAAGGGCTATTTGACCAAGAGAGAGAGTGATGGGGTGCTACGCCAGAGGACCTGACCTCCACAGTCACCAGACCTGAACCCAATCGAGATAGTTTGGGGTGAGCTGGGCCGCAGAGTGAAGGCAAAAGGACCAACAAGTGCTAAGCATCTCTGGGAACTCCTTCAAGGTTGTTGGAAGACCATTTCCGGTGACTACCTCTTGAAGCTCATCAAGAGAATGTCAAGAGTGTGCAAAGCAGTCATCAAAGCAAAAGGTGGCTACTTTGAAGAACCTAGAATATAAGACATATTTTCAGTTGTTTCACACTTTTTTGTTAAGTATATAATTCCACATCTGTCAATTAATTAATAGTTTTGATGCCTTCATTGTGAATGTACAATTTTCATAGTCATGAAAATACAGAAAAATCTCTAAATGAGAAGGTGTGTCCAAACTTTTGGTCTGTAATGTATATATTTGGAAATATTGGTGTTATTCACCAATGTTGGAGATGGAATAGCCAGCTGAAGGGGTTGGAGGAGCCTGGATTTTTTAATAGCATATGTGCGTGTCCTGAAGCACAACATACATGTTGGTAAATTATTTTTCAGTGGTCTGATGGTGCAGAATATTTACACGCTTGTCAATTGGTGAGATGGCAACTCTCTTTCCTTTACTATTCATGTTGTGCCCCAAATATTTCATACAATGTGGGTCAGAATGGTACCTTTTGATGGTAAGAAGATAAATAGTGTCCATTGATGGGATATGGGAAGAACACACTGATCAATGGATGAAAATAATAGTAAAGCAATACACAAAATTTGGACTGTGGTGAAAAACATTTAGAAAAGGAGGAAACCACCTATTTAACACCTCATAAAGAATGGCCATTTCTTCAGGAAGAACAAGTCTTTTAAGATGTTTTCACCTTCTCTAAAGCTGGAATACCATGATAAGACAATGGAAGAATGTCTCATCATTGGATAAAAAGGACGATGGCACAATCTGCAACTGTTGAACTTTAGAAAAACAATTAGTGAGTACTGGAGAACACCTATTTGCAGATCTAGCCTTTATAGAGTGACCATCTCCTCAAGAAGATCAAGTTCTCCAAAGGTGCCTTAATTTTCTTTTTGGTTTTAACAATGTAGTTATTCTGTCTACTGAAACTTTAGATTTTCTGCAGCATTAGGTGCTTTGTTACCTATATATTTGGAAATATTGGTGTGAAAAATGCACCAATTTTGGAGATGGAATGGCCAGCTGAAGGGGTTGGAGGAGGCTGGATTTTTTATCAGCATGTGTTCGTGTCCTGAAGAACAACATACATGTTGGTAAATTATTTTTGAGTGGCCTGATGGTGCAAAATATTTACACGCTTGTCAATTGGTGAGATGGCAACTCTCTTTCCTTTACTATTCATATTGTGCCCCAAATATTTCATTCAATGTGGGTCAGAATGGTAGCTTTTGATGGCAAGAAGATAAATAATGTCCATTGATGCGATATGGGAAGAACACACCGATCAATGGATGAAAAGAATAGTAATGGAATACACAAAAATTGGACTGTGGTGCAAAACATATAGACAAGGTGGAAACCACCTATTTAACACCTCATAAAGAATGGCCATTTCTTCAGGAAGAACAAGTCTTTTGAGATTTTTTCAACTTTTCTAAAGCTGGAATACCATGATAACACAATGGAAGAATGTCTCATCATTGGATAAAAAGGATGATGGCACAATCTGCAACTGTTGAACTTTAGAAAAAGAATTAGTAAGTACTGGAGAACACCTATTTGCAGATCTAGCCTTTATAGAGTGACCATCTCCTCAAGAAGACCAAGTTCTCCAAAGGTGCCTTAATTTTCATTTTGGTTTTAACAATGTAGTTATTCTGCCTATCGAAACTAGATTTTCTGCAGCATTAGGTGCTTTGTAACCTATATATTTGGAAATATTGGTGTTATTCACCAATTTTGGAGATGGAATGGCCAGATGAAGGGGTTGGAGGAGGCTGGATTTTTTAACAGCATATGTGCGTGTCCTGAAGAACAACATAAATGTTGGTAAATTATTTTTCAGTGGCCTGATGGTGCAGAATATTTACACGCTTGTCAATTGGTGAGAAGCCAACTCTCTTTCCTTTACTATTTAAGTTGTGCCCCAAATATTTCATACACTGGGGTCAGAATGGTACCTTTTGATGGCAAGAAGATAAATAGTGTCCATTGATGCGACATGGGAAGAATGCACCGATCAATGGATGAAAAGAATAGTAATGCAGTACACAAAAATTTGACTGTGGTGCAAAACTTATAGACAAGGTGGAAACCACCTATTTAACACCTCATAAAGAATGGCCATTTCTTCAGGAAGAACAAGTCTTTTAACATGTTTTCAACACCTCTCAAGCTGGAATACCATGATAAGACAATGGAAGAATGTCTCATCATTGGATAAAAAGGACGGTGGCACAATCTGCAACTGTTGAACTTTAGAAAAACAATTAGTAAGTACTGGAGAACACCTTTTTGCAGATCTAGCTTTTATAGAGTGACCATCTCCCCAAGGAGATCAAGTTCTCCAAAAGTGCCTTAATTTTCTTTTTGGTTTTAACAATGTAGTTATTCCGTCTACTGAAACTTTAGATTTTCTGCAGCATTAGGTGCTTTGTAACCTATATATTTGGAAATATTGGTGTTGTTCACCAATTTTGGAGACGGAATGGCCAGCTGAAGGGGTTGGAGGAGGCTGGATTTTTTATCAGTATGTGTTCGTTTGCTGAAGAACAACATACATGTTGGTAAATTATTTTTGAGTGTCCTGATGGTGCAAAATATTTACACGCTTGTCAATTGGTGAGATGGCAACACTCTTTCCTTTACTATTCATGTTGTGCCTCAAATATTTCATACAATGTGGGTCAAAATGGTATGTTTTGATGGCAAGAAGATAAATAGTGTCCATTGATGCGATATGGGAAGAACGCACTGATCAATGGATGAAAAGAATAGTAATGCAATACACAAAAATTGGACTGTGGTGCAAAACATATAGACAATTCGGAAACCACCTATTTACCACCTCATAAAGAATGGCCATTTCTTCAAGAAGAACAAGTCTTTTAAGATGTTTTCACCTTCTCTAAAGCTGTAATACCATGATAAGACAATGGAAGAATGTCTCATCATTGGATAAAAAGGACGATGGCACAATCTGCAACGGATGAACTTTAGAAAAACAATTAGTAAGTACTGGAGAACACCTATTTGCAGATCTAGCCTTTATAGAGTGACCATCTCCTCAAGAAGATCAAGTTATCCATAAGTGCCTTAATTTTCTTTTTGGTTTTAACAATGTAGTTATTCTGCCTCCTGAAACGTTAGATTTTCTGCAGCATTAGGTGCTTTGTAACCTATATATTTGGAAATATTGGTGTGAAAAATGCACCAATTTTGGAGATGGAATGGCCAGCTGAAGGGGTTGGAGGAGGCTGGATTTTTTATCAGCATGTGTTCATTTGCTGAAGAACAACATACAGTACAGACCAAAAGTTTAGACACACCTTCTCATTTAAAGATTTTTCTGTATTTTCCTGACTATGAAAATTGTACATTCACACTGAAGGCATCAAAACTATGAATTAACACATGTGGAATTATATACTTAACAAAAAAGTGTGATACAACTGAAAATATGTCTTATATTCTAGGTTCTTCAAAGTAGCCACCTTTTGCTTTGATGACTGCTTTGCACACTCTTGGCATTCTCTTGATGAGCTTCAAGAGGTAGTCACTGGAAATGGTTTTCACTTCACAGGTGTGCCCTGTCAGGTTTAATAAGTGGGATTTCTTGCCTTATAAATGGGGTTGAGACCATCAGTTGTGTTGTGCAGAAGTCTGGTGGATACACAGCTGATAGTCCTACTGAATAGACTGTTAGAATTTGTATTATAGAAAGAAAAAAGCAGCTAAGTAAAGAAAAACGAGTGTCCATCATTACTTTAAGAAATGAAGGCCAGTTAGTTCGAAAAATTGGGCAAACTTTGAAAGTGTCCCCAAGTGCAGTTGCAAAAACCATCAAGTGCTACAAAGAAACTGGCTCACATGAGGACCGCCCCAGGAAAGGAAGACCAAGAGTCACCTCTGCTTCTGAGGATAAGTTTATCCGAGTCACCAGCCTCAGAAATCGCAGGTTAACAGCAGCTCAGACTAGAGACCAGGTCAATGCCACACAGAGTTCTAGCAGCAGACACATCTCTACAACAACTGTTAAGAGGAGACTTTGTGCAGCAGGCCTTCATGGTAAAATAGCTGCTAGGAAACCACTGCTAAGGACAGGCAACAAGCAGAAGAGACTTGTTTGGGCTAAATAACACAAGGAATGGACATTAGACCAGTGGAAATCTGTGCTTTGGTCTGATGAGTCCAAATTTGAGATCTTTGGTTCCAACCATCGTGTCTTTGTGCGAAGCAGAAAAGGTGAATGGATGGACTCTACATGCCTGGTTCCCACCGTGAAGCATTGAGGAGAAGGTGTGATGGTGTGGGGGTGTTTTGCTGGTGACGCTTTTGGGGATTTATTCAAAATTGAAGGCATACTGAACCAGCATGGCTACGACAGCATCTTGCAGCGGCATGCTATTTCATCCGGTTTGCGTTTAGTTGGACCATCATTTATTTTTTAACAGGACAATGACCCCAAACACACCTCCAGGCCTTGTAAGGGCTATTTGACCAAGAAGAAGAGTGATGGGGTGCTATGCCAGATGACCTGGCCTCCACAGTCACCAGACCTGAACCCAATCGAGATGGTTTAGGGTGAGCTGGACCGCATTGTGAAGGCAAAAGGGCCAACAAGTGCTAAGCATCTCTGGGAACTCCTTCAAGATTGTTGGAAGACCATTTCCGGTGACTACCTCTTGAAGCTCAGCAAGAGAATGCCAACAGTGTGCAAAGCAGTCATCAAAGCAAAAGGTGGCTACTTTGAAGAACCTAGAATATAAGACATATTTTCAGTTGTTTCACACTTTTTTGTTAAGTATATAATTCCACATGTGTTAATTCATAGTTTTGATGCCTTCAGTGTGAATGTACAATTTTCATAGTCAGGAAAATACAGAAAAATCTTTAAATGAGAAGGTGTGTCCAAACTTTTGGTCTGTACTGTACATGTTGGTAAATTATTTTTGAGTGTCCTGATGGTGCAAAATATTTACACGCTTGTCAATTGGTGAGATGGCAACTCTCTTTCCTTTACTATTCATGTTGTGCCCCAAATATTTCATACAATGTAGTCAGAATGGTACCTTTTGATGGCAAGAAGATAAATAGTGTCCATTGATGCGATATGGGAAGAATGCACCGATCAATGGATGAAAAGAATAGTAATGCAATTCACCAAAATTGGACTGTGGTGCAAAACATATAGACAAGGTGGAAACCACCTATTTAACACCTCATAAAGAATGGCCATTTCTTCAGGAAGAACAAGTCTTTTAAGATGTTTTCAACTCTTCTAAAGCTGGAAAACCATGATAAGACAATGGAATAATGCCGCATCATTGGATAAAAAGGACGATGGCGCAATCTGCAACTGTTGAACTTTAGAAAAACAATTACTAAGTACTGGAGAACACCTATTTGCAGATCTAGCCTTTATAGAGTGACCATCTCCTCAAGAAGATCAAGTTCTCCAAAGGTGCCTTAATTTTCTTTTTGGTTTTAACAATGTAGTTATTGTTATGATCTGCTACAAACACTAAGGAAAGATAGCAAAACTGTCCCTACAATATGACTAAGCTGATTCCCTACGATGCAGCGGGGGACCTGTTTCTTGTGAACAGACCCGCCTAAGTCCTCGGCTAGTCTGAACGCAGACCTATAGATATAAGGGAGGGGTCCCTACAAGAACTAAGGACTGGGATAAAGTTGGATACCTCCTAGCAGAAATTGTAGCTGAGCAAAGGCAAACAAACTAACAGAAGTACTAGTGGTCAAAAGACCAAGCAAACTACAGAGAAAGGTACAAGGCACCTGGCTAGCTTAAGAGTAAAAGTAACACTGAAGTCCAGCAAAGCCAGAAGGGCGGAGCTGGATTATATAGGCAGAAAGTCATGTGACCAGCAAAATAGAAAAAGCTAACAGCAGGGTTCTAACAGTACCCCCTCTTCTATGAGGATCCTCCGGATCCTCCAGGCCCAGGTCTATCAGGAAACCTCCTGTGAAACGCTCCGACAAGTCTAGGAGCAGAGACATCATCCGCCCTTACCCAGGAGTTATCCTCAGGACCGAAACCTTTCCAAGCGACGAGATACTGCAATCTCCCTCTATGCCATCTAGAATTAAGAATGCGAGAAATTTCATAATCACCGTCTTCCTCCACCGGAGGAACAGAGACAGTGGCGTCCCTATCTGAAACATCAGCTTTTTTCAATAAGGAAACATGAAACACCGGATTAATCTTCCAGGAGGTAGGAACCTCCAACCTAACAGCAGATTGGTTAACTACCTGAAGCACCCTAAACGGACCCACAATCTTCGGGCCCAATTTCTTAGAAGGATTCCTCAACCGCAGATTCCTAGAGGACAACCAAACCATGTCACCAACAGTAAACAAAACCTCTTGACGTTTCCTGTCAAAGTACCTCTTGGACTTTTTGTTAGCCTCTTGAAGGTTATGACGTACATCAGTCCAAACTCTCTCCAAATCACCAGAAAAATTCCCCTCCTCTGGCACAGCCGATACCAATTTGGAGAATTACCCAAACGACGGATGTCTCCCAGTACAACAAAAAAAAGGAGAACACCCAGCAGGAGAGGATGTATGGTTGTTAAGAGCAAATTCCGCCAGTGGCAGAAACTCAGACCACCCCTTCTTGATTGTCAGCCACAAAACAATGCAAAAACTGCTCAACATCCTGGTTCTTTCTTTCTGTCTGTCCATTAGACTCAGGATGATAACCAGACGAAAATGACAAATGGACTCCCAACCTGTCACAAAAGGCACGCCAAAAACGAGCCGCGAACTGAGGTCCCCTATCGGAAACAATGTCGGTAGGAACGCCATGGAGCCTGACAATTTCTTTAACAAAGCCTTAGCGAGTGTCTTGGCGCAGGGCAGTTTGATGAAGGGAACCAAGTGGCACATCTTGCTAAAACGGTCCACGACCACCCAGATAACAGTGAAACCCTCAGAGGCAGGAAGGTCAGTAATAAAATCCATAGCAAGATGCGTCCAAGGAGCACTAGGAACCTCCAGAGGGCAAAGCAACCCCGCAGCAGGAGCATGTGAAGACTTAGATCTAGCACACACAGTACATTGACGCACCCACTTAATGACTTCCTTCTGCCACCCAGGCCACCAAAAACTGCGACCTACAAGTAGAATCATAGAATCATAGAATGGTAGAGTTGGAAGGGACCTCCTGGGTCATCTGGTCCAACCCCCTGCTCAAAGCAGGATTCACTAGATCATCTCAGACAGATGTCTGTCCAGCCTCTGTTTGAAGACGTCCATTGAAGGGGAACTCACCACCTCTCGTGGCAGCCTGTTCCACTCATTAATCACCCTAACTGTCAAAAAGTTTTTTCTAATATCTAATCTGTGTCTCCTCCCATTTAGTTTCATCCCATTGCTTCTAGTCTTTCCTTGTGCAAATGAGAATAAAGATGATCCTTCTACAATGTGACAGCCCTTGACATATTTGTAGACAGCTATTAAGTCTCCTCTCAGTCTTCTTTTTTGCAAGCTAAACATTCCCAAATCCTGCAACCGTTCCTCATAGGACATGGTTTGCAGACCAGTCACCATTCTGATCGCTCTTCTCTGAACTTGCTCCAGTTTGTCTATGTCTTTTTTAAAATGTGGTGCCCAAAACTGTACACAGTATTCCAGATGAGGTCTGACCAAAGAGGAGTAAAGACGGATAATGACTTCACGTGATCTAGACTGTATGCTTCTGTTAATACATCCCAGAATTGTATTTGCCTTTTTTGCTGCTGCATCACACTGTTGACTCATGTTCAGTCTATGATCTATTAGTATACCTAAGTCTTTTTCACATGTACTGTTGCTTAGCTCTATTCCTCCCATTCTGTATATGCTTTTTTCATTTTTATTGCCCAGATGTAGTACTTTGCATTTTTCCCTGTTAAAAACCATTCTGTTGGTTGCTGCCCACTGCTCCAGTTTATTTAGGTCTTTTTGAATCCTCTCTCTCTCTTCTCTAGTATTAGCTATCCCTCTTAGCTTTGTATCATCAGCAAATTTAATCAGTTTACCCTCAATTCCTTCATCTAAATCATTGATAAAGATGTTGAACAATACAGGTCCCAGGACGGAGCCCTGTGGTACCCCACTTGAGACATTCATCCAGCTGGATGTGAAGCCATTTACAACCACCCTTTGAGTCCGATCACTAAGCCAGTTATGAATCCACCTAACAGTTGCCTGGTCCATTGCATACTTGGTCATTTTTTCAATAAGGATGGTGTGAGATACTTTGTCAAATGCTTTACTGAAGTCAAGATATACTATATCTACAGCATTTCCCTGATCCACCCAGTCAGTGATTCTGTCATAGAAGGAAATTAAGTTAGTCTGACATGACTTGTTAGTTACAAACCCATGCTGACTCTGGTTAATCACTTCATTCTTATCCATGTACTTACATACATGTTGTTTAATAATTTGTTCAAAGATCTTTCCTGGTATAGAAGTCAGACTCACCGGCCTATAGTTCCCTGGGTCCACCTTCTTCCCCTTTTTGAAGATAGGAACAACATTTGCTCTTCTCCAGTCTTCTGGGACTTCTCCTGTTCTCCAAGAATTTTCAAAGATTATGGAGAGTGGTTCTAAAATTTCTTCTACGATCTCCTTCAGTACTCTGGGGTGTAATTCATCTGGACCTGGAGACTTGAACTCATTTATGTTAGCTAAATATTCCCTCACAATCTTTCTGTTTACTGATAACTTGGATTCCTCTATTCCTTTAAAAGGACAGTGAAGATCAGTTGATGTTACATTTTCTTTCTGAGAGAAAACAGATGCAAAATAGGAATTAAAAAGTTCGGCCTTCTCAACATCCTCTCTTACCATTTCTCCATTTTCATCCTGTAAAAATCCTATAGCATCTTTGACTTTTCTTTTACTTTTGACATACCCCCAAAATCCTTTTTTATTGCTTTTGACATCTCTTGCAAGCCTTAATTCATTGTCAGCTTTAGCTAACCTGATACGTGCCCTACAGGATCTGCAGACTGCATTATAATCTTCTTTAGATATGCCTCCCTCTTTCCATTTAATAAACATTTCTTTCTTTCTTTTTAGCATGTGTTTAAGTTCTGTGTTCATCCATCCTGGTTTCCTTAAATGCTTCCCATTCTTCCTACTTTTCGGGATTGTTAACGATTGTGCTTTGTGAATCTCATTTTTAAAAATTTCCCATCCTTCCTGGACATTTTTGTCCTTAAGGACATCTAGCCATTGGATCCCTCCTATTCTCTTTCTGAGTCTCTTAAAATCTGCCTTTCTAAAATCTAACCTTGAAGTTTGAGTCTTCACATGTCTTCCTCCTCTAGTTATCCAAAATTCTATAATAGCATGATCGCTGCCTCCTAGGGTCCCAGCCACCTTTACCTCCTCAACCATTTCCTCCCTGTTTATAAGGATTAGATCCAAAGTAGCAGATCCCCTTGTTTTCTCCCCTACCTTTTGGAAGATAAAGTTGTCAGCAAGAGAGGATAAGGATTTGCTTGACCTGTTAGTTTTACTTGAGAGAGATTCCCAACAAATGTCTGGATAGTTGAAATCTCCCATGACCACTACGTCATATTTTTTGGAGAACTTGGTCATTTGATACATAAAGAGTTCATCCATATCTTCAGCTTGCCCAGGTGGCCTGTAGTAAATGCCTACAATGGTGTCCTTTCCATTGTTCTCTCCTTGTATTCTTACCCAAACAGTTTCCACAGAACTCCCAGTCTCTGAAGCTTCAATCTCTGTGCAGATATACGCTTTTCTAACATACAATGCAACACCTCCTCCTCGTTTATCAAGTCTGTTTCTTGCAAATAAGTTGTATCCTTTTAGCCTTTTATTCCAATCATGTGTATCGTCCCACCAAGTTTCAGTGATTCCAATGACATCATATTCTTTTTCCTGCATTAGTAGTTCCAATTCTCCTTGTTTGTTGCCCATGCTTTGTGCATTTGTATAAAAACATTTTAGTTTGTGATTGGTTTCTCTTCCTCCCATATTTATATTATTTAGATTTTTTTGTCTTTGTTCTTCTTTTCCACTTCCAGTAGCAGAGATCTCAATAGTATTTGTCAGCTGTATGGCTTTTTCTGGCCTTTTGCTTCCCTTCCCACATTGTTCTAGTTTAAAGCTCTTCTGATGAGTGTAACAAGGCGACTTCCAAATACATGTTTTCCAGTCTTCGTAAGGTGCACCCCATCTCTAGCAAGTAGTCCATCGTAGAGGTAATTCATTCCGTGATCCAGAAATCCAAATCCTTGTTGACGGCACCATCGACGTAGCCAGTTGTTCACCAGTAGAATCTTATTCCACCTCATTGTTCCATGGCCATCCACTGGGAGGATGGATGAGAAGACCACCTGCGCTCCCAATTCTTTCACTTTCTTGCCTAAGTCTTCAAAGTCACTGCAGATGGTTTCCAGGTCCTTTCTTGCGGTGTCATTTGTCCCCACATGTATTAGCAGGAATGGGTAGTGATCTGTAGGTCTGAAGAGTCTTGATATCCTGTCAGACACATCTTTAATTTTTGCTCCTGGAAGACAGCACATTTCTCTTGAGGTTATGTCTGGTCTGCAGATAGCGGCCTCTGTTCCTCTTAACAGGGAATCCCCCATGACCACCACTCTCCGTTTTTTCTTCGGAGTCTCTTAGTCTCCGAAATTCCTGGATGACCTGCCAATCGAGACCCATGACACTCCACAATCAAATCTCTCCTAAAGTTCCTAGGCACAAACAACCTCCCATGGGGAGTGTTAGATGGGGCATCCTCCTGGGCTTTCAGAATCCTATCTTCCACAACGGAGTCCAATGCTGCTATCACAACACCTTCCTGTAAAATGCTCTCCTCCTCCTCGGTACCAACCATGGGAGAAAAACTGCGAGATAAAGCATCCGCTTTTACATTCTTGGTACCCGCGATGTAAGTAACAGAAAAATTAAACCGCGAAAAAAAAAGTGCCCACCTAGCTTGACGGGCATTCAAGCGCTTGGCACCATCAAGATAGATCAGATTCTTATGATCAGTAAAAACCTGAATGGGAAATTTAGCACCTTCCAAGAGATGACGCCAATGTTCAAATGCGAGTTTAATAGCCAGCAATTCCCGATTACCGACATCGTAATTAAGTTCGGTCTCAGAAAAATTTTTTGAAAAAAAAGCACAGGGATGTACTCCATCCTTGTTTTCCTGAGACAAAACAGCACCGACCCCCACCGAAGAAGCATCAACCTCGACCAAAAAAGGCTTGGTCTCATCAGGCTGCATAAGGATGGGGGCAGAACTGAACCTCTCCTTGAGATACACAAAAGCTTCAATGGCCTCAGTAGTTCACTGAACCGTATTCGCACCTTTCCTGGTGAGATCGGTCAGCGGCTTAACAATTATAGAAAAATTCTTAATGAATTTTCTGTAATAACTGGCGAAACCCAAAAATCTCTATATTGGTTTCAAACCAATAGGCCTAGGCCATTCCTGCACCGCCTGAACCTTCACCGGGTCCATCTCAAAGCCCTCGCTGGAGATAATGTAGCCCAAAAATCTAATTCTCTGCACAGCGAACTCACATTTCTCCAGCTTAGCAAAAAGTGAATTGTCGCTTAACAACTGCAATACCTCATGTACGCTCTGCCAATGAGACTCCAGATCCGGCGAATAAATCAAAATGTCATCCAAATACACCACCACATTCTTACCGATCAACGGTCTTAGGATGTCATTAATAAGGTTCTGAAAAAACGCTGGTGCGTTGGTAAGACCAAAGGGCATAACCAGATTCTCAAAATGACCCACTGGAGTGTTAAAAGCAGTTTTCCACTCATCACCTTCCTTCATACGTAACAAATTGTATGCCCCCCGGAGATCAGTCTTAGAGAACCACTTGGCCCCCACTAACTGGTTGAACAAGTCAGGAATTAATGGCAGTGGGTAGGAATTGCGTACTGTAATTTTATTAATTTTGCGAAAGTCCAGACATGGACATAAACCGCCGTCCTTTTTTTTTTACAAAAAAAAATCCAACAGCCACAGGTGACTTAGAAGGTCCAATGTGACCGACGGTCAAGCTTGTCTGTATGTATTCCTCCAAGGCCTTTCTCTCAGGGATAGTAAGATTAAATAAGCGACTCTTGGGAAGAGTTGCTCCAGGGACAAACTCAATGGTGCAATCATAGTCCCTATGAGGAGGCAAAACTTGCGACTCCTCCTCAGAAAAAACCTTCCAAAACTCCTGAATAGGTACAGGTAATTCCCCTCTCTCCACAGCAGCAATGCGACCGTTACAACATTTATCATAACACTTAGGACTCCAAGACTTAATTTCATTGGTAGACCAGTCCAGTACAGGATTATGCAATTTTAACCAAGGTAACCCCAAAACCACTGGAGCAGGCAAATTATTTAATACCGCCAAATCCAAATTCTCTTGGTGGATACCATTAATGGTGAGGGGAAATTCAAAAACCTTGTGAGTAATACCTTTCAAGGGAGAGCCATCAACGGCAACCACAGAAATAGGAGATGACAAAAGTTTGGATTCTAATTTAAATTTTTCCAAAAAACCCTCATCGATCACATTGAGTTTAGAACCACAATCCACAAATACCCGAAATTCAATCAACTCCTCCTGGAATGAGGTGCTTCCAGAAAGAAATACTCCTTTTGAGTTTAAACAGGCTATGCGGGCGTAACTGACCTCTTTTTTTTTTTTTTCTTTGTTCAAACGAAGCACACAGTTCTTAATAAAGTGGTCAGATTTACCGCAATAGAAACACAATCCTTTAGCAAACCTGCGGTCTTTTTCCTGAGAGAGGGGTGACATCGCCCCAATCTCCATCGGTTCTCCACCCTCCGAACAGACCCTCTGAAAACTAGGAGCTGCCATAGAAATAGATTTCTCTTCATTACTCCTAGCACGCAGTCTCCTGTCCACACATATGGCTAATTGCATTGCCTCCTGCAAGGTTCCAGGTTTTGGGAAGGCAATCAGCAGATCCTTAACCCTTTCACATAGACCATCAAGAAATAAACATTTTAAAGCTGAGTCATTCCATTCCACTTCAGCTGACCATCTTCTAAAGTATGTACAATAATTTTCCACATCACCTGATCCCTGCTTCAAACGTCTTAATTCAGTTTCAGCAGATGAGACTTGATCAGGATCATCATACAACAACCCCATAGCAGAAAAAAAATCTTCCACAGATCTAAAACACGGATCATTAGGTTCTAGAGAAAAGGCCCATCCCTGTGGTTCTTTTGGCAAAAGTGACATTATAAACCCAATGCGCTGTGATTCATTCCCCGAGGATCTGGGTCTTAAACGAAAATATAATAAACTAGCGTTTTTAAAGGAAAAAAAATCTTGCCGTTTACCATAAAAAAATCTGGAAGTCCTACCTTCGGTTCAACAAAATGCGCTCCAGGACAGCTACTCACGTGTTGCTGGAGCTCGGCCACCTCCAAAGATAGTCCCTGCAGACGTTGAGCCAACTCCTGAACCAACACCATACTGAAATCAGGATTTCTTTCCTTAGAGTGTTTTATTTTTGGGCTGGACTTACTGTTCTGATCTGCTACAAACACTAAGGAAAGATGGGAAAACTGTCCCTACAATAGGACTAAACTGATTCCCTACGATGCAGCGGGGGACCTGTTCCTTGTGAACAGACCCGCCTAAGTCCTCGGCTAGTCTGAACGCAGACCTATAGATATAAGGGAGGGGTCCCTACAAGAACCATGGACTGGGATAAAGTTGGACACCTCCTAGCAGAAATTGTAGCAGAGCAAAGACAAACAAACTAACTGAAGTACTAGTGGTCAAAAGACCAAGCAAACTACAGAGAAAGGTACAAGGCACCTGGCTAGCTTAAGAGTAAAAGTAACACTGAAGTCCAGCAAAGCCAGAAGGGCGGAGCTGGATTATATAGGCAGAAAGTCATGTGACCAGCAAAAAAGAAAAAACTAACAGCAGGGTTCTAACAGTTATTCTGCCTACTGAAACGTTAGATTTTCTGCAGCATTAGGTGCTTTATAACCTATATATTTGGAAATATTGGTGTGAAAAATGCACCAATTTTGGAGATGGAATGGCCAGCTGAAGGGGTTGGAGGAGGCTGGATTTTTTATCAGCATGTGTTTGTGTCCTGAAGAACAACATACATGTTGGTAAATTATTTTTGAGTGGCATGATGGTGCAAAATATTTACACGCTTGTTAATTGGTGAGATGGCGACTCTCTTTCCTTTACTATTCATGTTGTGCCCCAAATATTTCATACAATGTGGGTCAGAATGGTACCTTTTGAGGGCAAGAAGATAAATAGTGTCCATGGATGCGATATGGGAAGAATGCACTGATCAATGGATAAAAAGAGTAGTAATGCAATTCACAAAAATTGGACTGCGGTGAAAAACATTTACAGAAGGTGGAAACCACATATTTAACACCTCATAAAGAATGGCCATTTCTTCAGGAAGAACAAGTCTTTTAAGATGTTTTCAACTTATCTAAAACTGGAATACCATGATAAGACAATGGAAGAATGTCTCATCATTGGATAAAAAGGACAATGGCGCAATCTGCAACTGTTGAACTTTAGAAAAAGAATTAGTAAGTACTGGAGAACACCTATTTGCAGATCTAGCCTTTATAGAGTGACCATCTCCTCAAGAATATCAAGTTCTCCAAAGGTGCCTTAATTTTCTTTTTGGTTTTAACAATGTAGTTATTGTGTCTACTGAAACTTTAGATTTTCTGCAGCATTAGGTGCTTTGTAACCTATATACGTGGAAATATTGGTGTGAAAAATGCACCAATTTTGGAGATGGAATGGCCAGCTGAAGGGTTTGGAGGAGGCTGGATTTTTTATCATCATGTGTTCGTGTACTGAAGAACAACATATATGTTGGTAAATTATTTTTGAGTGGCCTGATGGTGCAAAATATTTACACGCTTGTCAATTGGTGAAATGGCAACTCTCTTTCCTTTACTATTCATGTTGTGCCCCAAATATTTCATACAATGTGGGTCAGAATGGTACGTTTTGATGGCAAGAAGATAAAATAGTGTCCATTGATGCGAAATTTGAATAAAGAACTGATCAATGGATGAAAAGAGTAGTAATGCAATTCACAAAAATTGGACTGTGGTGAAAAACATTTAGAGAAGGTGGAAAACAGCTATTTAACACCTCATAAAGAATGGCCATTTCTTCAAGAAGAACAAGTCTTTTAAGATGTTTTCAACTTCTCTAAAGCTGGAATACCATGATAAGACAATGGAAGAATGTCTCATCATTGGATAAAAGGACGATGGCGCAATCTGCAAATGTTGAACTTTAGAAAAACAATTAGTAAGTACTGGAGAACACCAATTTGCAGATCTAGCCTTTATAGAGTGACCATCTCCTCAAGAATATCAAGTTCTCCAAAGGTGCCTTAATTTTCTTTTTGGTTTTAACAATGTAGTTATTCTGCCGGCTGAAACGTTAGATTTTCTGCAACATTAGGTGCTTTGTAACCTATATATTTGGAAATATTGGTGTGAAAAATGCACCAATTTTGGAGATGGAATGGCCAGCTGAAGGGGTTGGAGGAGGCTGGATTTTTTATCAGCATGTGTTTGTGTCCTGAAGAACAACATACCTGTTGGTAAATTATTTTTGAGTGGCCTGATGGTGCAAAATATTTACACGCTTGTCAATTGGTGAGATGGCAACTCTCTTTCCTTTACTATTCATGTTGTGCCTCAAATATTTCATACAATGTGGGTCAGAATGGTACCTTTTGATGGCAAGAAGATAAATAGTGTCCATTGATGCGATATGGGAAGAACCCACTGATCAATGGATGAAAAGAGTAGTAATGCAATTCACAAAAATTGGACTGTGGTGAAAAACATTTAGAAAAGGTGGAAACCACCTATTTAACACCTCATAAAGAATGGTCATTTCTTCAGGAAGAACAAGTCTTTTAAGATGTTTTCACCTTCTGTAAAGCTAGAATACCATGATAAGACAATGGAAGAATGTCTCATCATTAAACAAAAAGGACGATGGCGCAATCTGCAACTGTTGAACTTTAGAAAAACAATTAGTAAGTACTGGAGAACACCTATTTGCAGATCTATCCTTTATAGAGTGACCATCTCCTCCAGAAGATCAAGTTCTCCAAAGCTGCCTTAATTTTCTTTTTGGTTTTAACAATGTAGTTATTCTGCCTACTGAAATGTTAGATTTTTCTGCAGCATTAGGTGCTTTGTAGCCTATGTATTTGGAAATATTGGTGTTATTCACCAATTTTGGAGATGGAATGGCCAGCTGAAGGGGTTGGAGGAAGCTGGATTTTTTAACAGCATATGTGCTTGTCCTGAAAAACAACATACATGTTGGTAAATTATTTTTCAGTGGCCTGATGGTGCAGAATATTTACACGCTTGTCAAATGGTGAGATGGCAACTCTCTTTCCTTTACTATTCATGTTGTGCGCCAAATATTTCATACAATGTGGGTCAGAATGGTACCTTTTGATGGCAAGAAGATAAATAGTGTCCATTGATGCGATATGGGAAGAAAGCACCGATCAATGGATGAAAAGAATAGTAATGCAATACACAAAAATTGGACTGTGGTGCAAAACATATGGACAAGGTGGAATCCACCTATTTAACACCTCATAAAGAATCGCCATTTCTTCAGGAAGCACAAGTCTTTTAAGATGTTTTCAACTTCTCTAAAGCTGGAATACCATGATAATATAATGGAAGAATGTCTCATCATTGGATAAAAAGGACGATGGCGCAATCTGCAACTGTTGAACTTTAGAAAAACAATTAGTAAGTACTGGAGAACACCTATTTGCAGATCTAGTCTTTATAGAGTGAACATCTCCTCAGGAAGATCAAGTTCTCCAAAGGTGCCTTAATTTTCTTTTTGGTTTTAGCAATGTAGTTATTCTGTCTACTGAAACTTTAGATTTTTTTGCTGCATTAGGTGCTTTGTAACCTATATTTTTGGAAATATTGGTGTGAAAAATGCACCAATTTTGGAGATGGAATGGCCAGCTGAAGGGGTTGGAGGAGGCTGGATTTTTTATCAGCATGTGTTCGTGTCCTGAAGAACAACATACATGTTGGTAAATTATTTTTGAGTAGCCTGATGGTGCAAAAAATCTACACACTTGTCAATTGGTGAGATGGCATCTCTCTTTCCTTTACTATTCATGTTGTGTCCCAAATATTTCATACAATGTGGGTGTTAGGCGTCGGTCTGGTGCTGGATTTGAAATGGGTCCAGGATTTTCTGTGGTCTTTCATTTCAGTCCAGCCAGGGCTGATGCTGTTCAGTATCACCATCAGCCCCAACACCTAGCTGGTCCGCAAGCCCTGTTTGTCTCCCAGGTAGTTGTGCCTAGCAATGTTAAGCCTGGGTTGCAGAGTGAGACAGGGCTTGTGGAATCTAAGTCCAGGTTTTTCCGCACTGAGCATGTCCGTGACCTGGCGTCTCATGATTGTTGGGTTGGCACCCACCTGACACTGTGACCTGGCACCGCCTGATTGGTTCACGGGTAATGTCACCAATAGCGCGTCAGTGGGCAGGGCTTAGTCTTTAAAAGGCCCGCCCACAAAGATGGCGACGCGCTCAGATCATTTGAGCTAGCTGTTTGTGGTGTGCACGCTGACTCCGGGCTCAAAGAGCCATAGTTTCCGCTAGGCAGGTTTAGCTCCATAGAGGCAGGTTAGCTCCATAGAGGCAGGTAGCTTCGCTTTGCTGACTGGCTCTAACCAGGGGGTTCGCCCTTACACCCCGAGCCGCCTGTGAGTTAAATAGAGTGGGTTTGCTCAGTCCGGTAGCACGCCGGCTGAGTACTCGAGTACCCGGCGGGAATCACCCGCACGCTAGCGCCATCTCCTATAGCGTAGCGCCTGTACCGAAGACAGGGCTACTGCTCATAGTCCAGTCACACGTCTCCCTGCGGTTCTTGGAGATTGTGTGAACCGCTTTAGCGCCAATCCCCATAGCGTAGCGCCTGTATCAAAGACAGGGCTACTGCTGTTCCCACGGTCGCACGTCTCCCTGCGGTTCTTGGAGATTGTGCATACCATCTTTCCCTTCCGTGTGCGTTAACACGAAGGGCTAAGATATTTGTCAGGTGCGTCGCCGGTCGCTCTCTCCTCCGTGCAGTAAACGGAGATAGAGCGTACCGCTATACCCTGTCCGGTGTGAAGTTAACACGGAAGGGTTTATCATTTAGTTGTCGTTTGCCTTTCCACGCGGAAAGTGTTCGGCAGCAGTCCTCTAGGCTGCATCGCGGACCCCGGGGTCGGTTGCTTTCCATTAATTAAAGTTGTCTGCAACCGCTCCCCCTAACAGTATCTGAGCGCCAGGGTCTTGCCAAACATGGCTGACACTAAACAACTGCAGCAGTACATACAGCAACTGGAGGCCAGACTTAAATCTCTGGAACAAACTGCTCTGGTCGCTGATATCACTACAGTAGCTTCCCAGGCGGCTACTCTAGCAGCCATCATTATTACATTTTCTGGGGATAGTAAACTTTGCAGGGGCTTTATTAATGTATGCTCCATTCATTTGGAGATGATGGAAGCACGGTTCCCCTCCGAAAGAGCCAAAGTGGGAAATATCATCTCATTACTCTCTCACAGGGCTCTGGAGTGGGCTACTCCCCTATGGGAACGGAACGACCCGGTTGTAATAAATGCGGGCCTATTCCTTAAGACTCTAAAAAGTGTTTTTTCTGGGTCCTCATGTCACGCATGATACGGCTCTTGAGCTTCTTGCGTTGGCCCAGGGTTCAGCCACCGCCAGCCACTATGCCGTCCAGTTCAGAACCCTAGCGGCTGAACTGGATTGGTCTGAGCAGTCGCTTATCCCGGTGTTTTGGAAGGGTCTGGCTGGGCATATTAAAGATGCTTTATCTACCAGAGAAATCCCAACCTCTCTGGAGGAGTTAATATCTCTCGCTGACCGTATTGACTTGCGTCATGCGGAACATAAGTTAGAGATGGAGGTTGCCAAACCTCAGTATCTATTGTCACCATCCGCCTTTAGACCCATTTTCAAACCCAAGACTCTCGACCCGGAGCCTGAGGCTACGGATATATCCCTGTCTAAGTCTAGTTCCTCTCGTTCCCGATCTGCACATATCGTGGAGCGCCCCGTAAATAAGGGTTCCAAGCAGTCGGTAAAATGAGTAGGTCTTACCAACGTTGGAGGAGGTGTATTTAATTCTGGGACTTCTTCCTCCAAATGATTACATAATGTGACACTGTCCTTTGGTAAAGCTGCAGTCTCTGCCAAGGCGTGGGTGGACTCTGGTGCTGATGGCAATTTTTATTATCTACGTTTGCCCAGAGGCATCCCATCCCTATTGAGCTACTCTCTAGTCCCATGAACATTTTTGTTGCCAATGGTTCACTCCTGGATGTGCAAAGCACCCATCAGTCGATCCCTCTCACCATGTCATTTCCTCAGGGCCACCGGGAGGTTATTTTATTTCTTATTGTTCCCGGTGGATTAGACGAGGTGTTATTGGGGCTCCCCTCTTTACGTTGTCATACTCCACACATTAACTGGAATACAGGGACAATTTCTTCCTGGAGTGGAAATTGTGCATCTCAGTGTTTGGGCAAAGTCAGCCGGAGGTTAGTCTCTGACCCTTCTATCATTTCGACATCTGGTACAGATTCCTTGTCTGTTTCCAGGACCCGATCCTTGTCTGATTTTGTCGCTAAGAACTCTCAGAAAGAGAGGGTGGCTGCAGTGTCCTCCAACCCGGTTCCGTCGGGGAGGACGTTTGTGTCCCCTAATCTACGGAGTATGGTGCTCTCCTGGGCTCATGCCCCTAAGATCGGAGCTCACCTGGGGGTCAAACGTACCACTAAGTCCCTTCTACTGTCCTATTGGTGGCCCCGGTGGCGCCAGGATGTCAAGGACTTTGTTCTCGCGTGTCTTGTCTGTGCGAGAGATAAATCTTTTCGCCAGAGACCAGTGGGTCCTTCCTCCCTGTCACCCATGAAGGATCCTACGCATAGAGAACCTGTTATCACTGCTTCCCGTCCTAAAAGAGAGTACCCTGTACACCGGAGGGGTCTCTGTTTCGTGAATCCTCTCTGTGACCCGTTGGACCACATCCTTGCCCCCCGGCTCATGGAGGAAAATGAGCGTCAAGTGGAGGGGGATGTTCAAGGGGGGGATAATGTTAGGCGTCGGTCTGATGCTGGATTCAAAATGGGTCCAGGACCTTCTGTGGTCTCCCATTTCAGTCCAGCTGGGGCTGATGCTGTTCAGCATCGCCTTCAGTCCCAACGCCTAGCTGGTCCGCGAACCCTGTTTGTCTCCCAGGTAGTTGTGCCTAGCAATGTTAAGCCTGGGTTGCAGAGTGAGACAGGGCTTGTGGAATCT
Organism: Phyllobates terribilis; assembly: GCF_046119375.1. Taxonomy (NCBI): domain Eukaryota; kingdom Metazoa; phylum Chordata; class Amphibia; order Anura; family Dendrobatidae; genus Phyllobates; species Phyllobates terribilis. The sequence goes on along the minus strand of NW_027362944.1, from coordinate 3,420,602 downwards.
AAGTCCAGGTTTTGCCGCACTGAGCATGTCCGTGACCTGGTGGCTCATGATTGGTGGGTTGGCACCCACCTGACCCGGTGACCTGGCACCGCCTGATTGGTTCACGGGTAACGTCACCAATAGCGCGTTGGTGGGCAGGGCTTAGTCTTTAAAAGGCCCGCCCACAAAGATGGCGACGCGCTCAGATCATTTGAGCTAGCTGTTTGTGGTGTGCACACTGACTCCGGGCTCAAAGAGCCATAGTTTCCGCTAGGCAGGTTTAGCTCCATAGAGGCAGGTAGCTTCGCTTCACTGACTGGCTCTAACCAGGGGGTTCGCCCTTACACCCCGAGCCGCCTGTGAGTTAAATAGAGAGGGTTTGCTCAGTCCGGTAGCACACCGGCTGAGTGCTCGAGTACCCGGCGGGAATCACCCGCATGCTAGCGCCATCTCCTATAGTGTAGCGCCTATACCGAAGACAGGGCTACTGCTCATAGTCCGGTCACACGTCTCCCTGCGGTTCTTGGAGATTGTGTGAACCGCTTTAGCGCCAATCCCCATAGCGTAGCACCTGTATCAAAGACAGGGCTACTGCTGTTCCCACGGACGCACGTTTCCCTGCTGTTCTTGGAGATTGTGCGTACCGTCTTTCCCTTCCGTGTGCATTAACACGAAGGGCTAAGATATTTGTTAGGTGCGTCGCCTGTCGCTCTCTCCTCCGTGCAGTAAACGGAGATAGAGCGTACCGCTATACCCTGTCCGGTGTGAAGTTAACACGGAAGGGTTTATCATTTAGTTGTCGTTTGCCTTTCCACCCAGAAAGTGTTCGGCAGCAGTCCTCTAGGCTGCATCGTGGACCCCGGGGTCGGTTGCGTTCCATTAAATAAAGTTGTCTGCAACCGCTCCCCCTAACAGTGGGTCAGAATGGTATGTTTTGATGGCAAGAAGATAAATAGTGTCCATTGATGACTTCTCTAAAGCTGGAATACCATGATAAGACAATGGAGGAATGTCTCATCATTGGATAAAAAGGACGATGGCGCAATCTGCAGCTGTTGAACTTTACAAAACAATTCCTAAGTACTGGAGAACACCTATTTGCAGATTTATATTTTATAGAGTGACCATCTCCTCAAGAAGATCAAGTTCTCCATAGGTGCCTTAATTTTCTTTTTGGTTTTAACAATGTAGTTATTCTGCCTCCTGAAACGTTAGATTTTCAGCAGCATTAGGTGCTTTGCAACCTATATATTTGGAAATATTGCTGTGAAAAATGCACCAATTTTGGAGATGGAATGGCCAACTGAAGGGGTTGGAGGAGGATGGATTTTTTATCAGCATGTTTTTGTGTCCTGAAGAACATGAGTGGCCTGATGGTGCAAAATATTGACACACTTGTTAATTGGTGAGATGGCAACTCTCTTCCCTTTACTATTCATGTTGTGCCCCTAATATTTCATACAATGTGGGTCAGATGGTACCTTTTGAGGGCAAGAAGATAAATAGTGTCCACTGATGCGATATGGGAAGAACGCACTGATCAATGGATGAAAAGAGTAGTAATTTAATACACAAAAATTGGACTGTGGTGAAAAACATTTAGACAAGGTGGAAACCACCTATTTAACACCTCATAAAGAATGGCCATTTCTTCAGGAAGAACAAGTCTTTAAAGATGTTTTCAACTTCTCTAAAGCTGGAATACCATGATAATACAATGGAAGAATGTCTCATCATTGGATAAAAAGGACGATGGCGCAATCTGCAACTGTTGAACTTTAGAAAAACAATTAGTAAGTACTGGAGAACACCTATTTGCAGATCTAGCCTTTATAGAGTGACCATCTCCTCAGCAAAATCAAGTTCTCCAAAGATGCCTTAATTTTCTTTTTGATTTTAACAATGTAGTTATTCTGCCTACTGAAACTTTAGATTTTCTGCAGCTTTAGGTGCTTTGTAACCTATATATTTGGAAATATTGGTGTTATTCACCAATTTTCGAGATGGAATGGCCAGCTGAAGGGGTTGGAGGAGGCTGGATTTTTTAACAGCATATGTGCGTGTCCTGAAGAACAACATACATGTTGGTAAATTATTTTTCAGTCTCCTGATGGTGCAGAATATTTACACGCTTGTCAATTGGTGAGATGGCAACTCTCTTTCCTTTACTATTCATGTTGTGCACCAAATATTTCATACAATGTGGGTCAGAATGGTACCTTTTGATGGCAAGAAGATAAATAGTGTCCATTGATGCGATATGGGAAGAAAGCACCGATCAATGGATGAAAAGAATAGTAATGCAATACACAAAAATTGGACTGTGGTGCAAAACATATAGACAAGGTGGAAACCACCTATTTAACACCTCATAAAGAATGGCCATTTCTTCAGGAAGAACAAGTCTTTTAAGATGTTTTCACCTTGTCTATAGCTGGAAAACCATGATAAGACAATGGAGGAATGTCTTATCATTGGATTAAAAGGACGATGGCGCAATCTGCAAGTGTTGAACTTTAGAAAAACAATTAGTAAGTACTGGAGAACACCTATTTGCAGATCTAGCCTTTATAGAGAGACCATCTCCTCAGCAAGATCAGGTTCTCCAAAGGTGCCTTAATTTTCTTTTTGGTTTTAACAATGTAGTTATTCTGCCTACCGAAACTTTAGATTTTCTGCAGCATTAGGTGCTTTGTAACCTATATATTTGGAAATATTGGTGTGAAAAATGCACCAATTTTGGAGATGGAATGGCCAGCTGAAGGGGTTGGAGGAGGCTGGATTTTTTAACAGCATATGTGCTTGTCCTGAAAAACAACATACATGTTTGTAAATTATTTTTCAGTGGCCTGATGTTTCAGAATATTTTCACGCTTGTCAATTGGTGAGATGGCAACTCTTTCCTCTACTATTCATGTTGTGCCCCAAATATTTCATACAATGTCAGTCAGAATGGTACCTTTTGATGGTAAGAAGATAAATAGTGTCCATTGATGTGATATGGGAAGAATGCACCAATCAATGGATGAAAAGAATAGTAATGCAATACACAAAAATTGGACTGTGGCGCAAAACATTTAGAAAAGGTGGAAACCACCTATTTAACACCTGAAAAGTAATGGCTATTTCTTCAGGAAGAAGAAGTCTTTTAAGATGTTTTCAACTTCTCTAAAGATGGAATACCATGATAAAACAATGGAAGAATGTCTCATCATTGGATAAAAAGGACAATGGCACAATGTGCAACTGTTGAACTTTAGAAAAACAATTAGTAAGTACTGGAGAACACCTATTTGCAGATCTAGCCTTTATAGAGAGACCATCTCCTCAGCAAGATCAAGTTCTCCAAAGGTGCCTTAATTTTCTTTTTGGTTTTAACAATGTAGTTATTCTGCCTACTGGAATGTTAGATTTTCTGCAGCATTAGGTGCTTTGTAACCAATTTATTTGGAAATATTGGTGTTATTCACCAATTTTGGAGATGGAATGGCCAGCTGAAGGGGTTAGAGGGGGCTGGAATTTTTCACAACATATGTGCGTGTCCTGAAGAACAACATACATGTTGGTAAATTATTTTTTCAGTGGCCTGATGGTGCAGAATATTTACACGCTTGTCAATTGGTGAGATGGCAACTCTCTTTCCTTTACTATTCATGTTGTGCCCCAAATATTTCATAAAATATGGGTCAGAATGGTACCTTTTGATGCCAAGAAGATAAATAGTGTCCATTGATGCGATATGGGAAGAAAGCACCGATCAATGGATGAAAAGAATAGTAAGGCAATACAGAAAAATTGGACTGCGGTACAAAACATATAGACAATGTGGAAACCACCTATTTAACACCTCATAAAGAATGGCCATTTGTTCAGGAAGAACAAGTCTTTTAAGATGTTTTCAACTTCTCTAAAGCTGGAATACCATGATAAGACAATGGAAGAATGTCTCATCATTGGATAAAATGGACGATGGCGCAATCTGCAACTGTTGAACTTTAGAAAAACAATTAGTAAGTACTGGAGAACACCTATTTGCAGATCTAGCCCTTATAAAGTGACGATCTCCTCAAGAAGATCAAGTTCTCCAAAGGTGCCTTAATTTTCTTTTTGGTTTTAACAATGTAGTTATTCTGTCTACTGAAACTTTAGTCTTTCTGCAGCATTAGGTGCTTTGTAACCAATATATTTGGAAATATTGGTGTTATTCACCAATTTTGGAGATGGAATGGCCAGCTGAAGGGGTTGGAGGAGGCTGGATTTTTTATCAGCATGTGTTCTTTTGCTGAAGAACAACATACATGTTGGTAAATTATTTTTGAGTGGCCTGATGGTGCAAAATATTTACACGCTTGTCAATTGGTGAGATGGCAACTCTCTTTCCTTTACTATTCATGTTGTGCCCCAAATATTTCATACAATGTGGGTCAGAATGGTACCTTTTGATGGCAAGAAGATAAATAGTGTCCATTGATGCGATATGGGAAGAACGCACTGATCAATGGATGAAAAGAGTAGTAATGCAATACACAAAAATTGGACTGTGGTGAAAAACATTTAGAGAAGGTAGAAACTAGTGTTGAGCCACCCCCGTAGTGTTCGAGTTCGGTTCGGTTCGTCGAACACCCGTGTGTTCGCCGAACTGTTCGTCGAACACCTTCGAACACCGTTAAAACCAATGGCAGGCAAACAAAAACACATAGAAACACATAGAAAACACCTTCAAAGGTGTCCAAAAGCTGACAAACTGCTCAGAAGACATAACTAACACATGGAAAAGTGACAAGTACATATAGTCATGCGAAAAGAAAAGAGGTGGAGGAGTAAAAGGAGGGGGAGACACAGATATAGGCATGTCATGCCCTTCTAAAATCCAAAAAGTGAGAAGCCGACACGTTCAGTCCGCTCCTGCCCGTGCCACCTCCGTGTCGCCGGGTTTGTGGCAGAGCCGCGGTGAACCCTGACGGCCAGCCCCCCTCTCCCAATACTGGTGCCTGTCTGCTGGTGGGTCGAGCGAGCCCCCCTGTGGTGGAGGCAGCTCTAAGCTTTTTAATTTAAATTGTCTCTCTAATTTGAATGAATACACTTTAAATCCATTTACAAGGATCCATTGGAGGGCAAGTCTCATGCCAGCAGCCGCGTAATTCCAGCTCCAGTAGCGTCCACTAAAGCTGCTGCAGTTAAAAAGCTTTTATAAGGATCGAGCTCGGCTGTCCACCGCAAGGCATCCTACTGCCAGTCCCAGCCCCTATGCCTTGGGGTGCCTTCTGATGCTCTTCACTGAGTATCCCGTGGTCCCGAAGTATTTCCTTTGAAAAAATTAAGTGTCCAAACTACAGGTGGTGTAGCTTGCTTAACAGCTGGGATAATCCGCTGACTAGCAGACACTGCTACTAGGCACAAAGTATTTCCTGGGCTAGATGCAGTTAAAAATTTGTAATTAGATACTCTCGTTGGATGCTGAGAAAGCATTCCATAGAGTCTCCTGGCACGCCATATATGATTCTCTTAAAAAGCTTGGGGTAGGGGTCTAGGGGACCCTTTTATAGCCAAAATCACGGCCCTGTATGGCAATACGTCACCTAGGCTGAAGATAAATGGAACTGTAGCACCCTGAGGGCTCGGTTGCTACAGAGGTATTGCACCTCACCCAGAGGTGTGATATCTCACTCTCAGGTAAGGATGTAGTGTGGATCAGGACCCGACACCTGCATGCATTACACCACATTGCCGTGGGGCAGGGCGACCAATATGCCCCTGAGATGGGCACGACAGTCCCTGTCCCTGGCTGGAGTGGGGGGAGGGAACACTGAGGAAGGGGAACCCTGTAGTGCAGGAGCAGGGAGGAAGCAGTTCCTGGGTGCATTGAGAAGGGAGTATAAAAGGTGGGCACCATCTTAGTTCAGTGCAGAGAAGTCTGAGCAGAAGTGGCAGGGAGCAGGGGCTCTGCATGAGCTCTGCTCCGGAGGCGGGCCTAGTAACAGAGGCCCAGGCCTGGAAGAGGGAGAAGGAAGGAAGAGGAGCGGAGAAGGCTCCAGGAACGAGGAACGAAGGGATCTCAGGGGTGCGGACGGGCGAGTCGCCACCGCACGCCCGAATCCACCTGCGTGGAGGGGTCAGGCCAAAGGGGGAGACCGGTCCCCGAAACTAGTGGAGGCAGGAAACGACCCTCAGCTAGAAACAGGAGGCTGTGACATTTTATGTGGCGCAGCCCCTCGCTACACCCGCTAGGAAGGCACCACATAGGGTCAGGGAAACTGGCGCCAAGTTTACCAAGAGGAGGCCCGAGGCAGCCGGACAGAAGGGTTGGTAAGAAAGGCCAGACAAAGGACACACGAAGGGGGTCCTGTGAAGCACTCCAAAGTTATCTGGGAGTTGTCTGAGCCCCTCACCTGGTGAGCACAGTACGACGTGGGCAGCCGTTACCTGCAGACGTGGTCTGGATAATAAGAACTGTGAGTAAAGGCCCTGGACTGCATCACTGACTCCGTGTCATTACTGCTGCTGCCCTGCACCATCACCCCCATCCTCCGCATACACTGCCCTGAGGCTATACTCCTCCCGTGGGGAGTTATGCTACGCTCTGCTGCACCCACAACACCAGCCTCAGCGGTCTGCCCTGGAGCGGCGGTTCACTCTGACCGCAATCCACGGGTGGCATAGTCGGACATTTAAACATCAAAACCACAAATAGTTCCGCCACTGGTTTGACCGCCCTGAGCCACAGAACCGGGTTGCCGCCACGGAGACTACAACCACCAGCATCCACCAAAAAGGGTCCGGCTCCGGGTGTCCCAAGGCCCAGGGGGCGCGTCAGAACATTTTCATCACCTTTCACAATCACCAATGGGACAAGGCAGGGATGTTCTCTGTCCCCTCTCTTATACATCCTAGTGACGGAGCACCTGCTCTCATCAATTCGCCATAACCCCAATATTAGGTGGATTGAGGTGGGAGGCACCGAGTACAAGTGCTCTCTATTTGCTGATGATGTCCTAGTATATATCACTCAATCACATATATCCATCCATGCTGTTATGGCTGAAATAGATCACTTTGTTACATGGTCAAATTTTAAAATCAATGCAGCGAAGTCTGAGGCCCTCGATGTCTCCCTCCCCAAATCCATATAGGATTCCATCCAGTCCAACTTTCCCTTTGCCTGGCCCTCACAGGGTATCAAATACTTAGGAATTCCTATTCATAGAGACCTCTCCCATCTATGTTATCTTAATTTTGGGCCCTTTATTGAACAACTCCATACAGACCACGGTTGGCAAGTTAGAACTGTAAGATTCACTACGTGAACCACTGGTGTTTTGTGGAAAAGCACATGTACACTGTGTTCCAAATTATTATGCAAAAAGTGTTTAGGAGTGATAAGGGAAGAATTTGTTTGTTTGTCAGTTAAACTCTTTGATGGTGATGTGTGTCAGGGCTCTTTATATCACTGTAAGCAATTGCAGACACCTGTGCTAATTAGTTTGGCAGGTGTGTCCAATGAAAGGCAAGACTACTTAAGAAGGCTGTCTCACATTATTAAGCAGCCTACATTTTCTGCCAAAATGGGAAAGAAAAAGGATGTGTCGGCTGCTGAGAAGCAACAAATTGTGGAGTGTTTAGGTCAAGGCATGACTACAATCAACATTGTGCGATGATCAGGATGAAGTGTCTTGGCAATCAAGAAGTATGTAGCTGATTCACAGTACACACGTGTGCGTGCTGATAAGGGCAAATTGAGGACTCTTTCCTACAGGCAATTACGTCAGGTTGAAAGAGCAGCGGCAAAAAAGCCTTGTCATAGCAGCAGACAAGTTTTTGAAGCTGCTTGTGCCTCCAACGTCCCCCGAACAACAAGATGCAGGGTCCTTCAGAGGTTTGCAGCTGTGCATACGCCATCCTGTCGACCTCCTCTATCCACTTCACACAAGCAGAAACGGCTCCAGTGGGCCAAACATTACATGAAGACTGATTTCAAAACTGTTTTGTTCACGGATGAGTGCCGTGCAGCGCTCGATGGTCCAGATGGATGGAGTGGAGGATGGCTGGTTGATGGACACCCCACGCAAACACGGCTACAGCGCCAACAAGGAGGAGGTGGAGTAATGTTTTGGGCTGGAATCATGGGGAGAGAGATTGTCGGCCCCTTTAGGATCCCTGAAGGCGCTAAAGATGAACTCCATAATGTATGTGGATTTTCTCAAACAGCACTTCCTGCCATGGTTCAAGAAGAAGAACCGTGTATTTCACAGCAAGATCATTTTTCTGCATGATAATGCACCATCTCATGCTGCACATAAAACATCTGCATCTCTGGCTGATATGGGCATAAAAGGGGACAAACTTATGGTGTGACCCCCATGCTCCCCTGACCTCTACCCCATTCAGAACCTTTGGAGCATCATTAAAAGGAGTGTCTATGATGGCGGGAGGCAGTTCACATCTAAGCAACAGCTCTGGGAGGGTATTCTGTCCTCATGCAAAACAATTGAAGCAGAAACCATCCAAAACCTGACAAATTCAATGGACGAGAGAGTTCAGAAGCTCCTTTCGAACAAGGGGTCCTATGTGAAAATGTAACATCACCTAGAATAAAGTTTTGAGTTGAAAACTGTTTGATTTCAGTTTCTAACAACCTGCTAATGCTTATAATTTCAAAAATGACCATTTTTTTGGTCTTTATTAAAATGAAAAGGTTGATCGAAAAGTTTGGGGGATCTAAGAGTGTGGCAACCCAGTAGTCATGATTACTTTGAATTCTGACAATATGAGGGTCATGCTGCAGGTAGTGCAGCAAGAAGGCACTTATGTGTCTTGCGCATCTCGGAGCCCCAAAATTATTTTCCGGGCTAGATGCAGCTAAAAATTATTTTTAATTTTAAATCTGGTGAAGCTTTAGTATAGATGGCCTAATAGGATCAGTGCTGCACACTGCTACAAAGCCCAAATTATTTTCCAGTCAAGATACAGATAAACATGATTAGTAATTTGAAAGCTTAAAACGGTTGGTAGGGTGGTTTTAACCAATCATCAAGCTTTTACTCTCCCCAGGATGACACAGGGGTAGAAAAGTCGTTTCGGATCCATGATTTGTTCATCTTTATGAACGTGAGTCTGTCTACATTATCAGTGGAGAGCCGCGTGCGCTTATCTGTCAGCACACCACCAGCAGCGCTGAACACACGTTCAGACAGAACGCTGGCTGCGGGGCATGACAAGATCTCCAAGGCGTAAGTGGCTAGCTCTGGCCATTTATCCAGATTGGAAGCCCAAAAAGAGCAAGGGTCCAGTGACACAGTCGTGGCTTCAATGTTTACTTGGAGATACTCCTGTACCATCGTCTCTAGGCGTTGACTATGTGTCAGACTTCTTGTCTCCTGTGGCCTTGCAAAGGATGGGCTAAAAAAGTGGTGAAATGATTCCGCAAAATTGATGTTACCAGCAGATACTGTGGTTCTGTTACGGTTTGAGTGCTGAACACTTGACGGTCCCACGGTTGGCAAGTTGGAACTGTGAGATTCACTACGTGCACCACTGGTATTTTGTGGAAAAGCACATGTAAGATTCTGCAACAGTCTCTGCTGATACTCCTGCATGCGTGCATCCCTTTCTATGGCAGGAATAATTTCTGCAAATTTACTTTTGTACCGGGGATCTAACAGTGTGGCAACCCAGTAGTCAGGATTATTTCTAATTCTCACAATTCGAGGGTCATGTTGCAGGTAGTGCAGCAAGAAGGCACTCATGTGTATTGCGCATCCAGGAGCACCAAGTCCCTGTTGTGTTGGTGGCGAGGTAACAATCATGCTTCCTTCCTCTGTCCTCTCCCCCCAACCTCGCACAACAGAAATGTGATCAAGGTCTCCCTCATCTGATGAGTCTTCCATCAGTTCGTCCTCCACTTCTTCCTGGGCTCCTGCACTTTCCTCACTAGTTTGGCTGCTACCATGCGCCCTGGTAAAACCATCTCCCCCACCCTCACATGCCTGCCGCCTTGGTGCTGCCGACCGTCTGGACCTTGCAGATGTTAGCCCTTCCGCATACAGCTCCTCCTCCTCTACTTCCTCCACCTCCTCTTGTGCCACCACCTGACTCTGAATTCTGTTTAACATGTGCTCCAGCATGTAAATCACCGGAATAGTCATGCTGATAATGGCATCGTCAGCACTAAACATCTTCGTCGCCATTTCAAAACTGTGCAGAAGGGTGCATAGGTCCCTGATCTGAGACCACTCCTCCAGCGTGATTTGCCCCACCTCTGAATCTCGTTGGCCCAGGCTATACGTCAGAACGTATTGCACCAGGGCTTGTCGGTGCTGCCACAGTCGCTGCAACATGTGCAGAGTTGAATTCCACCGGGTAGGCACATCGCATTTTAGCCGGTGAAGTGGCAGGCCCAACGACTTCTGTAGAGATGTAAGTCGCTGAGCTGCGGGATGCGAACGGCGGAAGTGAGCACACAGCGACCGTGCCCTCTGCAGAAGGCCATCTAGTCTGGGATAGTGGGCTAAAAATTGCTGGACAACCAGGTTCAACACGTGAGCCATACAAGGCACGTGTGTGACATTGCCCCGGCGAAGGGCCGCACCCAGGTTTGCAGCATTGTCGCACACGGCCTTCCCTGGTTTCAGGTCCAGTGGAGACAACCATTCATGAAATTGGTTCTCCAGAGCTGACCACAACTCCTCAGCTGTGTGACTCACATTTCCCAGACATTTCAATGTAAAAACCGCCTGATGACGTTGAGCCCTACTGCCAGCATAGTAAGGAGGTGTGCAGGATCCCTTCTGCGCAGTTAGAAAGCTTGTGGCATGACCAGACAGGCTTTGGGTGCAGGTGGAAGACCGAGAGGAGGTTGAGGAGGCAGAAGCAGTGGAGGAACTTTGACATAAAGAGGATTGACCCACAACTCGTGGGGACGGCAAGACTTGGACAGCAGCCCCTTGTCCTGCTGTCACCATAGTTACCCAGTGCCCAGTCAGCGACATGTAACGCCCCTGTCCATGCCTACTCGTCCAAGTGTCTGTGGTGAAATGCACCCTGTCACACACAGAGTTTCTCAAAGAAGCGGTGATGTTGTGTGCGACATGCTGGTGGAGCGCAGGCACACCTTTCTTTGAGAAGTAGTGCCGACTGGGCATCTGGTACTGGGGCACTGCGACGGACATAAGGTCTCGAATATCCTCTGTGTCCACCAGGCGGAAAGGCAGCATTTCTGTATCCAAGAGCTTGCAGATGGTGAAATTCAACCTCTTAGCTTTCTCATGGCTAGGAGGAAATGGTCTTTTACTTGTCCACATCTGAGGGACCGAGGGCTGGCTATTGTGCTTAGACGGGGTTGATAAGGGTGTCCCCGGCAAACTGCCGGTCTGTGAGGAAGATGCAGGCGGACATGTTAGGTTGCCTTGATCCAAAGGTGGTGCTATCGATGTCGGACAGCGCTCAAGACCAGCTGGTGTTACCACCTCCAAAGAAAATGATGACCTGCCAATCACGCTGGCTGTTGCGGGTAAAGAGGTGGCAGGTCTGCGCCCCAAAACAGGTGTGACTGCTGTCCCCCCAGTCACAGAGGATGAAGAGGCCGCGGATGCACAAGATATGGCAGACGGTGGTTGGCCCGGCCGGCTAGGCCGCATTGTAGCACACTGAGCTTCCCACTGCAACTTATGCTTCATGTCCATGTGCCGGTTCATGCATGAAGTACTCAAACTATGTATTTTTTGGCCTCTACTTAGCTTTTGCTGACAAATGTTACAGATAACACGAGTTGGGTCATCTTTATCGATCTGAAAAAATGCCCAGGCTATGCAAGGCTTAGCACCCATGCGACCTGAAGAGCCACCACGACTTGTGGTGAGAGGCAGAGTTGTGTTTGAGGATGCAGTTGTTGACGTGCTTCCAGTACTACGTCTCTGTCCAGGAAGGCGCAACCTGACCTCGTCGTCACTAGCATCTTCCTCCACCTCCTCTGCTGACCTCATCTCTTGGCTGACTGTGGGTTGACAGTAAGTGGGATCTCCGACCTCATCATCATCACCCTGTGCGTTATCACACCCGTCGTCCTCAGAGCCAACCTGTTCCTGCCCTGACAAAAAACTAAAGTTGTCGCTCCAATCAGGTATTTGAGTCTTATCATCGTCTTCCTCATTGTCTCCACCAACAGGAGTTACAGTTTGGGAATGAGGGTCTACATTATGATCAGAACCTTCTGCGTCTGGTCCTGGATCCGACTCATAAAGATTCTGGGCATCAGTGCAGATCATTTCCTCGTCTGGATTCACAGAAGCGCTGGAGTCGACCTCTGATTCCCAGGCTATAGTATGAGTAAACAGCTCTGCAGACTCAACCATCTGTTCTACCTCATACTCAGACGGGCAGCTGGAGATTTGGGAGCTGTGAGGAAGCAAGTGCGATTTGGGTGACACCTTTGAGGACTGGAGTATTTGTGATGTTGAAGTTGATGTGGAGGAGAGCCCACTTAAAGGAGCACTTGATATCCGTTGAAGTACCTGCTGTTTTTGTGCCTCATCTGGAATTTGTAGCGATTGGCGTGGCCGTAAGAAAGGGATCTTATCACATTGTCCGCTAAAAGAAGTAGACATTTTAGTTTGGCTGGAAGATGGTCTTTCTTCTGCACCTACCCCACGGACACAACCTTTTTTCCCCTTCCCAACACGCCTATTCCCCTTTCCACCAGCAGCAGGCCTTTTTCCACTCATTTTGGTGGTTAACTAATTCACAACTCTGGAGTTGTTTGCACAAAAAAACAATGGATGGTAACCGAGCAGAGCTGAGTGGCCAAACTGTGGTATTAGGCCAAAACTATTGGCTGGGTTAGATGCAGAAAAAAATTATTTTTAATTTGCAACCTGATGGAGGTCAGTATAGATGGACTAATAGACCAAGTCCCACACACCGCTAGAAGCCCAAATATTTTTTCAGAGCTAGATGCAGAAAATTTTTTTATTCAATTTGCAACCTGATGGAGGTCAGTATAGATGGACTAATAGACCAAGTCCCACACACTGCTAGAAGCCCAAATATTTTTTCAGAGCTAGATGCAGAAAAAAATTATTTTTAATTTGCAACCTGATGGAGGTCAGTATAGATGGACTAATAGACCAAGTCCCACACACCGCTAGAAGCCCAAATATTTTTTCAGAGCTAGATGCAGAAAATTTTTTTATTCAATTTGCAACCTGATGGAGGTCAGTATAGATGGACTAATAGACCAAGTCCCACACACTGCTAGAAGCCCAAATATTTTTTCAGAGCTAGATGCAGAAAAAAATTATTTTTAATTTGCAACCTGATGGAGGTCAGTATAGATGGACTAATAGACCAAGTCCCACACACTGCTAGAAGCCCAAATATTTTTTCAGAGCTAGATGCAGAAAAAAATTATTTTTAATTTGCAACCTGATGGAGGTCAGTATAGATGGACTAATAGAACAAGTCCCACACGCTGCTAGAAGCCCAAATATTTTTTCAGAGATAAATGAAGAAAAAAATTATTTTTAATTTGCAACCTGATGGAGGTCAGTATAGATGGACTAATAGACCAAGTCCCACACACCGCTAGAAGCCCAAATATTTTTTCAGAGCTAGATGCAGAAAAAAATTACCGTATATTCCGGCGTATAAGACGACCTGGTGTATAAGACGACCCCCCTACTTTCCTGTTAAAATATAGAGTTTAGGATATATTCACCGTATAAGACTACCCCTTTTCCAACGCATACCAAACACCGGTAAAAATTAAAAAAAAACAGATTTGAATTTAACATGGTCCTTTTTTAATTTAAATTCTTATGACATGCAGGTATATAGCAGGAAAACTGTCACTCATAAACATATTAAAATAGGGGGGACCCCACGTCATTTTTTGGGGGGGTCCCCCATTCTAATAGCTAGTAAAGGCTAGGTATTCAGCTGGGGGCTGATATTAGTAGCCTGGGAAGCTCCGTGGGTATTACCCTCTTCCCAGACTTCAAACATCTGCCCCAGCCGTCTGCTTAACCTCCGCTAGAGACTATAATGATGGTGGATCCCACGCCAATTTTCTTTTTAAAAAATCCTTTATTTTAACACTAAATGACAATTGAGGGGTTAATAAAGATGCAGTCCCTAAATTATTAATTTTGTAATTAATTTTTCCCAAAAATGTTGACGTGGGGCTTCGCCATATTTTTGTGTCCAGCCAGGTACAGCAGGCAGGAACGGGCTGCCCCCAACCACCAGCTGCCTATTTGTACCTGGCCGGACACAACAATATAGGGAAGCCCTTTTTTTTTTAATTATTTCATGAAATAATTAAAAAAAAAAATACGTGGGGCTTCGCCCTATTTTTGTGTCCAGCCAGGTACAACTAGGCAGCTGGGGACTGGAATCTGCAGCGCAGGGAGGCCCAAGCTTTCTGGGCCCCACCCGCTGCAAATTGCAGTCCGCAGCCACCCCGGAAAATGGCGCGTTCATAGAAGCGCCATCTTCTGGCGCTGTACCCAACTCATCCAGGGCCCTGGTGCGGTGGCTCACTGGGTAATAAAGGGGTTAAGGCCAGCTTGGCATTATCAGCTGGCCCTAAGCCCGAAATTCATGGGGTCACGCCAATATTAGACATGACCACCATGAATTTCTAGTAAAGTAATTAAAAAAAACATAACACCCAGAATAAAGTCCTTTAATTGAAATAAAGACACAATTTTTTAATGTTCTAAATTAAACCATACTTACCATCACGCCCATTCCAGCTGAAGCCAACGATCTCCTGCAATAAAAGTAAAATAATAAAGCAACCTCATCCTTACCTCTCCATGGTTCCCAGGACCGGTCCAGCTCTGCTACATTCACATGACAGGCTGCACCGCAGCAGAACGCTGCCGTTCAGCTTGCCATGCGGCAGACACTGAGAAGCGCAGGCATGCTTGTGCTCCTCAGTGTCTGACTGTGACGGCATCCAGATGAGCCGAGATCATGTCCAATGAACTCGGCTCACCTCATGCACGTCACTGACAGCGTGGGAAAATTCTCCTGCTCCCCGCATGCGCAGTAGAAGTTTCCCACGCTGTCAGTGACGGACGTGCATGAGGTGAGCTGAGTTCATTGTCGGCTCATCTGGATGCCGTCACAGCCAGACACTGAGGAGCGCAAGCATGCCTGCGCTTCTCAGTGTCTGCGGGATGACAGGCTGGATGGCAGCGTTCTGCTGCGGTCCAGCCTGTCATCTCGATGTAGCAGAGCTGAAGCTGTCCTGGGAACCATGGAAAGGTAAGGATGAGGTTGCTTTATTATTTTACTTTTATTGCAGGAGATCGTTGGCTTCAGCTGGAATGGGCGTGATGGTAAGTATGGTTTAATTTAGAACAATAAAGGATTGTGTCTTTATTTCAATTAAAGGACTTTATTCTGGGTGTTTGTGTTTTTTTTAACTTTGACTATGGGGTTAGTAATGGGGGTGTCTTATAGACGCCTCTCCATTACTAACCTGGGCTTGATGTCAGCTGGCATTATAAGCTGACATCAACCCCAGCCCTATTACCCCACTGCCACCGCTACAGGGCAGTGGGAAGAGCGAGGCTAAGTGCCAGAATTGGCGCATCCTATGGATGCGTCATTTCTGGGGCGGCTGACGGCTGGTGTTTCTAGCCTGGGAGGGGGCCAATATTCATGGCACCCTTCCTGGGCTATTAATATCAGCCCCCAGCTGTCTGCCTAGCCTTTGCTAGCTATTAAAATAGGGGGGACCCCACGTCATTTTTTTGGGATCCCCCATTTTAATAGCTAGTAAAGGCTAGGTATTCAGCTGGGGGCTGATATTAGTAGCCTGGGAAGCTCCGTGGGTATTACCCCCTTCCCAGGCTTCAAACATTTGCCCCAGCTGTCTGCTTAACCTCCGCTAGAGACTAAAATTAAGGGGAACCCCACGCCAATTTTTTTTTTAATAAATCCGTTATTTTAACACTAGATGACAAGTACAGTAACCAACACTGTCACTGTACTTCATATATATGTGACTGACATGTTTCTATCTATCTAATCTATGTGTGAAGCTCTATTCTGTCTGTTATAAATTGTCGGGTACAGATGCTGAATTGCCGGCCGGCTTTTTTAAAGAGACGGTGCATGAAAACACTATTATTTGTTTTAATAAATCCTTTACACTAAATGACAAGTACAGTAATCAACACTGTCACTGTACTTCATATATATGTGACTGACATGTTTCTATCTATCTAATCTATGTGTGAAGCTCTATTCTGTCTGTTATAAATTGTCGGGTACAGATGCTGAATTGCCGGCCGGCTTTTTTAAAGAGACGGTGCATGAAAACACTATTATTTGTTTTAATAAATCCTTTACACTAAATGACAAGTACAGTAAGCAATACTGTCACTGTACTTCAAATATATGTGACTGACATGTTTCTATCTATCTAATCTATGTGTGAAGCTCTATTCTTTCTATTCTAAATTGTCGGGTGCCGGCTTATGCCACTGCTGAATTGCCGGCTTTTCATATATTGTCACAGAAGCGATGCGAAATTCCCAGCTCCGGACACAGCGCAGCGCTTCTGTGACAAGTGAAAGCTGTCGGCACAGAAGCCCTGCGCTGTGTCCGGAGCTAGGAATACGCAGCGATGTGTCAGTTTCAGCACAGAAGCGCTGACTGTCTGGACCTACCGCCGCCGTATTTTAACTCCCTCCACCTTATATTAACTCCGACATGGCAGGGATACGGCCACGGCAGCTTATTAACACCCCCAGAGTATCCCCGCATGTCAATTTCTGAAAGTTCAAAAGCATTACCGGCGTATAAGACGACCCCAGACTAGACAGAAGATTTTTCAGTCTTCAAAAGTCGTCTTATACGCCGGAATATACGGTATATTCAATTTGCAACCTGCTGGAGGTCAGTATAGATGGACTAATAGAACAAGTCCCACACACTGCTAGAAGCCCAAATATTTTTTCAGAGCTAGATGCAGAAAAATATTATATTCAGTTTGCAACCTGATGGAGGTCAGTAAGATGGACTAATAGAACAAGTCCCACACACTGCTAGAAGCCCAAATATTTTTTCAGAGCTAGATGCAGAAAAATATTATATTCAGTTTGCAACCTGATGGAGGTCAGTAAGATGGACTAATAGAACAAGTCCCACACACTGCTAGAAGCCCAAATATTTTTTCAGAGGTACTGTAGATGCAGATAAAAATTAGTTTTAATTTGCAACCTGATGGAGGTCAGTATAGATGGACTAATAGAATGATGCTATGCCCAAAAGATTTTACTTCACTAGGTGCAGTAAAAAAATTGGTATTCTATACACAGGTGGTATATCTTGCAACACAGATAGGCTACTCCACTGACTAACACACTCTGCAATAGGCCAAAAAGGATTAGCTTTGCTAGATTCAGCCAAATGCTGTGAAAAAAACTTGCACAGCACTGGCACAGACCTGCCTGGCAAAAACTGATAGGAACTGATGTAACCTAGTCCTGAAAAGGACTCCAATTACAATTAGTCTTTACTCCCACAATCTATCTATTTAAGAGCACAGACCTGCTTGATAAAAGTCGTAGGAAATGCTGTAACCTAGTCCTTAAAAGGACTGCAATCACAACTATTCCCTACTCCCAAGCTATCTGTATATTTGTGCGAAAATTGGCTTGAAATTAACAAGGTATAGCGCACACAGCAACAGCGGTGCCGTCTAACACGCAGCTGCAGCAGTGAGAAAATGGTGGCGACGGGGAAAATGGCTTGGTCTTATAGGGCAAGGACATGTGACATACACTGCCAATCACACATGCCCTTGCTTGTGTGAAAAAAAGCACTTCACTCCGTGTGTGCGCTGCTGATAGGCTGACAGATTGCACCTCCCCACTGCAAATGCGGGAAAGAGAAAAAAAAATGGAGATCTTCATTATTCCTGCAGAGATCCATCCCCTGCCCCTCCCCCCGCCCCGCTGTACACTCAAACTGCGTATTAACATTAATTTTCATCATTACTGAGAAAAAATCCAGTTATGATTTTGGTGCACGAACAGTTATCGAACATAACCTCGAACAGCCGAATTTTTCTCAAATTGTTCGTGTTCGCCGAACGGCTCGAACACCGCCCAAAACAGCTCGAATTTGAGATTGGCGAACAGTTCGAGTAGAACAACGCTCATCTCTATCTATGACATCACGTGATTAAAAACTGACTAGCTGAATCAAATCCTTGCAAGCACTATGTAGAAACAGGAAGTCAACTTTCTATGCACAAGTCATGAGTCCCTCTGGCAGGAGGGAGGAGTGGAGCAGCTGGATCAGGAGCTGAAGAGGGGAAGAGCAGAGAAAAGAGAAAAAATAGCCACTAGTGGTGGTTGCTCTCATTTATCTTGAGAAATTGTGCTGCATTCAATTCCTTATTACTGGAGGCTGCTATTGTGTATCGGCAATTTCCCTTTACTAAGATGGCCAAAGTTGTACCTGTGGAAGCAATTTTATTTCCTGTTTTAGCTTTTTTAATGCCACATGGAACTCTGACTCACTGTGTTATGAACTCACCTGGGTTGGAGTAGTGGTATTGCAATCACTAGGGGCAGCACCGGCAGGTAGCGTAATCAGAAATGGCCCGAGGTCGGTACACAGGAGATGCAGTATAGTTTGAAGGATAAGCAGGTTACATAGTCAGGAATAGCCAGAGGTCAGTACACAGGAGCAGCAGTATAGTTTGAAGGATAAGCTGGTTGCATAGTCAGGAATAGCTGGAAGTCAGTACACGGAAGCAGCAGTATAGTTTGAAGGATAAGCAGGTTGCATAGTCAGGAATAGCCAGAGGTCGGTACACGGAAGCAGCAGTATAGTTTGAAGGATAAGCAGGTTGCATAGTCAGGAATAGCCAGAGGTCAGTACACAGGAGCAGCAGTATAGTTTGAAGGATAAGCAAGTTGCATAGTCAGGAATAGCCAGAGGTCAGTACACAGGAGCAGCAGTATAGTTTGAAGGATAAGCTGGTTGCATAGTCAGGAATAGCTGGAAGTCAGTACACGGAAGCAGCAGTATAGTTTGAAGGATAAGCAGGTTGCATAGTCAGGAATAGCCGGAGGTCGGTACACGGAAGCAGCAGTATAGTTTGAAGGATAAGTAGGTTGCATAGTCAGGAATAGCCAGAGGTCGGTACACAGGAGCAGCAGTATAGTTTGAAGGATAAGCAGGTTGCATAGTCAGGAATAGCCAGAGGTCAGTACACAGGAGCAGCAGTATAGTTTGAAGGATAAGCTGGTTGCATAGTCAGGAATAGCCAGAGGTCGGTACACAGGAGCAGCAGTATAGTTTGAAGGATAAGCTGGTTGCATAGTCAGGAATAGCCAGAGGTCGGTACACAGGAGCAGCAGTATAGTTTGAAGGATAAGCTGGTTGCATAGTCAGGAATAGCCCGATGTCGGTACACGGGAGGAGCAGTATAGTTTGAAGGATAAGCAGGTTGCATAGTCAGGAATAGCTAGAGGTCGGTACACAGGAGCAGCAGTATAGTTTGAAGGATAAGTAGGTTGCATAGTCAGGAATAGCTAGAGGTCGGTACACGGGAGCAGCAGTATAGTTTGAAGGATAAGCAGGTTGCATAGTCAGGAATAGCTAGAGGTCGCTACACAGGAGCAGCAGTATAGTTTGAAGGATAAGCAGGTTGCATAGTCAGGAATAGCTAGAGGTCAGTACACGGAAGCAGCAGTATAGTTTGAAGGATAAGCAGGTTGCATAGTCAGAAATAGCTAGAGCTTGGTACACGGAAGCAGCAGTATAGTTTGAAGGTTGGCTCTGTATTGGGACAAGTGCACTGTCACTGAGCATTCTTCATAATTAAAGGGGTTGTCCACTACTAAGACAGCCCCTTCTCAATGTGAATGATTGGCACTGATAAAATAAAAAACCTTATACTCACTTCCCATGCCGGCACCATTCCAACAGTTTTGGCACTCGCGTTCCCGAGGCTTTCGAGCGGTTGTTATGACACGTGAGTCGGGAGCCCAATCACTGCTGGCATCACTGTCCCTGCCTTTGGACAAATCGAACATCAAGAGGAAGTCAGAGAGCAGATGTAGCCACTTTTCCCTGACATGCATGTGGAATTTTAATGCAGATTAACCCCTTCATGACATCCACCATACATATACGGCATGAGGATTACGCGGGCTCATTCCCAGCACTGGCACATTAATCAGTGGGTGTCAGTGCTATATGACAGCTATCACCCTAGAGCAAAACCCACGATCAGTGCCAGCGCTGATCGCGGGCATATAACCCCTCTGATGCTGCTGTCAATAGTGACAGTGACATGAATCGGCAAAGCAGGAGGGAGCTCACTCTTTGCTTTGATCGGCACATCGTGATTGTGATCGCATTGTTCTGGTGGACTCCTAGGTGACCCCAGGCCAAAAGTTGGGCGCGAGGTCATCCAGGTATGTTGGCCTGTAAGTTCCTGCTGAGAGCAAGAGCTGACACGCCTCCTGCCTGTGTCTCATACCCTGATCTCATACAGTGTAATGCAAAAGCATTGTAGAGTAGTAGATCAGCGATCAGAGCAGGGAAAGTTGGGCGCGAGGTCATCCAGGTATGTTTCCCTGTAAGTTCCTGCTGAGAGCAGGGGCTGACACGCCTCCTGCCTGTGTCTCATACCCTGATCTCATACAGTGTAATGCAAAAGCATTGTAGAGTAGTAGATCAGCGATCAGAGCAAGGATAGTTGGGCGCGGGGTCATCCAGGTATGTTTCCCTGTAAGTTCCTGCTGAGAGCAAGAGCTGACACGCCTCCTGACTGTGTCTTATACCCTGATCTCATACACTGTAATGCAAAAGCATTGTAGAGTAGTAGATCAGCGATCAGAGCAGGGAAAGTTGGGCGCGGGGTCATCCAGGTATGTTTCCCTGTAAGTTCCTGCTGAGAGCAGGGGCTGACACGCCTCCTGCCTGTGTCTCATACCCTGATCTCATACACTGTAATGCAAAAGCATTGTAGAGTAGTAGATCAGCGATCAGAGAAAGGAAAGTCGAAGTCCCATACTGGTAAGGTAAAAAAGTTTAAAAAAAGTTTTAATAATTGTAAAAACATTTTAAACCACATAATAAAGAACGCAAAAAAAATATTATACCAATAAATATATATATTTATATAAAAACAAAAATAAACAAATACAGTACACATATTTGGTATGTACCAACCTATAAAACACACTGCAAGTCACACTACTTAACCCCTTCAGTAAACACCATAAAAAAGTGGCAAAAAATTAGGCTTTTTCATCATATCACAAAATAAGTGGAATAAAATGCGATCAAAAAGTCGAATATAAACAAAAATGGTACAGCTGAAAACGTCATCTTGTTCCTCAAAAAACAAACCACCATACAGCTAAATCAGCGGAGAAATAAAAAAGCTATAACTCTCAGAATATACAGTTGTGCTCAAAAGTTTACATACCCCGGCAGAATTTTTCCTTTCTTGGGATTGTTTCAGAGAATATGAATGATAACAAAAAAACTTTTTCTCCACTCATGGTTATTGGTTGGGTGAAGTCATTTATTGTCAAACTACTGTGTTTTCTCTTTTTAAATCTTAATGACAACCAAAAACATCCAAATGACCCTGATCAAAAGTTCATATACCCCAGTTCTTATTACCGTGTATTGCCCCCTCTAACATCAGTGACAGCTTGAAGTCTTTTGTGGTAGTTGTGGATGAGGTTCTTTAATTTCTCAGATGGTAAAGCAGCCCATTCTTTTTGGCAAAAAGCCTCCAGTTCCTGTAAATTCCTGGGCTGTCTAGCATGAACTGCGAGCTTGAGATTTCCCCAGAGTGGCTCAATGATATTGAGATCAGGAGACTGAGGTGGCCACTCCAGAACCTTCACTTTGTTCTGCTGTAGCCAATGACAGGTCAACTTGGCCTTGTGTTTAGGATCGTTGTCATGTTGGAACGTCCAAGTATGTCCCATGCGCAGCTTCCGGGCTGATGAATGCAAATTTGTCTCCAGTATTTGCTGATAACGTGCTGCATTTATCTTTCCTTCAACTTTTACCAAGTTTCCTGTGCCTTTGTAGCTCACACATCCCCAAAATATCAGCGATCCACCTCCGTGCTTTACTGTAGGAATGGTGTTCCTTTCATCATAGGCCTTGTTGACCTATCTGCAAATGTAACGTTTATGGTTGTGGCCAAAGGTTAAATTTTGGTCTCATCACTCCAAATTACCTTGTACCAGAAGTTTTGAGGCTTGTCTCTGCGCTGTTTGGCGTATTGTAGGCGAGATACTTTGTGGCATTTGCGCAGTAATGGCTTTGTTCTGGCGACTCGACCATGCAGCCCATTTTTCTTCAAGTGCCTCCTTATTGTGCATCTTGAAACAGCCACACCGCTAGTTTTCAGGGAGTACTGAATTTCAGCTGATGTTATTTGTGGGGTTTTTTTTGCATCCCGAACAATTTTCCTGGCAGTTGAGGCCAAAATTTCTTCTGGTCTACCTGACTGTGGCTTGGTTTTCACAGAGTCCTTGATTTTCCAATTGTTAATCACAGTTTGAACGCTGCTGACTGGCATTATCATTCCTTGGATATTTTTTTGTATCCCTTTCCTGTATTATACAGTTCAACTACCTTTTCCCATAGATCCTTTGACAATTCTTTTGCTTTCCCCATGACTCACAATCCAGAAACATCAGTGGCTGGATGAAAGATGCAAGAGTCTATCTGGATCCCAGAAACTCACTCAGCTTTTATACACACACACTGATTACAAGCAAACAGGTCACAGGTGAGGATGTTTCCTTTAGTAGCAATTCAAACCTATTTGTGTTAAATTCTGTGCATGTTATCAGGCCAAAATCACCAGGGTATATGAACTTTTGATCAGGGTCATTTGGATGTTTTTGGTTGTCATTAAGATTTAAAAAGAGAAAACACAGTAGTTTGACAATAAATGGCTTCACCCAACCAATAACCATGAGTGGAGAAAAAGTTTTTTGTTATCATTCATATTCTCTGAAACAAGGCCAAGAAAGGAAAAATTTTGCCAGGATATGTAAACTTTTGAGCACAACTATATATTCTGAGAGTTATAGCTTTTTTTATTTCTCTGCTGATTTAGATGTATGGTGTCTTTTTTTTGAGGGACAATTGTTTTTATTGTGTAAAAGCGGCAAAACATAAAAAAATTATATAAATGTGGTATCACTGTAATCGTAGTGACCTGAAGAATAAAGCTGTCTTATTAATTTTACCACACGGTGAATGGCATAAAAAAAAAGAAAACAACTATTTCTGAATTTTCCTGGTTTTTATTTATTCTGACTCCCAAAAATCAGAACATAAAGTGATAAAAAATGCTATCTGGCCAAATATGGTACCATTACAAACGTCATCTCATCCTGTAAAAAAACCCTCACATAACTCCGTCGGCAGTAATATAGAAAAAGCATAGCTCTCAAAATATGAAGATGCAAAAACTAGTAGCCAAACACAAAAAAAGATATAAATTTAGTATCATTGTAATCGTACAAACCCGAAGAATAAAGTCATATAATCACTTATTCCACATCAATGGTGTAAAAAGTACATAAAACCAATTATTGACCTGCTGTTGATTTGTTCATTCTGCTTCCCAAAGATTGCAGTAGAGTCTGGCTCACATTTATCCTGGGCTTTACCTTGAGTGCTTACATCGGGGTTTCCTTGTAAATCTTTGAAATATGTGATTCAGATTGAACTCCTGACAGAAGATTCCCTATAATGAGAAAGATGGAGACTGTCACGCTTCCACCCCTCACTGTGTCTGGGATGCGGTTACTGACAGCTCAGCCGTCCAATCTGTTGGTATATGCAACAATTGTGGACATCTTTGTTTATGTGAAGGAGGACTTTATGCTGATCTGACAGTAGATGGCGAAGTTGTGTAAAGTTTCATTGTTTACTGTATTTTAAAAGAAAAAAAGTCTCTTGTTTTTTTCTGTTTTGTTGTTACTTCCTGATGCAGTACTGTGTGACTGTGCGTTTTTTCCTTTACCTCATGTTCTGAGAAGTAAAACCTTGTTATCCCATGTAATCTGCTCTGTGAAGTTTCTACCGCAACTGTGGGAATGCAGAAGCTGTGCAACAGGTTATGGGCCCCGGCTCCGAGAACCCCAGACACCCAGGACACCGTAACTCTCAGCATGACCCTGGTGAATGCAGAAGAATTCTTCAGTACAATTCTCTCCAAACAAGTAAGACAAGTTAAAGATGACAAGTAACACAGAGCTAAAACTCACAGTAGCTAAGCTGAATGAGAATTATCAGTTATGAAAGTTCAAAGTAGAAATGTTATTGTCTAAAGATGATTTACGGGAAGTAATCACTACAGACAGACCTGATGAGGATAATCAGACATGGGATAAGAAAAATAGACAAGCAAGAGCTACCATCAGCCTATTAGTGGATGATGCTCAATTAATCCACATAAGGAATGAGGATACAGCAAAGGGAATGTGGGAAGCACTAAGAAAGCTGCATGAAAGACACAGCTTAAATCACAAGTTATTTCTCCTAAGAAAGCTTTACAGTATGAGACTAAGTGTAGACAATGACATGCAGAAGCATATATTCTCTATTATGGAAGTGATATCACAGCTGAGATCAATTGCTGAAGATATTAAGGAAAGCCATGTAGCAGCAATATTATTGTGCAGTTTGTGAAGACAAGACTCATAGATGAATATCAAAGAAGGAAAGAAAAAGCAAATGATTCTTCTACTGAAAAAGATAATGGAAATGCTCTTAAAGCTACAGAATCAAAAATAGCCTATAATAAAGAGACAAGAGAATGTTTCAGATGTAAGAAAAAAAGGACATTTAAAGAAAGACTGTACTATATGGAAAGCAGAACAACAGAAATTACATCATAAAGAGAATACACAGAAGGTGAAAAACACAATTTCTGATTCATGTGAAAATAATTGAAATGGCACATTTAATGTGACGGATAAGAAATCATTGTTGGGTGGTTTATTGACTCAGGAGCAACAAGTCACATGACAAGTAATAAAAATTTCTTTACTGACTGTTTCTTACACACCTGAACAAAATGGAGTAGCAGAAAGGAAAAACAGAACTCTGACTGAAATGATAAGGTGTATCTTGACAGATTCCAAACTATCAGAAAAATATTGGGGTGAAGCAGCAATGACAGCTACACATCTACAGAACCGACTTTTTTCTAGAAAATTGAAAAAAAAACATATGAACTGTGGCAAGGTATGAAACCAAGTGTAAATCAGTTAAGAGTTTTTAGTTGTAAAGTTTTTGTATTCATTCCAACAGAAAAACATTCCAAACTTCAAAATAGGTCCATGGAAGGAATATTTGTTGGATATAGTGAAAATAGGCAAAGGATATAGAATCCTAGATCCTAAAACAGACAGAGTTTTGGTGAGTAATAGTGTGGCATTCATTGAAGATTTAAATGAAGACACTATGATTTCACTGGAAGCAAAAAATGAGAAAAACAGCAGTGATATAGCTGAAGGAATATCTGATGAAAACGAAGTTGAAATTAATAAACAACAGAATACTGAAAGTGAAGAGAAACAACTACAAACAGACACAGAACCAAGATGTTCAATAAGAGAAAACAAAGGAAAACCACCAATACGATTTTCATACAAGGCAAGTACAAGTAAAATTTATGAGCCTACCTCTTGGGAAGACATATCTCGACTTCCTGAAGAAGAAGCCAATAAATGAATAGAGGAAACAGAAATAGAAATAAAAACCATGCATGACTCAAAAACATGGACACTAACAGAATTAAAAGAAGGAAGAAAAGCTATAGGATATAAATGGGTTTTAAAAGTAAAGTACCGAACAGATGGAACAGCTGAATGATACCGAGCAAGACTCGTAGCTAAAGGTTATTCTCAAAAATATGGAGAAGACTATGATGAAACATTTTCTCCAGTTGTCAAACATACTACAATAAGACAATAAGAACTTTGATTGCAGTTGCAGCAATGAAACATATGGAACTGAAACATCTGGATGTAAAGACAGCATTTTTGAATGGAAGTTTAACAGAAGATATTTACATGGAACAACCTCCAGGATTCAAAGATGAAAGTAACCCAAACATGGTTTGCAAACTACAGAAAAGTATATATGGTTTAAAACAAGCTGCTAAAGCGTGGAATGATAAAATCACAGAGGTGCTGTTAAATAGTTAATTATGGATATTCATTCTTAAATCTGAGTTCTATGCATCAGCCATCGTGTCTAGTTGACATGCGCTATTTGTGTGTGTATTTTTAGTTCACTACCATATGTAGAACAGGTGTGCCATACGACTGGCTATAAAAGGGGGGGGCTCTCTTGCTCTTCCCACCCCACAAGACACAGAAGAAGGATCTTCATGCTGAGAAGAAGCTGACATGTAGGCCTGGACACGTGTTGGACAAAGACATGATTTACCAGCCAGGATCCAAGGAAAGATGGACACTCATGATTGAATCTCTTTGTAACTACTTCATCTATCTTATATTCTGTTTCAATTATTTTTTAATGGACAATCCAAGAATAAATAGATACATTTTTTATAAGAAAATCTTGATATTGATACTTTGCGAAGTCCTCAGTAGAGAAAAATAATACAGAAAGAAGTATTATTTAACAATGGTGAGCCAGCCAGTCCTGATTTTTCTTTTTTTTTCCGTTTTTTTAAGTGAGTAAGTGAATTTCTTCCCTGAACAAAGGGGGGAGTCCTGACGAGTTGAACAGCTGTTGTTCACGTGTCAGTAAATTCACTAATTTGTCACGAGAAGCAGAAAGGACCTACAGACTGAGGACTAACAGGAAGCAGAGGTACTAACAAGGAACAGAATCACACAGGAAAAGAATCAGACGAACTGAAGACAGGACGTGCTGATAAAGAGAAGTTAAGGAATCTTAAGGTAAGCAAAATATGGATATAATTTCTTTTGCTAAACAAAGTAATATTAATTTCAAAGTTAATGTAGGAAATTACTTAGACGTTTTGTGGCTCAGTTTATACAAAGAATGTGAATTGCAGAATTTACAGTTATCTTCTAAATTGGTAAATAGAGAGAAACACAAATTGCGGAATATTCTACATCTTGTACAGGTATTTCATAATTTTGTACTTGAGAGTTCTAAGCAGGACAATAGTGTAGAAGAAGTGTCAGATGGTGATACTGATTCTGACTGTAATGTGGAAATTGAGCAAGAAGTAAGACACGTGTCTGTAACTGAAGGTGACCTTAGGTCTGACCAAGAGACGGACATACAGAAACCTGACATGGGAGGAGACATGACTGACATACGAGAAACCGACATACTAGGTGATGTGGGAGAAGACGTGAGTGACGTAGGAGGAGCGGACGTACAAGAGCCACTAAAAATATCAGAGAATTCAGGAATTACCCAGGCTCAACTCCAAATTAAAATGAGGAAAAATTTGCTAAAATTATACAAAATCATGCCAAGATATGATGTCAAAATCCATGCCTGTAGAAATTCAGAGACATTTGAGAGCTTTTCTGATAAGTTTGATTTATCCAATGAGGAGAGGAATCAGTTATTTAAAATATGGATTCCTGTGACATTGTCCAGATGTTACTCTCCTAATGGATGGGAAAATGATTCGGACTGGTTAAGATATTTGATTTATTGTGTCACAAAGGATTTTCCCAACATAGAAGATCTGCAGAAATTAAGGATTGGTAGGAAGGAATGTACATATACATTCATGTCCATATTTGAACGGTTGTACAAAGCTCTCATCAAAAATGGAAAAGTACAACAAATGATAACAACTTTTGTACAAAAATTCAAATTCCTAAATCCAGTGTCTCAAGTTATTGCATCACAAAAACATTCATTATTTGAATGTGCGCAGTTGCTGGATTTTGTTAGAAAACATGAGAATCGTGAAAAGAAAATAAATCAAGTTCAATTTGTAAAACCAGAAAAGGTAAAATCTTACCAAAAGCCAATATCAAACTCTCCTAGACTGAGTCATCCCCATAGTGAACTCTATCAAATACGCAGGAGATTTCATATCTGTTATAAGCCATATCAGCCAGGGCAAAGGTCCATCTCTTCACAGAAAGAGTTAAAAATTCAAAGCTGTGACTACTCCCTGGAAAGGAAAATGGCTGAAACTGATGGACAGAGTCAGGTGAGACGACCGGCTCACAGTGACGTCATGGAATGTGGACAGAAGGACAGGCAGTTCTCTGAGGCTTTGAAGAATAGAAAAATAAATTTTCTAGAGAGGGCGTTTATGGAGATACTTGAGAGAGAGATAGAAGATTTGGTTTAGGGAGTGGCTAAGGAAAAACTGTAATTATAATGTTGTATCAAAATGTTATACAATGTCTCAATATTTATTTATAATCTTATACAGTAAAATTGTAGTTACATAGTTTCTAATAGTTCATATATATATATATATATACTTGTTTAAGTAGAGATTGTGTATAATTGTATTTATATATATATTTATAAAATATATATATATATATATTAATTAATAAATTAGAACTTTATATATAAATTTAAGTAGCAATATTTTGAATTACATTAGAACCAACCAATATATGTATAAGATATTTAAATAATTCTGTTTCTGTATGAATTTGATATTTAATTGTACTTTCTTATATTTCCTTAGAGGTTTCATTCCAAAGCAGGATTTGATCAAACAACTCTAAAATGGATTTATTTCTTTATTCACACAGGAAGTGAAAAAATTGCATGATTTATGTGTATAACATTTTAAAATAATAACAATATAACTAGTTGGATTATTATGTGTAGCACTTATGAATTAATATTTTCTGTGCATGAAGTGTTCGTTATAACAAGTAGCTTTACAGCATGACGTGTGACAGCTGCGGCCTTTGAACTTTGAGCTAATAGTATAGATCCCATTCATTCTATTTTCAGCTGATGTAACTTAAAACCTGGCAGCCAGTGAAAAAAGAATCTAAGTCAAGAGTTTTTTCAAGTGTCTGAAATTCCAGTGACTTATTCTCATATTATATAATATGTACTTGGGGAATATTCAAAGAAATATAAAGATATTCAATTTAACTGATAGTTTACAATGCGCATTAATAAATTGGGATACAATTTTGGGTTAAATATATATATATATATATATATATATATAAAACTTCATATGTGGAATGTTTGAGTTGAACAGATCTGTGAATGTCAGAGTGAAGGTGACAGATGAGTAAATCAGCAGCTGCTAAGTGTGATTGATGTGACAGAGGCCTCGTATGTTTGTATGTTTGGAAAAAAAAAATGTTTCTTTATGTGAAGGTACAAAAATATATTTAATTCTGAGGAAATTATAATACATAATTAGGTTTTATCTACATATATATATATTTCTATATTTCTTTAATAATTATTATTTCTTGATTTAACTAATAGTGGATAAGGGCAACCACACATCAAAATGGTTTACAAAGCAAATTTACATTTAGAATAATTTTCCACATGATAATATTCTTGAATAACTATGATATTATTTTTAATGGTTGCCTAAATAGGTACACACCTCTCTTTAGACAAATCTATGCTACTCATCGATATGAAATTTATGCAAAATATTTCTAGAAGAATAATTATTTTAATTTGGTTCTGATATATACATAAATTTTATAAAATAATATTTTTTGGTATTAAGGGGGAAAATGTGTTTTTGATCCTGATTACATAATCACTTTTGATCAATACTTATTTTCCACACATTTTAATAAAGGTAAAACAATAATAAGGTACAATGATATAATTAAGAAGGGTATTACATGCAAAGTTGCATAGTTTAATAATTTTTTGGTGATACAAGGTTATGACAAATATGAAATCATCCAGATAATGGAGATATAAGGGTATTTTTATGGAGAATATAATTACTCTGCATTTGTCATTACAATTTAAAGGCCTTATTTTTATTTTTATTCTTATTTTTACTCTTAATTTTATTTTTCATTTTTAAAATTGTATTCTTACTTATTTTCTTATTTTTCCATTTTTCATTTTTAATTCTCAATTTTTGATTTTAATTCAGTTCAAGATTTCAATTGAGAAAACACATTAATATTTAATGGGGTAATGTCAAGTACAAGAATATTGCTTCATCAAATATAATGATATGAATTAATATAAGAAAAATGTTTACATTTTCTGAGTAAACACAACAATTCATTCATTCATTCCTTCATACATTCATATATTTATTTATTTTAGTTCATGAGTATACATTCTTTGGTATTATTGGTTTAATAAAGATATAAACACTTGTTTCAAAACACACTGACACCTATGGGTTGGAAAAGGTAATTACCCCTATGACATAAAAATGTTCTATCATATGGAGAACTTGATTAATAATGAATTATTATCTATTATTGTTTATTATTCCAAACATAATTTATTTTAATATTTTGATAATAATTAGATGGATATTATTGATTGCTATGGTACGCTGTGATATTATAGGTTAGGAAAAACTGCCAGATTTGGTATCAGATTAGGGAATGAAGACTTCAATCAAGACATCGCAATTATGAATTCTATCTTAATAAAGACTTTTCATATTTATAAATCAAAGAGACTCTCAAAAGTTACAAGAAGAAGCAACCGATATCCGGAAGTCTCAGAAGGTAACAGGTGTGAATGCTGAGTGATGATAGACTGTGTCAGATACAATTCACACCACTGATCACCAGGACGGCAGAGGACGATGATCCTATATGAACTGGGTTGTGTTCAAGTTTCATCACGTTCCAGTGGTTTCTTATCACCTGTAACGCTTCAATGAAAGCTGGTGAGCAGGTAATACCTGGCATATGTGTCCTGTATATAAAGGACTGAGTACTGGTTATGGGGCTATATAAAGCAGGGAAGTGTCAAGTTAACCCTTGCTTTACTGACCAAAGACGTCACATCTGTTCCAAAAGTGACACGAGACCAGTGCGGACGACACGGAAGATTCCAGAACTATCCAACGTAAGTCCAGGTGACATCGCACAGATATTAAAGCTACATTTCATCCATGGACTTTGTTTTCTTATCAGTTGACACATGATGTTTCTAATAAAGAGTACAGTTTATGGACTGAACAATAATGAATACAATTATGGACTGTACAATATCTACACGCTATCATTTATTTCAAAGGAGTTTTCATCTAAAGACTGTGTTATAAAAGAACCAAGAAGAAGACGAGACGACGACCCGATGACATCAGACGATGACGATTGGACCCGCGATTGCTTCAATTTAGATATAGGGAAGTATAATTATACATATTAAATGAATATTAGTCACGGCTTACCATAACATGAATTCACATCATTATATAACAACAATCAGATATTGATATTAATAATAATAATAATAATAATATCAATATTATTATTATGGAAATTTAATAATATTGCCAAGGGGGGAATGTTAAATAATTAATAATCGATAATCATTTTTCTGAGTTCTATGCCTCAGCCATCGTGTCTAGTTGACATGCGCTATTTGTGTGTGTATTTTTGGCTCACTACCATATGTAGAACAGGTGTCCATACGACTGGCTATAAAAGCCCATGGTACAGAAAGGGGGGCTCTCTTGCTCTTCCCACCCCACAAGACACAGAAGAAGAATCTTCATGCTGAGAAACAGATGACATGTAGGCCTGGACACGTGCTGGACAAAGACATGATTTACCAGCCAGGATCCAAGGAAAGATGGGTGAATCTCAACAATTAAGCTAATTATGGACAAATGGACAATTACTTTATAACTAATTATTGTATGTACCTGCTGCAATCTGATTCTATTTAATGGACAATCCAAGAATAAATAGATACATTTTTTTTATAAGAATATCGTGATATTGATACTTTGCGAAGTCCTCAGTAGAAAAAAATAATACAGAAAGAGTATTATTTTACAGTGTTACAGGGGCCCACTGAGACCCTTTCGCCCAGGGCCCACGAAAACCTGGAGCCGGCCCTGGTTGAAAGCAGTGATGGAGGAGGGAGCATCATGTGACACTCCCTCTCCCATCATTCCTCCTCTGCATCTGACGCAGCGGCGTGATGACGCGCCACGCTGTGCCAGACAGTGGAGCTGGCAGCTGCTGAGGTGATCAGCTGCAGAGACTGAAGCAGCAGGGAACGAGGAGCGGTAAGTATGTATTTATTTATTTATTTATTTTTAAATCAGTGTGTCCTGATAATACTGGAGGACTGGGGCTGCATTTTACCCTATGGTGGGGGACCGCATTTTACCCTTTGGGGGGCTGCACTATACTGCGTACAGGACCATGGGGAGTGCATTATACTGTGTGCAGGACCATGGCGAGTGCATTATACTGTGTGGAGGACCATGGGGTGTGCATTATACTGTGTGGAGGACCATAGGGTGTGCATTATACTGTGTGGAGGACCATAGGAAGTACGTTATACTGTGTGGATGACCATAGGGAGTGCATTATACTGTGTGGAAGACCATAGGGAGTTCATTATACTGCGTGGAGGACCATAGGGAGTGCATTATACTTAGTGGAAGACCATAGGGAGTGCAATGTACTGTGTGGAGAACCATAGGGAGTTCATTATACTGTGTGGAGAACCATAGGGAGTTCATTATACTGTGTGGAGGACCTTAGGGAGTGCATTATACTGTGTGGAGGACCTTAGGGAGTGCATTAATCTGCGTGGAGGACCATGGCGAGTGTCTTATACTGTGTGGAGGACCATGGCGAGAGTCTTACACTGTGTGGAGGACCATGGTGAGGATCTTACACTGTGTGCACTTTCTGCTGCTCACGGCACTTTACTAAAACTGTGGATGGATGTTAGCAGAAATAACCATATCAAACCCACTAAAATGTAACGCTAATTCCCAGGTGCCGGTACGTGTGATCCTGATGCGGCACACTGTTGCCACACGTGTGACAAACAGGGACACACGGGACACAGATATCTCTGGTACCGTTTTTTCCTTTCCGGTACTGGAAATAAATGGACGTGTGAAACCGGCTTTATAGGGAGTCTGGCCGACTCTGACAGCGGCTCACCGCTCCTGCAGCTGCACGATCTCGCGACCTAAACACAACAAGGTAAAGGATTGAACTTTATAAAGACACAACGATCAATGACAATGATGTAAATAATTTATCACTTTTTATTAATTCTTCAATACCTTCAATATTTGTCACAGTTGTTAATAGTAAACTAAAATGTTCTATGGAGAAAAAAAAGACAAATGAGGAATAAACCTACACATTATTTCCCATATGACTGAGTATATCTTTTGGGTGTGTTCACAATTGGCTGTTTTTCTGCAGCAATAACACTGCACTTTAAAGTACGAGCGTAGTGTATGAGATTTCTGAAGTCTCATTCACATGCTGCGTTTCTTTTCTAGTGTTTTTTGTATTCTGCAGCTTGTCAATCCTTTTAGGGCCGTTGCAGCGTTTTTCACCAATTCAAATGAATGAGAAAAAAAACAATTAAAAACACAGCAAAAACGTGCGTATTTTACTCAGTGTTTTTCCTGCCACCAGTTTGGTTTTTGTTGAACAAAAAATGCTGCAAAAATGCAGCGTGTGAACATACCCTTATACTGGTTGTGTTCTAACTGGAAATAAAAGAGAACGGTCATGATAACATGGAGATGGATTTTATTCTATGGAGTTTCCACTGTACACATTGCTCGGCAGCATCTGTTTGTGCAGAGTCGCCTCATGAAGATTCTATCACAAGATTCCATCATGACATCACTGGTGATGCTCGCCCATTATGACATCACAGCTCACAGTCACTACTTCTACAATGTACACAGGGTAGCGGGTGCCATTTTGGCTCCATAGCTAGTTACTGAGCGCACTTACAGTTTCTCACTATGGCCGGATTTTTTCTGGATAATTTTCAGGTACAAGCACTATGGGGTATTCTTATCAACAATCGCCCTAACATTGTGCTTCTACCACCCGATGGCGTTCTCAGCTTCACTCACCGGCTGGTGGTGCAGCTAGTAAGGAACTGCCTGACCAAACACCAACAAGGTCATCTCACCTCAGAGTATGTGACGGATTTACTTCATAACATCAGGACATTACTGCAGCAGGTAAATAGCGGACGCTCCGCACAAAACTTCTCCATATAGATAACTAGCTATTGAACCCGTTCTACACCCTGGTGACAAGCATTTTTATTGGTACAATTTCGGCACCATTTTTTTAAAGACACTGTGTCTGCGAATTCACACATAGAGTTTCTTCAATAAAATGCAGCCGGATAGCGTAGTATGCGCACACGCAAACCCCCATAGCCTCCCCACGTCCAGCAGGAGACCCCCATACCCTCCCCACGTCCAGCAGGAGAACCCCATAACCTCCCCACCTCCAGCAGGAGACCCCCATAACCCCCCCACCTCCAACAGGAGACCCCCATAGCCTCCCCACGTCCAGCAGAAGACCCCCATAGCCTCCCTACGTCCAGCAGGAGACCCCCATAGCCTCCCTACGTCCAGCAGGAGACTCTCATAAACTCCCCACGTCCAGCAAGAGACCCCCATAGCCACCCCACATCCAGCAGGAGACCCTCATAGCCTCCCTACGTCCAGCAGGAGACCCCCATAGCCTCAATGCATCAAGCAGGAGACCCCTATAACCTCCCCACGTCCAGCAGGAGACCCCTATAGCCTCCGCACGTTTAACAGGAGACCCCCATAGTCTCCCCCGGTCCAGCAGGAGACCCTCATAGCCTCCCCACGTCCAGCAGGAGACCCCCATAGCCTCCCCATGTCCATCAGGAGACCCCCATAGCCTAAACACGTCCAGCAGGAGACCCCCATAGCCTCCCCACCTCCAACAGGAGACCCCCCATAGCCTCCCCACGTCCAGCAGAAGACCCCCATACCCTCCCCATGTCCAGCAGGAGAACCCCATAACCTCCCCACCTCCAGCAGGAGACCCCCATAGCCCCCCACCTCCAACAGGAGACCCCCATAGCCTCCCCACATCCAGCAGAAGACCCCCATAGCCTCCCTGCATCCAGCAGGAGACCCCCATAGCCTCAATGCATAAAGCAGGAGACCCCTATAACCTACCCACGTCCAGCAGGAGACCCCTATAGCCTCCACACGTCTAGCAGGAGACCCCCATAGTCTCCCCCGGTCCAGCAGGAGACCCTCATAGCCTCCCCACATCCAGCAGGAGACCCCCATAGCCTCCCCACGTCCATCAGGAGACCCCCAGAGCCTCCACACATCCAGCAGGAGACCCCCATAGCCTCAATGCATCGAGCAGGAGACCCCTATAGCCTCCCCACGTCCAGCAGGAAACCCCCATAGCCTCCGCAGGTCTAGCAGGAGACCCCATAGCCTCCCGTGGTCCAGCAGGAGACCCTCATAACCTCCCCACATCCAGCAAGAGACCCCCATAGCCTCCCCACATCCAGCAGGAGGCCCTCATAGCCTCAATGCATAGAGCAGGAGACCCCCATAGCCTCCCCATGTCCAGCAGGAGAACCCCATAGCCTCCCCACGTCCAGAAGGAGACCCCTTTAGCCTCCACACATCCAGCAGGAGACCCCATAGCCTCCCCATGTCCAGCAGGAGAACCTCATAGCCTCCGCACATCCAGCAGGAGACCCCCATAGCCTCCCCTGGTCCAGCAGGAGACCCTCATAGCCTCCCCACATCCAGAAGGAGACCCCCATAGCCTTCCCACGTCCAGCAGGAGACCCCCATAGCCTCCACACATCCAGCAAGAGACCCCCATAACCTCCGCACATCCAGCAGGAGACCCCTATAGCCTCCCCACATCCAGCAGGACACCCCCATAGCCTCCATACATCCAGCAGGAGACCCCCATAGCCTCCGCATGTCCAGCAGGAGACCTGCATAGCCTCCCCACCTCCAGCAGGAGACCCCCATAGCCTCCATACATCCAGCAGGAGACCCCATAGCCTCCACACGTCCAGCAGGAGACCCCCATAGCCTCCGCACATCCAGCAGGAGACCCCCATAGCCTCCTCATGTCCAGCAGGAGACCCCCATATCCTCTGCATGTCCAGCAGGAGACTCCCATAGCCTCTGCACGTCCAGCAGGAGACTCCCATAGACTTCTCACGTCCAGCAGGAGACCCTCATAGCCTCCACACGTCCAGCAGGAGACCCCCATAGCCTCAATGCATTGAGCAAGATACCGCATAACCTCCCCATGTACAGCAGTAGAACCCCATAAACTCCTCATGTCCAGCAGGAGACCCCCATAGCCTCCCCACATCCAGTAGGAGACTCCTATAGCCTCCCCACGTCCAGCAGGAGACCCCATAGCCTCTGCACGTCCAGCAGCAGACCCCCATAGACTCCCCACGTCCAGCAGGAGACCTCCATAGCCTCCACCCCTCCAGCAGGAGACCCCCTTAGCATCCGCATGTCCAGCAGGAGACTCCCATAGCCTCCGCACATCCAGCAAGAGACCCCGATAGCCTCCCCACGTCCAGCAGAAGACCCCCATAGCATTTGCACGCCTAGCAGGAGACCCCTATAGCCTTCCCCGGTCCAGCAGGAGACCCTCAAAGCCTCCCCACGTCCAGCAGGAGACCCCCATAGCCTCCCCACGTCCAGCAGGAAACCCCCATAGCCTCTGCACGTCCAGCAGGAGACTCCCATAGACTCCCCATGTCCAGCAAGAGACCCCCATAACCACCCCACATCCAGCAGGAGACCCTCATAGCCTCAACGCATCGAGCAGGAGATCCCCCATGGCCTCCCTACGTCCAGCAGGAGACCCCCATAGCCTCCGCACGTCCTGCAGGAGACCCCCATAGCCTCTGCACGTCCAGCAGGAGACCCCCATAGACTCCGCACGTCCAGCAGGAGACCCCCATAGCCTCCGCACGTCCAGCAGGAGACCCCCATAGCCTCCGCATGTCCAGCATGAGACCGCCATAGCCTCCTCACGTCCAGCAGGAGACCCCTATAGCCTCTGCATGTCCAGCAGGAGACCCCCATAGCCTCTGCATGTCCAGCAGGAGACCCCCATAGCCTCCGCACATCCAGCAGGAGACCCCCATAGCCTCCCCACATCCAGCAGGAGACCCCCATTGCCTCCCCACGTCCAGCAGGAGACCTCCATACAGGGGCGTACATAGGAATCATGGGGCCCCATAGCAGAAGCGCTAAATGGAGCCCCTCCAAAAAAGTGAAAATTGTCGGGGGTCAAGGAAGAGCATATCTCATAACTTTCCAGCCTTTACACAGTAATTTTTCTCCTGCTGAAGTCCTAGATTCCTCTTTTATTTCCCCATAAGGTATGATGCCAACAACAGTGCCCCCCCTAAACACAGTATGTTACCCCCATGGTGAATTCCTCCACATGCACAGTATAATGACTCTACCGTACCCCACCTCAACTCTCAAGGCAAAGTATGGTGACTCCAACACAGTATGATCCCCAACTGTGACCCCCACACAGCCCTCCATGTAGTATAATGGCCCCACACCTCTCCACACAGTATAATGCACTCGCCATGGTCCTCCACACAGTATAATGCACTCGCCATGGTCCTCCACACAGTATAATGCACTCGCCATGGTCTTCCACACAGTATAATGCACTCCCTATGGTCCTCCACGCAGTATAATGCACTCCCTATGGTCCTCCACACAGTATAATGCACTCCCTATGGTCCTCCACACAGTATAATGCACTCCCTATGGTCCTCCACACAGTATAAGACATTCTTCATACAGAATACTGGCCCCCATATAGTCCTCTCCATACAGTATACTGGCCTGCATATAGTCCTCCATACAGTGTACTGGCCCCCATATAGTCCTCCATACAGTATACCGGCCTCCTTATAGTCCTCTATAGAGAATACTGGCCTCATATAGTCCTCCACACAGTGTATGGGTCCCAATATAGCCCTCCATACAGTGTATTGGCCCCCATATAGTCCTCCATACAGTATACTGGCCCCCATATAGTCCTCCATACAGAATACTGGCCCCCATAGAGAATACTGGCCCCCATATAGTCCTCCATACAGTGTACTGGCCCCCATATAGTCCCATATAGTCCTCAATACAGTATACTGGCCCTCATATAGTCCTCCACGCAGTGTATGGGCCCCCATATAGTCCTCCCTACAGAATACTGGCCCCCATATAGTCATCCATACAGTATACTGCCCCTCATATAGTCCTCCACACAGTGTATGGGCCCCCATATAGTCCTCCATACAGAATACTGGCCCCCATATAGTGCTCCATACAGTGTACGAGCCCTTATATAGTGTATGGGCCCCAGGCCTCCATACATTAAAAAAAAAAAAAATGACATACTCACCTCACCTGCTGCCGCTGCTCTGCTCCGGACTCCTCAGCGTCGCTGTCTTCCCGCTCTGCACTGTGACTGCTCAGCAGAGGGTGTGGTGGAAAGACGTCATCCCACCCTCTAACCTGAGACGTCACAGCACAGGACGCGGAAGACACCGGAGCTGCGGAGGCACGGGGAGAGGTAAGTATTGTGCCGGGGCCCTGAGCGGAGTGGGGCCCCCTGCCTGCTCAGGGACCTGGCACTTGCCCGGGTGCTAACGCCGGGCCTGGGAGCGGAGCCTGTTGCAAGGGCCCCGATGCGGGGCATACACGGTGCAGGCGACTGCTATGGGCCCCCCCCACCCGGCTCACGGGCCCCATAGCAGTGGCGTGGCCTGCCGCCATTGGCGGTACGCCACTGCCTCCATAGCCTCCCCACTTTTAGCAGGAGACCCCCCATAGCCATGATGAAATGACGCATACCTCTATTTCTGGCACCACACTCCTCCTCCATCCCCGTCCGCCTCCCGGTCTGGATGTGTTCTTCTGTCTGCGGCCACATTGTGCAGGTACAGTGCGCTTGCGCAGTCTATAGAGGCTTCTGAAAGAAGGACCCATCCCTGGTTATATTATAGATAATGGTGGGATAGAAGTTTCTTTCCTCCAATATAAAACACGATGAGTCCCCAGAGTTATTGTATCTGCAGAGAGGAGCAAATGTCACATACAATGGCGGCCTCCTCCATTGTGACCTTTCTCATCTCAAAATTTTCCTTTTTGTTTCTTTTCCTCTTTTTAGGCTGAAGAAAGATCTCAATATGGAGATTTGGCTTTTATTAAAGACCTGGCCGAAAAAGTCCTGTGTGTACTGGAGCGTCCGGCTCGCTCATTGGAACGCCTGGTAAGGAGCCGTCATCTTCTCTAGCACACGTCTGATTTGTACAGTTACAATTGGCTGCATCTGTAAATGCAGGTTTAGTCCTTCCTGATTTATCTATGTGATGATTTAGTGTAAGGTTCCACATGTTAATTATATATATTATATCTATCAGGAAACAGCAGAAGGCGACACCAAAGACGAGCAAAATCTAATCCCGGGACTGAACAGCGATCTGACTACAGGTAAGCCGATCACCCGACCTCCTACAAGAAATATCCAGATGTTATAGAGAACAGGGAATAATCTTACATTTACTCTGTATATTCTGTGTAATGGGAACCTGTCAGCACATTTTTGCATATTGTGGTATGACTGTACTGGCCATTTCTCTGTAATAATTTTTTGCAGAAATCCAATGTCTCAGTCAAGGGAAATCTAATGTAGAAGCCGTATACAAATCAGCATGGAAGTGCACTGGGGGCGTGGAAGAAGAAATCCATACTGTGACACGCCCCCAGTGCACTTCCAGGATAATCTGCATATGGCTCCTACGCTTCAGCTCTCTTACCATCACTCACATGTACAGCGAGGGTGGGGGGGTCCTCATTCATGTGATGATTGGGGGAGTCCTTCATCATTTCCATTACGTTTATTCATGGATGCTCCGTACGTTCTCATATTTAGAATCCCTATATAATAAGTATTATTCCCATTTACAGACATCTTGTCATGTCTGAGTTATATTGTTGTAATATATATGTAGGATTAATATCGTCTAATACATTTTATTTCTTCATCATTTTTTCACTCTTTTAGAAACAACTGTGTTGGCGGATGCTGACAGTAGAATCTGTGAGATCCCGGAGATCCAAGAATCTGACGGTGTAAGTATCATGGAGAGAGATGTCGGTGTATCACCAGATTATGGGGTGGGAATGACACCTCCAGTATTGTCCCCCATATAACCATGGGATGTCTCTATTCTAAGAGGAGATGACAGAAGGGAGACGTTTTTGCATCTGGAGCTTTTTTCCAGCAGCTTCTATATCTTTATATAATTTCTTATTCTTTTATAGAGCGTGATCAAATCATTGACCCCGTCAAGACAGCCGCATAAGAGCGACTATGGGACATCCAAACTGATCAGCAGTGGAAGTTTTGGGTGAGTTTTCTGTTGGCATAATCCACATTTCTCAAGGTTCCCAATGACAATGCTCCAGACTCTGTGCTCTTCCCTTCAGTGTTATCATAGGGAAATTATATGATCTGTAGGAAAACAAACTATTAAGGAAAGGGATTAAAATAGAATAATATATTACACCTGCCTGTCCTAGACCCTCATCTGTTCTTACACTGCCACCCCCATCAGAGCTTCCCCCTCCTCCGCACCGGTCTGTTCTTTTCGGAATCCATTAGCGAACTGATAAGAGTAATTGGCAACACATGGTCAAGTGAGGGGGTGACACGAAATTTCATCAATGACATCTGCACCCCCCAACCTCCACCATGACCATGTGAGTCTACTCCCTGGTCTCAGCAATAAAGACTGGCACAGAGGACAAGTGGCTATAATGGGTTTCATTTTTTGTAACTCCTTCGCTCCCCTCCATTTATTATGTTGTTATGTCTTGGGGTATGAGGGAGCATAATTAACGTCATGTTATGGCAATTGGAGCACTTTTAATTTGGACCAACTTTTATTTGCACTGAATCGTATCTACTGGTCTAATGTAGTGAATCTGCCCAAGAATAATTTCAGTAGATTCTCTCACCTGTAATGTGACCTGGGTGAGGGCTCCGGCGGACGTGGCATTGTGGACACCTCCCATAGGTGATCTATGTAGTGATCTTTTATCAAATTCTAGACATGGATTTCCAGTGACGGACAGACTTCTAGCATTAAACATTAGTACAAAACATTATATAATGACTTCTATAGATGTTCTTGTAGTAAAGATTCATTCTAACCATTGATTCTCTTTCTCTCCAGTGCCGTCTACTTAGCGCACCATAAAGACTCACACCAGATCTTTGCTTTGAAGAAAATGTTCAAGCGAAACCTGAACACTCCAAAAAGAGTGGCATTGGCCTTTCTGGAGAGGGACATCCTAACATTCGCTGATTGTCCCTTCGTGGTCTCCATGCTCTGCTCCTTTCCAACAAAATCTCACCTGTGTGTGGTCATGGAGTATGTAGGAGGTAGGACATGTATATTGTAGTATATTCAGCCCATGTCTGCTTACATCTTATCACTGCTCTTATAATTAGGATAATTAGGACAGTTACATCCTCACAGTGCGTTTACTGTAGGTTTTCTATTACCAAGATGCTTGGAAATTCATTGATCTGTGTGCAGCAGTGCTATGGTGCCAGTGAGTCAGATCGGGCCTGGCACCACTCGGCACTGGGCCCCATTCCACCACCTGTCATCACAATTTCAGTGGTATTCACATTGTCAGAATATGAATACCGATGAAAACAATGGTGGATCAGGGAGCCAAAGGTTCCTAAATCCACCATTCAGCCTCCGCAGATGGGTCCGAGACTCCGTGTACTGCAGGTTCTTCGATGTCGCCACAATATTGCATCTGTAGTGTGGAGTCTCAGTACTTACACTGCACAGGTGGGGCTGGTGGGGGCCATAACACTGAGTGATGGGGCAGGTGGAGACCATATGCTGAGTAGTAGGGCTGGTTGTGGCCATAATACTGAGTGGTGAGGCTGGTGAGGGCGATAATTCTAAATGGTGAGGCTGGTGGGGGCCATAACACTAAGTAGTGGTGGGGGCCATAATACTGAGAGGTAGGGCTGGTGGGGGCTATAGTACTGAATGGTGGGGCTGGTGGGTGCCTTACTACTAAGTGGTGGGGCTGGTGGGGGCCATAACACTGAGTGGTGGGGCTAATAAGGGCCATAATTCTGAGTAGTGGGGTTGGTGAGAGCGATAATACTGAGTGTTGATACTGGTGGGGGCCATAATACTGAGAGGTGGGGCTGGTGGAGGTGGTAGTACTGAGTGGTGGGTGCCTTACTACTAAGTGGTGGGGCTGGTAGGGGCCGTAACAATGAGTGGTGGGGCTGGTGAGGGCCATAATACTGAGTGTTGAGGCTGGTGGGGGCCATAATACTGAGTAGTGGGGCTATTGTGTGCCTTACTACTAAGTGGAGGGACTGTTGGGGGCAATAACACTGAGTGGTGGGGCTGCTGAGGGCCATAATACTGAGTGGTGGGGCTGGTGAGAGCAATTATACTTAGTTGTTGGGCTGGTGGGGGCATAATACTGAGTTGCGAGATTGGTGGAAGCCATAATACTGAGAATTGAGGGTTGTGGGTACCATAATACTGAATGGTGTGCCGTGTGAGGGGCTATAGGGGACTGTGAATGCCGCTATATTGAGTTGGTGACTGTACATGCCCCTACACCCCCTGGGGGTCCTCATATTGACTGGTGTGCAGTGGGGGTCCTTATTCTGTGTGGGGATCCTAATTCTGTTTGATTGGCTTTGGGGGCCATCATACTGAGTGGGCAGTGGTGGAGACCATTATATTGTCTGAGGGGCTATGGGGGCCATTATATTAAGTAGGGGGGGCTGTGGGCACCATTATACTGAGTAGGGGGCTGTGACTGGCCTCATACTGAGTGGGGACATTATAGACAGGTGCTACATTATATCTGTAAGGTGAAACTGGATTAAGATTTCACTGTGGGGATATCTAACTCAGTCTGTGGGTGGGGGCATTTTTGGGAGCATCATATGCTAAAATGGCTATAAAAGGTGTATTGCTGTTGAGAACATCGATTGACTTCAGTAAGGGTTTTTTTTGAAGGGGCGTGCAGTTAGAACTTTTGCTATGGGGCCCTGAGATTTCTCTGTCCGCCACTGTCTGTGTGATCTCCCTGTAAGTCCGCACTGAGCATGTCAGTATCTCCAGCTGTAGACGAGATGTGACATCACTTTATGTTATTAGTTACATGGACGACATTTCTCCATCGATTCAGACTAATATTATGTGCACTATACATTATATCTGTTTATATTCTCTCCTATCCCAATGTCTCCGCTCACTTCCCATTATACATCATGGTGATCTGCTGTATAAACCACTCACCGGTCATATTTCCTTTCTTCTATAGGTGGTGACTGTGAGACCCTCCTAAGCACCAGGGGTCCTCTATCTGTCCCCTTGGCCCGCTTATACTTTGGAGAAGCGGTTCTTGCTGTGGAATACCTCCATAGCTACGGTGTGGTGCACAGAGACCTGAAGCCGGATAAGTAAGTGCCCCTCGTAGTATAATAAAGGGGGGAAGCTATCATTTATTATCATACGGTCTGTGAGGCTAAAACCATCTTCTCTTCCACAGCCTCCTGATTACATCTGCTGGACACATAAAAGTTACCGATTTTGGGATTTCAAAAGTTGGTGTCATGATACCAAAAACCAACACCTACAAGGAATTAGCGGAGGACATCACCAGGGAGTTCCTGGACCGTGAGGTGGGTAACACTTACAGGAATTTAGCTTGTTCTTTACAAATCTCCAAGGACCAAAGCAAAGAAAGACCTTAAATATAACTTTTAATAGATACATTTAAAAGCACCCATATCAATATATAAAGACAAAATCCATAAAATGTGGCGGCAGCAGTATTCTCCGATCGGGGTGTATTTATCTCCCGCGTCTGTCCACTGACTCATTGTGGCTATCTCCTAATATGATCCCCTGATGAACCCCAAATTAGGAGGGGGAGAAACGTGTTGGGACAATTTACAGATAAGTCCTCTGGTTACTGC
This sequence comes from Phyllobates terribilis, assembly GCF_046119375.1. Lineage (NCBI taxonomy): Eukaryota > Metazoa > Chordata > Amphibia > Anura > Dendrobatidae > Phyllobates > Phyllobates terribilis. Next base: position 3,376,578 of record NW_027362944.1, on the reverse strand, counting down.
TGACTAAAATGCTTTTTTGGCAACTTTTTTTTGTAATTCGCACACTGGATAATGCTCTGTCCCAACATTTGGACGTGTCCTGTGTAGATCAGTCCTGACTATAGATTAGCCAGGGGGATTTTGAGGTTGTCTATATGTACCGTCTGTCCTAGACTATTATCTTCATGCTCAATGTCATTATATAGGTGACTTGTTACTACTTTGGACATATTTATGTTCCTATGTTTACCGTTAATTGAGCACACGTGCTTTTATAATATTGTTCTTGTTGCCCGTAATTGCCAGCACTAATGTACTTTATGTATCTATAATAGGCTTCTGAATGATGGTTTATATATCATACTGAATTGTGTATAGATTGGTGCATTTGATATCCTATCTGTACTAGTGGAACTACATTATATCAGCTTCCCTGTTTCCATATAATTGATACATTGAATATTGCCTTTTTTTCATTCAGCATGTTAGCAGCGACATGACTGTCTGCCTTTCATCATTATCTGTATATGTGTATGTCTGTCTAGGGGTGGATAGGGTCACGGAGGGAGTGCCGATGTGGAGGGGGGCGCCAAACCGATTAGCTAGGGTGTCAACCTCCACTGGCAGGCGGGATCTCAGCCCATTTGGGATCTCTAGGGCAAGCCTGCATGTCAATTATCCTACGTTTATCCCACTACCCATATATTGTACATTTTATGCATTTTGTCTTCATATATTGATATGGGTGCTTTTAAATGTAGCTATTAAAGATTCTATTTTAAGGGGTTTTCTTTGTTTTGCTTTGGTATTTGGTTAACTAATATACCCCATCTGTTCACCTTGCCTTTGGCATATGTTTTTTTTTTCTTTACAAATCTCATCACACTATTGTGTCTTCTCTACATTCTTCATTTCTAGAGAACGTTTCCATTGACATTTTATCTTTTGTCATTGTGTTTTTATGGCGAGAACGTGTTATAATAACCATTTTATCATTTTCATCTTTATCTTCTGTTGTTTTCCAGTTATGTGGCACCCCATATTACATCGCCCCAGAGGTCATCCTCAAAGAAGGCTATGGAAGACCTGTTGACTGGTGGTCAATGGGGATAATCCTACATAAATTTCTCACGGGATCTGTACCATTTGATGGAGATTCTGTAGCTGAGCTTTATGACAGGATTGTCATTGGTAAGTGGAATGATCCGACCATTGCTTTGATCAGTTACATTGGTTTAGGTGTTTACTTTGCTTTAGCTTACAGTCCAGTAAAGAGATTTTATTTTCTGTATAACAGGTGACATAATTTGGGATTGTAATTCCGCTCCTACTCCCAATGCACAGAACCTGATTACTGAGCTGCTCAGAACAAATCCTGCAGATAGACTTGGGACAGGTAAGAGATATAATACTATTCATATTAGTATTAATATTCACCTATCACACTTATCACTCATGTCCTTGAGGATCAACACTTCTCTATCAGATTGTCCATTTCTAGTTCTCCACACTATGACTTTCAGTCTTCTTCCTTCATGTTGACTCAGTTATGTCATTAATTCAGATTAAGTTAAACTGTTCAGATGTGAAGCAATCTCTGACAATGTCCACATCACTTTTGTTTTGTTCTTTTTCCAGGAGGATCACTTGAGATCAAGAGTCATCCATTCCTGAGTGACTTAGATTTTAACAACCTTTTAAGTCAGAAGCCAGAGTACATTCCTCAGCTTGCCTCAGATGTGGACAACAGCTTATTTATCGGTAAGTAGAAGAAGACATCATCTAGACTAAGCGGCTGTTTGTCTTGTCTTCCATAAAATGTAATAATCAGTACCCACTAATATTGTGATAAATGACGCCTGTTTTATACTAACAACCTCTAATAATACTTCATTACTTTTGTAGATCACTCTGAAATAGACCATTCGGTCTCAGAGGATGAGGAGGGTACAAGTGAGAACAATGAGAACCTTGACTTCCAAAATTTTACATCATCTTCTGAAAGGCTTTCTAAAGTAAGTACCATATGTGATCAATAAATCCAAAATATGTGAAACAAAAAAGACCTCTAAAAGTAAAAAAAAGTATTTCATATCTTGTTTTTGTCCATGTTTAGCTCTGTACCATCACTACCAGAACGATGAATGATGAGGACCAGAAGTCTCCTCCAGAGTGTACGCCAGCAACCAATACAAATATCTCAGAAATGTGAGTAGATTATGGGGTCATTAATGGGAGTTCCAGGCTGATATATATGCACAACATATAATATAGGACATAAATACCATAATATCAAATTCAGCCTCAATGATTAGCGGTCATTGTGCTTTTGGCTTCAGAAACCGTTGGTGATAATAGCCCATAATTGCAGCCATTCACGCGTATTAGAGCTGCCCATACTGTAGGAGAGATGTAGTATTACATGCCAGCCATTATTGCTAGTTGTTTTTCGCTCTGATCCATAGAAGGTAGATTGGAGCATAAAACCTTCCTCACTATGACTGTCATATGTCCTATTAGGCCCTCTAGTCGGTGTTCTTCTAGTGAGACCACCCCTTTTATTCTGCATTGACTTGTGATTTACATGTTTTTCTTAAATCATAGAATGGGAGAGTTGGAAGTTACCTCCTGGGTCTTCTGGTCCGACCCCCTGATTCTTCCTGACAGGCAGAAAGAATCGTTTTCTGAATCTGATAGCGACAATGCTATAAACAGCTTGCCCTCCTCGTCCCCATCATCAGGTATGTATATACAGCATCAAAAGGTGAATCATAGAATGGTAGAGTTGGAAGGGACCTCCTGGGTCATCTGGTCCAACCCCCTGCTCAAAGCAGGATTCACTAGATCATCTCAGACAGATGTCTGTCCAGCCTCTGTTTGAAGACGTCCATTGAAGGGGAACTCACCACCTCTCGTGGCAGCCTGTTCCACTCATTAATCACCCTAACTGTCAAAAAGTTTTTTCTAATATCTAATCTGTGTCTCCTCCCATTTAGTTTCATCCCATTGCTTCTAGTCTTTCCTTGTGCAAATGAGAATAAAGATGATCCTTCTACAATGTGACAGCCCTTGACATATTTGTAGACAGCTATTAAGTCTCCTCTCAGTCTTCTTTTTTGCAAGCTAAACATTCCCAAATCCTGCAACCGTTCCTCATAGGACATGGTTTGCAGACCAGTCACCATTCTGGTCGCTCTTCTCTGAACTTGCTCCAGTTTGTCTATGTCTTTTTTAAAATGTGGTGCCCAAAACTGTACACAGTATTCCAGATGAGGTCTGACCAAAGAGGAGTAAAGACCGATAATGACTTCACGTGATCTAGACTGTATGCTTCTGTTAATACATCCCAGAATTGTATTTGCCTTTTTTGCTGCTGCATCACACTGTTGACTCATGTTCAGTCTATGATCTATTAGTATACCTAAGTCTTTTTCACATGTACTGTTGCTTAGCTCTATTCCTCCCATTCTGTATATGCTTTTTTCATTTTTATTGCCCAGATGTAGTACTTTGCATTTTTCCCTGTTAAAAAACATTCTGTTGTTTGCTGCCCACTGCTCCAGTTTATTTAGGTCTTTTTGAATCCTCTCTCTCTCTTCTCTAGTATTAGCTATCCCTCCTAGCTTTGTGTCATCAGCAAATTTAATCAGTTTACCCTCAATTCCTTCAAGGCTCAAATATTTGTTTTTTCTGTATTAGGTCTCCTATGTTGTCCAGGTTACATGGATCCCAATTATATTTTCCATGGGCCCATACTGTACTTCTAGTTCCTTAATTTTATCCAGGAATTGTTTTCATGGATTCTGTAAAATACGTTTTAGCATCCAGGAACTCACTTCAATATAAGAAGACATCGTCTCCTATAGTAGAATATCGCTCATTAGTGATGCACCACGTGGCGGCACACAGGGCGCTTACTGCTCCATATCAGTGATACATCTAATGCCCCTCAGATTAAGTCATGAACGGTATATAGGACTTATTCTGCCCTATAATAATGCAATGCCAGATTATCAGGACTATAGGGGACAGGACTAGAACAATTCTTCTATATACAGTACACAAAGCAGATCCTATAAGAATATTTCTTTACTGAGTTTTTTTTACTTTCTCATCAGAATTTACAACTGAAGAGGAAAGAAAATCTGAAATGAATCTGAGTATAGACCAACAAAACTCAGAAAATGGGAAAAAGGGGAAAAAGAGACGAGGTAAGTGTGAGAATCATCTCCATGTTGTGTGATGTTAGTGATGAGAATAAGTCATGGGGAGCAGATGTCATCTGTCAGTGATGGGATTGTCACATGTATGATGGCTGACAATGACCCCGGACATCTGTGTGAATAAGATTCCTCTGCTGTCCGGCCGGCCACACTGACCGCACAGTAGCATCATGTAATATGGAGTCCCATCACTTACATTGTATGTATTTCTCTTCTCTTAGGTTCCATCTTCCGCCGGATCTTATCATCCTGCCGGCGTGGACTATCCAGGGCAGCTCGTGCATTTGCATGCTGTCGCTGTTGCCCAAGTGTCATCTAAAAGACGGAAAAGCTCCGCATCTAGCGGAGTACAGCTGATCCACCATCACTGCTGGACCTGTAAAGAAGGACCTTCACCATCTACCTGTGGCCTTCTAACTGTAACATCTCTACCCGGACTTGTTTCGGTAATGCCTCTGTCACCAGGCTCCGCTCTATCCATACTGCTCGCCTGACTTGGCTTTTTTTACTGATCACCTGGTATCTGACCCGGATTTCTTCCTGACTATGATTCTGTCCCTGATTTTGTTCATCCCTTATCCTTCTACCCTATCCCTAATAAAAAAAAAAAAACAACTTCTATATTTATTGAGATTTTCTTATATCTATCAAACTTCACTCTGCATTCTGCTAAGCGATAAAAAATACATGAGAAAGAGAAAGAGAAAGAGAAAGAGAAAGAGAAAGAGAGAGAGAAAGAGAGAGAGAGAGAGATCAGGGCTGGAATGGGATGAAAAATGAAAAAGCACGCCTGTCACACAAACCCCACCAGCCCACATACCAAATCACCGCCCCCCTCATCCCATTGAGGCACAATGAAAAGTTCAGCACATTTTGCTTTCTTGTTCATGCCCCTCACCACTCCATTATAGGGGATGTTTATTAAGCCACGTGTGAATGGAGCTGCAATGCGAATGATCGACTACCGCTCCATTCACCCAGAGCTCTTCAGATCCCTGGTTCTCGGAAACAGTGGGGGTCCCGGCTGTTGGACTCCCAGCAATCAGAAAATTATTCCATATCCCAATGATAGAGGACAATTTCCAAACTTCAGATAACCCCTTTAAACAAGTTGTTCAGGATTAATTTTTATTTAACCATAGGATTGTAGACATAGAAAATAATAAACCCATCAGTACTGACCCTCCCCAAAGCCCATGCCACCTCTTCTTCAGCAGAACAGGAGAAGTGGTACTGTGCAGTGTATATATACAGAATAATACAGATACTGATGTAGCACCCTGAGGATTCGGCTGCTACAGGGGTATTGCACCTCAACCCAGAGGTGTGATATTCCACTCCCGGGTAAGGAAGGAGTGTGGATCTGAGCTCGGTAGGCTGCATGCACTACACACATCCCATTTCCGAGGAACAGGCCGACGGTACTCCCACTTAGAAATGTGCAGGTACGACCGAGTCTGTTCCTGGCTGGAGTGGGAGGGGGGGTGGTACATCCCATGTAGTGTAGGGGCAGATAGGGGGAGCAGCCTGGGTAAAGATAGGAGCTCATTGGGTGCTGGTCACCTGAGCTCACACATAGAGGGTGTATATAAGGTGGGCACCAACTGAGATGCAGAGGATCAGATGCAGAGAGTCAGTCAGATGCAGAGAACAAGTCAGGAGCAGAGGAGAAGGAAAGACCCAGAGTGAGAGAGGAGCAAGAGAGACCCAGAGGCACAGAAGAACAGGACTCTAAGATCCCAAATTAAAACCCCGGGTGAAGAGTCGGCATCAGGGTACCGGAACCCAAGCTGGTGGGGGCAAAAACATTCCCCAGCCAGAGACCGGAGACCGTGGGCAGCGTTTGCCACGGTCACCCACTACATCCACCCCGAAGGCACACCACATGAAGGGTCAGGGAACCCAAGGCCAAGGGTGTCCCAACAGGAGGCCCGAGGGAGCTGGACCTAGGTGGATCACTGGTGGGGACGGCCAGAGAACGGGACAGAAGGAGAGCTCAGGGCCACGCTCCGGACTTGTTTGGGGGTTGGCTGGATCCAGGACCTGGTGGACGCAGCACGGCTCGGGTGGTCACTCGGAGCTGGAGTGACCAGTACAACATCTGCAGTAAGTAAACACCCTTAACTGCATAACCCGACTCTGTCTTCACTGCCGTCTGCACTGCACCACCACAACCCCCATCCTCTGCACCTGTTCCCCCTGAGGCTATACCCCACCCGTTGGGGGTTATACCATCTCAAGCTGCACCTGCACCATCAGCCTCAGCGGACCCTGCTGCAGCGGCGGCCACAGTGACCGCATCACAACGGGTGGCGTAGTCGACACAAAAGAACTCTTAATAACATCTGTAGGACTGCCACTTAACACTGAGCTTGACGCCCTGGGCACGGGGCCGGGTCACAGCCGCTCGGAGACTACAACCCCCCATCTGATCCGGTGCCGGGTATTCCCCTCAAAAAGGAATATGTCCCAGGGGGCGCGTCAACTTTGGCGTAGTCGGCAGGATTACGTGCCCGCAACACCCGGGTACTGCGTGCCTGAAGAAAAGTGCAAGTTTACCTCAGAAAGAAGTCTCCCGCCGGTTCCGGAGGGTCCACGCCATCGGACTCCATCACCAGTCGTTTCCCGCCGATTGTCCGCCATTTCCAACTTGTTCCCGCCATCTGCAGAGTTTCCCGCCACTGGGCGACGCTTCCCGCCAAAACCGCAGATTTCCCGCCTTGGAAGAGCAGCGGACGCCATTATGGGCGTGCCAAAGGAGGGCAAGAGGCTGCCTCCCATCGTGGGCCGGGACAGAAAATGGCGCCAAAAGTGGAAACCGCCCCCACCAACAGAGACTGTGATGCTGGAGGTGTCTGTCAGCGTGAAAGAACTACCCCTGGAGCTGACAGTCACCGAGTTGCCCCGGGACCGCCCTCGAAGTGGGAGGAGACGAGAGAAAAGAACAAAGATGGGTGTCGCTTGGAGCAGTCTAGAGCGAGCACACCCGGAGGCAGGAAGCCTGGAGAGGAGCAGCAAAGAAGCTCACCCGGAGATGTCCAGAGAGCAGAGCAGCACCGGCCCGCTGGCCAGGAGCCTGCTGGAAGAAGAGCAGAGCAGCACCGACCCGTTGGTCAGGAGCCTGCTGGACACCACGACCCCACTAGGCCTAGTGGAGGTCCTTGCACAGCTCCCCCGAGACCGGGAGTGTGCGCAGACTGCCCTGGAGGGCCTCGCACGGAGGATGGCCCGGGTACAGCGCGAGATATTGGCGGAATGGAGCCGGGAGATGGCCCAGCAAGCTGAAACCAAGACGCAAGCTGAAACCAAGACCCGGAGCACGCCAGCCGAGATGAGGAAGGAGACCGCCTCTGAGGATGGCGCGGGAGGACCCAAGGCCGGAGACGGCGCCGAGGAGGGAGCCGAACGCATGGAGGCAGGTAAAGGGGACGCCTATACCCCAAGCCGTGACACCGCTTACCTGCCCCAGCTCCCCGTCGCAGAGCCCGAAAGTCCCCCTGCTGTGCCCGAGAACGCCATGTCACCGACGCAGACTAGGCCCCAACCGGAAGCCGCCGCCGCGACCCCTGTGACGTCACACGCCTCGACCCCGAGCGTGACCAAGCAGGAAGTACCACCAGCCTGGTCGCAGGGCCTAGAATTCCCGGGCGCCGCAACACCAACAGCGCCCCCTACCTCTGCGGAGCCTCCGGCCTGGTCGCAAGGCCAGGTAGCCCAGGGCGCCGCCGTATTAACGGTGCCCTTCACCTTCCAGGTGCCCCAGGCCTGGCCGCAAGGCCTGGGCAACCCGGGCGCCACCACCACCGCGCCCGCACCCGTAAAACCAAGGGTGCCGCGTCTGGGAGAGGACTTGTTTGCCCAGCACACGTGGCCGGACGGGCAGCCTTTCGTCTGGCCCCAGAAGTATTACGAACTGGAGCACCAGAGGAGGGTTGGGGCCATGTGTGCACCCCTGATTCCGGCTCCGAAGCCCGTAATAAGGATCTCGCCCCCGCTAGCGGAAGCACAGTTTGAGTGGGACCCCACCGGAGAAGATCTAATGGGGTTCACTCAGGAAACTAGGGCAGCTGCAGCAGAGCGTGCGGAGTGCTGCCGCCAACAGCTCGAGGAGTTTGCGAGGGAGCGGAGAGAGAGGCGGGTCCGGGAACAACAGGCCCAAATAAGGAGCGCCGAGCAAAAGAGCCGGACCAGGAGGGACCCCCGTGCAGCGCACAGTCCCCGTACCACCGGGACTGTAATCAAGTTTAACCAGCAGCACGGGTGGGGCTTCATTCGAGACAACAACACCCCCGGCGACGTCTTTGTCACGCGCAGAGACGTGGAGTCCCATCTGCCGGAGGGGCACAGAGGTCGTGACCTCTACATCGGAGATGAGGTCACCTTTACCCGGCACAAGTGTGCCAAGGGACCTTATGCCCTCCACGTACACCGCCTGACGGAGGAGGAGTTGCGGTGCGAGGAGGAGGAGCAAGAGGACCCGGACGGGTCTGAAGTTACCACCAGCTATAAGCAAAGAGCAGGAGGAAGACGCCGTTGAGTGCGGCAGAGCAAGTGATGTAAATAGTTACCCGACCGGGTACCAAAGAAAACTGTTGATACATATATATATAGTCCCCGTTGGGACCAGCTGAGTGAACTGTTTACCCGTTAACCCTTTAATCCCACAGGCTGAGGACTGTGAGCAGCCATTCCCTTCCCTCTACCTGGCCGAGGACTGAGAGCGGCCAACTTCCCCTGTATATAGTTGCGCTTCCTAAAGCGCCCCCTACCGGTTTTATAGGAAAACCAGTTTTTCTAAGAGACTGTCGCACTTTTCCCGGACACACGTTGCACAGTGTCCGGAGGAGGAACCTGAAACAAGAGATGACGAGAATGTTTATATGAAAAGTTTTATATATATAATGTTTTATATGTTTTATTATGTTTATATGGAAAAAAAAAAAAATTTTGTATGTTTTGGTGTTTTTGTCTTTACAGCCCGAGGACGTGCTGTGATTTACCAGGGGGGAATGTAGCACCCTGAGGATTCGGCTGCTACAGGGGTATTGCACCTCAACCCAGAGGTGTGATATTCCACTCCCGGGTAAGGAAGGAGTGTGGATCTGAGCTCGGTAGGCTGCATGCACTACACACATCCCATTTCCGAGGAACAGGCCGACGGTACTCCCACTTAGAAATGTGCAGGTACGACCGAGTCTGTTCCTGGCTGGAGTGGGAGGGGGGGTGGTACATCCCATGTAGTGTAGGGGCAGATAGGGGGAGCAGCCTGGGTAAAGATAGGAGCTCATTGGGTGCTGGTCACCTGAGCTCACACATAGAGGGTGTATATAAGGTGGGCACCAACTGAGATGCAGAGGATCAGATGCAGAGAGTCAGTCAGATGCAGAGAACAAGTCAGGAGCAGAGGAGAAGGAAAGACCCAGAGTGAGAGAGGAGCAAGAGAGACCCAGAGGCACAGAAGAACAGGACTCTAAGATCCCAAATTAAAACCCCGGGTGAAGAGTCGGCATCAGGGTACCGGAACCCAAGCTGGTGGGGGCAAAAACATTCCCCAGCCAGAGACCGGAGACCGTGGGCAGCGTTTGCCACGGTCACCCACTACATCCACCCCGAAGGCACACCACATGAAGTGTCAGGGAACCCAAGGCCAAGGGTGTCCCAACAGGAGGCCCGAGGGAGCTGGACCTAGGTGGATCACTGGTGGGGACGGCCAGAGAACGGGACAGAAGGAGAGCTCAGGGCCACGCTCCGGACTTGTTTGGGGGTTGGCTGGATCCAGGACCTGGTGGACGCAGCACGGCTCGGGTGGTCACTCGGAGCTGGAGTGACCAGTACAACATCTGCAGTAAGTAAACACCCTTAACTGCATAACCCGACTCTGTCTTCACTGCCGTCTGCACTGCACCACCACAACCCCCATCCTCTGCACCTGTTCCCCCTGAGGCTATACCCCACCCGTTGGGGGTTATACCATCTCAAGCTGCACCTGCACCATCAGCCTCAGCGGACCCTGCTGCAGCGGCGGCCACAGTGACCGCATCACAACGGGTGGCGTAGTCGACACAAAAGAACTCTTAATAACATCTGTAGGACTGCCACTTAACACTGAGCTTGACGCCCTGGGCACGGGGCCGGGTCACAGCCGCTCGGAGACTACAACCCCCCATCTGATCCGGTGCCGGGTATTCCCCTCAAAAAGGAATATGTCCCAGGGGGCGCGTCACTGAGAATTACATCCACTATACAGGACAAGAGAAGTGGTACTGTGCAGTGTATATATACAGAATAATACAGATACTGAGAATGACACCCAGTATACAGGACAGGAGAAGTGGTACTGTGCAGTGTATATATACAGAATAATACAGATACTGAGAATAACACCCAGCATACAGGACAAGAGAAGTGGTACTGTGCAGAGTATATATACAGAATAATACAGATAGTGAGAATGACACCCAGTATACAGGGCAGGAGAAGTGGTACTGTGCAGTGTATATATACAGAATAATACAGATAGTGAGAATGACACCCAGTATACAGGGCAGGAGAAGTGGTACTGTGCAGTGTATATATACAGAATAATACAGATAGTGAGAATTACACCCAGTATACAGGACAAGAGAAGTGGTACTGTGCAGTGTATATATACAGAATAATACAGATACTGAGAATTACACCCAGTATACAGGACAAGAGAAGTGGTACTGTGCAGTGTATATATACAGAATAATACAGATAGTGAGAATTACACCCAGTATACAGGACAAGAGAAGTGGTACTGTGCAGTGTATATATACAGAATAATACAGATAGTGAGAATTACACCCAGTATACAGGACAAGAGAAGTGGCACTGTGCAGTGTATATATACAGAATAATACAGATACTGAGAATTACACCCAGTGTAATATACAGAATAATACAGATACTGAGAATTACACCCAGTATACAGGACAAGAGAAGTGGTACTGTGCAGTGTATATATACAGAATAATACAGATACTGAGAATTACACCCAGTATACAGGGCAGGAGAAGTGGTACTGTGCAGTGTATATATACAGAATAATACAGATACTGAGAATTACACCCAGTGTAATATACAGAATAATACAGATATTGAGAATTACACCCAGTATACAGGACAAGAGAAGTGGTACTGTGCAGCGTATATATACACAGAATAATACAGATACTGAGAATGACACCCAGTATACAGGACAAGAGAAGTGGTACTGTGCAGTGTATATATACAGAATAATACAGATACTGAGAGGGCACCACATTTTAAAAAAGACATAGACAAACTGGAACAAGTTCAGAGAAGAGCGACCAGAATGGTGACTGGTCTGCAAACCATGTCCTATGAGGAACGGTTGCAGGATTTGGGAATGTTTAGCTTGCAAAAAAGAAGACTGAGAGGAGACTTAATAGCTGTCTACAAATATGTCAAGGGCTGTCACATTGTAGAAGGATCATCTTTATTCTCATTTGCACAGGGAAAGACTAGAAGCAACGGGATGAAACTAAATGGGAGGAGACACAGATTAGATATTAGAAAAAACTTTTTGACAGTTAGGGTGATTAATGAGTGGAACAGGCTGCCACGAGAGGTGGTGAGTTCCCCTTCAATGGACGTCTTCAAACAGAGGCTGGACAGACATCTGTCTGAGATGATTTAGTGAATCCTGCTTTGAGCAGGGGGTTGGACCAGATGACCCAGGAGGTCCCTTCCAACTCTACCATTCTATGATTCTATGATTCTATGATTCTATGATTCTATGAGAATGACACCCAGTATAATATACAGAATAATACAGATTGTAAGGCAGCGCTAGTCATCATACTGGGGGTTACTCGCTTCGCTGCGTCAATCAATGCACACGTGCAATGTCTTTACGTTTTTCTCACAATGTTGCAGTTTATTACATCATAAGCCACAGTTCACCAGGTCCAACTCCGTGGCACGCCGACACACATATCTACAACATTCATGAGACAAGTGGCACACAGGCCCACTTGCTCCAGGTTACAGCCTACGGCAAGGTAATAAATTATCAGTGACCATAACACAGTCCATGTAACAAAGTGTATTACCTTTGCCGGGTTTAGTTGCTGCAGTCCATTTTAATCCGCCACCACTGTGGCTTTGTGGCTTCCCAGGTAGGGGTCTCCAGCCGTCGTTCCCTCAAAGGCCACTGACATCCACACAGGATCCAGGCTCTGCCTTTCAGGACTCTTCCTCAATAATCCGCCACCACTGTGGCTTTGCGGCTTCCCAGGTAGGGGTCTCCAGCCGTCGTTCCCTCAAAGGCCACTGACATCCACACAGGATCCAGGCTCGACCTTTCAGGTACCAGGCTTCACTCCAAAGCCGCTGCCTTCCAAGGCCACTAGCATCCGCACAGGATCCAGTCTTTGCCTTTCAGGCTGCCAGGCTTCACTCGGCCTCACTAGGCCTCTCACAAACGGTGTCCCACACACACGAAGCACAGGCCTCACGCCTCACACCGAACACACCTGTCTCCAATTACCGGGGTTTATATATCCTGTGCACACATACACCCATACTGACAGGACCTTGCTGATGTCACAGTCATGTGATCAGTCAGCTGTGTGTATAGGTCCTGTGTGCTGTCCCAGTCATGTGTACAGACCTTTACTGTGCATACAGGACCTGTGTGATGTCCCAGTCATGTGACCAGTCAGTTAAAGGGGAAGGTACATGGTCAGGTAAAACACATCCTGGACCATTTACAGTAATGCTAGCAAGCTGCTGCATTACAAGATACTGAGAATTACACCCAGTATACAGGACAAGAGAAGTGGTACTGTGCAGTGTATATATACAGAATAATACAGATACTGAGAATGACACCCAGTATACAGGACAAGAGAAGTGGCACTGTGCAGTGTATATATACAGAATAATACAGATACTGAGAATTACACCCAGTATACAGGACAAGAGAAGTAGTACTGTGCAGAGTATATATACAGAATAATACAGATACTGAGAATGACACCCAGTATACAGGACAAGAGAAGTGGCACTGTGCAGTGTATATATACAGAATAATACAGATACTGAGAATGACACCCAGTATACAGGACAAGAGAAGTGGCACTGTGCAGTGTATATATACAGAATAATACAGATACTGAGAATTACACCCAGTATACAGGACAAGAGAAGTAGTACTGTGCAGAGTATATATACAGAATAATACAGATACTGAGAATGACACCCAGTATACAGGACAAGAGAAGTGGTACTGTGCAGTGTATATATACAGAATAATACAGATACTGAGAATCACACCCAGCATACAGGACAAGAGAAGTAGTACTGTGCAGAGTATATATACAGAATAATACAGATACTGAGAATGACACCCAGTATACAGGACAAGAGAAGTGGCACTGTGCAGTGTATGTATACAGAATAATACAGATACTGAGAATGACACCCAGTATACAGGACAGGAGAAGTAGTACTGTGCAGAGTATATATACAGAATAATACAGATACTGAGAATTACACCCAGTATACAGGACAGGAGAAGTGGTACTGTGCAGTGTATATATACAGAATAATACAGATACTGAGAATTACATCCACTATACAGGACAAGAGAAGTGGTACTGTGCAGTGTATATATACAGAATAATACAGATACTGAGAATGACACCCAGTATACAGGACAGGAGAAGTGGTACTGTGCAGTGTATATATACAGAATAATACAGATACTGAGAATAACACCCAGCATACAGGACAAGAGAAGTGGTACTGTGCAGAGTATATATACAGAATAATACAGATAGTGAGAATGACACCCAGTATACAGGGCAGGAGAAGTGGTACTGTGCAGTGTATATATACAGAATAATACAGATAGTGAGAATGACACCCAGTATACAGGGCAGGAGAAGTGGTACTGTGCAGTGTATATATACAGAATAATACAGATAGTGAGAATTACACCCAGTATACAGGACAAGAGAAGTGGCACTGTGCAGTGTATATATACAGAATAATACAGATACTGAGAATTACACCCAGTGTAATATACAGAATAATACAGATAGTGAGAATTACACCCAGTATACAGGACAAGAGAAGTGGTACTGTGTAGTGTATATATACAGAATAATACAGATAGTGAGAATTACACCCAGTATACAGGACAAGAGAAGTGGCACTGTGCAGTGTATATATACAGAATAATACAGATACTGAGAATTACACCCAGTGTAATATACAGAATAATACAGATACTGAGAATTACACCCAGTGTACAGGACAAGAGAAGTGGTACTGTGCAGTGTATATATACAGAATAATACAGATACTGAGAATTACACCCAGTATACAGGGCAGGAGAAGTGGTACTGTGCAGTGTATATATACAGAATAATACAGATACTGAGAATTACACCCAGTGTAATATACAGAATAATACAGATACTGAGAATTACACCCAGTATACAGGACAAGAGAAGTGGTACTGTGCAGCGTATATATACACAGAATAATACAGATACTGAGAATGACACCCAGTATACAGGACAAGAGAAGTGGTACTGTGCAGTGTATATATACAGAATAATACAGATACTGAGAATGACACCCAGTATAATATACAGAATAATACAGATTGTAAGGCAGCGCTAGTCATCATACTGGGGGTTACTCGCTTCGCTGCGTCAATCAATGCACACGTGCAATGTCTTTACGTTTTTCTCACAATGTTGCAGTTTATTACATCATAAGCCACAGTTCACCAGGTCCAACTCCGTGGCACGCCGACACACATATCTACAACATTCATGAGACAAGTGGCACACAGGCCCACTTGCTCCAGGTTACAGCCTACGGCAAGGTAATAAATTATCAGTGACCATAACACAGTCCATGTAACAAAGTGTATTACCTTTGCCGGGTTTAGTTGCTGCAGTCCATTTTAATCCGCCACCACTGTGGCTTTGTGGCTTCCCAGGTAGGGGTCTCCAGCCGTCGTTCCCTCAAAGGCCACTGACATCCACACAGGATCCAGGCTCTGCCTTTCAGGACTCTTCCTCAATAATCCGCCACCACTGTGGCTTTGCGGCTTCCCAGGTAGGGGTCTCCAGCCGTCGTTCCCTCAAAGGCCACTGACATCCACACAGGATCCAGGCTCGACCTTTCAGGTACCAGGCTTCACTCCAAAGCCGCTGCCTTCCAAGGCCACTAGCATCCGCACAGGATCCAGTCTTTGCCTTTCAGGCTGCCAGGCTTCACTCGGCCTCACTAGGCCTCTCACAAACGGTGTCCCACACACACGAAGCACAGGCCTCACGCCTCACACCGAACACACCTGTCTCCAATTACCGGGGTTTATATATCCTGTGCACACATACACCCATACTGACAGGACCTTGCTGATGTCACAGTCATGTGATCAGTCAGCTGTGTGTATAGGTCCTGTGTGCTGTCCCAGTCATGTGTACAGACCTTTACTGTGCATACAGGACCTGTGTGATGTCCCAGTCATGTGACCAGTCAGTTAAAGGGGAAGGTACATGGTCAGGTAAAACACATCCTGGACCATTTACAGTAATGCTAGCAAGCTGCTGCATTACAAGATACTGAGAATTACACCCAGTATACAGGACAAGAGAAGTGGTACTGTGCAGTGTATATATACAGAATAATACAGATACTGAGAATTACATCCACTATACAGGACAAGAGAAGTGGTACTGTGCAGTGTATATATACAGAATAATACAGATACTGAGAATGACACCCAGTATACAGGACAAGAGAAGTGGTACTGTGCAGTGTATATATACAGAATAATACAGATACTGAGAATTACATCCACTATACAGGACAGGAGAAGTGGTACTGTGCAGTGTATATATACAGAATAATACAGATACTGAGAATTACATCCACTATTCAGGACAGGAGAAGTGGTACTGTGCAGTGTATATATACAGAATAATACAGATACTGAGAATTACATCCACTATACAGGACAAGAGAAGTGGTACTGTGCAGTGTATATGACGCGCCCCTGGGCCTGTGTCGCGCTGCGGTGCGCACGCGGGAGCTTACCCGGAGCCGGATCCGTGGAGGGTTGTAGTCTCGTGGCGGTGACCCGGTCCGTGCCCAGGGAGTCAAACTGGACGGCAGTCTACTAGTAGTAAATAGTTGATGACTACGCCACCCGTTGAGTGCAGCCAGGGAGCTGCTGCTGCGGGGCAGACCGCTGAGGCCGATGGTAGGATTATGCAGCGTGATAGTATAACCCCCAACGGGAGGGGTATGGTCTCAGGGCAGCCGACGTGGATGATGGGGGTAGCAGGAACCACTCAGAGACGGTACGGTGTAGTTCAGGGTCTTTACTGGTAACAACGATAGACCCTCCCGGAGTACTTGCTAGCGAACGGGGCCTGGTCAGTCCTTGAGCAGATGGGATCTCCCCTGGCCAGGCGTAGTTGTAGGCCTCCCAAACTGACTGTACTCTTCTGGCTACCTTGCTAGAAGCTGATGTAAGTAGCCCACGTCCCTGAGTGTACCATGTGGTGCTCACCCGTATGGCCGGTGACTCGGGGCCTTCTAATGGCTTCCGCTCCACGATGGCGGTGCTGGTCCCACGCGCGTGACCGTGCCTTCGGGCTTCTGGGCCAGAGGACCTGAAATCCCCTGCCTGACGGATTCTGCTGCTGGGTAGGAGTTAGTCCCCACAGCCTCGGACTCCGGGTCCGGAAAGAAGTCTTCTTAGTCAGGGCGAGCTCTGCAGCTGCCAGCCCCTGACTCCTTGTAACTCTGCTGTTTCCTATGCTGCTTCTTGTCTCTACTCCACTTGTCTGACTCACCCTGCCTCAGCCCCGGGTTTATACAGGGGAAGTTCTTCCCCTCCCAAGACTGGGCAGGAGGTGTGGCATGCACAGGATCCCTGACCAAAGGACCTCCCACCTGCTCTCAGACATAACATTACATTACTGTGGAAAACCAGACCCCTGGGGTGCCACATTCCCCCCTAGTGAAATTTAGTACTCCGGGACTAAACACATTTAGAAAAACATAACAAGGCAAAAACATTAATAATACAATAAGAAAACATATAAAGATGGTTACGGCGTGTCCGCAACCGGGTGCAGTCTCTGAAGAGAGCAAGGTGTCCATTTCACCAACACAGGGAGACGTAACCAGGTAGGGGTCTGTCCTACCCCGAGTCCTTAACAGTCTCTAGTCCATCCTGGGTTACGCTCCAACTATGTACAAGGATTCCCGGTAAATCCACCAAGGATTCCTAAAAATAACTAGAAACACAAAATTATACACAAGCAACAAGACACAGAAAAACATAAATAAAACAATTTATACACTTTAAATTCTCCAGCGTGCGGGTAACTGGCCTCTAGTGGCCCGAGTGGACCTACGGAGCTGACTGTCTGGCCCTGAACTACAGGGTGTAGGAGCTGTCAAGGGTAAACTGGGCAGCTGTCTACCGGCTCTTTGTCTCACTAGGGGTACGGCAGGCTCACTATAAGCAGAGGGTTGATTCTCCTGTTCTGCTTGTGTGGAGTCTTCTGCCTCCTGGACCGGCTGTTCTTCCAGCTCTACCCGTTGCTCCGTAGGTTCTTGGGATGATGGTTGGAGGAAGGTGAGTACGGGTACCACAACTGCACCATTGACTTGAGTCCAAGACTGAGGGAAGTCCCCGAGCACGGTACTAACCATATCTTCCCTTTCTTCCACGGGTCGATGGTCTTCTTGTTCCTCTTCAGGGTTCCTCAGTTGTTCGGGACACTTCTTCAGGTGGTCCCGGGATACAATGGCTGTGGTTTCCCCTCCGTCTTTACTGATGGTACAGACCTTCGGGTTCTCGTGGCTTGAGGGCAGTACGGTGTACGGGTCCTTCTCCCACTGGTCGTCCAACTTGTGGAGCCGTCTCTTCCTCTTCAAGACCTGCTCTCCGGGTACCAGGGGAACAGCGGGAGCATACTGGTTGTAATTTTTCTCTTGTCTTTCCCTAGCCTGACAGAGACTTCGCTCCACGCTCTCCTGTACTCTCCGGTACTGCTGCTGCCTCTCTGTGTCCCAGTCTGTTTCTGGTGAAGTGTCCTCGGGGGTCAGGACTCCCATTTCCAGGTCAACAGGTAACTTACCAGGTCTTGCCCTCATTAGGTAAGCCGGGGTACAGTTGGTGGAACCTACCGGGATGTGGTTGTATAGGTCCACCAGATCGGGCAACTTTTCAGGCCACAGACTGCGTTCTTCCAGGGGCAACGTTTTTAGAAGATCCATTACCACCTGGTTCATTTTTTCACAAAGTCCATTAGTCTGCGGATGGTAGGGTGTCGTCCTTATCTTCCGGCAGCCATACAGATTGCAGAATTCCTGAAAGACCTCCGCTTCAAAGGCAGGTCCCTGGTCCGTCAGCACTTGGTCCGGGTACCCGTGTGGACGGCAGAAGTGCTGCTGGAAGGCTCTAGCTGCTGTTTGAGCCGTTAAGTCCTTGACGGGGACGACAACCAAGAACCGGGAGTAATGATCCACGATGGTTAACGCGTAGACGTAGCCACTTCTGCTTGGGGTCAGTTTTACATGATCCAAGGCTACCAGTTCCAACGGTTGCCGGGTGACGATGGACTGCAGGGGAGTCTTCTGGCTGGCTCGGTCCTTCCTTCTCAGGTTGCACGGGCCACAATCTCTGCACCACTTCTCGATGGTTCCCCTCATGCCTACCCAGTGGAACCGCTCGCGCAGCAGGAACTCCAGCTTTTTCCACCCAAAGTGTCCAGCTCCGTCGTGGTATGCCTCCATCACCATGGCTGCGTCTCTTCGTGGCACCACTACTTGCCAGAGTAATTCATGCGTCCGGGAGTTAACCATTCTGCGGCACAACTTCCCTTTGTAAAGGAACAGTCGACTCTTCTCTGCCCATAGTTGTTTGGCTTCCTCCGGAGCATCTGGTTCAAGGCGAGCCTCCGGCCGAGTCAGCATCTCCTTCACCAGTCGGACGGCAGGGTCGCTGTCTTGCGTTTCCGCCCAGTTGTAGTGGGGTAAGGGGTTCAACGTAGCAGCCTGCTTACTCCTTACCCGGTGGGAATACTGAATAGTCCCATGACGGTGGAACGCAGGGAGTTCAACTTCTTCCAGTCCCTCCGGATCTTCTCCTCCGTCCGGCAGGTTGGGCATCCTGGACAGGGCGTCCGCGTTGGTATTGGAGCGTCCTGCCCGGTATTTAATTGTGAACTCGTAGTTGGACAGACGGGCCATCCACCTCTGCTCCAGGGCACCGAGTCTTGCCGTGTCCAGGTGTGTCAGCGGGTTGTTATCCGTGTACACGGTGAACCGGGAAGAAGCGAGGTAATGCTTAAAGCGCTCAGTGATTGCCCATACTACGGCCAGGAACTCTAACTTAAATGAGCTGTAATTCTCGGGGTTCCTTTCGGTGGGTCGCAGTTTTCGGCTGGCGTAGGCGATTACTCGTTCCTTCCCCTGCTGGATCTGGGACAGTACGGCTCCTAGCCCGATGTTACTGGCGTCGGTGTAGAGGATAAAGGGCTGGCTATAATCCGGGTACGCCAGGATTTCGTCCCCCGTGAGGGCCATCTTCAGCTGGCGGAAGGACTCTTCTTCCAGCTCTTCCCATTTGAAGGGCGGCTTCTGGTTCTTGGCCTTCCGGGACTGGCCTATCAGGAGGTCCTGCATAGGTGCTGCCTTTTGGTGAAACCGGGAATAAACCTTCGGTAGTAGCCTACCAACCCGAGGAACTGCCGCACTTCTTTTACGCTGGAGGGGCTTGGCCATTCCTTAATTGCGGTGATTTTATCAGGGTCGGGAGCCACTCCGTCAGCGCTCACTACGTGTCCCAGGTACTGCACCTTTGGTTTCAGGAGGTGACACTTGGAGGGTTTCACCTTTAGGCCGTAACTCGCCAGAGCCTCGAACACTTCCGCCAGGTGTTTCAGGTGGTCCTCATACGTCTTGGAATATACGATGACATCGTCCAGGTACAACAGGACCGTCTCGAAGTTTCTGTGGCCCAGACAACACTCCATTAGGCGTTGGAAGGTTCCTGGTGCGTTGCAGAGTCCGAACGGCATGCAGGTGAACTCGCTAAGTCCCATCGGGGTGGTGAATGCGGTCTTCTCCCGGTCCGCCTCTGCTACAGGAACCTGCCAGTACCCGCTAGTGAGATCCAAGGTAGAGAAGAAGTTAGCAGATCTTAAAGCAGCCAATGACTCCTCTATCCTTGGTAAGGGGTACGCATCCTTGTGTGTGATACGGTTGATTTTCCGGTAATCTACACACATCCTCATGGTGTTGTCTTTCTTTTTGACTAAAACTAATGGGGCTGCCCAGGGGCTACAACTATCCCGGATTACCCCAGCCTCCTTCATGTCTCTAAGCATCCCCTTGGCGTGTTGGTAATGTGCAGGGGGTACGGGTCGATACCTCTCTTTTATGGGAGGATGATCTCCCGTGGGGATGCGATGTTCTACCCCCTTGACTCGCCCGAAGTCTAACGGGTGTTTACTAAACACTCTCTCATACTCTTGAACCACCCGATAGACTCCTTGTTTCTGATGTGAGGGAGTGGAGTCAGTACCCAGATGTAGTTGCTGACACCAGTCCTCCATGTCTTTCTTAGAGCCGTTACCTTCCTCCGGGTGAGATGGAGGCAAGGGTTCCACAGATTGTATAGAATTTTGATTAGTGATATATAATTTGGCTAGCGTGGCATACCGGGGCAGGTACACTTCCCTCTCCCCGATATTTATTATGCGAACGGGCACCCTCCCATGGTGTACATTGACGACCCCCCGTGCTGTCAAAATGGTGGGCCTACTGTCTGAGTAAACTGGTTCTACCATTGCCTGGTAATCTCTACCTCTCAGACCAATAGCTGCCCGGCACCAAATCATCATTTCACTTTTTGGGGGCATGGCAATAGGAAAAGGGTCACACATTCTTACGCTACCAATCTCACCGCCGGAGAGTTCCACTTGTTGCCGTTGCATCAGTGCCCGGATCTCTTTCTGGAGCACCCGCTGCTCGCCGGAGCTGGCATTCTTGGCAACCTGCTGTAAAAGGAAAATCACCTCTGCAAGACAATTTTCAATTACATTAGTTCCTAGAGTTATTTTTGGGTGACTCTCATGTTTATCAATATCTACAATGATCAGTCCCTGTGCG
The DNA here is from genome assembly GCF_046119375.1 of Phyllobates terribilis. Classification (NCBI taxonomy): domain Eukaryota; kingdom Metazoa; phylum Chordata; class Amphibia; order Anura; family Dendrobatidae; genus Phyllobates; species Phyllobates terribilis. Next base: position 3,355,171 of record NW_027362944.1, on the reverse strand, counting down.
GCCAGTTCGACTCTACCAATTTTGATGGTCACCTCTTTAAATCCGATCTGTGGCACGGGCTGACCATTGCTGGCGATGATACTCAAGTCGTCGTCGGGGTAGCGGGTAATATCCGAGTCATTCCAGTACTGCTTGAAGAGCACGTACGGGATGGTGGTGACCTGTGACCCGGTGTCCAGTAGGGCACTCATGGGAATGCCATCCAGTACCACAGGCAAGACTGGACGTCCTCCCACATATCTGTCGCGCCAGTTCGATGGGCCTGGTGATCTTTTTCCTGGGGGTTGGCCCTCTACCCCAGGTTGTGCCCGTTTAAAGAACAGTACCTTGCCATATGTCCGGGTTGATTGCAGCGGCGGCAGATGGGTCGTCCGTCCTCACTGTATCGGTCACTGGGTCTTCCTCTGGCCGGTGGGGTCCTCCTTGGTCGACGCCACGGGATGTCCTCCGGTCCGGATGCCAGCTGGATCTTCCCTGGGGTGGAAACCTGTAAAGACTGCACAGTTCGGGTTAGCGCAGCAACGCTTTTAGCTAGCTCTTGGACCTGATGGTGTAGGTCTGGAGCCGGGTCATTGTCCAAAGCCTGCGCATCAGCTCCCACAGGCCCTGCTGACAAGGGCGCCGCCTCCTGGTAGTAAGTGGTAGTGGGGCGTCTGTGGGTCACAACGCCACCTGGTGCCGGTTCTCGGAGCACCCGGATGGCTCTGTCCTTGAACTGTGCAAAGTCCAGATGGGGATCCTGTAAGGCCATTGCCCGCAACTGGGTTCGGTGGGCATTGCAATATAAACCCTCTATAAATTGTTCAGTCAACAGCCTGTCCTCGTTTCCCACCCCATCAGGGTCGGTCTGCTTTATGGCCCTCAGGGCCTCTTGTAGGTTTAGTGCATAGTCCCTTATACTCTCATGCGCTCGCTGCTTGCACCCGTAGAATCTAAGCTTAATCTCGGCTGAGGTGCGGGTATCAAAGGTGTCCTTCAGCCGGGTTAGTATCCCTGCGACAGTCTTCCTCCCAGGTGGCCAGGATTTTACTTCCCTTTTGGCTGCCCCTGTTAGTTGGGCCACCAGGATGCTCACTTTTTGCTCTTCTGTGAGGGGGTACACCTGGAAGAGGCTATCCAGCTTTTCTCTAAAGTCATGCAGGGTATGTGACTCCCCTGAGTACTGGGGTAGCCAAGCTGCTCCCGGGATATAGGGCATGGTGAAGGGCATAACTGCAGCAGCGGTAGCGCTGGCGGGGGTTGAGGCAGTGAAGCTCTCCTCCGTATCCGACATCTTCCTCCCCCCTAGTGGACCGTGGCCTACCTTGCGATGATCCTCTTCCGTAGGCCGCGGCTCCACAGTGGATCGTCAGGGTTGAGGACCTTCCGTCGCGCTCCTGTGACGTCGGCGTCTGCTGGGCTCCTTCCAGGACCTTACGCAACGTCCGGACGTGAGGCGGGGCTTCAGTTCTCGCGCGCTTTCGGAGTCCACGCCCCTCTTCTTCCCGCGCGGCGTCCTCAAGATGGCGTCCAATGGCGGGAAAACTCCACGGATGGCGGGAAGAAGGTCGAAGATGGCGCCGGATGGCGGGAAAACTTCGCGGATGGCGGGAAGAAGGTAGAAGATGGCGCCGGATGGCGGGAAACCTCCACGGATAGCGGGAATCTTCACCACTGGTAAGTTTGAACAGTCTTTGCTTTTCAGGCACGCAGTACCCGGTGGTTGCGGGCACGAAATCCTGCCGACTACGCCAAAGTTGACGCGCCCCTGGGCCTGTGTCGCGCTGCGGTGCGCACGCGGGAGCTTACCCGGAGCCGGATCCGTGGAGGGTTGTAGTCTCGTGGCGGTGACCCGGTCCGTGCCCAGGGAGTCAAACTGGACGGCAGTCTACTAGTAGTAAATAGTTGATGACTACGCCACCCGTTGAGTGCAGCCAGGGAGCTGCTGCTGCGGGGCAGACCGCTGAGGCCGATGGTAGGATTATGCAGCGTGATAGTATAACCCCCAACGGGAGGGGTATGGTCTCAGGGCAGCCGACGTGGATGATGGGGGTAGCAGGAACCACTCAGAGACGGTACGGTGTAGTTCAGGGTCTTTACTGGTAACAACGATAGACCCTCCCGGAGTACTTGCTAGCGAACGGGGCCTGGTCAGTCCTTGAGCAGATGGGATCTCCCCTGGCCAGGCGTAGTTGTAGGCCTCCCAAACTGACTGTACTCTTCTGGCTACCTTGCTAGAAGCTGATGTAAGTAGCCCACGTCCCTGAGTGTACCGTGTGGTGCTCACCCGTATGGCCGGTGACTCGGGGCCTTCTAATGGCTTCCGCTCCACGATGGCGGTGCTGGTCCCACGCGCGTGACCGTGCCTTCGGGCTTCTGGGCCAGAGGACCTGAAATCCCCTGCCTGACGGATTCTGCTGCTGGGTAGGAGTTAGTCCCCACAGCCTCGGACTCCGGGTCCGGAAAGAAGTCTTCTTAGTCAGGGCGAGCTCTGCAGCTGCCAGCCCCTGACTCCTTGTAACTCTGCTGTTTCCTATGCTGCTTCTTGTCTCTACTCCACTTGTCTGACTCACCCTGCCTCAGCCCCGGGTTTATACAGGGGAAGTTCTTCCCCTCCCAAGACTGGGCAGGAGGTGTGGCATGCACAGGATCCCTGACCAAAGGACCTCCCACCTGCTCTCAGACATAACATTACATTACTGTGGAAAACCAGACCCCTGGGGTGCCACATATATATACAGAATAATACAGATACTGAGAATGACATCCACAATTCAGGACAGGAGAAGTGGTACTGTGCAGTGTTTATATACAGAATAATACAGATACTGAGAATTACATCCACTATACAGGACAAGAGAAGTGGTACTGTGCAGTGTATACATACAGAATAATACAGATACTGAGAATGACACCCAGTATAATATACAGAATAATACAGATACTGAGAATTACACCCAGTATAATATACAGAATAATATAGATACTGAGAATTACATCCACTATACAGGACAGGAGAAGTGGTACTGTGCAGTGTATATATACAGAATAATACAGATACTGAGAATTACATCCACTATTCAGGACAGGAGAAGTGGTACTGTGCAGTGTATATGTATTTCACCCAAAATTGTACTAATAAAAGCATCATCTAGCCAAGGCAAAAATAAGCCATCACACAGCTCCAGTATATAGAGGAAATGTCCAGTGCGCTGTAGTATATAGAGGATGTGTCCCGTGTGGTGTAGTATATAGAGGATGTGTCCCGTGTGGTGTAGTATATAGAGGATGTGTCCCGTGTTGTGTAGTATGTTATGCACACACCTGGGCTGACTGGCATGTGCGTGATTTAGTGATTCCACTGTGCCATGAACCGGAGAGTGCCTGGAGGGGCGTAACTAAGTATCAACCCGATCCGACCAAGTTCGCACGACGGCTAACGACGCCGTGCACCAGGGAGGAACCGAGCAGTGGGACCAGGTGCTACTCCAGGCCAGATCCCGGACACGGCTGTTGACCCACACCGGGGAATACAGGAACAGGCGGGTTAGGCTTGCACACAGACAGGTGGGTATTGGCATGCACGGCTGGAGTGCAGACAGGAGGATACTGGCAGGCACGGCTGTTATGCAGACAGGAGGGTACTGACCAGTGCGGCTGGCGTGCAGACGGGGAGGTACTAGCAGGTTGGACCACAGGCTGGATAGAGTCCAGTACAGACTGGGATACAGGAACAGAACTGCAGATGCGGTAGACAAGCAGAGCAGAGAGGTACCGCCGGAGTGGTGGGAAAGGCGGAGCAGAGAGGTACCGCTGGAGCTGTGAGCAAGCAGAGCAGGGAGAAACCGCCGGAGCGGTGAGCAAGGCAGAGCAGGCAGGAACCGCCGGAGCGGTGAGCAAGGCAGAGCAGGCAGGAACCGCCGGAGCAGTGAGCAAGGCAGAGTAGGCAGGAACCGCTGGAGCGGTGAGCAAGGCAGAGCAGGCAGGAACCGCCGGAGTGGTGAGCAAGGCAGAGCAGACAGGAGCCGCCGGAGTGGTGAGCAAGGCAGAGCAGGCAGGACCCGCCGGAGCGGTGAGCAAGGCAGAGCAGGCAGGAACCGCTCGAGTGGTGAGCAAGGCAGAGCAGGCAGGACCCGCCGGAGCGGTGAGCAAGGCAAAGCAGGCAGGAACCACTGGAGCGGTGAGCAAGGCAGAGCAGGCAGGAACCGCCGGAGCGGTGAGCAAGACAGAGAAGAGGGGACAGGGCTCTGTTCACACGGAACAGACTGGAAGGGAAAGGCAGAACCAGATATACACAAGATACTTGCAATGAAGTAGCGAGTGGACTCTAAACTCACAAACGGAAGTACAGCGACAACGAGTAGGAGTTAGGTGCAGGTTCAGACTCTGCAGAAAAAGGGAAGGTACGGACATAGAGAAAAACAGGTAACAGGCTTGGAGAGTGTTCAGACAGGAACTGAGTGTTCAGACAGGAACTGACACTGCAGCGAGATACAGGAGCGAGTCTGGGTATGCGGCCCCCAGAATGGCGGACAAACAGGCTAGAAGACACAGATAACAGGTCTGGGTATGCGGCCCCCAGAAGGCGGGACAAACAGGCTAGGAGCGTGTTCAGACAGGCCTGGGAATACAGCCTCCAGGAAGGCGGACAGGCAGGAAAAACAGAACAGGACCGGGCACATCAGGCAAGAAGCCCTCGGAGGATAAGAGTTGCTCAGGCACCAGCTTCAAGGTGGAGCTGGTTTAAATATCCAGTGACAGACAGCAATAGGCTGAGGACGCATTAGGGGTGTGCCCACAACAGCTACAAAAAACAGGAAGTAACCGGGCTGCTGCCCTAAGCAGTCAGAACAGAGACAAACAGACAGCATGAATAGAAGCCAGGCTAGCAGACTGGACTGAAGATCAAGTTTGCAATCTTGCATAGTGAGAGATGGTGCACCATGCAAGCCCGCCACCAGGTATGTTACAGTGTATATAGAGGATCTGTCCCGTGTGGTGTAGTATATAGAGGATGTGTCCCGTGTGGTGTTGTATATAGAGGATGTGTCCCGTGTGGTGTAGTATATAGAGGATGTGTCACATGATGCGTAGTATATAGAGGATGTGTCCCTTGTGGTGTAGTATATAGAGGATCTGTCAGCTCTCCTGTGTGGTGTAGTATATAGAGGATCTGTCCTGTGCGCTGTAGTATATAGAGGATGTGTCCCGTGTGGTGTAGTGTACAGAGGATCTGTCGGCTCTCCTGTGGGGTGTAGTATATAGAGGATCTGTCCTGTGCGCTGTAGTATATAGAGGATGTGTCCCGTGTGGTGTAGTATATAGAGGATCTGTCCCGTGTGGTGTAGTATATAGAGGATGTGTCCCGTGTGGTGTAGTATATAGAGGATGTGTCCCATGTGGTGTAGTATATAGAGGATGTGTCACATGATGTGTAGTATATAGAGGATGTGTCCCTTGTGGTGTAGTATATAGAGGATCTGTCAGCTCTCCTGTGTGGTGTAGTATATAGAGGATCTGTCCTGTGCGCTGTAGTATATAGAGGATGTGTCCCTTGTGGTGTAGTATATAGAGGATGTGTCACATGATGTGTAGTATACAGAGGATCTGTCCCGTGTGGTGTAGTGTATAGAGGATCTGTCGGCTCTCCTGTGTGGTGTAGTATATAGAGGATCTGTCCCGTGTGGTGTAGTGTATAGAGGATCTGTCGGCTCTCCTGTGTGGTGTAGTATATAGAGGATCTGTCCTGTGTGGTGTAGTATATAGAGGATCTGTCCCATGTGGTGTAGTATATAGAGGATCTGTGCTGTGTGGTGTAGTGTATAGAGGATCTGTCGGCTCTCCTGTGTGGTGTAGTATATAGAGGATGTGTCACTTGTGGTGTAGTATATAGAGGATGTGTCCCGTGTGGTGTAGTATATAGAGGATGTGTCCTGTGTGGTGTAGTATATAGAGGATGTGTCCCGTGTGGTGTAGTGTATAGAGTATCTGTCGGCTCTCCTGTGTGGTGTAGTATATAGAGGATCTGTTCTGTGCGCTGTAATATATAGAGGATGTGTGGCGCCCTGCTGCGCAATAGTGCCACAGATCCTAGAGGGGTGCTTGGACGGATTTCTCCACAAGAGGCCCTCAGAGCATACACACACCTCCACCCTACCTCAGACCACCAGACGGAGCCCGGATAGGGACATATATATACGGAGGGTGGAGTTAGGCAGTCAGAACAGAGCAGGAAGCTCCTGCAAGTACAGCCTGTGAGTCTGCTGCAGCCACAGAGCAGAACAGTCTAGTTGTGTTTTAGTGTAGGCTCAGACACAGAAACAGGTCTGCAGCCAGTTCCTGCAGGAGTCAGTCTGCAGAGGTAGGCCAAGCTAGACTCAAGTAGCTCAGGTTAGTGAGCTTAAGGTGTACCAACGCCATAAGAGCGGTGAAGCGCAGCCTGCCAGCTGCTAGTGTGTATAGCCTAGTGAGGGCCCCGAGTAGGCTGAAGGCTAGTGGAGTGAGTAGCATTGGGGGCAGAGGAGCTGTACAAGCTCACCCCAGAAACATATACCGGACACCGGGTCCGCGTCTACAGGGCCATATATTCCCCTGTAGAGACAACCGGATTCCCTGGAAGACTTCAGGTCCCAGGATCACCCAAGAGCTGATACGTACCAGAGCCAGGAGTCACGGAGGCCCCGCAAGCAGGGAGTGTGAACTCCAAGAGAAGGCCCTATCAGAAGATCAGCAGGTGCAGGACAGTGACAAAGTTAGGCCTAGCTCCAGGCAGGTCAGAAACTTACTACACAAAGGCAAGAAACAGGAGGCCCTATACCTGCTCACTGGGGAGAATCCTGATATGCACCCTTCACCCTATAGTGCTCCGGAATGTGCCTGAATTGCCACCAGTAAAAGGTACTGAAGTGAACTGTGTGTGGTTGCCAATCCTTCTTCAGACCCGGCTGGGTCCCCTCTGTCCTGCATCCCTACATTTACACTGCCCTGAGGCCCAGCTCCACCTGTGGGGAGCTATACCACCCAAGCTGCCTTAACACCGGCCTCAGCGAACTGCCGCAGCGCTGGTGATTAGAGATGAGCGTTGTTCTACTCGAACTGTTCGCCAATCTCAAATTCGAGCTGTTTTGGGCGGTGTTCGAGCCGTTCGGCGAACACGAACAATTTGAGAAAAATTCGGCTGTTCGAGGTTATGTTCGATAACTGTTCGTGCACCAAAATCATAACTGGATTTTTTCTCAGTAATGATGAAAATTAATGTTAATACGCAGTTTGAGTGTACAGCGGGGCGGGGGGAGGGGCAGGGGATGGATCTCTGCAGGAACAATGAAGATCTCCATTTTTTTTTCTCTTTCCCGCATTTGCAGTGGGGAGGTGCAATCTGTCAGCCTATCAGCAGCGCACACACGGAGCGAAGTGCTTTTTTTCACACAAGCAAGGGCATGTGTCATTGGCAGTGTATGTCACATGTCCTTGCCCTATAAGACCAAGCCATTTTCCCCGTCGCCACCATTTTCTCACTGCTGCAGCTGCGTGTTAGACGGCACCGCTGTTGCTGTGTGCGCTATACCTTGTTAATTTCAAGCCAATTTTCGCACAAATATACAGATAGCTTGGGAGTAGGGAATAGTTGTGATTGCAGTCCTTTTAAGGACTAGGTTACAGAATTTCCTACGACTTTTATCAGGGAGGTCTGTGCTCTTAAATAGATAGGTTGTGGGAGTAAAGACTAATTGTAATTGGAGTCCTTTTCAGGACTAGGTTACATCAGTTCCTATCAGTTTTTGGCAGGCAGGTCTGTGCCAGTGCTGTGCAAGTTTTTTTCACAGCATTTGGCTGAATCTAGCAAAGCTAATCCTTTTTGGCCTATTGCAGAGTGTGTTAGTCAGTGGAGTAGCCTATCTGTGTTGCAAGATATAACACCTGTGTATAGAATACCAATTTTTTTACTGCACCTAGTGAAGTAAAATCTTTTGGGCATAGCATCATTCTATTAGTCCATCTATACTGACCTCCATCAGGTTGCAAACTGAATATAATTTTTTTCTGCATCTAGCTCTGAAAAAATATTTGGGCTTCTAGCAGTGTGTGGGACTTGGTCTATTAGTCCATCTATACTGACCTCCATCAGGTTGCAAATTAAAAATAATTTTTTTCTTCATTTAGCTCTGAAAAAATATTTGGGCTTCTAGCAGTGTGTGGGACTTGTTCTATTAGTCCTTCTATACTGACCTCCAGCAGGTTGCAAATTGAATATAATTTTTTTCTGCATCTAGCTCTGAAAAAATAGTTGGGCTTCTAGCGGTGTGTGGGACTTGGTCTATTAGTCCATCTATACTGACCTCCAACAGGTTGCAAATTAAAAATATTTTTTTTCTGCATCTAGCTCTGAAAAAATATTTGGGCTTCTAGCAGTGTGTGGGACTTGGTCTATTAGTCCATCTATACTGACCTCCATCAGGTTGCAAATTAAAAATAATTTTTTTCTGCATCTAGCTCTGAAAAAATATTTGGGCTTCTAGCGGTGTGTGGGACTTGGTCTATTAGTCCATCTATACTGACCTCCATCAGGTTGCAAATTAAAAATATTTTTTTTCTGCATCTAGCTCTGAAAAAATATTTGGGCTTCTAGCAGTGTGTGGGACTTGTTCTATTAGTCCTTCTATACTGACCTCCAGCAGGTTGCAAATTGAATATAATTTTTTTCTGCATCTAGCTCTGAAAAAATATTTGGGCTTCTAGCAGTGTGTGGGACTTGGTCTATTAGTCCATCTATACTGAGCTCCATCAGGTTGCAAATTAAAAATAATTTTTATCTGCATCTACAGTACCTCTGAAAAAATATTTGGGCTTCTAGCAGTGTGTGGGACTATTTGTATTAGTCCATCTATACTGACCTCCATCAGGTTGCAAATTCAAAATAATTTTTTTCTGCATCTAACCCAGCCAATAGTTTTGGCCTAATACCACAGTTTGGCCACTCAGCTCTGCTCGGTTACCATCCATTGTTTTTTTGTGCAAACAACTCCAGAGTTGTGAATTAGTTAACCACCAAAATGAGTGGAAAAAGGCCTGCTGCTGGTGGAAAGGGGAATAGGCGTGTTGGGAAGGGGAAAAAAGGTTGTGTCCGTGGGGTAGGTGTTAAAGCAACAGTAACATCTGCAGAAGAAAGACCATCTTCCAGCCAAACTAAAATGTCTACTTCTTTTAGCGGACAATGTGATAAGATCCCTTTCTTACGGCCACGCCAATCGCTACAAATTCCAGATGAGGCACAAAAACAGCAGGTGCTTCAACGGATATCAAGTGCTCCTTTAAGTGGGCTCTCCTCCACATCAACTTCAACATCACAAATACTCCAGTCCTCAAAGGTGTCACCCAAATCGCACTTGCTTCCTCACAGCTCCCAAATCTCCAGCTGCCCGTCTGAGTATGAGGTAGAACAGATGGTTGAGTCTGCAGAGCTGTTTACTCATACTATAGCCTGGGAATCAGAGGTCGACTCCAGCGCTTCTGTGAATCCAGACGAGGAAATGATCTGCACTGATGCCCAGAATCTTTATGAGTCGGATCCAGGACCAGACGCAGAAGGTTCTGACCATAATGTAGACCCTCATTCCCAAACTGTAACTCCTGTTGGTGGAGACAATGAGGAAGACGATGATAAGACTCAAATACCTGATTGGAGCGACAACTTTAGTTTTTTGTCAGGGCAGGAACAGGTTGGCTCTGAGGACGACGGGTGTGATAACGCACAGGGTGATGATGATGAGGTCGGAGATCCCACTTACTGTCAACCCACAGTCAGCCAAGAGATGAGGTCAGCAGAGGAGGTGGAGGAAGATGCTAGTGACGACGAGGTCAGGTTGCGCCTTCCTGGACAGAGACGTAGTACTGGAAGCACGTCAACAACTGCATCCTCAAACACAACTCTGCCTCTCACCACAAGTCGTGGTGGCTCTTCAGGTCGCATGGTTGCTAAGCCTTGCATAGCCTGGGCATTTTTTCAGATCGATAAAGATGACCCAACTCGTGTTATCTGTAACATTTGTCAGCAAAAGCTAAGTAGAGGCCAAAAAATACATAGTTTGAGTACTTCATGCATGAACCGGCACATGGACATGAAGCATAAGTTGCAGTGGGAAGCTCAGTGTGCTACAATGCGGCCTAGCCGGCCGGGCCAATCACCGTCTGCCATATCTTGTGCATCCGCGGCCTCTTCATCCTCTGTGACTGGGGGGACAGCAGTCACACCTGTTTTGGGGCGCAGACCTGCCACCTCTTTACCCGCAACAGCCAGCGTGATTGGGAGGTCATCATTTTCTTTGGAGGTGGTAACACCAGCTGGTGTTGAGCGCTGTCCGACATCGATAGCACCACCTTTGGATCAAGGCAACCTAACATGTCCGCCTGCATCTTCCTCACAGACCGGCAGTTTGCCGGGGACACCCTTATCAACCCCGTCTAAGCACAATAGCCAGCCCTCGGTCCCTCAGATGTGGACAAGTAAAAGACCATTTCCTCCTAGCCATGAGAAAGCTAAGAGGTTGAATTTCACCATCTGCAAGCTCTTGGCTACAGAAATGCTGCCTTTCCGCCTGGTGGACACAGAGGATTTTCGAGACCTTATGTCCGTCGCAGTGCCCCAGTACCAGATGCCCAGTCGGCACTACTTCTCAAAGAAAGGTGTGCCTGCGCTCCACCAGCATGTCGCACACAACATCACCGCTTCTTTGAGAAACTCTGTGTGTGACAGGGTGCATTTCACCACAGACACTTGGACAAGTAGGCATGGACAGGGGCGTTACATGTCGCTGACTGGGCACTGGGTAACTATGGTGACAGCAGGACAAGGGGCTGCTGTCCAAGTCTTGCCGTCCCCACGAGTTGTGCGTCAATCCTCTTTATGTCAAAGTTCCTCCACTGCTTCTGCCTCCTCAACCTCCTCTCGGTCTTCCACCTGCACCCAAAGCCTGTCTGGTCATGCCACAAGCTTTCTAACTGCGCAGAAGGGATCCTGCACACCTCCTTACTATGCTGGCAGTAGGGCTCAACGTCATCAGGCGGTTTTTACATTGAAATGTCTGGGAAATGTGAGTCACACAGCTGAGGAGTTGTGGTCAGCTCTGGAGAACCAATTTCATGAATGGTTGTCTCCACTGGACCTGAAACCAGGGAAGGCCGTGTGCGACAATGCTGCAAACCTGGGTGCGGCCCTTCGCCGGGGCAATGTCACACACGTGCCTTGTATGGCTCACGTGTTGAACCTGGTTGTCCAGCAATTTTTAGCCCACTATCCCAGACTAGATGGCCTTCTGCAGAGGGCACGGTCGCTGTGTGCTCACTTCCGCCGTTCGCATCCCGCAGCTCAGCGACTTACATCTCTACAGAAGTCGTTGGGCCTGCCACTTCACCGGCTAAAATGCGATGTGCCTACCCGGTGGAATTCAACTCTGCACATGTTGCAGCGACTGTGGCAGCACCGACAAGCCCTGGTGCAATACGTTCTGACGTATAGCCTGGGCCAACGAGATTCAGAGGTGGGGCAAATCACGCTGGAGGAGTGGTCTCAGATCAGGGACCTATGCACCCTTCTGCACAGTTTTGAAATGGCGACGAAGATGTTTAGTGCTGACGATGCCATTATCAGCATGACTATTCCGGTGATTTACATGCTGGAGCACATGTTAAACAGAATTCGGAGTCAGGTGGTGGCACAAGAGGAGGTGGAGGAAGTAGAGGAGGAGGAGTTGTATGCGGAAGGGCTAACATCTGCAAGGTCCAGACGGTCGGCAGCACCAAGGCGGCAGGCATGTGAGGGTGGGGGAGATGGTTTTACCAGGGCGCATGGTAGCAGCCAAACTAGTGAGGAAGGTGCAGGAGCCCAGGAAGAAGTGGAGGACGAACTGATGGAAGACTCATCAGATGAGGGAGACCTTGATCACATTTCTGTTGTGCGAGGTTGGGGGGAGAGGACAGAGGAAGGAAGCATGATTGTTACCTCGCCACCAACACAACAGGGACTTGGTGCTCCTGGATGCGCAACACACATGAGTGCCTTCTTGCTGCACTACCTGCAACATGACCCTCGAATTGTGAGAATTAGAAATAATCCTGACTACTGGGTTGCCACACTGTTAGATCCCCGGTACAAAAGTAAATTTGCAGAAATTATTCCTGCCATAGAAAGGGATGCACGCATGCAGGAGTATCAGCAGAGACTGTTGCAGAATCTTACATGTGCTTTTCCACAAAATACCAGTGGTGCACGTAGTGAATCTCACAGTTCCAACTTGCCAACCGTGGGACCGTCAAGTGTTCAGCACTCAAACCGTAACAGAACCACAGTATCTGCTGGTAACATCAATTTTGCGGAATCATTTCACCACTTTTTTAGCCCATCCTTTGCAAGGCCACAGGAGACAAGAAGTCTGACACATAGTCAACGCCTAGAGACGATGGTACAGGAGTATCTCCAAGTAAACATTGAAGCCACGACTGTGTCACTGGACCCTTGCTCTTTTTGGGCTTCCAATCTGCATAAATGGCCGGAGCTAGCCACTTACGCCTTGGAGATCTTGTCATGCCCCGCAGCCAGCGTTCTGTCTGAACGTGTGTTCAGCGCTGCTGGTGGTGTGCTGACAGATAAGCGCACGCGGCTCTCCACTGATAATGTAGACAGACTCACGTTCATAAAGATGAACAAATCATGGATCCGAAACGACTTTTCTACCCCTGTGTCATCCTGGGGAGAGTAAAAGCTTGATGATTGGTTAAAATCACCCTACCAACCGTTTTAAGCTTTCAAATTACTAATCATGTTTATCTGTATCTTGACTGGAAAATAATTTGGGCTTTGTAGCAGTGTGCAGCACTGATCCTATTAGGCCATCTATACTAAAGCTTCACCAGATTTAAAATTAATAATAATTTTTAGCTGCATCTAGCCCGGAAAATAATTTTGGGGCTCCGAGATGCGCAAGGCACATAAGTGCCTTCTTGCTGCACTACCTGCAGCATGACCCTCATATTGTCAGAATTCGAAGTAATCATGACTACTGGGTTGCCACACTCTTAGATCCCCCAAACTTTTCGATCAACCTTTTCATTTTAATAAAGACCAAAAAAATGGTCATTTTTGAAATTATAAGCATTAGCAGGTTGTTAGAAACTGAAATCAAACAGTTTTCAACTCAAAACTTTATTCTAGGTGATGTTACATTTTCACATAGGACCCCTTGTTCGAAAGGAGCTTCTGAACTCTCTCGTCCATTGAATTTGTCAGGTTTTGGATGGTTTCTGCTTCAATTGTTTTGCATGAGGACAGAATACCCTCCCAGAGCTGTTGCTTAGATGTGAACTGCCTCCCGCCATCATAGACACTCCTTTTAATGATGCTCCAAAGGTTCTGAATGGGGTAGAGGTCAGGGGAGCATGGGGGTCACACCATAAGTTTGTCCCCTTTTATGCCCATATCAGCCAGAGATGCAGATGTTTTATGTGCAGCATGAGATGGTGCATTATCATGCAGAAAAATGATCTTGCTGTGAAATACACGGTTCTTCTTCTTGAACCATGGCAGGAAGTGCTGTTTGAGAAAATCCACATACATTATGGAGTTCATCTTTAGCGCCTTCAGGGATCCTAAAGGGGCCGACAATCTCTCTCCCCATGATTCCAGCCCAAAACATTACTCCACCTCCTCCTTGTTGGCGCTGTAGCCGTGTTTGCGTGGGGTGTCCATCAACCAGCCATCCTCCACTCCATCCATCTGGACCATCGAGCGCTGCACGGCACTCATCCGTGAACAAAACAGTTTTGAAATCAGTCTTCATGTAATGTTTGGCCCACTGGAGCCGTTTCTGCTTGTGTGAAGTGGATAGAGGAGGTCGACAGGATGGCGCATGCACAGCTGCAAACCTCTGAAGGACCCTGCATCTTGTTGTTCGGGGGACGTTGGAGGCACAAGCAGCTTCAAAAACTTGTCTGCTGCTATGACAAGGCTTTTTTGCCGCTGCTCTTTCAACCTGACGTAATTGCCTGTAGGAAAGAGTCCTCAATTTGCCCTTATCAGCACGCACACGTGTGTACTGTGAATCAGCTACATACTTCTTGATTGCCAAGACACTTCATCCTGATCATCGCACAATGTTGATTGTAGTCATGCCTTGACCTAAACACTCCACAATTTGTTGCTTCTCAGCAGCCGACACATCCTTTTTCTTTCCCATTTTGGCAGAAAATGTAGGCTGCTTAATAATGTGAGAGAGCCTTCTTAAGTAGTCTTGCCTTTCATTGGACACACCTGCCAAACTAATTAGCACAGGTGTCTGCAATTGCTTACAGTGATATAAAGAGCCCTGACACACATCACCATCAATGAGTTTAACTGACAAACAAACAAATTCTTCCCTTATCACTCCTAAACACTTTTTGTATAATAATTTGGAACGCAGTGTACATGTGCTTTTCCACAAAACACCAGTGGTTCACGTAGTGAATCTTACAGTTCTAACTTGCCAACCGTGGTCTGTATGGAGTTGTTCAATAAAGGGCCCAAAATTAAGATAACATAGATGGGAGAGGTCTCTATGAATAGGAATTCCTAAGTATTTGATACCCTGTGAGGGCCAGGCAAAGGGAAAGTTGGACTGGATGGAATCCTATATGGATTTGGGGAGGGAGACATCGAGGGCCTCAGACTTCGCTGCATTGATTTTAAAATTTTACCATGTAACAAAGTGATCTATTTCAGCCATAACAGCATGGATGGATATATGTGATTGAGTGATATATACTAGGACATCATCAGCAAATAGAGAGCACTTGTACTCGGTGCCTCCCACCTCAATCCACCTAATATTGGGGTTATGGCAAATTAATGAGAGCAGGTGCTCCGTCACTAGGATGTATAAGAGAGGGGACAGAGGACATCACTGCCTTGTCCCATTGGTGATTGTGAAAGGTGATGAAAATGTTCTGACGCACCCCCTGGGCCTTGGGACACCCGGAGCCGGACCCTTTTTGGTGGATGCTGGTGGTTGTAGTCTTCGTGGTGGCGACCCAGTTCCGTGGCTCAGGGCGGTCAAACCAGTGGCGGAACTATTTATGTGGTTTTCATGTTTAAATGTCCGACTACGCCACCCGTGGATTGCGGTCAGAGTGAACCGCTGCTACAGGGCAGACCGCTGAGGCTGGTGTTGTGGGTGCAGCAGAGCGTAGCATAACTCCCCACGGGAGGAGTATAGCCTCAGGGCAGTGTATGCGGAGGATGGGGGTGATGGTGCAGGGCAGCAGCAGTAACGACACGGAGTCAGTGATGCAGTCCAGGGCCTTTACTCACAGTTCTTATTATCCAGACCACGTCTGCAGGTAACGGCTGCCCACGTCGTACTTTGCTCACCAGGTGAGGGGCTCAGACAACTCCCAGATAACTTTGGAGCACTTCACAGGACCCCCTTTGTGTGTCCTTTGTCTGGCCTTTCTTACCAACACTTCTGTCCGGCTGCCTCGGGCCTCCTCTTGGTAAACTTGGCGCCAGTTTCCCTGACCCTATGTGGTGCCTTCCTAGCGGGTGTAGCGAGGGGCTGCGCCACATAAAATGTCAGAGCCTCCGGTTTCTAGCTGAGGGTCGTTTCCTGCCTCCACTAGTTCGGGGACCGGTCTCCCCCTTTGCCTGACCCCTCCACGCAGGTGGATTCGGGCGTGCGGTGGCGACTCGCCCGTCCGCACCCCTGGGATCCCTTCATTCCTCGTTCCTGGAGCCTTCTCCGCTCCTCTTCCTTCCTTCTCCCTCTTCCAGGCCTGGGCCTCTGTTACTAGGCCCGCCTCCGGAGCAGAGCTCATGCAGAGCCCCTGCTCCCTGCCACTTCTACTCAGACTTCTCTGCACTGAACTAAGACGGTGCCCACCTTTTATACTCCCTTCTCAATGCACCCAGGAACTGCTTCCTCCCTGCTCCTGCACTACAGGGTTCCCCTTCCTCAGTGTTCCCTCCCCCCACTCCAGCCAGGGACAGGGACTGTCGTGCCCATCTCAGGGGCATATTGGTCGCCCTGCCCCACGGCAATGTGGTGTAATGCATGCAGGTGTCGGGTCCTGATCCACTCTCCATCCTTACCTGAGAGTGAGATATCACACCTCTGGGTGAGGTGCAATACGTCTGTAGCAACCGAGCCCTCAGGGTGCTACAGTTCCATTTATCTTCAGCCTAGGTGACGTATTGCGATACAGGGCCGTGATTTTGGCTATAAAAGGGTCCCCTAGACCCCTACCCCAAGCTTTTTAAGAGAATCATATATGGCGTGCCAGGAGACTCTATGGAATGCTTTCTCAGCATCCAACGAGAGTATCTAATTACAAATTTTTAACTGCATCTAGCCCAGGAAATACTTTGTGCCTAGTAGCAGTGTCTGCTAGTGAGCGGATTATCCCGGCTGTTAAGCAAGCTGCACCACCTGTAGTTTAGACACTTAATTTTTTCAAAGGAAATGCTTCGGGACCATGGGATACTTAGTGAAGAGCATCAGGAGGCACCCCAAGGCATAGGGGCTGGGACTGGCAGTAGGATGCCTTGCGGTGGACAGCCGAGCTCGATCCTTATAAAAGCTTTTTAACTGCAGCAGCTTTAGCGGACGCTACTGGAGCTGGAATTACCGCGGCTGCTGGCATGAGACTTGCCCTCCAATAGATCCTTGTAAATGGATTTAAAGTGTATTCATTCAAATTAGAGAGACAATTTAAATTAAAAAGCTTAGAGCTGCCTCCACCACAGGGGGGCTCGCTCGACCCACCAGCGGACAGGCACCAGTATTGGGAGAGGGGGGCTGGCCATCAGGGTTCACCGCGGCTCTGGCACAAACCCGGCGACACGGAGGTGGCACGGGCAGGAGCGGACTGGCCGTGTCGGCTTCTCACTTTTTGGACTTTAGAAGGGCATGACATGCCTATATCTGTGTCTCCCCCTCCTTTTACTCCTCCACCTCTTTTATTTTCGCATGACTATATGTACTTGTCACTTTTCCATGTGTTAGTTATGTCTTCTGAGCAGTTTGTCAGCTTTTGGACACCTTTGAAGGTGTTTTCTATGTGTTTCTATGTGTTTTTGTTTGCCTGCCATTGGTTTTAACGGTGTTCGAAGGTGTTCGACGAACAGTTCGACGAACAGTTCGGCGAACACACGGGTGTTCGACGAACCGAACCGAACTCGAACACTACGGGGGTGGCTCAACACTACTGGTGATCCTCACCAGACACCACAGGTGGCGTCACGAACTTTCACATAATTATCCACCTTTTTAAAGAGAGGCCCAGGGTACGGGCCCGGGAGCCGACTACCGCGACATCCCCCAAGGCCAGGCATCAAGGCCCAGGCGCCAAGTACATCCCCATCCCCTGGGCTCGTCATCTCTTTCCTGGCGTCACGAACAGGATAGCGTGCCCGCGGCTACGGAAGGAGTTGTGCCCGTTGCCACCGGGTACTGTGCGCCTTTATTCACGAACTGTATATTGTACTGTGGCGAAGATTGACGCCATTGTTACGTCACTGTGCGAGAAGAAGGGCGTAACCACGCGAAAACTAGGAGGCGTACCTGTGTAACCGCGCGAAGTCTCTGACACGCCCCACGCACTGACGCAGCGTCAGGTCCTGGCAGGAAGCCCCAACGCACGCTCTGACGTAAGACGAGAAGCGACGCAAGGTCCTATCCGAAGACCGTCACCTGCAGAGCTGCGGCCTACGGAAAAAGAAGGTAGGCCACGGTTTGCTAGGGGGGTGCCAGGATGTCGCAGGAGCAGCCCGATACCGGGGTTCGGGTCGAGAACCCCGATGATCCCACCGGGGATGATGCCGCGCAGGATGGAGCAACCGCCCCATCAACAGGGCCTGTAGCGCCTATCGTACCATTGACTTTACAGTACATGCCTGGAGCAAAGTGGCTCCCCCAGTACAGCGGCAAGCCAGACACCCTGTCTGGATTCAAGCGAAAAATATGCAGCATACTGGACATGTATTCTATGATGGGCAAACAAAGAGCTGCACTTGTTGTGGGACAATTGACTGGTGCTGCGGAGAGAGAAGTAGAGACTTGGTCGGCCGCAGACCAGGAGTCAGTGTCCGTAATCTTCAAAAAGTTACAAACTTCTTTGAGGCAGACCTCCAGATGAGGTTCTACCACTGCTCACAGAAACCGGTGGACAGTGTTCGGGACTATGCCTGCCGTTTGCAAGGGGCCCTGCGGGCTCTGAAACAGGTCAGTCCAACCAGCATAACTGATGAAAGTAAAATGCTAAAAGAACAATTTGTCCGGGGGCTGAGGTCCCAAGAGGAGAGCAGGACTGTGCGTTGGTGGTCCTTGGATCATCCAGATGCTACCTTTAAGGACATGGCTATAAAGGAACTGCAACCCCTGGAAACAGCAGATACTGCTATACAACATTACCAGGGTAGGGCCACTCCAACGCCCGCAGCACCCACCTTTTCCCCACTGGCTAATGAAGCCAAAGTGCAGGCAGCGCCCCCTTGTGAGCTGGACAGTCTGGGCTCAGAAGTGCGCCAGCTGACTAAAAACCTGGTCACTCTGATGAGTGCCCTGCAGCTACGGACGGAGCCAGAGACGGAGGGAAGGATCCTGCTAGCCGACTGCCCTGAGGATGTCCCCTGGAGGAGAGGAAGGAGGAGGACGCCGCCGCCCCGGAGGAGGACAACGTCGCCCGGGAGGAGGACAACGCCACCTCGTGGAAGGACCAACAACCAGCGCCACCCTCAACGAGAGTTTGTCAGCCACCGCTGCCAGAAGGCAGGCCACACAGTGCGCAATTGCCCTTTAAAAAAGCAAACCCTCGGTCCGAGGGCCAACACCCGGGAATAGACTCAGCAGGCCCCTCAGACTGGCACAGCAGGTTCGTGGGAGGAAGACCTTTCCTGTCCATAATCCTGGACGGCATTGAGATACCTGCCCTGCTGGACACTGGATCTCAGGTAACCATAATGCCTGATGCCCTTTACAAGAGATTCTGGTCCATGGACAATCTCCAACCCCCAGATACAGATTTCTCCGTTTATGCCTCTAACAACCTCCATCTTAACCTAGTCGGGGTTAAGGATGTGGCGGTAAAGGTGGGGAGAGTGGAGCTGAAGGACCAGGGGTTCATTGTAGTAGAGACTCTCTCTGATGAGAATGGACTGTATATGGTACCAGGTACTAATATTGTTGATAACTGTTTGGAGGAAGTGGTGTTTTTACTCCAACAGCTCGCTGACGTCGCCAGACCGGGGCAGAGGAGAGCCCTCCAGAAGGAGATTCGAGCCCTGATGTACCAGCAGCAAGTAAAGTTATCCGGTGGTGAGATTGGTAATGTGCGGGTAGCAGACCCGATGCCCATTGTGATTCCCCCAATGAGTGAAATGCTTATATGGTGTAGAGCAGCAATAGGTCTTAAAGGACAGAGTTACCAGGCGGTAGTAGAACCCCTTAGCTCAGAGCACAGACCTACACTCTTAACTGCCAGAGGGGTAGTGGATGTACGCAATGGGAGGGTGCCCGTCCGTCTTCTCAACTATGGGGAAGACGAGGTCAGATTACCACGATATACCACTGTTGCCAAGTTACATGCTGTAAATAACAACTCCATCCACACGGTGGAGTCCTTAACCTCCCCAGACCAAGTGGAGGATAATGACCCGGCAACCCAGGTGGAGGACTGGTGTCAACAGATCCATGTTGGGACAGACACCACTCCAGCTCACCAGAAACAGGGGGTACACCGGGTGGTTCAGTAATACGCGCAGGTATTCAGCAAG
The DNA here is from genome assembly GCF_046119375.1 of Phyllobates terribilis. Lineage (NCBI taxonomy): Eukaryota > Metazoa > Chordata > Amphibia > Anura > Dendrobatidae > Phyllobates > Phyllobates terribilis. Next base: position 3,335,394 of record NW_027362944.1, on the reverse strand, counting down.
CACCCACTTGACTTTGGGAGGATTTAGGGGGTACAACATCACATCCCCACAGGCAACCATCCCCCCATCAAAGAACGGTACAGGCCTATACCACCAGCACACTACCAGAAAGCCAAGGAGATGTTGCACGACATGAAAAAGGCAGGGTAGTAAGGGATAGTTGTAGTCCCTGGGCAGCTCCCCTAGTGTTAGTCAGGAAGAAGGATGGAAGCATGAGGATGTGTGTAGATTACAGAAAAGTAAATCGCATTACACATAAAGATGCATACCCTTTATCACGAATAGAGGAATCCCTGGCTGCCTTAAAGTCTGCAAATCAAATTACTTTTCCACCCTTGACCTCACTAGTGGGTACTGGCAAGTAGCTGTGGCTGAGGAGGATCGGGAGAAGACGGCCTTCACCACCCCGATGGAACTCTGCGAGTTCAACAGTATGCCGTTTGGACTCTGCAATGCCCCTGGAACGTTTCAGAGATTGATGGAGTGCTGCCTGAGACACCACAACTTCGAGACTGTGTTACTATACCTGGACGACGTGATTGTGTACTCCAAGACGTATGAGGACCACTTGAAGCACCTGGCGGAGGTATTTGAGTCACAGTCCCAGTATGGGATGAAGCTGAAGCCCTCAAAGTGCCACCTGCTCAAGAGAAAGGTACAGTACCTGGGGCACATTGTCAGTCCAGAGGGAGTGGCACCAGACCCGGAGAAGGTCACTGCCATCCAGAAATGGCCGGAGCCGAAGAACCTCAAGGAGGTACGTCAGTTCCTGGGACTAGTAGGATACTACCGGAGGTTTGTAAAAGATTACACCAAGAAAGCAGCGCCTCTGCAAGACCTCCTGGTAGGACAGTCCCCCCAAAGGCAGAAATCCCCCATTCCACTGGGGTGAGGAGCAAGCCGAATCATTTCAAGAGATGAAGGAGATACTGACAGGCGACGAGATCCTAGCCTACCCTGACTACAGCCAACCGTTCTTGCTGTATACTGATGCCAGCAATGAAGGATTAGGAGCTGTCCTAAGTCAGAAGCAGAATGGCCTAGAGAAAGTGACAGCCTATGCAAGCAGGAAGCTCCGCCCGACTGAGAGGAACCCAGAGAACTATAGCAGCTTCAAGTTAGAGTTCCTGGCCTTGGTCTGGGCCATCACTGAAAGGTTCAAGCACTACTTAGCCTCCAGCAAGTTCACTGCCTACACTGACAATAACCCCCTGACTCATCTTGAAACAACCAAGCAAGGAGCCATGGAACAGCGATGGATGGCTCGGCTGTCCAATTACCAATTCACAATTAAATACCGGGCGGGCCGCAAGAACGCCAACGCCGATGCCCTGTCCAGGATGCCTCACCAGTCAGACACAGAAGAAGAAGTGGATGACCTGGAGGAGATTGAGCTACCTGCCTTTCACCGGAATGGGATGATCCACGAGTAACGAGCCCCCAGGAGGCAGCGTGGTAAGACGTTAAACCCTTTGCCTCACTACAGCTGGAAGGAGACCAAAGACAGCGACCCGGTTGTCAGCCGTATCAAGGAGCTGATAACCCAAGAAGGTTCCTCCCTGGAGAAGGATGCGTCTTTCCAAGCAAAACAGCTGTGGAATGAGAGAAGCCGGCTGTTCATCTATCGAGAGAAGCTGTGCCGGAGGTACATCAATCCCAAGACCCACGAGATGGTATGGCAGATAGTGGTCCCCAAGATGGACATCCAGATGGTGTTGGAGGCCTACCACGATCAGGCGGGGCACTTTGGCTGGAAAAAGCTAGAAACCCTGCTAAAGTGTCGATTCTACTGGGTGGGAATGCGCAGCTCCATTGAGAAGTGGTGCAGAGACTGTGGATCCTGTAGCCTCAGAAGAAAAGACTACAGCAGCCAGAAGGCGCCCCTGCAACCCATCAAGATGGCTTGACCCCTGGAGATCGTGGCGCTGGACCATGTCAAGCTGTCACCCAGCAGGTCAGGGTACTCCTATGCCCTGACCATGGTAGATCACTACTCCAGGTTCCTGGTGGTCGCCCCTGTCAAAGACCTGACGGCAGAAACAGCAGCAAAAACGTTCCAAGCATATTTCTGCAGACCCCATGGATACCCTGAGCAGGTGCTGACAGACCAAGGCCCAGCCTTCGAGGCCGAGTTGTTCAAAGAGTTCTGCCATTTGTATGTGTGTAGGAAGATAAGAACTATACCGTACCACCCCCAAACCAATGGTCTCTGTGAAAAGATGAACAACATTGTCATCGACCTGCTGAAGACCTTACCACTTGAGGAGAGAAATCAGTGGCCAGACCTACTACCTGACCTGGTAGATCTGTACAATCACATACCTATGAGTTCCACCAATTGCACTCCAGCATATCTCATGCGAGCAAGACCAGGAAAGTTGCCCATGGACCTGGAGCTTGGTGTTGCAGAACCAGAAGCAGATATGTCCACTGAGGACTGGGACACGTCCAGACAGGAGCAGTACAGAAGAGTACAAGCCTGTGTCGAAGACAGTCTCGCTAGGGTGAAGGACAAGCAGGAAGACCACTATAATAAGAGTGCGCCAGCAGAACCCTTCACACCAGGATAAGTGGTATTGAAAAGGAAAAGGAGAAACCACAAACATGATGACCAGTGGGAGACAGAACCCTACCCTGTGTTGAATTTATAGGTTTGATAACAGGAAGACGTGTTTGATTAGCAAAGATGAAGGAAGAACAACTGCAACGGTATCTAGAGACCACCTGAAGTTGTGTCCAGAACTGCTAAAGCCCCAAGAAGAAGTGCCTCTCATCACCCCGGAGGAACCTGAAGAAGCAGTAATCCATACTGATTTAGGAGATTTCCCGGCAGATTGGCCTCAAATAGGAGGAGCAGTCATAATCCCAGTACTCCACTTCTTTCGACAGCCAGAAGACCCTCCACAGCCAGATGAACCTGTAAGTGCTGCAGAAGAGCCTAGTGCTGCAGAAGAGTCAGCTCAAGAAGAATCCCCGGACGAAGCATCCCCGGCAGGAGCAGAGCAAGAAGGCCCAGCCAATGGTGAACTTGCCAGGCCAAAGGGAGGTTAAGGCAGTTTTTCAATACCATCACTAGTAGAACAAATCGGGTAACTGACAACACAGATACCACACATTCTATGAAGAATCCTTTATCGTGATTAGTAATTCTTCTATATAAAGTAAATGACATGTGGGAGTATGGTGATGATTACCGCACCCATCCTTCTAAAATAATTCCAGTGCAGAAGAACAGCATGTAGTCTGACCTGGGTATCAGGGGTGTATTAAGGATAGCCAGGGCCCCGCGTGGCCCCCCCACGTGACGGGTCGGAGGTCACCATATACCTGAAACATTATTATTGAAAAAAATAGCTGCCGAGTGAAACTAACCTAAAAAACATCCAATTAATCTAAAATTTACCTTCAGTTAAAAAAAATACTTTACCCATAGTATTGAACAGACCAACTTTAATATGTAATCAAGTCTCTTGCCAATTTTCACAAGGTTTTCATATCAATAGTGCAACAAACACAGAATACAGTAGAAAATATTAACAATATAACACTTCCATTACAATAGAAACATCAGTCATTATATCAATAAAGTGTCAAATGCATAACAATAAATAAATATATATTTTTCAAAAGCTGTCAGAACCATAAACTGTAGAAGCAAAGTATCCTCTCCCTAAGCCTAAGCTCCAGCATACCAGATAGTTTGGGGTATGTTACTTGCTACATTTAATAGGTTAATTTGAACTTTAGCCAAGGGATGTTAGTAAAGATTTGTCTCTGGAAGTGTTACCCATTTCCCCTGTATGAGGTTGACCAACCAAACTGGAGGCATGAAGGAAAAAAAAAGAAAAACCAACAGATTAAGGGAAGACCTCACCTTTTCTGAGTAATATAAGACTCATGTTTAAAGCAATACTGCAGTTTTTTTGTATTACGGCACTGGAGTAGAGCCACTAATCTAAGTTCCCTGCCCCTAGTCTCATCCTTACCAACCGGCATCTTCATCTGTATTCCGTGAGGCTCCTGACGTTCTCCAGCAGTTTGTGACCTGCCGGCTTGCTCCAGTGTTTGCTGGCCTATCAGGAAGTCATAACTCAATTTAAGCCCATGAGATCCAGAACAAGGCCAGCAACAGGCTCCCACACTTACACTGAGAGCTTCTGACCATTACTTCAGGTCAGTCCAAAGTTGCAGTCAAAACATGGCTGTGGGACTGAAGCGGCGCTGGGAAGAGCTGAAGACAGTGGCTAGTAAGTATAATAATAGGGTTAAGGAACCACTAGTTTAGTTGCACCACTCCAGCGCTGAAATAAAAGAAAACAAACCCTGGAGTGGGGCTTTAACCAGGTGACAAAACTGTCACTAGCAGTGATTACTGTGCAGGCGGAGGAGAGCAGAAGTGTGTGATTCCATATACTGCTCTGCATCTATCTCAGGCTGTGTGGAATAATGCCCTGGTACCTGAGGTAGATGCTGAGCGCTGTATGCGACACCTTCTGATCGGACACTGCAGCTCTCATCTCAGTAGTGTCCTGCTGCTGTGAGACTAGAGCTGTAGTGTGCGATCAGCACTTGTAACAAACAGCGCTCAGCATTTAGCCCAGGTGCCTGAAAGTTAGAAGGCAGGTTTTTTTTTTTAACTAGTTAGACATGAGTATTATATACAGAGAAAGCCAGCTCTCATATCCTCTGCGATTGTGCGCTTTATCCTCTGCCTGACACCTCCTGCACATTATTGGGTAACATCATACAGGGAAAAAAGTAAATGCCCCCTTACTTGAAGGGGAAATTGGCATAAAGTTTACAAGTAATTATAAAAACTGAAAATGACTGCTGTGTCAGTCTGTGTGTTTTGTGAGTAACTTACAGTTTGGCTGGTACTTTGAAGAGGAAACACACGATGGTATGTGCTGTACTTGAATTTTCAATACCTAAAAGAAATGAGGCAAAAAATAATTTTTCTTAACATCTGTTTACACATATACATAGCAACAATCATCCTTCAACCTTAAAAAATAAGTCCATCTAGTTCAACCCATAGCCTAACATGCTGATCCAGAGGAAGGCAAAAAAAACATGTGGCAAACACTAAGCTCCACATTGGGGAAAAAAATTCCTTCCTGACTCCATACGACAATCAGACTAGTTCCCTGGATCAACGCCCTATCAAGGAATCTAGTATACAGTACTGTGCAAATTAATTGGGACAAAGCCAAAAAAAAACATATTTTTGAATATGTAAGAATAAAATGTTATAATGCACTGTTACATACTAATTTTAGTAAGAAATATGTCCTCCTTTAGCAGATATGAGATTTTCAATGCGTTTTGGCATTGATTCTACCAAGTTTTTGCATAAATTCTTCCATTCTTCATCATGGAACCACACTTGTATGGCACTGTTTATCATGCGTTCTTTGGTTGTACAGTCCATTTTGCCAAGACGTCTCTTCACAATGCTCCACAAATTTTCTATAGGATTTAAGTCTGGTGAATTGCCAGGCCAGTCCAGCACTTTTACTTTATTTTCTTCCAGGAATTTCTTCACACACTTGGAATTGTGGCATGGAGAAAAAGTACACTAAACCACTCCTCACAGAAACAAGCTCTCAACTGAAGCTGAGGGGGCAGCTAGCTGTTATTTTCTGACTAAAACCAGTCAAACCACATTTTGTTACTCACGGTTGTACACTCACACCTGTTCAAAAAAGTTAAAACTGGTTTGAATCACTGACTGGTAACCAACTTATGATTTTACTTAAAAAATGCTTTGTCCCAATTAATTTGCACAGCACTGTATATAATCTGTAATATTATACTTATCAAGAAAGGCATCCATGCCCTTCTTAAATGTTAGTAGTGAATCCCTCATTACAACATCATGCGGCAGAGAGTTCCATAGTCTCACTGCTCTTACAATAAAGAATCCGCGTCTGTGATTATCATTAAACCTTCTTTCCTCCAGACGTAGAAGATGCCCCCTTGTCCCCGTCTCAGGCCTCAGAGTAAAAAGATCAGTAGAAAGGTCTTTGTACTGACCCCTCATATACTTGTACATAGTAATAAGATCACCCCTAAGCCTTCGTTTTTCCAAACTAAATAACCCCGAGTGAAATTGATAAGAATGTGTGAGTGATATGCGAATGTACTTGAGAAACACTTACAAGAAAGTCACTGGATCTCTGTTTTGTCTTTCTCCAAGAGCTTCTTGGTCCTGATACATGTTCCATTGATCAAAGCATGAGAGAAGTTCCTGCAGACAAACCCTGAAAAACATAATGCGAGTCAGTTCTGACCAGATTGTCATCTACTTTTCTCAGAACGTCTACTTCTACTTCTCTTAACGTGAGAAAATGGCTGTGGATTTTTAACATTTCTTTTACTTTGTTAGTCCCCTTAGGCAACTTGAAACTGAACGTTAGATCACTTGTCTATATTCAAAAGTACTTTTGCATTGCTACATATAGGAAAAATCACTATTGCCTGTGAAGCCCAACCACAGAATGACAGTGTCATGTAAAGAGAACCTATTATGTCCATGTCCTCAAACACTATTGACGCGCCCACTGGGCAGCGGGGTACTTGCCAACCGGGCCTTGATGGATTTGGGGGATGTCACAGTGGCTGGCCCATTCCGTGACCCAGGGTGGTCAGTCCAAAAATAAAAGGGGGGATAAAAATGTAAACTAAAAAGGGGAAGTAGGGTAGGTTTGTAAATGTTCGTGACGCCACCCGTGGTACCCGGTAATGACTACTGGCGCTGCGACAGTCCTCTGAGGCCGGTGTTCCGGGCAGCTTAGTTGGTGCTACTCTCCACGGATAGAGTAGGCCTCAGGGCAGTGTAGATGTGATGTAGAGTGGTGGTTGGTGCTGTGCCGCGGTAGAAAGAACAGGCAGAGATAGCGGTTGAAGTCATCCGAGTCTTTATTCACTTTTTATCAGCTCAGAGCTTCTCTCTGCTGCGGCCGTCAGGGTGGGGCTCAGCACTTTCCAGGTAGTTCAGGAGCACCTGCCAGGACCCCGCTCTAGTGTGTTCCTCTGTTGCTCAACTTCTCCCGCCGTGTGTTCCCCACTGAGTCCCGTACGGGTGCTGCGATGTCCCTATGGGCAGCGTGTAGTTCCCGGACCGACTGGGCGCCCTTTTTGGTGACTTGTGGTGAGGCTGAGGCGTAAGGCCGGGTCCTTCTGGGTAAACTCAGATTAGGGCATACAGGTGGCGACTCCGCTCCGTCCGTATCCCCCTGGGATCCACATAAGCCTCCGGATTCTTCCGACAGAGACGTGAAGTACAAAGTCATATCGGGGACCGGTTACCCCTCTTCCGGCCGGGTCCCTCTGGCTAGGCCAGAATAAGGTATACAGGTGGTGGCTCTGCTCTGTCCATATCCCCTGGGATCCTTTCGCCTGTGGAGCTTGACTCCTCTGCTCCCCTCCTGGGCCTCCTACTCTCAGGACCCTGACCGAGACAGAGCCTACAGCAACTCTACCCCGCTCCTCGTCTCGAGGCCTGAGACCGAGGACCGTGGACCCTCAGCTGGCTGCAGCGTTGTGCTGTCTACCGACCAACGACCCACAACCAAAGACAATGATACCAAGATGGCCTCCATATATATATGATCCAGCTAAGTGCTCAAAATAAACGCTTCCTCCACCCTCACTCACTACATGGTTCCCCCTAACTTTGGTTCCCCCCGACTCCTCCAATCCGGCCCGGGGCGGCACTATGGTGCATATAGGCCCCCTTCAGAACTGGAGTGGTGTAGTGTTGAGTGTGTGTTTGGGGTCCTGTGTGGTACTCCATCCTTACCTGGAAGAGGAGATATCACACCCTTAAGTGGGGTGCAATAACTCTGTGGCGACTGAGCCCGCAGGGGCGCCACATTATTGACCTGCAGTGCAGGTTAATAGTATAGAAAGGTGCCCAACTGCTGTACTGAAAGTGCAGCTCATGGGAAAAAAATGGAATTTAAATCATTCCAAGAACCTTTACCGGCCTTCAGTCATACAGGTGTGTACAAAGCGTCTACAATTGCAGCTCATAGCACTGCGAGTGGCTCCTGCAGGCACGTGTGACGCTCACAGTCCTCCCTGGGAAGATGGGGGGGTACTCGGAGCCGGGTCAGATGTTGGGGGATGTAGCCGTGGCCAGGACCCGTTCCGTGCCCAGGGCCGTCACATTAAAAGATTTAATGGGCTTTCAGGGTTGGTGTTAATCGAGTGGTTGTATTGACTACACCACCTTTGGTGCCTGGTGATTCTTCACCAGCTCTGCGTTCAATCCTCTGAAGCGGGATGTAGCAGCAGCAGAAGATGGTACTACTCCCCACAGGCGGAGCAGGGCCTCAGGGCAGAGAGGACAAGAGGATGGGAGCTGTTGTGGAAGATGTTGTGGGGTGTAGTGCGGTGCCGCGTTGCAATAAGAAACCGGAGGCCATAGGGGTAGTCTTCCAAGCTTTACTCACGGTAGAATGCACAGCTGCAAGGCTTCTCCCTGCTCCTCACGGCGCGCTGCGGCCACCAGGACCGGGGGTCCGACAACCTCCAGGTAGTTCAGGTGCTTTGGTCAGGACCCCGCACCAGAGTTTTCCTAGACTTTCCCACTAGGTCCTCTCCTGTCCGTTTGTGGTGCGTGTACTAAGGCCGGGTCTCCCTCTGGACTATGCACAGAACAAGGGTACGGGTGGCGACTCCGCTCCGTTACCCGGTGGGATCCACTGAGCGTCCAGGCTTCTCTGACTAAGACTTGTAGTGACAGAGTCAGATATCGGGGGCCGGTACCCCTTTTGCAGCAGGAATCCCTCAGACTAGGCCAGAATAGTGAGGAAAGGTGGCGTATACCGCTCAGTCTGCATCCCCCTGGGATCCTTTTGCCTGCGGAGCTTTACTCCTCCGCTCCCCTCCAGGCCTTCTTAAGTAAGGACCTTGACCGGGTAGAGACAGCCGTTAACTCTTGCCCGTTCCTCGACACAAGGCCAGAGTTCGAGGACCGTGTCCCCATCAACTGCAGGTTCACACAGAAAGCCACGTTCAGCGATGAAGATCACAATCAAAGACCTTGAACTTAAGATGGCTGGCTATTAAATATGAATTTAGAACGTGTAACCTCTAAGTGTATCCTCCACCCTCACCCACTACTAGGTTCCCCCTTACTTTGGTTCCCCCATCTCCACTTATCCCGGCTGGGGCAGCACCCTGGTGCCTTAAAGCCCCCCTACAGGTGGGAGAGATGTAGTGTTGAATGCAGAGGTGGGGTCCTGACAGCTGCACCATCCTTACCTCGAAGGAGAGATACCACACCTCATTAAAGAGATGCAGTACCCCTGTGGCGACCGAACCCTCAGGGGCGCCACACACGCCCTGGCACTTTGACTGACAGCTGGCTCTACAGTTGATGCACTGCATCGCGAGAGGTCAAATTGCTAGGGTGTGCTTACAGCAGCCACTCACATACTCACATGTATGACTGAAAACCGGCGGTTCTTGTGATGAAGTCTATTTCTCTCTTCTCTTCTCTCAAACAATCCTGCTATTACATATAGACGCTCAAAAAAATTAAAATATCTTCTGGTAACAGCCACCTGGGGGGGGGGCAGCAGCTAAGGGTTTATTTGGATCCAAGGGCCCAAGCTGGGGCTGCCACCCATGTGGCTCTTGTGTGGCGTGCCCCAATATGGAGTCTACGAAAATCTTTACAAATTCAAATGGTACGAAGCAATATAAGATTACTCATACCATCACATGTACCACAGTTGGGGTGATCTACTGTGCAAAATGCCCTTGCAACAGAATATTTGTAGGCCTTACATCAAGAGAACTCCGAAGAAGAACTAGAGAACGCGTCTTGGATATCAAGGCAGCAAAAGAAACTGACAATGTGGATGAGCTCAAGACATTACCGCGTCACTTTAAGAAGTTTCATAACAGTGACCCTTCTGGTCTCCAGGTGAGTGGTTTTGATAAGGTCTACCCAGGCACTAGAGGAGGTAACTGGAAAAAAATCCTGGCACAGAAGGAGGCAAGGTGGATCTGACGCGCCCCCTGGGACATATTCCTTTTTGAGGGGAATACCCGGCACCGGATCAGATGGGGGGTTGTAGTCTCCGAGCGGCTGCGACCCGGCCCGTGCCCAGGGCGTCAAACTCAGTGTTATGTGGCAGTCCTACAGATGTTATTAAGAGTTCTTTTGTGTCTACTACGCCACCCGTTGTGATGCGGTCACTGTGGCCGCCGCTGCAGCAGGGTCCGCTGAGGCTGATGGTGGGTGCGCAGCTTGGTGGGATAACCCCCAACGGGAGGGGTATAGCCTCAGAGGGGACAGGTGCAGAGGATGGGGGTTGTGGTGGTGCAGTGCAGACGGCAATGAAGACAGAGTCGGGTTGTGCAGTTAAGGGTGTTTACTTACTGCAGATGTTGTACTGGTCACTCCAGCTTCGAGTGACCACCCGAGCCGTGCTGCGTCCACCAGGTCCTGGATCCAGCCAACCCCCAAACAAGTCCGGAGCGTGGCCCTGAGCTCTCCTTCTGTCCCGTTCTCTGGCCGTCCCCACCAGTGATCCACCTAGGTCCAGCTCCCTCGGGCCTTCTGTTGGGACACCCTTGGCCTTGGGTTCCCTGACCCTTCATGTGGTGTGCCTTCGGGGTGGATGTGGTGGGTGACCGTGGCAAACGCTGCCCACGGTCTCCGGTCTCTGGCTGGGGAATGTTTTTACCCCCACCAGCTTGGGTTCCGGTACCCTGATGCCGACTCTTCACCCGGGGATTTAAGTTGGGATCTTGGAGTCCTTTTCTGCTGTTTCCCCCTCTGGGTCTCTCTTTCTTCTCCTCTCTCACTCTGGGTCTCTCTTCTCCTCTGCTCCTGACTTTCTCTCTGCATCTGACTTGTTCTCTGCATCTGACCCTGTTCTTAGTTGGTGCCCACCTTATATACACCCTCTATGTGTGAGCTCAGGTGACCAGCACCCAATGAGCTCCTAACTTTACCCAGGCTGCTCCCCCTATCTGCCCCTACACTACTTGGGATGTTCCACCCCCCCTCCCACTCCAGCCAGGAACAGACTCGGTCGTACCTGCACATTTCTAAGTGGGAGTACCGTCGGTCTGCTCCTCGGAAATGGGATGTGTGTAGTGCATGCAGCCTACCGAGCTCAGATCCACACTCCTTCCTTACCCGGGAGTGGAATATCACACCTCTGGGTTGAGGTGCAATACCCCTGTAGCAGCCGAATCCTCAGGGTGCTACATTCCCCCCTGGTAAATCACAGCACGTCCTCGGGCTGTAAGACAAAACACCAAAACATACAAATTTTTTTTTCATAAACATATAAAACATATAAAGCATTATATATATATAAAACTTTTCATATAACATTCTCGTCGTCTCTTGCTCCTCCTCCGGACACTGTGCAACGTGTGTCCGGGAAAAGTGCGACAGTCTCTTAGAAAAACTGGTTTTCTATAAAACCGGTAGGGGGCGCTTTAGGAAGCGCAACTATGTACAAGGGTATGGCCGCTCTCAGTCCTCGGCCAGGTAAAGGGAAGGGAATGGCTGCTCACAGTCCTCAGCCTGTGGGATTAAGGGTAAACGGGTAAACAGTTCACTCATGCTGGTCCCAACGGGGACTATATATATGTAGCAACAGTTTCTTTGGTACCCGGTTGGGTAACTATTTACATCTACTGCTCTGCCGCACTCAACGGCGTCTTCCTCCTGCTCTTTGCTTGTAGCTGGTTGTAACTTCAGACCCGTCCGGGTCCTCTTGCTCCTCCTCCTCGCACCGCAACTCCTCCTCCGTCAGGCGGTGTACGTGGAGGGCGTAAGGTCCTTTGGCACACTTGTGCCGGGTGAAGGTGACCTCGTCTCCGATGTAGAGGTCACGACCTCTGTGCCCCTCCGGCAGATGGGACTCCACATCTCTGCGCGTGACAAAGACGTCGCCGGGGGTGTTGTTGTCTCTGATGAAGCCCCACCCATGCTGCTGGTTGAACTTGATCACTGTTCCGATGGTGCGGGGACAATGCGCTGCACGGGGGTCCCTCCTGGTCCGGCTCTTCTGCTCGGCACTCCGTACTTGGGCCTGTTGCTCCCGGACCCGCCTCTCTCTCCGCTCCCTCGCAAACTCTTCGAGCTGCTGTCGGCAACACTCAGCACGCTCCGCTGCAGCTGCCCTGGTTTCCTGAGTGAACCCCATTAGGTCTTCTCCGGTGGGGTCCCACTCAAATTGGGCTTCTTCCAGAGGAGGCGAGACCCGTGCGACGGGCTTCGGAGCCGGAATCAGGGGCTCACACAAGGGCCCTAGTCTCTGCTGCCGTTCCAGCTCATGGAATTCTTCGGGCCAGATGAAGGGCCGCCCGTCCGGCCATGTGAGCTGGCTGAACAAGTCCTCCCCCAGGTGTGGCACCCTTGGTTTTACGGGCGCGGTGGTGGTGGCGCCCGGATTGCCCAGGCCTTGCGGCCAGGCCTGGGGCACCTGGAAGGTGAAGGGCACCGTTAATACGGCGGCGCCCTGGGCTACCTGGCCTTGCGACCAGGCCGGAGGCTCCGCGGAGGTAGGGGGCGCTGTTGGTGATGCGGCGCCCGGGGGTACTAGGCCTTGCGACCAGGCTGGTGGTATTTCCTGCTTTGTCACGCTCCGGGTCGAGGCGCGTGACGTCACAGGGGTCGCTGCGGCGGCTTCCGGTCGGGGCCTAGTCCATAGTGGTGACATGGCGGCTACGGGCACAGCAGGGGGACTTTCGGGCTCTGCGACGGGGAGCTGGGGCAGGTGGGCGGTTTCCCGGTGTGGGGTATAGGCGTCCCCTTTACCTGCCTCCTTGCGTCCGGCTCCCTTCTCGGCGCCGTCTCCGGCCTTTGGTCCTCCCGCGCCATCCTCAGAGGCGGTCTGTTTCCTCTTCCAGGGTAGCGTGCTCCGTTGACTGGTCTCAGCTTGCTGGGCCATCTCCCGGCTCCATTCCGCCAATATCTCGCGCTGTACCCGGGCCATCCTCCGTGCGAGGCCCTCCAGGGCAGTCTGTGCACACTCCCGGTCTCGGGGGAGCTGTGCAAGGACCTCCACTAGGCCTAGTGGGGTCGTGGTGTCTAGCAGGCTCCTGACCAACGGGTCGGTGCTGCTCTGCTCTTCTTCCAGCAGGCTCCTGGCCAGCGGGCCGGTGCTGCTCTGCTCTCCTTCCTCGGTCTCTAGCAGACTCCTGGCCAGCGGGCCGGTGCTGTTCTGCTTTCTCTCCATCTCCGGGTAAGCTCCTCCGCTACTCCTCTCCAGGCTTCTTGCCTCCGGGTGCGCTCGCTCCAGACTCCTCCAGGCGGCACCCATCTTCGTTCTTTTCTTTCGTCTCCTCCCCCTTCGAGGGCGGTCCCGGGGCAACTCGGTGACTGTCAGCTCCAGGGGTAGTTCTTTCACGCTGACAGACACCTCCAGCATCACAGTCTCTGTTGGTGGGGGCGGTTTCCACTTTTGGCGCCATTTTCTGTCCTGGCCCACGATGGGAGGCGGCCTCTTGCCCTCCTTTGGCACGCCCATAATGGCGTCCGCTGCTCTTCCAAGGCGGGAAATCTTCGGATTTGGCGGGAAGCGTCGCCCAGTGGCGGGAAACTCTGCAGATGGCGGGAACAAGCTGGAAATGGCGGACAATCGGCGGGAAACGACCTGTGATGGGGTCCGATGGCGTGGACCCTCCGGAACCGGCGGGAGACTTCTTTCTGAGGTAAACTTGCACTTTTCTTCAGGCACGCAGTACCCGGGTGTTGTGGGCACGTAATCCTGCCGACTACGCCAAAGTTGACGCGCCCCCTGGGACATATTCCTTTTTGAGGGGAATACCCGGCACCGGATCAGATGGGGGGTTGTAGTCTCCGAGCGGCTGCGACCCGGCCCGTGCCCAGGGCGTCAAACTCAGTGTTATGTGGCAGTCCTACAGATGTTATTAAGAGTTCTTTTGTGTCGACTACGCCACCCGTTGTGATGCGGTCACTGTGGCCGCCGCTGCAGCAGGGTCCGCTGAGGCTGATGGTGGGTGCGCAGCTTGGTGGGATAACCCCCAACGGGAGGGGTATAGCCTCAGAGGGGACAGGTGCAGAGGATGGGGGTTGTGGTGGTGCAGTGCAGACGGCAATGAAGACAGAGTCGGGTTGTGCAGTTAAGGGTGTTTACTTACTGCAGATGTTGTACTGGTCACTCCAGCTTCGAGTGACCACCCGAGCCGTGCTGCGTCCACCAGGTCCTGGATCCAGCCAACCCCCAAACAAGTCCGGAGCGTGGCCCTGAGCTCTCCTTCTGTCCCGTTCTCTGGCCGTCCCCACCAGTGATCCACCTAGGTCCAGCTCCCTCGGGCCTTCTGTTGGGACACCCTTGGCCTTGGGTTCCCTGACCCTTCATGTGGTGTGCCTTCGGGGTGGATGTGGTGGGTGACCGTGGCAAACGCTGCCCACGGTCTCCGGTCTCTGGCTGGGGAATGTTTTTACCCCCACCAGCTTGGGTTCCGGTACCCTGATGCCGACTCTTCACCCGGGGATTTAAGTTGGGATCTTGGAGTCCTTTTCTGCTGTTTCCCCCTCTGGGTCTCTCTTTCTTCTCCTCTCTCACTCTGGGTCTCTCTTCTCCTCTGCTCCTGACTTTCTCTCTGCATCTGACTTGTTCTCTGCATCTGACCCTGTTCTTAGTTGGTGCCCACCTTATATACACCCTCTATGTGTGAGCTCAGGTGACCAGCACCCAATGAGCTCCTAACTTTACCCAGGCTGCTCCCCCTATCTGCCCCTACACTACTTGGGATGTTCCACCCCCCCTCCCACTCCAGCCAGGAACAGACTCGGTCGTACCTGCACATTTCTAAGTGGGAGTACCGTCGGTCTGCTCCTCGGAAATGGGATGTGTGTAGTGCATGCAGCCTACCGAGCTCAGACCCACACTCCATCCTTACCCGGGAGTGGAATATCACACCTCTGGGTTGAGGTGCAATACCCCTGTAGCAGCCGAATCCTCAGGGTGCTACAGATCACTGTGTTGAACACCTTAACCCCCCATGGTCTCAATGAGACAAATAGTTTTGTTTCATTTCTTTAATATTGTTGGGTGGTTCCTAGTGGAGTGCATTGTATTATGGTCATTTTACTTTTACTTTTATATTAATTGTTTTTATTCGTTTATACTTACGTTTTCTTCTTTCCTTCTCTTCTTAGTTCTTTCGCCTGACGTTTGCTATTTTTCAGAGTTGGTCATCTTCTTGAGCGTCATCATCACCAGTGCATTTGAACCTCTTTTTATATTTTAAAGAATTTAAATATCTTCTAGTAATATATGTATAATGTCATGCATTTATGTGCCCCATGCCTTTTTTTTATATAAATATATTTTTCATCTCATCATATTTTTCACTACATATTCACTAGCACAATTGCACTGTATGGGTCATATTATATGATAGGTGTCACACTATCTAACATATATCATAGATATATAATTTTTTCATATGATATATATTCTCCTATAACATTTTCACGTTATTATCTCATATACTTTCCCTGCTATCCTGTTATTAATTTCCAGGGCAGTTCTCTTGTTAGCTAGCACTCACACACCTTTTATCTTTGCCCATGGTTTTCTTCATGCGTTCCACAGTGGAACACACACTGACTTCTCCTTTCCTAGACACGCTCCTTTTTTCCTTCGTGTTCCACAGTGGAACGCACACTGATCTCTCTTTCCCCGGACATGCCTATTACATCACTTCTGCTATATGCAGTCCACCGTGAGACGCACGCCGACGCCGCCTTCCACGGAGGTGCTGCGCTCCATGGAGACGCGGCTCGCCCGAGGAGGTCACGATCGGCTCACTGCAGCATGGCGCCATGCAAATATATACATTCATAGCTGTTCGAAATTGACTGCCCAGTATGGACATTTTTGATTGGCCAAATTCCCTTTAAATACTTTACATTCACATTTCAACATTACATCCTCGTCAAAGCCAGTGGCAAAACGCGCGTTGGATCCGGGAAGTTCTCAGGAGGTCAGTAATAGTTATCATCATTTCATATTGTGTGCTACCTTTTTACCTGTTGTCATGTATGTCACACATCATTTGCCATGTAATTATTTATTCTGACTATTTTCTGGTTGATAGAGACATTACTGCTAATGTCCACAGCACTGTAAACCAGATTTTTATTTACATCTAGGGTAGTATGGAGCAGTTTACTTTGCACTGAGCACTTTATATTCTCCCTCTACATACCTTACTATTTATTTATAGATTTTTTATACTGCTAATCCAGTGTAGATTATTCACTATATGACAGCATTTTTGTGGCACACTTGTAATTTATAATAAGTCTACTTTTGTACCCCCTAGCCTGACCGCTCTCTTTTTGTGTTACTTCTTCTCCCTCGTTTTGCACATACGATTCCGCATGCGGGTTGTCAAGCGTTTTTCAAGCGATTTTAGCATCACTTGGAAAAGTGCTTGACAACTTGGTCACACTATATAAATCCATGCAACCGGCATGGATTTTATATAGTGTGATCAAGTTAGTTAAAAAAAAGAATAAAAATGGTAAAAAATAAAAAAACACATTATACTCACCTTCCAATGGCCCCCGGTCTCCTTATCCGATGCGACCCGTCACATGACTAAATGACGTCATGAAAGGTCCTTTTAGACCATCGCGAGCCGCCGGGGAGCCAGGACGCATCACTAAGGAGACCGGGGGCCATCAGAAGGTGAGTATAAGGTTTATTTTTTATTTTAAATTCTTTGTTTTTTAACAGGTACTATGGTACCCAGGTCTGGAGGAGAGTCTCCTCTTCTCCAGACCCGGGTACCATCCTCACATTGAACTGCATAATATCTGCATGTGTACATGTAGCGATTCAATGCAAGTCAATGGCGGCAAAAACGCCGTGCTTGCGCAAAATAATTGGTAGTGCTGCGGATTTTTCCGCAATGATAATAAGCAGCGGAAATCTCCGCAGCATCTGCACAGCACATGCGGATTATCATTGGGGAACATTGCAGACCTTCTACCAAGCGTTTAAGCGTTCCTGCGGCGAAATTGCCGCTGCGGAAACGCTTAAAAAACGCATAGTGGGCACACAGCCTTACGCGGTGAAATGAGCTGCATCTGGATCTCGTTCACCTAAAGGGACTGTCAGCACAGAATGACTGTTCAAACTAAGTCCCAACTCTCGGTGCTTCATGACGGGGCCAATCATTTATATACACCTTCCCACCTGCTTGTTTGCCCTCTATCCACACCCTTCTTTTCTTTGATTGACAGCTCTGGCTTCATAGAACCATAGAAGGAAGGAGACCGAGGTGAAACAAGCAGGTGGGAAGGAGTATATAAAGGATTGGCCCACGCCGTGATCCACGGAGCGCTTGTACTTGGTTTCAATAGTCATTCTGTGCTGACAGTCCCTTTAAAATCAGTGTTTCCCAAACTCCAGTCCTCACGGCCCCCCACAGGTCATGTCTTCAGGATTTCCATAGTATTGCACAGGTGAGAGAATTCCTGATTCCTTGATGATACTTTCATCACATGTGTAATACTGAGGAAATCCTGAAAACCTGACCTGTTGGGGGCCATGAGGACTGGAGTTTGGGAAACACAGCCTTAAATGGAGCGGTGCTGCAGTTTTATTATTCAGCAATTAGCAGGATCCCCCAACAATTTCTTAAGCAATGAGAAAATGCAGTCCCTAATGATGTCCTCTGACAATAAGCGGATCACGGACTGCAGATGCATTGGGTTCTGCATTTCTTGGAGAATGGGATGGGGCAGCTTCTGTCTTCTCAGTGATACAATCAGGAAGGAGATGCAGCGTGAGACAATCCCTGTCTAGATCTTTGATCTGATCATCAATACAGAGGGCTGATTGGTGAAGACAGAGGGAAAGGCTAATAAAATTATTACAAAAAAACGTAGTTTTTTGGCTGGCACTTCCTCTGGGGTCAGTATGCCAACCTCATTGACTTCATAGCACTTGCCAGAGTGGGCAGACACGATTTTATTGCCTTTACACACGTCACCTCCACACAGGGCGATGCTGCTACGACGCCTCTGTAGTGATCAAACGTGGAGTCAAACAGCAGGGCTTTAAGAGGGCTGCCCTTTTCAATCTTGGGACTAAAACACAAAAATAAGACATCCTGTTAAGGGGAATAAAGGTAAGTAAACCGCGTTCAGTCCAGAGTGATGAATTCCAAAAGACAAAGTTTATTCCGCCATCACATAACGTTTCGACCTGTTATAGGTCTTTAGCAAGTGTATACAAAGACATACAGGGATACTGATCCCCTTTAAGGAAAATCAGTGGCCAGAACCCTTTAAATTCCCCTTAAATGGCCCAAAACTGAAACTGTGGGAACAATATAATCCACTTAGGGTTCAGCAAACTTACAGTCATGGGTTTGATAAAATGATCTACACCCTTGTGTCTCCAGAAAGCATAGCGTACGTTCACGTGCTGAAAATGCCGACCAGTGCTGGAGTGAGCAGAGGTCCGCAGCTTGTGACACTCCTGCTGTAGTGAAACTACAGGTCCCAGCAGGCTGACGGTCTCTCATCAAGTTATGCTGGGAGCCGCAGGTGCACAAATAGTGCTAGAGGATCAATGTCAGAAATATGAGGCTGCCACTAGGGTTTCTCCCACAAATATGTAATCGGACGTGGAGCAGATCCGCACGTGGATGAGCCATATTCTCTATCTGTGAACATACTACTCCTTCACTCAGATTCTAAGTGGTTCTGCAGCGCATCTGTGCAGAGCAAGCTGTCAATCAAAATCCAGGCCGGGTTTACAGCCGTCGCCCCTGATATAGCGAGCGGTGCTGTGATCCAAGACTGTAGCCGCTCCGTGCAGAACGATGAGTGAAGGCCGGCGGCTGCAGGGAGGAAAGAAGTTAATTTTCTCCCGGTACCTACACTATCAATAAGGCGGCCGGGCAGCATTGTAACAATATTTATTTGCAGATTAACCCTATACCTGCAGGTACATCGCATTTTCCAAGGTGACAGGTTCCCTTTAATAAAGAGAAGATGGATAGAGCCGCATTAGTCCGTACTCTCGGTGGAAGCCTCCTGACAACTTCTTGAAGAACACTTTCCACATTTGTTCCAAGCTTCCCCGACATCTAATAGAAATAAACAGAGAAATGAATTTCTTAATACAGTTTAGAACTCGGCTCCAACGAATCAGAAGAAATGAAACCTGTTTGAAGCTGACAAGCAATCAAGCCCCTCCGTAAGCCACACAGAACATGGCTACTTATGTCATCTGCAGGTGATTAAAGGAACCTGTCATGCTGAAATGGTATAAGATCTGTAGGGGGATGTTGTAGAGCAGAGAAGTTGATCAGACTGATAGACATATCTGTGGGAAGAGAGTCAGCAAAACTGGCATTTTATGCAGTGAAAAGTCCTGCCGTATGTACACTAGTCCAGTGGGCGGTCCTACTAAGTGATTGACAGTTCCCTGTATGACCATGCAGGCAAAGATAGCTGTCAATCACTAGTAGGACCGCCCACTGGACTCATCTGTACAAACAGCAGGATTCCACTGAATAAATTGATACAGGAAAAACATCTATCTTTGTACCGTATTAGCCAGTAGATAGAAGAGTATTTAGATTTGAGAGTCCTCAGTGGTTGATA
Source organism: Phyllobates terribilis (assembly GCF_046119375.1). NCBI lineage: Eukaryota > Metazoa > Chordata > Amphibia > Anura > Dendrobatidae > Phyllobates > Phyllobates terribilis. Next base: position 3,315,752 of record NW_027362944.1, on the reverse strand, counting down.
CCATCTTTTCCGTTAGCCATTAAAAGGTAACACATTTCAGGCTTTCCAGACTACTCAGGTCTCAGGTCTGCCTGATGAAGAAGCCTGAGTCGTCTGGAAAGCTTGCAATTTGTTACCATCTTTTCCGTTAGCCATTAAAGGTATCAACCACTGAGGACTCTCAAATCTAATGAATAAATTACAATTTATACGGAATCTTCTCCCACAAACCTATATATCATTCTGCTCAGTTTCTCATGGATAAAACCTGTACATCTGAATGGGGCTTTAATGTTGTTATTACAATCACGTAAACGCAGATCACAAAATCTTTCATATGATCATTTTTTTAACACCTAAAACCCCAATGGATATTTATGTTTACTAAAGGATTCCTTTCCCATTCTTTTGGCAGCTCTTCTTTAGGTATGGACACAGACCGGCATCCGGCATAAAGACATCTGGAGACTTTTCCTTTTTCTGTGATATTGGATAATCTTCTTCATTTCTAACGCTTTAAATCTTTCAAATTCTTTCTGAAAAATGTATCATAAAGGGACTTTCTCAGGTCAGTTTTGCTTGTGGTTGTGTTACCATTATTTGTGCCAAATGTATCAAAGTGTTGCACGATGTTGATAAATGTTTATGTAGCACTTCCATCTATCTTTATTTATTTTACTCACTTATATGGCGCCATTAATTTCACAGCACTTTACAGACATTATCATCACTGTCCCCATCGGGGCTCACAATCTACATTCCCTATCAGTATGTCTTTGGAGTGTGGGAGAAAACCGGAGAACCCGGAGGAAACCCACGCAAACACAGGGAGAACATACAAACTTTCTATTAGAAAAAACTTTTTGACAGTTAGGGTGATTAATGAGTGGAACAGGCTGCCACGAGAGGTGGTGAGTTCCCCTTCAATGGACGTCTTCAAACAGAGGCTGGACAGACATCTGTCTGAGATGATCTAGTGAATCCTGCTTTGAGCAGGGGGTTGGACCAGATGACCCAGGAGGTCCCTTCCAACTCTACCATTCTATGATTCTATGATTCTACTTCTTGCAGATGTCGTCCTTGGTGGGATTTGAACCCAGGATCCCAGCGCTGCAAAACAACAATGCTAACCACTGAGCCACCGTGTATCTTTATCCACTTTTAACGTCACCCGTCGTTCTTACACCTGTGTAGCTTACCAAGCCCAATTTCTAAAAGTTGCAAGAGTGCTGTAAAATAGGAAGCTGCATATTTTTGCGCAAAAATGACGCGTCACAAACGTTTGTTTTTTTTTAACACCAAAAATTGATGTCAATTCCTCGCTACATTGCCCCTTTTTCAGCCACATTTTGTAGAAAAAAATAAAAAGACAAGGTACAGACAGCGGAGTTAAATTTGCCTACAGGAATGATTTTGATCTGGAGCGCATCGTACCCGGTTACAGTCACTAGCGGGAACGTCAAACATCTTCTCAATTTGTTTCTCCACCCTTTCCGGATCTGCATTCTTCAAGTCTATCTAAAAGCAAAAGTATAAATACTAATTATTTATCAAAGCTGGACAACATCTAGAAACCATAGAATAAAACTGGCTTAAAATATAGTGTGAACAAGAGTTTAGGGAGAGATGTACAACTGGCACTGGCCTATAAAAGGGATTGTGTAATCGTACAAAACTAGCAAAAATGTAAAGTGCCTGGAAAACAAGGAACGTGCAATTTACCTCTTAGTAAAATCCTATGCTTTCTCAAGAACAGAGGAATTTTAATTTCATATTCTTTTTTAATCAAATCATTTTTATTGAAAAACTCCAACTACAAATATTCCATCTTTCAAATAACATACATGACATAGTAATTCCATAGTAAAAATATGAACAAAGTATCTGAACTTCAATTCCCATAACCCACCCTAAACCCAAATCCCAACACTCCAGAGAGAACCATTTTCAGAGCAGTTCTAGAATAACGGACTATAGCATTCGTAGAAGGGGAAGAAGATAAAAAAGTGACTAACAAAGGGGTAGCAGCGTTTTAATGTTATCATTTACTGCTTGATGCCTGAGCCGGGGAGTGCACGCTGAAAACTGTTGCAGGCTGCTGTAATCACAGGACACAAGCAAACAGCATGGCATTTCCTATCAGCAGGGAGGAAGTAAAGGGAACAGTAATGAAAGTCTCCTCCTACTCCGCTCCATATTGAAATGAATAGTGTGCATCCTGCAAATGAGATGCATACAGCAAACAATTGATTTTCCATACATAGGTTTTGAGTTGACCACTGGATATACACATGTGTATCACTAATTACCAGAACTGGAAATCGAAAAAAAAGACGAGCAAGTTTGGGGTGAATCCAGCCTTCATTACTGCACAGCCGCTCATAGAGGGATCGGTACTAGGAACAGCAGGAGTGCCGGCGATGGTCACAGATTTACCTGCTGCGGGACTGAAGGAGTCTGATCGCGCTCGGCTCGAAGCTTTTTACCTGGTTTACGACAGGAATAATTGAAAGCTGTGCTTCAAAGGCGAGGAAGAAGTTTGCCACCATCTATTAGAAAATAGACAAACTTAGGATAGAAACAATATGAACATATACCCTGCTATAAGTAAGTAAAAAGCAATAGGAAATATATATAATATAGGGTACTTAGTAAACATGTTTATTGATTAAAAAAAAAAAGCCATCCCACCAGCACCAAGGTGTACCCAGTCAGTTATGTGAAGTATATAATAAAATACACTTTAGTACAATATTAGTATCTTGTCCCTTTAAATCTGCAGCTACTTCTGTCACCATGGTAACTGCATTCATACTCAGCCAATAGGATTGCTCGGTTTGAATTAGAAGAAAAAAAAAAAAAGTCCTATATGGTCAGTTTGTTCCATCTCATCTGAGTGTGAAGACAGACACCTGCGATCAGCGAGATTATAGGTATAAGACGTGATATAATATTGACGCGCCCCCTGGGACATATTCCTTTTTTTTGAGGGGAATACCCGGCACCGGATCAGATGGGGGGGGTTGTAGTCTCCGAGCGGCTGTGACCCGGTCCCGTGCCCAGGGCGTCAAGCTCAGTGTGATGTGGCAGTTCTACAGATGTTACTAAAGTTCTTTTGTGTCGACTACGCCACCCGTTGTGATGCGGTCACTGTGGCCGCCGCTGCAGCAGGGTCCGCTGAGGCTGATGGTGGGTGCGCAGCTTGGTGAGATAACCCCCAACGGGAGGGGTATAGCCTCAGAGGGGACAGGCGCAGAGGATGGGGGTTGTGGTGGTGTAGTGCAGACGGCAGTGAAGACAGAGTCGGGTTGTGCAGTTAAGGGTGTTTACTTACTGCAGATGTTGTACTGGTCACTCCAGCTGCTAGTGACCACCCGAGCCGTGCTGCGTCCACCAGGTCCTGGATCCAGCCAACCCCCAAACAAGTCCGGAGCGTGGCCCTGAGCTCTCCCTCTGTCCTTTCTTCAGCCGTCCCCACCAGTGATCCACCTAGGTCCAGCTCCCTCGGGCCTTCTGTTGGGACACCCTTGGCCTTGGGTTCCCTGACCCTTCATGTGGTGTGCCTTCGGGGTGGATGTGATGGGTGGCCGTGGCAGATGCTGCCCACGGCCTCCGGTCTCTGGCTAGGGTGTGTTTTCTGCCCCCACCAGTTTGGGTTCCGGTACCCTTTTGTTGACTCCTCACCCGGTGCTCTAATTTGGGTTCTTGGGTCCCTTCAGTCTTCCCCCTCTGGGTCTTTCTCTGCTCCACTCTCTCTCTCTCCAGGGCTGCTGTTTCCTTCTCTCTGCCAATTTGTTCTCTGCATCAGACAGACTCCTCTCCAACTGACTTGTTCTCTACAACTGACCCTGATTCTAGTTGGTGCCCACCTTATATATCCCTCTATGTGTGAGCTCAGGTGACCAGCACCCAATGAGCTCCTATCACTACCCAGACTGCTCCCCCTATCTGCCCCTACACTACATGGGATGTTCCACCCCCCTCCCACTCCAGCCAGGAACAGACTCGGTCGTACCTGCACATTTCTAAGTGGGAGTACCGTTGGTCTGTTCCTCGGAAATGGGATGTATGTAGTGCATGCAGCCTACCGAGCTCAGTCCCACACTCCATCCTTACCCGGGAGTGGAATATCACACCTCTGGGTTGAGGTGCAATACCCCTGTAGCAGCCGAATCCTCAGGGTGCTACATTCCCCCCTGGTAAATCACAGCACGTCCTCGGGCTGTAAGACATAAACACCATAAAACATACAATTTTTTTTTTTTTTTTTTTTCATAAACAACATAAAACATATAAAACAACATTATATATATATATAAAACATTCTCGTCGCCTCAGGCTCCTCCTCCGGTCACTGTGCAACGTGTGACCGGGTAAAGTGCGACAGTCTCTCTGGAAAACTGGTTTTCCTATAAAACCGGTAGGGGGCGCTTTAGGACGCGCAACTATTTACAGGGATAGTGGCCGCTCTCAGTCCTCGGCCAGGTAGAGGGAAGGGAATGGCTGCTCACAGTCCTCAGCCTGTGGGATGAAGGGGTTAACGGGTAAACAGTTCACTGGTCCCCACGGGGACTATTTTAGCAGCAACGGTTCACTGTGCCCCGACGGGCAACTATATACAGTCTCTACTCCCGTCCTCAACGACGGCTCCCTCCTGCTTTTTCTTGGTGATATGGTGTTGCTTCAGACCCGTCCGGGTCCTCTGGCTCCTCCTCCCCGTACCGCAACTCCTCCTCCGTCAAGCGGTGTACGTGGAGGGCGTAAGGTCCTTTGGCACACTTGTGCCGGGTGAAAGTGACCTCGTCTCCGACGTAGAGGTCACGGCCTTTGTGACCTTCCGGCAGGTGGGACTCGACGTCTCTGCGGGTCACAAAAACGTCACCGCGGTTGTTACGGTCCCGAATAAAGCCCCACCCATGCTGCGGGTTGAACTTTATCACCGTCCCGATGGTGCGGGGACAGTGCGCTGCACGGGGGTTCCTCCTAGTCCGGCTCTTCTGCTCCGCGCTCCGGATTTGGGCCTGTTGTTCTCTGACCCGCCTCTCCTCCCGTTCTCTCGCAAACTCTGCTAGCTGCTGACGACAACATTCAGTACGCTCAGCGGCGACTGCCCGAGTTTCTCCGGTGAACCCCATCAAATCCTCTCCCGTGGGGTCCCACACGAATTGGGCTTCTTCTAAAGGAGGCGAGACCCGAGTCACGGGCTTCGGAGCCGGAATCAGGGGCTCACACAAGGGCCCTAGTCTCTGCTGCCGTTCCAGCTCATGGAATTCTTCGGGCCAGATGAAGGGCCGCCCGTCCGGCCATGTGAGCTGGCTGAACAAGTCCTCCCCCAGGTGTGGCACCCTTGGTTTTACGGGCGCGGGCGCGGTGGTGGTGGCGCCCGGATTGCCCAGGCCTTGCGGCCAGGCCTGGGGCACCTGGAAGGTGAAGGGCACCGTTAGGACGGCGGCACCCTGGGCTACCTGGCCTTGCGGCCAGGCCGGAGGCTCCGCGGAGGTAGGGGGCGCTGTTGGTGATGCGGGGCCCGGGAGTACCGGGCCTTGCGACCAGGCCGGAGGCTCTTCCTGCTTGGTCACGCTCCGGGTCGGTGCGTGTGACGTCACAGGGGTCGCGGCGGCGGCTTCTGGTCGGGGCCTAGTCATTAGCGGTGACATGGCGGTTACGGGCACGGACGGGGGACTTTCGGGCTCTGCGACGGGGAACCGGGGCAGGTGGGCGGTCTCTCGGTACGGGGTATAAGCGTCCCCTTTACCTGCCTTCATACGTTCGGCTCCCTTCTCAGCGCCGTCTCCGACCTTGGGTCCTCCCCCGTCATCCGTAGAGGCAGTTGGTGTCCTCTCCCAGGGGAGCATGCTCCGTGGACGGGTTCCAGCTTGCTGGGCCATCTCCCGGCTCCACTCCGCCAGTATCTCACGCTGTACCCGGGCCATCCTCCTTGCGAGGCCCTCCAAGGCAGTTTGTGCACACTCCCGGTCTCGGGGGAGCTGCGCTAAGATCTCCGCTAGACCTAGCGGGGTTGTGGACTCTAGCAGGCTCCTGACCATCGGGTCGGTGCTGTTCTGCTCTTCTTCCGGCAGGCTCCTGGCCAGCGGGCCGGTGCTGCTCTGCCCTCCTTCCTCGGTCTCTAGCAGACTCCTGGCCAGCGGGCCGGTGCTGTTCTGCTTTCTCTCCATCTCCGGGTGAGCTCCTCCGCTACTCCTCGTTAGACCTCTTGCCTCCGGGTCCGCTCGCTCCAGACTGCTCCAAGCGGCACCCATCTTTTCTCTTCTCTTTCGTCTCCTCCCACCTCGAGGGCGGTCCCGGGGCGACTCGGTGACTGTCAGCTCCAGGGGTAGTTCTTTCACGCTGACAGACACCTCCAGCATCACAGTCTCTGTTGGTGGGGGCGGTTTCCACTTTTGGCGCCATTTTCTGTCCTGGCCCACGATGGGAGGTGGCCTCTTGCCCTCCTTTGGCACGCCCATAATGGCGTCCGTTGCTCTTCCAAGGCGGGAAATCTGCGGTTTTGGCGGGAAGCGTCGCCCAGTGGCGGGAAACTCTGCAGATGGCGGGAACAAGTTGGAAATGGCGGACAATCGGCGGGAAACGACTGGTGATGGAGTCCGATGGCGTGGACCCTCCGGAACCGGCGGGAGACTTCTTTCTGAGGTAAACTTGCACTTTTCTTCAGGCACGCAGTACCCGGGTGTTGCGGGCACGTAATCCTGCCGACTACGCCAAAGTTGACGCGCCCCCTGGGACATATTCCTTTTTTTTGAGGGGAATACCCGGCACCGGATCAGATGGGGGGGGTTGTAGTCTCCGAGCGGCTGTGACCCGGTCCTGTGCCCAGGGCGTCAAGCTCAGTGTGATGTGGCAGTTCTACAGATGTTACTAAAGTTCTTTTGTGTCGACTACGCCACCCGTTGTGATGCGGTCACTGTGGCCGCCGCTGCAGCAGGGTCCGCTGAGGCTGATGGTGGGTGCGCAGCTTGGTGAGATAACCCCCAACGGGAGGGGTATAGCCTCAGAGGGGACAGGCGCAGAGGATGGGGGTTGTGGTGGTGTAGTGCAGACGGCAGTGAAGACAGAGTCGGGTTGTGCAGTTAAGGGTGTTTACTTACTGCAGATGTTGTACTGGTCACTCCAGCTGCTAGTGACCACCCGAGCCGTGCTGCGTCCACCAGGTCCTGGATCCAGCCAACCCCCAAACAAGTCCGGAGCGTGGCCCTGAGCTCTCCCTCTGTCCTTTCTTCAGCCGTCCCCACCAGTGATCCACCTAGGTCCAGCTCCCTCGGGCCTTCTGTTGGGACACCCTTGGCCTTGGGTTCCCTGACCCTTCATGTGGTGTGCCTTCGGGGTGGATGTGATGGGTGGCCGTGGCAGATGCTGCCCACGGCCTCCGGTCTCTGGCTAGGGTGTGTTTTCTGCCCCCACCAGTTTGGGTTCCGGTACCCTTTTGCTGACTCCTCACCCGGTGCTCTAATTTGGGTTCTTGGGTCCCTTCAGTCTTCCCCCTCTGGGTCTTTCTCTGCTCCACTCTCTCTCTCTCCAGGGCTGCTGTTTCCTTCTCTCTGCCGATTTGTTCTCTGCATCAGACAGACTCCTCTCCAACTGACTTGTTCTCTACAACTGACCCTGATTCTAGTTGGTGCCCACCTTATATATCCCTCTATGTGTGAGCTCAGGTGACCAGCACCCAATGAGCTCCTATCACTACCCAGACTGCTCCCCCTATCTGCCCCTACACTACATGGGATGTTCCACCCCCCTCCCACTCCAGCCAGGAACAGACTCGGTCGTACCTGCACATTTCTAAGTGGGAGTACCGTTGGTCTGTTCCTCGGAAATGGGATGTATGTAGTGCATGCAGCCTACCGAGCTCAGTCCCACACTCCATCCTTACCCGGGAGTGGAATATCACACCTCTGGGTTGAGGTGCAATACCCCTGTAGCAGCCGAATCCTCAGGGTGCTACAATATAACGGACGGAGCCACATCCCATCACACGCACTCAGCGACCACAACTGACAGGAATCAGCACATTTATCAGAGGAGAAGTCATTATTCCCCAACACATGATAAGTGACAACTTCTAGATCTGCTGGGAACCCAACTAATCCCTGCTAGTACCTCCCCGGACCACCGCTCCATTCATTCTCTATGCAGGAGAAAGCTGAGTACAGCGCCCCCCATAGAGAATGAACGGACCGGCGGTTGAACATTTGCACTTCGCTCACTTCTATCTATAAGTGCTGTTCTGCTGATTGGGTCATAGCGGCCAAACCCACCGATCTAAGAGTCATCACCTATCCAGAGATCAGTGACAACTTGTTCCAACTAGACATCCCCTTTAATGGAAGAGATCACATATCTAACAGCCAATCCTATTCATTCCCAATCTTCCCTGTGCCCAGTAATGCCCCTGGTATATCGCCAATATGAGCCAATCACCAAACCCTCTGCTGACTGTTCCCCATGTTTTATAGATTTTGGATCCGTTTCTACAAGAGAAGATCTCAGCGGCCACCATGGGGATGGGTTACTCTGCCAGCGATGGAGCAGGTAGTATCCACCAGCCTGTGATATCTCACCTTCCTCCATATTCTGCTCTTACATGCGTTTCTTCAGCTTTACCCCTTCCCAACAGAACCAATTGATGGTTTTTTCTGTTTTTTCCTTCGCTTTTTCCAAGGGCTATAACTTTTTCATGTCTGTCCACATAGTGTGAGGTCTTGTTATTTTGCAGGACGAGCGGTACTTATAAATCCCACCATTCATTTACCACATAGTACTAGAAAACGGGAAAACATTCCAAGTGCAGTAAAAGTGCGAGGAAAAAAAAAGCCTGACACTGTTTATCTGGGAAGGGTTTTAACGGCGTACATAGTGTGGTAAAAATGACCTGGTAATAGGATCCTACTCCTCAGTGTGATTACAGCAAGACCAAACTTCTCCAATAGTTTTGGCAAAAGAAAAAAACTTTTTTTTGATGGTGTCACCATTTTTTCTGAGACCCGTAACATTTTCATTTTTCGGGTTGATGGAGCTGTGTGGGGGCTTATTTTTTGAAGGGCAAGAGGACTTTATTGATAACATTTTGGGACACATATGTCATGGTCATCGCTTCTTACAGGGTTTTCTGTACTATTGTGGCGAACGAAAAAAATGCAATTTTGGCTTTTTGAATTTTTTTCTGTGTTCACTGATCGTTTGTTTTTTTTTATATTTGGATAGATTGTATTTCTCTGAAAGAGACCATACCACAAATGTGTATATTTTTATTATCTTTATTTTTAGTGGGAGGTGAGTTGAACGTGTGGAGTTTTAATATTTTAAACTTTTTTTTTTTTTTTAATTTTCACTGCATTTGTATACATTATCTGATTGCTTGTGCTATATACAGCGATACCACAGTAATGCTCCATATAGCAAAATCACGGTCTTCTTTACAGCCCAAATGAAGCTTTATGATGACAGGCACGGAGGCTTCAGCAGACCCCCGGATGTCATAGCAGTCCATCTGCGCCCTGTGATCGCGTCACAGGAGCGCCGGTGAGCGCATGGAACGATGCGTTCCAATGCCGGCGCGCTGTTAATGCTGCTGTTAGAGATTGACAGCAGCACTGAACAGGTTAACAGTGGTGGACAGATCTTCGCTCCACTCGCAGCTCTTAGAGGCAGGTCCTGGTTGTTTGTCACAGCCATTATCTGCCATGTACGGGGCGAGCTGACTCTGCTCCATACACCCGCTACTGACTTATACCAGACATGTACGGCAGATGTTGGTAAGGAGTTAAAGCGGTTGTCCAGCTTTGGGGCCATTTGTTTTTTTTACTTTAATGCAAGTATTTGGGGCTAAAATTGATTTCTGTCATTGAGTTTCATTAAAAATGTTGCCTTCTGTAGCATCTGTGCTGCACTGTCTATTCCTGGCTGCAAAATTAGCTAACTGAGAATCTATCAGTGAGCTCCTTCTGACAGTCTTAAGGGAGAGGTTGTAGATCTTTCATCTGTTTTTTTTCCTCAGTGCCTTTTAACTGATCTATGCCCAAAGAAAACATGAAACTTGAATGTGCAGGGAAGCAATAAGTCTGTAGTAACCAGTGAAAAATGAAACCTAAATGTAAAAAATTACTTTTAGTAGTAAATACATGGACATAAGAAAATACACACTGCTCAAAAAAATAAAGGGAACACCTAAACAACAGAATATAACTCCAAGTAAATCAAACTTCTGTGAAATCAAACTGTCCACTTAGGAAACAACACTGATTGACAATCAATTTCACATGCTGTTGTGCAAATGGAATAGACAATAGATGGAAATTATTGGCAATTATCAAGACACCCTCAATAAAGGAGTGGTTCTGCAGGTGGGGACCACAGACCACATCTCAGTACCAATGCTTTCTGGCTGATGTTTTGGTCAATTTTGAATGTTGGTTGTGTTTTCACACTCGTGGTAGCATGAGACGGACTCTACAACCCACAGAAGTTGCTCAGGTAGTGCAGCTCATCCAGGATGGCACATCAGTGAGAGCTGTGGGAAGAAGGTTTGCTGTGTCTGTCAGCGTAGTGTCCAGAGGCTGGAGGCGCTACCAGGAGACAGGCCAGTACACCAGGAGACATGGAGGGGGCCATAGGATGGCAACAACCCAGCAGCAGGACCCGCTACCTCCGCCTTTGTGCAAGAAGGAACAGGAGGAGCACTGCCAGAGCCCTGCAAAATGACCTCCAACAGACCACAAATGTGCATGTGTCTGCACAAACGGTTAGAAACTGACTCCATGAGGGTGGTATGAGGGCCCAACGTCCACAGATGGGGGTTGTGCTCACAACCCAACACCGTGCAGGACGCTTGGCATTTGCCACAGAACACCAGGATTGGCAAAGTCGCCACTGGCTCCCTGTGCTCTTCACAGATGAAAGCAGGTTCACACTGAGCACATGTGACAGACGTGACAGAGTCTGGAGACGCCGTGGAGAGCGATCTGCTGCCTGCAACATCCTTCAGCACGACCGGTTTGGCAGTGGGTTAGTAATAGTGTGAGGTGGCATTTCTTTGGAGGGCCGCACAGCCCTCCATCTGCTCGCCGGAGGTAGCCTGACTGCCATTAGGTACAGAGATGAGATCCTCAGGCCCCTTGTGAGACCATATCCTGGTGCGGTTGGCACTGGGTTCATCCTAATGCAGAACAATGCCAGACCTCATGTGGCTGGAGTGTGTCAGCCTCATTTTGACTTGTTTTAAGGACATTACATCAAAGTTGGATCAGCCTGTAGTGTGTTTTCCACTTTAATTTTGGGGGTGACTCCAAATCCAGGCCTCCATTGGTTAATAAATTTGATTTCCATTGATGATTTTGTATGAACATTTGCTAAAGAAGAACTGCGCCCAGCGGAGCCAAGCTGAAGGAAGAGAATGGACTTGATCTGTCTTCAGACATTTTTTCAAGTTGCCCCTCAGGAAGGGGCCAGTTCACTTTTCAGCTGGGTTAAAATACACTGCTCAAAAAAATAAAGGGAACACTCAAATAACACATCCTAGATCTGAATGAATGAAATATTCTCATCGAATACTTTTTTCTGTACAAAGTTGAATGTGCTGACAACAAAATCACACAAAAATCATCAATGGAAATCAAATTTATTAACCAATGGAGGCCTGGATTTGGAGTCACCCCCAAAATTAAAGTGGAAAAACACACTACAGGCTGATCCAACATTGATGTAATGTCCTTAAAACAAGTCAAAATGAGGCTCAGTATTGTGTGTGGCCTCCACATGCCTGTATGATCTCCCTACAATGCCTGGGCATGCTCCTGATGAGGTTGCGGATGGTCTCCTGTGGGATCTCCTCCCAGACCTGGACTAAAGCATCCGCCGACTCCTGGACAGTCTGTGGTGCAATGTGATGTTGGTGGATGGAGCGAGACATGATGTCCCAGATGTGCTCAATCGGATTCAGCTCTGGGGAACAGGCGGGCCAGTCCATAGCTTCAAAGCCTTCATCTTGCAGGAACTGCTGACACACTCCAGCCACATGAGGTCTGGCATTGTCCTGCATTAGGAGGAACCCAGGGCCCACTGCACCAGCATATTGTCTCACAAGGGGCCTGAGGATCTCATCTCGGTACTTAATGGCAGTCAGGCTACCTCTGGCGAGGACATGGAGGGCTGTGCAGCCCTCCAAAGAAATGCCACTCCACACCATTACTGACCCACTGCCAAACCGGTCGTGCTGAAGGATGCTGCAGGCAGCAGATCACTCTCCACGGTGTCTCCAGACTCCGTCACGTCTGTCACATGTGCTCAGTGTGAACCTGCTTTCATCTGTGAAGAGCACAGGGAGCCAGTGGCGAGTTTGCCAATTCTGGTGTTCTGTGGCAAATGCCAAGCGTCCTGCACAGTGTTGGGCTGTGAGCACAACCCCCATCTGTGGATGTCGGGCCCTCATACCACCCTCATGGAGTCAATTCTAACCGTTTGTGCAGACACATGCACAGTTGTGGCCTGCTGGAGGTCATTATGCAGGGCTCTGGCAGTGCTCCTCCTGTTGCTTCTTGCACAAAAGTGGAGGTAGCGGTCCTGCTGCTGGGTTGTTGCCTTCCTACGGCCCCCTCCACGTCTCCTGGTGTACTGGCCTGTCTCCTGGTAGCGTCTCCAGCCTCTGGACACTACGCTGACAGACACAGCAAACCTCCTTGCCACAGCTCTCACAGATGTGCCATCCTGGATGACCTGCACTACCTGAGCATCTTCTGTGGGTTGTAGAGTCCGTCTCATGCTACCACGAGTGTGAGAGCACAACCAACATTGAAAAGTGACCAAAACATCAGCCAGAAAGCACTGGTACTGAGATGTGGTCTGTGGTCCCCACCTGCAGAACCACTCCTTTATTGAGGATGTCTTGATAATTGCCAATAATTTCCATCTATTGTCTATTCCATTTGCACAACAGCATGTGAAATTGATTGTCAATCAGTGTTGCTTCCTAAGTGGACAGTTTGATTTCAGAGAAGTTTGATTTACTTGGAGTTATATTCTGTTGTTTAAGTGTTCCCTTTATTTTTTTGAGCAGTGTATATAAAAAAAAAAATTACTGCAGCTTTAATGCTATTTATTACGTCTCACCAGTAAGAACATGGCATAAGCGTAATTTAAAGGAAGAGGAGGACATTATTCACTCCAGTTTCCTGCGGCCCCTCGGGAGTATAGGTTGCTGCACCGTAGTCCGCATTCTGCGTAAAACAGGAAAAAACACTTTTACTTAGTGGGATGAGGGCAGCACGGTGGTCAGTAGTGGCACTCTGTCAGTTGAGCATTGCTCCTAATATCTGGTTGTGTTTCCTGAGAAGAGGGGACCCACCAAAGAGGAGACCCACCAAAGAGGAGTTCCACCGAAGAGGAGTTCCACCAAAGAGGAGTTCCACCAAAGAGGAGTCCCACCGAAGAGGAGTCCCACCGAAGAGGAGTCCCACCGAAGAGGAGACCCACCGAAGAGGAGACCCACCGAAGAGGAGTCCCACCGAAGAGGAGACCCACCGAAGAGGAGACCCACCGAAGAGGAGTCCCACCGAAGAGGAGTCCCACCGAAGAGGAGACCCACCGAAGAGGAGTCCCACCGAAGAGGAGTCCCACCGAAGAGGAGACCCACCGAAGAGGAGACCCACCGAAGAGGAGTCCCATCGAAGAGGAAACCCACCGAAGAGGAGTCCCACCGAAGAGGAGACCCACCAAAGAGGAGTCCCACCGAAGAGGAGACCCACCGAAGAGGAGTCCCACCGAAGAGGAGTCCCACCGAAGAGGAGACCCACCGAAGAGGAGACCGAAGAGAAGTCCCAACGAAGAGGAGACCCACCGAAGAGGAGTCCCACCGAAGAGGAGTCCCACCGAAGAGGAGACCCACCGAAGAGGAGTCCCACCGAAGAGGAGACCGAAGAGGAGTCCCACCGAAGAGGAGTCCCACCGAAGAGGAGACCCACCGAAGAGGAGACCCACCGAAGAGGAGTCCCACCGAAGAGGAGTCCCACCGAAGAGGAGTCCCACCGAAGAGGAGACCCACCGAAGAGGAGTCCCACCGAAGAGGAGACCCACCGAAGAGGAGTCCCACCGAAGAGGAGTCCCACCGAAGAGGAGACCCACCGAAGAGGAGACCCACCGAAGAGGAGTCCCACCGAAGAGGAGTCCCACCGAAGAGGAGACCCACCGAAGAGGAGACCCACCGAAGAGGAGTCCCACCGAAGAAGAGTCCCACCGAAGAGGAGTCCCACCGAAGAGGAGACCCACCGAAGAGGAGACCCACCGAAGAGGAGACCGAAGAGAAGTCCCACCGAAGAGGAGACCCACCGAAGAGGAGTCCCACCGAAGAGGAGTCCCACCGAAGAGGAGACCCACCGAAGAGGAGACCGAAGAGAAGTCCCACCGAAGAGGAGACCCACCGAAGAGGAGTCCCACCGAAGAGGAGTCCCACCGAAGAGGAGACCCACCGAAGAGGAGTCCCACCGAAGAGGACACCGAAGAGGAGTCCCACCGAAGAGGAGTCCCACCGAAGGGGAGTCCCACCGAAGAGGAGACCCACCGAAGAGGAGACCCACCGAATAGGAGTCCCACCGAAGAGGAGACCCACCGAAGAGAGACGAAGAGGAGTCCCACCGAAGAGGAGACCCACCGAAGAGGAGACCCACCGAAGAGGAGACCCACCGAAGAGGAGTCCCACCGAAGAGGAAACCCACCGAAGAGGAGACCCACCGAAGAGGAGTCCCACCGAAGAGGAGACCCACCGAAGAGGAGACCCACCGAAGAGGAGTCCCACCGAAGAGGAGTCCCACCGAAGAGGAGACCCACCGAAGAGGAGTCCCACCGAAGAGGAGACCCACCGAAGAGGAGACCCACCGAAGAGGAGTCCCACCGAAGAGGAGTCCCACCGAAGAGGAGACCCACCGAAGAGGAGTCCCACCGAAGAGGAGTCCCACCGAAGAGGAGTCCCACCGAAGAAGAGTCCCACCGAAGAGGAGTCCCACCGAAGAGGAGACCCACCGAAGAGGAGACCCACCGAAGAGGAGACCCACCGAAGAGGAGACCGAAGAGAAGTCCCACCGAAGAGGAGACCCACCGAAGAGGAGTCCCACCAAAGAGTAGTCCCACCGAAGAGGAGTCCCACCGAAGAGGAGACCCACCGAAGAGGAGACCGAAGAGAAGTCCCACCGAAGAGGAGACCCACCAAAGAGGAGTCCCACCGAAGAGGAGTCCCACCGAAGAGGAGACCCACCGAAGAGGAGTCCCACCGAAGAGAACACCGAAGAGGAGTCCCACCGAAGAGGAGTCCCACCGAAGAGGAGTCCCACCGAAGAGGAGACCCACCGAAGAGGAGACCCACCGAATAGGAGTCCCACCGAAGAGGAGACCCACCGAAGAGAGACGAAGAGGAGTCCCACCGAAGAGGAGACCCACCGAAGAGGAGACCCACCGAAGAGGAGTCCCACCGAAGAGGAGACCCACCGAAGAGGAGTCCCACCGAAGAGGAAACCCACCGAAGAGGAGACCCACCGAAGAGGAGTCCCACCGAAGAGGAGACCCACCGAAGAGGAGACCCACCGAAGAGGAGTCCCACCGAAGAGGAGACCCACCGAAGAGGAGACCCACCGAAGAGGAGTCCCACCGAAGAGGAGTCCCACCGAAGAGGAGACCCACCGAAGAGGAGTCCCACCGAAGAGGAGTCCCACCGAAGAGGAGACCCACCGAAGAGGAGTCCCACCGAAGAAGAGTCCCACCGAAGAGGAGTCCCACCGAAGAGGAGTCCCACCGAAGAGGAGACCCACCGAAGAGGAGACCGAAGAGAAGTCCCACCGAAGAGGAGACCCACCGAAGAGGAGTCCCACCGAAGAGGAGTCCCACCGAAGAGGAGACCCACCAAAGAGGAGTCCCACCGAAGAGGAGTCCCACCGAAGAGGAGACCGAAGAGGAGTCCCACCGAAGAGGAGTCCCACCGAAGAGGAGACCCACCGAAGAGGAGACCCACCAAAAAGGAGTCCCACCGAAGAGGAGACCCACCGAAGAGGAGTCCCACCGAAGAGGAGTCCCACCGAAGAAGAGACCGAAGAGGAGTCCCACCGAAGAGGAGTCCCACCGAAGAGGAGACCGAAGAGGAGTCCCACCGAAGAGGAGTCCCACCGAAGAGGAGACCCACCGAAGGAGACCCACCGAAGAGGAGTCCCACCGAAGAGGAGACCCACCGAAGAGGAGACCCACCGAAGAGGAGTCCCACCGAAGAGGAGACCCACCGAAGAGGAGTCCCACCGAAGAGGAGACCCACCGAAGAGGAGTCCCACCGAAGAGGAGTCCCACCGAAGAGGAGACCCACCGAAGAGGAGACTGAAGAGGAGACCCACCGAAGAGGAGTCCCACCGAAGAGGAGACCCACCGAAGAGGAGTCCCACCGAAGAGGAGTCCCACCGAAGAGGAGTCCCACCGAAGAGGAGACCCACCGAAGAGGAGACCGAAGAGGAGTCCCACCGAAGAGGAGACCCACCGAAGAGGAGACCGAAGAGGAGGCCCACCGAAGAGGAGACCGAAGAGGAGTCCCACCGAAGAGGAGTCCCACCGAAGAGGAGACCCACCGAAGAGGAGTCCCACCGAAGAGGAGTCCCTCCGAAGAGGAGTCCCACCGAAGAGGAGTCCCACCGAAGAGGAGACCCACCAAAGAGGAGACCGAAGAGGAGTCCCACAGAAGAGGAGACCCACCGAAGAGGAGTCCCACCGAAGAGGAGACCCACCGAAGAGGAGACCCACCGAAGAGGAGTCCCACCGAAGAGGAGTCCCACCGAAGAGGAGACCGAAGAGGAGTCCCACCGAAGAGGAGACCGAAGAAGAGTCCCACCGAAGAGGAGTCCCACCGAAGAGGAGTCCCACCGAAGAGGAGTCCCACCGAAGAGGAGACCCACCGAAGAGGAGTCCCACCGAAGAGGAGACCCACCGAAGAGGTGTCCCACCGAAGAGGAGACCGAAGAGGACAGAACTGCACCTTAAGATCCCTAGGGGGAAAGGGATGGCCAAAGGCCAGAAAAGACAACAATCGATCCTACAACAAAAAGGAAGAAGCAGAACCAGAACAACATCCGCCATTACATCAACCGGTATTTGAGAGGAAAGAGGAACATCATGTGGACCATCCTGCTGGGACCTCTCTGCCGATAACATCATACGGCAATACCGGCTGGTAAGTATAAATCCACCAAAGTAATAATAGCAGGATAGTAGTTATATAGTGGTAGTATATCAGTATTAGTGTAATTTGAGTAATAATACTAGTGATAATAGTAAGAAAGTAATAAAATAACAATAGTAATAGTAGTAGGTAGAATAGCAGTGTGATCCAGGGTTCTAGGACTGATCGCCTTTTCTCGGGGTCAAGAAGGAATTTTTCCGCTGTGACACAAATTGGCTGAAGGTGTCCTGAGGTTTTTGCCTTCTTTTGGATCAACACTCTAGGTATAGGGTAGTATTAGTAGCAATAGGAAAGAAGAATAATACCGTAATAAGACATCAGGTTATTATTATTAATAAATATAAACTAGTTATATCTATAGAAAGAACAAAGAGTAAATAAAAATAATTATAGACGTAGTTCAATCAATACTGTAATATTAAATAGTTATAGAAAAGTTAGAGTAGTACTTTAATAAGAAAGCAGGACATAAGACAAAATATATAAAAAACTATATTAAAAACAACTGTAGTAGTACATTTAGTACAGTAATAGTAATTACATAACTAGTAACATAATTAGGTTTGATCCGGGGTCCTAGGACTGATCGTCTTTTCTCAGGGTCAAGAAGGAAATTTTTCCCTGTGACACAAATTGGCTGAAGGTGTCCTGGGGTTTCTGCCTTCTTCTGGATCAACACTGTAGGTATAGGGCAGTATTAGTAGTGATAGGAAAGAAGAATAATACTGTAATAAGATAGCACAATGTTAATAATAACCATATCAAATAGTTAGATTTATAAAAACAAATTAAAATAACTCCAGTAGTACAATAATTAGTGTAATATATAACTTGTAATAACATTATTAGGTTTGATCCAGGGTCCTAGGACTGATCGCCTTTTCCCGGGGTCAAGAAGGAATTTTTCCCGTGACACAAATTGGCGGTAGGTGTCCTGGGGTTTTTGCCTTCTTCTGGATCAACAGCTTTAGGCATAGGGATTTTAGTAATACCATTATTAGAATCACAAGAATAATAAAAAAATTTGAATTAAATTTTTTAATTAGTTTTATAACAGTTACAATTAATTGGATTAATGCAATAATAATAAATAGTAAAAATGGTGGTAATAACAATAAAAAAAACTAGTCCCAGTTACTAAGTTAGTGTAGTGTTAGTGTAGGGACCCATCTGAAGAGGTCGCCTTGACGTTGGCAGATGGGCTCGCACAATTTGCTCAAAATGTGTGCTAAGAACCTCATATTTCTATGTACAGGAGATCTAGCAGTAATTCCATTCAGGAGATAGATATCTGTGTACACACACACTTTGTTATATACTTTTGTGCAGCACACAGGGCAGGTATACAGGTACAGGGCGAGAGTGTTACAGTGATATTATAACTCGGCCTTAAGGATAAAATGCTGACAACTACAGAACCTGGAAACACATCCGAAACTAGACCTTGTAAGTAACTGGTTCCCAGCTAGTGGTGAATATGTACAGGGCAGTCCGGTACCAGGACCCGCTCTATAGGACACATTATCATCAGGCAGGTCCTGTCAGGGCTCTTACAAGATCTGCGGCAGAAGTGTGGCTATATAACACATTCCTGCTCCTGCCTCAGCCTCCGACAGTGGAGCCAACCCTGACCCTGGCAGTTTAATCCACTGTATGACACAGTAGGGGGCTTCCACAGCATTTAGGCACTTTAGACAGGAGAGGGAGGCGCGATCATGGTGCCGATGAGTTTCTATGGCAGCCGAGATCTAACAATAGACCCCATGACGGCCATCTTACTGCTCCTATTAGACCCCGGCTGAGCAAAGGTCTATGAGGATGCCGGTGAGACTTATGTCGCCTGCTCTGCACATATTAGAAATGCCTAGGGCTGATTAGTTTTCCATTTGTAAATCTGATCCAGCAGCGCTGGGCTACCACTGACGTTATCAGGGCTATTGAGCTCCTAGATTGGGCAGAGGAGCTCAGTCTTCAGCAGGAGCTGGCTGAGGAGAGCGGAGCAACTTGCATGGGGCAGCTGCACAAGAAGTAACTCAAAAGGTGGAGATTTACCCGGAGAAGTGGTGCCCGGGCTGTGATCTGCTGTGCAGGCTGCATAGTCGATGCCTCCTAGGACCCGAACTTCTGACTCGCCCCCTGGGCCGTGGGGCACGCGGAACCGGGCAATAGGGAGACTCTGGGAGTAGTAGTGGCGGCCCGGTCCCGCGGCTCAGGGTGGTCAGACCAATGGTAGTCTGCTGCTGTACTTTAGATAATGTCCGACTACGCCACCCGTGGATTGCGGTTATTAGGAACTGCCGCTGCAAGGCAGTCCGCTGGGGCTGATGTTACTCCCCACGGGAAGAGTGCGGCCCCAGGGCAGTGTAGTGGATGGTGGGAGTAATGGTAGTGAGAGTCCCAGTACCGGTAGTGCTGGAGGAGCGAAAGAGCACACAAACAACGTCCAATGTCTTTTACTCACAGTTCAGGTACTCCGGGTCACTTCTGTGCACGTAGTGACCGCCCAAGCCGTGCTGCGTCCACCAGGTGAGGGGCTCGGTCAACTCCCAGGCAGCTCAGGAATATGGCACAGGACCCCCTTCTTTCCTTTCTCTGGCCTGCCTCACCAGTGACCCACTTCTGTCCAGCTGCCGCGGACTTGTGCGGTTAAACGTGGGCCCCGTCCTCCGCTGTCCTATATGGTGCCTTCCTAGCAGGTTTGATGAGGTGTCGCACCAATAAATGATCACGACGACCGGTCTTTGGCTGAGGGTTGTTTCTCCTCCACCAACTTGGGATCCGGTACCCTTAATCTGCCTGACCCTTCACCCTGGATTCTCATGGGTTCTTAGGGTCCCTTCCACCTTCTTGTTCCTGAGCCCTTCTGTTTCTCTGTCTCTCCTCCGTCTTTCCTGTTCCTTCTTCTCCTCCCTTCTCATGGAGCTGGGCTCAGGTGGCACCACAGCTCCCCTTCACTTCCTCCTCGGCCTCTCACTAGGCCCTCCTGGAGTAGAGCTCCTACAGAGCCTATACTCCCTGTCTTCTCCTCTCTGGACAGAACCTAGATCTAAGATGGTGCCCACCTTTTATACCTCCCTCTGACCATGAGCCCAGGTGACCAGCAACCAATGGGCTCCTACCTACACTCAGGAACCAACCCCTATCTGCCCCTATAGCACTGGGTGTTCCACTGCCCTCCCCACTCCAGGCAGGGACATAATCGGTCGTGCCTGCACTACTGTCTAGTGGGAGCACCGTTGAGCTGTCCCTCGGAAATGGGGTGTGTGTGCTGCATGCAGCTAACTGAGCCCTGGTCCACACTCCATCCTTACCCGGGAGTGGAATATCACACCTCTGGCAGAGGTGCAATACCCCTGTAGCGGCCGAACCCTCGGGGTGCTACACTTCACCCCTAACAGGCACAGCAGAGCTCGGACGGCTGCAAGTGAACGGAGAACGGCTGATTAGTAACTGCTGCGTCTCCTGCAGCTCAGATAAGAGCCGTACAGAGCGGGGGCTCAGTAATGATGAATACGGGAAGTGTCCGCCCCTCACATATCCTATATGCGGCCTCCAGAGGTAAAGTCTCCCCTGTAACCAGCGCCTTCTCCCACCTTCTCTGCTGGCATGCTCCATTGCTTAAAGGGGATGTCTGAAGAAAACAAGTTATCACTTATCCACAGGCTCGGTGATCACTTACTGATCGTGGGGGTCTGACCGCTGCGAACCATCGTCTGATCGGGAAGGAGTGGAAAGTCAGGATTCAACTGCAGCTCCATTCATTCTCTATGGGGCTCCAGAAAAGCCGAGCTCAGGGCTTGAATGCCACATAGGGAAGGAATGGAGCGGATCCTGGAGTAATAACATGTCCTCCTCTCCTCAGCTTTCTGTCTGTGTAAGTGGCTCAGCCCTTGTCTCCCCTTCTGCACCGGCTTCTGTACTGGTCCCTGTAGACTTTCTCCTATGAGGAAGAGGAACCCCTCTGCCCTTCTGCTCTCAGTCCTCTGCGGCTTTTCCCCATCGCTTAGTGCAGCCATTATATATAATAAGGATCATTCTTGTCCGGCTTTCATCCCGCCCAGCTGACAAGGTAATAAACATGTGAGGTGGAAGGTTCACAATTATTAGATGTGTTGTGAAAAGTCTCCACAGCAAATTCAGAGAAAACTGCAGGGTGACCGCTTGTGAAACCAGAACAAAATCCAGCGGACAGCGCCGCCCTGCCCCCCGCCGGTCTCTGTATCCTGGCATTCAGCTATTCCATTTGGTGCTTATTCAGGGAGGAAAATAAAAATGTGATGTTCTTACACAGACGCCTGAAGACGCGATGTTTGCTGCGGTGACACCCAGCTGCGCTTGGTATCACAGATCCTAGAAGTGTGCATTGATGGATTCCTCCACAAGAGGCCCTCATAAGCATTCACACACCTCCACCTTCCACCTCAGACCACCAGAGGGAGACCGTTAGGGATATATAAAGGGAAGGTGGAGCCAGGCAGCCCAGAAAGTGATTCAGAAGTTTCCTGCTCAGACACAGAAGGACTCAGTTCAGTCGAGCCAGAGCCTAGCAGTTCCTGCAGAAAGAGTTCTGTACAGTCTGTAGAGTGATTCCAGACTAGAACTCACAGAGCTCAGGATAGAGAGCTAGGAGTGTGCCGACGCTCTGAGAGCGGCGAAGAAGAGCAGTGTCCCAGCTGCAGCGTGTGTAGCCTAGTGAGGGCCCCGAGAGGGGCTGAAGGCGAGTGGAGAGTGAGTACATAGGGGGCAGAGGAGCTTAATTAGCTCACCCTGAAGCATTTACCGGACACTGGGTCCGAAGCTTACCGGGATCTCTACGACCCAGTAAAGCATAACCGGAATCCCTGGAGAACTACAGGTCCCAGGATCGCTAGAGTGCTGATACGTAACAGAGCCAGGAGACACATAGGCCTCGCAAGCTGAGGAGCGTGTACTCCAAGAAAAGGCCCTACCACAAGGTCAGCCAGCGCAGGACAGAGACAAAGTTAGGCCTAGCTCCAGGCAGGTCAGAAACTTACTACGCAGAGGCAAGAGACAGGAGGCCCTACACCCGCTCATTGGGGAGGATCCTGATATGCACCCTTCACCCTACAGTGCTCCGGGATGTGCCTGACTTTCCATCAGTAAAAGGTACTGAAGTGACTACCGTGTCCGTCCCCGTTCTTGCTCTGACCCGGCTGGGTCTCGCCTGTCCTGCATTCCCCTTGCATACGCTGCCCTGAGGCCTAGCTCCGCCTGTGGGGAGCTATACCATCGAGCTGCCTCATCACCGGCCTCAGTGGACTGCCGCAGCGCTGGTGATTATCATCAGAAACCACAGGTGGCGTCACGAACTTTCATAAAATGAACAAACAACCACCCTTTTAAAGAGTGACCCCAGGGTACGGGCCCAGGAGCCGACCACCGCGACATCCCCAAGGCCAGGCAAAGGCCCGGGTACCGAGTCATCCCCATCCCCTGGGCTGGTCACTGCTTTTCATCATCCATGTTGGGCTGTTGTACGACGTGTGGACTACTCTGCTTGTTGGATTCTTGCATTACCACAAACACTGCCTTTATTTTGTGATTTCTGTGCCGCTTCCCATTTCTATTGGCAGCGTGATATACCAGCACGTGAGGGCTGCCACAATCATGTGTCAATAGGTTATTGATGGAGGCCGTGATACAGAGACCGTCCTGGACCAGGTAGGAGTTGGTACAGAAGCACCTAGAGAGGGGGGTACAGGGGCTTCATTTCAATTTTAAAACTTAGCTGGATTGTGTTTAGCTACAAGACTGGAAAGAAAAATAGAAAAAAAAAATTAAGACTTTATTATTTGGCAAAATCGTCCATCAGAGGTTTGGCCACTACCAAAAAGTTTTTGATGAACTTACAGTAGCAGCTGTAATGCCTTTAAGTCCTGAATATAATACCAATCCAGTACCGTCCGAACTTTTGCCAGATCCATGCAAAAAACAGTGAATGATAAGAAATAACCCTGAAAAGGGACCTCCTGAATGGAGAACATAAATTATTTGTCAAACCAGAGAAATGTATTATCTTTGAGTATCTGTAAGACCTGCCTGACATGTACCTGATGTGATACGAGGTGAATAAATTAGACTGTGGGGACACCCAACGAAACCCCGACGCTCAGCGCCCCTACCGCCACCCCTTCCTTAACAATACAATAATGTAACTCTTACAACTGGATGGGTGAGGATCGGTCACAGCTTTATTAACTCTTTAACTCATTCCATTAGAAAGGCATTTTATTTCCAAAAATAATTCCTCTTGTTGCAGCATGCCCTGTGTCTCCACACCGGCAAGTTGGCCAACAAGAGTAACTTTCCAACATGTCCTTTCTATTTCAGGCCAAGGAGGATCCTGCGTACTCGTATGCAGGACTCAGACCCCCACCCATCATCATTAACACTTGCTCCACTCCGTCCTGGAGTCCTGACAGGAATATGTCCAGTCCAATATCCGTTAAATGAACACCGTCGGGCCGTATGAGGCCAGCTTTATCTCCTTCCAGTTCTCGGTGTCTTATCACTACACCACCTCTTTCCTTTAAAAATCTTGCCATCCGAATATTTATTAGCCACCTTGTCCGTTCGATGGCTGCACTATCTCGCGCACCTCGCCATACCGCTCTCGGCACAATCTCTGACCATATTATAGTTAGTTTACTAAAAAATGCTCTGAAGCACTCAGTGTCTAGCTTCATTTTTGCCATTAGTTCTGCGCTCTTGTAATGACCGAAGTCGTTTCCCCCAGCGTGTATAACTAAGATAACCGGACCTGTTACTTCTCTCCCTATGTTGATTACCTCCATTAGTACCTGTGGCCATCACAGGCCTCTAATACCTCTCCAGTTGAAATATGTGTCATGAAACCCCATATTCCTCCCGCCTGGGCGGACTGTCGCCCTTTTTTCTGCCCAGTATATGTACGAGTGGCCTATCACCCACACTGTTGGCTTATCGTCACCTATAAAAGAAACAAACCACGTTAGGATAACAAGTCCTGTCTTATGTATCTCGCAAAACACGCGGATCGCCATCTGCCTATCCTCTGCACTTCCGTTTCTGACAGTCCTGCTCTAGCTGCTTCCGTGGCCGCGCCTATGCGGAATGAGTGTGTCCCGTAATCTTTGGGGTGGTTCCCTGCTGATGTTAGGCATTTATTAAATATAAATTGGAACTGGTATCTTGATAATGGAGTTCCATCAATGTGTGATAGGAAGAAATTACTTTGTGGCCTGATGGCTGTATATGTTTTTTCTATTGTTACCGGACACAGTGTACTGTTTGTGGGTTTTAGAAGCACCCAAGTGCCCTTGCCCGCTGGGTCTGTTTTGGATTTGCGTATGCGTAGGCGTATTGCATTATTGGCTATGACTACGTCCTGGTGTAATAAGCCTCCACTGGTGGTGATTTTGGATCGAGGGACTAATTCGCTTATGCGTAGCGCCCTGAAAAAGGCGATCACAAATGCAGTAGACAGTAGTGTTGCTTCAAATTGTGAGTGGCATGTTAATGGTGTTAGGGATATGATTTTTGAGAGCAGATTTAGTGACACAGGACGTCTGCACTCCTGACTTGGCTGACCTCTTTTCCACCCTTTTAAAGGCTTGACTGATGATGAATCTTTTTGTCACATCTCCCCAATTCAGTAGTTGGAAATGAAATGCTACTCCGGTCCGCCACCGCTGCGCTGACGCCCCTGATATGCCCCTCATCATTAGCTGGTGGAGAAATTCTATGGTTACATCTAGTCTGGCTTGTTCACATTGGTTAACCCGTCTGCCTGCTACTAGTCGTATCCAGTCTTCCCATGCCTTACCGTATGCTTTCCATGTTGACGGGGCGACTGACGCTCTGATTAATGGCATCAGCTGTTCGCCACTAGATCCCATAGGGAGGGTGGGCAACTGGTGCCCGACGGGTGGGCGTTGGGGAGGAGCTCTCTGAAAACCTGCCAATTGAATTGTGATAAAGCGTTAGCAGCAGAGTTAGATCCCAGCTCCACATTGTGGCTAGCGCGGACCCATACATTGTGTTTTAGGCACAGGAATGCTAGCCGGCGTAGTAGGCCTAGCACTGGGAGAAACGATGATGCCATCTTATTAATGCAGTGCGCTAGGCTGGTGTTATTTGTTATGAAGCGTATATTTTTGTTCGCTAGGTACGTGCCCCATATTTCTATGGCTACCACTATTGGGAAGAGTTCCAGGAGTGTCTGTATTTTTGTTAACCCTTGTTCAGACCAATACGGAGGCCATAAGCCTGTGCACCACTAGTTATCTAGTATCGCTGCATATCCGCCCGCCTCTGCTGCCCCGGTGAATGTTGGACTGTTCTGCTGACATAAATAACGTGTGACCATTGAATGATTGTAAGAAGGTTTTCCACACCTCTAAGTCCGCCCGAAGCTGCCTGCTGATTCTGATTCTATGACTCGGTTTTAATGCACGTTTTGTTGCAAGGGATAAACGACGAGAGAAAACCCTTCCGACTGGCATCACCCGGCTCGCGAACACGAGGAGACCTAGTAACACTTGCATCTGTTGTAGTGTTACTTTCCATACTGTGCAAAATCCCTCGATGAGGTGTAGTGTTTTTTGTATTTTTTCTGTTGGGAGGTGGAATAACCTTGCTGTGGTGTCGATTTCGATGCCTGAGAACGATAGCTTTGTTGTGGGGCCTATGTTTTTTGTAGGGCACAATGGGACTCCAAACCGTTGAAAGATGTTTGTGAATTCGTTAAGTAATGATTGGCATTGATTTGAGTCTTTGGGTCCGACGAATAGGAAGTCATCTAGGTAATGTGTGACGGACCTATTGCCGGTTTTGTACCTCAACACCCATTCTAGGAAGGAACTGAATAGTTCGAAGTAATAACAGATATTGAACAACCCATTGGGAGGCAAGTGTCATAGAAGTATTCATTGTCCACTTGGCATCCCAGCAGGTGGTAGCAATTTGGGTGCACCGGTAGTAGGCGAAAGGCGGATTCTATGTCGGATTTAGCGAGCAGCACTCCGGGCCCCGCATCGCGTACTAACATTACTGCTCTGTCGAAAGACGCGTAGGAGACCGAGGCGTCTTCAGACGAAATACCGTCATTTACAGACTCTCCTTTTGGGTAAGATAAATGATGGATAAGCCGGAATGAACCTGGCTCTTTTTTGGGGATTATTCCCAGAGGGGAAACTCTTAGGTTACTGAATGGTGGGGTTGGGAAAGGGCCCGCCACTCTGCCTAGAGCTACTTCTTTTTGTATTTTTTGCCTAAGTATTTCAGGGTGCTCTTTTGCAGATTTAAGGTTATTTGCAAAGGTGGGTGATTTATTAAGTTTGAAAGGGAGGAAAAAACTGTATGTGAAACCAAAACGTAACTGCCCCGCTGCGTCTTTCTTAGGATATTGGTCTAGCCAGGGGCCCATCGCGTTTACGCTCACCGGGGTCCTTGGATTCTGACTGTGGGAGTTTAATTGATAATTTGCTTGCGGGATGAGAACATCTTGCCGCGGGGTGGGCTGCACCCCAGGCTGAGCATTCATGTTTGTATCTGCATAAGGCGTAGAAACGACAGCGTCCCTCATTGTACTGCCAGCAGGCCCCTGGTCTACTTACTACCACTGAATTTTGGCCTGCTGTTGCCTGTTGTCCAGTAGCCGTTGTTGGAAAGGGATGGTGTTTCTGTAACAGCATTAATCGCAACCATATGTCTGTAGCTTTTACCCCCCAGCCTAGCTGTGGTTGCAGGGCCAACCGCCTCCGGAACTCTTCATCGTAGCGCCACCATGCTGAACCGCCGTGGGCTTTGTACGAGTTATACACCGTATCCTGGTATATGAATAGTTCTGAGCAGCGTTCCGGATGCTTTTGGCCCATGATGCAACCCAGCACTGAAAACGCCTGTAACCAGTTACTCATTGTCTTCGCGACCTTTTGTCTATTTCTGTTGAATGGTCTGTCGACTATCCTTTTCTCTTTGTCTATAGTATGTTGGTCAGCGGTTACAAGTGCCCAAATGTCGATGTAGTCATTATTCCATATTTTAATTCTGGTTTCCTTGTCTATGTGTGAGCCCAATGGGCTTATCCTGCAAAAGAATGCGTCCTTGTGTACGCTGGCTAATGGTGGAGTTGTTTTAGTAGAATTATGTATAGCGCCTGGTGGCACGGATAGTTGTTCGACTATGGCCTTAAGGGCCGCTATTAAGTTGGTGTTACTATTTCCCATTTCAGTTATACTTATATTGCACGCACCCATTCCTGCGGCTGGAGGAGGGACTCCGATGTGTGGAGGGACTCTGACACCAGTCTCGCTCGGGGTGAGCGGCGTGCCTCTGCTCTTAGACCTGCGTGAAATCGTTGTATCGTGCAGACTGTAAGCTCTGGAGGGTGCCATTGTATTGTTTCTGTCCCCCGGAGGACGGGATCGTTGGGGATCGACATCTCTGATGCAGAGGATGGTGAGCGCCACCTTGAGGACCGCGACCTGTGACCCCTCCTGTGGGATGCCGATCTCCACTTTGCTTGTGACGACCGCTTCCTTCGCCGGTGACTTGTGTGCGATGGCGTAGATCTGTCGTCGGAGGAACTACAGCGAGTTCACCTAGAGTGAGTACGCCTGGAGTCTCTGTGTCCCTAAGGGTGTATGGGGGGTTCTGCGCAGTTTACATGTGTCCCGCCGGGACATGTCGGTGCTATTTGTGGCCAGGGCGATGCTATAACGGAGTCAAGCACGTGCGTCGCTGCGCTATTATAGGGGTATATGGGGGAGGCGAGGATGGTCGCTGAAGTGTTTAGGCTCCGCATCGTGTCCATCAGGAGGGTATTGATACTGTGACTGGGCGCTGGATGGGCTGCGGTGATTACAGGGGCCGCAATGTCCCCAGGATGTGTAGTGTCACGTGTTCTGTTTTGGGAACTTTTTCTTTTATTTTTAATAGGAGTTTTTCTGTGGGGGATTGTTTGGGGGGGAAGCAGAGCACAGCCCCCGGCAGAGGATTCCTGTCCGGAGCTCTGCTCTGCCACAGCCCCTGCTGTGTGTTGAGGGGGCGGGGAATGGTTACTAAGTGGCCCGCAGATTCTTCTGTGAGGCTTCGGGGTGCTGTGCCTAAAGCGCTCTGGAGGACGGGAGTGCCTGCTGGACCTCCGCCCTCCAGGGCGCTCCTCGGCAGGATGCGGGACAGGAGTGTTAATGGGGGTGGGGAACAACAGGCTGTGTGCTGTCTCCAGCGCCGGTGGCAGGCAGGAGACCTGAATCCCCTCTGTGCCCGCCGCCGACATGGAAGACAGCCCGCACTCATTTATTAGTGCAGAGGAGCCCTGCGCCCGCAGTAAGTGAGGCGCAGGGTCCACCGCCGCACTAGCTTCAGCTTCCTGCTCCTCCCCGCAGCATTCTGAACTGGGGGGCGTGACCTGTGGGGTCACGTGGGGCGGACATGCGCCCTGTACATGCACATCGAGCGCTTCCTGCCCTCCAGCTCCGCCTCCCCCAACATGCCTCTCCAGCCTAGTGGAGTCACGCGCCCGCTTCCCTGCTCCGGCGCGCGACCGCAGAGAGGAACCCCCCAACCCCACGCCGGCGCGCGCCCGCCGCCCTGCTGTCGCTGCGCGCCCTTCCCCACTGGCGTGCGGCCACCGGACCGCCACGGCTGCCCGCTTCCCCGAGTCAGCGAGCGCCCTCAGCACTACCGCAGCTGCCTACCGCCCCGGGTTGAGTGGCCCGATGAACACTGTAAAGTTGTGCGGATGCGGCGATCGGGTGAGGAAGGGGATCGGGACCAAGCCGCGGAAGTAATGCAGCCCCCCGTTCCAGATGACCCGACCGCCGTGGAGGGGACCGTTGTACCGTGGGCAATTGGAGTGGGTGAGTAGGCCCAAGTGGTGAGGGGACTGGGACTGGGGAATATGATGTTCCCATAAGGGGTTGAGGGCCAGGGGCAGGGTGATCTGGGGATTTAGAGCTGGGGCCAGGGGGATGAGCGCTGAGCCCCGACATGAGAGCCTGTAACCAGCGCTCGCCCCCCTGTGCAAACCCAGCCTGGAGGGCCCCAGCAATCTGACCTGATCCTGAAATCTCCATGACGTTCGACTCCGGGACCAGCAAAGAAAGGAAGTAACGTGGGATGTCCCGGTGTTTATGTATCCATGGGATGGCTTGTAGCAGCCGTCCCTTTCGCTTCATTGGATCCTTCTGGGGGCTTCAGGATCACTGGTCAGTAAGGGGCAGCGAAGGGGGGGGTCACCAATCGCCATGGCCCGGGGAGGGGCCACCACAGTCAGTGACTCCCTCCTTATTTAGTATGGAGTCTACCATTATGTCATCAAGATGGGTTTGTTGTGATCTACATGCCAGATGAGTAAAAATGGGAGCATTAGTCAACCCAAATGCCATCACAAGGTTTTCATAGTGCCCCTCAGGAGTATTGAAGGCCATCTTCCACTCATCTCCTCAATGTGAATGAGATTATAAGCCCCCCTGAGGTCTAGTTTAATCAAATTGTAGGAGCCAAATGGTTTTCTAAAGAGGTCTGGGATGAGAGGGAGAGGATATGCATCCCAGACCGTGATCTGATTAAACTCACAAAAATCAAGGCAGGGGCGCAACCCCTAGTCTTTTTTTTTTTTTGACAAAGAAAAACCCCACTGCAACGGGAGATGAAGAACGTCTTATATGGCCCTTTGGTAGACTTTCAGTGATCTAGTTTTTCATGGCCTGCCTCTCTGAACCAGAGATATTATATAACCTGCTTTTTTGGCAGCTTGGCCCCAGGAATAATATTACCGACGCAATCATAAGGATGATGGGGTGGAAGTTCTTGACACCCCTGTTCAGAAAACACATTCCTGAAATCAGACCCACCATGGCTATCCGAGTGACCAAGCAGTGTTCTTGGCAATACTCGCTCCATTTTACCACCTCCCGAGTCTGCCAGTCTACGGCTAAGTGCCCACGATGCAGAAATGCTCTGGATTTTTCCTGAGCGTTTCTGCATCTCCCTGGCAGAAAAAATGCATGCGGATTTTACATGCGGATTGTACATGCGGATTGTACATGCGGATTGTACATGCGTTTTTCCTGCCAGGGACAAGCGTAAGTGAAGCGTTTTTTCACATGCATTTCCGCATGCGGGTTGTCAAGCGGTTTCCAAGCGATTTTAGCATCACTTGGAAAGTGCTTGACAACTTGGTCACACTATATAAATCCATGCAACCGGCATGGATTTATATAGTGTGACCAAGTTAATAGTTGAAGAAAAAAGATTAAAAATGGTAAAAAAAAAACAAAAAACAAAAACATTTTACTTACCTTCTGATGGCCCCTGGTCTCTTGTACGGCTCACGGTGGTGTGAAAGGACCTTCCATGACGTCATTTAGTCATGTGACAGGTCACGCGACCGCCGACGAGCCGTACAAGAGACTCGACTCAGCGGAGAAAAGACCGGGGGCCATCACAAGGTAAGTATAATGTATTTTTTTCTTGTCTTTTTTTTTTTTTTTTTTTTTTTTACAGGTACCATGGTACCCGGGTCTGGAGGAGAGTCTCCTCTTCTCCAGACCCGGGTACCATCCGCACGTTGAATCGCTTAATATCCGCATGTGCACATGTAGTCATGCGGATATTAAGTGATTCAATGCAAGTCAATGGAGGTAAAACGTCGCGATTACGCAAAATAACTGGTAGTGCTGCGGATTTTTCCGCACTGATAATGCGCAGCGGAAATTTCCGCAGCATGTGCACAGCACATGCGGATTATCATTGGGGAACATTGCAGACCTTCTACCAAGCGTTTAAGCGTTTCTGCAATGGAATTGCCGCTGCGGAAACGCTTAAAAGATAAAGTGGGCACACAACCTACCACAGGATTGTGCAGCGTAAACCAAGGTAGTCTAAGGACCACAGGAGAGGGCAAGCCCTCTAGCACATAACAGTCAATAAATTTTGAGTGCAAGGCCCCTACCTGCAGATGTAGCACACGAGCGATAAGAGTAAAATACCCCTAGCTCAAGGGTGCAGAGTCAATGGCGATTATGGGTGTTGAGCCAGAAAATTTATGAGGTTTGAGGTCCTGATCGAACCTAGCGTCGATCAAAATAAACCCCGCCCCACTGTCCAGAAAGGCAGAAATTACCACCATACTTTTGCCAAGATGGATCTTGGACGGTAAAAAAAAAAAAATTGTGACCTACCCACAGAGGAAATAAGTACACCCCCGAGTTGCCAATTCACCCCGCAACTCGGGCGCCTTAGTTTTCTGGTGGGTGTTTAGGAATTTAGGAAAGACACACACACACACACACACTCCCCCTTTCCGCCAAACTACAGTTGGACCAACAGAACAAGTCGCCACACCCAACAGCATGGGTTCCTCAGTTAACTCAAACCTAGGGGCCCTTGACCCCAGGCCCCCTGCAAATTGGAGTGTCTCCTTATGTCTCTGGCAATGACAGCGGTTAACACACAAACGCCTCTTCAAAACAACCAACACCTCTGACTCCAGAACTAGGCAGCATAAATCTAACACTGGCAATCCAAGATTGCCAGAGGCGAGTATATATAGGAGAGGCGAGAGGCCAACACTGAACAGCTGAGACCATCAATGCTGGAAAGCTCTAGCAGCTCTCAACTGAACAGATTAACCTTTGCACTGCTAGCAGAAACCTTCACGGTTTAATATGATAGTGAATGTTATGCACACGCCCGGGCTGAGCGGCGTGTGCGTGTGATTGTAGTGATTCCACTGGACCGTGCCGGAGAGTGAATGCCTGGAGGGGCGTAACTAGGTATTCACCCGATCCGACCAGGGTCGCACGACGGCATACGACGCCAGTGCACCAAGGAGGAACCGAGCAGAGGGACCAGGTGCTACTCCAGGACAGACCCCGGACACGGCTGTTGACCCACACAGGCGAATACAGGAACAGACTGGTAGGCTGGCACACAGACTGGTGGGTATAGGCAGGCACGACTGGTATGCAGGCAGGCGGGTATGCAGGCAGGCGGGTACAGGCAAGCACAGCTAGAGTGCAGACAGGGAGGCACTAGCAGGTAGGAACACAGGCGGGATAGGACCCAGTACACACTGGGACTCAGGAACAATACAGGCAGAGGGGTACAGGCAAGCACAGCTAGAGTGCAGACAGGGAGGCACTAGCAGGTAGGGACACTGGCGGGATAGGACCCAGTACACACTGGGACTCAGGAACAGAACCACAGATGTGGCGGACAAACACAGCAGAGTGAGGCCGCCCAGAGAGGTGAGCGAGAACAGGGCAGGACAAGGCCGCCTGGAGCGGTGAGCAAGAGTAGAGCAGGACAAGGCCGCCAGGAGCGGTGAACAAAGGATCAGAGCTGAGCGAGACTGCTGGAGCAGTGAGCAAGAGTAAAGCAGGACGAGGCCGCCTGGAGCGGTGAGCAAGAGTGGAGCGAGATTGCCGGAGCAGCGAGCAAAAGGGTCAGAGCGGAGCAAGGCTGCCGGAGCAGCGAGCAAAGGAGTCAGAGCAGGCTAGAACCGCCGGAGCGGTAAGCAAAGGAGTCAGAGCAGACTAGAACCGCCGGAGCGGTGAGCAAAGGAGTCAGAGCAGACTAGAACCGCCAGAGCGGTGAGCAAAGGAGTCAGAGCAGACTAGAACCGCCGGAGCGGTGAGCAAAGGAGTCAGAGCAGGCTAGAACCGCCGGAGCAGTGAGCAAAGGAGTCAGAGCAGGCAAGGCTGAGTAGGGGGGACAGGGCTCTGTTCACACGGAACAGACAGGAAGAGAAAGGCAGAGCCAGATACCCACAGGGTACTTGCAGTGAAGTAACGAGTGGACCACAAACTCACAAACGGGAGTACAGAGACAACAAACAGGAGTTAGGTACAAGTTCAGACTCTGCAGAAAAAGGAAGGGAACGGACATAGAGGCAAAACAGGTAAAAGATAGGAGAGAGTTCAGACTGGAACTGAGCGTACGGAGGAGACCGACACTGCAGCGGGATACAGGAGCGGGTCTGGGAATACGGCCCCCAGAGAGGCGGGACGAACAGGCAAGGAGCGTGTTCAGACAGGACAGACAAGATACAGGAGCGGGTCTAGGTAATCGGCCCCTAGAAGGCGGGAGGAACAGGCTAGGAGCGTGTTCAGACAGGACAGACAAGATACAGGAGCGGGTCTAGGTAATCGGCCCCTAGAAGGCGGGAGGAACAGGCTAGGAGCGTGTTCAGACAGGACAGACAAGATACAGGAGCGGGTCTAGGTAATCAGCCCCTAGAAGGCAGGAGGAACAGGCTAGGAGCGTGTTCAGACAGGCCTGGAAATACAGCCTCCAGGATAGGCAGACAAGAGAACACAGAACGGGACCTGGCACCTTCAGAGTGCAAGCACACACTGAATGAAACACTATGCTCAGGCAGGGATAGATGGGAGCAGCTGAGCTATATACCAGGTGACAGACAGCAATAGGCTGAGGACGCACAAGGGGTGTGACCCACAGCAGGTACAAAAAGCAGGAAGTGATCGGGCGCCGCCCTTAAGCAGCAGAAACAGACACAAACAGACAGCATGGAGGGAAGCCAGAGAGACATTCTGGACTGGAGATCAAGTGCGCGCTCTTGCACAGTGGGAGATGGACCACCATGCAAGGACGCCGCCAGGTATGTTACAGTACCCCCCCCCTTACGCCCCCTCTTCTTCAGGCCTGCCAGAATCTCCCGCAGGGAATTCGAGGACCAGTCGTTCACTTCAAGGAGATCACTTCCACTGTCCACAGGAAAAACTGATCTCATCTGGTTAGCTAGGATGCTACCTCCTATCCAGCCATCCTCAGTAACAGACGAAATGGGTGGAGTACCAGGAACAGCACACAAGGAAGTCTCTCTCCACATATTTTCAGGTGGCACCCCAGAGGGTACAGGAGACAACTGGAAGTCCTTCACCGGGTTGGAGGGGGACAGAGACTTGGGGGTAATCTCTGATTCGAGGTACATCTTGTTAAGCTCACACGAAGAAATAGACGGGTTATCAGGTACATAATGAGGAAAAGTCACTGTCTCTTTGTTATCTGGTGGTACCCCGGAGGATTCAGGAAACAACTGGAGGTCCTCCGCCGGGTCAGAAGAGTGCAGAGGCTCAGAGAAAACATCTGCTTCAGAGTACACTAGGTCAGACTCACTGGACGAAGCAGGCGAGGTATCGGGTACCGAGTATAGGAAAGTCTCTGTCCATTCACCACCAGGTGGCAACCCGAAGGGTTCTGGAGACAACTGGCGGTCCTCCGCCTGGTCAGAGGGGTGTAGAGACTCACGGGTAACCTCTGCTTCAGAGTACACTAGGTCGGACTCACTGGACGAAGCAAGTGAGGTATCAGATCTAGGATATAGGAAAGTCTCTGTCCATTCACCACCAGGTGGCACCCAGAAGGGTTCTGGAGACAACTGGAGGTCCTCCGCCTGGTCGGAGGGGTGTAGAGACTCGGGAGTAACCACTGCTTCGGAGTACACTAGGTTGGACTCAGTGGACGAAGCGAGCGAGGTATCAGGTACAGAGTATAGGAGAGTCTCTGTCCTTTCGCTACCAGGTAGCACCCCGAAGGGTTCTGGAGACAACTGGAGGTCCTCCGCCTGGTCGGAGGGGTGTAGAGACTCGGGAGTAACCTCTGCTTCGGAGTACACTAGGTTGGACTCACTGGACGAAGCGAGCGAGGTATCAGGTACAGAGTATAGGAGAGTCTCTGTCCTTTCGCTACCAGGTAGCACCCCGAAGGGTTCAGGAGACAACTGGAGGTCCTCCGCCTGGTCGGAGGGGTGTAGAGACTCGGGGGTAACTACCACTTTGGGGTACCCATTGTCAGGCTCACAGGACGAAGCGGACAAAGTATCGAGTACCGGGTGTAGAGAAGTCTCTCTCCATTTGTCATCGAGCAGTATCCCGGAGGATTCAGGAGGCAACAGGGGGTCCTCCACCAGGTAGTAGAGGTGCACAGACTCTGAGGTAACCACAGCTTTGGAGCATCCTTGGACATGCACACCGGTTAAAGTGGGTGAAGCATCTGATGCCGGGTGCAGGAAGTTCTCCTGTGTGGAGTCTGGATGGGCAGAAGTCTCTTCGGGCAGGAGAACTGGTGCACTACCCATGCACATTACCCGTTGGGGCTTCTCCGGGATACAGGGAGATGAAGCTTCAGTAGGGACTTCAAGGTTGGGGTCAGGAGGTCTCAGGGAGGACAGACCCTGGCGTGACGGCTTGCCTCTACGCCTAGCACGTCTGGACTGCCTCTTGAGGTTGGGAGAAGTATTCCGGAAAGCGTAGTCACCCTGTGAGGATTCTGGGTGGGCAGTAGTCTCATTGGGCTGGAGGACTATTGCGCTACCCACACACATTACCCGTCGGGGCTGCTCCGGGATATTGGGAAGTGAAGCTTCAGCAGGGGCTTCAGGGTTAGGGTCCTCGAAGACCATACGAAAGGCCACCAGGAAGGCCTGCAGGTCAAGGACGACAGGATCCCATGCTTCCCATAGGGGGGTGACCCATTTCAAGGCATCACCCGCTAGGTAGTCAATCATAAAGGCCACTTTAGCCCAATCGGAAGGAAAATAGAGAGGGTAGGCCTTAAAGTGTAGCATGCATTGCTCCACAAATGCACGACACTGTCTTGGATCCCCATAGTAACGTGGCGGATCCACAGGAACGAGAGCTGATAGATCCATCTGGACGGTTCGTAATTCGCCTGGAACTCAGCTAAGGAGAAAAAAAAAAAGTATTTATTTATTTTAATGCATGTACTCGCTGGAAAACTTCTCAGAGAGCGAAGGCCGTGGGGCTCAACGGGAACCATGGCCTGAGCATGCTGTTATGCACACGCCCGGGCTGAGCGGCGTGTGCGTGTGATTGTAGTGATTCCACTGGACCGTGCCGGAGAGTGAATGCCTGGAGGGGCGTAACTAGGTATTCACCCGATCCGACCAGGGTCGCACGACGGCATACGACGCCAGTGCACCAAGGAGGAACCGAGCAGAGGGACCAGGTGCTACTCCAGGACAGACCCCGGACACGGCTGTTGACCCACACAGGCGAATACAGGAACAGATTGGTAGGCTGGCACACAGACTGGTGGGTATAGGCAGGCACGACTGGTATGCAGGCAGGCGGGTATGCAGGCAGGCGGGTACAGGCAAGCACAGCTAGAGTGCAGACAGGGAGGCACTAGCAGGTAGGAACACAGGCGGGATAGGACCCAGTACACACTGGGACTCAGGAACAATACAGGCAGAGGGGTACAGGCAAGCACAGCTAGAGTGCAGACAGGGAGGCACTAGCAGGTAGGGACACTGGCGGGATAGGACCCAGTACACACTGGGACTCAGGAACAGAACCACAGATGTGGCGGACAAACACAGCAGAGTGAGGCCGCCCAGAGAGGTGAGCGAGAACAGGGCAGGACAAGGCCGCCTGGAGCGGTGAGCAAGAGTAGAGCAGGACAAGGCCGCCAGGAGCGGTGAACAAAGGATCAGAGCTGAGCGAGACTGCTGGAGCAGTGAGCAAGAGTAAAGCAGGACGAGGCCGCCTGGAGCGGTGAGCAAGAGTGGAGCGAGACTGCCGGAGCAGCGAGCAAAAGGGTCAGAGCGGAGCAAGGCTGCCGGAGCAGCGAGCAAAGGAGTCAGAGCAGGCTAGAACCGCCGGAGCGGTAAGCAAAGGAGTCAGAGCAGACTAGAACCGCCGGAGCGGTAAGCAAAGGAGTCAGAGCAGACTAGAACCGCCGGAGCGGTGAGCAAAGGAGTCAGAGCAGACTAGAACGGCCGGAGCGGTGATTAAAGGAGTCAGAGCAGACTAGAACCGCCGGAGCGGTGAGCAAAGGAGTCAGAGCAGGCTAGAACCGCCGGAGCAGTGAGCAAAGGAGTCAGAGCAGGCAAGGCTGAGTAGGGGGGACAGGGCTCTGTTCACACGGAACAGACAGGAAGAGAAAGGCAGAGCCAGATACCCACAGGGTACTTGCAGTGAAGTAACGAGTGGACCACAAACTCACAAACGGGAGTACAGAGACAACAAACAGGAGTTAGGTACAAGTTCAGACTCTGCAGAAAAAGGAAGGGAACGGACATAGAGGCAAAACAGGTAAAAGATAGGAGAGAGTTCAGACTGGAACTGAGCGTACGGAGGAGACCGACACTGCAGCGGGATACAGGAGCGGGTCTGGGAATACGGCCCCCAGAGAGGCGGGACGAACAGGCAAGGAGCGTGTTCAGACAGGACAGACAAGATACAGGAGCGGGTCTAGGTAATCGGCCCCTAGAAGGCGGGAGGAACAGGCTAGGAGCGTGTTCAGACAGGACAGACAAGATACAGGAGCGGGTCTAGGTAATCGGCCCCTAGAAGGCGGGAGGAACAGGCTAGGAGCGTGTTCAGACAGGACAGACAAGATACAGGAGCAGGTCTAGGTAATCAGCCCCTAGAAGGCAGGAGGGACAGGCTAGGAGCGTGTTCAGATAGGCCTGGAAATACAGCCTCCAGGATAGGCAGACAAGAGAACACAGAACGGGACCTGGCACCTTCAGAGTGCAAGCACACACTGAATGAAACACTATGCTCAGGCAGGGATAGATGGGAGCAGCTGAGCTATATACCAGGTGACAGACAGCAATAGGCTGAGGACGCACAAGGGGTGTGACCCACAGCAGGTACAAAAAGCAGGAAGTGATCGGGCGCCGCCCTTAAGCAGCAGAAACAGACACAAACAGACAGCATGGAGGGAAGCCAGAGAGACATTCTGGACTGGAGATCAAGTGCGCGCTCTTGCACAGTGGGAGATGGACCACCATGCAAGGACGCCGCCAGGTATGTTACAGTGAAGTGCTTCTAATCAGTGCAGGAGCTCAGACGCCGCAGTCTTCTGGCCCCTCTAGTTACGGTAAACCCGTGGTTCCTGGATTCCAGCGATGTGTCACTTACTGAGCTGCTTGATGCAGTGTTGATAAATTCCCTTTATTAGCTGCAGATGTCCTGCCTATGCACAGGGTACACAGAAAGCTGTCAATCAGTGGTGCGGGTGGGGCTATATATAGAGCTCATGAATGTGGAGGACTACATGGTAGCAGGTTTACTAGTCCTTGAGTGATAAAACTAAAACAAGCAGCCAGTTATTGACACATGGCTGGAATCAGAGTCTCTGTCTTTATATAATCAGAATCTAATAAGAGTATAGATGCAAGTGTACAATAAATCTGGAAGAATAAAGAAGTAATCAGTATATCATAAATTATATCTACCCTACAGGTAGCATATGCATTATAATTACATACAACGTCACTAAGGAAAAGTACCTCATTTGCGTCGACCACCAATAATACACCTTGGCAAGCAGAAAGGGACCTTGAAACTTCGTAGCTAAAATCAACATGACCCTACAAAAGTACAAAAACGTTAAAAGGGAAAACATGTTGGACAAATATGGATTGATGGATACAAGGCGCATTCTTAAATAACCATGTATAAATGTGAGGGGAGTCATTTCGTATGTAGATGGACAAAGAATGCTGAGCGTTGGAAACATGTTGCTATGTTGCATAAATTTTTCACTTGAACCTTGTGGATTAATGGACTTTTAAAGATGAAATAATAAAGATGGATTTTATGGAGCTGGAGTTCCTTTTCTTTTTCCTGTGATTTACTCACGTGTGGCCACACGATCTCCAGGCTTCAGCACGCCGAGAGCCGCTGTGGGTGAGCTGGTGGTTTTTTTTCTATAGCATTCTTAAATAGGCTGTGCCAAGATTGCAACTTTTTGGCTATTCTGTGGGGGGTTGACAAGCGGGACCTCCAATGATCAGAAGAACAGATGTCTCACATCCCCTTTTTTAATGGAGTGGTGCCATTGTCTATGGGACTGATGGAGATAGCTGAGCTCTGAATTCGGCCATCTCCGGCAGCCCATTACACTTTGAGTGGAGCAGCAGTGCACACGCTCATCGGCCAATCCATTGGCGTAATATGGCTCGTGCACCTGATTTCCTGTGATTGGGGTCCCAGAGATGGGTCCCCCAGCTATTAGCAAGCAATCTGTTCTGTAGAAAAGTGATAAGTTGTAATCTGAGAGCAAACTCTTTCAATTTTAAAATATTGGATAGCTCTTATGGGCGTCTATAAAAAAAAAAAAAACAGTGTTAAATCTACAGGGTCGGCCATTTATATGGATACACCTAAATTAAATGGGAATGGTTGGTGATATCAACCTGAAACAACGGATACTGGAAGCCTGTGCTAGCATTTCTCCTGCGGTGTTGCTATCAGTGTGTCAAGAGTGGGAGAAGAGGGTTGCATTGACAATCCAACACCATGGGCAGCACTTTGAACACATTTTATAAGTGGTTATAAACTTGTACAAAACTCATGAAAGAATAAAGTTACGTTAAAACAAAGCACACCATTGTTTTCCTTATGAAATTCTCAATAAGTTTGATGTGTCACATGACCCTCTTCCCCTTGAAAAAATAAAGTTGGATCCAAAATGGCCGCCATGGTCACCACCCATCTGGAAAAGTTTTCCCCCTCCCATATACCAATGTGCCACAAACAGGAAGATGATATCACCAACCATTCCCATTTAATTTAGGTGTATCCATATAAATGGCCCACCCTGTAAAATAATAAATTATTATTACTATTATTATTATTATTGCAGCTGCTGCATTTTGTATAACTCATTCAGTATGTGAACATCTGCAACAAGAGCACAGAGAAACAAATCAAGAAGAAACGTCACACTCACCGGAGTGTGGATCAGGCTCAGGAGATACTTCTTTCCCTCCTAAGTGTAAAACAGAGACGCAGTCTGGGCCTTCACCGTAATCCGGGCTCCCTCTCCACCTGCAGCTTGTCCAGAACTTGCTTATTGGAGGCGGCTTTTGGAATACACCCTGAGGGAAGGCGCGAGACCCCAGAATCCACACTGTTAGCTCGTGGTGGCAGTGTCCCCCTCCATACTAGTCTGTCAAGGTTAGCTTGTTTCTGTGTTTTATATATGTATTTTATGTGTGTAAACCCTCTTCATGTGTACAGCAGCCTGGAATGAACGCTGCTTAAAAAATAAATAATAGAGTAAGGCCTCATTCAGACCACAGTGATTTCTCTTGTAGGTAAAAAAAAAAAAAAAGACCGATTTTCATCAGCTTTGTTTTGCATCCGAGAAGTTCTAAACTTTGATTTGGATCAAAATCCGACAGGTCAACGTGTTTCGGTGAAAAATACGCGATCCGCAGAAATATGTGAACAGCCCTAGACTATAATAGATATGAGTTCTGTGAAAAACAAGGATCGAGCTCGTACGAGATCCAACATTTCATTCTAGAAATCTACATAAATAATTAATAACGTGCCAAATTGCTTTTTTTTGTGTATGTTTTGCGTGTACGGAGGGAAAGTTCCCAGTGCTAGTGTCTATGGTGCTCCATTAGGCTAGGGCTACCTTGTGACTGTGTGTGGCGCTACTGATTGAGCAATAGCTCCAGTTCAAAGCAATACACTAATTTTAAAAGGAAATCTGTTTGACCTCAGATGTGGGCATGCAGGCCTTTGAAATGTAAATCTAAACCAATGGACACTTTTATATCTTCTACCTGTTGCTGCACTCCTAAGTAATTAGAATTTTGGTTCACATGCAAATGAGGAGTTAAGTCTCTGTCTCCTGAGATTATCTCCCACAGCAAGCATCCGTTCTCTTTAGGCTACGTTCCCTTCACTTTTGATGAGTTTTCAATGTTGCAGATTTTCTACAGCATTCCTGCACCTATTAAGTAAAATAGGTTACTTGTTTTTTTTTTCTTTAAATCTGTAACATCAAAAGCTCACTGAAAGCTCGTGGTGGGAACTTAGCCTCAGTGTCAATGATAGCTCACAGTTTTTGGGGACGTCAGGCACCAAGCAAGGAAAATCAGAAAGTAAGCTATCAATCAAGATAAAGAGGCTGGTGCTGGGCAGGGAAGCAACCTTGGAAGGCTGAGGCTCGGTAAGTGCTCCGTTACACCCAGAGCACTCAGAAATGCAGCATCAGATAAAAGATATAGAGGTGTCTATGGATTTAGCTTTCCAAATCCTGCATGGTCATGAAAGGGAATTGGAGGGAGGGGTATATCTGATGGATTCCCTTAAATTATTAAATGGCAATTGCAGTTCACATAGTTGCATACTAGCTAATCATTAGCGCTACAAAAATTTGCACTTCAAGCACCAGTAAAAAAGATTCCTTAGAGGTATCTGGTCACTATTAGTGATGATCGAGTGTGTTCTATCAACCCCTCTGGCGAGCACGCTCGGGTGCTCGCTGAGTATTTTGGCATGCTCGGCCTTTCTTTTAATGTCGCCGTGCCTGCAAGTGTCACGGCTGTTAGACAGCGTGCTCGCCGAAGGGGTTCATAGAACACGCTCGATCATCACTAGTCACTATACATGAGTATACCATAAAAAATAACATATTATATAGTGAATAACACAGACACTATTCAATACAGCAGGGTTGAGGTGTATTTTGTGGTACAAAATTACAGTATTTTTGAATGACACCATTCACTTTACTGTGCAAGATATAGAAAAAAGGGTAATGAACTCCAAATAAAGTGAAATGGTGCAGAAGAGAAAAAAACAAAAACATTTCACTGCTTTTAAAAAATTCTAAACTTTGCAAACAAATTGTTTGGCTCATGTTTCAATTTTCTAAGACCGTTTTTAATACTTACCATTTTGGGGTACAACTTTTTGATTGCTCCATCAAATGAATAGTCATAAGTTACTTACCGGTAACGGGATTTTTCAGAGACCATGACAGCACCACGAGAGAGGGGATCCGCCCACCAAGGAGAGGAAATCTACAGGCTTAAAAGGGCGCCGCCTCCCGCCTCAGTTTGGATTACAGAGCACTGAGAGGACCGCCAGGTTAATGAACACAGCAAACAACCACAAAGTTGCCATACCACACGACACCTATTGAGTGTGAGATTATAATTTATAAAAGGGGAGTGCTCCCACAAACGTGAAGGGAGGGAATGTAAGGGTGCTGTCATGGTCTCCGAAAAATCCCAGTACCGGTAAGTAACTTAAGATTTTATCGGTCGACCATGACAGCACCACGAGAGAATTACAGGGATGAAGTAATCTATTGAAGGACCACAGCCTGGAACACTCTTCTCCCAAAGGTGAGGTCAGCCGATACTATATAGGTTAGATATGGGGGTGTCTATGGAATGTAGAGGGACAGGACTAGGTAGCAGCCTTACATATGTCTTCTAATCAAGACACCTGTCTTCTCAGCCCAGGAGGTCACCACAGCCCGGGTGGACTGAGCCTTCAACCCTCCTGGCACTTCCTTGCCGCTAGATGTATATGCTAGAGAAATGGCCTCCCTATTCCATCTAGCTATGGTGGACTTTGTGACATTAGACCGTTTTCTAGCCCCTTGGTAGGATATAAACAACGAGTTATCTTTCCTAAAGCTTCTGGTAACTGAAAGGTACCTAACCACACATCTCCTCACGTCTAACGTATGTAACTCCGCCTCTTTCTGGTTACTAGGATTTGGACAAAAGGAGGGTAGGAGGACTTCCTGAAGTCTGTGGAAACGAGTGGCTACCTTAGGGAGAGAGAGAGTGATTTTTAGACTAGATCCTGCCTATCATCCAGAATTTGAGTAAACGGCGAGGCCATAGACAGGGCCTGGTTGTCACTAATGCTCCTGGCTGAGGTTAAAGCTATTAACAAAGCGGTCTTAAGGGAGAGGGAGTTAAGGGTTGCTGACTATTAGCTCAAACGGCGAGCTAGTCAAGGCCTTTAGAACCAAATTTAAATCCCAGGGAACCAAGCTGCTTTTAATAATAGGTCTAGATCTAAAAGCTGCCTTAATGAACCGAGAAACCCAGTAGTTACCCGCTAGATCACAGCTATATAGGGAACCCAAGGCAGAAACCTGAACTTTAAGGGTGCTGGTGGATAACCCTAGTTCAAGACCTTTTTGTAAAAACGCCAAGATTTTTCCTATTGGCGCCTTCCCCTCCCCCATCAACCCCAGGTTTTCAGCTGTGCATCAGGATGGTTACTAGACCTTGGGAAAAACGTTTCCGATTTAGCAGTGTCTTTTCAAGTTCCACACCGTCAAGTGGAGGCCAGTTGCTTGAGGAAATACGGAATCTCTGGAAGAACCCAAGGATCGGAGATGGACATGCTCCTCAGGCATGAGAACCAGGGCCTCCTGGGCCAAAAGGCTGCGATCAGCAGAACCCTGGCCTTGTCCTCCCTGATCTTTCTTATGACTATGAGAAGAAGAGCCAACCAGGGGGAGGCATACGCCAGGCTGAAATCCCAACGTATCAGGAGAGCATCCACAGCTAGGGGATTTAGGGAACACAAGATCTTTGTCTTCCGATTTAGTTTTGTGGCAAACAGATCTACCTGACCGGAGGGCCCCCCACCCCCCCATCTTCGGCTATTTGGGTAAAAATTCCTTGATTTAGTTCCCATTCCCCTTGCATCAGAGGATAGCAGCTTAGGAAATCTGTTCTGGTGTTTTCTTTTTCCCTTATATGGAGGGCCATCAGGGAAAGGAGGTGACTTTCTGTAATCTGGAAGAGATGATCTGTCACTCATCAGCAATCTTGACCATGTGTCCCCCTGGTGGTTCACATATGCTATCGCAACTAGATTTTCCAAGAGGATCTTTACATTCTGGCCCTGAAGGAAAGGTAAGAAATTATTCACCGCCTTGTCTACCGCCAGAAGTTCTTTTGCATTGGAGGAGAGACCCTTTTCGATATCTGACCAGGTCCCCTGGGCTCCCCACCCTCTGGGACTCGCATCTGTGGTAATTGTGCTAGTGACCCCAAGTACCCAGGGAACCCCTCGAGATTGGTGGCAGGATGAGCCTAACCTCTATAAAGATTTTACTGACCGGGGTGATAAGGACTAGAGATGAGCGGTGTTCGACTAGAACTGTTCGCCAATCTCAAATTCGAGCTGTTTTGGGCGGTGTTCGAGTCGTTCAAAGAACGCGAACGATTTGCAAAAAATTCGGCTGTTCGAGGTTATGTTCGATAACTGTTCATGCACCAAAAGCGTGTCCTGCATGTCTGGTGCTATTTAGAGCACCAATCATGCAGGGATTGTCTGCCACTCACTGTAATGCCACAGCCATGGTGGTTGTGGCATTACAGTGGTTGCCCAAATTGATGGGAACAGTGCCAACAGTGAAACATGAAAAGCCGGCAATTCAGCAGCGGCATACACCGGTACCCGACAATTTAGAACCGAAAGAATAAAGCATCACACATAGATTAGATAGAAACATGTCAGTCACATATATAAGAAGTACAGTGACAGTGTTGGTTACTGTACTTGTCATTTAGTGTTAAAGGATTTATTAAAAAAAATATTGGTGTTTTCATGCACCGTCTCTTTAAAAAAGCCGGCCGGCAATTCAGCAGCGGTACCCGACAATTTATAACAGAAAGAATAGAGCATCACACATAGATTAGATAGATAGAAACATGTCAGTCACATATATATGAAGAACAGTGACAGTGTTGAGTACTGTACTTGTCATTTAGTGTCAAAATAAAGGATTT
The DNA here is from genome assembly GCF_046119375.1 of Phyllobates terribilis. Taxonomy (NCBI): domain Eukaryota; kingdom Metazoa; phylum Chordata; class Amphibia; order Anura; family Dendrobatidae; genus Phyllobates; species Phyllobates terribilis. The sequence goes on along the minus strand of NW_027362944.1, from coordinate 3,270,987 downwards.
ATTAAAAAAAAAATTGGCGTGGAGTTCCCCATAATTTTAGTCACTAGCGGTGGTTAAGCAGACGGCTGGGGCAGATGTTTGAAGCCTGGGAAGGGGGTAATACCCATGGAGCTTCCCAGGCTACTAATATCAGCCCCCAGCTGAATACCTAGCCTTTACTAGCTATTAAAATGGGGGACCCCCTAAAAAATGACGTGGGGTCCCCCCTATTTTAATAGCTAGCAAAGGCTAGGCAGACAGCTGGGGGCTGATATTAATAGCCCAGGAAGGGTGCCATGAATATTGGCCCCCTCCCAGGCTAGAGACAACAGCCGTCAGCCTCCCCAGAAATGGCGCATCCATAGGATGCGCCAATCCTGGCACTTAGCCTCGCTCTTCCCACTGCCCTGTAGCGGTAGCAGTGGGGTAATAGGGTTGGGGTTGATGTCAGCTTATAATGCCAGCTGACATCAAGCCCAGGTTAGTAATGGAGAGGCGTCTATAAGACACCCCCATTACTAACCCCATAGTCAAAGTTACAAAAAGACACAAACACCCAGAATAAAGTCCTTTAATTGAAATAAACACACAATTCTTTATTGTTCTAAATGAAACCATACTTACCATCATGCCCATTCCAGCTGAAGCCAACGATCTCCTGCAATAAAAGTAAAATAATAAAGCAACATCATCCTTACCTTTCCATGGTTCCCACGACAGCTTCAGCTCTGCTACATTCACATGATAGGCTGGACCGCAGTAGAACGCTGCCATCCAGCTTGCCATGCGGCAGACACTAAGAAGCGCAGGCATGCTTGCGCTCCTCAGTGTCTGGCTGTGACGGCATCCAGATGAGCCCAGTTCATGTCCAATGAACTCAGCTCACCTCATGCACGTCACTGACAGCGTGGGAAAATTCTCCTGCGCATGCGGTGAGTGCAGGAGTATTTTCCCACGCTGTCAGTGACGTGCATGAGGTGAGCTCATGTCCAAAGAACTCAGCTCACCTCATGCACGTCACTGACAGCGTGGGAAAAGTCTCAGCGCTCAGCGCTTGAGCAGGAGAATTCTCCCACGCTGGGATGGCATTGAGGTGACAGGCTGGATCACAGGTGAGTGCTGCCATCCAGCATGCCATCCTTCATAGACACTGCAGAGCGCAGGCATGCTTGCGCTCTGCAGTGTCTCTGAAGTACAGTAACCAACACTATCACTGTACTTATATATGTGACTGACATGTTTCTATCTATCTAATCTATGTGTGATGCTCTATTCTTTCTGTTATAAATTGTCGGGTACCGCTGTTGAATTGTCGGCCGGCTTTTTTAAAGAGACGGTGCATGAAAACACTAATATTTTTTTTTAATAAATCCTTTAACACTAAATGACAAGTACAGTAACCAACACTGTCACTGTACTTCTTATATATGTGACTGACATGTTTCTATCTATCTAATCTATGTGTGATGCTCTATTCCTTCTTGTCTAAATTGTTGGGTACCGGTGTATGCCGCTGCTGAATAGCCGGCCGGCTTTTTTTTTTTTAAAAGAGAGTGTCTTCTGAGCAGTTTGTCAGCTTTTGGACACCTTTGAAGGTGTTTTCTATGTGTTTCTATGTGTTTTTGTTTGCCTGCCATTGGTTTTAACGGTGTTCGACGAACAGTTCCACGAACATCCCGGTGTTCGACGAACCGAACCCAAACACTACGGGGTTGGCTCAACACTAATAAGGACATCTTCCCTTCCAAGCGCCCCTTAAGAGAAACTACATTATGTAGCAGATCCCACTGTAAAACCCTGGAATGGTATTGTGCTCACAGAACCCACGATATCAGGGTACCCAACAGGTACATTGCACCTCCAAGGGACATGACCGAATTTGCTATGGCTTTCTTCACCGGGCCCCTCATTTATCGTATTTTAGCTTCCGGGAGGTAGCATTCTTGAGATTCGCAATCCCCAAAAACTGCTGAACTGTCGAGTAATCTGGATCGTGTGCTCGCGATTCTGGACGAAATCCGTGACACAGTGACGGCAGGGTGAGATATTGCGTGATCACCACGGTGCCGTCTCTGAGGAATCCCTGACGCTGCGCATTAAAAAGAATATTGCACAGTGACAAGATCCTGCTGAGCCACTGAGAGTTAGAATTGACAACCGAAACATGCGCAGAGTAGCAGGGACTAGCCCAGCCCCTGAAACAGGCATCACTGATGACGCTTCATTCAGGGTGGGGAAAGAGGCAGCAGCAGTGACCGCAGCCTCTGCTCCCTGATCACGTCCGTCTTCATATCCCAGGATGCACTGGGGATTTTCAAACTAAATGTTATCAAACAGGAAGTTGGTAAAAAAAAAACAAAATATATACACACATACAAACACACCCCAGTTAGATAAATTTAGATTAACTTCTAATTAAAGTATATTAGAAAAGCAATTACCATATTTTTTGGACTATAAGACGCACCGGACCATAAGACGCACCTAGGTTTTAGAGGAGGAAAATAAAAAAAAAATTAAGCAAAAAATTGTTCATGATGCACTTTTAAGGGGGAGGGGGGTCTTCTGCTGACACTGGTAAAGGAGTAATACCCAATTCTGACAAAATCCCCCATTCCGGTACGCACGGCACCCCTCATCCCCCATCCCGGTAAGTACGGCACCCCTCATCCCCCATCCCGGTACGCACGGCACCCCTCATCCCCCATCCCCGTACGCACGGCACCCCTCATCCCCCATCCCCGGTACGCACGGCACCCCTCATCCCCGATACGCACGGCACCCCTCATCCCCCATCCACGGTACGCACGGCACCCCTCATCCCCCATCCCCGGTACGCACGGCACCCCTCATCCCCCATCCCGGTACGCACGGCACCCCTCATCCCCCATCCTAGTATGCATGGCACTCCTCATCCCCGTCCCGGTATGCATGGCACCCCCCCCTCATCCCCGTCCCGGTATGCATGGCACCCCTCATCCCCGTCCCGGTATGCATGGCACCCCTCATCCCAGTCCTGGTATGCATGGCACCCCTAATCTCCATCCTGGAATGCATGGCACCCCTAATCCCTATCCTAATATGCATGGCACCCCTAATCCCTATCCTAGTATGCATGGCACCCCTAATCCCCATCCTAGTATGCATGGCACCCCTAATCCCTATCCTAGTATGCATGGACCCCCCTAATCCCTATCCTGTTATGTATGGCCCCCTTATCTTTATCCTGTTATGTAAGGACCCCCTCAGCCTTACCCTGGTATGTATGGTCCCCTCATCCTTACCCTGGTATGTATGGCCCCCTCATCCTTACCCTGGTATGCATGGTCCCCCTAATCCCCATCAGGCTGCACATAAAAAAAAATAAACACTCATACTCACCTTTCTTCTCTCTCCTCCAGCGCTGCATCCTGTCTGCCCGCACTGATCTCTCCATGTGAGCCGCGCATGACGTCACTGCCATGCGCGGCTCACATGGAGAGATCAGCTGCTGGAAGTCACTGCTTCCCATGCCGGGTCTGTGTGCGCGGGGAGCAGTGACTTCACTCTCCTTCATAGCCGGCACACAGCTTAGCCGCGCTGCGGCTCCTGCTGCTGCCGGGCTATAGCGTGTGCCCGCTTATTAAAGGGCATGAATATTCACCCCCTCCCCACGCCCATGGGCGTGGAGAGAGGTTGAATATTCATGCCCTTAAACAGCGGGCACAGGCGATTCCGGCAGCAGCAGGAGTCGCAGCGCAGTGAATATTCATTTTATTTAGCAGCGGGGACAGTGTAGGCTGCAGCGGGCGGCCGCTGCCTCCTGTGCCCCGCTACCCACACACACACACACACACATATATATATATATACCCACCCCCCCAACATTCGGACTATAAGACGCACCCCCCATTTTCCTCCAAAATTTTGGAAGAAAAAAGTGCGTCTTATAGTCCGAAAAATACGGTAGATTATTAAATTAAATAGAGATTTAGGATTAAATCAGTGTTGGTTTCGGACAAGCCCTTTAAATTGTTAATTGAAATAAAAACAGTTCCCCGTTGTATTAATAAGGCAGTGATTCCAACTGTATTACCACTGGGAGACCCCCAACTCACACTCCTATTTCCCGAGTGCCTTCCACGCCAAGCTTGGTTATGGAGGCTTTGGATTACCATCCATACTGTTCAGCACAGATCATGCTTCTTATGTCTTCATCGATCCCCCAGAACACAGCCCTGCATTACAGCGTCCTTCAGGCTTTGTCCAATTATTTTCTCCAAATTTGTTTGCCGATCAGTGGCAAGAGGCTGTTGAGCTACTCAATCTCCTTGTTCCTTTGGAAAATTGGCACACTCTTGCATATAACAGTAGAGAATGGCCAAATCTTACGGAGACACTGGTAGATCGCAACGAAACATGGAGAGAGCAGATGTTCAGCAGTGAACTTGGAGTCTCCCTCCTCTATGAAGCTTTGCCGTACACATCTGACTTACTCGGGAGGACTTCTCATAATTCACATGTGCAAAAATAGTTCAATCCACAACTAAAATGCTTGAACCAACTCGTGGAAAACTGGATAAAGATAGATAAAAGGCACATTACCTGTGGGTAGCCCAAGTGTGAAGTAATTGTCAGGTCCAGGATTGAACTGGGCGATGCGATTACTTAGGTATTTTGCTGCCCATTCGCTGGCCAGGGCATAGTCATCAAGAATCACCAGCCGCATGAGGCTAACAAACTGAAGAGAGAAGCGATACACAAGATAAGAGGTGACACAATAATATACATAAGAGGTAACACAATAATACACAGTCGGCAAGTTTGGAGACTGAAACACATTCTGGCTTTCATAAAGTTTGCTGCTTTAGTTTTTATAGTGTCAATTTGCATTAACTGCAGATTGTTATGAAGAATGATCAGATGAATTGTTAAAAAAAAAAAAATGCATATTAATTTTTTCCCAAGGAAATTACTTAACCACAAAACCCCCATTTCGACAGTCATGCTTACTGAATTACAAGAGCAGGCTGGTGCTTCAAATCATTGTCTTCTGATTACCTTCAAGGAAACATGTGCAGTCATCATTGCTTTGCAGGCAAGGCCATTGCTGCTTGTAAGATTGCCCCTAGATCAACCATTTATGGGATCATTAAGAATTTAGTCTGCGGTGCATCATATACGTGTTGTGACGGATCAGCTCTTGGGTAGGTGCAGGTTCACACAGGAATGCAGTCCGCAGGTTCCAAAACAAACTGGTGGTTTATTAAATGTCCATAAACCAACCAGGAAAACAAAACATAACAGCTCTTTCAGCTGCTCGTAAAACTCGGCCTTTTAATCCGGGCCCACTAACTCCCTACACTATGTGTGCTGGAGCCTGCTTCTCCATGTCCTACATCACCAAAGCTTGGCACTTCGGGGACACATACCTCCCGTCCACGACCTGTCCGGCAGCAACCTTACATACCCCCCCCTCTGCCCAAAGCAGGGGGGGCTTGGCACCTTCTGCCACCATACAACAGATACACAAAAGGTATAACGCAGTGTTTCCCAAACCCCATCCTCACAGACCCCACAGGTCATATTTTCAGGATCTCCTTAGTATTACACAGGTGATTGAAGTATCATCAAGGCATCAGGAATTTTCTCACCTGTGCAATACTAAGGAGATTCTGAAAACATGACCTATGGGGTCCCCCGCTTCCCCAATCCCACTAACAGGAGCTCTATGGAACGCTCTCTCCGTCTGCAACAAACTTTCCTACATCCATGACCTTTTCATTATTAACAAACTTTCCTTCCTTGGCATCAATGGTACCTGACTCACCCCCTCTGACATGGCCTCTCCAGCTGCACTTTCATATGTTGGATTCCACCTTTCCCACACCCCTCGCCTCATCGGCAAGCATGGCAAAGGAGTTTGTTTTCTCCTGTCAGATAACTGTACTCTGCTGCCCGACTAATCCACCTGTCCCCCCCGCTATTCCCTGGCCTCTCCCCTCTGTCAATCCCTTCACTGGCTCCCCATTATCTAGAGACTCCAGTTGAAAACCCTAACCATGACATACCAAGCCATCCACAACCTGTCTCCTCCATATAACTGTGACTTAGTGTCCCGGTACTTACCTGCACGCAACCTCCAATCCTCACAAGATCTCCTTCTCTACTCCCCTCTTATCTCCTCTTCCCACAATCGCACGCAAGATTTCTCCCATGCATCCCCCTACTCTAGAACTCTCTACCCCAATATATCAGACTGTTGCCAACCGTGGAAACCTTCAAAAGGAAGCTGAAGATCCACCTCTTCTGACAAGCCTACAATCTGCAGTAACCACCGCTCCATCATACCACTGCACGACCAGCTCTACCCTCACCTACTGCATCCTCACCCATTCATTGTAGACTGTAAGCCCTCGATGGCAAGGTCCTCGCTCCTCCTGTGATTCGTTTTTGTTCAAGATTATTGTACTTGTTTTTTGCTATGTATATCCCTTTTCACATGTAACGCTCCATGTAATAAAAGGCACTATAACAAATAATAACTTCATAGGGGGAGGTTAATTTGTTGTGAAGACTTCAGGACTCCGAAGAAAGTCCAGCAAGTCCCTGTATCACTTCCTACATAGGATTCAGCTATGGAATTGGTTCAACATCAGTGCAGAGCTCGTGTGCTTCAGTTGCACCTGAATGCAGATCTGTGTGCTTATGTGGCACCTAGACAAAGGGCCATGTGCTTCGGTGGAATCCGGACGCGGGGCAGAGTGCTTCGGTGCCACCCAGACACGAGACCTTGTGCTTCAGGGTCACTCGTACATGGAGCCGTGTGCTTCGATGGTACCCAGACGCCGATCTTAGTGCTTCAGTAGCACCGAGAAGCGGGGCCATGTGCTTCAGTGGTACACGGATGCGGGTCTGTGTGCTTCGGTGGCAACCAGACACGGGTCTGTGTGCTTCGGTGGCACTCGCATGTGGGGCCATGTGCTTCGGTTGCACCCGTACAGATAGGCCGTATGCGTCGGTGGCACCCTGATGCGGGTGTGTATGCTTCGGTGGCACCCAGACACGGGTCTGTGTGCTTCGGTGACACCCATACAGGCAGGCCATGTGCTTCAATGGCACCCATACGCAGGCCGTGTGCTTCGGTGACAAACAGGTGCCGGGATATGTGCTTCAATGGCACCTGTAAGCGGGACCGTGTGTTTCGGTGGCAGCCGAACGCGGTATCTTGTGCTTCAATGGCACATGTACGCCGGGCCGTGCGCCTTGGTGGCAACCGGATGCCGGGCCATGTTCTTCGGTGGCACCCGTACACGGGATTGTGAGCTTCGGTGGAACCCGAACGTGGGGCCGTGTGCTTCGGTGGCACCCGGATGCCGAGCCCTGTGCTTCAGTGGGACTCAAACTCGAGGACCTTGTGTTCTGTGACACGTGAACGCTGTTCTTTGTGCTTCGGTGGCCCGCGGACGTCGGACTTTGTGCTTCGATAGCACATGGACTTTGGGCAGTGTGCTTCGTTTGTACCCGGATGTCAGGCCTTGTGCTTTGGTGGGAAAAAAAAACAGAGGCAGACCAATTGCCAATGAGCGTGACCTGGAGGGTAAACTCTCCAGTAATTCATTTTCAGATAACATGCTGTATGTTAGTGGTTGTATTATTATCTACAGTTTGGTTGTAGTTTCATACTTTGATAGCTTGTCATATTCTTATATACGTACATAGATGACCCATAGCATGGCATTATATTCTCTACCTGTGCTGCAAACATTTAGCCATGTGCTTCGGTGTCAGGCAGATGTCGGTCAATGTGCTTCGGTGGCACGTGGATGTTGGTCCGTGTACTTTGGTGGCACATGGACACGGGGCCGTGCGTTTCAGTGACATTTGATTACGTGGCCGTATACTTCAGTGGCATACGGATGCTGGGTCATATGCTTCGGTGACAAGCGGAAACCAGGCTACGTACTTTGTTGGCTCGTGGAAGTTGAGCCGTGTGTTCTGGTGGCACGCAGATGCCAGGCCGTGTGTTTTGGTGGCAAAGAGACGCCGGGCCGCATGTTTCAGCAGCATGTGGACATCAGACCATGTGCTTATGTGGCATCTGTTTGGGCCATGTGCTTCAGTGGCACACAGAAGTTGGGTCATTACACAGTACACAGCAGGGGCACGTTATAAGATTATCTTAGCACAGGGACATTTTATTTAAACACATCCAATTGTGGAAATTATTATTATTCCAAGATGTATTGATTAAAATGAACTTTTGTTCATTGGAAAACCCCTTTAAGTACCAGATGTGGAGCTGTAAGCAGAGTGATGGATAACTAGGACACAGCAAAGAGCTGCATGCAGGATCATGGCACCAGGGACACAGCCGGGATCAGGTTCATGACCACAAGCTATAACTAGAAATAGGCCTTGGACATAACCAGTATATAGCAGGAGCAGATCATGGATTCAGAACTAGGAGATGTAAGGAACAGAGGCCAGGACAAATTTAGGTTGGGAAGCATGGACAGCATCCAGGATTAGGTGAGTAGTCACAGCACAGGCCACGTACAGGGAGTAATTGGCGTGGGCAGGAATTTGTTGCGTCCTCAGTGAAATCACATGTGAACGCATACTCGCACAGTGTCTGTTGTTGCAGAGATCAAAGCAGTGACAAGGTGCAACAAGATGTGGACACTAGACGATAAGAGGTGGCCGGGACATGGAGGTCTCACGCAGCAAACAGTGGCCAAACAAGAGCAAGTCACAGCAAGGACACAATCCAAGCAGCACCGCAGTAGCCAAGTAAGTCTTATTCTAATTCACTGGATGGGGCTGTATTGTCAGATGAAGATGCATGCAGTAAGGAAGGAAATATGTTTAACACGTTAATAAAGTGTTTGAAAGCTGAGAAGTGTTATAAGAAAGAGGTGATCACTACATGGCTGAAAGCTCAGAACAGTGAGATACTAGTCACAGCGCAGGGTGTGTTCATTGTCATCCACTTATACATTTGTAGTAAGAGCATCAGGGAAGGAGAGTACGTGGATGTATTTTGTTTTTTTTTAACCTAAGTCTTGGCTGCGAAGACAGACTTAGACAGGTAGTGAGGAAGAAGAGGAGAAATTATTAATGGAATTCACGAAAAAAATATTTTCCATTTTCAAGACTGTCCTATATGGGAATACAAGTGGACTCGCTAAAAGGGCAGTGTAGGCTGCCGGCTGTCAAGTTGATTACTGGAAGATGGAAAGGTGAATGCGGTGTGATGTGATGGCGATGGTCAGAAATTTTTAGCCATTGTTGGATTCCCTGAAGTTTATATGTAGGGTGATTCTGATGGGGAAGATCTCTTTCAGCCATATGCCATTAAGCTCAATTGGGATGAAGAAAAGGTTTCATAAGATCGGGGTTATGGACTAATTGAACAAAGATTTGGCGGTGTGCAAAAAAATTCTAACAGCTTTTAATGAACCTAGGCGGCACTGAAAACTGGGGTAGAAGGTGATCAGTAAGTATTGTAACACGATAATACTACATAGCATACTGTACATACAGTGAAGGAAGTAATTATTTGATCTCTTGCTGTTTTTGTACGTTTGCCCACTGACAAAGACATGAACAGTCTATAATTTTAAGGGTAGGTTAATTTTAACATTGAGAGATAGAATATCCCCCCAAAAAATCACATTGTATATATTAGATAAATTTATTTGCATTTTGCTGTGAGAAATAAGTATTTGATTCCTCTGGAAAACAACACTTAATACTTGGTGGCAAAACCTTTGTTGGCAAGCACAGCAGTCAGACTATTTTTGTAGTTGATGATGAGGGTTGCGCACATGTCAGGAGGAATTTTGGTCCACTCCTCTTTGCAGATCATCTCTAAATCATTCAGATTTTGAGGCTGTCGATTGGCAACTCGGAGTTTCAACTCCCTCCACTCCTTTGTTGCCTTGGCTGTATGTTTTGGGTCATTGTCTTGCTGGAAGACCCTGCCCCGACCCATTTTTAATGTCCTGGTGGAGGGAAGGAGGTTGTCACTCAGGATTTTACGGTACATGGCTCCATCCATTCTCCCATTGATGCGGTGAAGTAGTCCTGTGCCCTTAGCAAAGAAACACCCCCCAAAACATAATGTTTCCACCTCCATGCTTGACAGTGGGGATGGTGTTCTTTGGGTCATAGGCAGCATTTCTCTTCCTCCAAACACAGCGAGTTGAGTTAATGCCAAAGAGCTCAATTTTTGTCTCATCTGACCACAGCACCTTCTCCCAATAACTCACAGAATCATCCAGGTGTTCATTGGCAAACTTCAGATGGGCCTGCACTTGTGATGAGCGAGTATGTTCAGTTAACCCTTTCAACGAGTATGCTCGGGCGAGTACCAAGTATCTTCAGCGTGCTTGTTTGACAGTTTTAATACATGTGAGGAATGCTTAAGAAACAAGCATTCTTCACATGTATTAAAGCTGTCAAACAGACGCAAATCATGCACATGGGAGTCATTCAAACATATCACCGAGCACGCTAAAGATGCTCTGTACTCGCCCGACCAATGGTTTTCTTGGTGACTGTGGTCCCAGCTACCTTGAGATCATTAACAAGTTCCCCCTCTGTAGTTTTATGCTGATCTCTCACCTTCCTCATGATCAAGGCTACCCCACGAGGTGAGATTTTGCATGGTGCCCCAGATCGAAGTCATTTTGTACTTCTTCCATTTTCTTACTATTGCACCAACAGCTGTCTTCTTCTTACCCAGCGTCTTACTTATGGTTTTTTAGCCCATTCCAGCTTTGTGCAGGTCTATGATCTTGTCCCTGACATCCTTAGAAAGCTCTTTGGTCTTGCCCATGTTGTAGAGGTTAGAGTCTGACGGATTAATTGAGTCTGTGGACAGGAGTCTTTTATACAGGTGACTATGTAAGACAGCTGTCTTTAATGCAGGTAACGAGTTGATTAGGAGCGTCTAACTAGTCTGTAGGAGCCAGAACTCATAATGGTTTGTAGGGGATGAAATACTTATTTCTCACTGGAAAATGCAAATAAATGTATCTAATTTATACAATGTGATTTTCTTGATTTTTTGGGGGGATATTCTATCACTCAATGTTAAAATTAACCTACCCTTAAAATTATAGACTGTTCATGTCTTTGTCAGTGGGCAAACTTACAAAAACAGCAAGAGATCAAATAATTACTTCCTTCCCTGTATCTAGAAAGGTTTACAAGATAATATGTTTGTCGGGAGTTCTTCTTTAAAGAGGATCTGTCACTTGCCATAAATATGGAAATATTTTACCTGGTCTAAATGATTTTGTTTCCCTGAATTTGTTTTGGAAAAAAAAAATCATATTAATGGCAAATGACAGTTTCTCTTTAAAACATGCATTTTGTAAGCTCTTTAATGCTACTGCACTTTGGTCATTGTGGCCCAGTTTTTGTGCAACTTGCAACGTCACATATTATTTCATACATATTGTTTTTTTAGCTCTGTCTTGTCAGTACATCACATTCATCTTATTCCCCTCTTGCTTTCCTAAACTGAAGGCTATATATCTCCATGGCATTCTGACCTCATGACTGGTCAACAAAAGCCTGACCCCGAGGAGCAATCCTGGTCTTCAGAATTTGCACGACGGGGAAGACCAAGAACAAGCAGGGCCTTTGACAGCAGAACAACTTGACCACAAAGGAGTTTCGGAAGAAAAACTGTTGCCCCTGCAGCTTTTTTTTACATTTAAAATAGAGTTTATACTTTAATGATTTAAATTAAAAAGTCAATGCTAAATAAAGTTTTGGAAAATGACATTTATCCGGACTTGTGTTTTATTTACATTATTATTTTAAAATAACTGTTACACGACTTCTTTTACGTGAGGTTTAGCTGAGGCTCTAACAGCCTTTACCTATCCTCCATTTTTATGGTAGGTTGGAGAATGGCTTTCCGGATGCTAAGGTGGCCATAGACATGAGTTGGCTATTGACAAGACACTTGTCCTGCTGTAATGCACGCGCCCGGACTGACTGGCGTGTGCGTGTATATGTAGTGATTCCACTGGACCGTACCGGAGAGTGAATGTCTGGAGGGGAGTAACTAAGTATCCACCCGATCCGACCAAGGTCGCACGACGGCATACGACGCCAGTGCAGGGACAGGGCAGAGGGACCAGGTGCTACTCCAGGTCAGACCCTGGACACGGCTGTTGACCCACACCGAGGAATACAGGAACAGGCAGGTTAGGCTGGCACACAGACTGGTGGGTACAGGCAGACACGGCAGGTATGCAGATGGGTGGATGCTGGCAAGCACGACTGGTATACAAACAGGGAGGTACTGGCAGGTACGGCCGGTATGCAGGCAGGTGGATGTTGGTAAGCACGACTGGTATGCAGGCAGGGAGGTACTGGCAGGTACGACAGGTTGGAGCACAAAGTGGATAGGACCCAGTACAGACTGGAACTCAGGAACAGAACCGCAGATGTGGTGGACAAACACAGCAGAGTGAGGCCGCCCAGAGCGGCGAGCAAGAGCAGAGCAAGACGAGACCGCCTGGAGCGGTGAGCGAGAGTAGAGCAGGACGAGGCCGCCTGGAGCAGTGAGCAAAGGGTCAGAGCAGAGCGAGACTGCCGGAGCAGCGAGCAAAGGGTCAGAGCAGAGCGGGACTGCCGGAGCAGCGAGCAAAGGGTCAGAGCAGAGCGAGACTGCCGGAGCAGCGAGCAAATGGTCAGAGCAGAGCGAGACTGCCGGAGCAGCGAGCAAATGGTCAGAGCAGAACGAGACTGCCGGAGCAGTGAGCAAAGGGTCAGAGCAGAGCAAGACTGCCAGAGCAGTGAGCAAAGGGTCAGAGCAGAGCGAGACTGCCGGAGCAGTGAGAAAAGGGTCAGAGCAGGCAAGAACCGCCGGAGCGGTGAGCAAGGCAGAGCAGGCAAGAACCGCCGGAGCGGTGAACAAGGCAGAGCAGGCAGAAACCGCCGGAGCGGCGAGCTAGGCAGGGCAGAGGGAACAGGGCTCTGTTCACACGGAACAGACAGGAAGGGAAAGGCAGAACCAGATACCCACAGGGTTCTTGCAGTGAAGTAGCGAGTGGACCACAAACTCACAAATGGAAGTACAGTGACAACGAGCAGGAGTTAGGTATGAGTTCAGACTCTGCAGAAAAAGGGACGATATGGGCGTAGAGAAAAACAGGAGACAGGTTAGGAGACAGTTCAGACAGGAACTGTTACTGCAACAAATACAGGAACAAGCCAAGGTAAAGCCAAGTGCTGGTTCAGACAATGCAGGAGAAAGGGAAGGTACGGACATAGAGAAAAACAGGAAGCTGGTTAGGAGACAGTTCAGACAGGAACTGTTACTGAAGAGAGATACAGGAGCGAGTCTGGGTATGCGGCCCCCAGAGGGAGGGACGAACAGGATAAGAGCGTGTTCACACGGGCCTGGAAATACAGCCTCCAGGAAAGGCAGAAAGACAGCTGGCTAGAGTGCACAGACAGGACACAGTTCAGACACGGGAACTGATACCGCAAGGCAGTAAACATAGACAGGACCTGGCACATCAGTGACTAGAAGCCAACTGACAGAACAAGATGCTCAGGCAAGGATTCCAGGGAGGAGCTGGGTTAAATACCAGGTGACAGACAGCAATAGGCTGAGTGCGCATTAGGGGTGTGTCTGCAGCAGCTACAAGAAGCAGGAAGTTCAGCGGGCGTCGCCCTAAGCAGACAGAGTAGAGCAAAGCAGACCATATGGAAAGAAGCCAAAGTGATAGTTTGGACTGGAAATCAAGTGCGCGCTCTTGCACAGTGGGAGATGGACCACTATGCAAGGACGCCGCCAGGTATGTTACACCTGCCTACACTAATCTTTTCCGACTTCCCATTATAATAGAATGATCAGTATGACTGAGGGTTTACGTGTAGTCAATAGGGACAGCCACTGCTAGACACTAGAGATGAGGAGATTGATGTGCGAGATTTCGGTACAGCATCTAGGTCAGTGGTACCTGGCAGTTACACAGAAGGCCCAAAAATCAATGATCTGCCTGTCAACTGAAAATGCTGACAGGCTGACTCTTATAAAAATGAACAAGGGCTGGATTGGGCCAGGCTTCTCAACAACACCAAATGATAGCAGCGTGAGAAACTCAAATCCAGTGTCTTTTCTTGGGAGGTGTATTCCCATGCACCTTTTCACACCCACACATGGGTATACGCTTCCTGATTTTGGCTATTTGCTCTTGTCCTCCTCCTTCTCCTCATCCTCCACCACCATATCACCATGAAGACAGTGGTCCGTGATGCAACACCCACATAATTTTTTTAAAGGGTGTTTATGATGCCCGTTAAAAAATTTTTTTATACAGTATGTTCATGTATACCCCCCAGGGGTAAATGTTTGTCAGCCCATACTCTTAGTGCATGCGCATTACAAGTATAGGAGGCCCGCTCCTTTCTAATGGGAACATTTTTTTTTTTTATGAGGCCCTCCTCCACGTCTCTTCCAAGGGGCATTGAAGTGCCTCCAAATTTTTGGCAGCCCTTGCATTCACTGCATAGGCCAACACTATGGGAGACTCTCTCTTTTCTAATGGGAATTTGTCGTTACTGTGGCCCTGCTCTGTGTATCTTTAAATTCTTAGTGGGGGTTTTCCTAAAATTGGTCAGCCGTTGGACTCACTGTATACCCTATAACTGTATAGCAGACCCTCTCCTTTCTAATGGGAACATGTCGTACCTTGTTACTGTGGCCCTGCTCTGTGTGTCTTTAAATTCTTAGTGGGGTTTTTCCTAAAATTGGTTAGCCGTTGGACTCACTGTCTACCCTATAACTGTATAGCAGACCCTCTCCTTTCTAATGGGAACATGTCGTACCTTGTTACTGTGGCCCTGCTCCGTGTGTCTTTAAATTCTTAGTGGGGTTTTTCCCAAATTTTGGCAGCCCTTGCAGTCACAGCATGGGCATTACCACTATAGGAGACCCACTCCTTTCTAATGGGAACATTTTTTTTACTGAGACCCTCCTCTATGTCTCTTCAAAGGGGTATTGGGTTGCGTCCAAATTTTTGGCAGCCCTTGCAGTCACTGGATACGCAATAACAGTATAGGAGACCCACTTGTTAATAATGGGAACAACAAAGCATAGCTGGCTGATGGCTCTCTAACAATAGCTAGGGCCAACTGCTGGCCTTTTAAGAATAGTAAGGGCCATCTGATGTCCCTATAAAATAGGCTTTATGACTTTCAGAGTCCCTCCATCATAAATAAAAAAGGATGTGTCTGATGATGTGTCACACACCACATTGCCAGATAAGGTTGTAAAATGTTAAAATGACATTTCCCGGTGAATGCATTTGTCTTAAAAAATAACGTAAAAAAACAAAACAATAGGATCTTTCTTTAGTATAAAAAACAGCGTCACCAATTTAACCTCAATATAATCACATTGTTCAGCTCATGCCCCTCCTCCTCCATCTCCAAAATGACCACACCAGTCACAAGCTGACAGCACTGCAGCACTGCCTTGGCCAAGCGGCAACAGGCTGTGCTGAAGATAACATGCTTAATGCTTAATTGACAAACCGCCCAGCACTGCAGAGTTGTTGAAAGCTGTAACACAGCAGCCTGATCTGTGGCTCTCACCGCTGAACATACAGCCAGGCATGGTCGTGTGTGACAATGAGCGGAACCTCGTGACGGAGAAATGATACTCAGAGTAGATACGGTTTCCCTCTTTGCCAGTCCTTTCACCGATCTAAATACAACTCTCAGCATAAAAAAGCTGTGGACTGGCTTCGTACCTTCCCTGGCCACATTCACCTGTCCACGTGTTTGTGGTTAGGCGGTCCTTCCCAGTAAGTGCACTGGGGAGGGCACGGGTAATGTTGTGGGAACCGTGCTTGTGGAAGGAGGAGACGACATCGGGAGAAACAGTGGCGGCTGGGGACAGGAGTATGGACACCCGGCCGCCTCCTGCATGAGGTTATCAAAAGCTTCCACTTCCACGAGCCTAAAAGGCCACATTTTCAAGTGCAAGCAGCTGTCAAAAATTTGGCAGTGTAGTATTAAAGCCTGTGGGTGGGTGGGTGGCTGGCTGCATACTTGCGCTTGCATTCCAAGGAATGGGGTAGGGACAACTGAACGCTGCACTGGGACAAAGACGTGGACAGTGATTGTTGCAAGTCTGCAACGACAGGTGCATGGCGGGAGGCATCTTCGCATGCGCCAAGGATCACTTATGATGGGCACACTTTTAGGCAGTGACCTGGGAGTCAGAAATGCTTCCAGAGGTCTTCCCCATTCTGTTCCCATGTCTTTTCAGCACTGTATGCATGTGTCTGATGATGTGTCACACACCACATGGCCAGATAAGGTTGTAAAATGTTAAAATTACATTTCCCAGTGAATGCATTTGTCTTTGTTGAAAGCAATGCAAAAGTGCAAAAACGCTACGTGTGAACATAGCCCAAGGTGTGGAGGAGTATTTTTGGTTTTGGTTATTTATTTTGCCTTATATACAAGTCATTACCCTGGAAAGGATGTTTCTTAATATATTTCCCAGGAAAATCCATTTTGGTTTTGTTTTTGTATGTTTTATTGTGAGTCCGTAAAAGAGGTGTAATACGCTGACAACGTTGTTGACAGCAGTGACCTGGGAGTCAGAAATGCTTCCAGGGGTCTTCCCCATGCTTTTCCCATGTCATTTGAGCACTGTTCCCATCGATTTGGGCAATTTTTAGGCCCTCTGCAGACCGCCGGGGGGAGCCGCCTGAAAAATGCTCGAGTTTCCCATAGACTTACATTGGGCTCGTTGCTCGGGTCGAGCACCTGAGTATTCCAATTTGCTCGACCCGAGCATTTTTGTGCTCGCTCATCACTAATCCTAACCCATATCACTAAAGGAGTTACATGTGCTGTCAGGGTTAGGCCTCAGCTAGCCCAGTACTCAGTCCTGTAGGCAAGCAGCAAAGTCACAGCAGGAATTTCAGTAAGCAACAAGGTTGTTTTTTTTTTAAAATGGCCTAAAAAGAGTGAAGAAGCCAAGTTCTAGTTTCAGCAATAAGACAAAAAAAAGAAAATTGGAAAATCATACAATGACATGCCTCCACATAAACCATGAAGAACCCAGCAATGCAAATCTCATAAAACAGCAGCACAATGTAAAAGTGGAATTTACCTATAACCAGACAACATGCAAGTAACTTAACCCTTGCACCCGCCAGAGCCCTTCCACTTACCCTGGTCATCACAGCTGCCATCTTTACACCCTCTCATAAAGGCCCTCATCACAGCACACAATCTGCTGACTGCTTCCTCTCTGTGGTTTTCCTGGAAGCTGGCAGGAGATTGGCCAGGAGACCATCAGTAAGCAGCTGCTGCAATTCATGTCTGATTTCTAGCCAGGATTGGGGCTCATTCACATGATCGTATTTTTGGTCCGGGTGCTGTCTGTTGAAATAACGGACCACACTCGGACCATTGTTATTCAGTGGCACAGTGCAGATGAGACATTTTTTTTCACTGAATTTGTGTGAGAAAAATAGTGCAGCGTGCTCTGGTTTCTTCTATAAATCAGATGAGACTCGCACATTCAAGTCTGGGTGCGTAAAAAAAATCAGATGCCATACAGAGCCATAGTATAGCTTTCGATTTTTACAGATACATTGCAAAGGCATTACACATTAATCTAACTCTCTACCTAAACAGCGCATAACAAATACTGCTTGACACATTGACTTGGTGGATAAAAGATTGGCCACAGCCTTTATTAAAATATTAAAACATATCATATAAATATAACCATATTAACATAATTTCTTAAAAGGTTCAAACCATTTTTCCAACACCGCAGCTCGGCCATGAGGCTTAAGCCCGTTAATCAACTACCTGTCCATCCAGATACCTGGACGACTAACGCTAGGCCGTGCCAAAAATTCAGGGAGGGAGGGCAGGGCAGCACTTCAGGTACGACAGTGCCGGAGGACAGACATGAACCTCCGGCACTGCTCCCTTATATCCCCCAGCTGATACCCGCTCCAATCACAGTCCATCTCCAGGGCAAAAAACATATCTCCCCTGTTACGGTGCCCTGAATGGCCGGGCCTTAGATCCAATCAATTCCCTAACTTCTCCTAGCTACATGACCATCTGAAAGCGGCGGGAAAGCCATTCTCCCGCCATTTAACCCTTAACTAAGCAGAACACATAGCATTCCTGGTAATGCCATGTGTTCCCCTCCTCAGGGTCCAGGATCACCAATATATAATATACCATGGCTACAGACAGCAGATGGTATATAACAATATGTACACTGGATGTGTTATACTGTCCACAGATATATAAAGTTATATGCACTGACTGAATTGGCTCCTGGCTACAGGATCTCTCATCCTATATTATATGGTTATATATATACATACATATATATATATATATATATATATATATATACACTGCTCAAAAAAATAAAGGGAACACTTAAACAACAGAATATAACTCCAAGTAAATCAAACTTCTGTGAAATCAAACTGTCCACTTAGGAAGAAACACGGATTGACAATCAATGTCACATGCTGTTGTGCAAATGGAATAGACAATAGATGGAAATTATTGGCAATTATCAAGACACCCTCAATAAAGGAGTGGTTCTGAAGGTGGGGACCACAGACCACATCTCAGTACCAGTGCTTTCTGACTGATGTTTTGGTCACTTTTGAATGTTGGTTGTGCTTTCACACTCATGGTAGCATGAGACGGACTCTACAACCCACAGAAGTTGCTCAGGTAGTGCAGCTCATCCAGGATGGCACATCAATGCGAGCTGTGGAAGGAAGGTTTGATTTGTCTGTCAGCGTAGTGTCCAGAGGCTGGAGGCACTACCAGGAGACAGGCTAGTACACCAGGAGACGTGGAGGGGGCCGTAGGAGGGCAACAACCCAGCAGCAAGACCGCTACCTCCGCTTTTGTGCAAGGAGGAACAGGAGAAGCACTGCCAGAGCCCTGCAAAATGACCTCCAGCAGGCCACAAATGTGCATGTGTCTGCACAAACGGTTAGAAACCGACTCCATGAGGGTGGTATGAGGGCCCGACGTCCACAGATAGGGGTTGTGCTCACAGCCCAAGACCGTGCAGGACGCTTGGCATTTGCTACAGAACACCAGGATTGGCAAAGTCGCCACTGGCGCCCTGTGCTCTTCACAGTTGAAAGCAGGTTCACACTGAGCACATGTGACAGACGTGACAGAGTCTGGAGACGACGTGGAGAGCGATCTGCAGCCTGCAACATCCTTCAGCAAGATCGGTTTGGCACTGGGTCAGTAATGGTGTGGGGTGGCATTTCTTTGGAGGGCCGTACAGCCCTCCATGTGCTCGCCAGAGGTAGCCTGACTGCCATTAGGTACCGAGATGAGATCCTCAGACCCCTTGTGAGACCATATGCTGGGGCGGTTGGCCCTGGGTTCCTCCTAATGCAGGACAATGCCAGACCTCATGTGGCTGGAGTGTGTCAGCAGTTCTTGCAAGATAAAGGCACTGAAGCTGTGGACTGGCCCGCCCGTTCCCCAGACCTGAATCCGATTGAGCACATCTGGGACATCATGTCTCGCACCATCCACCGTCACGTTGCACCACAGACTGTCCAGGAGTTGGCAGATGCTTTAGTCCAGGTCTGGGAGGAGATCCCACAGGAGACCATCCGCAACCTCATCAGGAGCATGCCCAGGCGGTGTAGGGAGGTCATACAGGCACGTGGAGGCCACACACAACACTGAGCCTCATTTTGACTTGTTTTAAGGACATTACATCAAAGTTGGATCAGCCTGTAGTGTGTTTTTCCACTTTAATTTTGGGGGTGACTCCAAATCCAGGCCTCCATTGGTTAATAAATTTGATTTCCATTGATGATTTTTGTGTGATTTTGTTGTCAGCACATTCAACTTTCTACAGAACAAAGTATTCAATGAGAATATTTCATTCATTCAGATCTAGGATGTGTTATTTGAGTGTTCCCTTTATTTTTTTGAGCAGTATATATATATATATATGTATGTATATACACAGGGTGGTCCAAAAGTAGGTGGACAGAAAGTGTAATAAGGTTATGAAGGGGGAGATTTATCAAACACTAAATTGCAGCCGCCTGTCTGGATCATCCTCCAATAAACCATGAATTAGACGTGGACGATAAGCTTTCCACCCAATAGATTTCAGGATTCGCATGATAGAAGCTCGTGAAATTCCCAATTCCAAAGAGGCTCTTCTGGTGGACTTTTTTGGACTCTGAACAAATGTTTCAGCAACAAGTTGTTTATTATCTTCTGTACAGACTGTTTTGGGTCGACCAGTTTTTGGAGCATTAAGGATTGAGCCAGTGGCATTGAATTTGTCACGAATGCGGTAAATGGTTTGTCTCTTTGGGGCTTGAGTACCAAATGTTTAAACCCAATTTGCTGTAACGGTTTCAGCATTTTGAGATTTCCAATACTCTGTTAAAATCTTTGATCTGTATTTAAATTATTTGCCATTATGTGTTATCTGAAAAGAAAACAGATTTGGGGGGAGATCTATCTTTGAAAACTAGATCTGTGAAACTGGCTCAGTTGCCCTTAGCAACCAATCAGATTCCACCTTTCATTTTCCAAAGAGTCTGTGAGGAATGAAAAGTGGAATCTGACTGGTTGCTAAGGGCAAATGAGCCAGTTTCACTTTACACCATGTTTGTTAAATCTGTCCCTTCATAACCTTATTACACTTTCTGTCCACCTACTTTTGGACCACCCTGTATACAGTATAGACCAAAAGTTTGGACACACCTTCTCATTTAAAGATTTTTCTGTATTTTCATGACTATGAAAATTGTACATTCACACTGAAGGCATCAAAACTATGAATTAACACATGTGGAATTATATACTTTACAAAAAGTGTGAAGCAACTGAAAATATGTCTTATATTCTAGGTTCTTCAAAGTAGCCACCTTTTGCTTTGATGACTGCTTTGCACACTCTTGGCATTCTCTTGATGAGCTTCAAGAAAATACAGAAAAATCTTTAAATGAGAAGGTGTGTCCAAACTTTTGGTCTGTACTGTATGTGGTATTATTCGGTCACTATGTGGTGGTAATATGTGGTCTGGTCATGGTGTGGCGATATTTGTCCCTTGTATGTGGTATTATTCGGTCACTATGTAGTGGTAATATGTGATATAGTCATAGTGTGGTGGTATTTATCCCTTGTATGTGGTATTATTGGTCATTTTAAAAAATGTGTGTGACACATTCCCATGAATAAAATATACCTAAAAGAGTATTGAGTATTATAAGAAATGTTTAATATGTTAGAGAAGAGTTTCCTTGTCGTGGTGGTGGCTTAAAAAATCTTCTGGCCAAAACAAAGGCTGCTGGCTATACAGTACAGACCAAAAGTTTGGACACACCTTCTCATTTAAAGATTTTTCTGTATTTTCATGACTATGAAAATTGTACATTCACACTGAAGGCATCAAAACTATGAATTAACACATGTGGAATTATATAGTTAACAAAAAAGTGTGAAACAACTGAAAATATGTCTTATATTCTAGGTTCTTCAAAGTAGCCATCTTTTGCTTTGATGACTGCTTTGCACACTCTTAGCATCCTCTTGATGAGCTTCAAGAGGTAGTCACCGGAAATGGTTTTCACTTCACAGGTGTGCCCTGTCAGGTTTAGTAAGTGGGATTTCTTGCCTTATAAATGGGGTTGGGACCATTAGTTGTGTTGTGCAGAAGTCAGGTGGATACACAGCTGATAGTCCTACTGAATAGACTGTTAGAATTTGTATTATGGCAAGAAAAAAGCAGCTAAGTAAAGAAAAAAGAGTGGCCATCATTACTTTAAGAAATGAAAGTCAGTCAGTGCGAAAAATTGGGAAAACTTTGAAAATGTCCCTAAGTGCAGTTGCAAAAACCATCAAGCGCTACAAAGAAACTGGCTCACATGAGGACCGCCCCAGGAAAGGAAGACCAAGAGTCACCTCTGCTTCTGAGGATAAGTTTATCCGAGTCACCAGCCTCAGAAATCGCAGGTTAACAGCAGCTCAGATTAGAGACCAGGTCAATGCCACACAGAGTTCTAGCAGCAGACACATCTCTACAACAACTGTTAAGAGGAGACTTTGTGCAGCAGGCCTTCATGGTAAAATAGCTGCTAGGAAAACACTGCTAAGGACAGGCAACACGCAGAAGAGACTTGTTTGGGCTAAAGAACACAAGGAATGGACATTAGACCAGTGGAAATCTGTGCTTTGGTCCGATGAGTCCAAATTTGAGATCTTTGGTTCCAACCACCGTGTCTTTGTGCGACGCAGAAAAGGTGAACGGATGGACTCTACATGTCTGGTTCCCACCGTGAAGCATGAAGGAGGAGGTGTGATGGTGTGGGGGTGCTTTGCTGGTGACACTGTTGGGGATTTATTCAAAATTGAAGGCATACTGAACCAGCATGGCTACCACAGCATCTTGCAGCGGCATGCTATTCCATCCGGTTTGCTTTTAGTTGGACCATCATTTATTTTTCAACAGGACAATGACCCCAAACACACCTCCAGGCTGTGTAAGGGCTATTTGACCAAGGAGGAGAGTGATGGGGTGCTACGCCAGATGACCTGGCCTCCACAGTCACCAGACCTGAACCCAATCGAGATGGTTTGGGGAGAGCTGGAACGCAAAGTGAAGGCAAAAGGGCCAACAAGTGCTAAGCATCTCTGGGAACTCCTTCAAGATTGTTGGAAGACCATTTCCGGTGACTACCTCTTGAAGCTCATCAAGAGAATGCCAAGAGTGTGCAAAGCAGTCATCAAAGCAAAAGGTGGCTACTTGGAAGAACCTAGAATATAAGACATATTTCCAGTTGCTTCACACTTTTTTGTTAAGTATATAATTCCAGATGTGTTAATTCATAGTTTTGATGCCTTCAGTGTGAATGTACAATTTTCATAGTTATGAAAATACAGAAAAATCTTTAAATGAGGTGTGTCCAAACTTTTGGTCTGTACTGTATATGTGAGCCGGTGTTCAATGGGTACTGTTAATGTGTGATTGGTGAAGACGTGGTGCAGAAAGTAGAGTTTTTCCAAGAGTGGGCGGTGGGACTGTGGAACATTCGAGGGGTTGAGGCGGAGCTGGGGTGGAGACTGGGCAGAGTCTCAAGGGGGCCCAAAAATTTAGCCAGTATGGGGCCCTGTAATTCCTAGTGGCAGCCCTGTGTGGGTACCATCATGCTGTGTGGAGGGCTAGTGCGGGCCATTATACAGTGTGGAGAGGTGTGTGGCCATCATACTGTATGTAGGTCCATTATACTGCATGAAGGGCTGTATGGGGGGTCACAGCTGGGGGATCATACTGTGTTGGGGTCACCATACATTGCCTTGGGAGTTGAGGTGGGGTACAATAGAGTAATTATACTGTGCATGTGGAGGTTAATGTAGAGGAATTCACCATGGGGGTATCATTCTGTGTTTGGGGGGGTACTTTTGTTTTGTTGGCATCATACTTTATGGGGGTAATGCAAAAGGAATCTAGGACTTTAGCATGAGGAAATTACTATGTAAAGGCTGGAAAGTTATGAGATATGCTCCCCTGTGACCCCAACAATTATTTTTTTTGGGGAGGGGGGGAGCCCAATTAGAACTTCTGTAATGGGGCCCCATGATTTCTATGTACACCCCTTGATAGCATATGAGGTTTACTGCCTCCTGGTGGGTTTTCCGTGCCCTGACAAACAGAGGCTGTGCAGGGGCTTGTACCTTGGGTAATGCAAAACTGAGGGGCAGGAGCTGTGTGAAGGGGGCTTATACCAGTGGATAATGCAGACCTGGAGGCAGGGGTGTGTACCTAGGGTAATGCAGAACTGGGGTGCAGGAGCTGTGTGCAAGGGTGCTGTACCTTGGGTAATGCAGAACTAGGGGGCAGGGAATGTGTGCAGGGGACTTGTATCTTAGGTAATGCAGTCCTAAGGGGGGGAAGGGGCTTTTCGCACGGAGCTTGTACCCATGGGTAATGCAGAATTGGGGGGCAGGGGCTGTGTGCAGAGGGCTTGTATCTTAGGTAATTCAGACCTAGGGGCAGGGGCTGTGTGCAGGGGCCTTGTACCTGTGGGTAATGCAGAACTGAGGGGAGGCAGGGGCTGTGTGCAGGGGGCTTGTATCTTAGGTAATGCAGATCTGGGGGGCAGGAGCTGTGTGCAGAGGTCTTGTATCTTGGGTAATGCAGAACTGGGGGGCAGGGAATGTGTTCAGGGGCCTTGTATCTTAGGTAATGCAGACCTGGGGGCAGGGGCTGTGTGCAGTGGGTTGTACCTGTGGGTAATGCAGAACTGGGGGCAGTGGCTGTGTGCAGGGGGCTTGTACTTTGGGTAATGCAGAACTGGGGGGGGGGGGGCATTGGCTGTGTGCAGGAGACTTACACTAGTGGATAATGCAGAACTGAGGGGTAGGGGCTGTGTGCAGGGGGCTTGTACCTTCGGTAATACAGAACTGGCAAGCAGGGACTGTGTGTAGGGGGCTTGCTTGTACCTTGGGTAATGGAGAAATGGGGGCAGAAGCTGTGTGCAGGGGTCTTGCACCTTGGGTAATGCAGAAATGAGGGGCAGGGTCTGTGTGCAGGGGGCTTGTACTTTGGGTAATGCAGAACTGGGGGCAGGAGCTGTGTGCAGGGGGATTGTACCTAGGATAATTTAGAGCTGGGGGGCAGGGGCGGCGAACAGTGGGTTTGTACTTCTGGGTCCAGGGCTCACTGTCACTTATCAGACAGACCCCCATAAACAACATCATGATGCAACAGTGCAGACTTTATATTCATCACAGCACATGCCGTACACTCCGCCATTAATCTATATGATGGGCACCTGACCGCTCTTCTCAGTCACTCCTCTTATCTTGTGATCCCGATTGTCTATCATTTAACACAAACTGCTTCCAACGGTCCCCATCAGAGACCGCTCACCATGGTTTCCCTCATTCCGCACTGGCCAAATTAACTGACGGCTCCCTGTGGTACCCCTACTTTTACAGAGTGTCCCCCAAGTCTTTGATCTCTTACAGACCCTCATCTTCCACTTCTCTATAGGCCTCGTCTCATAGACCATGTCCTATGGTTTCCCCATAGTACCGTCTCTCACAAACCCCTCCACATGGTCCCTCTACTTTCCCCATAGTTCGCTCTATCAGACCACTCCTCATAGTTCCCCCCACTTTCTCCATAATCCCGTCTCTCACAGAACACCAGCTATGGTCCCTCAATTTACCCAAAGCTTTTTACTCACAGACCACTCCCTAATGTTCCCCACATGCTCCATAGTCCCTCTTCCCCATATACCCTCCATTTTTCATTTTGTCTTTCCTCTCAGAGAACTCCCAATGGAGCCTCACACATCCCTCTCATATATCCTGCTCCTCATAGTCCCCTCACCTTCCCCTTAGTCCCCTCTTATACAGCCTGCTCCTCAGTCCCCCCACTTTCCCCATAGTCCCATCTCATACATCCTGCTCCTCATAGTCCTCCCACTTTCCCCATAGTCCCCTCTCATACAGCATGCTCCCCATAGTCCCCCCACAGTTCCCTCATACAGACTGCTCCTCATAGTCCCCCCACTTTCCCCATAGTCCCCTCTCATACAGCCTGTTCCTCATAGTCCCCAACTTTCTCCATAATTCCCTCATACAGCCTGCTTTTCATAGTCCCCCCACTTTCCCCATAGTCCCCTCTCATACAGCCTGCTCCCCATAGTCCCCCCACTTTCCCCATATCTCCCTCTCATACAGCCTGTTCCCCATAGTCCCCCCACTTTCCCCATACTCCCCTCTCATACAGCCTGTTCCCCATAGTCCCCCCACTTTCCCCATACTCCCCTCTCATACAGCCAGCTCCTCATGGCCCCCCACTTTCCCCATAGCTCCCTCTCATACAGCCTGCTCCTCATAGCCCCCTACTTTCCCCATACTCCTCTCTCATACAGCCTGTTCCCCATAGTCCCCTCTCATACAGCCTGATGCTCATCGTCCCCCCACTTTCCTCTCGTACAGCCTGCTCCTCATAGTCCCCCCACTTTCTCCATAGTCCCCTCATACAGCCTGCTCCTCGTAGTCTCCCCACAGTCCCCTCTCATACAGCCAGCTCCTCATAGCCCCCCACTTTCCCCATACTCCCCTCTCATACAGCAGGCTCCTCATAGTCCCTCCACTTTCCCCATAGCTCCCTCTCATACAGTCAGCTCCTCATAGCCCCCCACTTTCCCCATACTCCCCTCTCATACAGCAGGCTCCTCATAGTCCCTCCACTTTCCCCATAGTCCCCTCTCATACAGCCAGCTCCTCATAGCCCCCCACTATTACAGACTGCCCCCATAGCTCCCTCTCATACAGCCTGCTCCCCACAGTCCCCTCTCATACAGCCAGCTCCTCATAGCCCCCCACTTTCCCCATAGCTCCCTCTCATACAGCCTGTTCCCCATAGTCCCCTCTCATACAGCAGGCTCCTCATAGTCCCCCCACTATTACAGACTGCCCCCATGATCTCCCCTCTCACACAGATTCTCATCTCTCTCTCCTCTCACAGATCTGTCCTTTTGCTCTCTGTCCCTCTCCATCTTCCCCGAGCAGCAGCAGCAGGACGGATCTTACACTGTATAGACCAGCATGCACTGCTGCTACTTCCTATTACGTGCGGAACGCTATAAACCGGAGGCCCCGCCCATTCCCAGGAGACCCCGCCCATTATAGATACCACGCCCCTGAGTTCTCCATGACAACACGTCAGTGTCTGTTACAGTGAGAAGCCACGCCCTGCGCGCAGTGTTCCCATCACCGCGGATGTCACCAAATTGCTGAGGACGGAGGAGCAGAGCCAGCAGCGATATGACCGCTCACCCCGGGGGTCTGAGGTGGTGAGCGGGGTCTGTGCTGCCGGGTGGTGGAGCCCCCGGCTGAGGCTGTGCGATGTACGAGCTGTGGGCATTGTGGATGTATGTGTGTCTATAGATAGCAGTGTACATACATACATGGAGGATGGGGGTCTCTGCACTGCTGGGTTATTCTGGGGGATTCAGCTGACACCAAATCTATAGATACCATATTCCTACTAATGGAATAAATGCCCTTTAACCCCTTCCTGACAGCTCTGATTTCCGCCCTGTTATGTCTCCTCCATCACTTTTCCTTCTTCTGTCGGTGGATCCGTACGGCGGCTCGTTATCTGCTGAGTGATCTCCTCTTATTAATGGCTCCAGTCACTTGTCCATATAATCTGCATCCAGGGGCCGAGGAATAAAGGAATAATAACAGATCGTTGTGTTTGGGGGTTTATTGGCCGGTAATAATGTCCGGTGCTGGTTCTCCGGTGGCATGATGGCGGCTGTTACCAAACTGATTAGTAGAATTTCCTGCTTCCCCTTCACTTCCCGGCGATTATCAGTTCTTGCCTTTTCGCTGTTCTCCTCCCTTCTTCCCGTCACTTTCTGATGTTTCCGCTGATATCGCCGTATGACGACTTGTTTATTGGGGACGAGTTCTGCTATTGAATGTCACCATTTTATCTTCTGATAGATTCCAACTGCAGTGAAAAAAGCGCAATCCCCCAACTCAGTATTTATTATATACAGCGTTCATTATATGGTCACAATGTCCTGACAATATGATTCCCGGGGCAGTACCATTTCACCAATACCAAACATACATCGTTTTTACTTTAAGTGTAGAAAACAAATCAGAAATTTGTAAAAAAAAAAAATCCCTTGTGTTGTCATTTTTTGAGACCCGATAGGTTTCCAAGTGTTGGTGGATGGGGCTGTGCGAGGGATTCGCTTTTTGCGCCCTGAGCTGATGTTTTTATTGATACAATTTTGGGGTACATATGATGTTTCCATCGCCTCATGTTGCATTTTTTTGTCATTACGCCGTTACTGATCAGATTAATTCATTATATTTTGATACAGAAATCACGATACCACACTATGTGTAAATTTAGATTTTTTAAATTTATTTTTAATGGGGGAAAAGGAGGGTGATTGGAACTTTTATTTTTTTTATTTCATTTTTTTAAAATATTTTTTTCTTTTCATTGTAATTGTTAGTCTGATCTTCTGATCGCTTGTACTTTATACAGCAATGCCGCTATATTGCTGTATATAGAAAAAAATCACTGTCTCCGATCTCCTATGACCGCCAACTAGAATCTGGCGTTCACCGGAGTACTGTCAGTACTGGCGAGCAACTGGGGTCTTCAGCAGACCCCCAGCTGTCATGGCAACCTGGCGCCTCACGATCACGTCACGGTGATGCCAGTGCGCAGTAAGAAGAGCTCTTCCCCAGACCGTGCTGTTAATGGCGCTGTCACAGATTGACAGCAGCATTTAGATGGTTAATAGCTATGGGCGGTGCTCTGCTCCATTCGCAGCTGTTAGAGGCAAGTGATGGCTGAATAACACAGCCATCACCTGCTGTCAAAAATATAGGCTCAGCTTGCCTGCATCAAAGACAGGGAGACGGGGGTTAAGAAAGCCGGAATCTTGTAAAAATAAATTGCCTTGTGTCGCCATTTTCAGAGACCAATTCATTTTTTTGAGCTGTATGAGGACTTGTTTTTTTCCAGCGTAAGCTATTGGTTTTAGTAATACCAAGGGGGGCTGCTTACGGCTTGTTGATTGCTTTCTATTCCAATTTTTGGGGCTTTTAAATTTTTTTTTTATTTACAGCGTTTATCATATGTGTTACAAATGCAACATTACCAAATGTGCTGTTATGTATATACATATATATATATATGTATATATATATATATATATATATATATATATATAAAATATAATAAGGCAGCACTACAGATAAATTCAAGGCTTGAGAAAGGTTCTATGAACCGAAACGTCGCCATTTGGGCTCAATAAAGTCAATTTTTTCTAAAAATGTAATTTATCTGGAGTGCTGTCTTCTTCCATTTTTCTATTCAGATGCAATTTGGACAGGTTGCTTGGAGGCCTGGCACCCACCGTGAGTGAATGTGAAATGGTGCTGTTCCAGTATATGTTTCCTATATATATATACATATATTTATTTATTTATTTTACATTTCTTTGCTGAAAACGAGGAGACGAGGTTATGATTTGAGTTTTTAATTTTTTTATTCTTTCAATATCTCTTTATTTTTTTAACTTATATATTTTTCCTTTAGGGGATTTCAGCATGCAAATGTTTTGTAATTTGTTTGGTGATATTGAACAATGTCAAATCCAGTAGCATCCACTATTCTATTGTGCGTGGTGGGGGCTGGTAGCAATAGTCGCCCATAGTTTTTCTCCACATGGTGAAAAACTATTTAAATGCCGCTATCATAAATTGACAGTAACAATCGGTGCTATTTTCAGCAGCTGCTGTTCAGAGGCCGGTGCCATCTGTATAACACAGCCAGCACCCACCCTGTAACGAGTGGGCCACGTACACAATCACCCCACGTACGTCGTACAAGTGCATCAGAAATCTGGAAAGGGAAAAAGAAGTGGTACTATTTTAGGGTACAGACAACATTTTGATCACTTTTTAATTGCATTTATTTGTAGGTAAGATGAACAAAAAAAGCTGCATTTTGTGAAAAAAAAAATGTTATTTATTTTATTTTTAGCACTTTACCTAATTTAGAAGGTTTTGAAGCTTTCAAGCTTTGCTCAATAAAATCACTTTGTAAAAATAAAAATATTTTTTCTGTCTACATTTTCTGAGAGCTACCATTATTTTACTTTTAAATGAGTTATCCAATATTTTTTCTTTGGCGTTGATCTTTTAAAAATAACAAACAAATGTGCGTCCCCCTGCTATACTCACTCTAGATAGAAACGATGACTAAGCCGCCCAGATGTGACCGATGCTGAAGCGTGAGACTGGCCGGACAGGCGTCTGAACCAGTGTGTCATTAGATCTTTCCTGACCTGTGCAGTGAATCAGAGATCAAGTAACATCCGGATGGCGAAATCATCACTTCCGGATCTGATGCAGACCACCAGAGCGTTCTCCGCTTCATCTATGGGGAGTGATAACTGGTATGAACTTTTCCATTTGGTTATTTATATAACTGTACAGAGTTTATAATGCAGTATAGGTAATATATTCTGGTGGATTTTTTTTAGGGTGAGGCCAAAATGATCAATAATAGCAATTGTGGTGTTATTATTATTATGCCATTTTTCAGTCAAGATAAATGATGTGATGGCTTTATAGTTTGGGTAGTTACAGATGCTGCAATATAAATTACCGTAGGTTTATATTTTTTTGCTTGTGATTTTTTTGTCAAAACACGTTTTAATGTAAAAAAAGTTATTTTTGTGGTTTTCACTTTATTTTTTTTGTACTTCTGAATACTCCATTATTGCGCATTTTAGAGATACTGAGAGAAAAGGAGATCCTCCCTATGTCTATCAACTTAGATACCATGCTTGTTTTTCACCACGGCATTTAAGGAGTTAAGCAACTGTTATCCAACATTTAATGTATGGTGTGAAGTTCCGGGGTCTTCAGTGGGCGTAATGTTACTCAGACAACACAGGGGTGAGGGTAAAACAGCGTGGCAATACTTTATTGAACCACAAAATAGGACAATAAACACATAGAACAGTCCCAGCAAATACCCAAGATGGTACAACATTACACAGTCTCACCCTTCCGCTCCGCCTGCCTGGGATAGAACAGCTGCGACTTTGAGACTTCCAGGGTCAACTACCTCAATCAGTTGGCCCCGGCTACTGGCGGACCCCCACATAGAGAAGGTAGCGGCAAGCTTAGGAAGTTAGCAGTCCATCAACGTACAAGGTCAAGAGACCTGAGGGTCCCACCCTGGCCTCTCCGAGAGTTTCCATGGGGCCAGATGACTGGTGAGTCCCAATCTGGCTTTTATGAATGTCTCCATGAGTTCCAGGCGACCAATGGGTCCCTCCTGGCAACCCCAAGCAACATATCCATGGGGCCAGGTGACTTCATCGTCCCAACCTGGTCTCCACAAATGTATCCATGGGCTCTCTGATGGTTAATGGAGCAGATCCGTATCTTTCCAGCCAGGGCTATGTACCCTTAGGCTAGAATCATGTAGAATCCAAATCTGGGTCTCTTTAGGTAAAGCCATACTACCAAGCTGATGTTCCAAGTCTCTTTCAATCTCTGTCCCATGTCTCTCCTACAAAAGCACATGTCCCTTAAAATAGTCACAGTACTCCATGCAAGTACACATTCACAGGTTTGGGGGAAAGGGCAGCGCTCAGGTCTCAATGTTTGAGCATTTAATGAATTTGCATAGTTTGTCCTCCTGTCTTGGGAGTCAACAAGCCACAGTGTCCACACAAAGCGTAATCAACATTAATTGTTCCACAGACTAATAAAAGACAACAATCAGGGTTATACAAATACTGGTCTGCCCTTGACCAGTAACAGAAATGCTCATACATAACAAGTCAACAGAAACACAATAGTGTATTTCCCTTGGATTAACAAATCTAATCGTTAGTCTGTGTGGCATCTGTCAGGAATCCAGTATAAATGCTAACATGCCCATCTGTTCTCCATTGCCATTATTACATTACTAATCAAATTGTTGATGCATTTTTTCTGTCCAACAAAAGCATTGTAAACAGGGTATAGGAGGAATATATATATATTCTTATATACGTAGATGACCTATATCATGATAATATATTCTGTACCAGTAGATGCTTTGGTGTCACACGGACATCGGTCCATGTGCGTCGGTGGCATGTGGATGTCGGGCCTGGTGCTTCACTGGAATGCGGAAGCTGATGCATGTGCTTTGATGGCAAATAAATGCCGGGCCGTGTGCTTCAGCGACATCCAGACATCGGGCCTTGTGCTTCAGTGGCACGTGGACGCCGGGTCTTGTGCTTCAGTGGCACCTGGACACAGGACCGTATGCTTTGGGGCACTCAGATATGGAGCCCTGTGCTTCGGTGGCACCGGTACACGGGGCTTGTTCTTTGTAGGCACCCGGACACAGGGCCGTGTGCTTCGGTGGCACGTGGATGCACGGCCATGTGTTTCGTGGCACGCGTATGTGGGGCCATGTGCTTCGGTGGCACCCGGATGCCAGGCCGTGTGTTTCGGTGGCACCCGTATGTGGAGCCATGTGCTTCGGTGGCACAGTGGCACCCGCCGGTCCATGTGCTTCGGTGGCGCTGAGAAGCTGGACTGTGTGCTTCGGTGACACCCGTACGCGGGGCTATGTGCTTTGGTGGCATCCGTATGCGGGACTGTGTGCTTCAGTGGCACCCAGACGCAGGGCCATGTGCTTCGGTGGCACCTGTACTTGGGGACAAATGCTTCGGTGGCATCCGTATGCAGGACCGTGTGCTTCAGTGGCATCAGTAACCGGGGACGTGTGCTTAAGTGGCACCCAAACACGGGACCGTGTGCTTCGGTGGCACCCGGACGCCGGTCTTTGTGCTTCGGTAGCACCGAGAAGCGGGGCCTTGTGCTTCGGTGGCACCCGGACGCGAGTCTGTGTGCTTCGGTGGCACCCAGACACGGGTCTGTATGCTTCGGTGGCACTCGTACGTGGGGCCGTGTGCTTCGGTGGCAGCTGTACAGGGAGGTCATGTGCTTCGGTGGCACCCGGACACAGGTTTGTGTGCTTCGATGACACCCATTCAACGGGGCCATGTGCTTCATGGGCACTCGTACGTAGAGCCGCGTGCTTCGGAGGTACCCGGACGCCGGTCTTTGTGCTTCGGTAGCACCGAGAAGCGGTAGCCATGTGCTTCAGTGGAACCCGTACGCAGGGCTCTGTGCTTATTTGGCACACAGACGTGGGTCTGTGTGCTTCGGTGGCACCCAGACACGGGGGCGTGTGCTTCATTGGCATTCATGTGGGGCTGTGTGCTTCGGTGACACACATTCAGGGGGTAGTGTGCTTCGGTGGCACCCGGACGAGGGGCTTTGTGCTTCGGTGGCACAAGGACGCGGGTTTGTGTGCTTAGGTGGCACCTAGATACGCGGCCTTGTGATTCAGGGGCACTCGTATGTGGAGCCGTGTTCTTCGGTGGTACCTGGATGCCAAGCTTTGTGCTTCGGTAGCACCGAGAAGCGGGGCCATGTGATTCGGTGGCACCCGAACGCGGGTCTGTGTGCTTCGGTAGCACCTAGGCACGGGGCCATGTGCTTCAGTGGCACCCGGACGCGGGTCTGTATTTCGGTTGCACCCAGACACAAGGCCGTTTGCTTCAGGGGCACTCGCACGTGAAGCCGTGTACTTCGGAGGTACCCGGACGCCGATCTTTGTGCTTCGGTAGCACCGAGAAGCGGGGCCATGTGCTTCGGTGGCACACGGACATGGGTCTGTGTGCTTCGGTGGCACCTAGACACGAGGCCGTGTGCTTCAGGGGCACTCGTACGTGCAGCCGTGTACTGCAGAGGTACCCGGACGCCGGCTTTGTGCTTCGGGAGCACCGAGGAGGGCCATGTGCTTCAGTGGATACCGGACGTCGGACCGTGTGCTTCGGTGGTACCTATACGCAGGGTCGTGTGCTTCGGTGGCACTCGAACACGGGTCTGTGTTCTTCAGTTGCATCCAGACATGGGGTCGTGTGCTTCGTTGGCCCACGTATGTGGGCCATGTGCTTCAGTGGCACCTGGACGTGAAGCAGTGTGCTTCGGTGGCACCTAGAGACGGAGCCATGTGCTTCGTTGGCACCCGGACGCGGGGCAGAGTGCTTCGGTGGCACATGAACAGCGGTCTGTATGCTTCGGTGGCACCCACACACGAGGCCGTGTGTTTCAGGGACACTTGTACGCGGACCCGTGTGCTTCGTTGGTACCCGGACGCCGGCCTTTGTGCTTCGGTAGCACCGAGAAGCGGGGCCATGTGCTTCGGTGGCACTTGGATTCGGGTTTGTGTGCTTTGGTGGCACCCAGACACGGGGTCATGTGCTTCGGTGGCACCCCAACGCTTGGCCATGTGCTTTGGTGGCACCCAGACATGTGGCCATGTGCTTCGGTGGTACTCGTATGTGAAGCCGTGTGCTTCGGTGGCACCCGGATGCGGGGCAGAGTGCTTCGGTGGCACACGGACGCAGGTCTGTGTGCTTCGGTAGCACCCACACACGAGGCTGTGTGCTTCAGGGGCACTCGTACGTGCAGCCGTGTACTGCAGAGGTACCCGGACGCCGGCTTTGTGCTTCGGGAGCACCGAGAAGGAGGGCCATGTGCTTCAGTGGATACCGGACGTCGGACCGTGTGCTTCGGTGGTACCTATACGCAGGGCCGTGGGCTTTGGTGGCACTCGAACACGGGTCTGTGTTCTTCAGTTGCATCCAGACATGGGGTCGTGTGCTTCGTTGGCCCACGTATGTGGGCCATGTGCTTCAGTGGCACCTGGACGTGAAGCAGTGTGCTTCGGTGGCACCTAGAGACGGAGCCATGTGCTTCGGTGGCACCCGGACGCGGGGCAGAGTGCTTCGGTGGCACATGAACAGCGGTCTGTATGCTTCGGTGGCACCCACACACGAGGCCGTGTGTTTCAGGGGCATTTGTACGCGGACCCGTGTGCTTCGTTGGTACCCGGACGCCGGCCTTTGTGCTTCGGTAGCACCGAGAAGCGGGGCCATGTGCTTCGGTGGCACTCGAATTCGGGTTTGTGTGCTTTGGTGGCACCCAGACACGGAGTCATGTGCTTCGGTGGCACCCCAACGCGGGGCCATGTGCTTTGGTGGCACCCAGACATGTGGCCATGTGCTTCGGTGGTACTCGTATGTGAAGCCGTGTGCTTCGGTGGCACCCGGATGCGGGGCAGAGTGCTTCGGTGGCACACGGACGCAGGTCTGTGTGCTTCGGTAGCACCCACACACGAGGCTGTGTGCTTCAGGGGCACTCGTACGTGCAGCCGTGTACTGCAGAGGTACCCGGACGCCGGCTTTGTGCTTCGGGAGCACCGAGAAGGAGGGCCATGTGCTTCAGTGGATACCGGACGTCGGACCGTGTGCTTCGGTGGTACCTATACGCAGGGCCGTGTGCTTTGGTGGCACTCGAACACGGGTCTGTGTTCTTCAGTTGCATCCAGACATGGGGTCGTGTGCTTCGTTGGCCCACGTATGTGGGCCATGTGCTTCAGTGGCACCTGGACGTGAAGCAGTGTGCTTCGGTGGCACCTAGAGACGGAGCCATGTGCTTCGGTGGCACCCGGACGCGGGGCAGAGTGCTTCGGTGGCACATGAACAGCGGTCTGTATGCTTCGGTGGCACCCACACACGAGGCCGTGTGTTTCAGGGGCACTTGTACGTGGACCCGTGTGCTTCGTTGGTACCCGGACGCCGGCCTTTGTGCTTCGGTAGCACCGAGAAGCGGGGCCATGTGCTTCGGTGGCACTCGGATTCGGGTTTGTGTGCTTTGGTGGCACCCAGACACGGGGTCATGTGCTTCGGTGGCACCCCAACGCGGGGCCATGTGCTTTGGTGGCACCCAGACATGTGGCCATGTGCTTCGGTGGTACTCGTATGTGAAGCCGTGTGCTTCGGTGGCACCCGGATGCGGGGCAGAGTGCTTCGGTGGCACACGGACGCAGGTCTGTGTGCTTCAGTAGCACCCACACACGAGGCTGTGTGCTTCAGGGGCACTCGTACGTGCAGCCGTGTACTGCAGAGGTACCCGGACGCCGGCTTTGTGCTTCGGGATCACCGAGGAGGGCCATGTGCTTCAGTGGATACCGGACGTCGGACCGTGTGCTTCGGTGGTACCTATACGCAGGGCCGTGTGCTTTGGTGGCACTCGAACACGGGTCTGTGTTCTTCAGTTGCATCCAGACATGGGGTCGTGTGCTTCGTTGGCCCACGTATGTGGGCCATGTGCTTCAGTGGCACCTGGACGTGAAGCAGTGTGCTTCGGTGGCACCTAGAGACGGAGCCATGTGCTTCGGTGGCACCCGGACGCGGGGCAGAGTGCTTCGGTGGCACATGAACAGCGGTCTGTATGCTTCGGTGGCACCCACACACGAGGCCGTGTGTTTCAGGGGCACTTGTACGCGGACCCGTGTGCTTCGTTGGTACCCGGACGCCGGCCTTTGTGCTTCGGTAGCACCGAGAAGCGGGGCCATGTGCTTCGGTGGCACTCGGATTCGGGTTTGTGTGCTTTGGTGGCACCCAGACACGGGGTCATGTGCTTCGGTGGCACCCCAACGCGGGGCCATGTGCTTTGGTGGCACCCAGACACGTGGCCATGTGCTTCGGTGGTACTCGTATGTGAAGCCGTGTGCTTCGGTGGCACCCGGACGCGGGGCAGAGTGCTTCGGTGGCACACGGACGCTGGTCTGTGTGCTTCGGTAGCACCCAGACACGAGGCTGTGTGCTTCAAGGGCACTCGTACGTAGAGTTGTGTTCTTCGGTGGTTCCCGGACGCCGATGTTTGTGCTTCAGTAGCACCGAGAAGCGGGGCCACGTGCTTCGGTGGCACCCGGACGCAGGGTTGTGTGCTTCTGTAGCACATGCGCACGGGTCTGTGTGCTTCGGTGGCACCCAGACACGGGTCTGTGTGCTTCAATGGCACCTGTACAGGGAGGCCATGTGCTTCGGTGGCACCCAGATGGCACTCGTATGTGGACCCTGTACTTTGGCAGCACCCGGACATGGGGCCGTTTGCTTCAGTGGCAACGGATGCGGGTCTGTGTGCTTTGGAGGCACCTAGACACGGGCCATGTGCTTCAGTGGCGCCAAGACGCGGGTCAGAGTGCTTCGGTGGCACACGGACGCGGGTCTGTGTGTTTTGGTGGCACGCAGATACAAGGCCTTGTGCTTCAGGAGCACTCATACGCGGAGCCGTGTGCTTCGGTGGTACCCGGACGCCGACTTTGTGCTTCGGGAGCACCGAGAAGGAGGGCCATGTGCTTCAGTGGATACCGGACGTCGGACCGTGTGCTTCGGTGGTACCTAAACGCAGGGCCGTGTGCTTCGGTGGCACTCGAACACGGGTCTGTGTTCTTCAGTTGCATCCAGACATGGGGTCGTGTGCTTCGTTGGCCCACGTATGTGGGCCATGTGCTTCAGTGGCACCTGGACGTGAAGCAGTGTGCTTCGGTGGCACCTAGAGACGGAGCCATGTGCTTCGGTGGCACCCGGACGCGGGGCAGAGTGCTTCGGTGGCACATGAACAGCGGTCTGTATGCTTCGGTGGCACCCACACACGAGGCCGTGTGTTTCAGGGGCATTTGTACGCGGACCCGTGTGCTTCGTTGGTACCCGGACGCCGGCCTTTGTGCTTCGGTAGCACCGAGAAGCGGGGCCATGTGCTTCAGTGGCACTCGAATTCGGGTTTGTGTGCTTTGGTGGCACCCAGACACGGAGTCATGTGCTTCGGTGGCACCCCAACGCGGGGCCATGTGCTTTGGTGGCACCCAGACATGTGGCCATGTGCTTCGGTGGTACTCGTATGTGAAGCCGTGTGCTTCGGTGGCACCCGGATGCGGGGCAGAGTGCTTCGGTGGCACACGGACGCAGGTCTGTGTGCTTCGGTAGCACCCACACACGAGGCTGTGTGCTTCAGGGGCACTCGTACGTGCAGCCGTGTACTGCAGAGGTACCCGGACGCCGGCTTTGTGCTTCGGGAGCACCGAGAAGGAGGGCCATGTGCTTCAGTGGATACCGGACGTCGGACCGTGTGCTTCGGTGGTACCTATACGCAGGGCCGTGTGCTTTGGTGGCACTCGAACACGGGTCTGTGTTCTTCAGTTGCATCCAGACATGGGGTCGTGTGCTTCGTTGGCCCACGTATGTGGGCCATGTGCTTCAGTGGCACCTGGACGTGAAGCAGTGTGCTTCGGTGGCACCTAGAGACGGAGCCATGTGCTTCGGTGGCACCCGGACGCGGGGCAGAGTGCTTCGGTGGCACATGAACAGCGGTCTGTATGCTTCGGTGGCACCCACACACGAGGCCGTGTGTTTCAGGGGCACTTGTACGTGGACCCGTGTGCTTCGTTGGTACCCGGACGCCGGCCTTTGTGCTTCGGTAGCACCGAGAAGCGGGGCCATGTGCTTCGGTGGCACTCGGATTCGGGTTTGTGTGCTTTGGTGGCACCCAGACACGGGGTCATGTGCTTCGGTGGCACCCCAACGCGGGGCCATGTGCTTTGGTGGCACCCAGACATGTGGCCATGTGCTTCGGTGGTACTCGTATGTGAAGCCGTGTGCTTCGGTGGCACCCGGATGCGGGGCAGAGTGCTTCGGTGGCACACGGACGCAGGTCTGTGTGCTTCAGTAGCACCCACACACGAGGCTGTGTGCTTCAGGGGCACTCGTACGTGCAGCCGTGTACTGCAGAGGTACCCGGACGCCGGCTTTGTGCTTCGGGATCACCGAGGAGGGCCATGTGCTTCAGTGGATACCGGACGTCGGACCGTGTGCTTCGGTGGTACCTATACGCAGGGCCGTGTGCTTTGGTGGCACTCGAACACGGGTCTGTGTTCTTCAGTTGCATCCAGACATGGGGTCGTGTGCTTCGTTGGCCCACGTATGTGGGCCATGTGCTTCAGTGGCACCTGGACGTGAAGCAGTGTGCTTCGGTGGCACCTAGAGACGGAGCCATGTGCTTCGGTGGCACCCGGACGCGGGGCAGAGTGCTTCGGTGGCACATGAACAGCGGTCTGTATGCTTCGGTGGCACCCACACACGAGGCCGTGTGTTTCAGGGGCACTTGTACGCGGACCCGTGTGCTTCGTTGGTACCCGGACGCCGGCCTTTGTGCTTCGGTAGCACCGAGAAGCGGGGCCATGTGCTTCGGTGGCACTCGGATTCGGGTTTGTGTGCTTTGGTGGCACCCAGACACGGGGTCATGTGCTTCGGTGGCACCCCAACGTGGGGCCATGTGCTTTGGTGGCACCCAGACACGTGGCCATGTGCTTCGGTGGTACTCGTATGTGAAGCCGTGTGCTTCGGTGGCACCCGGACGCGGGGCAGAGTGCTTCGGTGGCACACGGACGCTGGTCTGTGTGCTTCGGTAGCACCCAGACACGAGGCTGTGTGCTTCAAGGGCACTCGTACGTAGAGTTGTGTTCTTCGGTGGTTCCCGGACGCCGATGTTTGTGCTTCAGTAGCACCGAGAAGCGGGGCCACGTGCTTCGGTGGCACCCGGACGCAGGGTTGTGTGCTTCTGTAGCACATGCGCACGGGTCTGTGTGCTTCGGTGGCACCCAGACACGGGTCTGTGTGCTTCAATGGCACCTGTACAGGGAGGCCATGTGCTTCGGTGGCACCCAGATGGCACTCGTATGTGGACCCTGTACTTTGGCAGCACCCGGACATGGGGCCGTTTGCTTCAGTGGCAACGGATGCGGGTCTGTGTGCTTTGGAGGCACCTAGACACGGGCCATGTGCTTCAGTGGCGCCAAGACGCGGGTCAGAGTGCTTCGGTGGCACACGGACGCGGGTCTGTGTGTTTTGGTGGCACGCAGATACAAGGCCTTGTGCTTCAGGAGCACTCATACGCGGAGCCGTGTGCTTCGGTGGTACCCGGACGCCGACTTTGTGCTTCGGGAGCACCGAGAAGGAGGGCCATGTGCTTCAGTGGATACCGGACGTCGGACCGTGTGCTTCGGTGGTACCTAAACGCAGGGCCGTGTGCTTCGGTGGCACTCGAACACGGGTCTGTGTTCTTCAGTTGCATCCAGACATGGGGTCGTGTGCTTCGTTGGCCCACGTATGTGGGCCATGTGCTTCAGTGGCACCTGGACGTGAAGCAGTGTGCTTCGGTGGCACCTAGAGACGGAGCCATGTGCTTCGTTGGCACCCGGACGCGGGGCAGAGTGCTTCGGTGGCACATGAACAGCGGTCTGTATGCTTCGGTGGCACCCACACACGAGGCCGTGTGTTTCAGGGACACTTGTACGCGGACCCGTGTGCTTCGTTGGTACCCGGACGCTGGCCTTTGTGCTTCGGTAGCACCGAGAAGCGGGGCCATGTGCTTCGGTGGCACTTGGATTCGGGTTTGTGTGCTTTGGTGGCACCCAGACATGGGGTCATGTGCTTCGGTGGCACCCCAACGCGGGGCCATGTGCTTTGGTGGCACCCAGACACGTGGCCGTGTGCTTCGGTGGTACTCGTATGTGAAGCCGTGTGCTTCGTTGGCACCTGGACGCGGGGCAGAGTGCTTCGGTGGCACACGGACGCTGGTCTGTGTGCTTCGGTAGCACCCAGACACGAGGCTGTGTGCTTCAGGGGCACTCGTACGTAGAGTTGTGTTCTTCGGTGGTTCCCGGACGCCGATGTTTGTGCTTCAGTAGCACCGAGAAGCGGGGCCACGTGCTTCGGTGGCACCCGGACGCAGGGTTGTGTGCTTCTGTAGCACATGGGCACGGGTCTGTGTGCTTCGGTGGCACCCAGACACGGGTCTGTGTGCTTCAATGGCACCTGTACAGGGAGGCCATGTGCTTCGGTGGCACCCAGATGGCACTCGTATGTGGGCCGTGTGCTTTGGCGGCACCCGGACATGGGGCCGTTTGCTTCAGTGGCACCCGGATGCGGGTCTGTGTGCTTTGGAGGCACCTAGACACGGGCCATGTGCTTCAGTGGCGCCAAGACGCGGGTCAGAGTGGTTCGGTGGCACACGAGTGCGGGTCTGTGTGTTTTGGTGGCACGCAGATACAAGGCCTTGTGCTTCAGGAGCACTCATACGCGGAGCCGTGTGCTTCGGTGGTACCCGGACGCCGGTCTTTGTGCTTCGGTAGCACCGAGAAGCGGGGCCTTGTGCTTCGGTGGCACCCGGACACGAGTCTGTGTGCTTCGGTGCCACCCAGACACGAGTCTGTGTGCTTCGTTGGCACTCGTATGTGGGGCCGTATGCTTCAGTGGCTCCTGTACAGGGAGGTCGTGTGCTTCGGTGGCACTCGGACGCAGGTTTGTGTGCTTCGGTGGCACCCATTCAACGGGGCCGTGTGCTTCATGGGCACTCGTACGTAGAGCCGTGTGCTTCGGAGGTACCCGGATGCCTGTCTTTGTGCTTCGGTAGCACCGAGAAGCGGTAGCCATGTGCTTCGGTGGAACCCATACGCAGGGCCCTGTGCTTATTTGGCACACAGACGTGGGTCTGTGTGCTTCAGTGGCACCTAGACACGGAGCCATGTGCTTCGGTGGCACCTGGATGCGGGGCAGAGTTCTTCGTTGGCACATTAACGAGGGTCTGTATGCTTCAGTGGCACCCAAACACGGGGGCGTGTGCTTCAATGGCACTCATGTGGCACTGTGTGCTTCGGTGACACCCATTCAGGGGGTCGTGTGCTTCGGTGGCACCCGGACGAGGGGCTATGTGCTTCGGTGGCACAAGGACGCGGGTCTGTGTGCTTAGGTGGCACCTAGATGCGCGGCCTTGTGCTTCAGGGGCACTCGTACGTGGAGCCGTGTTCTTCGGTGGTACCTGAACGCCAAGCTTTGTGCTTCGGTAGCACCGAGAAGCGGGGCGATGTGATTCGGTGGCACCCGGACGCGTGTCTGTGTGCTTCGGTAGCACCTAGACACGGGGGCCATGTGCTTCGGTGGCACCCGGACGCGGGGCAGAGTGCTTCGATGGCACACGGACACGGGTCTGTGTGTTTCGGTTGCACCCAGACACAAGGCCGTGTGCTTCAGGGGCACTCGTACGTGAAGCCGTGTACTTCGGTAATATCCGGATGCCGATCTTTGTGCTTCGGGGCCATGTGCTTCGGTGGCACACGGACACGGATCTGTGTGCTTCGGTGGCTGCTAGACACGAGGCCGTGTGCTTCAGGGGCCGTGTACTGCGGAGGTACCCGGACGCCGGCTCTGTGCTTCGGTAGCACCGAGAAGCAGGGCCATGTGCTTCAATGGAAACCGGACGCGAGGCCATGTTCTTTGGTGGCACATGGATGTTAGTCTGTGTGCTTCGGTGGCACCCAGACATGGGTCTAAGCGCTACGGTGGCACCTAGACACGGGGCCCTGTGCTTCGGTGGCACCCGGGCTGGGGTCTGTGTGCTTCGGTGGTACACGGACGTGGGTCTGTGTGCTTTGGTTGGACCCAGACATGAGGCCGTGTGCTTCAGGGGCACTCGTGCATGGAACTGTATTATTTGGCGGCACCCGGATGCGGGTCTGTGTGCTTCGGTGGCACCTAGACATGGGGCCATGTGCTTCGGTGGCACCCCGACGCAAGGTCATGTGCTTCGATGGCACACGGATGCGGGTCTGTGTGCTTCGGTGTCACCCAGACACGGGGCCGTGTGATTCGGTGGCACCCGGAGGCAGGGCAGAGTGCTACAGTGGCACACGGACGTGGGTCTGTGTGCTTCGGTGGCACCCAGACACGGGACCGTGTGCTTCGGTGGAACTCGCATGTGAAGCCGTGTGCTTCGTTGGCATCCAGACACGGGGCCTTGTGCTTCGGTGGCACCCTGGCGCGAGTCTGTGCGCTTTGGTGGCACCTAGACATGGGGCCATGTGCTTCGATGGCACATGGATGTGGGACTGTGTGCTTCGGTGTCACCCAGACACGAGGCCGTGTGCTTCAGGGGCATTGATACTTGGAGCCGTGTGCTTCGGTGGTACCCGGACACTGGTGTTTGTGCTTCGGTAGCACCGAATAGCGGGGCCATGTGCTTCGGTGGCACACGGACGCAGGGCCATGTGCTTCTGTGGCACCCGTACAGGTAGGCCGTGTGCTTTGATGGCACTCTAACGCGGGTGTGTGTGCTTCGGTGGCACCTAGACACGGGACCATGTGCTTCGGGGGCACCCGGACGCTGGGTCACGTGCTTAGGTGGCACACGGAAGCGAGTCTGTGTGCTTTGGTGGCACCCAGACACGGGGGCATGTGCTTCGGTGGCACTCGTATGCTGGGCTGTGTCCTTCGATGGCACCTGTTCAGTGGGTCTTTGTGCTTCGGTAGCACTGAGAAGTGGGGCCATGTGCTTCGGTGGAAGCCGGACTAGGGGCCATGTGCTTCGATGGCACACGGACATGGGTCTGAGTGCTTCGGTGGCACCCACACACGAAGCCGTGTGCTTCAGGGGCACTCGTACGTGGAGCCATGTGTTGCGGAGGTACCCGGACGCCGGCCTTTGTGCTCCGGTAGCACCGAGAAGCGTGGCCATGTGCTTTGGTGGAAACCGGACGAGGGGCCATGTGCTTCGGTGGCACATGGACGTTGGTCTGTGTGCTGCGGTGGCACCCAGACACGGGTCTGTGTGTTACGGTGGCACCTAGACACCAGGCCATGTGCTTTGGTGGCACCCAGACACAAGGCCGTGCGCTTCGGTGGCACTCATATGTGGGGCCGTGTGCTTCGGTGGCACCCGGACGCGGGGCAGAGTGCTATGGTGGCACACGGACACGGGTCTGTGTGCTTCGGTGGCACCTAGACACAGGGCCATGTGCTTCGGTGGCACCCGGATGCAAGGCCATGTGCTTCGGTGGCAAATGGATGCGGGTCTGTGTGCTTCGTCAGCACTCAGACACGGGGCCGTGTGCTTCGGTGTCACTCCTATGTGGCGCTGTGTGCTTTGGTGGCACCCGGAGGCGGGGCAGAGTGCTACGGTGGCACACGGACGCAAGTCTGTGTGCTTCGGTGGCACCCAAACACGGGGCCGTGTGCTTCGGTGATACTCGTATGTGAAGCCGTGTGCTTCAGTGGCACCCGGATGCGGGGCCGTGTGCTTAGGTGGCACCCGGACGCGGGTCTGTGTGCTTCAGTGGCACCTAGACATGGGGTCATTTGCTTCGGTGGCACACGGATGTGGGTCTGTGTGCTTCGGTGGCACCAAGACACGAGGCCATGTGATTCAGGGGCACTCATACTTGGAGCCGAGTACTTCGGTGGTACCCGGAAGGCGGTCTTTGTGCTTCGGTAGCACCGATAAGCGGGGCCATGTGCTTCGGTGGCACACGGACGCAGGGCCATGTGTTTCTGTGGCACATGGACGTGGCTCTGTGTGCTTTGGTGGCAACGACACACGGGTCTGTGTGCTTCGATGGCACTCGCATTTGGGGCCATGTGCTTCGGTGGCACCCGTACAGGTAGGCTTCTAACGCGAGTGATGGCACTCTAACGCGGGTGTGTGTGCTTCGGTGGCACCTAGACACGGGACCATGTGTTTCGGGGGCACCCGGACGCTGGGTCACGTGCTTAGGTGGCACACGGAAGCGAGTCTGTGTGCTTCGGTGGCACCTAGACACGGGGGCATGTGCTTCGGTGGCACTCGTATGCTGGGCTGTGTCCTTCGATGGCACCTGTTCAGTGGGTCTTTGTGCTTCGGTAGCACCGAGAAACGGGGTCATGTGCTTCGCTGGAAACCGGGCGAGGAGCCATGTGCTTCGGTGGCACATGAACGTTGGTCTGTGTGCTTCAGTGGCACCTAGACACGGGTCTGTGTTTTACGGTGGCACCTAGACACCAGGCCATGTGCTTTGGTGGCACCCAGACACGAGGCCGTGTGCTTCGGTGGCACTCATATGTGG
Organism: Phyllobates terribilis; assembly: GCF_046119375.1. NCBI lineage: Eukaryota > Metazoa > Chordata > Amphibia > Anura > Dendrobatidae > Phyllobates > Phyllobates terribilis. The sequence continues at coordinate 3,226,580 of NW_027362944.1, read as the reverse complement.
GGCCGTGTGCTTCCGTGGCACCCGGACGCGGGGCAGAGTGCTATGGTGGCACATGGACGCGGGTCTGTGTGCTTCGGTGGCACCCAGACACGAGGCCGTGTGCTTCAGGGGCCCTCGTACGTGGAGCCGTGTACTTCGGAGGTACGCGGACGCCGTTCTTTGTGCTTCGGTAGCACTAAGAAGCGGTGTCATGTGCTTCGGTGGCACCTAGACGTGGGGCCGTGTGCTTTTGTGGCACTTGTATGTGGGGCCATGTGCTTCGGAAGTACCCGGACGCCGGTCTTTGTGCTTCGGTAGCACCAAGAAGCGGGGCCATGTACTTCGGTGGAAACCGGACGTGGGGCCATGTGCTTCGGTGGCACATGTACCTTAGTCTGTGTGCTTCGGTGGCACCCAGACACGGGTCTGTCTGCTATGGAGGCACCTAGAGACGGGGCCATGTGCTTCGTTGGCACCCGGACGCGGGGCTGAGTGCTTTGGTGGCACCCAGACACGAGGCCATGTGCTTCAGGGGCACTCGTTTGTGGAGCCGTGTACTTCGGAGGTACCCGGACGCCGGTCTTTGTGCTTCGGTAACACCGAGAAGCAGGGCCGTGTGCTTCGGTGGAAACCGGATGCGGGGCCATATGCTTTGGTGGCACATAGACGTTGGTCTGTGTGCTTCGCTGGCACCCAGACATGGGTGTGTGCGCTACGGTGGCACCTAGACACGGGGCCATGTGCTTCGGTGGCACCCAGACTGGGGTCTGTGTGCTTCGGTGGCACCTAGACACAGGGCCATGTGCTTCCGTGGCACCCGGACGCGGGGCAGAGTGCTATGGTGGCACACGGACGCGGGTCTGTGTGCTTCAGTGGCACCCAGACATGAGCTCGTGTGCTTCAGGGGCCCTCATACATGGAGCCGTGTACTTCAAAGGTACCCGGATGCAGTTCTTTGTGCTTCGGTAGCACTGAGAAGCGGGGTCATGTGCTTCGGTGCAACCCGGACGTGGGGCCATGTGCTTCGGTGGCACATGGACGTTAGTCTGTGTGCTTCGGTGGCACCCAGACATGGCTATGTGTGCTTTGGTGGCACCTAGAGATGGTGCCATGTGCTTCGGTGGCACCCGGACGCGGGGCAGAGTGCATCGGTGGCACATGGACGCGGGTTTGTGTGATTTGGTGGCACCCAGATGTGGGGCCATGTGCTTCGGTGGCACCCAGACACGGGGCTTGTGTTTCGTTGGCACTCGTATGTGGGGCTGTGTTCTTCGATGGCACCCGGAAGCGGGGCCGTGTTCTTCGGTGGCACCCGATTGCAGGTCTGTGTGCTTTGGTGGCACCTAGACAAGGGGCAGAGTGCTTCGGTGGCACATGGACACGGGTCTGTGTGCTTCGGTGGCACCCGATTGCAGGTCTGTGTGCTTCGGTGGCACCCGGACGCATGGGCAGAGTGCTTCGGTGGCACATGGACACGGGTCTGTGTGCTTCGGTGGCACCTAGATGCAGGGCCGTGTGCTTTGGCAGCACCCGGACGTGGAGCCGTGTGCTTCGGTTGCACCCGGACTCAGGTCTGTGTGCTTCGGTGGCACCCGTATGTGGGCTGTGTGCTTTGGCGGCATCCGGACGTGGGGCCGTGTGCTTTGGTGGCACCCGGACGCGGGTCTGTGTGCTTCGTTGGCACCTAGACATGGGCCATTTGCTTCGGTGGCACATGGATGTGGGTCTGTGTGTTTCGGTGGCAAGCAGACTCAAGGCCTTATGCTTCAGGTGCACTCGTATTTGGAGCCCTGTGCTTCGGTTGTATCCAGACGCCGGTCTGTGTGCTTCGGTAGCACCGAGAAGCGGGGACTTGTGCTACGGTGGCACCTGGACGCTGATCTGTGTGCTTCGGTGGCACCTGTACAGGGAGGTTGTGTGCTTCGGGGGCACCCGGATGCAGGTTTGTGTGCTTCGGTGGCACCCATTCAACGGGGCCCTGTACTTCGGTGGCACCCAGACACGAGGCCATGTTCTTCATGGGCACTGGTACGTGGAGTCTTGTGCGCTGGAGGTACCCGGACGCCGGTCTTTGTGCTTCGGTAGCACCGAGAAACGTGGTCATGTGCTTCGCTGGAAACCGGGCGAGGAGCCGTGTGCTTCGGTGGCACATGAACGTTGGTCTGTGTGCTTCAGTGGCACCTAGACACGGGTCTGTGTGCTACGGTGGCACCTAGACACCGGGGCCATGTGCTTCGGTGGCACCCGGACGCGGGTCTGTATGCTACGGTGGCACCCAGACATTAGGCCATGTGCTTCAGGGGCACTCGTATGTGAAGTTGTGTGCTTCGGTGGTACACGGACGCCAGTCTTTGTGCTGCGATAGCACCGAGAAGCAGGGCCATGTGCTTTGGTGGCACCCGGACGCTGGTCTGTGTGATTCGGTGGCACCCAGACACGGGTCTGTGTGCTTCGGTGGCACTCGCATGTGGAGCCGTGTGCTTCGGTGGCACCTGTACAGGGAGGTCGTGTGCTTCGGTGGCACCCGGATGCAGGTTTGTGTGCTTCGGTGGCACTCATTCAACGGGGCCGTGTGCTTCGGTGGTACCCAAACACGAAACCGTGTTCTTCATGAGCAATGGTACGTGGAGCTGTGTTCTTCGGAGGTACCCGGACTCTGGTCTTTGTGCTGCAGTAGCACCGAGAAGCAGGAGCCATGTTCTTCCGTGGCACCAGTACGCAGGGCCCTGTGCTTATTTCATAGAATCATAGAATGGTAGAGTTGGAAGGGACCTCCTGGGTCATCTGGTCCAACCCCCTGCTCAAAGCAGGATTCACTAGATCATCTCAGACAGATGTCTGTCCAGCCTCTGTTTGAAGACGTCCATTGAAGGGGAACTCACCACCTCTCGTGGCAGCCTGTTCCACTCATTAATCACCCTAACTGTCAAAAAGTTTTTTCTAATATCTAATCTGTGTCTCCTCCCATTTAGTTTCATCCCATTGCTTCTAGTCTTTCCTTGTGCAAATGAGAATAAAGATGATCCTTCTACAATGTGACAGCCCTTGACATATTTGTAGACAGCTATTAAGTCTCCTCTCAGTCTTCTTTTTTGCAAGCTAAACATTCCCAAATCCTGCAACCGTTTCTCATAGGACATGGTTTGCAGACCAGTCACCATTCTGGTCGCTCTTCTCTGAACTTGCTCCAGTTTGTATATGTCTTTTTTAAAATGTGGTGCCCAAAACTGTACACAGTATTCCAGATGAGGTCTGACCAAAGAGGAGTAAAGACCGATAATGACTTCACGTGATCTAGACTGTATGCTTCTGTTAATACATCCCAGAATTGTATTTGCCTTTTTTGCTGCTGCATCACACTGTTGACTCATGTTCAGTCTATGATCTATTAGTATACCTAAGTCTTTTTCACATGTACTGTTGCTTAGCTCTATTCCTCCCATTCTGTATATGCTTTTTTCATTTTTATTGCCCAGATGTAGTACTTTGCATTTTTCCCTGTTAAAAACCATTCTGTTGGTTGCTGCCCACTGCTCCAGTTTATTTAGGTCTTTTTGAATCCTCTCTCTCTCTTCTCTAGTATTAGCTATCCCTCCTAGCTTTGTGTCATCAGCAAATTTAATCAGTTTACCCTCAATTCCTTCATCTAAATCATTGATAAAGATGTTGAACAATACAGGTCCCAGGACGGAGCCCTGTGGTACCCCACTTGAGACAATCATCCAGCTGGATGTGAAGCCATTTACAACCACCCTTTGAGTCCGATCACTAAGCCAGTTATGAATCCACCTAACAGTTGCCTGGTCCATTGCATACTTGGTCATTTTTTCAATAAGGATGGTGTGAGATACTTTGTCAAATGCTTTGCTGAAGTCAAGATATACTATATCTACAGAATTTCCCTGATCCACCCAGTCAGTGATTCTGTCATAGAAGGAAATTAAGTTAGTCTGACATGACTTGTTAGTTACAAACCCATGCTGACTCTGGTTAATCACTTCATTCTTATCCATGTACTTACATACATGTTGTTTAATAATTTGTTCAAAGATCTTTCCTGGTATAGAAGTCAGACTCACCGGCCTATAGTTCCCTGGGTCCACCTTCTTCCCCTTTTTGAAGATAGGAACAACATTTGCTCTTCTCCAGTCTTCTGGGACTTCTCCTGTTCTCCAAGAATTTTCAAAGATTATGGAGAGTGGTTCTAAAATTTCTTCTACGATCTCCTTCAGTACTCTGGGGTGTAATTCATCTGGACCTGGAGACTTGAACTCATTTATGTTAGCTAAATATTCCCTCACAATCTTTCTGTTTACAGATAACTTGGATTCCTCTATTCCTTTAAAAGGACAGTGAAGATCAGTTGATGTTACATTTTCTTTCTGAGAGAAAACAGATGCAAAATAGGAATTAAAAAGTTCGGCCTTCTCAACATCCTCTCTTACCATTTCTCCATTTTCATCCTGTAAAAATCCTATAGCATCTTTGACTTTTCTTTTACTTTTGACATACCCCCAAAATCCTTTTTTATTGCTTTTGACATCTCTTGCAAGCCTTAATTCATTGTCAGCTTTAGCTAACCTGATACGTGCCCTTCAGGATCTGCAGACTGCATTATAATCTTCTTTAGATATGCCTCCCTCTTTCCATTTAATAAACATTTCTTTCTTTCTTTTTAGCATGTGTTTAAGTTCTGTGTTCATCCATCCTGGTTTCCTTAAATGCTTCCCATTCTTCCTACTTTTCGGGATTGTTAACGATTGTGCTTTGAGAATTTCATTTTTAAAAATTTCCCATCCTTCCTGGACATTTTTGTCCTTAAGGACATCCAGCCATTGGATCCCTCCTATTCTCTGTCTGAGTCTCTTAAAATCTGCCTTTCTAAAATCTAACCTTGAAGTTTGAGTCTTCACATGTCTTCCTCCTCTAGTTATCCAAAATTCTATAATAGCATGATCGCTGCCTCCTAGGGTCCCAGCCACCTTTACCTCCTCAACCATTTCCTCCCTGTTTATAAGGATTAGATCCAAAGTAGCAGATCCCCTTGTTTTCTCCCCTACCTTTTGGAAGATAAAGTTGTCAGCAAGAGAAGATAAGAATTTGCTTGACCTGTTAGTTTTACTTGAGAGAGATTCCCAACAAATGTCTGGATAGTTGAAATCTCCCATGACCACTACGTCATATTTTTTGGAGAACTTGGTCATTTGATACATAAAGAGTTCATCCATATCTTCAGCTTGCCCAGGTGGCCTGTAGTAAATGCCTACAATGGTGTCCTTTCCGTTGTTCTCTCCTTGTATTCTTACCCAAACAGTTTCCACAGAACTCCCAGTCTCTGAAGCTTCAATCTCTGTGCAGATATACACTTTTCTAACATACAATGCAACACCTCCTCCTCGTTTATCAAGTCTGTTTCTTGCAAATAAGTTGTATCCTTTTAGCCTTTTATTCCAATCATGTGTATCGTCCCACCAAGTTTCAGTGATTCCAATGACATCATATTCCTTTTCCTGCATTAGTAGTTCCAATTCTCCTTGTTTGTTGCCCATGCTTTGTGCATTTGTATAAAAACATTTTAGTTTGTGATTGGTTTCTCTTCCTCCCATATTTTTATTATTTAAATTGTTTTGTCTTTGTTCTTCCTTTCCACTTCCAGTAGCAGAGATCTCAATAGTATTTGTCAGCTGTATGGCTTTTTCTGGCCTTTTGCTTCCCTTCCCACATTGTTCTAGTTTAAAGCTTTTCTGATGAGTGTAGCAAGGCGACTTCCAAATACATGTTGTCCAGTCTACGTAAGGTGCACCCCATCTCTAGCAAGTAGTCCATCGTATAGGTAATTCATTCCGTGATCCAGAAATCCAAATCCTTGTTGACGGCACCATCGACGTAGCCAGTTGTTCACCTGTAGAATCTTATTCCACCTCATTGTTCCATGGCCATCCACTGGGAGGATGGATGAGAAGACCACCTGCGCTCCCAATTCTTTCACTTTCTTGCCTAAGTCTTCAAAGTCACTGCAGATGGTTTCCAGGTCCTTTCTTGCGGTGTCATTTGTCCCCACATGTATTAGCAGGAATGGGTAGTGATCTGTAAGTCTGAAGAGTCTTGATATCCTGTCAGACACATCTTTAATTTTTGCTCCTGGAAGACAGCACATTTCTCTTGAGGTTATGTCTGGTCTGCAGATAGCGGCCTCTGTTCCTCTTAACAGGGAATCCCCCATGACCACCACTCTCCGTTTTTTCTTCACAACATTCTTCTTTCTCCATCCAGGAGGATTCTGAGGGCTTACAAGGTTATTCATTGCTGGCAAAGTCTTATTTTGCTGTATTTCTTCATGGTTCTCCTGCGTGAGAGCCTGGTACTGGTTCCTGAGCAGTATGGGTGCTGACTGCCTCTCGATCCTCCTGCTTCTGTGGGTCACATGCTTCCATTCCTCTGTTTCGTCAGGTGCAGTTCGAATTTCTTCTCTTTCTGAATCATGAAGAGATAATTCTGCTCTGTCTAAGAACTCTTCACTTTCCTTAATGATTTTCAAGGTAGTTAACCTCTCTTCTAGATTTCGAAACTTTTCCTCCAACAGGGACACAAGCTTGCATTTCTGGCATGTGAAGTTTGGCTTTTCCACTGGCAAGTCTGTGAACATGTAGCAGGATATGCAGCTCACCAAATGGCTCCTGGACTCTTCCATGTTCTTATTGTTAATGTTCTGAAAACAGTGAAAAAAGCTTAAAAAAAAAGCTTTTTTTTTTTTTATTTGGCACATGGACGTGGGTCTGTGTGCTTTGGTGGTACCCAGACACAGGGGCATGTGCTTCAATGGCACTCTTATGTGGGGCTGTGTGCTTCAGTGGCACCCATTCAGGGGGTCGTATGCTTCGGTGGCACTCAGACGCGGGGCAGAGAGCTAAAGTGGCAGTCGTACATTGAGCAGTGTGCCTGGGAGGTACCCGGATGCCGGTCTTTGTGCTTCAGTGGCGCCGAGAAGCGGGGCCATGTGCTTCGGTGGCACACGGACGTGGGTCTGTGTGCTTTGGTGGCACCTAGACACGGGCCATGTGCTTCTGTGGCACCCGGACGAGGAGCCATGTGCTTCGGTGGCACATGGACGTGGGTCTGTGTTCTTAGGTGGCACCTAGAAGCAGGGCCATGTGCTTCAGGGGCACTCGTACGTGGAGCCGTGTTCTTCGGTGGTACCTGGACGCCAAGCTTTGTGCTTCGGTAGCACCGAGAAGCGGGGCCGTGTGATTCGGTGGCACCCGGATGCGGGTCTGTGTGTTCGGTAGCACCTAGACACGGGGCCATGTGCTTCGATGGCACCCGGAGGCGGGGCAGAGTGCTTCGGTGGCACACAGACGCGGGTCTGTGTGCTTCAGTAGCACCCAGACACGAGGCCGTGTGCTTTAGGGGCACTCGTACGTGGAGCCGTGTACTTCAGAGGTACCCGGACGCCGGTCTTTGTGCTTCGGTAGCACCAAGAAGCTGGGCCATGTGCTTCGGTGGAAACCGGACGCAGGGGTCATGTGCTTCGATGGCACATGGACGTTGGTCTCTGTGCTTCGGTGGCACCCAGACACGGGTGTGTGTGATACGGTGGCACCTAGACACGGGGCCACGTGCTTCGGTTGCACCCGGACTGGGGTCTTTGTGCTTTGGTGGTATATGGACGCCGGTCTGTCTACTTTGGTGGCACCCAGACGTGAGGCCGTGTGCTTCTTGGTCACTGGTACATGGAGAAGTATTCTTTGGTGGCACCCGGATGCGGGTCTGTACTTTGGTGGGACCTAGACAGGGGGCATGTGCTTCGGTGCAACCCGGACTCAAGGCCATAGGCTTCGTTGGCAAACGGATGCGGGTCTGTGTGCTTCTGTGGCACCCAGGCACGGGGCCGTGTGCTTTGGTGGCACTCGTATGTGGGGCCGTGTGCTTCGTTGGCACCCGGATGCGGGGCAGAGTGCTACGGTGGCACACGGACGTGGGTCTGTGTGCTTCGGTGGCACCCAGACACAAGGCCGTGTGCTTCAGGGGCACTCGTATTTAGAGTCGTGTACTTCGGAAGTACCCGGACGCCGGTCTTTGTGCTTCGGTAGCACCAAGAAGCGGGGCCATGTGCTTCGGTGGAAACCAGACGTGGGGCCATGTACTTTGGTGGCACATGGATGTTAGTCTGTGTGCTTCGGTGGCACCCAGACATGGGTCTGTGTGCTATGATGGCACCTAGAGATGGGGCCATGTGCTTCGTTGGCACCTGGACGCGGGGAAGAGTGCTTCAGTGGCACATGGACACGGGTCTGTGTGCTTCGGTGGCACCCAGACACGGGTCTGTTCACTATAGTGGCACCTAGACACGGGGCCATATGCATCGGTGGCACCCGGACTGGGGTCTGTGTGCTTCGGTGGTACACGGATACGGGTCTGTGTGCTTCGGTGGCACCTAGACATGAGGCCGTGTGCTTCATGGTCACTTGTACATGAAGCTGTATTCTTTGGTGACACCCGGATGCGGGTCTGTGTGCTTCGGTGGCACTTAGACAGGGGGCATGTGCTTCGGTGGCACCCGGACACAAGGCCATGTGCTTCGTTGGCACACGGATGCGGGTCTGTGAGCTTCGGTGGCACCCAGACTCGGGGCCATGTGCTTTTGTGGCACTTGTATGTAGGGCCGTGTGCTTCGCAAGTACCCGGACGCCGGTTTTTGTGCTTCGGTAGCACCAAGAAGCGGGGCCATATGCTTCGGTGGCACATAGACGTTGGTCTGTGTGCTTCGCTGGCACCCAGACACAGGTCAGTGCGCTACGGTGGCACCTAGACACGGGGCCATGTGCTTCGGTGGCACCCAGACTGGGGTCTGTGTGCTTCGGTGGTATACACGGACGTGGGTCTGTGTTCTTCGGTGGCACCCAGACATGAGGCAGTGTGCTTCAGGGGCACTCGTACATGGAGCTGTATTCTTTGGTGGCACCCGGATTCGGGTCTGTGTGCTTCGGTGGCACCTAGACACAGGGCCATGTGCTTCGGTGGCACCCGGATGCAAGGCCATGTGCTTCGGTGGCAAATGGATGCGGGTCTGTGTTCTTCGCCGGCACCCAGACGCGGTGGCACTCGTATGTGCGCCATGTGCTTCGGTGGCACTCGGAGGCGGGGCAGAGTGCTACGGTGGCACACGGACGCAAGTCTGTGTGCTTCGGTGACACCCAGACACGGGGCCGTGTGCTTGGGTGATACTCGTATGTGAAGCCGTGTGCTTCAGTGGCACCTGGACGCGGGTCTGTGTGCTTCGGTGGCACCTAGACATGGGGCCATTTGCTTCGGTGGCACACGGTTGTGGGTCTGTGTGCTTCGGTGGCACCAAGACACGAGGCCGCGTGCTTCAGGGGCACTCATACGTGAAGCTGTGTACTTCGGTGGTACCTGGAAGCTGGTCTTTGTGCTTCGGTAGCACCGATAAGCGGGGCCATGTGCTACGGTGGCACACGGACGCAGGGCCATGTGCTTCTGTGGCACATGAACGTGGGTCTGTGAGCTTCGGTGGCAACCAGACATGGGTCTGTGTGCTTTGATGGCACTCGCATGTGGGGCCATGTGCTTCGGTGGCACCCGTACAGGTAGGCTGTGTGCTTTGATGGCACTCTAACGCGGGTTTGTGTGCTTTGGTGGCACCTAGACACGAGACCATGTGCTTCGGAGGCACCCGGACGTGGGGTCACGTGCTTCGGTGGCACACGGAAGGGAGTCTGTGTGCTTCGATGGCACCCAGACACGGGGGCATGTGCTTCGGTGGCACTCGTATGCTGGGCTGTGTGCTTCAATGGCACCCGTACAGTGGGTCGTGTGCTTCAATGCCACCTGGACGCAGGTCTGTGTGCTTTGGTGGCACCCAGACACGAGGCCGTGTGCTTCAGGGGCACTCGTACGTGGAGCTGTGTGACTTGCAGGTACCCGGACGCCTGTCTTTGTGCGTCGGTAGCACCGAGAAGCGGAGGATGTGCTTCGGTGGAAACCGGACGTGAAGCCATGTGCTTCGGTGGCACATGGACTTTGGTCTGTTCGCTTCGGTGGCACCCAGACACAGGTATTTGTGCTACAGTGACACCTAGACACCGGACCATGTACATCGGTGGCACCCGGACGTGGGGCAGAGTGCTTCGGTGGCACACGGACATGGGTCTGAGTGCTTCGGTGGCACCCACACACGAAGCCGTGTGCATCAAGGGCACTCGTACGTGGAGCCATGTGTTGCGAAAGTACCCGGATGCCGGCCTTTGTGCTCGGGTAGCACCGAGAAGCGTGGCCATGTGCTTCGGTGGAAACCGGACGAGGGGCCATGTGCTTCGGTAGAACCCAGACACGGGTCTGTGTGCTACGGTGGCACCTAGACACCAGGCTATGTGCTTCGGTGGCACCCGTATGTGGAGCCGTGTGCTTTGGTGGCACCCGAACGCGGGGCAGAGTGCTATGGTGGCACACGGACGCGGGTCTATGTGCTTCGGTGGCACCCAGACACGAGGCCGTGTGTTTCAGGGACCCTCATACGTGGAGCCGTGTACTTCGGAGGTACCCGGACGCCGTTCTTTGTGCTTCGTTAGCACTGAGAAGCGGGGTCATGGGCTTCGGTGGCACCCGGACGTGGGGCCATGTGCTTCGGTGGCACATGGACTGTGTGCTTCGGTGGCACCCAGACACGGGTATGTGTGCTATGGTGGCACCTAGAGATGGTGCCATGTGCTTCGGTGGCACCCGGACGCGGTGCAGAGTGCATCGGTGGCACATGGACGCGGGTCTGTGTGATTTGGTGGCACCCAGATGCCGGGCCATGTGCATCGGTGGCACCCAGACACGGGGCATGTGTTTCGGTGGCACTCGTATGTGGGGCTGTGTGCTTCGATGGCACCCGGAAGCGGGGCCGTTGCTTCAGTGGCACCCGAATGCGGGTCTGTGTGCTTCGGTGGCACCCGGACGCGGGGCAGAGTGCTTCAGTGGCACATGGACGCGGGTCTGTGTGCTTCGGTGGCACCTAGATGCGGGGCCGTGTGCTTTGGTGGCACCCGGACTTGGGGCCGTCTGCTTTGGTTGCACCCGGACTCGGGTCTGTGTGCTTCGGTGGCACCCGTATGTGGGCTGTGTGCTTTGGCGGCATCCGGACGTGGGGCCATGAGCTTCGGTCGCACCTAGACATGGGCCATGTGCTTTGGTTGTACCCAGATGCGGGGCAGAGTGCGTTGGTGGCACACGGAAGCTTGTCTGTGTGTTTCGGTGGCATGCCGGCATGCAAACACAAGGCCTTGTGCTTCAGGGGCACTCGTATGCGGAGCCTTGTGCTTCGGTTGTACCCAGACGCCGGTCTGTGTGCTTCAGTAGCACCGAGAACTGGGGCCTTGTACTACAGTGTCACCTGGACGCTGATCTGTGTGCTTCGGTGGCACCTGTACAGGGAGGTTGTGTGCTTCGGGGGCACCCGGATGCAGGTTTGTGTGCTTCGGTGGCACCCATTCAACGAGGCACTGTACTTTGGTGGCACCCAGACACGAGGCCGTGTTCTTCATGGGCACTCGTATGTGGAGTCTTGTGCTCTGGAGGTACCCGGACGCCGGTCTTTGTGCTTCGGTAGCACCGAGAAGCGGGGCTAAGTGCTTCGGTGGAAAGTGGGCGAGGAGCCATGTGCTTCGGTGGCACATGAATGTTGGTCTGTGTGCTTCGGTGGCACCTAGACACAGGTCTGTGTGCTACGGTGGCACCTAGACACCAGGCCATGTGCTTCGGTGGCACCCGGACGCGGGGCAAAGTTCTTCAATGGCACACGGACATGGGTCTGTGTGCTTCGGTGGCACCCAGACACTAGGCTGTGTGCTTCAGGGGCACTCGTACGTGGAGCCGTGTGCTTCGGTGGTACTCGGACACTGATCTTTGTGCTTCGGTATCACCGTGAAGCGGGACCGCGTGCTTTGGTGGCACCCGGATGCAGGGCCGTGTGCTTCTGTAGCACATGGACGCTGGTCTGTGTGCTTCGGTGGCACCCAGACACTTGTACTTGGGGCCGTGTGCTTCGGTGGTACCTGTACAGGCAGGTTGTGTGCTTCAGTGGCACCTGGATTCAGCTTTGTGTGCTTCATAGGCACCCATTCAACGGGTCAGTGTGCTTCGGTGGCACCCAGACACGAAGCCGTGTTCTTCATGTGCACTCGTACGTGGAGCCGTGAGCTTCGGAGGTACCCGGACGCCGGTCTTTGTGCTTCAGTAGCACCGAAAAGCGGGAGCCATGTGCTTCGGTGGCACCCGTGCGCAGGGCCCTGTGCTTATTTGGCACATGGACGTGGGTCTGTGTGCTTCGGTGGCACCCAGACACAGGGGTGTGTGCTTCAATGATACTCGTATGTGGGGCTATGTGCTTCAGTGGCACCCGTTCAGGAAGCTGGGCCATGTGCTTCAGAGGCATCCGAATGCGGGTCTGTGTGCTTTTGTGGCACCTAGACAAGGGGCCATGTGCTTCGGTGGCACCCGGACGTGGGGCAGAGTGCTTCGGTGGCACATGGACGCGGGTCTGTGTGCTTCGTTTGCAACTACACGCGGGTCTGTGTGCTTTGTCGGCACCCGGACGTGGGGCCGTGTGCTTCGGGGGCACCTGGACGCCGGTCTGTGTGCTTCGGTGGCACCCGTATGTGAGCTGTGTGCTTCGATGGCACCCGGAAGCGGGGCCGTGTGCTTCAGAGGCACCCAAATGCGGGTCTGTGTGCTTTGGTGGCACCTAGACAAGGGGCCATGTGCTTCGGTGCCACATGGACGCGTGGCAGAGTGCTTCGGTGGCAACTAGACGCGGGGCCGTGTGCTTTGGCGGCACCCGGACGTGGGGCCTTGTGCTTCAGTGGCACCCGGACGCGGGTCTGTGTGCTTCGGTTGCACCCGTATGTGGGCTGTGTGCTTTGGTGGCACCCGGATGTGGGGCTGTGTGCTTCGGTGGCACCCGGACGCGGGTCTGTGTGCTTCGGTGGCACCTAGACATTGGCCATGTACTTCGGTGGCACCCTGACACGGGGCAGAGTGCTTCGGTGGCACACGGACATGGGTCTGTGTGCTTCGGTGGCACCCAGACACGAGGCCGTGTGCTTCGGTGGCACTCGTATGTGGGGCCGTGTGCTTCGATGGCACCCAGACACGAGGCCGTGTGCTTCAGGGGCGCTTGTACGTGGAGCCGTGTACTTCGGAGGTACCCGGACACCGGTCTTTGTGCTTCGGTAGCTCTGAGAAGCGGGGCCATCTGCTTCGGTGGAAACCGGACGTGGGGCCATGTGCTTCGGTAGCACATGGACGTTAGTCTGTGTGCTTCAGTGGCACCCAGACATGGGTATGTGTGCTATGATGGCACCTAGAGATGGGCCCATGTGCTTCGGTGGCACCTGGACGCATGGCAGAGTGCTTCGGTGGCACATGGTCATGGGTCTGTGTGCTTCGGTGGCACCCAGACACGAGGCCGTGTGCTTCAGGGGCACTCATAATTGGAGCCATGTGCTTCGGTGGTACCCGGACGCCAGTGTTTGTGCTTCGGTAGCACCGAGAGGTAGGGCCATGTGCTCCGGTGGCACCCGGACGCGGGTCTGTGTGCTTCGGTGGCACCTAGACACGGGTCCATGTGCTTCGGTGGCACCCGGACGAGGGGCCATGTGCTTCGGTGGTTCTCATACGTGGAGTCGTGTTCTTCAATGGTACAGAGACGCCGGTCTTTGTGCTTCGGTAACACCGAGAAGCGGGGCCGTGTGCTTTGGTGGCATCCAGATGCGGGTCTGTGTGCTTTGGTGGCACCCAGACACGGGGCCGTGTGCTTAGGTGACACTCGTATGTGGAGCTTTGTGCATCAGTGGCACCTGTTCAGGGGGTCGTTTGCTTCGGTGGCACGCGGACGCGGGGCAGAGTGCTATTGTGGCACACGGACACGGATCTGTGTGCTTCGGTGGCACCCAGACACGAGGCTGCATGCTTCAGGGGCACTCATACGTGGAGCCGTGTGCTTCAGTGGTACCCAGACGCTGGTCTTTGTGCTTCGGTAGCACCGAGAGGCAGGGCCATGTGCTCCGGTGGCACCCAGACGCGGGTCTGTGTGCTTCGGTGGCACCTAGACACGGGTCCATGTGCTTCGGTGGAAACCGGACGTGGGGCCATGTGCTTCGGTGGCACATGTACCTTAGTCTGTGTGCTTCGGTGGCACCCAGACACGGGTCTGTCTGCTATGGAGGCACCTAGAGACGGGGCCATGTGCTTCGTTGGCACCCGGACGCGGGGCTGAGTGCTTTGGTGGCACCCAGACACGAGGCCATGTGCTTCAGGGGCACTCGTTTGTGGAGCCGTGTACTTCGGAGGTACCCGGACGCCGGTCTTTGTGCTTCGGTAACACCGAGAAGCAGGGCCGTGTGCTTCGGTGGAAACCGGATGCGGGGCCATATGCTTTGGTGGCACATAGACGTTGGTCTGTGTGCTTCGCTGGCACCCAGACATGGGTGTGTGCGCTACGGTGGCACCTAGACACGGGGCCATGTGCTTCGGTGGCACCCAGACTGGGGTCTGTGTGCTTCGGTGGCACCTAGACACAGGGCCATGTGCTTCCGTGGCACCCGGACGCGGGGCAGAGTGCTATGGTGGCACACGGACGCGGGTCTGTGTGCTTCAGTGGCACCCAGAGATGAGCTCGTGTGCTTCAGGGGCCCTCATACATGGAGCCGTGTACTTCAAAGGTACCCGGACGCAGTTCTTTGTGCTTCGGTAGCACTGAGAAGCGGGGTCATGTGCTTCGGTGCAACCCGGACGTGGGGCCATGTGCTTCGGTGGCACATGGACGTTAGTCTGCGTGCTTCGGTGGCACCCAGACATGGCTATGTGTGCTTTGGTGGCACCTAGAGATGGTGCCATGTGCTTCGGTGGCACCCGGACGCGGGGCAGAGTGCATCGGTGGCACATGGACGCGGGTTTGTGTGATTTGGTGGCACCCAGATGTGGGGCCATGTGCTTCGGTGGCACCCAGACACGGGGCTTGTGTTTCGTTGGCACTCGTATGTGGGGCTGTGTTCTTCGATGGCACCCAGAAGCGGGGCCGTGTTCTTCGGTGGCACCCGATTGCAGGTCTGTGTGCTTTGGTGGCACCTAGACAAGGGGCAGAGTGCTTCGGTGGCACATGGACACGGGTCTGTGTGCTTCGGTGGCACCCGATTGCAGGTCTGTGTGCTTCGGTGGCACCCGGACGCATGGGCAGAATGCTTCGGTGGCACATGGACACGGGTCTGTGTGCTTCGGTGGCACCTAGATGCAGGGCCGTGTGCTTTGGCAGCACCCGGACGTGGAGCCGTGTGCTTCGGTTGCACCCGGACTCAGGTCTGTGTGCTTCGGTGGCACCCGTATGTGGGCTGTGTGCTTTGGCGGCATCCGGACGTGGGGCCGTGTGCTTTGGTGGCACCCGGATGTGGGTCTGTGTGCTTCGTTGGCACCTAGACATGGGCCATTTGCTTCGGTGGCACATGGATGTGGGTCTGTGTGTTTCGGTGGCAAGCAGACTCAAGGCCTTATGCTTCAGGTGCACTCGTATTCGGAGCCCTGTGCTTCGGTTGTATCCAGACGCCGGTCTGTGTGCTTCGGTAGCACCGAGAAGCGGGGACTTGTGCTACGGTGGCACCTGGACGCTGATCTGTGTGCTTCGGTGGCACCTGTACAGGGAGGTTGTGTGCTTCGGGGGCACCCGGATGCAGGTTTGTGTGCTTCGGTGGCACCCATTCAACGGGGCCCTGTACTTCGGTGGCACCCAGACACGAGGCCATGTTCTTCATGGGCACTGGTACGTGGAGTCTTGTGCGCTGGAGGTACCCGGACGCCGGTCTTTGTGCTTCGGTAGCACCGAGAAACGTGGTCATGTGCTTCGCTGGAAACCGGGCGAGGAGCCGTGTGCTTCGGTGGCACATGAACGTTGGTCTGTGTGCTTCAGTGGCACCTAGACACGGGTCTGTGTGCTACGGTGGCACCTAGACACCGGGGCCATGTGCTTCGGTGGCACCCGGACGCGGTGCAGAGTGCATCGGTGGCACATGGACGCGGGTCTGTGTGATTTGGTGGCACCCAGATGCCGGGCC
Source organism: Phyllobates terribilis (assembly GCF_046119375.1). NCBI lineage: Eukaryota > Metazoa > Chordata > Amphibia > Anura > Dendrobatidae > Phyllobates > Phyllobates terribilis. Next base: position 3,210,498 of record NW_027362944.1, on the reverse strand, counting down.
ATGTGCATCGGTGGCACCCAGACACGGGGCATGTGTTTCGGTGGCACTCGTATGTGGGGCTGTGTGCTTCGATGGCACCCGGAAGCGGGGCCGTTGCTTCAGTGGCACCCGAATGCGGGTCTGTGTGCTTCGGTGGCACCCGGACGCGGGGCAGAGTGCTTCAGTGGCACATGGACGCGGGTCTGTGTGCTTCGGTGGCACCTAGATGCGGGGCCGTGTGCTTTGGTGGCACCCGGACTTGGGGCCGTCTGCTTTGGTTGCACCCGGACTCGGGTCTGTGTGCTTCGGTGGCACCCGTATGTGGGCTGTGTGCTTTGGCGGCATCCGGACGTGGGGCCATGAGCTTCGGTCGCACCTAGACATGGGCCATGTGCTTTGGTTGTACCCAGATGCGGGGCAGAGTGCGTTGGTGGCACACGGAAGCTTGTCTGTGTGTTTCGGTGGCATGCCGGCATGCAAACACAAGGCCTTGTGCTTCAGGGGCACTCGTATGCGGAGCCTTGTGCTTCGGTTGTACCCAGACGCCGGTCTGTGTGCTTCAGTAGCACCGAGAACTGGGGCCTTGTACTACAGTGTCACCTGGACGCTGATCTGTGTGCTTCGGTGGCACCTGTACAGGGAGGTTGTGTGCTTCGGGGGCACCCGGATGCAGGTTTGTGTGCTTCGGTGGCACCCATTCAACGAGGCACTGTACTTTGGTGGCACCCAGACACGAGGCCGTGTTCTTCATGGGCACTCGTATGTGGAGTCTTGTGCTCTGGAGGTACCCGGACGCCGGTCTTTGTGCTTCGGTAGCACCGAGAAGCGGGGCTAAGTGCTTCGGTGGAAAGTGGGCGAGGAGCCATGTGCTTCGGTGGCACATGAATGTTGGTCTGTGTGCTTCGGTGGCACCTAGACACAGGTCTGTGTGCTACGGTGGCACCTAGACACCAGGCCATGTGCTTCGGTGGCACCCGGACGCGGGGCAAAGTTCTTCAATGGCACACGGACATGGGTCTGTGTGCTTCGGTGGCACCCAGACACTAGGCTGTGTGCTTCAGGGGCACTCGTACGTGGAGCCGTGTGCTTCGGTGGTACTCGGACACTGATCTTTGTGCTTCGGTATCACCGTGAAGCGGGACCGCGTGCTTTGGTGGCACCCGGATGCAGGGCCGTGTGCTTCTGTAGCACATGGACGCTGGTCTGTGTGCTTCGGTGGCACCCAGACACTTGTACTTGGGGCCGTGTGCTTCGGTGGTACCTGTACAGGCAGGTTGTGTGCTTCAGTGGCACCTGGATTCAGCTTTGTGTGCTTCATAGGCACCCATTCAACGGGTCAGTGTGCTTCGGTGGCACCCAGACACGAAGCCGTGTTCTTCATGTGCACTCGTACGTGGAGCCGTGAGCTTCGGAGGTACCCGGACGCCGGTCTTTGTGCTTCAGTAGCACCGAAAAGCGGGAGCCATGTGCTTCGGTGGCACCCGTGCGCAGGGCCCTGTGCTTATTTGGCACATGGACGTGGGTCTGTGTGCTTCGGTGGCACCCAGACACAGGGGTGTGTGCTTCAATGATACTCGTATGTGGGGCTATGTGCTTCAGTGGCACCCGTTCAGGAAGCTGGGCCATGTGCTTCAGAGGCATCCGAATGCGGGTCTGTGTGCTTTTGTGGCACCTAGACAAGGGGCCATGTGCTTCGGTGGCACCCGGACGTGGGGCAGAGTGCTTCGGTGGCACATGGACGCGGGTCTGTGTGCTTCGTTTGCAACTACACGCGGGTCTGTGTGCTTTGTCGGCACCCGGACGTGGGGCCGTGTGCTTCGGGGGCACCTGGACGCCGGTCTGTGTGCTTCGGTGGCACCCGTATGTGAGCTGTGTGCTTCGATGGCACCCGGAAGCGGGGCCGTGTGCTTCAGAGGCACCCAAATGCGGGTCTGTGTGCTTTGGTGGCACCTAGACAAGGGGCCATGTGCTTCGGTGCCACATGGACGCGTGGCAGAGTGCTTCGGTGGCAACTAGACGCGGGGCCGTGTGCTTTGGCGGCACCCGGACGTGGGGCCTTGTGCTTCAGTGGCACCCGGACGCGGGTCTGTGTGCTTCGGTTGCACCCGTATGTGGGCTGTGTGCTTTGGTGGCACCCGGATGTGGGGCTGTGTGCTTCGGTGGCACCCGGACGCGGGTCTGTGTGCTTCGGTGGCACCTAGACATTGGCCATGTACTTCGGTGGCACCCTGACACGGGGCAGAGTGCTTCGGTGGCACACGGACATGGGTCTGTGTGCTTCGGTGGCACCCAGACACGAGGCCGTGTGCTTCGGTGGCACTCGTATGTGGGGCCGTGTGCTTCGATGGCACCCAGACACGAGGCCGTGTGCTTCAGGGGCGCTTGTACGTGGAGCCGTGTACTTCGGAGGTACCCGGACACCGGTCTTTGTGCTTCGGTAGCTCTGAGAAGCGGGGCCATCTGCTTCGGTGGAAACCGGACGTGGGGCCATGTGCTTCGGTAGCACATGGACGTTAGTCTGTGTGCTTCAGTGGCACCCAGACATGGGTATGTGTGCTATGATGGCACCTAGAGATGGGCCCATGTGCTTCGGTGGCACCTGGACGCATGGCAGAGTGCTTCGGTGGCACATGGTCATGGGTCTGTGTGCTTCGGTGGCACCCAGACACGAGGCCGTGTGCTTCAGGGGCACTCATAATTGGAGCCATGTGCTTCGGTGGTACCCGGACGCCAGTGTTTGTGCTTCGGTAGCACCGAGAGGTAGGGCCATGTGCTCCGGTGGCACCCGGACGCGGGTCTGTGTGCTTCGGTGGCACCTAGACACGGGTCCATGTGCTTCGGTGGCACCCGGACGAGGGGCCATGTGCTTCGGTGGTTCTCATACGTGGAGTCGTGTTCTTCAATGGTACAGAGACGCCGGTCTTTGTGCTTCGGTAACACCGAGAAGCGGGGCCGTGTGCTTTGGTGGCATCCAGATGCGGGTCTGTGTGCTTTGGTGGCACCCAGACACGGGGCCGTGTGCTTAGGTGACACTCGTATGTGGAGCTTTGTGCATCAGTGGCACCTGTTCAGGGGGTCGTTTGCTTCGGTGGCACGCGGACGCGGGGCAGAGTGCTATTGTGGCACACGGACACGGATCTGTGTGCTTCGGTGGCACCCAGACACGAGGCTGCATGCTTCAGGGGCACTCATACGTGGAGCCGTGTGCTTCAGTGGTACCCAGACGCTGGTCTTTGTGCTTCGGTAGCACCGAGAGGCAGGGCCATGTGCTCCGGTGGCACCCAGACGCGGGTCTGTGTGCTTCGGTGGCACCTAGACACGGGTCCATGTGCTTCGGTGGAAACCGGACGTGGGGCCATGTGCTTCGGTGGCACATGTACCTTAGTCTGTGTGCTTCGGTGGCACCCAGACACGGGTCTGTCTGCTATGGAGGCACCTAGAGACGGGGCCATGTGCTTCGTTGGCACCCGGACGCGGGGCTGAGTGCTTTGGTGGCACCCAGACACGAGGCCATGTGCTTCAGGGGCACTCGTTTGTGGAGCCGTGTACTTCGGAGGTACCCGGACGCCGGTCTTTGTGCTTCGGTAACACCGAGAAGCAGGGCCGTGTGCTTCGGTGGAAACCGGATGCGGGGCCATATGCTTTGGTGGCACATAGACGTTGGTCTGTGTGCTTCGCTGGCACCCAGACATGGGTGTGTGCGCTACGGTGGCACCTAGACACGGGGCCATGTGCTTCGGTGGCACCCAGACTGGGGTCTGTGTGCTTCGGTGGCACCTAGACACAGGGCCATGTGCTTCCGTGGCACCCGGACGCGGGGCAGAGTGCTATGGTGGCACACGGACGCGGGTCTGTGTGCTTCAGTGGCACCCAGAGATGAGCTCGTGTGCTTCAGGGGCCCTCATACATGGAGCCGTGTACTTCAAAGGTACCCGGACGCAGTTCTTTGTGCTTCGGTAGCACTGAGAAGCGGGGTCATGTGCTTCGGTGCAACCCGGACGTGGGGCCATGTGCTTCGGTGGCACATGGACGTTAGTCTGCGTGCTTCGGTGGCACCCAGACATGGCTATGTGTGCTTTGGTGGCACCTAGAGATGGTGCCATGTGCTTCGGTGGCACCCGGACGCGGGGCAGAGTGCATCGGTGGCACATGGACGCGGGTTTGTGTGATTTGGTGGCACCCAGATGTGGGGCCATGTGCTTCGGTGGCACCCAGACACGGGGCTTGTGTTTCGTTGGCACTCGTATGTGGGGCTGTGTTCTTCGATGGCACCCAGAAGCGGGGCCGTGTTCTTCGGTGGCACCCGATTGCAGGTCTGTGTGCTTTGGTGGCACCTAGACAAGGGGCAGAGTGCTTCGGTGGCACATGGACACGGGTCTGTGTGCTTCGGTGGCACCCGATTGCAGGTCTGTGTGCTTCGGTGGCACCCGGACGCATGGGCAGAATGCTTCGGTGGCACATGGACACGGGTCTGTGTGCTTCGGTGGCACCTAGATGCAGGGCCGTGTGCTTTGGCAGCACCCGGACGTGGAGCCGTGTGCTTCGGTTGCACCCGGACTCAGGTCTGTGTGCTTCGGTGGCACCCGTATGTGGGCTGTGTGCTTTGGCGGCATCCGGACGTGGGGCCGTGTGCTTTGGTGGCACCCGGATGTGGGTCTGTGTGCTTCGTTGGCACCTAGACATGGGCCATTTGCTTCGGTGGCACATGGATGTGGGTCTGTGTGTTTCGGTGGCAAGCAGACTCAAGGCCTTATGCTTCAGGTGCACTCGTATTCGGAGCCCTGTGCTTCGGTTGTATCCAGACGCCGGTCTGTGTGCTTCGGTAGCACCGAGAAGCGGGGACTTGTGCTACGGTGGCACCTGGACGCTGATCTGTGTGCTTCGGTGGCACCTGTACAGGGAGGTTGTGTGCTTCGGGGGCACCCGGATGCAGGTTTGTGTGCTTCGGTGGCACCCATTCAACGGGGCCCTGTACTTCGGTGGCACCCAGACACGAGGCCATGTTCTTCATGGGCACTGGTACGTGGAGTCTTGTGCGCTGGAGGTACCCGGACGCCGGTCTTTGTGCTTCGGTAGCACCGAGAAACGTGGTCATGTGCTTCGCTGGAAACCGGGCGAGGAGCCGTGTGCTTCGGTGGCACATGAACGTTGGTCTGTGTGCTTCAGTGGCACCTAGACACGGGTCTGTGTGCTACGGTGGCACCTAGACACCGGGGCCATGTGCTTCGGTGGCACCCGGACGCGGGTCTGTATGCTACGGTGGCACCCAGACATTAGGCCATGTGCTTCAGGGGCACTCGTATGTGAAGTTGTGTGCTTCGGTGGTACACGGACGCCAGTCTTTGTGCTGCGATAGCACCGAGAAGCAGGGCCATGTGCTTTGGTGGCACCCGGACGCTGGTCTGTGTGATTCGGTGGCACCCAGACACGGGTCTGTGTGCTTCGGTGGCACTCGCATGTGGGGCCGTGTGCTTCGGTGGCACCTGTACAGGGAGGTCGTGTGCTTCGGTGGCACCCGGATGCAGGTTTGTGTGCTTCGGTGGCACTCATTCAACGGGGCCGTGTGCTTCGGTGGTACCCAAACACGAAACCGTGTTCTTCATGAGCAATGGTACGTGGAGCTGTGTTCTTCGGAGGTACCCGGACTCTGGTCTTTGTGCTGCAGTAGCACCGAGAAGCAGGAGCCATGTTCTTCCGTGGCACCAGTACGCAGGGCCCTGTGCTTATTTGGCACATGGACGTGGGTCTGTGTGCTTTGGTGGTACCCAGACACAGGGGCATGTGCTTCAATGGCACTCTTATGTGGGGCTGTGTGCTTCAGTGGCACCCATTCAGGGGGTCGTATGCTTCGGTGGCACTCAGACGCGGGGCAGAGAGCTAAAGTGGCAGTCGTACATTGAGCAGTGTGCCTGGGAGGTACCCGGATGCCGGTCTTTGTGCTTCAGTGGCGCCGAGAAGCGGGGCCATGTGCTTCGGTGGCACACGGACGTGGGTCTGTGTGCTTTGGTGGCACCTAGACACGGGCCATGTGCTTCTGTGGCACCCGGACGAGGAGCCATGTGCTTCGGTGGCACACGGACGTGGGTCTGTGTTCTTAGGTGGCACCTAGAAGCAGGGCCATGTGCTTCAGGGGCACTCGTACGTGGAGCCGTGTTCTTCGGTGGTACCTGGACGCCAAGCTTTGTGCTTCGGTAGCACCGAGAAGCGGGGCCGTGTGATTCGGTGGCACCCGGACGCGGGTCTGTGTGTTCGATAGCACCTAGACACGGGGCCATGTGCTTCGATGGCACCCGGAGGCGGGGCAGAGTGCTTCGGTGGCACACAGACGCGGGTCTGTGTGCTTCAGTAGCACCCAGACACGAGGCCGTGTGCTTTAGGGGCACTCGTACGTGGAGCCGTGTACTTCAGAGGTACCCGGACGCCGGTCTTTGTGCTTCGGTAGCACCAAGAAGCTGGGCCATGTGCTTCGGTGGAAACCGGACGCAGGGGTCATGTGCTTCGATGGCACATGGACGTTGGTCTCTGTGCTTCGGTGGCACCCAGACACGGGTGTGTGTGATACGGTGGCACCTAGACACGGGGCCACGTGCTTCGGTTGCACCCAGACTGGGGTCTTTGTGCTTTGGTGGTATATGGACGCCGGTCTGTCTACTGTGGTGGCACCCAGACGTGAGGCCGTGTGCTTCTTGGTCACTGGTACATGGAGAAGTATTCTTTGGTGGCACCCGGATGCGGGTCTGTACTTTGGTGGGACCTAGACAGGGGGCATGTGCTTCGGTGCAACCCGGACTCAAGGCCATAGGCTTCGTTGGCAAACGGATGCGGGTCTGTGTGCTTCTGTGGCACCCAGGCACGGGGCCGTGTGCTTTGGTGGCACTCGTATGTGGGGCCGTGTGCTTCGTTGGCACCCGGATGCGGGGCAGAGTGCTACGGTGGCACACGGACGTGGGTCTGTGTGCTTCGGTGGCACCCAGACACAAGGCCGTGTGCTTCAGGGGCACTCGTATTTAGAGTCGTGTACTTCGGAAGTACCCGGACGCCGGTCTTTGTGCTTCGGTAGCACCAAGAAGCGGGGCCATGTGCTTCGGTGGAAACCAGACGTGGGGCCATGTACTTTGGTGGCACATGGATGTTAGTCTGTGTGCTTCGGTGGCACCCAGACATGGGTCTGTGTGCTATGATGGCACCTAGAGATGGGGCCATGTGCTTCGTTGGCACCTGGACGCGGGGAAGAGTGCTTCAGTGGCACATGGACACGGGTCTGTGTGCTTCGGTGGCACCCAGACACGGGTCTGTTCACTATAGTGGCACCTAGACACGGGGCCATATGCATCGGTGGCACCCGGACTGGGGTCTGTGTGCTTCGGTGGTACACGGATACGGGTCTGGTCTGTGTGCTTCGGTGGCACCTAGACATGAGGCCGTGTGCTTCATGGTCACTTGTACATGAAGCTGTATTCTTTGGTGACACCCGGATGCGGGTCTGTGTGCTTCGGTGGCACCTAGACAGGGGGCATGTGCTTCGGTGGCACCCGGACACAAGGCCATGTGCTTCGTTGGCACACGGATGCGGGTCTGTGAGCTTCGGTGGCACCCAGACTCGGGGCCATGTGCTTTTGTGGCACTTGTATGTAGGGCCGTGTGCTTCGCAAGTACCCGGACGCCGGTTTTTGTGCTTCGGTAGCACCAAGAAGCGGGGCCATATGCTTCGGTGGCACATAGACGTTGGTCTGTGTGCTTCGCTGGCACCCAGACACAGGTCAGTGCGCTACGGTGGCACCTAGACACGGGGCCATGTGCTTCGGTGGCACCCAGACTGGGGTCTGTGTGCTTCGGTGGTATACACGGACGTGGGTCTGTGTTCTTCGGTGGCACCCAGACATGAGGCAGTGTGCTTCAGGGGCACTCGTACATGGAGCTGTATTCTTTGGTGGCACCCGGATTCGGGTCTGTGTGCTTCGGTGGCACCTAGACACAGGGCCATGTGCTTCGGTGGCACCCGGATGCAAGGCCATGTGCTTCGGTGGCAAATGGATGCGGGTCTGTGTTCTTCGCCGGCACCCAGACGCGGGGCCGCGTGCTTCGGTGGCACTCGTATGTGCGCCATGTGCTTCGGTGGCACTCGGAGGCGGGGCAGAGTGCTACGGTGGCACACGGACGCAAGTCTGTGTGCTTCGGTGACACCCAGACACGGGGCCGTGTGCTTGGGTGATACTCGTATGTGAAGCCGTGTGCTTCAGTGGCACCTGGACGCGGGTCTGTGTGCTTCGGTGGCACCTAGACATGGGGCCATTTGCTTCGGTGGCACACGGTTGTGGGTCTGTGTGCTTCGGTGGCACCAAGACACGAGGCCGCGTGCTTCAGGGGCACTCATACGTGAAGCCGTGTACTTCGGTGGTACCTGGAAGCTGGTCTTTGTGCTTCGGTAGCACCGATAAGCGGGGCCATGTGCTACGGTGGCACACGGACGCAGGGCCATGTGCTTCTGTGGCACATGAACGTGGGTCTGTGAGCTTCGGTGGCAACCAGACACGGGTCTGTGTGCTTTGATGGCACTCGCATGTGGGGCCATGTGCTTCGGTGGCACCCGTACAGGTAGGCTGTGTGCTTTGATGGCACTCTAACGCGGGTTTGTGTGCTTTGGTGGCACCTAGACACGAGACCATGTGCTTCGGAGGCACCCGGACGTGGGGTCACGTGCTTCGGTGGCACACGGAAGGGAGTCTGTGTGCTTCGATGGCACCCAGACACGGGGGCATGTGCTTCGGTGGCACTCGTATGCTGGGCTGTGTGCTTCAATGGCACCCGTACAGTGGGTCGTGTGCTTCGATGCCACCTGGACGCAGGTCTGTGTGCTTTGGTGGCACCCAGACACGAGGCCGTGTGCTTCAGGGGCACTCGTACGTGGAGCTGTGTGACTTGCAGGTACCCGGACGCCTGTCTTTGTGCGTCGGTAGCACCGAGAAGCGGAGGATGTGCTTCGGTGGAAACCGGACGTGAAGCCATGTGCTTCGGTGGCACATGGACTTTGGTCTGTGCGCTTCGGTGGCACCCAGACACAGGTATTTGTGCTACAGTGACACCTAGACACCGGACCATGTACATCGGTGGCACCCGGACGTGGGGCAGAGTGCTTCGGTGGCACACGGACATGGGTCTGAGTGCTTCGGTGGCACCCACACACGAAGCCGTGTGCATCAAGGGCACTCGTACGTGGAGCCATGTGTTGCGAAAGTACCCGGATGCCGGCCTTTGTGCTCGGGTAGCACCGAGAAGCGTGGCCATGTGCTTCGGTGGAAACCGGACGAGGGGCCATGTGCTTCGGTAGAACCCAGACACGGGTCTGTGTGCTACGGTGGCACCTAGACACCAGGCTATGTGCTTCGGTGGCACCCGTATGTGGAGCCGTGTGCTTTGGTGGCACCCGAACGCGGGGCAGAGTGCTATGGTGGCACACGGACGCGGGTCTATGTGCTTCGGTGGCACCCAGACACGAGGCCGTGTGTTTCAGGGACCCTCATACGTGGAGCCGTGTACTTCGGAGGTACCCGGACGCCGTTCTTTGTGCTTCGTTAGCACTGAGAAGCGGGGTCATGGGCTTCGGTGGCACCCGGACGTGGGGCCATGTGCTTCGGTGGCACATGGACTGTGTGCTTCGGTGGCACCCAGACACGGGTATGTGTGCTATGGTGGCACCTAGAGATGGTGCCATGTGCTTCGGTGGCACCCGGACGCGGTGCAGAGTGCATCGGTGGCACATGGACGCGGGTCTGTGTGATTTGGTGGCACCCAGATGCCGGGCCATGTGCATCGGTGGCACCCAGACACGGGGCATGTGTTTCGGTGGCACTCGTATGTGGGGCTGTGTGCTTCGATGGCACCCGGAAGCGGGGCCGTGTGCTTCAGTGGCACCCGAATGCGGGTCTGTGTGCTTCGGTGGCACCCGGACGCGGGGCAGAGTGCTTCAGTGGCACATGGACGCGGGTCTGTGTGCTTCGGTGGCACCTAGATGCGGGGCCGTGTGCTTTGGTGGCACCCGGACTTGGGGCCGTCTGCTTTGGTTGCACCCGGACTCGGGTCTGTGTGCTTCGGTGGCACCCGTATGTGGGCTGTGTGCTTTGGCGGCATCCGGACGTGGGGCCATGAGCTTCGGTCGCACCTAGACATGGGCCATGTGCTTTGGTGGCACCCAGATGCGGGGCAGAGTGCGTTGGTGGCACACGGACGCTTGTCTGTGTGTTTCGGTGGCATGCCGGCATGCAAACACAAGGCCTTGTGCTTCAGGGGCACTCGTATGCGGAGCCTTGTGCTTCGGTTGTACCCAGACGCCGGTCTGTGTACTTCAGTAGCACCGAGAACTGGGGCCTTGTACTACAGTGTCACCTGGACGCTGATCTGTGTGCTTCGGTGGCACCTGTACAGGGAGGTTGTGTGCTTCGGGGGCACCCGGATGCAGGTTTGTGTGCTTCGGTGGCACCCATTCAACGAGGCACTGTACTTTGGTGGCACCCAGACACGAGGCCGTGTTCTTCATGGGCACTCGTATGTGGAGTCTTGTGCTCTGGAGGTACCCGGACGCCGGCCTTTGTGCTCGGGTAGCACCGAGAAGCGTGGCCATGTGCTTCGGTGGAAACCGGACGAGGGGCCATGTGCTTCGGTAGAACCCAGACACGGGTCTGTGTGCTACGGTGGCACCTAGACACCAGGCTATGTGCTTCGGTGGCACCCGTATGTGGAGCCGTGTGCTTTGGTGGCACCCGAACGCGGGGCAGAGTGCTATGGTGGCACACGGACGCGGGTCTATGTGCTTCGGTGGCACCCAGACACGAGGCCGTGTGTTTCAGGGACCCTCATACGTGGAGCCGTGTACTTCGGAGGTACCCGGACGCCGTTCTTTGTGCTTCGTTAGCACTGAGAAGCGGGGTCATGGGCTTCGGTGGCACCCGGACGTGGGGCCATGTGCTTCGGTGGCACATGGACTGTGTGCTTCGGTGGCACCCAGACACGGGTATGTGTGCTATGGTGGCACCTAGAGATGGTGCCATGTGCTTCGGTGGCACCCGGACGCGGTGCAGAGTGCATCGGTGGCACATGGACGCGGGTCTGTGTGATTTGGTGGCACCCAGATGCCGGGCCATGTGCATCGGTGGCACCCAGACACGGGGCATGTGTTTCGGTGGCACTCGTATGTGGGGCTGTGTGCTTCGATGGCACCCGGAAGCGGGGCCGTGTGCTTCAGTGGCACCCGAATGCGGGTCTGTGTGCTTCGGTGGCACCCGGACGCGGGGCAGAGTGCTTCAGTGGCACATGGACGCGGGTCTGTGTGCTTCGGTGGCACCTAGATGCGGGGCCGTGTGCTTTGGTGGCACCCGGACTTGGGGCCGTCTGCTTTGGTTGCACCCGGACTCGGGTCTGTGTGCTTCGGTGGCACCCGTATGTGGGCTGTGTGCTTTGGCGGCATCCGGACGTGGGGCCATGAGCTTCGGTCGCACCTAGACATGGGCCATGTGCTTTGGTGGCACCCAGATGCGGGGCAGAGTGCGTTGGTGGCACACGGACGCTTGTCTGTGTGTTTCGGTGGCATGCCGGCATGCAAACACAAGGCCTTGTGCTTCAGGGGCACTCGTATGCGGAGCCTTGTGCTTCGGTTGTACCCAGACGCCGGTCTGTGTACTTCAGTAGCACCGAGAACTGGGGCCTTGTACTACAGTGTCACCTGGACGCTGATCTGTGTGCTTCGGTGGCACCTGTACAGGGAGGTTGTGTGCTTCGGGGGCACCCGGATGCAGGTTTGTGTGCTTCGGTGGCACCCATTCAACGAGGCACTGTACTTTGGTGGCACCCAGACACGAGGCCGTGTTCTTCATGGGCACTCGTATGTGGAGTCTTGTGCTCTGGAGGTACCCGGACGCCGGTCTTTGTGCTTCGGTAGCACCGAGAAGCGGGGCTAAGTGCTTCGGTGGAAAGTGGGCGAGGAGCCATGTGCTTCGGTGGCACATGAATGTTGGTCTGTGTGCTTCGGTGGCACCTAGACACAGGTCTGTGTGCTACGGTGGCACCTAGACACCAGGCCATGTGCTTCGGTGGCACCCGGACGCGGGGCAAAGTTCTTCAATGGCACACGGACATGGGTCTGTGTGCTTCGGTGGCACCCAGACACTAGGCTGTGTGCTTCAGGGGCACTCGTACGTGGAGCCGTGTGCTTCGGTGGTACTCGGACACTGATCTTTGTGCTTCGGTATCACCGTGAAGCGGGACCGCGTGCTTTGGTGGCACCCGGATGCAGGGCCGTGTGCTTCTGTAGCACATGGACGCTGGTCTGTGTGCTTCGGTGGCACCCAGACACTTGTACTTGGGGCCGTGTGCTTCGGTGGTACCTGTACAGGCAGGTTGTGTGCTTCAGTGGCACCTGGATTCAGCTTTGTGTGCTTCATAGGCACCCATTCAACGGGTCAGTGTGCTTCGGTGGCACCCAGACACGAAGCCGTGTTCTTCATGTGCACTCGTACGTGGAGCCGTGAGCTTCGGAGGTACCCGGACGCCGGTCTTTGTGCTTCAGTAGCACCGAAAAGCGGGAGCCATGTGCTTCGGTGGCACCCGTGCGCAGGGCCCTGTGCTTATTTGGCACATGGACGTGGGTCTGTGTGCTTCGGTGGCACCCAGACACAGGGGTGTGTGCTTCAATGATACTCGTATGTGGGGCTATGTGCTTCAGTGGCACCCGTTCAGGAAGCTGGGCCATGTGCTTCAGAGGCATCCGAATGCGGGTCTGTGTGCTTTTGTGGCACCTAGACAAGGGGCCATGTGCTTCGGTGGCACCCGGACGTGGGGCAGAGTGCTTCGGTGGCACATGGACGCGGGTCTGTGTGCTTCGTTTGCAACTACACGCGGGTCTGTGTGCTTTGTCGGCACCCGGACGTGGGGCCGTGTGCTTCGGGGGCACCTGGACGCCGGTCTGTGTGCTTCGGTGGCACCCGTATGTGAGCTGTGTGCTTCGATGGCACCCGGAAGCGGGGCCGTGTGCTTCAGAGGCACCCAAATGCGGGTCTGTGTGCTTTGGTGGCACCTAGACAAGGGGCCATGTGCTTCGGTGCCACATGGACGCGTGGCAGAGTGCTTCGGTGGCAACTAGACGCGGGGCCGTGTGCTTTGGCGGCACCCGGACGTGGGGCCTTGTGCTTCAGTGGCACCCGGACGCGGGTCTGTGTGCTTCGGTTGCACCCGTATGTGGGCTGTGTGCTTTGGTGGCACCCGGATGTGGGGCTGTGTGCTTCGGTGGCACCCGGACGCGGGTCTGTGTGCTTCGGTGGCACCTAGACATTGGCCATGTACTTCGGTGGCACCCTGACACGGGGCAGAGTGCTTCGGTGGCACACGGACATGGGTCTGTGTGCTTCGGTGGCACCCAGACACGAGGCCGTGTGCTTCGGTGGCACTCGTATGTGGGGCCGTGTGCTTCGATGGCACCCAGACACGAGGCCGTGTGCTTCAGGGGCGCTTGTACGTGGAGCCGTGTACTTCGGAGGTACCCGGACACCGGTCTTTGTGCTTCGGTAGCTCTGAGAAGCGGGGCCATCTGCTTCGGTGGAAACCGGACGTGGGGCCATGTGCTTCGGTAGCACATGGACGTTAGTCTGTGTGCTTCAGTGGCACCCAGACATGGGTATGTGTGCTATGATGGCACCTAGAGATGGGCCCATGTGCTTCGGTGGCACCTGGACGCATGGCAGAGTGCTTCGGTGGCACATGGTCATGGGTCTGTGTGCTTCGGTGGCACCCAGACACGAGGCCGTGTGCTTCAGGGGCACTCATAATTGGAGCCGTGTGCTTCGGTAGTACCCGGACGCCAGTGTTTGTGCTTCGGTAGCACCGAGAGGTAGGGCCATGTGCTCCGGTGGCACCCGGACGCGGGTCTGTGTGCTTCGGTGGCACCTAGACACGGGTCCATGTGCTTCGGTGGCACCCGGACGAGGGGCCATGTGCTTCGGTGGTTCTCATACGTGGAGTCGTGTTCTTCAATGGTACAGAGACGCCGGTCTTTGTGCTTCGGTAACACCGAGAAGCGGGGCCGTGTGCTTTGGTGGCATCCAGATGCGGGTCTGTGTGCTTTGGTGGCACCCAGACACGGGGCCGTATGCTTAGGTGACACTCGTATGTGGAGCTTTGTGCATCAGTGGCACCTGTTCAGGGGGTCGTTTGCTTCGGTGGCACGCGGACGCGGGGCAGAGTGCTATTGTGGCACACGGACACGGATCTGTGTGCTTCGGTGGCACCCAGACACGAGGCTGCATGCTTCAGGGGCACTCATACGTGGAGCCGTGTGCTTCGGTGGTACCCAGACGCTGGTCTTTGTGCTTCGGTAGCACCGAGAGGCAGGGCCATGTGCTCCGGTGGCACCCAGACGCGGGTCTGTGTGCTTCGGTGGCACCTAGACACGGGTCCATGTGCTTCGGTGGCACCCGGATGAGGGGCCATGTGCTTCAGTGTCACACGGACGCAGGTCTGTGTGCTTACGTGGCACCCAGACACGGGGCCATGTGCTTCGGTGGCACCCGGTTGCGGGGCCGTGTGCTTCGGTGGCACCCAGACACGGGTCTGTGCTTCGGTGTCGCCTAGACATGGGGTCATGTGCTTCGGTCGCACTCTTATGCAGGGCTGTGTTCTTCAGTGGCACCCGTTCAAGGGGTCATGTGCTTTGGTGGCACACAGACGCGGGGCAGAAAGCTACGGTGGCACACGAATGCGGGTCTGTGTGCTTCGGTGGCACCCAGACACAAGGCCGTGTGCTTCAGGGGCACTCGTACGTGCAGCCGTGAGCTTAGGAGGTACCTGGACGCCGGTCTTTGTGCTTCGGTAGCACCGAGAAGTGTGTTTCGCTGGTACCTAGACATGGGGCCAAGTGCTTCAGTGGCACCCGGACGCGGGGCAGAGTACTTCGGTGGCACACGGATGCAGGACTGTGTGCTTTGGTTGCACCCAGACACAAGGCCTTGTGCTTCAGGGGCACTCGTACACGGAGCCGTGTGCTTCCGTGGTACCTGGACACCGGTCTTTGTGCTTCAGTAGCACTGAGAAGTGGGGCTATGTGCTTCGGTGGCACCCGGACGCTGGTCTGTGTGCTTCGGTGGCACCCAGACACGGGTCTGTGTGCTTCTGTGGTACACAGACGCCGGTCTGTATGCTTCGGTGGCACACGGACGCGGGTCTTTGTGCTTAGATGGCATTTAGACGTGGGGCCGTGTGCTTCAGGGACACTCGTACGTGGAGCCGTGTTCTTCGGTGATACCTGGACGCCAAGCTTTGTGCTTCGGTAGCACCTAGAAGTGGGGCCATGTGATTCGGTGGCACCTGGACGCGGATCTGTGTGCTTCGGTGGCAACCAGACACGGGTATGTGTGCTTCGGTGGCACTCGCATGTGGGGCCATGTGCTTCTGTTGCATCCGTACAGGTAGGCCGTATGCGTCGGTGGCACCCTGATGTGGGTGTGTATGCTTCGGTGGCACCCAGACACTGGTTTTGTGCTTCGGTGACACCCACATAGGGAGGCCATGTGCTTCGGTGGCACCTGGACACGGGTTTGTGTGCTGTGGCACCCAGACGCAGGACCATGTGCTTCGGTGGCATACGGACCGCGGCTCTGTGTGCTTCGGTGGCACCGAGATGGGGGTCTGTATGCTTCGGTGGCACCTAAACATGGGCCATGTGCTTCGGTGGCACCCAGACGCGGGGCAGAGTGCTTCGGTGGCACACGGACGCGGGTCTGTATTCTTTGGTGGCACACGGACGCGGGTCTGTATGCTTCAGGGGCACACGGACGCGGGTGTGTTTCGGTGGCACTCGTATGTGGGGCTGTGTGCTTCAGTTGCACCCGAATGCAGATCTGTGTGCTTCTGTGGCACCTAGACAAGGGGCCATGTGCTTTGGTGGCACACGGATGCGGGTCTGCGTGCTTAGGTGGCACCTAGATGCGCGGCCATGTGATTTGGTGGCACCCGGACGTGGGGCAGAGTGCTTCGGTGACACCCAGACTCGAGGCCTTGTGCTTCACGGTCACTCGTACATGGAGCCGTGTGCTTCGATGGTACCCAGACGCCGATCTTAGTGCTTCAGTAGCACTGAGAAGCAGGGCCATGTGCTACGGTGGCACACGGACCCAGGTCCATGTGCTTCTGTGGCACTCGTACGTGGGGCAGTGTTCTTCGGTAGCACCCGTAAAGAGTAGGCCGTGTGCTTCGGTGGCACCTGGATGCGGGTTTGTGTGCTTCGGTGGCACCTGGACGAGGGGTCATGTGCTTCTGTGGCACACGGACGCGGGGCAGAGTGCTACGGTGGCACTCGGATGCGGGTCTGTGTGCGTCAGTGGCACCCAGACACGAGACCGTGTTCTTCATGGGCACTCGTACATGGAGCAGTGTGCTTCTGAGGTACCCGGATGCCGGTCTTTGTGATTCAGTAGCACCGAAAAGCGGGGCCATGTGCTTCGGTGGCACCCGGACGCAGGGCCATGTGCTTCTATGGCACATGGATGTGGATCTGTGTGCTTCGGTGGCACCCATACACATGTCTGCGTGCGTCGGTGGCACTAGTACGTGGGGCCGTGTGATTCGGTTGCACCCGAATGTGGGTCTGTGTGCTTCGGTGGCACCTAGACAAGGGGCCATGTGCTTCATGGGCACTCGTACGTGGAGTCGTGTTCTTTGGTGATACCCGGACGCTGGTCTTTGTGCTTCCATAGCACTGAGAAGCGGGGCCATGTGCTTCGGTGGCACACAGACATGGGTCTCTGTGCTTCGGTGGTGCACAGACACGGGTCTGTGTGCTTCGGTAGCACCCGTACAGGGAGGCCGTGTGCTTAAGTGGCACCCAGACGCGAGGCCGTGTGCTTCCTTGGCACCGTGAGGTGGGGCCGTGTGCTTCGGTGGCACCCCGAAGCAGGGCCATGTGCTTTAATGGCACCCATACGCTGGGCCGTGTGCTTCGGTGACACCCAGATGCCGGGATATGTGCTTCAATGGCACCTGTAAGCGGGACCGTGTGTGTCGGGGCACCCGTACGCGGTGCCTTGTGCTTCAATGGCATATGTACGCAGGGCCGTGCGCCTTGGTGGCAACCGGATGCCGGGCCCGTGTTCTTCGGTGGCACCCGTACACGGGATTGTGTGCTTCGGTGGCACCCGGACGTGGGGCTGTGTGCGTCGGTGGCACCCGGATGCCGAGCCCTGTGCTTCAGTGGGACTCAAACTCGAGGACCTTATGCTTCTGTGGCACGTGGACGCTGTTCTTTGTGCTTCGGTGGCCCGCGGACGTCGGACTTTGTGCTTCGATAGCACATGGACTTTGGGCAGTGTGCTTCGTTTGTACCCGGATGTCAGGTCTTGTGCTTTGGTGGAAAAGAAAAACAGAGGCAGACCAATTGCCAATGAGTGTGACCTGGAGGGTAAACTCTCCAGTAATACATTTTCAGATAACATGCTGTATGTTAGTGGTTGTATTATTATCTATAGTTTGGTTGTAATTTCATATTTTGATAGCTTGTCATATTCTTATATGCGTACATAGATGACCCATAGCATGGCATTATATTCTTTACCTGTGCTGCAAGAAAAAGTTTCCAGTTTGTCAGGGAGCGCTTCCAGGTGATTCATTACTTACTCCAAATCTTTCAGGAATAATCCAGTTTATTTTTATATAAACAACGCGTTTCGGCTATACATAACATTAGCCTTCATTTTACCTGATGAAGGCTAATGTTATGTATAGCCGAAACGCGTTGTTTATATAAAAATAAACTGGATTATTCCTGAAAGATTTGGAGTAAGTAATGAATCACCTGGAAGCGCTCCCTGACAAACTGGAAACTTTTTCTTGCACTTTCTGACGAGTCTCCTGCAAAGGAGCTCGTTTTACCTGTTTTTGAGCTGCAGGCCAGCAGATCCAGACAACTACTCCACTCCCTAAAGACAGGGATACATGCTGGATAACAAGACACCACAAAGGTGAGAGCAATTTTTAATTCTAATTCGATATTGTTAAAATATTACACTTAGATCTGCGCCCCCCTTTCTTTTCTCTTTTTTGCTTTATTTTATTCATCCATTACCTGTGCTGCAAACATTTAGCCATGTGCTTCGGTGTCAGGCAGATGTCGGTCAATGTGCTTCGGTGGCACGTGGATGTTGGTCCTTGTACTTTGGTGGCACATGGACACGGGGCCGTGTGTTTCAGTGACATTCGATTACGTGGCCATATGCTTCAGTGGCATACGGATGCTGGGTCATATGCTTCGATGACAAGCGGAAACCGGGCTACGTGCTTTGTTGGCACGTGGAAGTTGAGCTGTGTGCTCTGGTGGCACGCAGATGCCAGGCTGTGTGTTTTGGTGGCAAAGAGATGCCAGGCCGCATGCTTCAGCAGCATGTGGACATCAGACCATGTGCTTCTGTGGCATCTGTTCGGGCCATGTGCTTCAGTGGCACACAGAAGTCGGGTCATTACACCATATACAGCAGGGGCACATTATAAGATTATCTTAGCACAGGAACATTTTATTTAAACACATCCAATTGTGGAAATTATTATTATTCCAAGATGTATTGATTAAAATGAACTTTTGTTCATTGGAAAACCCCTTTAAGTACCAGATGTGGAGCTGTAGGCAGAGTGACGGATAACTAGGACACAGCAAAGAGCTGCATCCAGGATCATGGCACCAGGGACACAGCCGGGATCAGGTTCATGACCACAAGCTATAACTAGAAATAGGCCTTGGACATAACCAGTATATAGCAGGAGCAGATCATGGACTCAGAACTAGGAGATGTGAGGAACAGAGGCCAGGACAAATTTAGGTTGGGAAGCATGGACAGCATCCAGGATTAGGTAAGTACTCACAGCACAGGCCACGTACAGGGAGTAATTGGCGTGGGCAGGAATTTGTTGCGTCCTCAGTGAAATCACATGTGAACGCATACTCGCACAGTGTCTGTTGTTGCAGAGATCAAAGCAGCGACAAGGTGCAACAAGATGTGGACACTAGACGATAAGAGGTGGCCGGGACATGGAGGTCTCACGCAGCAAACAGTGGCCAAACAAGAGCAAGTCACAGCAAGGACACAATCCAAGCAGCACCGCAGTAGCCAAGTAAGTCTTATTCTAATTCATTGGATGGGGCTGTATTGTCAGATGAAGATGCATGCAGTAAGGAAGGAAATATGTTTAACACGTTAATAAAGTGTTTGAAAGCTGTGAAGTGTTATAAGAAAGAGGTGATCACTACATGGCTGAAAGCTCAGAACAGTGAGATACTAGTCACAGCGCAGGGTGTGTTCATTGTCATCCACTTATACATTTGTAGTAAGAGCATCAGGGAAGGAGAGTACGTGGATGTTTTTTGTTTTTTTTAACCTAAGTCTTGGCAGCGAAGACAGACTTAGACAGGTAGTGAGGAAGCAGAGGAGAAATTATTAATGGAATTCACGAAAAAAATATTTTCCATTTTCAAGACTGTCCTATATAGGAATACAAGTGGACTCGCTAAAAGGGCAGTGTAGGCTGCCGGCTGTCAAGTTGATTACCGGAAGATGGAAAGGTGAATGCGGTGTGTTGTGATGGTCAGAAATTTTTAGCCATTGTTGGATTCCCTGAAGTTTATATGTAGGGTGATTCTGATGGGGAAGATCTCTTTCAGCCATATGCCATTAAGCTCAATTGGGATGAAGAAAAGGTTTCATAAAATTGGGGTTATGGACTAATTGAACAAAGATTTGGCGGTGCGCAAAAAAATTCTAACAGCTTTTAATGAACCTAGGCGGCACTGAAAACTGGGGTAGAAGGTGATCAGTAAGTATTGTAACACGATAATACTACATAGCATACATACAGTGAAGGAAGTAATTATTTGATCCCTTGCTGTTTTTGTACGTTTGCCCACTGACAAAGACATGAACAGTCTATAATTTTAAGGGTAGGTTAATTTTAACATTGAGAGATAGAATATCCCCCCAAAAAATCAAGAAAATCACATTGTATATATTAGATAAATGTATTTGCATTTTGCAGTGAGAAATAAGTATTTGATTCCTCTGGAAAACAACACTTAATACTTGGTGGCAAAACCTTTGTTGGCAAGCACAGAAGTCAGACTTTTTTCGTAGTTGATGATGAGGGTTGCGCACATGTCAGGAGGAATTTTGGTCCACTCCTCTTTGCAGATCATCTCTAAATCATTCAGATTTTGAGGCTGTCGATTGGCAACTCGGAGTTTCAACTACCTCCACTCCTTTGTTGCCTTTGCTGTATGTTTTGGGTCATTGTCTTGCTGGAAGACCCTGCTCCGACCCATTTTTAATATCCTGGTGGAGGGAAGGAGGTTGTCACTCAGGATTTTACGGCACATGGCTCCATCCATTCTCCCATTGATGCGGTGAAGTAGTCCTGTGCCCTTAGCAAAGAAACACCCCCAAAACATAATGTTTCCACCTCCATGCTTGACAGTGGGGATGGTGTTCTTTGGGTCATAGGCAGCATTTCTCTTCCTCCAAAAACAGCGAGTTGAGTTAATGCCAAAGAGCTCAATTTTTGTCTCATCTGACCACAGCACCTTCTCCCAATAACTCACAGAATCATACAGTTGTTCATTGGCAAACTTCAGATGGGCCTGCACTTGTGATGAGCGAGTATGTTCAGTTAACCCTTTCGACGAGTATGCTCGGGCGAGTACCAAGTATCTTCAGCGTGCTTGTTTGACAGTTTTAATACAACAAAAAAAAGGCGAACAACCAGCAGAAGAGGATGTATGGTTGTTCGCCTTTTTTTGTTGTTCTGGGAGACATCCGTCTTTTGGGTCATTCTCCAAATTGGTATCGGCTGTGCCTGAGGAGGAGAGTTTTTCCGGTGATTTGGAGAGAGTTTGGACGGATGTGCGTGGTAATCTTCAGGAGGCTAACAAAAAATCTAAGAGGTACTTTGATAGGAAACGGCAAGAGGTTTTGTTTGCTATTGGTGACATGGTTTGGTTGTCCTCTAAGAATCTGCGGTTGAGGATTCCTTCTAAAAAATTGGGTCCCAAGTTTGTAGGGCCCTTTAAGGTGCTTCAGGTAGTTAACCAATCTGCTGTTAGGTTGGAGGTTCCTACCTCCTGGAAGATTAATCCGGTGTTTCATGTTTCTCTGTTGAAAAGAGCTTGTGTGTCGGATGGTGACGCCTCTGCCACTGTTCCTCCGGTGGTGGAGGACGGGGAATACGAAATTTCCCGCATCCTAAATTCTAGACGGTATAGAGGGAGTTTGCAGTATCTCATCGCTTGGAAGGGTTTCGGACCCGAGGATAACTCATGGGTGAGGGCGGATGATGTTTCTGCTTCCAGACTTGTCAGAGCATTTCACAAGAGGTTTCCTGATAAGCCTGGGCCTAGGGGATCCGGAGGATCCTCATAGAAGAGGAGGTACTGTTAGAACTCTCCTGTTAGGTTTTTTCTATCTTGCTGGTCACATGACCTTTTTTTTTTCTTTGTTCATACATTGCACACAGTTCTTAATAAAATGGTCAGATTTCCCGCAATAAAAGCACAAACCTTCAGAATACCTGCGGTCTTTTTCCTGAGAGCGGGGTGCCATCGCCCCAATCTCCATCGGCTCTCCAATGTCAGTACAGACCCTCTCAAGACTCGGAGCTGACATGGCAGAGGATTTACTCTCATTAACCCTTGCACGCAGTCTCCTGTCCACCCGTATAGCTAATTGCATTGCCTCCTGCAAGTTTCCAGGTGTGGGATAAGCAATCAGCAAATCCTTAACCCTATCACCTAGCCCCGCAAGAAACAAACTTTTCAAAGTTGAATCATTCCACCCCACCTGGGCAGACCACCGACGGAAGTGAGAACAATATTTTTCCACATTACCTGATCCCTGCCTCAAACGTCTCAATTCAGTCTCAGCTGATGAGACACGATCAGGATCATCATACAACAAACCCAAAGCAGAAAAAAAACTATCCACTGATCTAAAGCATGGATCACTAGGTTGGAGAGAAAAGGCCCATCCCTGAGGCTCCTTGCGCAAAAGTGACATTATGAACCCTATGCGCTGTGATTCATCACCAGAGGATCTGGGTCTCAAATGAAAATACAACAAACAAGCATTTTTAAAGGAAAAAAATTCTTGTTGATCACCAAAAAATAAATCAGGCAAACGTACCTTTGGCTCCACAAAATGTGCTCCAGAACAGCTACTCACGTGTTGTTGGAGCTCGGCCACCTCCAGAGAGAGTCCCTGCAGGCGTTGAGCCAAATCCTGAACCGACACCATGATGGAAACTGGAAGTCTTTCCTTAGAGATAATTTTGGGCTGGACTTACTGTTATGATCTGCTACAAGTACTAAGGAAAGAAAGGAGATCTGTCCCTACAATAGAAATAAGCTAGATCCCTACGATGTAACGGGGAACCTGATCCTGCGATCAGACCCGCTAAAGTCCTCGCTAGTCTGTACGAAGACCTATAGATGCAAGAAAGGGATCCCTACAAGAACTAGGGACTGGGATAAAGTTGGACACCTCCTAGCAGAAATTGTAGCAGTAAAAGACAAACACACAACATAGAACAAAGGTCCGAAGACCTAGGAAAACTGACTGAGAAAGGTAACTAAGCACCAAGCTAGCTTAAGAGTAGAAATTACAATGAAGTCCAGCAAGGCCAGGAGGGCGGAGCAGGACTAAATAGGCAAAAAAGGTCATGTGACCAGCAAGATAGAAAAAACCTAACAGGAGAGTTCTAACACCCGTACGCGGTGCCTTGTGCTTCAATGGCACATGTACGCGGGGCCATGCACCTTGGTGGCAACCAGATGCCGGGCCGTGTTCTTCGGTGGCACCCGTACATGGGATTGTGTGCTTCGGTGGTACCTGGACGTGGGGCCGTGTGCTTCGGTGGCACCCGGATGCCGAGCCCTGTGCTTCAGTGGGACTCAAACTCGAGGACCTTGTGCTTCTATGGCACATGGACGCTGTTCTTTGTGCTTCGGTGGCCCGCGGACGTCGGACTTTGTGCTTCAATAGCACATGGACTTTGGGCAGTGTGCTTTGTTTGTACTCGGATGTCAGGCCTTATGCTTTGGTGGAAAAAAAAATCAGAGGCAGACCAATTGCCAATGAGTGTGACCTGGAGGGTAAGCTCTCCAGTAATTCATTTTCTGATAACATACTGTATGTTAGCGGTTGTATTATTATCTACAGTTTGGTTATAATTTCATATTTTGATAGCTTGTCATATTCTTATATACGTACATAGATGACCCATAGCATGACATTATATTCTCTATCAGTGGATTTAACTGTGCTGCAAACATTTAGCCATGTGCTTCGGTGTCAGGCAGATGTCGGTCAATGAGCTCCTGTGGCATGTGGATGTTGGTCCATGTACTTTGGTGGCACATGGACACGGGGCCATATGTTTCAGTGACATTCGATTATGTGGCCATATGCTTCAGTGGCATACGGATGCTGGGTCATATGCTTCGGTGACAAGCGGAAACCAGGCTACGTGTTTTGTTGGCACGTGGGAGTTGAGCCGTGTGCTCTGGTGGCACGCGATGCCAGGCCGTGTGTTTTGGTGGCAAAGAGACGCCGGGCCGCATGTAGGTTAATTTTAACATTGAGAGATAGAATATCCCCCCAAAAAATCAAGAAAATCACATTGTATAAATTAGATAAATTTATTTGCATTTTGCAGTGAGAAATAAGTATTTGATTTCTCTGGAAAACAACACTTAATACTTGGTGGCAAAACCTTTGTTGGCAAGCACAGAAGTCAGACTTTTTTTGTAGTTGATGATGAGGGTTGCGCACATGTCAGGAGGAATTTTGGTCCACTCCTCTTTGCAGATCATCTCTAAATCATTCAGATTTTGAGGCTGTCGATTGGCAACTCGGAGTTTCAACTCCCTCCACTCCTTTGTTGCCTTGGCTGTATGTTTTGGGTCATTGTCTTGCTGGAAGACCCTGCCCCGACCCATTTTTAATGTCCTGGTGGAGGGAAGGAGGTTGTCACTCAGGATTTTACGGTACATGGCTCCATCCATTCTCCCATTGATGCGGTGAAGTAGTCCTGTGCCCTTAGCAAAGAAACACCCCCAAAACATAATGTTTCCACCTCCATGCTTGACAGTGGGGATGGTGTTCTTTGGGTCATAGGCAGCATTTCTCTTCTTCCAAAAACAGCGAGTTGAGTTAATACCAAAGAGCTCAATTTTTGTCTCATCTGACCACAGCACCTTCTCCCAATAACTCACAGAATCATACAGTTGTTCATTGGCGAACTTCAGATGGGCCTGCACTTGTGATGAGCGAGTATGTTCAGTTAACCCTTTCGACGAGTATGCTCGGGCGAGTACCAAGTATCTTCAGCGTGCTTCTTTGACAGTTTTAATACATGTGAGGAATGCTTAAGAAACAAGCATTCTTCACATGTATTAAAGCTGTCAAACAGTCGCAAATCATGCACATGGGAGTGATTCAAACATATCACCGAGCATGCTGAAGATACTCTATACTCGCCCAACCAATGGTTTTCTTGGTGACTGTGGTCCCAGCTACCTTGAGATCATTAACAAGTTCCCCCTCTGTAGTTTTATGCTGATCTCTCACCTTCCTCATGATGAAGGCTACCCCACGAGGTGAGATTTTGCATGGTGCCCCAGATCGATGTCGATTGACAGTCATTTTGTACTTCTTCCATTTTCTTACTATTGCACCAACAGTTGTCTTCTTCTTACCCAGCGTCTTAGTTTTGTTTTTTTAGCCCATTCCAGCTTTGTGCAGGTCTATGATCTTGTCCCTGACATCCTTAGAAAGCTCTTTGGTCTTGTCCATGTTGTAGAGGTTAGAGTCTGACGGATTAATTGAGTCTGTGGACAGGAGTCTTTTATACAGGTGACTATGTAAGACAGCTGTCTTTAATGCAGGTAACAAGTTGATTAGGAGCGTCTAACTAGTCTGTAGGAGCCAGAACTCATAATGGTTTGTAGGGGATCAAATACTTATTTCTCACTGCAAAATGCAAATAAATGTATCTAATTTATACAATGTGATTTTCTTGATTTTTTGGGGGGATATTCTATCTCTCAATGTTAAAATTAACCTACCCTTAAAATTATAGACTGTTCATGTCTTTGTCAGTGGGCAAACTTACAAAAACAGCAATTAATCAAATAATTATTTCCTTCCCTGTATCTAGAAAGGTTTACAAGATAATATGTTTGTCGGGAGTTCTTCTTTAAAGAGGATCTGTCACTTGCCATAAATATGGAAATATTTTACCTGGTCTAAATGATTTTGTTTCCCTGAAGTTGTTTTGGAAAAAAAAATCATATTAATGGCAAATGACAGTTTCTCTTTAAAACATGCATTTTGTAAGCTCTTAAATGCTACTGCACTTTGGTCATTGTGGCCCAGTTTTTGTGCAACTTGCAACGTCACATATTATTTCATACATATTGTTTTTTTAGCTCTGTCTTGTCAGTACATCACATTCATCTTATTCCCCTCTTGCTTTCCTAAACTGAAGGCTATATATCTCCATGGCATTCTGACCTCATGACTGGTCAACAAAAGCCTGACCCCGAGGAGCAATCCTGGTCTTCAGAATTTGCACGATGGGGAAGACCAAGAACAAGCAGGGCCTTTGACAGCAGAACAACTTGACCACAAAGGAGTTTCAGAAGAAAAACTGTTGCCCCTGCAGCTATTTTTACATTTAAAATAGAGTTTATACTTTAATGATTTTAATTAAAAAGTCAATGCTAAATAAAGTTTTGGAAAATGACATTTATCCGGACTTGTGTTTTATTTACATTATTATTTTAAAATAACTGTTACATGACTTCTTTTACGTGAGGTTTAGCTGAGGCTCTAACAGCCTTTACCTATCCTCCATTTTTATGGTAGGTTGGAGAATGGCTTTCCGGATGCTAAGGTGGCCATAGACATGAGTTGGCTATTGACAAGACACTTGTCCTGCCAACACTTATCTTTTCCGACTTCCCATTATAATAGAATGATCAGTATGACTGAGGGTTTACGTGTAGTCAATAGGGACAGCCACTGCTAGACACTAGAGATGAGCAGATTGATGTGCGAGATTTCGGTACAGCATCTAGGTCAGTGGTACCTGGCAGTTACACAGAAGGGCCAAAAATCAATTATCTGCCTGTCAACTGAAAATGCTGACAGGCTGACTCTTATAAAAATGAACAAGGGCTGGATTGGGCCAGGCTTCTCAACAACACCGAATGATAGCAGCATAAGAAACTCAAATCCAGTGTCTTTTCTTGGGAGGTGTATTCCCATGCACCTTTTCACACCCACACATGGGTATACGCTTCCTGATTTTGGCTATTTGTTCTTTTCCTCCTCCTTCTCCTCATCCTCCACCACCATATCTCCATGGTGACCGTGGTCCGTGATGCAACACCCACATAATTTTCTTAGAGGGTGTTTATGATGCCCGTTAAAAAAATTTTTTATACAGTATGTTCATGTATACCCCCCAGGGGTAAATGTTTGTCAGCCCATACACTTAGTGCATGGGCATTACAAGTATAGGAGGCCCGCTCCTTTCTAATGGAAACATTTTTTTTTATGAGGCCCTCCTCCACGTCTCTTCCAAGGGGCATTGAAGTGCCTCCAAATTTTTGGCAGCCCTTGCATTCACTGCATAGGCCAACACTATGGGAGACTCTCTCTTTTCTAATGGGAATTTGTCGTTACTATGGCCCTGCTCCGTGTGTCTTTAAATTCTTAGTGGGGTTTTTCCTAAAATTGGTCAGCCGTTGGACTCACTGTATACCCTATAACTGTATAGCAGACCCTCTCCTTTCTAATGGGAACATGTCGTACCTTGTTACTGTGGCCCTGCTCCATGTGTCTTTAAATTCTTAGTGGGGTTTTTCCTAAAATTGGTCAGCCGTTGGACTCACTGCATACCCTATAACTGTATAGCAAACTCTCTCTTTTCTTATGGGAATTTGTCTTTATTGTGGCCCTGCTCTATGTGTCTTTAAATTCGATTTCCCTCTATGCCAGTCCTTTCACCGAGCTAAATACAGCTCTCAGCAAAAAAAGCTGTGGACTGGCTCTGTACTGTCCCTGGCCACATTCACCTGTCCACATGTTTGTGGTTAGGCGGTCCTTCCCAGTAAGTGCACTGGGGAGGGCACGGGTAATGTTGTGGGACCCGTGCTTGTGGAAGACGGAGACGACCCCGGGAGAAACAGTGGCGGCTGGGGACCGAGTTTGAGGTTATGAAAAGCTTCCGCCTTCACGAGCCTAAAAGGCCACATTTCAAGTGAAAGCAGCTTTAAAGGACTTCTTGGGAGAAATGACAGCTGGGTAGATATGGTTTCCCAAGTCCTTTCACCAAGCTAAAGAATATGGCTGTGGTGAAATACAACTCAGCAGAAAAAGCTGTGGACTGGCTCCGTACCTTCCCTGGCCACATTCACCTGTCCACGTGTTTGTGGTTAGGCGGTCCTTCCCAGTAAGTGCACTGGGGAGGGCACGGGTAATGTTGTGGTAACCGTGCTTGTGGAAGGAGGAGACGACACCGGGAGAAACAGTGGCGGCTGGGGAGAGGAGTATGGACACCCGGCCGCCTCCTGCATGAGGTTATCAAAAGCTTCCGCCTCCACGAGCCTAAAAGGCCACAATTTCAAGTGCAAGCAGCTGTGAAAAATTTGGCAGTATAGTATTGCAGCCTGTGGGTGGGTGGGTTGCTGCATACTTGCGCTTGCATTCCAAGGAATGGGGTAGGGACAACTGAACGCTGCACTGGGACAAGGACGTGGACAGTGATTGTTGCAAGTCTGCAACGACATGTGCATGGCGGGAGGCATCTTCGCATGTGCCAAGGATCACTTATGATGGCCACACTTTTAGGCAGTGACCTGGGAGTCAGAAATGCTTCCAGAGGTCTTCCCCATGCTGTTCCCATGTCTTTTCAGCACTGTATGCATGTGTCTGATGATGTGTCATACACCACATGGCCAGATAAGGTTGTAAAATGTTAAAATTACATTTCCCAGTGAATGCATTTGTCTTTGTTGAAAGCAATGCTAAAGTGCAAAAACGCATCAAAAACGCTACGTGTGAACATAGCCCAAGGTGTGGAGGAGTATTTTTTGTTATTTATTTTGCCTTATATACAATCATTACCCTGGAAAGGATGTTCCTTAATATATTTCCCAGGAAAATCCATTTTGGTTTTGTTTTTGTATGTTTTATTGTGAGTCCGTAAAAGTGGTGTAATTCTCTGACAGCGTTGTAGACACCAGTGACCTGGGAGTCAGAAATGCTTCCAGGGGTCTTCCCCATGTCATTTGAGCACTGTTCCCATCGATTTGGGCAATTTTTAGGCCCTCTGCAGACCGCCGGGGGGAGCCGCCTGAAAAATGTTCGAGTTTCCCATAGACTTACATTGGGCTCGTTGCTCGGGTCGAGCACCTGAGTATTCCAATTTGCTCGACCCGATCATTTTTGTGCTCGCTCATCACTAATCCTAACCCATATCACTAAAGGAGTTACATGTGCTGTCAGGGTTAGGCCTCAGCTAGCCCAGTACTCAGTCCTGTAGGCAAGCAGCAAAGTCACAGCAGGAATTTCAGTAAGCAACAAGGGTTTTTTTTTTTTAAATGGCCTAAAAAGAGTGAAGAAGCCAAGTTCTAGTTTCAGCAATAAGACAAAAAAAAGAAAATTGGAAAATCATACAATGACATGCCTCAACCATGAAGAACCCAGCAATGCAAATCTCATAAAACAGCAGCACAATGTAAAAGTGGAATTTACCTATAACCAGACAACATGCAAGTAACTTAACCCTTGCACCCGCCAGAGCCCTTCCACTTACCCTGGTCATCACAGCTGCCATCTTTACACCCTCTCATAAAGGCCCTCATCACAGCACACAATCTGCTGACTGCTTCCTCTCTGTGGTTTAAATCCTGGAAGCTGGCAGGAGATTGGCCAGGAGACCATCAGTAAGCAGCTGCTGCAATTCATGTCTGATTTCTAGCCAGGATTGGGGCTCATTCACAGGATTGTATTTTTGGTCCGGGTGCTGTCTGTTGAAATAACGGACCACACTCGGACCATTGTTATTCAGTGACACAGTGCAGATGAGACATTTTTTTTTCACTGAATTTGTGTGAGAAAAATAGTGCAGCGTGCTCTGGTTTCTTCTATAAATCAGATGAGACTCGCACATTCAAGTCTGGGTGCGTAAAAAAAATCAGATGCCATACAGAGCCATAGTATAGCTTTCGATTTTTACAGATACATTGCAAAGGCATTACACATTAATCTAACTCTCTACCTAAACAGCGCATAACAAATACTGCTTGACACATTGACTTGGTGGATAAAAGATTGGCCACAGCCTTTATTAAAATATTAAAACACTAGCTTAATTTGGTCTGCCACATTAAGTTTCATGACAGATCATTTTAATAGTAAAAAAAAATAATCTTAATAGTAAAAAAAAATAATCTTAAGAGTAAAAAAAAATAATCTTATTTAGTTACTCGTACATCCAAAATTTCAGATGTCTAACTTCAAAACTGACGGATTCCATACAATCTTTGAACCCCTATAATATGAAGAGGGAAACTCTTGAGGGTGGAATTATCAAAATTCCTTTCTTAGTGCTCATTTAAGCTATAATAGAACCTATCTGCAAATTTCAAGATGCTAAGTTCAGTGGTTTCGGCTGTGCGTTGACCGCTAGGTGTGTCAGTCAATCAGGTTTACAGTTTTATATAATCTTCGCCTGTATGGTGTGTTTATAAAAAGTAGCCCTATGTCCTTCCCCAGGCTTGAAATTATCCATATCAAATTTCATCACAAACGGATTACTAAACACTGATTAATAAACAGGACGGACTGAAGTTACTTGCGTTTAATATTGTTCGTGTTAGTAAAGAATTAGTATGTAATTGGAATAATGGACATCTGCAGGTAATTTATCTATGTGTTTTTACTGCAATATACTCCTGTAAACTATGTTATTTGATTTCTTTCGTTCAGCGAAAATATGTAGATTTTGCGATTTAGAAACACGTGAGCAAGCTACGTATAGCTGACCGTGGGAAAAACAGGGCGCGACTAAATGTATCCCCGCTACCTTCAAAGTTTGCCCTTGCGATTTATTGATGGTCATTGAAAATGCAACTTTAAGTGGGAACTGCAAACGTTTGAAATTAAAGGGTAAGTTATTGGGTATTATTGGGATGCGTGGTATAAGAATATTTTCACCCTTAGCTTCTCCAGTTAAAATTGTGGCCTTTACAATGTGCCTGCTTAGTTCAGTGACTCGCAATCTAGTGCCATTACATAATCTCGGGGCGTCCAAGTTGCGCATTAAAAAAACGGGTATACCGACCTTTAATTCGAGCTTATGAGATGGGACCCCGGATAGCTCCAAAGAGTTAAGATAGTCGACGGGGTAGCTCGTACAGTCTTCAGATGACATGACTGTGTCGATGGAGTTGTAGGTTGTTGCATCGCTGGTTACTTGGTCCAAGATAATTTTATTGATTTTCGCAACTGTTTCATTTCTTGGTGCTAGTATAGTTCTTTCACATAGCCAATTTTCATCGTGGATGTTTTGTTGCTAATTTGGAAAAACTTGAGCAATAAGTGCGTCTTCCGAATCCACAACATGACAAAATTGGTTAGTGAATAGAACCATACCTTCTTCGTCAGTTTCGATTCGACCTTCACCGATCTCGAGCAGTTTCTCAGCGTACGCGCCCGACTCTAGATCACTGAATAACTGGACACGCATGTTGGTGGTGAGGTGCAGCTTTTCAACTTTGGTCCATAAATATGAGGATTTCAGACATGCGTTAATTTCGTCTGCTGCAGTGCCTCGCTCGATGACAGGCAAAGTTTGCCTAAAGTCCCCAGCCAATAAAACAACCACACCACCCATTATTGTTTGTTTACTCTGTAAGTCTTGTAGACAACGATCAAGAGCTTCGATGGCGCGTTTGTGTGACATTGTGCACTCGTCCCACACGATTAGTTTGCACTGTTGCAACAGGAGGCCACGGGCGCTGCTCTTGCTGATATTACACGATGGGGTTTCTTCGTTCACCAGATTAAGAGGTAATTTAAAGACTGAATGTGCCATCCGTCCACCGCTTAGCAATGTTGCAGCAATTCCAGAGGAAGCCACAGCTAATGCAACGTTATGACCGCTACGAATTTTTGCTAAAAGTAAATTAAGCAAGAAAGTATTTCCTGTACCACCCGGGGCATCAAGGAAAAAAAGTCCGCCTTCACCATTCTCAACTCGTCCCACTATTTTGTGATAAATCTCTCTTTGATCAGGTAGCAAACGTGGCTCAGTTTCGCAAACGTGAGCGTCTAACTGGTTGGTATCATAGCTTAGCTCTTTTATCAACTCGTTCGACAGCTCTCCTCTACGCCGCGGTGAGGGTAGACTAAAATCGGACAATTTCTTTCCAGAAATTATTAATATTTTGTCCTCGATAAGCCCCAACGCCTCATTGAAACAGAGATCATCGTTAACGTGATCCATTCTTTCAAATCTGTGCATGATATCCTCTGATAACGCAGTTTTATACTTGTGCCAGAGTTGTAGAGGATTGGATAAACCGCAAGTGCATATCAATATGGCAAACAGCTCTCTTATTTGCGCCGGGGAGCGACATAGCACGGCCTCTTCTAAGGTGGTATCCTAGTGGTTATCATCTTCCAACAACCCCATCTTCTCACACACCTGCCGAAAAGTTGCAAGTTCTTGACCTTCAAATGTTTTTAAATCCGAGAAGTTGGTTGGACCCCTTATTACATTCAGCAGCATACGCAAGCAATAACATTCAAAATTGCTAACGTGCACCGTGTAAATGCGACCTAGAGCGTCTCCTGCCTTTACACCTGGCCAGCCATCGACAGGTGTTCCTTGTAAACGACGTTTTCATTGCTTCCGAGCCACATTCCAAGTATAGTAGCGAGGCACGTCAATGTAAAGTAATGTTTTTGCAAACGTATCACTTTGGCACAACAGGAAAAATGCAGTTAGTGTAGTTTTAGGTGGTGCTTCTAATCTCTCTCTAAAATTATTTTCCATAAAGTAAACCCTCTCGCCATTGGGTAAATGAATCACGAGATGAGTGACGGTTGGGTGTCTCTCGTGCAGAGGCAGACCTAAGATCCGCCACGTTGCTTCGTTACTACTAACATATCGGCCGTTTCTAAAGGTCTGCACCTCATCTCTTGGGTCAATGTTAACATTCCCTATCTGGCGGATGTTAAAAATAGCCTTGTCGCTACCCTTATTAATATATTTACAAATATATTTTATCGCCTGTACCGTATTACAGAACTCTACATTTAAATGAAAATTAAAATTTTTTGATAAGAGTGGAGAATATGGGACCACCCAGCTATTGTCCACCAATATTTCCTGTGTTCCTCTACGGGTTTTTATAATCGTCGTGCGTCCACCATTCTCTGGTGCTCTGCGCCTGTACAAAGAAAGGATAACCTTTGTCATTGGTTTGAGTATCTTTTAAAAGCTTCCTCGGATATTTTTTGGTACATTTTGTAACGGGTCTGGGAGGCGGAACCTCTGAGCTACTATACAAGGGGGCGGTCCTTGTAAGGGAGCGGGTGGCGACCAGGGAAGATGGGCAGGCAGTCACAGCAGGTGACCGGGACAGTCTCTGAGTGAACGGGCTGGAGGTCACGGCAAGTGACCGGGGCAGTCTCTGGATGAACGGGCAGGAGGTCACGGCAAGTGACCGGGGCAGTCTCTGGATGAACGGGCAGGAGGTCACGGCAAGTGACCGGGGCAGTCTCTGGATGAACGGGCAGGAGGTCACGGCAAGTGACCGGGGCAGTCTCTGGGTAAAGGGTAGGTACGACCTGTGATGGCAGAGCCTCCAGGTAGGCTAGCAGGCAGATGGTAGATGTGTGCTCCCAGGTGAGCAAGCGAGAGTCTCTGGAATGGCAGGTGGTCACAGCACGTGACGGCGGAGCCTCCAGGTAGGCTAGCAGGCAGGTAACAGGTGTGCGCTCCCAGGTGAGCGGGCAGGAGTCTCTGGAATGGCAGGTGGTCACAGCACGTGATGGCGGAGCCCCCAGGTAGGCTAGCAGGCAGGTAGCAGATGTGCGCTCCCAGGTGAGCGGGCAAGCTGGTCCATAGACAGACTGACAGGAGTAGGAAGGCAGACCGTCGGACCTCAGGCTAGCAAGCAGGTAGGAGGAATGTCAGGCAGGAAACAGACAGCAAACTGGCAGGATTCTGGCAGGTAACTGGCTGGTAACTGGCAACGGGACCTGAGGGCTGAAGCAGAGTAGTGAACAGTGCAACAACATTGCTCGGGCACCTCCATTTTGGAGGAGGTGCCTTATATATGGTGAAGTCCTCCGGCCATTGGCCGGGGACTCCTTAGGACGGCGCGCGCGGCCCCTTTAAGAGGGAGGGAGCGCGCGCGCGCCCTAAGCACAGTGGCCGGGAAGGAGCGCGCGCTGCCAGCAGAGCGGGAGGAGGACGCCGGGCTCGGAGCAGAGGGGTGAGGGGAACAGCGTCCCTGCCTAGCAGAGGGCAGGGACGCCGGCGCTACACATTTTCCTTCCTTCATGCATGGCGATGAAGAATTGAATGTACCACATGGCCCGTGAATCATATTCTTTTTCACTGTATCATAGAGCTTTTGATCGGTTTCTGGGTTTGGTATCTTAGCACATATGATTTCGTCAATTTGGTTCGGATGCAATTTTTCCTTTAACCACAGCAGTAAGTGCACATGAGGCAAACCTCGCTTTTGCCACTCGATCGAGTACATGAAGCATTGCATATCACCAAATATGTTACCTTTTGTAAGTAGAGCTACCAACTTCTGTACTTTTATTCTAAATACTCGAGCTGTTAAGTCTTGTCTGTCCGTTGAATTTTGACCAGCCATAAGCTCTTTGGTGATTTCTGGCCAAGCAGGGTTGCAAGTCATTGTAATAAATAAATCAGGCCTCCCATAATTACGTACGTATGTGAACGCATCTTGTGTGTATTCGTGTAGGTATCTCGGGCTATTTACAAATGATGACGGGAGAATCACCATCTGACCTAAGTTATTTGGATCCAAATCCGCATAATTTCTTATTGCATCTTGCAAGTGAATATAATTTTCTGCGCGCAGTTTTTTTTTATTTAAAGAAATGAACCTTAAGCGCTCACTTTCCATCTTTACATACATGTCGACCAGAAACTGATGAAGTAGGAGCCTACACTTAAGCATCAAATTAAAATCGCTGCGACGGACCATCAAGTGAAAGGCATAAAAATCTTTGCAGGACACCTTTTTGCTTGGCATTGCATGTTTGGTAATTGGATTTATCTGAGGAATATCAATGCTGTACCCCTCTTGTCCTTTCCAAAAAATTATTGGGTACTCGAGAGCGTCATAGAATCTATGTGTATTGGGAACCCTAGTGAGCATGCCATCGCGCGGCTGCACAACGATGTCCCGAGACATAGTTTGTTCGCTACTAACTATTACAGCAGCTATTTCATTTGTAGTAGGGGCATTGAATCGTCTCTCATGTTGACCACGTGGTACACGGTCTGGGTGAATCACTACTTTGAAATGATCGTCATTGATCATTCTGTCTCTAGCCGTTTTAAATTCATGCACCAAAATGTTGTGGTCGTGAAGTACTCGTTGTAATTTTTTAACTATGTTTCTATCTACGCTTTGCACGCACTCAGTACGCCTGTTGATTTGTTCTTCTTCGTCACCTATGAAATAAACTTGTAAAAATTGTGGTTGCGAAATGGACGTAGGAATTAAAGAACCGATACGGTGGTATACTTGTCCTTGTATTGTAAAGGTCGGGCAAAACCCTGGCATTGAGACAATTTGATCTGCTCCAAAAGACGTCATATGAAAGCACATGTTGTATTTTCTTATATTATTTAGAAAAAGGCGAGATTCATCAGTTTCATTAGAGAAAAGCTCTTTTAAAGGTTGAACTGGCTCGTCTATATAAGGAAGAGCTACTTTCCCGCCCAAACAACACATACCTGCTGCTTCCTCTTTCCACTTAAGAGCTCCGCAATATTTGCAATCTATGGTCATTGCTTCTATTTTTATAAGCTTGTGAGTTTCATAATCAAGAGTCTCGTCATACTCAAAT
Organism: Phyllobates terribilis; assembly: GCF_046119375.1. NCBI lineage: Eukaryota > Metazoa > Chordata > Amphibia > Anura > Dendrobatidae > Phyllobates > Phyllobates terribilis. Next base: position 3,175,312 of record NW_027362944.1, on the reverse strand, counting down.
GCAGCTTTATTAAACAATATCCATGTATTTCTTGTAAATGTTTGACGTCGCTGTGCTGCCCTTTCAGCAACAGTGCGTCTGCGAGATTCGGCCATTTCATAAGTTTCAGTGGCTCTTTGGGACGCCATGTAAGTCGCTTGCTGCTGACGTCGAGCTTGGGACTGTTCTGGAGTTTCAGCAGCCCGTTGAGACGCCAGATACTCCGCATGCTGTTCACGTCGGGCTTGGGACTGTTCTTGAGTTTCAGCAGCCCGTTGAGACGCCAGATACTCCGCATGCTGTTCACGTCGAGCTTGGGACTGTTCTTGAGTTTCAGCAGCCCGTTGAGACGCCAGATACTCCGCATGCTGTTCACGTCGGGCTTGGGACTGTTCTTGAGTTTCAGCAGCCCGTTGAGACGCCAGATACTCCGCATGCTGTTCACGTCGAGCTTGGGACTGTTCTGGAGTTTCAGCAGCCCGTTGAGACGCCAGATACTCCGCATGCTGTTCACGTCGAGCTTGGGACTGTTCTTGAGTTTCAGCAGCCCGTTGAGATGCCAAAAACTCCGCATTCCGTTCACGTCGGGCTTGGGATTGTTCTGGAGTCTCTGCAGCTCTATGTGCCGCACAACGCACCGCCTGCTCAAGCCTTCGTTGCTCGGCTTGTTGAGACGTCTCATCACGTCTAATTATTTTCAGAGCTCGGGCTTTATTAGAGCTTTGCGAAATGTTAGACTTACGCTTTTGCGGCATTTTTCTAAGTACTAATTACAAAATAGGTACTTAGTAAAGTTCAAACAAAATACTAAAACAATCTAATTAGTTATATTACGATCACTGTACAGAAGATATCAGTTGTATATGACTGGTCTATGAGAAGCAGCTGTGGCGCGGTTACCCATAGCAACCATTCCCAGTGCTCTGTGGGAGCTGAGAGCAGCCTGCTGGTGCTGTGGGTGACATGGTCTATGAGGAGCAGCTGTGGCGCGGTTACCCATAGCAACCATTCCCAGTGCTCTGTGGGAGCTGAGAGCAGCCTGCTGGTGCTGTGGGTGACATGGTCTATGAGGAGCAGCTGTGGCGCGGTTACCCATAGCAACCATTCCCAGTGCTCTGTGGGAGCTGAGAGCAGCCTGCTGGTGCTGTGGGTGACATGCTGCGCTGCACACACACAGGGCTGTGCTGCACACAGGAGGGGAGGACGCCATTTGTGTAGCGCTGCTGCCGGTGCTGTCAGGCTGCAGTGTGTGCATCCTCCATGGAGCCGCGCTCAGGTTACTGCCCCTCCCCGTGTGTGAGTCACTTCCCCTCCGCCCAGGTGAGGCGCTCTGAACTTTCCCGGCTGCAGCAGCTGGCGCAGGTGAGCGCATGTTTTTTTATACAGTGTTATGTGGAGGGACAATGGCGGCGGGGACCCCCTGTGTGAGGACAATGACGGCCCGGTGCCCCAGGGCAACCTGCAGGAGGAAGCCTCACACTCCCCCCGGGCTGTGGGCGCGGGCAGGCCGTGCTGGGACGTGTAGTTCCCTAGTAACCTGTTCCTGACATCCATACTCACAAACTTTCGCATTTATAATATTAGTAGGATGTTAAAGTTTGTGACGCCACCTGTGGAATGCGGCTAAAGGGAGCGGCCGCTGCGGAGCCGTCCTCTGAAGCTGATGTTACTGCAGCAGGGATGGTGTGGCTCTCCACAGGAAGAGCTAGCTCCAGGGCAGTGTAGATGTTGTTGTAGGTTGCGCTGGGCGTTGTAGTGCAGGGAGTGATGGCGCTGCAAGAAACACAGACAAGGTGGTGCAGTCCTCTGGATCTTTACTCACGGTTATTGCAGTCCAAGTTACAGACGTCAAGGTAACTTCCCGTGCCGTGCTACATTTACTCAGTGAGGGGTTCAGTCCACCCCCAGGTAACTCCGGAGTTCATAGCAGGACCCCCTTCTGTGTACTCTCTCTGGCTGTCTCCCTGAACCTCATACCAAGTGTCCCAGTCCAGTACCTGCGGGCCTTGGCGGGCGACGTCTGTTCCGTCCCCTGGGTCCTATATAGCTACCTTCCTGGTGAGACTGGTATGGAATGTTGGCTACTGGACATGAAATACTGCAGCCTCCGGTTTCTAGTTAAGACGTGCAATCTTCTACTAGTTGAGGGACCAGTTCCCTGTATGCAGCCTGACCCCTCCACCATATTCGGGCGTATGGGTGGCCTCTCGCACTGCCTGTACCCCTGGGATCCTTTCTTCTGGTTCCTGGAGCCTTCCTGCTCCCTCTCCTCTCCTTCTCTTCTTCCTCTCAGCCTTGGGCCTCACTGGCTAGGCCCGCCTCTGGAAAAGAGCTCCTACAGAGCCTCTGCTCCTGGCACTTTCCTCCGCAGACTAATCTGTCTTTCTAAGATGGTTTCTCTTTTTATATCTTCCTTCTATGTGCTCCCCTTAACTACGTCCTCCACCCACACCCCTTTACTAGGTTCCCCCCACTCCAGCCAGGGACCAGGGACTGTGCTCTCCCGTAGGAGCAATCTCGCCCCGCCCTCTGAAGTGTGGTGTAATGAATGCAGGTGTTAGGGTCCTGAGCTGTACTCCTTCCTTACCTGAGAGTGAGATACCACAGCTCTGGGTGAGATGCAGTACCTCTGTGGTGACCGAACCCTCAGGGGCGCCACATATATATGTGTGTGTGTATATAATATAATGTGTGTATGTATATAATGTGTGTGTGTATATATCTATATATATCTATATATACACAGCTCATTTTCATTTTCTCTGATTTTTCTCTTTATAGGTCTATTTTTGAGTAAAATGTACATTGTTGTTTTATTCTATAAACTACTGACAACATGTCTCTAAAAATCAAAGCTAAAAATTTTGTATTTATTTGCAGCAAATGAGAAATCGTCAAAATAATAAAAAAGAAACAGAGAACCAGAGAACCAGTGCTGTCAGACCTCAAATACAGCAAAGAAAACAAGTTCTTATTCATTTAGAAACAACAATACTCATGTTTTAACTCAGGAAGAGTTCAGACATCAATATTTGGTGGAATAACCATGATTTTTAATCCCAGCTTTCATGCGTCTTGGCTGCTTTCCATCAGTCTTTCACGCTGCTTTTTGATGACCTTATGCCACTCCTGGCACAAAAATGTAAGCAGTTCTTCTTTGTTTGATGGCTTGTGACTATCCATCTTCCTCTTGAATAAATTCCAGAGGTTTTCAATAGGGTTCAGGTCTGGAGATTGGGCTGGCCATGACAGGGTCTTGATGTGGTGCTCCTTCATCCACACATTGATTGACCTAGCTGTGTGGCATGGGGCATTGTGCTGCTGGAAAAAACAGTCCTCAGAGTTGGGGAACATTGCCTGAGCAGAAGGAAGCAAGTGTTTTTTCAAGGATAACCTTGTATGCGGCTTGATTCATACGTCCTTCGCAAAGATTAACCTGCCCAATTCCAGCCTTGCTGAAGCATCCCCAGATCATCACCGATTCTCCACCAAATTTCACAGTGGGTGCAAGACACTGTGGCTTGTATGCCTCTCCAGGTCTCCGTCTAACCATTAGACGACCAGGTGTTGGGCAAAGCTGAAAATTAGACTCATCAGAGAAGATTACCTTACTCCAGTCCTCTATGGTCCAATCCTTATGGTCTTTGGCAAACTTCAGCCTGGCTCTCCTTTGCTTCTCATTGATGAAAGGCTTTTTTCTAGCTTTACATGACATGAGGTCTCTAGGAGCCCGTTATGAACTGTTCTTGCCGTGCACTTCACCTCAGCTGCCATTTGCCATTCCTTTTGTAGGTCACTTGATGTCATCCTGCGGTTGCTGAGTGACATTAGAATAAGATGACGGTCATCCCGGTCAGTGGAGAGTCGCTTTCGCCCTCTGCCGGTCTGTAGCTTTGTTGTCCCCAATGTCTGCTGCTTGACCTTGTTGTAATGGACTGCCGTCTTTGAAATTTTAAGGATGGAGGCAACATGACGCTCACTGTATCCCTCTGCTAGAGAAGCCAGAATTGAGCCCTTCTTTTCCTCACTCAAGACTTCTTTTCAACTCCTTTGGCATGGTTAAAAGTTAGTTTTTCATTCAAATAACTTTTGGGCTATTCCTAGCACTTGTTTTGCCATCCAGCTTGTCCTATTGCAAGAGGATTGTGAAGACCACAGCAGTGTTTTTTATCCTTTCCCTCGTTACATAAGATTTGGTTCAGGTGATCACCTAATCAGAAGCACATTAAGTAGAATGAGGTGGACTGTGGTTGGAATTCAACTGACGCTGGAATAGAATGGCTGTCAGACATGTAGAGATGGGGATTTTTTCCATTGATTTGAACAAAGGCAAACAGAGCCTAAAGTATGAATCTTCAGGCTCCATTTGCTCTGCTTTCAGATGTCTCATTTCAGACAGCACAATCCTGAATTTCAGGGATTCAGTTGTAAGCCTTGTGTAAAGACCTGAATGCAGCGCTGAATGTAGTGTGAATAGGTCCTTACATCCTACACCACCTCAGGGGATTGTTGTTATGGAGTATTGCCCCTGGGTGGCCGCAGTTATGACCACCACCAGGGCTTGCGGTCACCCACCCTAGCTTTGGTATTCTGGGGAGCTGGTATAATGAATATCTGAGAAGAGCCCTAGAGAAGCAAGAACATTGGACAACCAAGAGGTGGTGGCCTCAAGTCAGGTGTAGTGTTCAACAGGGCAAGACTTTCTAACTTGTATCTATTGTGTATGGGTATGGTGGTTGTGGGGGACTTCATGTGTCCAGTAACCATAGTGGATGCCCATTCCTAAACTAATCAAGGATTCCTGTGGACCTATTGAGCTAATAGAACCAGCAGTCAAATTAATGTCCCAAATTATCCCCACAAATTAATAACTAATAGGGAATTAGGTAATGCACACGGAGCATGATGCTTCGCACTTGTCTTTGGTTTGCTGCTGATTGCAGGAGGTTTATGGACTAGTTGATGTGCGGCCCCACAACTTGTCTATAGTAGATACCAGCCCCATCATCTTTTTTTCAACCTTTGTATGTGAGGACCCTGCACACGACTGGTCCCATTTCCATACTTTTTCCATTAATAGCCGGTCATAATAGAGTAAACCAGAGATGGGGGTCGTCCATTTCAGGTGTTGTAGGTGTTCTCAGTCTTCTGAAATCCCTTTAAAGAGAACCTGTCACTTTCCATAACGATGTAATTTTTTACCTGGTGTAAATGCCCCTGTTCTGGATACGGCGTTGCTTTTCTTGTGTTGCTGCCCCTCTGTCGCTCTTCCCTGGATGTAAATCATCTTTTTAGCCAAGTGGACTAAGAGTGGGATATATCAACCAATTCGTCTCCCCCCCACCTGTCAGGCAGATATGTTACATCTCCTCAGATGGATGCCAGCTCTGCAGGGAATTATTTGACATAAAGAGGTTGTCCGGCGCCACTCACATCTGCATTGGTGGTGAGCGACACTGATGACATTGCTCTGGGAGATACAAAACAGGACATGTACTTTATTAAAGGGAATCTGTCAGCAGATTTTTGCTACTTAATCTGAGAGCAGCATGATGTAGAGCAAGATATCCTGATTCCAGGGATGTGTCACTTATTAGGCTGTGTGTTGTAGTTTCAATACAATCCATGTTTTATCAACAGGAGATGATCACTGCCTGACTAGGTCTCAGGTACAGGCCAGTCAGGCTAATCTGTGTAACCCCGCCCTCACCACTGATTTGCAGTTTGTACACAGGAATCTGCCAGCGTGGGCGGGGTTACACAGGGCTTAACATTCTGAGCACTGCTTCATTTACAACAGAGAAAGCAGGGATTCTATCAAAACTGCACCAAGCAGTCTAGTAAGTGATACATCGCTGGAATCAGGCTCTCTGCCCCTACATCATGCTGATCTCGGATTACGTAGCAAATCCTTCTGACAGATTCCCTTTAACTGGAATTGTGTATCTATCCTATCCTATCTTGCAATAACTAAAGATGCAAGTCGGAAACACATTTGCGGTTAAACATTATTCTGGTTAGGATCGCGACCTATGGTGATGTTTTTATATATTTTTTACTACAAATAAACTCACAAGATTTTTAACCCTATCCTGACCCTGTAACACTATTTTCTTCGTTCTAATAAATAGGTGGAAAATTTGGCACAAATCCCTCCAAGTATCTGCTTTCCTACCTATAGCCAGCCTTGGTAAATGGGCTATTGTGCTCATTTCTGAGTGAGGCCCTAGTTTTGTCTTGGGGCCCATGGCTACTTATTGCACCCTGTGACACCTATTTAGCCATTTTCCTGGGTTTCCTGCATTCTGCTTTGCTGTGATCTGGTCATCAGTCTTTCAGGTAGTGTGTTTTATAGGACCAATACAATATAAGTGCCCCCATCACAGAGACCGACCCCCAAAACACTGGTGATGTAACTTGGGCTGGAGTTATATGTGACCTGCTCTATTACAGGTGCATCTCACAAAACTAGAATATTATCAAAAAGTTACTTTATTTCAGTTCCTCAATACAAAAAGTGAAACTCCTATATTATATAGAGTCATTACACACAGAGGGATCTATTTCAAGTGTTTATTTATGTTAATGTTGATGATTATGGCTTACAGCCAATGGAAACACAAAAGTTATTATCTCAGTAAATTAGAATACTTTATAACAGCTTGAAAAATTATTTTAAAATCCGAAATATTGGCCTATTGAAATGTCTGTTCAGTAAATGCACTCAATACTCGGTCGGGGCTCCTTTTGCATCAATTACTGCATCAATGCGGCAATGTGGCATGGAGGTGATCAGCCTGTGGCCCTGCTGAGGTGTTATGGAAGCTCAGGTGGCTTTGATAGCAGCCTTCAGCTCGTCTGCATTGTTGTGTCTGGGGTCTCTCATCTTCCTCTTGACAATACCCCAAAGATTCTCTATAATAGATTCTCTATGGGGTTAAGGTCAGGCGAGTTTGCTACCAATCAAGCACAGTGATACTGTTGTGTGTAAACCAGGTATTGGTACTTTTGGCCGTGGGGACAGGGGCCAAGTCCTGCTGGAGAATGACATTTCCATCTCCAAAAGTTTGTCTGCAGAGGGAAGCATGAAGTGCTCTAAAATTTCCTGGTAGGCGGCTGCGCTGACTTTGGTCTTGATAAAACACAGTGGACCTACACCAGAAGATGACATGGCTCCCCAAACCATCACTGATGGTGGAAACTTCACACTAGACCTCCAGCAGCTAAACAAATGAAATGAAACAAATTAAAATTGGAACTCTGGGACCTTGTGGAGTGTGTCAATGACTGCCTTCTGGACATCTGTCAAGTCAACAGTCTTCCCCATGATTGCGGAGCCTACTGAAACAGACTAAGGGACTTTTTAAATGCTTAGGAAGCCTTTGCAGGTGTTTTTTGTTAATTATTTAAGTTTACTGAGATAATGACTGTTGTGTTTTCATTGGCTGTAAGCCATAACCATCAACATTAACAGAAATAAACACTTGAAATAGATCACTCTGTTTGTAATGACTCTATATAATATATGACTTTGACTTTTTATATTGAAGAACTGAAATTAACTTTTTGATGATATTCTAATTTTGTGAGATGCTCCTGTATGTAGCACCCTCTATACTCCCTGGTCCTGCAGCAGCTGCCATCATGTATACAGCAGATGAGACAGACACTTTATTATATGCCGGATGAGCCAAGTCTGGTTCTAGTTCTGGAATATTGAGCGTCAGCGTTCACTCTCATCATTGTTTCTGTAGGGTGAAGTCCACACAAATAAAACACACAACACAATATATTATTATTAATTTTTTTATTGGAATAGCAATAAGCCACATTGTAATAAAAATATTACTGGCCCTTTAATAAATTAAAGTTCACAATGACTCTCAGGTCAGGCCCGATAGAGACTACAGAACTTGCTGCGGATAGTGCAGACCTGATGAGAGCCACTGGAACCAAAGATCTAGAGGAAGGCGAAGAAAACCCCCTAGGGGGGAAAAAAAATTCCTTCCTGACCCCAGTTCTGGCGATCGGATATCTCCCTGGATCTTGTCTCTCCTGCTGCATATTGCTGTATATCTGTACGTCAGGGGCGGACACAGCCAGAAGAGGGCCCCTCTATCAGAACAGTATATCTAGCCCCGTGTCTGAACTGTTGGGCGGGCCGCCTCGGGCATGGCCCCGTGTCTGGACTGTTGGGCCGCCCACCTCGGGCCTGGCTTCGTGTCTGGACTGTGGGACTTCCCGTCTTGAGTCTGGACTGTTGGACCTCCCACTTCGGGTCTGGACAGTTGGGCCGCCCGCCTCGGGTCTGGACAGTTCCCCTCTATCAGTATATTGGCATAGCTCATCATAATGCACAATTCACCTGATTAGGAGGTGGTGGTGGCCCCTTTACATCTTGGGTCCCTGTGGAACTGCACATGTTGCACCAATTGGCCACCCTCCTCGGGTCTGGCCCCATGTCTGGACTGTTGGGCTGCCCGACTCAGATCTGGACACCTTGGTTCTGGACTGGTGGGCCGCTCGCCTCGGGTCTGGACTGTTGGGCCGCCCGCCTCGGGTCTGGACTGTTGGGCCGCCCGCCCTGGGTCTGGACTGTTGGGCCGCCCGCCCTGGGTCTGGACTGTTGGGCCGCCCGCCCTGGGTCTGGACTGTTGGGCCGCCCGCCCTGGGTCTGGACTGTTGGGCCGCCCGCCCTGGGTCTGGACTGTTGGGCCGCCCGCCCTGTGTCTGGACTGTGGGGCCCGTCCGCCCTGTGTCTGGACTTTGGGGCCGCCTGCCCTGGGTCTAACCCCAGGTCTGGACTGTGGGGCCGCCTGCCCCGGGACTATCCCCGTGTCTGGACTGTGGGGCCCGTCCGCCCCGAGCCTGGACTGTGGGGTCCGTCCGCCCCGAGCCTGGACTGTGGGGCCCGTCCGCCCCGAGCCTGGACTGTGGGGCCCGTCCGCCCCGAGCCTTGACTGTGGGGCCCGTCCGCCCCGAGCCTTGACTGTGGGGCCCGTCCGCCCCGAGCCTGGACTGTGGGGCCCATCCGCTCCGAGCCTGGACTGTGGGGCCCGTCCGCCCCGAGCCTGGACTGTGGGGCCCGTCCGCCCCGAGCCTGGAGTTTGGGGCCCGTCTGCCCCGAGCCTGGACTGTGGGGCCCGAGCGTGGACTGTGGGGCCCAACCGCCTCGAGCGTGAACTGTGGGGCCCATCCGCCCCCGAGCGTGGACTGTGGGGCCAAAACGTGGACTGTGGGGCCCGTCCGCCCCGAGCGTGGCCGGTGGGGCCTGTCCGCCCCGAGCCTGGACTGTGGGGCCCGTCCGCCCTCTGTCCGTACTGTGGCCGCCCCATGTCCGGACTGTGAGGTCGCCTGCCCCAGGTCTAGCCCCAGGTCTGGACAGTGGGGCATGCCCACCCCGTGTCAGGACTGTGGGGCCCGTCCGCCCCTTGTCCTAACTATGGGCCCGCCCGCCCCGTGTCCTGACTGTGAGGCCCGCCCACCCCGTATCCAGACTGTTGGGCCTGCCCGCCCAGTGTCCTGACTGTGGAGCCCGCCCGCCCCGTGTCCTGACTTTGGGGCTCGCCCGCCCAAACTCCAGACTGTGGGGCCCATCCGCCCCGAGTCCGAACTTTGGGGCCGCCTGTCCCGGGTCTAGTCCCAGGTCTGGACTGTGGGGCCACCAGTCCCGGGACTAGCCCCGTGTCCGAACTGTGGGGCACGCGCGCCCCGAGCCTGGACTGTGGGGCACGCCCGACCCGAGCGGGAAAGGGGGGCCCGTCCACACCGAGCCTGGACTGTGGGGACCATCCGCCCCGAGCCTCGACTGTGGGGCCCGTCCACCCCGAGATTGGACTGTGGGGCCCGAGCGTGGACTGTGGGGCCTGTCCGCCCCGAGCCTGGACTGTGGGGCCCCCCGTCCGCCCAGGGTCTGGACTGTGGGGCCGACTGCCCCCGGGTCTAGCCCCGAGCCTAGACTGTAGGGCCCGCCCGCCCTATGTCTGTACTGTGGCCGCCCCGTGTCTGGACTGTGGGGCCGCCTGCCCCGAGTCTAGCCCCAGGTCTGGACTGTGGGGCATGCCCACCCCGTGTCAGGACTGTGGGGCCCGTCCGCCCCGTGTCTGGACTGTGGGGCCGCCTGCCTCGGGACAAGCCCTGTCCCCGGACTGTGGGTCCCGCCCCGTGTCCTAACTATGGGCCCGCCCACACTGTGTCCTGACTGTGGGGCCCGTCCGCCCCGAGCCTGGACTGTGGGGCCGGTTGCCCCCGGGTCTAGCCCCGAGCCTGGACTGTGGGGACCGCCCGCCCTATGTCCGGACTGTGGCCGCCTCGTGTCCGTACTGTGGGGCCCGTCCACCCCGTGTCCGGACTGTGGGGCTGCCTGCCCCGGGTCTAGCCCCAACTCTGGACTGTGGGGCATGCCCGCCCCGTGTCAGGACTGTGGGGCCCGTCCGACCCGTGTCCGGACTTTGCGGCCGCCAGCCCCGGGTCTAGCCGCAGGTCTGGACTGTTGGGCCGCCTGCCCCAGGACTAGCACCGTGTCCTAACTATGGGCCCGCCCACCCCGTGTCCTGACTGTGGGGCCCGTTCGCCCCGTGTCCTTACTGTAGGGCTCGCCCGCAGAGTGTCCTGACTGTGGGGCCAGCCCGCCCTGTGTCCTGACTGTGGGGCCGACTGCCCCCGGGTCTAGCCCCGAGCCTGGACTGTGGGGCCCGCCCGCCTTATGTCCGGACTGTGGTCCCCCCCCGTGTCCGGACTGTGGGACCGTCCACCCCGTGTCCGGACTGTGGGCCGCCTGCCCGGACTGTGGGCCGCCTGCCCCGGGTCTAGCCCCAGGTCTAGACTGTGGGGCATGCCCGCCCCGTGTCCGGACTGTGGGGCCCGTCCACCCCGTGTCCGGACAGTGGGCCGCCTGCCCGGACTGTGGGCCGCCTGCCCCGGGTCAAGCCCCAGGTCTAGACTGTGGGGCCGCCTGCCCCGGGATTAGCTCCGTGTCCGGACTGTGGGGCCCGCCCGCCCCGTGTCCTGACTGTGGAGCCCGCCCGTCCCGTGTCCTGACTGTGGGCACCGCACACCCCGAGCCTGGACTGTGTGGCACGCCCGCCTCGAGCGGGAAAGGGGGGCCCGTCCGCCCCGAGCCTGGACTGTGGGGCCCGTCCGCCCCGAGCCTGGACTGTGGGGCCCATCCGCCCCGAGCCTGGACTGTGGGGCCCGTCCGCCCCGAGCCTGGACTGTGGGGCCAGTCCGCCCCGAGCCTGGACTGTGGGGCCCGTCCGCCCCGAGCCTGGACTGTGGGGCCCGTCCGACCTGAGCCTGGACTGCGGGGCCCATCCGACCTGAGCCTGGACTGCGGGGCCTGTCCGCCCTGAGCCTGGACTGTGGGGCCCATCCGTCCCGGGTCTAGCCCCGAGCCTGGACTGTGGGGCCCGCCCTATATCCGGACTGCGGCCACCCCGTGTCCGGACTGTGGGGCCGCCTGCCCCGGGTCTAGCCCCAGGTCCGGACTGTGGGGCCCCCGCCCGCCCTGATTCCAGACTGTGGGGCCCCTCGCCTGCCCCGGGTCCAGACTGTGGGATCCCCCGCTTGCCCCGGGTCTGGACTGTGGGGCCGACTGCCCCCGGGTCTAGCCCCGAGCCTGGACTGTGGGGCCCGCCCGCCTTATGTCCGGACTGTGCCCCTCCCGTGTCTGGACTGTGGAGACCGTTCACCCCGTGTCCGGACTGTGGGCCGCCAGCTCCGGGTCTAGCCCTAGGTCTGGACTGTGAAGCCGCCTGTCCCGGGATTAGCCCCGTGTCCGGCCTGTGGGGCCCGCCCGCCACGTGTCCTGACTGTACGGCTCGCCCGCCCCGTGTCCTCACTTGGGGCCGCCTGCCCCGGGTCTAGCCCCAGGTCTCGACTGTGGGGCCACCTGCCCCGGGATTAGCCCCGAGCCTGGACTGTGGGGCACGCCCGCCCCGAGCGGGAAAGGGAGGCCCATCCGCTCCGAGCCTGGACTGTGGGGCCCGTCCGCCCCGAGCCTGGACTGTGGGGCCAGTCCACCCCGAGCATGGACTGTGGGGCCAGTCCACCCCGAGCATGGACTGTGGGGCCAGTCCACCCCGAGCCTGGACTGTGTGGCACGCCCGCCCCGAGCGGGAAAGGGGGGCCCGTCCGCCCCGAGCCTGGACTGTGGGGCCCGTCCGCCCCGAGCCTGGACTGTGGGGCCCGTCCGCCCCGAGCCTGGACTGTGGGGGCCCGTGCGCCCCGAGCCTGGACTGTGGGGCCCGTCAGCCCCGAACCTGGACTGTGGGGCCCGTCCGCCCCGAGCCTGGACTGTGGGGCCCGCCCTATGTACGGACTGTGGCCGCACTGCATCTGGCACGCCCGCCCCGAGCGGGAAAGGGGGGCCCGTCCGCCCCGAGCCTGGACTGTGGGGCCCGTCCGCCCCGAGCCTGGACTGTGGGGCCCGTCCGCCCCGAGCCTGGACTGTGGGGCCCGTCCGCCCCGAGCCTGGACTGTGGGGCCCGTCCACCCCGTGTCCGGACTGTGGGGCCCCCCACCCCAGGTCTGGATGGTGGGGCCCCCCGCCCGCCCCGAGTCTAGCCCCAGGTCTGGACTGTGGGCCCCCGCGTCAGCCCCGGGCACGGACTGTGGGGCCCCCCACCCGCCCCGGGTCTGAACTGTGGGGCCGGCTGCCCCGGGTCTAGCCCCGAGCCTGGACTGTGGGGCCCACCCTATGTCCGGACTGTGGCCGCCCCGTGTCCGGACTGTGGGGCTCGTCCACCCCGTGTCCGGACTTTGGGGCTGCCTGCCCCGGGTCTAGCTCCAGGTCTGGACTGTGGGGCATGTCAAGCCCGTGTCAGGACTGTGGGGCCCGTCCGCTCCGAGCCTGGACTGTGGTGCCCGTCCGCTCCGAGCCTAGACTGCGGGGCCCGTCCGCTCCGAGCCTGGATTGTGGGGCCCGCCTGTCCCGGGTCTAGCCCCGAGCCTGGACTGTGGGGCCCGCCCTATATCCGGACTGTGGGGCCGGTTGGCCCGGGTCTAGCCCCGAACCTGGAATGTGCGGCCCGCCCACCCTATGTCCGAACTGTGGCCGCCACGTGTCCGGACTGTAGGGCTCGTCCACCCCGTGTCCGGACTGTGGGGCATGTCCGCCCCATGTCAGGACTGTGGGGCCGGTTGCCCCGGGTCTAGCCCCGAACCTGGAATGTGCGGCCCGCCCACCCTATGTCCGGACTGTGGCCGAACCGTGTCCGGACTGTAGGGCTCGTCCGCCCCGTGTCCGGACTGTGGGGCCCGTCCGGCCCGAGCCTGGACTGTGGGGTCCGTCCGCCCCGAGCCTGGACTGTGGGGCCCGTCCGCCCCGAGCCTGGACTGTGGGGCCCGTCCGCCCCGAGCCTGGACTGTGGGGCCCGGCCGCCCCGAGCCTGGACTGTGGGGCCCGGCCGCCCCGAGCCTGGACTGTGGGGCCCGGCCGCCCGAGCCTGGACTGTGGGGCCCGGCCGCCCCGAGCCTGGACTGTGGGGCCCGGCCGCCCCGAGCCTGGACTGTGGGGCCCGGCCGCCCCGAGCCTGGACTGTGGGGCCCGCCCTATGTACGGACTGTGGCCGCACTGCATCTGGACTGTGGGGCCCGTCCACCCCGTGTCCGGACTGTGGGGCCGCCTGCATTGGGTCTAGCCCCTGGACTGGACTGTGGGGCCCCCCACCCCAGGTCCAGATGGTGGGGCCCCCCGCCCGCCCCGAGTCTAGCCCCAGGTCTGGACTGTGGGCCCCCCACCCGCCCCGGGTCTGAACTGTGGGGCCGGCTGCCCCGGGTCTAGCCCCGAGCCTGGACTGTGGGGCCCACCCTATGTCCGGACTGTGGCCGCCCCGTGTCCGGACTGTGGGGCTCGTCCACCCCGTGTCCGGACTTTGGGGCTGCCTGCCCCGGGTCTAGCTCCAGGTCTGGACTGTGGGGCATGTCAAGCCCGTGTCAGGACTCTGGGGCCCATCCTCCCCGTGTCTGGACTGTGGGGCCACCTGCCCATGGTCTAACCTCAGGTCTGGACTGTGGGGCCGCCAGCCCTGGTACTAGCCCCGTGTCCGGACTGTGGGGCCCGTCCGCTCCGAGCCTGGACTGTGGTGCCCGTCCGCTCCGAGCCTAGACTGCGGGGCCCATCTGCTCAGAGCCTGGATTGTGGGGCCCGCCTGTCCCGGGTCTAGCCCCGAGCCTAGACTGCGGGGCCCGCCCTATATCCGGACTGCGGCCGCCCCGTGTCCGGAATGTGGGGCCGGTTGGCCCGGGTCTAGCCCCGAACCTGGAATGTGCGGCCCGCCCACCCTATGTCCGGACTGTGGCCGCCCCGTGTCCGGACTGTAGGGCTCGTCCACCCCGTGTCCGGACTGTGGGGCATGTCCGCCCCATGTCAGGACTGTGGGGCCGGTTGCCCCGGGTCTAGCCCCGAACCTGGAATGTGCGGCCCGCCCACCCTACGTCCGGACTGTGGCCGCCCCGTGTCCGGACTGTAGGGCTCGTCCACCCCGTGTCCGGACTGTGGGGCTCGTCCGCCCCGAGCCTGGACTGTGGGGCCCGTCCGCCCCGAGCCTGGACTGTGGGGCCCGTCCGCCCCGAGCCTGGACTGTGGGGCCCGTCCGCCCCGAGCCTGGACTGTGGGGCCCGTCCGACCTGAGCCTGGACTGCGGGGCCCGTCCGCAGCGAGGATGGACTGTGGGGCCTGTCCGCCCTGAGCCTGGACTGTGGGGCCCATCCGTCCCGGGTCTAGCCCCGAGCCTGGACTGTGGGGCCCGCCCTATATCCGGACTGCGGCCGCCCCGTGTCCGGACTGTGGGGCCGCCTGCCCCGGGTCTAGCCCCAGGTCCGGACTGTGGGGCCCCCCGCCCGCCCTGATTCCAGACTGTGGGGCCCCTCGCCTGCCCCGGGTCCAGACTGTGGGATCCCCCGCTTGCCCCGGGTCTGGACTGTGGGGCCGACTGCCCCCGGGTCTAGCCCCGAGCCTGGACTGTGGGGCCCGCCCGCCTTATGTCCGCACTGTGCCCCTCCAGTGTCTGGACTGTGGAGACCGTTCACCCCGTGTCCGGACTGTGGGCCGCCAGCTCCGGGTCTAGCCCTAGGTCTGGACTGTGGGGCATGCCCGCCCCGTATCCGGACTGTGGGGCCCGTCCACCCCTTGTCCGGACTGTGGGCCGCCTGCCCCGGGTCTAGCCCCAGGTCTGGACTGTGAAGCCGCCTGTCCCGGAATTAGCCCCGTGTCCGGCCTGTGGGGCCCGCCCGCCACGTGTCCTGACTGTACGGCTCGCCCGCCCCGTGTCCTGACTTGGGGCCGCCTGCCCCGGGTCTAGCCCCAGGTCTCGACTGTGGGGCCACCTGCCCCGGGACTAGCCCCGAGCCTGGACTGTGGGGCACGCCTGCCCCGAGCGGGAAAGGGAGGCCCATCCGCTCCGAGCCTGGACTGTGGGGCCCGTCCGCCCCGAGCCTGGACTGTGGGGCCAGTCCACCCCGAGCATGGACTGTGGGGCCAGTCCACCCCGAGCATGGACTGTGGGGCCAGTCCACCCCGAGCATGGACTGTGGGGCCAGTCCACGCCGAGCCTGGACTGTGTGGCACGCCCGCCCCGAGCGGGAAAGGGGGGCCCGTCCGCCCCGAGCCTGGACTGTGGGGCCCGTCCGCCCCGAGCCTGGACTGTGGGGCCCGTCCGCCCCGAGCCTGGACTGTGGGGCCCGTCCGCCCCGAGCCTGGACTGTGGGGCCCGTCCGCCCCGAGCCTGGACTGTGGGGCCCGTCCGCCCCGAGCCTGGACTGTGGGGCCCGTCCGCCCCGAGCCTGGACTGTGGGGCCCGCCCTATGTACGGACTGTGGCCGCACTGCATCTGGCACGCCCGCCCCGAGCGGGAAAGGGGGGCCCGTCCGCCCCGAGCCTGGACTGTGGGGCCCGTCCGCCCCGAGCCTGGACTGTGGGGCCCGTCCGCCCCGAGCCTGGACTGTGGGGCCCGTCCGCCCCGAGCCTGGACTGTGGGGCCCGTCCGCCCCGAGCCTGGACTGTGGGGCCCGTCCGCCCCGTGTCCGGACTGTGGGGCCGCCTGCATTGGGTCTAGCCCCTGAACTGGACTGTGGGGCCCCCCACCCTAGGTCCGGATGGTGGGGCCCCCCGCCCGCCCCGAGTCTAGCCCCAGGTCTGGACTGTGGGCCCCCGCGTCAGCCCCGGGCACGGACTGTGGGGCCCCCCACCCGCCCCGGGTCTGAACTGTGGGGCCGACTGCCCCGGGTCTAGCCCCGAGCCTGGACTGTGGGGCCCACCCTATGTCCGGACTGTGGCCGCCCCGTGTCCGGACTGTGGGGCTCGTCCACCCCGTGTCCGGACTTTGGGGCTGCCTGCCCCGGGTCTAGCTCCAGGTCTGGACTGTGGGGCATGTCAAGCCCGTGTCAGGACTGTGGGGCCCGTCCGCTCCGAGCCTGGACTGTGATGCCCGTCCGCTCCGAGCCTAGACTGCGGGGCCCGTCCGCTCCGAGCCTAGACTGCGGGGCCCGCCTGTCCCGGGTCTAGCCCCGAGCCTGGACTGTGGGGCCCGCCCTATATCCGGACTGCGGCCGCCCCGTGTCCGGACTGTGGGGCCGTTTGGCCCGGGTCTAGCCCCGAACCTGGAATGTGCGGCCCGCCCACCCTATGTCCGGACTGTGGCCGCCCCGTGTCCGGACTGTAGGGCTCGTCCACCCCGTGTCCGGACTGTGGGGCATGTCCGCCCCATGTCAGGACTGTGGGGCCGGTTGCCCCGGGTCTAGCCCCGAACCTGGAATGTGCGGCCCGCCCACCCTATGTCCGGACTGTGGCCGCCCCGTGTCCGGACTGTACGGCTCGTCCGCCCCGTGTCCGGACTGTGGGGCCCGTCCGGCCCGAGCCTGGACTGTGGGGCCCATCCGGCCCGAGCCTGGACTGTGGGGCCCGTCCGCCCCGAGCCTGGACTGTGGGGCCCGTCCGCCCCGAGCCTGGACTGTGGGGCCCGTTCGCCCCGAGCCTGGACTGTGGGGCCCGTCCGCCCCGAGCCTGGACTGTGGGGCCCGTCCGCCCCGAGCCTGGACTGTGGGGCCCGTCCGCCCCGAGCCTGGACTGTGGGGCCCGTCCGCCCCGAGCCTGGACTGTGGGGTCCGTCCGACCTGAGCCTGGACTGCGGGGCCCGTCCGCAGCGAGGATGGACTGTGGGGCCTGTCCGCCCTGAGCCTGGACTGTGGGGCCCATCCGTCCCGGGTCTAGCCCCGAGCCTGGACTGTGGGGCCCGCCCTATATCCGGACTGTGGCCGCCCTGTGTCCGGACTGTGGGGCCGCCTGCCCCGGGTCTAGCCCCAGGTCCGGACTGTGGGGCCCCCCGCCCGCCCTGATTCCAGACTGTGGGGCCCCTCGCCTGCCCCGGGTCCAGACTGTGGGATCCCCCGCTTGCCCCGGGTCTGGACTGTGGGGCCGACTGCCCCCGGGTCTAGCCCCGAGCCTGGACTGTGGGGCCCGCCCGCCTTATGTCCGGACTGTGCCCCTCCCGTGTCTGGACTGTGGGGACCGTCCACCCCGTGTCCGGACTGTGGGCCGCCAGCTCCGGGTCTAGCCCTAGGTCTGGACTGTGGGGCATGCCCGCCCCGTATCCGGACTGTGGGGCCCGTCCACCCCTTGTCCGGACTGTGGGCCGCCTGCCCCGGGTCTAGCCCCGTGTCCGGCCTGTGGGGCCCGCCCGCCACGTGTCCTGACTGTAGGGCTCGCCCGCCCCGTGTCCGAACTGTGGGGCCGCCTGCATCGGGTCTAGCCCCAGGTCTGGACTGTGGGGCCCCCCGCCCCGAGTCTAGCCCCAGGTCTGGACTGTGGGACCCCCCGCCAGCCCCGGGTACGGACTGTGGGGCCCCCCGCCCGCCCCGAGTCTGGACTGTGGGGCCGGTTGCCCCGGGTCTGGCCCAGGGTCTAGCCCAGGGTCTGGCCCCGAGCCTGGACTGTGCGGCCCGCCCACCCTATGTCCGGACTGCGGACGCCCTGTGTCCGGACTGTAGGGCTCGCCCACCCCGTGTCCGGACTGTGGGGCCGCCTGCCCCGTGTCTGGACTGTGGGGCATGTCCGCCCCATGTCAGGACTGTGGGGCTCGTCCACCCCGTGTCTGGACTGTAGGGCCGCCTGCCCCGGGACTAGCCCCATGTCCGGACTGTGGGGCCCGTCCGCCCCGAGCCTGGACTGTGGGGCCCGTCCGCCCCGAGCCTGGACTGTAGGGCTCCGCGCCCCGGGTCTGAAATGTGGGGCCGGCTTCCCCGGGTCTAGCCCCGAGCCTGGACTGTGTGTTCCCCCCGCCCTGGGTCTAGCCCTATGTCTGGACTGTGGCCACCCCGAGTCCAGACTGTGGGGATCGCCCTATATCCGGACTGCGGCCGCCACATGTCCGGACTGTGGGGCCGCCTGCCCCGGGTCTAGCCCCAGGTCCGGACTGTGGGGCCCCCCGCCCGCCCTGATTCCAGACTGTGGGGCCCCCCGCCCGCCCCGGGTCTGGACTGTGGGATCCCCCGCTTGCCCCGGGACCAGACAGTGGGGTCCCCCTCCCCGGGTCTGGACTGTGGGGCCGACTGCCCCCGGGTCTAGCCCCGAGCCTGGACTGTGGGGCCCGGCCGCCTTATGTCCCCACTGTGGCCCCCCCCGTGTCCGGACTGTGGGGACCGTCCACCCCTTGTCCAGACTGTGGGCCGCCTGCTCCGGGTCTAACCCCAGGTCTGGATTGTGGGGCATGCCCGCCCCGTGTCCGGACTGTGGGGCCCGTCCACCCCGTGTCCGGACTGTGGGCTGCCTGCCCCAGGTCTAGCCTCAGGTCTGGACTGTGAAGCCGCCTGCCCCGGGATTAGCTCAGTGTCCGGACTGTGGGGCCCGCCCGCCCCGTGTCCTGACTGTGGAGCGCGCCCGCCCCGTGTCCTGACTGTGGGCCCGCCCTATGTCCGTACTATGGCCGCCCCGTGTCCGGACTGTGGGACCCGTCCACCCCGTGTCCGGACTGTGGGGCCGCCTGCCCCGGCTCTAGCCCCAGGTCAGGACTGTGGGGCATGCCCGCCCCGTGTCAGAACTGTGGGGCCCGTCCGCCCCGTGTCCGGACTGTGGGGCCGCCTGCCCCGGGACTAGCCCCGTGTACGGACTGTGGGGCCCGCCCCGTGTCGTAACTATGGGCCCGCCCGCCCCGAGCCTGGACTGTGGGGCCCGTGCGCCCCAAGCGTGGACTGTGGGGCCCGTCTGCCCCGAGCGTGGACTGTGGGGCCAGAGCGTAGACTGTGGGGCCTGTTCGCTCCGAGCCAATACTGTGGGGCCCATCCGCCCCGAGTCTGGACTGTGGGGCCCATCCGTCCCGAGCCTGAACTGTGTGGCCCCCCGCCTCGGGTCTGAAATGTGGGGCCGGCTTCCCCGGGTCTAGCCCCGAGCCTGGACTGTGTGTTCCCCCCGCCCTGGGTCTAGCCCTATGTCTGGACTGTGGCCACCCCGAGTCCAGACTGTGGGGATCGCCCTATATCCGGACTGCGGCCGCCACATGTCCGGACTGTGGGGCCGCCTGCCCCGGGTCTAGCCCCAGGTCCGGACTGTGGGGCCCCCCGCCCGCCCTGATTCCAGACTGTGGGGCCCCTCGCCCGCCCCGGGTCTGGACTGTGGGATCCCCCGCTTGCCCCGGGACCAGACAGTGGGGTCCCCCTCCCCGGGTCTGGACTGTGGGGCCGACTGCCCCCGGGTCTAGCCCCGAGCCTGGACTGTGGGGCCCGGCCGCTTTATGTCCCCACTGTGGCCCCCCCCGTGTCCGGACTGTGGGGACCGTCCACCCCTTGTCCAGACTGTGGGCCGCCTGCTCCGGGTCTAACCCCAGGTCTGGATTGTGGGGCATGCCCGCCCCGTGTCCGGACTGTGGGGCCCGTCCACCCCGTGTCCGGACTGTGGGCTGCCTGCCCCAGGTCTAGCCTCAGGTCTGGACTGTGAAGCCGCCTGCCCCGGGATTAGCTCAGTGTCCGGACTGTGGGGCCCGCCCGCCCCGTGTCCTGACTGTGGAGCGCGCCCGCCCCGTGTCCTGACTGTGGGCCCGCCCTATGTCCGTAATATGGCCGCCCCGTGTCCGGACTGTGGGACCCGTCCACCCCGTGTCCGGACTGTGGGGCCGCCTGCCCCGGCTCTAGCCCCAGGTCAGGACTGTGGGGCATGCCCGCCCCGTGTCAGAACTGTGGGGCCCGTCCGCCCCGTGTCCGGACTGTGGGGCCGCCTGCCCCGGGACTAGCCCCGTGTACGGACTGTGGGGCCCACCCCGTGTCGTAACTATGGGCCCGCCTGCCCCGAGCCTGGACTGTGGGGCCCGTCCGCCCCAAGCGTGGACTGTGGGGCCCGTCTGCCCCGAGCGTGGACTGTGGGGCCAGAGCGTAGACTGTGGGGCCTGTTCGCTCCGAGCCAATACTGTGGGGCCCATCCGCCCCGAGTCTGGACTGTGGGGCCCATCCGTCCCGAGCCTGAACTGTGTGGCCCCCCGCCTCGGGTCTGAAATGTGGGGCCGGCTTCCCCGGGTTTAGCCTGGACTGTGGGGCCCGCCCACCCTATGTCTGGACTGTGGCCGCCCCGAGTCCGGACTGTGGGGCTCGTCACCCCGTGTCTGTACTTTGGGGCAGCCTACCCCTGGGTCTAGCCCCAGGTCTGGACTGTGGGGCATGTCCGCCCCGTGTCAGGACTGTGGGGCCCGTCCACCCCGTATCTGGACTGTGGGGCCGCCTGCCCCGGGCCGAGCCTCAGGTCTGGACTGTGGAGCCCGTCCGCCCCGAGCCTGGACTGTGGGGCCCGTTCGCCCCGAGCCAATACTGTGGGGCCCATCCGCCCCGAGCCTGGACTGTGGGGCCCATCCGCCCCGAGCCTGGACTGTGTGGCCCCCCGCCCCGGGTCTGAAATGTGGGGCCGGCTTCCCCGGGTTTAGCCCCGAGCCTGGACTGTGGGGCCCGTCCACCCCGTGTCCGGACTGTGAGGCCCGCCCACCCCGTGTCCGGACTGTGGGGCCCGCCCACCCCGTGTCCGGACTGTGGGGCCCGTCCACCCCGTGTCCGGACTGTGGGGCCCGTCCACCCCGTGTCCGGACTGTGGGGCCCGTCCACCCCGTGTCCGGACTGTGGGGCCCGTCCACCCCGTGTCCGGACTTTGGGGCAGCCTACCCCGTGTCAGGACTGTGGGGCCCGTCCGCCCCATGTCCGGACTGTGGGGCCCGTCCACCCCGTGTCCGGACTTTGGGGCAGCCTACCCCGTGTCCGGACTGTGGGGCCCGTCCGCCCCGTGTCCGGACTGTGGGGCCCGCCCGCCCCGTGTCCGGACTGTGGGGCCCGCCCACCCCGTGTCCGGACTGTGGGGCCCGCCCACCCCGTGTCCGGACTGTGGGGCCCGCCCACCCCGTGTCCGGACTGTGGGGCCCGTCCACCCCGTGTCCGGACTGTGGGGCCCGTCCACCCCGTGTCCGGACTGTGGGGCCCGTCCACCCCGTGTCCGGACTGTGGGGCCCGTCCACCCCGTGTCCGGACTTTGGGGCAGCCTACCCCGTGTCCGGACTGTGGGGCCCGTCCGCCCCGTGTCCGGACTGTGGGGCCCGCCCGCCCCGTGTCCGGACTGTGGGGCCCGCCCGCCCCGTGTCCGGACTGTGGGGCCCGTCCGCCCCGTGTCCGGACTGTGGGGCCCGTCCGCCCCGTGTCCGGACTGTGGGGCCCGTCCGCCCCGTGTCCGGACTGTGGGGCCCGTCCGCCCCGTGTCCGGACTGTGGGGCCCGTCCGCCCCGTGTCCGGACTGTGGGGCCCGTCCGCCCCGTGTCCGGACTGTGGGGCCCGTCCGCCCCGTGTCCGGACTGTGGGGCCCGTCCGCCCCGTGTCCGGACTGTGGGGCCCGTCCGCCCCGTGTCCGGACTGTGGGGCCCGTCCGCCCCGTGTCCGGACTGTGGGGCCCGTCCGCCCCGTGTCCGGACTGTGGGGCCCGCCCTCCCCGTGTCCGGACTGTGGGGCCCGTCCACCCCGTGTCCGGACTGTGGGGCCCGTTCACCCCGTGTCCGGACTTTGGGGCAGCCTACCCCGGGTCTAGCCCCAGGCCTGGACTGTGGGGCATGTCCGCCCCGTGTCAGGACTGTGGGGCCCGTCCACCCTGTGTCTAGAATGTGGGGCCGCCTGCCCCGGGTCTAGCCTCAGGTCTGGACTGTGGGGCCGCCTGCCCCGGGTCTAGCCCCAGGTCTTGACTATGGGTCATGCCCGCCCCGTATCCGGACTGTGGGGCCCTTCCACCCCGTGTCTAGAATGTGGGGCCGCCTGCCCCGGGTCTAGCCTCAGGTCTGGACTGTGGGGCCGCCAGCCCCGGGTTTAGCCCCAGGTCTTGACTATGGGGCATGCCCGCCCCATATCTGGACTGTGGGGCCCGTCCACCCCGTGTCTGGACTGTGGGCCGCCTGCCCCGGGTCTAGCCCCAGGTCTGGACTGTGGGGCCACCTGCCCCGGGATTAGCCCTGTGTCCAGACTGTGGGGCCCGCCCGCCCTGTATCCTGACTGTGGAGCCCGCCCGCCCTGTGTCCTGACTGTGGGGCCCGTCCGCCCCGTGTCCTGACTGTGGGTCCCGCCCGCCCCGTGTCCTGACTGTGGGTCCCGCCCGCCCCGTGTCCTGACTGTGGGGCTCGCCCGCCCCATGTCCAGACTGTGGGGCTCGCCCGCCCCGTGTCCAGACTGTGGGGCTCATCCGCCCCGTGTCCGGACTTTGGGGCCGCCTGCCCCGGGACTAGCCCTGTGTCCGGACTGTGGGGCCTGCCCGCCCTGTATCCTGACTGTGGAGCCCGCCCGCCCAATGTCCTGACTGTGGGGCTCGCCCGCCCCGTGTCCAGACTGTGGGGCTCATCCGCCCCGTGTCCGGACTTTGGGGCCGCCTGCCCCGGGACTAGCCCTGTGTCCGGACTGTGGGGCCTGCCCGCCCTGTATCCTGACTGTGGAGCCCGCCCGCCCAATGTCCTGACTGTGGAGCCCGCCCGCCCAATGTCCTGACTGTGGGGCCCGTCCTCCCCGTGTCCTGACTGTGGGGCCCGTCCGCCCCGTGTCCGGACTGTGGGGCCCGTCCGCCCCGTGTCCGGACTGTGGGGCCCGTCCGCCCCGTGTCCGGACTGTGGGGCCCGTCCTCCCCGTGTCCGGACTGTGGGGCCCGTCCGCCCCGTGTCCGGACTGTGGGGCCCGTCCGCCCCGTGTCCGGACTGTGGGGCCCGTCCGCCCCGTGTCCGGACTGTGGGGCCCGTCCGCCCCGTGTCCGGACTGTGGGGCCCGTCCGCCCCGTGTCCGGACTGTGGGGCCCGTCCGCCCCGTGTCCGGACTGTGGGGCCCGTCCGCCCCGTGTCCGGACTGTGGGGCCCGTCCGCCCCGTGTCCGGACTGTGGGGCCCGTCCGCCCCGTGTCCGGACTGTGGGGCCCGTCCGCCCCGTGTCCGGACTGTGGGGCCCGTCCGCCCCGTGTCCGGACTGTGGGGCCCGTCCGCCCCGTGTCCGGACTGTGGGGCCCGTCCGCCCCGTGTCCGGACTGTGGGGCCCGTCCGCCCCGTGTCCGGACTGTGGGGCCCGTCCGCCCCGTGTCCGGACTGTGGGGCCCGTCCGCCCCGTGTCCGGACTGTGGGGCCCGTCCGCCCCGTGTCCGGACTGTGGGGCCCGTCCGCCCCGTGTCCGGACTGTGGGGCCCGTCCGCCCCGTGTCCGGACTGTGGGGCCCGTCCGCCCCGTGTCCGGACTGTGGGGCCCGTCCGCCCCGTGTCCGGACTGTGGGGCCCGTCCGCCCCGTGTCCGGACTGTGGGGCCCGTCCGCCCCGTGTCCGGACTGTGGGGCCCGTCCGCCCCGTGTCCGGACTGTGGGGCCCGTCCGCCCCGTGTCCGGACTGTGGGGCCCGTCCGCCCCGTGTCCGGACTGTGGGGCCCGTCCGCCCCGTGTCCGGACTGTGGGGCCCGTCCGCCCCGTGTCCGGACTGTGGGGCCCGTCCGCCCCGTGTCCGGACTGTGGGGCCCGTCCGCCCCGTGTCCGGACTGTGGGGCCCGTCCGCCCCGTGTCCGGACTGTGGGGCCCGTCCGCCCCGTGTCCGGACTGTGGGGCCCGTCCGCCCCGTGTCCGGACTGTGGGGCCCGTCCGCCCCGTGTCCGGACTGTGGGGCTCGTCCGCCCCGTGTCCGGACTGTGGGGCCCGTCCGCCCCGTGTCCGGACTGTGGGGCCCGTCCGCCCCGTGTCCGGACTGTGGGGCCCGTCCGCCCCGTGTCCGGACTGTGGGGCCCGTCCGCCCCGTGTCCGGACTGTGGGGCCCGTCCGCCCCGTGTCCGGACTGTGGGGCCCGTCCGCCCCGTGTCCGGACTGTGGGGCCCGTCCGCCCCGTGTCCGGACTGTGGGGCCCGTCCACCCCGTGTCCGGACTGTGGGTCGCCTGCCCCGGGTCTAGCCCCAGGTCTGGACTGTGGGGCATGTCCGCCCCATGTCAGGTCTGTGAGGCCCGTCCACCCCGTGTCTAGAATATGGGACCGCCTCCTTGGGTCTAGCCTCAGGTCTGGACTGTGGGGCCGCCTGCCCCGGGTCTAGCCCCAGGTCTGGACTATGGGGCATGCCCGCCCCGTGTCCGGACTGTGGGGCCCGTCCACCCCGTGTCTGGACTATGGGCCGCCTGCCCCGGGTCTAGCCCCAGGTCTGGACTATGGGGCATGCCCGCCCCGTGTCCGGACTGTGGGGCCCGTCCACCCCGTGTCTGGACTATGGGCCGCCTGCCCCGGGTCTAGCCCCAGGTCTGGACTATGGGGCATGCCCGCCCCGTGTCCTGACTGTGGGGCCCGCCCGCCCCGTGTCCTGACTGTGGGGCCCGCCCGCCCCGTGTCCAGACTGTGGGGCCCGCCCGCCCCGTGTCCAGACTGTGGGGCCCGCCCGCCCCGTGTCCAGACTGTGGGGCCCGCCCGCCCCGTGTCCAGACTGTGGGGCCCGCCCGCCCCGTGTCCAGACTGTGGGGCCCGCCCGCCCCGTGTCCTGACTGTGGGGCCCGCCCGCCCCGTGTCCTGACTGTGGGGCCCGCCCGCCCCGTGTCCTGACTGTGGGGCCCGCCCGCCCCGTGTCCTGACTGTGGGGCCCGCCCGCCCCGTGTCCTGACTGTGGGGCCCGCCCGCCCCGTGTCCTGACTGTGGGGCCCGCCCGCCCCGTGTCCTGACTGTGGGGCCCGCCCGCCCCGTGTCCTGACTGTGGGGCCCGCCCGCCCCGTGTCCTGACTGTGGGGCCCGCCCGCCCCGTGTCCTGACTGTGGGGCCCGCCCGCCCCGTGTCCTGACTGTGGGGCCCGCCCGCCCCGTGTCCTGACTGTGGGGCCCGCCCGCCCCGTGTCCTGACTGTGGGTCCCGCCCGCCCCGTGTCCTGACTGTGGGGCTCGCCCGCCCCGTGTCCAGACTGTGGGGCTCGCCCGCCCCGTGTCCGGATTTGGGGCCGCCTGCCCCGGTACTACCCCCGTGTCCGGACTGTGGGGCCCGTCCGCCCCGTGTCCGGACTGTGGGGCCCGTCCGCCCCGTGTCCGGACTGTGGGGCCCGTCCGCCCCGTGTCCGGACTGTGGGGCCCGTCCGCCCCGTGTCCGGACTGTGGGGCCCGTCCGCCCCGTGTCCGGACTGTGGGGCCCGTCCGCCCCGTGTCCGGACTGTGGGGCCCGTCCGCCCCGTGTCCGGACTGTGGGGCCCGTCCGCCCCGTGTCCGGACTGTGGGGCCCGTCCGCCCCGTGTCCGGACTGTGGGGCCCGTCCGCCCCGTGTCCGGACTGTGGGGCCCGTCCGCCCCGTGTCCGGACTGTGGGGCCCGTCCGCCCCGTGTCCGGACTGTGGGGCCCGTCCGCCCCGTGTCCGGACTGTGGGGCCCGTCCGCCCCGTGTCCGGACTGTGGGGCCCGTCCGCCCCGTGTCCGGACTGTGGGGCCCGTCCGCCCCGTGTCCGGACTGTGGGGCCCGTCCGCCCCGTGTCCGGACTGTGGGGCCCGTCCGCCCCGTGTCCGGACTGTGGGGCCCGTCCGCCCCGTGTCCGGACTGTGGGGCCCGTCCGCCCCGTGTCCGGACTGTGGGGCCCGTCCGCCCCGTGTCCGGACTGTGGGGCCCGTCCGCCCCGTGTCCGGACTGTGGGGCCCGTCCGCCCCGTGTCCGGACTGTGGGGCCCGTCCACCCCGTGTCCGGACTGTGGGTCGCCTGCCCCGGGTCTAGCCCCAGGTCTGGACTGTGGGGCATGTCCGCCCCATGTCAGGTCTGTGAGGCCCGTCCACCCCGTGTCTAGAATATGGGACCGCCTCCTTGGGTCTAGCCTCAGGTCTGGACTGTGGGGCCGCCTGCCCCGGGTCTAGCCCCAGGTCTGGACTATGGGGCATGCCCGCCCCGTGTCCGGACTGTGGGGCCCGTCCACCCCGTGTCCGGACTATGGGCCGCCTGCCCCGGGTCTAGCCCCAGGTCTGGACTATGGGGCATGCCCGCCCCGTGTCCTGACTGTGGGGCCCGCCCGCCCCATGTCCTGACTGTGGAGCCCGCCCGCCCCGTGTCCTGACTGTGGAGCCCGCCCGCCCCGTGTCCTGACTGTGGGGCCCGCCCGCCCCGTGTCCTGACTGTGGGGCCCGCCCGCCCCGTGTCCTGACTGTGGGGCCCGCCCGCCCCGTGTCCTGACTGTGGGGCCCGCCCGCCCCGTGTCCTGACTGTGGGGCCCGCCCGCCCCGTGTCCTGACTGTGGGGCCCGCCCGCCCCGTGTCCTGACTGTGGGGCCCGCCCGCCCCGTGTCCTGACTGTGGGGCCCGCCCGCCCCGTGTCCTGACTGTGGGGCCCGCCCGCCCCGTGTCCTGACGGTGGGGCCCGCCCGCCCCGTGTCCTGACGGTGGGTCCCGCCCGCCCCGTGTCCTGACTGTGGGGCTCGCCCGCCCCGTGTCCTGACTGTGGGGCTCGCCCGCCCCGTGTCCTGACTGTGGGGCTCGCCCGCCCCGTGTCCAGACTGTGGGGCTCATCCGCCCCGGGTCTGGACTTTGGGGCCGCCTGCCCCGGGTCTAGCCCCGTTTCCGGTCTGTGGGGCACGCCCGCCCCAAGCTTGGACTGTGGGGCCCGTCCGTCCCGGGTCTAGCCCCGAGCCTGGACTGTGGGTCCCGGCCGCCCTATGTCCGGACTGCGGACGCCCGGTGTCCTGACTGTGGGTCCCGCCCGCCCCGTGTCCAGACTGTGGGGCTCGCCCGCCCCGTGTCCAGACTGTGGGGCTCATCCGCACCGTGTCCGGACTTTGGGGCCGCCTGCCCCGGGACTAGCCCCGTGTCCGGACTGTGAGGCCCGTCCGCCCCGAGCCCGGACTGTGGGGCCCGTCCGCCCCGTGTCCGGACTGTGGGGCCCGTCCGCCCCGTGTCCGGACTGTGGGGCCCGTCCGCCCCGTGTCCGGACTGTGGGGCCCGTCCGCCCCGTGTCCGGACTGTGGGGCCCGTCCGCCCCGTGTCCGGACTGTGGGGCCCGTCCGCCCCGTGTCCGGACTGTGGGGCCTGTCCGCTCCGTGTCCGGACTGTGGGGCCCGCCCTCCCCGTGTCCGGACTGTGGGGCCCGTCCACCCCGTGTCCGGACTGTGGGGCCCGTTCACCCCGTGTCCGGACTTTGGGGCAGCCTACCCCGGGTCTAGCCCCAGGCCTGGACTGTGGGGCATGTCCGCCCCGTGTCAGGACTGTGGGGCCCGTCCACCCTGTGTCTAGAATGTGGGGCCGCCTGCCCCGGGTCTAGCCTCAAGTCTGGACTGTGGGGCCGCCTGCCCCGGGTCTAGCCCCAGGTCTTGACTATGGGTCATGCCCGCCCCGTATCCGGACTGTGGGGCCCTTCCACCCCGTGTCTAGAATGTGGGGCCGCCTGCCCCGGGTCTAGCCTCAGGTCTGGACTGTGGGGCCGCCAGCCCCGGGTTTAGCCCCAGGTCTTGACTATGGGGCATGCCCGCCCCATATCTGGACTGTGGGGCCCGTCCACCCCGTGTCTGGACTGTGGGCCGCCTGCCCCGGGTCTAGCCTCAGGTCTGGACTGTGGGGCCGCCAGCCCCGGGTTTAGCCCCAGGTCTTGACTATGGGGCATGCCCGCCCCATATCTGGACTGTGGGGCCCGTCCGCCCCGTGTCAGGACTGTGGGGCCCGTCCGCCCCGTGTCCAGACTGTGGGGCTCGCCCGCCCCGTGTCCAGACTGTGGGGCTCGCCCGCCCCGTGTCCGGATTTGGGGCCGCCTGCCCCGGTACTACCCCCGTGTCCGGACTGTGGGGCCCGTCCGCCCCGTGTCCGGACTGTGGGGCCCGTCCGCCCCGTGTCCAGACTGTGGGGCTCGCCCGCCCCGTGTCCAGACTGTGGGGCTCGCCCGCCCCGTGTCCGGATTTGGGGCCGCCTGCCCCGGTACTACCCCCGTGTCCGGACTGTGGGGCCCGTCCGCCCCGTGTCCGGACTGTGGGGCCCGTCCGCCCCGTGTCCGGACTGTGGGGCCCGTCCGCCCCGTGTCCGGACTGTGGGGCCCGTCCGCCCCGTGTCCGGACTGTGGGGCCCGTCCGCCCCGTGTCCGGACTGTGGGGCCCGTCCGCCCCGTGTCCGGACTGTGGGGCCCGTCCGCCCCGTGTCCGGACTGTGGGGCCCGTCCGCCCCGTGTCCGGACTGTGGGGCCCGTCCGCCCCGTGTCCGGACTGTGGGGCCCGTCCGCCCCGTGTCCGGACTGTGGGGCCCGTCCGCCCCGTGTCCGGACTGTGGGGCCCGTCCGCCCCGTGTCCGGACTGTGGGGCCCGTCCGCCCCGTGTCCGGACTGTGGGGCCCGTCCGCCCCGTGTCCGGACTGTGGGGCCCGTCCGCCCCGTGTCCGGACTGTGGGGCCCGTCCGCCCCGTGTCCGGACTGTGGGGCCCGTCCGCCCCGTGTCCGGACTGTGGGGCCCGTCCGCCCCGTGTCCGGACTGTGGGGCCCGTCCGCCCCGTGTCCGGACTGTGGGGCCCGTCCGCCCCGTGTCCGGACTGTGGGGCCCGTCCGCCCCGTGTCCGGACTGTGGGGCCCGTCCGCCCCGTGTCCGGACTGTGGGGCCCGTCCGCCCCGTGTCCGGACTGTGGGGCCCGTCCGCCCCGTGTCCGGACTGTGGGGCCCGTCCGCCCCGTGTCCGGACTGTGGGGCCCGTCCGCCCCGTGTCCGGACTGTGGGGCCCGTCCACCCCGTGTCCGGACTGTGGGGCCCGTCCACCCCGTGTCCGGACTGTGGGGCCCGTCCACCCCGTGTCCGGACTGTGGGTCGCCTGCCCCGGGTCTAGCCCCAGGTCTGGACTGTGGGGCATGTCCGCCCCATGTCAGGTCTGTGAGGCCCGTCCACCCCGTGTCTAGAATATGGGACCGCCTGCCCCGGGTCTAGCCTCAGGTCTGGACTGTGGGGCCGCCAGCCCCGGGTCTAGCCCCAGGTCTGGACTATGGGGCATGCCCGCCCCGTGTCCGGACTGTGGGGCCCGTCCACCCCGTGTTTGGACTATGGGCCGCCTGCCCCGGGTCTAGCCCCAGGTCTGGACTGTGGGGCCCGCCCGCCCCGTGTCCGGACTGTGGGGCCGCCTGCATCGGGTCTAGCCCCAGGTCCGGACGGTGGGGCCCCCCACCCGCCCCAGGTCCGGACGGTGGGGCCGCCCGCCCCGAGTCTAGCCCCAGGTCTGGACTGTGGGGCCCCCCGCCAGCCCCGGGTACGGACTGCGGGGCCCCCCGCCCGTCCCGGGTACGGACTGTGGGGCCCCCCGCTCGCCCCGAGTCTGGACTGTGGGGAAGCCTGCCCCGGGTCTGGACTGTGGGGCATGTCCGCCCCATGTCAGGACTGTGGGGCCCGTCCACCCCGTGTCTGGACTGTGGGGCCGCCTGCCCCTGGTCTAGCCTCAGGTCTGGACTGTGGGGCCGCCTGCCCCGGGACTAGCCCCGTGTCCGGACTGTGGGGCCCGTCCGCCCCGAGCCTGGACTGTGGGGCCCGTCCGCCCGAGCCTGGACTGTGGGGCCCCCCGCCCGCCCCCGGTATGGACTGTGGGGCCCCCCGCTCGCCCCGAGTCTGGAATGTGGGGCCGCCTGCCCCGGGTCTGGACTGTGGGGCATGTCCGCCCCATGTCAGGACTGTGGGGCCCGTCCACCCGGTGTCTGGACTGTGGGGCCGCCTGCCCCTGGTCTAGCCTCAGGTCTGGACTGTGGGGCCGCCTGCCCCGGGACTAGCCCCGTGTCCGGACTGTGGGGCCCGTCCGCCTCGAGCCTGGACTGTGCGGCCCGTCCGCCATATGTCCGGACTGTGGCTCCCCCCGTGTCCGGACTGTGGGGACCGTCCACACCGTGTCCGGACTGTGGGCCGCGTGCTCCGGGTCTAGCCCCAGGTCTGGACTGTGGGGCATGCCTGCTCCGTGTCCGGACTGTGGGGCCCGTCCACCCCGTGTCCGGACTGTGGGCCGTCTGCCCCGGGTCTAGCCCCAGGTCTGGACTGTGGGGCCGCCTGCCCCGGGTCTAGCCCCAGGTCTGGACTGTGGGGCCCGCCCGCCCCATGTCCTGACTGTGGAGCCCGCCCTCCCCGTGTCCTGACTGTGGGGGCCGCCCGCCCCGTGTCCTGACTGTGGGGGCCGTCCGCCCCGTGTCCTGACTGTGGGGCCCGCCCGCCCCGTGTCCTGACTGTGGGGCCCGCCCGCCCCGTGTCCTGACTGTGGGGCCCGTCCACCCCGTGTCCGGACTGTGGGTCGCCTGCCCCGGGTCTAGCCCCAGGTCTGGACTGTGGGGCATGTCCGCCCCATGTCAGGTCTGTGAGGCCCGTCCACCCCGTGTCTAGAATATGGCACCACCTGCCCCGGGTCTAGCCTCAGGTCTGGACTGTGGGGCCGCCTGCCCCGGGTCTAGCCCCAGGTCTGGACTATGGGGCATGCCCGCCCCGTGTCCGGACTGTGGGGCCCGTCCACCCCGTGTTTGGACTATGGGCCGCCTGCCCCGGGTCTAGCCCCAGGTCCTGACTGTGGGGCCCGCCCGCCCCGTGTCCTGACTGTGGGGCCCGCCCGCCCCATGTCCTGACTGTGGAGCCCGCCCGCCCCATGTCCTGACTGTGGAGCCCGCCCGCCCCATGTCCTGACTGTGGGGCCCGCCCGCCCCGTGTCCTGACTGTGGGGCCCGCCCGCCCCGTGTCCTGACTGTGGGGCCCGCCCGCCCCGTGTCCTGACTGTGGGGCCCGCCCGCCCCGTGTCCTGACTGTGGGGCCCGCCCTCCCCGTGTCCTGACTGTGGGTCCCGCCCGCCCCGTGTCCTGACTGTGGGGCTCGCCCGCCCCGTGTCCTGACTGTGGGGCTCGCCCGCCCCGTGTCCAGACTTTGGGGCTCGCCCGCCCCGTGTCCAGACTGTGGGGCTCATCCGCCCCGTGTCTGGACTTTGGGGCCGCCTGCCCCGGGTCTAGCCCCGTTTCCGGTCTGTGGGGCACGCCCGCCCCATGTCCTGACTGTGGGGCCCGCCCGCCCCATGTCCTGACTATGGGGCCCGCCCGCCCCGTGTCCTGACTGTGGGGCTCGCCCGCCCCGTGTCCTGACTGTGGGGCTCGCCCGCCCCGTGTCCTGACTGTGGGGCTCGCCCGCCCCGTGTCCAGACTGTGGGGCTCATCCGCCCCGTGTCTGGACTTTGGGGCCTCCTGCCCTGGGTCTAGCCCCGTTTCCGGTCTGTGGGGCACGCCCGCCCCAAGCATGGACTGTGGGGCCCGTCCGTCCCGGGTCTAGCCCCGAGCTTGGACTGTGGGGCCCGGCCGCCCTATGTCCGGACTGCGGCCGCCCAGTGTCCGGACTATGGGTCCGTCCGCCCAGTGTCCGGACTATGGGTCCGTCCGCCCAGTGTCCGGACTGTGGGGCCGCCTGCATCGGGTCTAGCCCCAGGTCCGGACGGTGGGGCCCCCCGCCCGCCCCAGGTCCGGACGGTGGGGCCGCCCGCCCCGAGTCTAGTCCCAGGTCTGGACTGTGGGGCCCCCCGCCAGCCCCGGGTACGGACTGTGGGGCCCCCCGCCCGCCCCGGGTACGGACTATGGGGCCCCCCGCTCGCCCCGAGTCTGGACTGTGGGGAAGCCTGCCCCGGGTCTGGACTGTGGGGCATGTCCGCCCCATGTCAGGACTGTGGGGCCCGTCCACCCCGTGTCTGGACTGTGGGGCCGCCTACCCCTGGTCTAGCCTCAGGTCTGGACTGTGGGGCCGCCTGCCCCGGGACTAGCCCCGTGTCCGGACTGTGGGGCCCGTCCGCCCCGAGCCTGGACTGTGGGGCCCGTCCGCCCGAGCCTGGACTGTGGGGCCCCCCGCCCGCCCCGGGTATGGACTGTGGGGCCCCCCGCTTGCCCCGAGTCTGGAATGTGGGGCCGCCTGCCCCGGGTCTGGACTGTGGGGCATGTCCGCCCCATGTGAGGACTGTGGGGCCCGTCCACCCGGTGTCTGGACTGTGGGGCCGCCTGCCCCTGGTCTAGCCTCAGGTCTGGACTGTGGGGCCGCCTGCCCCGGGACTAGCCCCGTGTCCGGACTGTGGGGCCCGTCCGCCTCGAGCCTGGACTGTGCGGCCCGTCCGCCATATGTCCGGACTGTGGCTCCCCCCGTGTCCGGACTGTGGGGACCGTCCACACCGTGTCCGGACTGTGGGCCACGTGCTCCGGGTCTAGCCCCAGGCCTGGACTGTGGGGCATGCCTGCTCCGTGTCCGGACTGTGGGGCCCGTCCACCCCGTGTCCGGACTGTGGGCCGTCTGCCCCGGGTCTAGCCCCAGGTCTGGACTGTGGGGCCGCCTGCCCCGGGTTTAGCCCCAGGTCTGGACTGTGGGGCCCGCCCGCCCCATGTCCTGACTGTGGAGCCCGCCCTCCCCGTGTCCTGACTGTGGGGGCCGCCCGCCCCGTGTCCTGACTGTGGGGCCCGCCCGCCCCGTGTCCTGACTGTGGGGCCCGCCCGCCCCGTGTTCTGACTGTAGGGCTCGTCCGCCCCGAGTCCAGACTATGGGGCCCATCCGCCCCGTGTCCGCACTTGGGGCCGCCTGCCCCGGGTCTAGCCCCAGGTCTGGACTGTGGGGCCACCTACCCCAGGACTAGCCCTGTGTCTGGACTGTGGGGCACGCCCGCCCCGAGCCTGGACTGTGGGACATGCCCGCCCCGAGTAGGAAAGGGGAGCCTGTCTGCCCCGGGCCTGGACGGTGGGGCTCGTCCGCCCTGAGCCTGGACTGTGGGGCCCGTCCGCCCCGAGCGTGGACTGTGGGGCCCGAGCGTGAACTGTGGGGCCTATCCACCCCGAGCCTGGACTGTGGGGCCCGTCCGCCCGAGCCTGGACTGTGGGGCCCCCCGCCCGCCCCGGGTCTGGACTCTGGGGCCGGCTGGCCCCGGGTCTAACCCCGAGCCTGGACTGTGGGGCTGCCTGCCCCGGGACTAGCCCCGCATCCGGACTGTGGGGCCCCCTGCCTGCCCCGTGTCCTGACTGTGGGGCCCCCCGCCCGCCCCGTGTCCTGACTGTGGGGCCCCCCGCCCGCCCCGTGTCCTGACTGTGGGGCCCCCCGCCCGCCCCGTGTCCTGACTGTGGGGCCAGCCAGCCCCGTGTCCTGAGTGTGGGGCCCGTCGGCCCCGTGTCCGGCCTTTGCGGCCGCCTGCCCCGGGTCTAGCTCCAGGTCTGGACAGTGGGGACCCACGCCTGCCCCGAGTCCGGACTGTGGGGCCCCCCACCCGCCCCGACTCCGGACTGTGGGGCCCCCCGTCCGCCCCGATCCTGGACTTTGGGGCCTGTTCGCCCGAGCCTGGACCGTGCGGCCCGATCTCCCCGAGCCTGGACCATGGAACCCGTCCTCCCCGAGCCTGGACCGAGGGGCCCGTCCTCCCCGAGACTGGACCGAGGGGCCCGTCCGCCCCGAGCCTGGACTGTGGGGCCCGTCCGCCCCGAGCCTGGACTGTGGGGCCCGTCCGCCCCGAGCCTGGACTGTGGGGCCCGTCCGCCCTGTGTCTGGATTGTTAGGCCGCCTGTCCCGGATCTAGCCTCGGGTCCGGACTGTGGGGCCCGCCCTCCCCGGGTCCGGACTGTGGGGCCCGCCCGCCCCGGGTCCGGACTGAGGGGCCCGCCCGCCCCGGGTCCGGACTGAGGGGCCCGCCCGCCCCGGGTCCGGACTGAGGGGCCCGCCCGCCCCGGGCTACTTTCAGTAGTATGTCAGCCGATTGTGGTTTGTAGGCTTCTTTTCTTTACTGTCTCAATGCTTCATTAACTAGCAATTCTGCTGATATTGGTAAGAATGACTTCCGGGTGATAACGGCTGATCCTATCAAACAACAAGGAGGTGCCTTAATAAAGTACAGTCCTGAGGGTAGCTGGTGAGGCCAACAAATTTCCAGTCCATCCCTCATACTTAGATGATAAAGGCAGACCTGTTCAATATGCTATCCATGTCCCAGTTTGGCCTCTTGTTGGTAGGAGGTGTAAATGGTTGCTTTAAACAGAATGAAGCTATTTTAAGTCTGATGTCGGGAGTCTCAGAATGGACTGGTCGACATTTTACTTAGCAAAATATTTATGTCCCAGTTATCCTTCTAGTTGAAGTTGGTCATGGTTGTGATTAGTAGGGGAGTAACGACTGCGGTCGCAGCAAGTCACAAAGGCCCGGAGGATCAGGGGCCCGCCGACACCAGCAGAACCTTTAATTAGATGTGTGTCCTCCTACGCACATCCAGTTGAAGTGTATTGCTGTGGACATACCTATTGGGTCCTTTAGCGACAATGCATTCTGTCGGCCAATCATAGGCCAGCACATGACCGGGCGCATGGCAGTAACGTCATGCACTCCTGTCACAGGCCGAAGTCAGCTGCCTGCTTCACAACAGGACTTGCGGAGCGGGAGTGAAGGGAAGGTGGGTAGAGTATTTAAATATTTATTTTAAATAAGTTGCCATACTACTATATGTAGCATCGGCGTCTCTGCCCCCTGCTAGGCAGAGACGCCGTCCCATTCACCTCCTCGCTCCCCGCTCTGCGTTCACCAGCGCTCCTCTTCCTGCAGCCGGCGCGCGCAGCTCCCCGGGCACTGTGCTTAGGGCGCGCTCGCTCCCTCCCTCTTAAAGGGGCCGCGTGCGCCGTCCTAAGGAGTCCTCGGCCAATAGCCGAGGGTCCTCCCATATATAAGGCACCTCCTCCAAAATGGAGGTGCCCGAGCAAAAGTTGTTGCACAGTGTTTCTGACTTCTGCTTCAGCCCTCAGGTCCCGCTGCTAGCCTGACTACCAGTCTTGCCCACCAGCCTGTTACCTGCCGTGCCTGCCAGCCCGCTCACCTGGGAGCACTTGCCTGTTGCCTGCCTGGTACCTGCCGTGCCTGTCAGCCCGCTCACCTGGGAGCACTTGCCTGTGACCTGCCTGTTACCTGCCGTGCCTTCCTGGAGGCTCCTGCCGTCACTTGCCGTGACCACTTGCCAGCCCACCTAGAGACTCCTGCCGTCACCACCTAGAGACTCCTGCCGTCACTTGCCGTGACCACCTGCCAGCCCACCTAGAGACTCCTGCTCGCCAGCCTGCCTGCTGTGCCTACCTGCTATTCCGGTCAGTCCCTGCCATCTGTACCGTGAAGGTCACCTGCTCCCTTACAAGGTCATCCCCAGAGTAGCACCTGGTCCCTCGGCTCGGTCCCTCCCTGGTCACGGAGTCGTTAGCCGCCGTACGACCAGGGTCGGTCCGGGTTGATACTTAGTTACGCCCCTCTGGGTCCCTCCTTGCACCATAGCACAGAGGTTCCACCCCCCGGACCCGTAACACTATATATGACTATGAGGTGCTTTATACTACTATATATGACTACGGGGTGCATTATACTGCTATATGACTATGGGGTACATTATACTACTATATATGAATATGGGGTATACTATACTACTATATATGGCTATAAGAGTGCATTATACTGCTATATATGACTATGATGTACATTATACTGCTATATATGACTATGGGGGTACATTATACTGCTATATATGACTGAAGTGCAATATAGTGCTATATATGACTATAGGGTGCATTTTACTACTATTTATGACTATGGTGGTGCATTATACTACCATTTATGACTATGGAGGTGCATTACACTACTATATATGACTATGGGGGTTGTATTATACTACTACGGATGACTATTGGGGTTGTATTATACTACTACGGATGACTATAGGGGTGCATTATACTTCTGTATATGACTATGAAGGTGTATTATACTACTATATATGACTATGTGGGTGCATTATACTACTATATATGACTATGGGGGTGCATTATACTGATATGACAGTGTGGTGCATTATACTACTATATATGACTATGGGGGTACATTATACTACTATAAATGACTATGGGGTGCTTTATACTACTATATATGACTATGGGGTGCTTTATACTACTATATATGACTATGGGGTGCTTTATACTACTGTATATGACTATGGGATGCTTTATACTAGTGTATATGACTATGGGGGTGCAGTATACTATTATATATGACTATGGGGGTACATTATACAACTATATATGACCAGGAGGTGCAATATACTGCTATATATGACTATGGGGTGCATTATACTACTATATAAACTATATGGGGGTACATTATACTGCCTTATATGACTATGGAGTGCATTATACTGCTTTATGTGACGATGGGGGTGCATTATACTTCTATGGATGACTATGAAGTGTATTATACTACTATATATGACTATGAGGATGCATTATACTACTGTACATGTCTATGGGGTGCATTATACTACTATATATGACTGGGGGTGCATTATACTGCTATATAGGACTATGGCTTGCATTATACTGCTATATATGACGATGGGGTGCATTATACTGCTATATATGACGATGGGGGTGCATTATACTGCTATATATGACTATGGAGGTGCATTATACTACTATATATGACTATGGGGTGCATTACACTACTTTATATGACTATGGAGGTACATTATATTACCATATATGACTATGGGGGTGAATTATACTGCTATATATTATGATGTGGTGCATTATACTACTATGTATGACTGTGGAGGTGCTTTATACTTTATTGAAAACTATGGGGTGCATTATACTACATGTATGACTAGGAGCTGTGCATTATACTTTATGGACGACTATGGGCTGTACAGTATATTATATAGAGGAGAATGGGATGCATTATACTATATGGAGGACTATGGGATGCATTATACTATATGAAGGACTATGGGGAGTGCGTTATACTTATGCTCTGGAGCCCCATGACTTGAATGTACACCCCTGGTGAGTATAATGGCTTAGTTTTTTTTTATACAATAAAGAACAGCGGCAGAATGGGGGACATATTCGAGATATATATATTCAGACTCTAGTTACGCCACTGGTCATAAGACACATGAAATCATTGTAAGTTCAATTAATATTCGGGGTCTGGAGTCATAAATTGGACTGGTTGGCGTTTAAGTTGGTTAACCATTTAGTTTCCAGGTTATCCTTTAAGTTGGATTTGTAAGTTGGGTATGGCTGAGCTGAGCAAAACCAGTGTAAGTCCAGCTGCTCCTCCTGGTCCGGTGTCATAGGATGGACTGCTCAGCATTTAAGCTGATAAACATCTACATTTCAGTTTACTCTCCTTGTTGGAGGTGCAAGCTGGACATGGCTGCAATAAGCTGAATAAAACCACTGTAAGTCCAGTTAAGGCTCCTAGTTGGAAGAGATGGCCTTGTGGACACAAAGTGATTAAACTGTTAATGCCCCAATCTACCCTCCTGGTATGGAGTGGTAAGATGAGCTTGATGGTGTCATGTTGGACAGCACTACAGTGGAGAAAATAAGTATTTGATACACTGCCGATTTTGCAAGTTTTCCTACCTACAAAGAGCGTAGAGGTCTGTCATTTTTATCGTAGGTCACTTCATCTGTGAGAGACAAAATCTAAAAATCAGAAAATCACATTATATGATTTTTAAATAATTAAATTGCATTTTATTGCATGAAATAAGTATTTGATCACCTACCAACCAGCAAGAATTCTGGCTCTCACATACTTGTTAGTTTTTCTTTAAGAAGCCCTCCTACTCTGCACTCATTACCTGTATTAATTGCACTTGTTTGAACTTATTACCTGTATAAAAGACACAAGGCTGGGATGGGCTACAGGACAATAAGCAAGCAGCTTCACGAGACGGCAACAACTGTTGGCGCAATTATTAGAAAATGGAAGAAACACAAGATGACTAAGTCTTCCTCGGTCTGGGGCTCCATGCAAGATCTCGCCTCGTGGGGTAAGGATGATTCTGAGAAACGTCAGGAATCAGCCCAGAACTACATGGGAGGACCTGGTCAATGACCTAAATAGAGCTGGCACCACAGTCTCAAACATTACCATTAGTTACACACTACGCTATCATGGATTAAAATCCTGCAGGGCACACAAGGTCCAGTGCTCACCCCAGCACATATCCAGGCCTGTTTGAAGTTGCCAATAACCATCTGGATGATCCAGAGGAGGCATGGGAGAAGGTCATGTGGTCAGATGAGATCAAAATAGAACTTTTTGGTGTCCACTCCACTCACCTTGTTTGGAGGAAGAAGAAGGATGAGTACAACCCCAAGAACACTCTCCCAACCATGAAGCATGGCGGGGGAAACCTCATACTTCGGAGGTGCTTTTTTTTGCAAAGGGGACAGGACGACTGCAATGTATTGAAGAGAGGATGGATGGGGTCATGTATCTTCCTTCCCTCAGTAAGCACGTTGAAGATGGGTTGTGGTTGGGTCTTCCAGCATGACAATGATCCGAAACACACAGCCAGGGCAACCTAAGGCGTGGCTCGATAAGAAGCATTTCAAGGTCCTGTAGTGGTCTAGCCAGTCTCCAGACCTGATCCCAGTAGAAAAGCTTTGGAGGGAGCTGAAACTCAATATTGCCCAGCAACAGCCCCGAAACTTGAAAGATCTGGAGAAGATCCGTATGGAGGAGAGGGCCAAAATCTCTGCTTTATTATGTGCAAACCTGGTCAAGAACTACAGGAAATATCTGACCTCTGTAATTGCAAACAAAGGTTTCTGTACCAAATATTAAGTTCTATTTTTCTATTGTATCAAATACTTATTTCATGCAATAAAATGCAAATGAATTATGTAATGTTAATCATACAATGTGATTTTTCTGGATTTTATTTTTAAACTCGGTCTCTCACAGGTGAAGTGACCTACGATAAAAATTACAGACCTCTCCATTCATTGTAGGTGGGAAAACTTGCAAAATCGGCAGTGTATTAAATACTTCTTTTCCCCACCGTATACCAGTCTGCCCTCCTAATGGAAGTTGGATCTGGATTCGCCAGTGTGGGGCTGATAAACCATCAATGTCCCAGTCTATCCTCCTAACTGGAGGAGCATGATGGACGGAGTTATACCGGTTCTAGTGAAAATATTCCAAGACCAGCATATCCTCTTGGTTGAAGTTGGAAAATGGACATATTAGAAATTAAGTCGGTGAAGCCATTATACCCAATAAGTATTTCAGGATTGAAGTCCTAAAATTGCTAGATTGAACTAAGTGGTGAGTTGGTTAAATATCCGGTCAATGTGCTTTTTGGGTGATTAAAACGGCAATTCTGCAATAAATCTACAAGGGGAGGAATTGATGGATGAGTTAAAATGTCCACTTACCTGTCAGACTCCTGTAGAAAAGGAGTAACCTCTCCGCTAGTCAAGACGAATGCCTTCTCACTGCGTTTCTTCAGACGACTTAACGTTCCGCCCTATGGGACAAACCAAAAAAAAAAAAGATTGGTGAAGTCTGATTGAAATAAGGTATTAAATATTCTGGTTTCTGGATCCCCTTTGGCATTCTGGGATGCTCAATCTACACTTTATAGCAAAAAGTGGGGTAGATATTTTTGAACCATTAGGTGGTCATTGACACTGGAAGGGTTTCTTACTGTCCAGACCTTCGCCTTAGGGGGGCCTTACTTCAATGGAAAATATCAACAATATTGTGTTTGTGATCCAATTCTCTCGCATGCGAGATTCGGATCACAGGTGTGGAGAAGATGGAGCATTTAATTTCTCCATCTTCTCAATTGTGTGTGTCAGCCGGCGTATATTGGACTGCACTCAGATGACATCTGAGTGCAGTCCGATGTTTTTCACGTATCCATAGACTTGCATGGGCGCGTCGTCTGATATACTCTGCCAATTGCAGCATGCAGCAATTTTTTTCTCATGCTGACTTGGCATGAGAAAATAAACACTAGTTGGCACTGCCCCATAGTATAACATTGGAGTGAGTGCTATACTCATCCGAGTTATATGCCGGCTACTCAGCAGTGTCAGCGATCCCTAAAGGCATCACCTTGACAATCACAGCAATAAGCACATGACACAGATGTGTGGGCTCTGATTTTTTGGGGGGCAAAATGGTGCAGTGCTGAACTTCACCACAGACACCCCCAGCTACATGATGTGTAAACAGGACCCCAAGATTGTGTGAAGAGACGCTTACCTGGACCAGTCTCCTTCAAGCTGTCCGGGGTTAAAGACATAAAATGATTCAGGTTTAGAAATGTGCACATTCTATTTCATCTGTGATGTCATGGGATGTCGATGATGTCACGTGCCCTGTGATGTCATTAAAACTCTCACTGCTTTTTATGGATCCAGTTTACAACATCAACAAAAAATTAATTCAATAAAAAGACAAAACCCCGACCTCATTTTATAATTCTATGAGGCACATTTAAAAGGAGCCTTTTATTTTATCTATATTACCTACTGCTCTATGTACTAAAATAACACCCAGGACCCCATCCTGCCAGTCCTGACCCCAGTAACTACAACTCCAATGTCCCCCCGAATTCACAGGAACAAAAGAGCTGACAACAGAGAATGATGGCATACGCTACTAAATTTCTGTTACAAAGTGCTGTAATTCTACCACGTCAATGGCAAAACCATCCAAAAATGGAGCCCCATAAAGATGTCCCAACTTGAGCCCCCCCTATCTACATGCCTTACTAGAGCATAGGGGTGACATAGGGGGCGAGCTCCATTGTAGTCTGCCATAGTGGGGAGCCAGTGCAAAGAGCTGGAAGACCCCCAACAAATATGGATGATCACATTGTCATCCTCCTGCTATAGGGGGCATGGAAAACGCTGCTTCCCCAGCAATATAGCAGCTCATTGCTGGGGGTTTAGCTGCCATACTTGTTAATATCAACAGATCATCAGTGACTCCTCATTTAGGTAAGGGGTGGTCCTGAAAATGTCTTATTACAGAGTGTTTCTGGCGATCCATGATAAATCCGGGGGATACGCTATAAGTATACCAAAGCTTAAAAGTAATGTGCTCCCTACCTGGACTCGTCTCCTTCCAGCTGTCAGATCCTAGTGACACAAGATGGCTCTGGTGCAGAGCTTCATACATTCTACTCCAGCTGTCATGTCTATGATGTCATGTGCATTGTGATGTCATCATGGCTCTCACTGTTATTTCACATTTACAACCACAAGAAAAAGTTGATTTTAATTGTTTAAAAAAACAAAACTAAAAAACATTGTGGGTAATTGCAGCCTGTGATTATTTTACACACTATCATTAATATTTGGGGGGATTAGTCATGTCCTTCGCCTTCCCCTCCTGCACTGCACTTTATATGTTGTATATTATAATAATGGACAATCCACAAGCCCTGCTTGTAGAATATGTACTATATATACAGTACAGACCAAAAGTTTGGACACACCTTCTCATTTAAAGATTTTTCTGTATTTTCATGACTATGAAAATTGTACATTCACACTGAAGGCATCAAAACTATGAATTAACACATGTGGAATTATATACTTAACAAAAAAGTGTGAAACAACTGAAAATATGTCTTATATTCTAGGTTCTTCAGAGTAGCCCCCTTTTGCTTTGATGACTGCTTTGCACACTCTTGGCATTCTCTTGATGAGCTTCAAGAGGTAGTCACCGGAAATGGTTTTCACTTCACAGGTGTGCCCTGTCAGGTTTAATAAGTGGGATTTCTTGCC
This sequence comes from Phyllobates terribilis, assembly GCF_046119375.1. Taxonomy (NCBI): domain Eukaryota; kingdom Metazoa; phylum Chordata; class Amphibia; order Anura; family Dendrobatidae; genus Phyllobates; species Phyllobates terribilis. Next base: position 3,133,348 of record NW_027362944.1, on the reverse strand, counting down.
TTATAAATGGAGTTGGGAACATCAGTTGTGTTGTGCAGAAGTCAGGTGGATACACAGCTGATAGTCCTACTGAATAGACTGTTAGAATTTGTATTATGGCAAGAAAAAAGCAGCTAAGTAAAGAAAAACGAGTGGCCATCATTACATTAAGAAATGAAGGTCAGTCAGTCTGAAAAATTGGGAAAACTTTGAAAGTGTCCCCAAGTACAGTTGCAAAAACCATCAAGCGCTACAAAGAAACTGGCTCACATGAGGACCGCCCCAGGAAAGGAAGACCAAGAGTCACCTCTGCTTCTGAGGATAAGTTTATCTGAGTCACCAGCCTCAGAAATCGCAGGTTAACAGCAGCTCAGATTAGAGACCAGGTCAATGCCACACAGAGTTCTAGCAGCAGACACATCTCTTCAACAACTGTTAAGAGGAGACTTTGTGCAGCAGGCCTTCATGGTAAAATAGCTGCTAGAAAACCACTGCTAAGAACAGGCAACAAGCAGAAGAGACTTGTTTGGGCTAAAGAACACAAGGAATGGACATTAGACCAGTGGAAATCTGTGCTTTGGTCTGATGAGTCCATATTTGAGATCTTTGGTTCCAACCACCGTGTCTTTGTGCGACGCAGAAAAGGTGAACGGATGGACTCTACATGCCTGGTTCCCAGCGTGAAGCATGGAGGAGGAGGTGTGATGGTGTGGTGGTGCTTTGCTGGTGACACTGTTGGGGATTTATTCATAATTGAAGGCATACTGAACCAGCATGACTACAACAGCATCTTGCAGCAGCATGCTATTCCATCCGGTTTGCGTTTAGTTGGACCATCATTTATTTTTCAACAGGACAATGACCCCAAACACACCTCCAGGCTGTGTAAGGGCTATGTCACCAAGAAGGAGAGTGATGGGGTGCTACGCCAGATGACCTGGCCTCCACAGTCACCAGACCTGAACCCAATCGAGATGGTTTGGGGTGAGCTGGACAGCAGAGTGAAGGCAAAAGGGCCAACAAGTGCTAAGCATCTCTGGGAACTCCTTCAAGATTGTTGGAAGACCATTTCCGGTGACTACTTCTTGAAGCTCATCAAGAGAATGCCAGGAGTGTGCAAAGCAGTCATCAAAGCAAAAGATGGCTACTTTGAAGAACCTAGAATATAAGACATATTTTCAGTTGTTTCACGCTTTTTTGTTAAGTATATAATTCCACACGTGTTAATTCATAGTTTTGATGCCTTCAGTGTGAATGTACAATTTTCATAGTCATGAAAATACAGAAAAATCTTTAAATGAGAAGGTATGTCCAAACTTTTGGTCTGTACTGTATATACTAGATGGAGGCCCGATGCTGTCTCATCGGGAGGGCAGTAATGTCACGATGGGGGCAGGCTTTGCACAGTTGAGAATCTCTCCCCCCCATGTGCTCACCCACCTATCCACTCTCTCTTTTCCTCCTTCCTGTGCTGTGTTCTCCCCTCATGTGCTGTGCCGTTTGAGCTGTCTCCCCCCTGTGCTCTGCCTCTCTCCCCCTGTGCGCTTTCTCTCTCCCCCATCTGCTGTCTTCTCCTCTTTTGTGCTCTCTTCTTTGACCCGTGTACCCCATGTGCTATCCCCCTTGTCTGCTTTCTCTCTCCCCCATCTGCTGTCTTCTCCTCTCATGTGATCTCTTCTTTGACCTGTCTACCCCATGTGCTCTCCCCCTTGTCTGCTGTCTCTCTCCTTCCTGTGCTGTGTTCTCCCTTCATGTGCTGTCCCGTTTGAGCTGTCTCCCCCCTGTGCTCTGTCTCTTTCCCCTCCGTGCACTTTCTCTCTCCCCCATCTGCTGTCTTCTCCTCTTATGTGATCTCTTCTTTGACCTGTGTACCCCATGTGCTCTCCCCCTTGTCTGCTGTCTCTCTCCTTCCTGTACTGTGTTCTCCCCTCATGTGCTGTCCCGTTAGAGCTGTCTCCCCCCTGTGCTCTGTCTCTCTCCCCCTGTGTGCTTTCTCTCTCCCCCATCTGCTGTCTTCTCCTCTTATGTGATCTCTTCTTTGACCTGTGTACCCCATGTGCTCTCCCCCTTGTCTGCTCTCTCTCTCCACCCCGATGCGGTCTTCTTCCCTCATGTGTTCTCTCGTTTGAGCTATCTCCCCACGCAGTAAATCAGACTGTCGCCATCTTTGTGCAGGCAGATAGCGGCGGTCACATTAAAACTGCGCATGCGCTCCTCCTGTACAAAGATGGCGGCAGTCAGTGAATCATTCGGCTGATCCCGGCGGCGGCGTGTTTGCGACAGTGTTCTGCTGGTGGTACCACGCAAGAGGCTGCGTACGGCGTATACCGTGTGTATGGTGCGTACGGCGTATACAGAGTGTGTGTGTGTGTGTGTGGTGGTGCGTACGGCATATACAGTGTGTGTGGTGTGTACAGCGTATACAGTGTGTGTGTTGTGCGTACGGCGTATACTGTGTGTGTGGTGTGTGCAGCGCAGGGTGTATACAGAGTGCGTGTGTGTGTCGTGCGTACGGCGTATACACTGTGTGTGTGTGGTGCGTATGGCGTATATAGTGTGTGTGGTGCTTATGGCATGTACAGTGTGTGTGTGTGGTGCGCAGGGTGTATACAGAGTGCGTGTGTGTGGTGGTGCGTACGGCATATACAGTGTATGTGTGTGTGTGGTGCGTACGGCGTATACAGTGTGTGTCTGTGGTGGTGTATATGGCGTATACAGTGTATGTGTGTGTGTGGTGCGTACGGCGTATACAGTGTGTGTCTGTGGTGGTGTATATGGCGTATACAGTGTATGTGGTATGTACGGCCAGGGGCATACATAGGAATCATGGGGCCCCATAGCAGAAGCTCTAATTGCCCCCCCCCCCCCAAAAAAAAAAAATTAAATAATTGTTGGGGTCACCAAAGATCAGATCTCACAACTTTCCATCCTTTACATAGTAATTTTCCTCCTGCTGATGTCCTAGATCTCTTTCATTGCCCCATAAAGTGTGATGCCAATAAAAGGGACCCCCAAACACAGTATAATACCCCCATGGTGAATTCGTCCACATGCACAGTATAATGACCCTACTGTACCCCACCTCAACTCCCAGGGTAAAGTATGCTGTCCCCAACACAGTATGATCCCCCAACTGTGAGCCGCTAGAGAGGATGGTACATAATAAGGGAGGGTGTTATACATAATAAAAGAGGAAACTATATAACTAAGGATGGCGCTATACATAATAAGTGAGTACACTATATACTAAGGGACTGTGCTATACATAATAAGGCTACATTCCTGCATCTGTGTGCAGTGTCGGTGTGCTGCCCTGTTTTACTGACGCATTGAGCATGTCCTATTCTAATCCTCAATATCGGATCAGAACAGGAGATTCTCTGACCCTCTTAGATCTCATTCTCAGATCCGTGATTTTCATGGATGTGTGAATGGATCTATAAAACTGTACGAGTCCGTGAACCATCCGATAAAAAGATCTGGCAGCACACGGACATTTCACACAAATGTGAGAGTACAGCCTAAGGGATTTTACAGATAACATTATCACTCCAAGTCACACAGTGCAGATACAGAATAATATTTACATCCAGCCACTTACCGCAGACGTCTCATCTGATCAGAGTCGGTTTCTGCTGCTTCTTCTCCATCTGGTCAGACCTTCATGTCGACATCTCCCAGCCACGACTCGTCTTGTCACGATGATCTCCAGCCTAGAAAATAACAAGGTCACATATTGTATGTATACATGTGTCTCCCCCGCTCTGCGTCCTCGAATCCAGATATGTAACCCCCCCATTAATATACTATTAACCACCTAGTAATCAAAATATAAAGTGATAAGCAGCACTGTGCCCCCCATTAACTATAATCTGCACCGGCCAATAATATAAATTATTCAGTCTCTGTGACTCTCCCCAATTAACTGTAAGGCTATGTGCACACGGAAAACATACAAGGCTTCACAGTACAAGCAAAGTGAAACCCCCATAATTGCTCTCTCCCAGCACCCCCATCATTGCTCTCTCCCAGCACCCCCGTCATTGCTCTCTCCCAGCACCCCCATCATTACTCTCTCCCAGCACCCCCATCATTACTCTCTCCCAGCACCCCCATCATTACTCTCTCCCAGCACCCACGTCATTGCTCTGTCCCAGCACCCTCATCGTTGCTCTCTCCCAGCACCCCCATCATTGCTCTGTCCCAGCACCCACATCATTGCTCTGTCCCAGCACCCTCATCGTTGCTCTCTCCCAGCACCCCCATCTTTGCTCTCTCCCAACACCCCCATCATTGCTCTCTCTCTTAGCACCTGCATCATTGCTCTGTCCCACAACCCCCATCATTGCTCTCTCCCAACCCCCATCATTGCTCTGTCCAGCACCCCCATCATTGCGCTGTCTCAGCACCTCCATCATTGCTCTCTCCGAGCCCCCCATCATTGCTCTGTCCCAGCACCTCCATCATTGCTTCTCCCAGCACTCCCATCATTGCTCTCTCCCAGCACCCCCATCATTTCTCTGTCCCAGCACCTCCATCATTGCTCTCTCCCAGCCCCACATCATTGCTCTCTCCCAGCCCCCCACCATTGCTCTGTCCCAGCACCCCCACCATTGCTCTCTCCCAGCACCCCCATCATTGCTCTCTCCCAGCACCCCCATCATTGCTCTCTCCCAGCACCCCCATCATTGCTGTGTCCCAGCACCCACGTCATTGCTCTGTCCCAGCACCCTCATCGTTGCTCTCTCCCAGCACCCCCATCTTTGCTCTCTCCCAGCACCCCCATCATTGCTCTCTCTCTTAGCACCTGCATCATTGCTCTGTCCCACCACCCCCATCATTGCTCTCTCCCAACCCCCATCCTTGCTCTGTCCAGCACCCCCATCATTGCGCTGTCTCAGCACCTCCATCATTGCTCTCTCCCAGCCCCCCATCATTGCTCTGTCCCAGCACCTCCATCATTGCTTCTCCCAGCACTCCCATCATTGCTCTCTCCCAGCACCCCCATCATTTCCTCTCAGCACCCCCATCATTACTCTGTCCCAGCACCTCCATCATTGCTCTCTCCCAGCCCCCCACCATTGCTCTGTCCCAGCACCCCCACCATTGCTCTGTCCCAGCACCCCCACCATTGCTCTCTCCCAGCACCCCCACCATTGCTCTCTCCCAGCACCCCCATCTTTGCTCTCTCTCTTAGCACCTGCATCATTGCTCTGTCCCACCACCCCCATCATTGCTCTCTCCCAACCCCCATCATTGCTCTGTCCAGCACCCCCATCATTGCGCTGTCCCAGCACCTCCATCATTGCTCTCTCCCAGCCCCCCCATCATTGCTCTGTCCCAACACCTCCATCATTGCTTCTCCCAGCACTCCCATCATTGCTCTCTCCCAGCACCCCCATCATTTCCTCTCAGCACCCCCATCATTACTCTGTCCCAGCACCTCCATCATTGCTCTCTCCGAGCCCCACATCATTGCTCTCTCCCAGCACCCCCATCATTGCTCTCTCCCAGCACCCCCATCATTGCTCTCTCCCAGCACCCCCATCATTGCTCTCTCCCAGCACCCCCATCATTGCTCTCCCCAGCTCTATCAGCCCCATTATTGCTCTTCCCAGCCCCATCCCCTCCCCAGCATTTCAGTAAAAAAAAAAAAAAACTTACTTCAGCTCGCTCCCCTGCAGCAGCATCCTCCTGGTTGCCGGCAGCTTTCTTCCTGACCCAGGCGCGCGCTGCATGATGACGTCATCAAGCTGCGCGCGCCTGGGTCAGGGAGGAAGTAGAGGATGAACCCTCCAGCTCCGCTGCTATTCTCCTCCTGACAGCAGCGGAGCTGTAGGAATCACTCCCTGACCGCCGCGTGCAGGGAGCAGCTGCACCTTGTGGGCCCCTTGGTGCAGTTGCATGGTGGGGACCCGGCGCAGCTGCACCGGTGGCGGTATATCCACCCCTGGACTGCTATGGGCCCCCTCAGCTCACGGGCCCCATAGCAGTCGCCTGGTCTGCCGCCATTGGCAGTACGCCACTGTGTACGGCATATACAGTGTGTGTGGTGTGTACGGTGTATACAGAGTGCGTGTGTGTGGTGCGTACGGTGTATACAGAGTGCGTGTGTGTGTGGTGGTGCGTACGGCGTATACAGTGTGTGTGTGTGTGTGTGTGGTGTGTACGGCATATACAGTGTGTGTGTGGTATGTACAGCGTATACAGTGTGTGTGTGTGGTGAGTATGGCGTATACAGTGGATGTGTGGTGCGTACGGCGTATACAGTGTGTGTGGTGCGTACGGTGTATACAGAGTGCGTGTGTGTGGTGCATACGATGTATACAGACTGCGTGTGTGTGGTGCGTACGGCGTATACAGTGTGTGTGTGGTGTGTAAGGCGTATACAGTGTGTGTGGTATGTATGGCGTATACTGAGTGTGTGTGGTGCGTACGGCGTATACAGTGTGTGTGTGGTGTGTACGGCGTATACAGTGTGTGTGGTGGTGCATATGGTGTATACAGTGTATGTGGTATGTACAGCGTATACAGTGTGTGTGTGGTGCGTACGGCGTATACAGTGTGTGTGTGTGTGTGGTGTGTACGGCTTATACAGAGTGTGTGTGTGTGTGGTGTACGGCGTATACAGTGTGTGTGGTGTGTACGGCGTATACAGTGTATGTGTGTGGTGTGTACGGCGTATACAGTGCGTGTGTGGTGTGTAAGGCGTATACAGTGTGTGTGTGGTGTGTAAGGCGTATACAGAGTGTATGTGTGGTGTGTACGGCGTATACAGTGTGTGTGGTGGTGCGTACGGCGTATATAGTGTATGTGGTATGTACAGCGTATACAGTGTGTGTGTGTGTGTGTGTGTGTGGTGCGTACGGTGTATACAGTGTGTGTGTATGTGGTGCGTACGGCTTATACAGAGTGTGTGTGTGTGGTGTACGGCGTATACAGTGTATGTGGTGTGTACGGCGTATACAGTGTGTGTGTGTGGTGTGTACGGCGTATACAGTGTGTGTGGTGTGTACGGCGTATACAGTGTATGTGGTATGTACAGCGTATACAGTGTGTGTGTGTGTGTGGTGTGTACGGCGTATACAATGTGTGTGTGGTGCGTACGGCGTATACAGTGCATGTGGTATGTATGGTGTATACAGTGTGTGTGTGGTGCGTACGCCGTATACAGTGTGTGTGTGTGTGTGTACGGCGTATACAGTGTATGTGGTGCGTACGCCGTATTCAGTGTGTGTGTGTTGCGTATGGAGTATAAAGTGTGTGTGTGTGTGTGTGGTGCGTACGGCGTATACAGTGTATGTGTGGTGCGTACGCCGTATACAGTGTGTGTGGTGCGTACGGCGTATACAGTGTGTGTGTGTGTGTGTGTGTGTAAATTAACCTTAAAGAGTAAATCAACTTTTGGGATGTTTTTAATGTGATTTAGGGTCATTAATTCTGAGCAGATTTGTGGGGACCCCAATCCTTTGCTCCTTTGCTTAAAAGACCTCCTAGAAGAGCGCAGCTCAGTAGATAGGAGAGTACACTGAGCAGAGCAAATGCAGCTGAAAGTCACAGTCATGTCTCCTCACCTCTTCACTTCTAAGAGATCTTCTGAGTGATCAGGGTCTCAGATTCGCACTAATCTGCTCAAAATTATAGGACCTAAATCATGTAATATATATCCCAAAATGTAAGTTACTTTTTAAACGTTTAATAGTTCCACTGCTTGCATCTAATCAGTACATTGGTTCCTATATGGTCCACAGTCTGATGATGACTGGTAACAACTCCCAGTATCTCCTTACCATTGCTAAGGACATACTGGGAGTTGTAGTTAAGTCCTCCATTCTCTGGAATTCCTATTGTTAGCAATGCCCTTCCTCCACCAATTGCAAATACAAAGGATCCATCCATGGGGTGAGATCTTGGGAATAATTGAATCGTACCTACATTTAAAAAAAAAAAAATCTCCTATTCTTAATAATTACCGTATTTTTCGGACTATAAGATGCACTTTTTTCCTCCAAAATTTTGGAGGAAAGTGGGGGGTGCGTCTTATAGTCCGAATACTATATTATTGTATGGCCGCATGGTGGTGGGTGTGGGGGAGCCACAGGGGTGGATTAAGAGTAGCAAGTGCCCCGGGCAGTTTAGAAGGCACGGGCCCCCCACCCCCCACACACACATACACATACACATACCTGTATGTATGACATGTCACATGATCCCCTGTGATAGATCATGTGATAGTTCACGTGAAATTAATTTGGCACAATATTAATTATAATAATTTTTTTTATGCTGTGTGCCCACTACGCGTTTATTAAGCATTTACGCAGCGCCAATTCCGCTGCAGAAACGCTTAAAAAACGCTTGGTAGAAGGTCTGCCATGTTCCCCAATGATAATCCGCATGTGCTGTGCACATGAGGCGGAAATTTCCGCTGCGGATTATCATTGCGGAAAAATCCGCAGCAATAACAATTATTTTGCGGAAGCGCTGCGCTTTCGCCGCCATTGACTCACATTGGAACACATGGAATCCGCATCACTGCATCTGTACATGCAGATTCCATGCGTTTCAATGTGCGGATGGTACCCGGGTTTGGAGAAAAGGAGACTCTCCTCCGGACCAGGGTACCATAGAACCTGTAAAAAAAGAATAAAATAAAAAATAAATATTATACTTACCTTCTGATGGCCCCCGGTCTCCATAGCGATGCGTCCTGGCTTGCCGGCAGCTCACGATGGTCTGAAAAGGACCTGCCGTGATGTAATTTAGTCATGTGACGGGTCACGCGACCGCTGACGTCGACAGGCCATCAGAAGGTAAGTATATATTTATTTTTTACCTTTCTTTTACAGTCACACTATATAAATCCATGCCGGTTGCATGGATTTATATAGTGTGACCAAGTTGTCAAGTACTTTCCAAGTGATGCTAAAATCGCTTGGAAAGCGCTTGTCAACCCGCATGCGGAAATGCATGTGAAGAACGCTTCACATCCGCATGTCCCTGGCAGGTAGTTTTATGACTCAATATTGAGCACACGTAAACATTTATACACAGCAGGAGGCCGCACTGCGCCATCTATACATAGCGGGAGGCCGCACGTAGCCATCTTTACACAGCAGGAGGCCGCACGTAGCCATCTATACACAGCGGGAGGCCACACGTAGCCATCTATACACGGCAGGAGGCCGCACGTAGCCATCTACACACAGCGGGAGGCCGCACGTAGCCATCTATACACAACGGGAGGCTGCATGTAGCCATCCATACACAGCGGGAGGCCACACGTAGCCATCTATACAAAGCGGGAGGCCGCACGTAGCTATCTATACATAGCAGGGAGCCGCACGGTGCCATCTATACACAGTGGGAGGCCACATGTAGCCATCTATACACAGCGGGAGGCCGCACGTAGCCATCTATACACAGCGGGAGGCCGCACGTAGCTATCTATACACAGCAGGGAGCCGCACGGTGCCATCTATACACAGCAGGAGGCCGCACGGTGCCATCTATACACAGCAGGAGGCCGCACGGTGCCATCTATACACAGCAGGAGGCCGCACGGTGCCATCTATACACAGCAGGGAGCCGCACGGTGCCATCTATACACAGTGGGAGGCTGCACGGTGCCATCTATACACAGCGGGAGGCCGCACGGAGCCATCTATACACAGCGTGAGGCAGCACGGAGCCATCTATACACAGCGTGAGGCAGCACGGAGCCATCTATACACGGCAGGAAGCCGCATGTAGCCATCTATACACAGCGGGAGGCCGCACGTAGCCATCTATACACAGCGGGAGGCCGCACGGTGCCATCTATACACGGCGGGAGGCCACACGTAGCCATCTATACACGGCGGGAGGCCGCACGTAGCCATCTATACACAGCGGGAGGCCGCACGGCGCCCCCCCCCAGAGACAGCAGGAGGCCACACAGCGCCATCTATACTCAGCAGGAGGCCGCACGCAGTCACGCACACACAAACATATACAGACATATACATACACGCATAAACACATTTGAAACACAAAAATACATATAAACCAACATCACACAATGATATCTGCCTGCACACACATACATACATACACACAGACAGACTCACACACTCAGACACACACTCACCATCCCCCGGCTCGGCTCCAGTCCTCCTGGCTCCTGCTCCTCTCCGGTGGTAAGTAGCAGTGCAGGCCGGGCGCGCACTGCGTGACGTCACAGCTAGGAGACACGGCCGCGCACAGGGCCGTGTCTCCTAGCAGTGACGCGGCCGGGCCAGCACAGGGAAGTTAACTGCTGCAGTGCTGGCCCGGCCGAAGAAGAAGCAGCGGCTGTGCACCGCTGCTGGGGGAGTGGTCCGGTATGTGCCGCGGGGCTGCACATATAATGAGGGCAATCCGGCCATGGAGACCCGAGGCCCCGGGCGGTAGCCCGGATTGCCCTCATTATAATCCACCTATGGGGAGCCGCAGCGGGGGATCAGCGGGGCGCAGGATTTTACAAATCGCAGAAAACCCATTTGATGTTAATTGTTTGGGCTTTTCTCATGCGCCGAGCATCACTCACGAGAAAAACAAGCTTCAAAAGAACAAATGAGAGGAGACAGTCCATGCATTATGTGTCACGGTGGCGTGTCATTACCAACCCCCTTGCTGCAGCGCTCCCTAAATTCCCGACAATGTAGAAAAACCTTGTCCACACGTCACGGCTCTGAGCTGACTAGTCCTGGAGGATCGTGAGGTTCCTTCCTTACATCTCTCCTCAATTATCTCGGCTTCGGTAAAATAGGCCGAGTCTAATGGGATGAAAAATGCGGCTGCAGAATAAAGGTTCTCTGGCATTTATCTACTCTGTGATCACCGTTCCTAATCCAATCATGGAGGCGTTCCTGGCTGTTACAAGGAATTAGTAGGATTACTAAAGTGTGACAGGCGAGGGTACAGCGCCTGTGCCGGTCATGGATTCTCAATAGAGGTGGCTGGGAATGGTCGCTGTCCACTGAAATGATCGGGGGGTGCACATACTTCCCACAAGAAAGAACTTGAATTGTCATGGTCAATCTATTCTATAGCTGTAACTTTAGCCTTAAAGGAATTGATACAGTGGGTTACATCTGGTGCCCGGGGGGCAGTGTTTGGTATACTCTGTGACCCTCTGAAGAAGCTAAAAAAGTGAAACGCGTGTTTAGGAGAGTGGCAGGCACATAATGGGTAAGGATCTCCTCATTACTGGTACTCAGGCGCAAAATACGTAGAATTTACACTACACTAGGGATGAGCGAACCCCGTGGATGTTCGGTTTTGACCAAACTTTAGTCCAAAGTTTGGTTCGGGTACCAGAACTTGAACCCGAACCCCATAGAAGACAATGGAGACACAAACTTTGATGCTGTAAAATGGTTGTAGTAAGGGCTAGGAGGTCTCTCACTCTTAAAACGGACTTGTCAGTGTTCGGAGTTCAGCATTGGACACTAGGTGTCCGGTATGAACCCCAAACTTTACAGTTCGGGTTCGCTCATCTCTACACAACACTCGTTATACTGTTGTACTGATCCTTTACACGTCTAGTCCCTGTGATTGACTATATATTCATTGTTGAGGATGCTCTTGCAGATGGGTCTAATCTCTGATGTCACGCCATCTGGAGGCTGAATCTTGAACTAAGTGCTCTTGTAATACAGGTTTTAATATTACGCTAATAAAATATATACTGTACAATAGCTTTCCGACCCCGTTACACAGTTTTTGAGCACTTGAGCTGAAGTTGTTAAAGCTCAATTGGTGTTTTACATAGTCTGAGGGGGCTATAGGTGTAATTCTGCCGAGATTTTGACTTCGATGCGTGTTGCAGTTACATTGGCATAATACTCTGTTCCATGTACAATATTATGTAGAACAGAGTTTTGATTCTAAATGGACTGTAGATAAAACAGTATATCCTGGAACAGTACCAATACACATGCTCTGTAACTTGCCATCCACTCTTTTGGAGTGGACGATTCCTCGTTATCAGCATTCTGTCAGCACTATAGGTCCCGGGACATCCTTTCTCTCATTACTCAGCATGTATTGCTTCCGACATTGCTTAATGAGATGCCTGCAATTAACTGAAAGGCTGCATCTCTGTTAAGCCTGCATATACAGTTTGACAGGCAGGAGCAGAGAGACGAAGGCCAAGCCCCACTTCCGGTAATCCATATAGGGGGGTTTCTGCTGCTAGAGACAAATTACACTTAGACAGAAGGGAGACCCTACCGGCCGACACTTTTAGGTTATCTAACCCCTGAAAAGTAACTCCAACTTAATTGAACTTTATAAAGGGATTTTGCACATTATCTATCGAATGGGATCAAGTACAGCGACCATTTAATTTGTATTAGGGTTCAACTCACCTGCAAACACCATGGGTTTCGCAGGCTTAAAGCCGGGCAGAGCCACTGGCTGCTTCAGTAAATGCAGAGTGTCTCCTATTTGTGCTTCCTGTGCGTCCTTCATCCCAGCCATTAGATAACCTACTTGCCCAGCATATCTAGGAAACAATGAGAGTAATATATATTCACAATTAGTGCAGATTCATCAAATTCTACATTGAATATCAGGTACAGTTATATGAAAAAGTTTGGGCACCCCTATTAATCTTAAGCTTAATGTTTTATAAAAATTGGTGGTTTTGCAACAGCTATTTCAGTTTGATATATGTAATAACTGTTGGACACAGTAATGTTTCTGCCTTGAAATGAGGTTTATTGTACTAACAGAAAATGTGCAATCTGCATTCAAACAAAATTTGACAGGTGCATAAGTATGGGCACCCTTATCATTTTCTTGTTTTAAATACTCCTACCTACTTTTTACTGACTTACTAAAGCCCTTTTTTTGGTTTTGTAACCTCATTGAGCTTTGAACTTCATAGCCAGGTGTATGCAATCATGAGAAAACCTACTTAAAGTGGCCACTTGCAAGTTGTTCTCCTGTTTGAATCTCCTCTCAAGAGTGGCATCATGGGCTCCTCAAAACAACTGTCAAATGACCTGAAAACAAAGATTATTCAACATAGTTGTTCAGGGGAAGGATACAAAAAGCTGTCTCAGAGATTTAACCTGTCAGTTTCCACTGTGAGGAACATAGTAAGGAAATGGAAGAACACCGGGACAGTTCTTGTTAAGGCCAGAAGTGGCAGGCCAAGAAAAACATCAGAAAGGCAGAGAAGAAGAATGGTGAGATCAATCAAGGACAATCCTCAGACCACCCCCAGAGAGCTGCAGCATCAACTTGCTGCAGATGGTGTCACTGTGCATCGGTCAACTATACAACGCACTTTGCACAAGGAGAAGCTGTATGGGAGAGTGATGCGAAAGAAGCCGTTTCTGCAAGTACGCACAAACAGAGTCGGCTGAGGTATGCAAAAGCACATTTGGAGAAGCCAATTTCTTTTTGGAAGAAGGTCCTGTGGACTGATGAAACCAAGATTGAGTTGTTTGGTCATACAAAATGGCGTTATGCATGGCGGCAAAAAAACACAGCATTTCAAGAAAAACACATGCTACCCACAGTAAAATTTGGTGGAGGTTCCATCATGCTTTGGGGCTGTGTGGCCAATGCCGGCACCGGGAATCTTGTTAAAGTTGAGGGACGCATGGATTCCACTCAGTATCAGCAGATTCTTGACAATAATGTTCAAGAATCAGTGACAAAGTTGAAGTTACGCAGGGGATGGATCTTTCAGCAAGACAATGATCCAAAACACCGCTCCAAATCTACTCAGGCATTCATGCAGAGGAACAATTACAATGTTCTGGAATGGCCATCCCAGTCCCCAGACCTGAACATCATTGAACATCTGTGGGATCATTTGAAGAGGGCTGTCCATGCTCGGCGACCATCAAACTTAACTGAACTGGAATTGTTTTGTAAAGAGGAATGGTCAAAAATACCTTCATCCAGGATCCAGGAACTCATTAAAAGCTACAGGAAGCGACTAGAGGCTGTTATTTTTGCAATAGGAGGATCTACTAAATATTAATGTCACTTTTCTGGTGAGGTGCCCATACTTATGCACCTGTCAAATTTTGTTTGACTGCAGATTGCACATTTTCTGTTAGTACAATAAACCTCATTTCAAGGCTGAAACATTACTGTGTCCAACAGTTATTACATATATCAAACTGAAATAGCTGTTGCAAAAACACCAATTTTTATAAAACATTAAGCTTAAGATTAAAAGGGGTGCCCAAACTTTTTCATATAACTGTACAAATCTACCATAAAAGAAGGTAGCAACGGCTCTGAGACCCAGCACTGCATGAGTTCACTACAACTATATACAGCTGGCACTAGAGGGCGCTCACTGGAGACAGACTTCTACTGCTGCGGTTGGGTTCAATACTAGCTGTACATAATCACATGTCAACAGCTCCCCCTGGTGGTGGCTGCATGCAGCAAAAATAGTATTTCATCTAGTTACATTCATTTAAGTCAGAAATGCTGTGACATTAGTCAGCACTGAATTTTGGATGTAAAACTATTTTGGATCTATCAACATATATGTTATAACTTCCCAGAGCCTAAATACCACATCAGAGAGCTCTGCTAATCGCACTGTAACCAGCTGAGAACCATCATGCGGCCACAACAGATTTGTATTGAATGGCAATAAAAACACAAAATTGTATTTTAATTTGCAGAACTTTCCATAACACAATATTGACATTTTATTTGCTTTAATAACAGATTCCCCTTTCAGCTCTGCTCTCTCCTGGGCACCAAACATCCATGTATATTCATAGAAAGCAGCACCGAGGAGCATCAGTACTGCATGCAGGATTAGAGCGCCATCTAGTGGCACTATAAGAATATTCCTAGTGTGATAAAATGTCGCTCTATTATATCCTGCACAGGGTCGTACACAATTTTAAATGCTTTAGATATCGGAAAAAATTACTTTAAAAAAATGATGGAAAAACCCTTTTAAAAAGACACAGAAAGCAATAAGGAAAAAGCACAAACAAAAGAAGTGGTGCTGAGATGGGCCGGCTGCAGTTTATGCAGATCCTTGGGTGACAAAGTGCATGTGGGATAATCTTCACTTTTACAATTTTTTTTTATCCTTGCCTTCTAAAAGCTATAAAACTTTTTTTCCCAGTAGATTCGTTGTATCTGGGCTTTTTTCCCAGTAGATTCGTTGTATCTGGGCTTTTTTTCCAGTAGATTCGTTGTATCTGGGCTTTTTTTCCAGTAGATTCGTTGTATCTGGGCTTTTTTCCCAGTAGATTCGTTGTATCTGGGCTTTTTTTCCAGTAGATTCGTTGTATCTGGGCTTTTTTTCCAGTAGATTCGTTGTATCTGGGCTTTTTTTCCAGTAGATTCGTTGTATCTGGGCTTTTTTCCCAGTAGATTCGTTGTATCTGGGCTTTTTTCCCAGTAGATTCGTTGTATCTGGGCTTTTTTTCCAGTAGATTCGTTGTATCTGGGCTTTTTTTCCAGTAGATTCGTTGTATTTGGGCTTTTTTTCCAGTAGATTCGTTGTATTTGGGCTTTTTTTCCAGTAGATTCGTTGTATTTGGGCTTTTTTTTCCAGTAGATTCGTTGTATTTGGGCTTTTTTTTCCAGTAGATTCGTTGTATCTGGGCTTTTTCCCAGTAGATTCGTTGTATCTGGTCTTTTTTCCCAGTAGATTCGTTGTATCTGGGCTTTTTTTCCCAGTAGATTCGTTGTATCTGGGCTTTTTTTTCCAGTAGATTCGTTGTATTTGGGCTTTTTCCCAGTAGATTCGTTGTATCTGGTCTTTTTTCCCAGTAGATTCGTTGTATCTGGGCTTTTTCCCAGTAGATTCGTTGTATCTGGTCTTTTTTCCCAGTAGATTCGTTGTATCTGGGCTTTTTTTCCCAGTAGATTCGTTGTATCTGGTCTTTTTTCCCAGTAGATTCGTTGTATCTGGGCTTTTTTTCCCAGTAGATTCGTTGTATCTGGGCTTTTTTTCCCAGTAGATTCGTTGTATCTGGGCTTTTTTTCCCAGTAGATTCGTTGTATTTGGGCTTTTTTTTCCAGTAGATTCGTTGTATCTGGGCTTTTTTTCCCAGTAGATTCGTTGTATCTGGGCTTTTTTTTCCAGTAGATTCGTTGTATCTGGGCTTTTTTTTCCAGTAGATTCGTTGTATCTGGGCTTTTTTTTCCAGTAGATTCGTTGTATCTGGGCTTTTTTTTCCAGTAGATTCGTTGTATCTGGGCTTTTTTCCAGTAGATTCGTTGTATCTGGGCTTTTTTTCCCAGTAGATTCGTTGTATCTGGGCTTTTTTGCAGTAGATTCGTTGTATCTGGGCTTTTTTTGCAGTTAGAGCTGTAGTTTTTATAAATATTTTCTGATCTCTTTTTATTACTTTTCTTGGTGAGGCAAAGTGAACAAAATAAACTCCAGAGATTCTGCCGCTTCATCTTTTTTCTTCTTTTTCATTCCATCATCCTCTCGATAGGATTTCTAGAAGATATTTTTTTTAGTTTTAACACGAACAGATGTGGTGAAGCCAAAAATGATGTAACGGGAGAATTTAACTTTTCAGGCTCAGGTCCCCGAAAACATCCAATGGCTTTACCGCTACAGTGTAGAGTAAAATGACCAATCTGATATTAATCCCAGTTATGGGATGGGCTTCATAGTTGTACAATCATGGAAGACATGGAGGCCTTCAGTAGGATCCTTGGCTGTCAAGACAATGCCATTGCCACAACATTCATATGATTGATGACATGACATGGCTTTATAACTGATGGGGGGCCGTACCCCTTCAAGCCCCACTGATTCTCAGAAAGAGGGGGATGTTGTCTTTGCCTGCACAGCGGCACTCTAAGGCTGTGTGCCCACGATGCAGAAATGCTCCGGCTTTTTCCTGAACGTTTCTGTATCTCCCTGGCATGTGGATTTTACATGCGTTTTTTTCAGCCAGGGACAAGCGTTTGTCACGCGTTTTGCACATACGATTTCGCATGCGGGTTGTCAAGCGCTTTCCAAGCGATTTTAGCATCACATGGAAAAGTGCTTGACAACTTGGTCACACTATATAAATACATGCAACCGGCATGGATTTTATATAGTGTGACCAAGTTAGTTAAAAAAAAGAATAAAAATGGTAAAAAATAAAAAAAAACATTATACTCACCTTCCAATGGCCCCCGGTCTCCTTATCCGATGCGACCCGTCACATGACTAAATGACGTCATGAAAGGTCCTTTTAGACCATCGCGAGCCGCCGGGGAGCCAGAATGCATCACTAAGGAGACCGGGGGCCATCAGAAGGTGAGTATAAGGTTTATTTTTTATTTTAAATTCTTTGTTTTTTAACAGGTACTATGGTACCCGGGTCTGGAGGAGAGTCTCCTCTTCTCCAGACCCGGGTACCATCCACACATTGAATCGCTTAATATCCGCATGTGTACATGTAGTCATGCAGATATTAAGCGATTCAATGCCAGTCAATGGCGGCAAAAACGCCGCACTTACGCAAAATAATTGGTAGTGCTGCGGATTTTTCCGCAATGATAATCCGCAGCGGAAATTTCCGCAGCATGTGCACAGCACATGCGGATTATCATTGAGGAACATTGCAGACCTTCTACCAAGCGTTTAAGCGTTCCTGCGGCGGAATTGCCGCTGCGGAAACGCTTAAAAAACGCATAGTGGGCACACAGCCTTACGCGGTGAAATGAGCTGCATCTGGATCTCGTCCACCTAAAGGGACTGTCAGCACAGAATGACTGTTCAAACTAAGCCCCAACTCTCGGTGCTTCATGACGGGGCCAATCATTTATATACACCTTCCCACCTGCTTGTTTGCCCTCTATCCACACCCTCCTCTTTGATTGACAGCTCTGGCTTCATAGAACCAGAGAAGGAAGGAGACAGAGGTGAAACAAGCAGGTGGGAAGGAGTATATAAAGGATTGGCCCACGCCGTGATCCACGGAGCGCTTGTACTTGGTTTCAACAGTCATTCTGTGCTGACAGTCCCTTTAAAATCAGTGTTTCCCAAACTCCAGTCCTCACGGCCCCCCACAGGTCATGTCTTCAGGATTTCCATAGTATTGCACAGGTGAGAGAATTCCTGATTCCTTGATGATACTTTCATCACATGTGTAATACTGAGGAAATCCTGAAAACCTGACCTGTTGGGGGCCATGAGGACTGGAGTTTGGGAAACACTGCTTTAAATGGAGCGGTGCTGCAGTTTTATTATTCAGCAATTAGCAGGATCCCCCAACAATTTCTTAAGCAATGAGAAAATGCAGTCCCTAATGATGTCCTCTGACAATAAGCGGATCACGGACAGCAGATGCATTGGGTTCTGCATTTCTTGGAGAATGGGATGGGGCAGCTTCTGTCTTCTCAGTGATACAATCAGGAAGGAGATGTGACGCGCCCCTGGGCCTGTGTCGCGCTGCGTTGCGCACGCGGGAGCTTACCCGGAGCCGGATCTCTTGAGGGTTGTAGTCTCGTGGCGGTGATCCGGTCCGTGCCCAGGGAGTCAGACTAAGTGGCGCTGTATTAGCGGTTGATGTTGGACGACTACGCCACCCGTTGAGTACAGCTAAGGAGCTGCTGCTGCAGGGCAGACCGCTGAGGCCGGTGGTAGGATTGTGCAGCGTGATAGTATAACCCCCAACGGGAGGGGTATGGCCTCAGGGCAACCGACGTGGATGATGGGGGTAGCAGGAACCACTCGGAGACGGTACGGTGTAGTTCAGGGTCTTTACTGGTGACAAAGATAGACCCTCCCGGAGTACTGGCTAGCGATTGGGGCCTGGTCAGTCCTTGAGCAGATGGGATCTCCCCTGGCCAGACGGAGTTGTAGGCCTCCCAAACTAACGATACTCTTCCGGCTACCTTGCTAGAGGCGGGTATAAGTAGCCCACGTCCCTGAGTGTACCGTGTGGTGCTCACCCGTATGGCCGGTGACTCGGGGCCTTCTAATAGCTTCCGCTCCACGACGGCGGTGCTGGTCCCACGCGTGTGACCGTGCCTTCGGGTTTCTGGGCCAGAGGACCTGCAATCCCCTGCCGGTCGGTTTCTGCTGCTGGATAGGAGTTAGTCCCCACAGCCTCGGACTCCGGGTCCGGTGATAACTTCTCAGTCAGGGCGAGCTCTGCAGCTGCCAGCCCCTGACTCCTTGTAGCACTGCTCCCACAGAGCTCCTGATGTTCTTTTCCTATATCTGCTTCTCTGTCTCTACTTCTTCTCTACTCCTGGCATGGCCCAGGAGCTGGGCCCAGCCGGAGCCACAGCTCCCTGTCAGCCCTCCTGGCTGAACTCTCCCTCTCAACTCTCTAACCCTGCCTCAGCCCCAGGTTTATACAGGGGAAGTTCTTCCCCTCCCAGGACTGGGCAGGAGGTGTGGCATGCATAGGATTCCTGACCAAGAGACCTCCCACCTGCTCTCAGACATAACATTGCCGTTACTGTGGAAACCAGACCCCTGGGGTGCCACATTCCCCCCTAGTGAAATTTAGTACTCCGGGACTAAACATATTTTTAGAAAAACATAACAAGGTATAACAATAATAATACAATAAGAAAAACACATAAAGGTGGTCACGGCATGTCCGCAACCGGGTGCAGTCTTTGAAGAAAACAAAGGTGTCCATTTCACCAAAACAGGGAGACGTAACCAGGTAGGGGTCTGTCCTGCCCCGAGTCCTTAACAGTCTTTTAGTTCATCCTGGGTTACGCTCCACTAACTGTACAAAGGATTCCCGGTAAATCCACCAAGGACTCCTATAAATTACTAGAAACACATAATTATTTACAGGATATGGCCGCTCTCAGTCCTCGGCCAGTGGGGATAAGGAATGGCTGCTCACAGTCCTCAGCCTGGTAAGGGATTAGGACACACGGGGAACAATTCACTAATCCCAACGGGGACCATATTTTAATTAGCAGCAGTCCTTGTACCCTAACGGGTAACTATGTACAGCTCTTTATTCACGCTACTTCCCTTCAGTAGCTATGTCCTCTTTGTGCTCCCTCCTGAGGGTAGTCCTCAGACCCGTCCGGGTCTTCTTGGCTTTCCTCGTATTGGTAGTACTGCAGCTCCTCCTCGGTTAGCTGGGTTAGTATCTCTGCGACAGTCCTCCTCCCAGGTGGCCAGGACTTTACCTCCCTTTGGGCTGCCCCGGTTAATTGGGCCACCAGGATGCTCACTTTTTGCTCCTCTGTGAGGGGGTACACCTGGAAGAGGCTATCCAGCTTTTCTCTAAAGTCATGCAGGGTATGTGACTCCCCTGAGTACTGGGGTAGCCAGGCTGCCCCCGGGATATAGGGCATGGTGAAAGGCATGACCGCAACAGCGGTGGCGCTGGCGGGGGTTGAAGCGGTGAAGCTCTCCTCCGTATCCGACATCCTTCTCCCCCCTAGTGGACCGTGGCCTACCTTGCGATGATCCTCTTCCGTAGGCCGCGGCTCCGCAGTGGATCGTCAGGGTTGAGGACCTTCCGTCGCGCTCCTGTGACGTCGGCGTCTGCTGGGCTCCTTCCAGGACCTTACGCAACGTCCGGACGTGAGGCGGGGCTTCAGTTCTCGCGCGCTTTCGGAGTCCACGCCCCTCTTCTTCCCGCGCGGCGTCCTCAAGATGGCGTCCAATGGCGGGAAAACTCCACGTATGGCGGGAAGAAGGCCGAAGATGGCGCCGGATGGCGGGAAAACTCCACCGATGGTGGGAAGGAAGCGGAAGATGGCGCCGGATGGCGGGAATCTTCACCACAGGTAAGTTTGAACAGTCTTTTTCAGGCACGCAGTACCCGGTGGTTGCGGGCACGAGATCCTGCCGACTACGCCAAAAGTTGACGCGCCCCTGGGCCTGTGTCGCGCTGCGTTGCGCACGCGGGAGCTTACCCGGAGCCGGATCTCTTGAGGGTTGTAGTCTCGTGGCGGTGATCCGGTCCGTGCCCAGGGAGTCAGACTAAGTGGCGCTGTATTAGCGGTAGATGTTGGACGACTACGCCACCCGTTGAGTGCAGCTAAGGAGCTGCTGCTGCAGGGCAGACCGCTGAGGCCGGTGGTAGGATTGTGCAGCGTGATAGTATAACCCCCAACGGGAGGGGTATGGCCTCAGGGCAACCGACGTGGATGATGGGGGTAGCAGGAACCACTCGGAGACGGTACGGTGTAGTTCAGGGTCTTTACTGGTGACAAAGATAGACCCTCCCGGAGTACTGGCTAGCGATTGGGGCCTGGTCAGTCCTTGAGCAGATGGGATCTCCCCTGGCCAGACGGAGTTGTAGGCCTCCCAAACTAACGATACTCTTCCGGCTACCTTGCTAGAGGCGGGTATAAGTAGCCCACGTCCCTGAGTGTACCGTGTGGTGCTCACCCGTATGGCCGGTGACTCGGGGCCTTCTAGTAGCTTCCGCTCCACGACGGCGGTGCTGGTCCCACGCGTGTGACCGTGCCTTCGGGTTTCTGGGCCAGAGGACCTGCAATCCCCTGCCGGTCGGTTTCTGCTGCTGGATAGGAGTTAGTCCCTACAGCCTCGGACTCCGGGTCGGGTGATAACTTCTCAGTCAGGGCGAGCTCTGCAGCTGCCAGCCCCTGACTCCTTGTAGCACTGCTCCCACAGAGCTCCTGATGTTCTTTTCCTATATCTGCTTCTCTGTCTCTACTTCTTCTCTACTCCTGGCATGGCCCAGGAGCTGGGCCCAGCCGGAGCCACAGCTCCCTGTCAGCCCTCCTGGCTGAACTCTCCCTCTCAACTCTCTAACCCTGCCTCAGCCCCAGGTTTATACAGGGGAAGTTCTTCCCCTCCCAGGACTGGGCAGGAGGTGTGGCATGCATAGGATTCCTGACCAAGAGACCTCCCACCTGCTCTCAGACATAACATTGCCGTTACTGTGGAAACCAGACCCCTGGGGTGCCACAGATGCAGCGTGAGACAATCCCTGTCTAGATCTTTGATCTGATCATCAATACAGAGGGCTGATTGGTGAAGACAGAGGGAAAGGCTAATAAAATTATTAAAAAAAAACTTAGTTTTTCGGCTGCCACTTCCTCTGGGGTCAATATGCCAACCTCATTGACTTCATAGCACTTGCCAGAGTGGGCAGACACGATTTTATTGCCTTTACACACGTCACCTCCACACAGGGCGATGCTGCTACGACGCCTCTGTAGTGATCAAACGTGGAGTCAAACAGCAGGGCTTTAAGAGGGCTGCCCTTTTCAATCTTGGGACTAAAACACAAAAATAAGACATCCTGTTAAGGGGGATAAAGGTGAGTAAACAGCGTTCAGTCCAGAGTGATGAATTCCAAAAGACAAAGTTTATTCCGCCATCACATAACGTTTCGACCTGTTATAGGTCTTTATCAAGTATATACAAAGACATACAGGGATACTGATCCCCTTTAAGGAAAATCAGTGGCCAGAACCCTTTAAATTCCCCTTAAATGGTCCAAAACTGAAACAGTGGGAACAATATAATCCACTTAGGGTTCAGCAAACTTACAGTCAAGGGTTTGATAAAATTATCTACACCCTTGTGTCTCCAGAAAGCATAGCGGACATTCACGTGCTGAAAATGCCGACCAGTGCTGGAGTGAGCAGAGGTCCGCAGCTTGTGACACTCCTGCTGTAGTGAAACTACAGGTCCCAGCAGGCTGACGGTCTCTCATCAAGTTATGCTGGGAGCCGCAGTTTCACAAATAGTGCTAGAGGATCCATGTCAGAAATATGAGGCTGCCACTAGGGTTTCTCCCACAAATATGTAATCGGACGTGGAGCAGATCTGCACGTGGATGAGCCATATTCTCTATCTGTGAACATACTACCCCTTCACTCAGATTCTAAGTGGTTCTGCAGCGCATCTGTGCAGAGCAAGCTGTCAATCAAAATCCGGGCCGGGTTTACAGCCGTCGCCCCTGATATAGCGAGCGGTGCTGTGATCCAAGACTGTAGCCGCTCCGTGCACAACAATGAGTGAAGGCCGGCGGCTGCAGGGAGGAAAGAAGTTAATTTTCTCCCGGTACCTACACTATCAATAAGGCGGTCGGGCAGCATTGTAACAATATTTATATGCAGATTAACCCTATACCTGCAGGTACATAGCATTTTCCAAGGTGACAGGTTCCCTTTAATAAAGAGAAGATGGATAGAGCCGCATTAGTCCGTACTCACGGTGGAAGCCTCCTGACAACTTCTTGAAGAACACTTTCCACATTTGTTCCAAGCTTCCCCGACATCTAATAGAAATAAACAGAGAAATGAATTTCTTAATACAGTTTAGAACTCGGCTCCAACGAATCAGAAGAAATGAAACCTGTTTGAAGCTGACAAGCAATCAAGCCCCTCCGTAAGCCACACAGAACATGGCTACTTATGTCATCTGCAGGTGATTAAAGGAACCTGTCATGTTGAAATGGTATAAGATCTGTAGGGGGTGTTGTAGAGCAGAGAAGTTGATCAGACTGATAGACAAATCTGTGGGAAGAGAGTCAGCAAAACTGGCATTTTATGCAGTGAAAAGTCCTGCCGTATGTACACTAGTCCAGTGGGCGGTCCTACTAAGTGATTGACAGTTCCCTGTATGACTATGCAGGTAAAGATAGCTGTCAATCACTAGTAGGACCGCCCACTGGACTCATCTGTACAAACAGCAGGATTCCACTGAATAAATTGATACAGGAAAAACATCTATCTTTGTACCGTATTAGCCAGTAGATAGAAGAGTATTTAGATTTGAGAGGCCTCAGTGGTTGATACCATCTTTTCCGTTAGCCATTAAAAGGTAACAAATTGCAGGCTTTCCAGACTACTCAGGTCTCAGGTCTGCCTGATGAAGAAGCCCGAGTAGTCTGGAAAGCTTGCAATTTGTTACCATCTTTTCCGTTAGCCATTAAAGGTATCAACCACTGAGGACTCTCAAATCTAATGAATAAATTACAATTTATACTGAATCTTCTCCCACAAACCTATATATCATTCTGCGCAGTTTCTCACGGATAAAACCTGTACATCTGAATGGGGCTTTAATGTTGTTATTACAATCATGTAAACGCAGATCACAAAATCTTTCATATGATCATTTTTTTAACACGTAAAACCCCAATGGGTCGTTCTTAGACCTGTGTGGCTTACCAAGCCCAATTTCTAAAAGTTGCAAGAGTGCTTTTAACACCAAAAATTGATGTAAATTCCTCGCTACATTGCCCCTTTTCCAGCCACATTTTGTAGAAAAAAATAAAAGACAAGGTACAGACAGCGGAGTTAAATTTGCCTACAGGAATGATTTTGATCTGGAGCGCATCGTACCCGGATACAGTCACTAGCGGGAACGTCAAACATCTTCTCAATTTGTTTCTCCACCCTTTCCGGATCTGCGTTCTTCAAGTCTATCTAAAAGCAAAAGTATAAATACTAATTATTTATCAAAGCTGGACAACATCTAGAAACCATATAAGAAAACTGGCTTAAATTATAGTGTGAACAAGAGTTTAGGGAGAGATGTACAACTGGCACTGGCCTATAAAAGGGATTGTGTAATCGTACAAAACTAGCAAAAATGTAAAGTGCCCAGAAAACAAGGAACGTGCCATTTACCTCTTAGTAAAATCCTATGCTTTCTCAAGAACAGAGGAATTTTAATTTCATTTTTTTTTTAATCAAATCATTTTTATTGAAAAACTCCAACTACAAATATTCCATCTTTCAAATAACATACATGACATAGTAATTCCATAGTAAAAATATGAACAAAGTATCTGAACTTCAATTCCCATAACCCACCCTAAACCCAAATCCCAACACTCCAGAGAGAACCATTTTCAGAGCAGTTCTAGAATAACGGACTATAGCATTCGTAGAAGGGGAAGAAGATAAAAAAGTGACTAACAAAGGGGTAGCAGCGTTTTAATGTTATCATTTACTGCTTGATGCCTGAGCCGGGGAGTGCACGCTGAAAACTGTTGCAGGCTGCTGTAATCACAGGACACAAGCAAACAGCATGGCATTTCCTATCAGCAGGGAGGAAGTAAAGGGAACAGTAATGAAAGTCTCCTCCTACTCCGCTCCATATTGAAATGAATAGTGTGCATCCTGCAAATGAGATGCATACAGCAAACAATTGATTTTCCATACATAGGTTTTGAGTTGACCACTGGATATACACATGTGTATCACTAATTACCAGAACTGGAAATCGAAAAAAAAGACGAGCAAGTTTGGGGTGAATCCAGCCTTCATTACTGCACAGCCGCTCAGAGGGATCGGTACTAGGAACAGCAGGAGTGCCGGCGATGGTCCAGATTTACCTGCTGCGGGACTGAAGGAGTCTGATCGCGCTCGGCTCGAAGCTTTTTACCTTGTTTACGACAGGAATAATTGAACGCTGTGCTTCAAAGGCGAGGAAGAAGTTTGCCACCATCTATTAGAAAATAGACAAACTTAGGATAGAAACAATATGAACATATACCCTGCTATAAGTAAGTAAAAAGCAATAGGAAATATATATAATATAGGGTACTTAGTAAACATGGTTTTTGATTTAAAAAAAAAAAGCCATCCCACCAGCACCAAGGTGTACCCAGTCAGTTATGTGAAGTATATAATAAAATACACTTTAGTACAATATTAGTATCTTGTCCCTTTAAATCTGCAGCTACTTCAGTCACCATGGTAACTGCATTTATACTCAGCCAATAGGATTGCTCGGTTTGAATTAGAAGAAAAAAAAAAAAAGTTCTATATGGTCAGTTTGTTCCATCTCATCTGAGTGTGAAGACAGACACCTGCGATCAGCGAGATTATAGGTATAAGACGTGATATAATATAACGGACGGAGCCGCATCCCATCACACGCACTCAGCGACCACAACTGACAGGAATCAGCACATTTATCAGAGGAGAAGTCATTATTCCCCAACACATGATAAGTGACAACTTCTAGATCTGCTGGGAACCCAACTAATCCCTGCTAGTACCTCCCCGGACCACCGCTCCATTCATTCTCTATGCAGGAGAAAGCTGAGTACAGCGCCCCCCATAGAGAATGAACGGACCGGCGGTTGAACATTTGCACTTCGCTCACTTCTATCTATAAGTGCTGTTCTGCTGATTGGGTCATAGCGGCCAAACCCACCGATCTAAGAGTCATCACCTATCCAGAGATCAGTGACAACTTGTTCCAACTAGACATCCCCTTTAATTGAAGAGATCACATATCTAACAGCCAATCCTATTCATTCCCAATCTTCCCTGTGCCCAGTAATGCCCCTGGGTATATCGCCAATATGAGCCAATCACCAAACCCTCTGCTGACTGTGCCCGATGTTTTATAGATTTTGGATCCGTTTCTACAAGAGAAGATCTCAGCGGCCTCCATGGGGATGGGTTACTCTGCCAGCGATGGAGCAGGTAGTATCCACCAGCCTGTGATATCTCACCTTCCTCCATATTCTGCTCTTACATGCGTTTCTTCAGCTTTACCCCTTCCCAACAGAACCAATTGATGGTTTTTTCTGTTTTTTTCCTTCGCTTTTTCCAAGGGCTATAACTTTTTCATGTCTGTCCACATAGTGTGAGGTCTTGTTATTTTGTAGGATGAGCGGTACTTATAAATCCCACCATTCATTTACCACATAGTACTAGAAAACGGGAAAAAAAGTCCAAGTGCAGTAAAAGTGCGAGGAAAAAAAAAGCCTGACCCTGTTTTTCTGGGAAGGGTTTTAACGGCGTACATAGTGTGGTGAAAATGACCTGGTGATAGGATCCTACTCCTCAGTGTGATCACAGCAAGACCAAACTTCTCCAAGAGTTTTGGCAAAAGAAAAAAACTTTATTTTATGGTGTCACCATTTTTTCTGAGACCCGTAACATTTTCGTTTTTCGGGTTGATGGAGCTGTGTGGGGGCTTATTTTTTGAAGGGCAAGAGGACTTTATTGATAACATTTTGGGACACATATGACATGGTCATCGCTTCTTCCAGGGTTTTCTGCAGTATTGTGGCGAACGAAAATAATGTAATTTTGGCTTTTTGAATTTTTTTCTGTGTTCTCTGATCGTTTGTTTTTTATATTTGGATAGATTGTATTTCTCTGAAAGAGACCATACCACAAATGTGTATATTTTTATTATCTTTATTTTTAGTGGGAGGTGAGTTGAACGTGTGGGGTTTTAATATTTTAAACTTTTTTTTTTTTAATTTTCACTGCATTTGTATACATTATCTGATTGCTTGTGCTATATACAGCGATACCACAGTAATGCTCCATATAGCAAAATCACGGTCTTCTTTACAGCCCAAATGAAGCTTTATGATGACAGGCACGGAGGCTTCAGCAGACCCCCGGATGTCATAGCAGTCCATCTGCGGCCTGTGATCGCGTCACAGGAGCGCCGGTGAGCGCATGGAACGATGCGTTCCAATGCCGGCGCGCTGTTAATGCTGCTGTTAGTGATTGACAGCAGCACTGAACAGGTTAACAGTGGTGGGCAGATCTTCGCTCCACTCGCAGCTCTTAGAGGCAGGTCCTGGTTGTTTGTCACAGCCATTATCTGCCATGTACGGGGCGAGCTGACTCTGCTCCATACACCTGCTACTGACTTATACCATACATGTACGGCAGATGTTGGTAAGGAGTTAAAGCGGTTGTCCTGCTTTGCGGCCATTTGTTTTTTTTACTTTAATGCAAGTATTTGGGGCTAAAATTGATTTCCGTTATTGAGTTTCATTAAAAATGTTGCCTTCTGTAGCATCTGTGCTGCACTGTCTATTCCTGGCTGCAAAATGAGCTAACTGAGAATCTATCAGTGAGCTCCTTCTGACAGTCTTAAGGGAGAGGTTGTAGATCTTTCATCTGTTTTTTTTCCTGAGTGCCTTTTAGCTGATCTATGCCCAAAAAAACCATGAAACTTGAATGTGCAGGGAAGCAATAAGTCTGTAATGCCAGTGAAAAACACTTAATGAAACCTAAATGTAAAAAATTACTTTTAGTAGTAAATACATGGACATAAGAAAATACACACTGCTCAAAAAAATAAAGGGAACACTTAAACAACAGAATATAACTCCAAGTAAATCAAACTTCTGTGAAATCAAACTGTCCACTTAGGAAGCAACACTGATTGACAATCAATTTCACATGCTGTTGTG
This sequence comes from Phyllobates terribilis, assembly GCF_046119375.1. Taxonomy (NCBI): domain Eukaryota; kingdom Metazoa; phylum Chordata; class Amphibia; order Anura; family Dendrobatidae; genus Phyllobates; species Phyllobates terribilis. The sequence goes on along the minus strand of NW_027362944.1, from coordinate 3,105,242 downwards.
CAAATGGAATAGAGAATAGATGGAAATTATTGGCAATTATCAAGACACCCTCAATAAAGGAGTGGTTCTGCAGGTGGGGACCACAGACCACATCTCAGTACCAGTGCTTTCTGGCTGATGTTTTGGTCAATTTTAAATGTTGGCTGTGCTTCCACACTCGTGGTAGCATGAGAAGGACTACACAACCCACAGAAGTTGCTCAGGTAGTGCAGCTCATCCAGGATGGCACATCAATGCGAGCTGTGGCAAGGAGGTTTTCTGTGTCTGTCAGCGTAGTGTCCAGAGGCTGGAGGCGCTACCAGGAGACAGGCCAGTACATCAGGAGGGGGCCGTCGGAGGGCAACAACCCAGCAGCAGGACCGCTACCCCAGCCTTTGTGCAAGGAGGAACAGGAGGAGCACTGCCAGAGCCCTGCAAAATGACCTCCAGCAGGCCACAAATGAGCATATGTCTGCACAAACGTTTAGAAACCGACTCCATGAGGGCCCAACGTTCACAGATGGGAGTTGTGCTCACAACCCAACACCGTGCAGGACGCTTGGCATTTGCCACAGAACACCAGGATTGGCAAAGTCGCCACTGGCTCCCTGTGCTCTTCACAGATGAAAGCAGGGTCACACTGAGCGGGATGAGGTCAGTAGTGGCGCTCTGTCAGTTGAGGATTGCTCCTAATATCTGGTTGCGTTTCCTGAAAAGAGGACAGAAGAGGACAGAAGAGGACAGAAGAGGACAGAAGAGGACAGAAGAGGACAGAAGAGGACAGAAGAGGACAGAAGAGGACAGAAGAGGACAGAAGAGGACAGAAGAGGACAGAAGAGGACAGAAGAGGACAGAAGAGGACAGAAGAGGACAGAAGAGGACAGAAGAGGACAGAAGAGGACAGAAGAGGACAGAAGAGGACAGAAGAGGACAGAAGAGGACAGAAGAGGACAGAAGAGGACAGAAGAGGACAGAAGAGGACAGAAGAGGACAGAAGAGGACAGAAGAGGACAGAAGAGGACAGAAGAGGACAGAAGAGGACAGAAGAGGACAGAAGAGGACAGAAGAGGACAGAAGAGGACAGAAGAGGACAGAAGAGGACAGAAGAGGACAGAAGAGGACAGAAGAGGACAGAAGAGGACAGAAGAGGACAGAAGAGGACAGAAGAGGACAGAAGAGGACAGAAGAGGACAGAAGAGGACAGAAGAGGACAGAAGAGGACAGAAGAGGACAGAAGAGGACAGAAGAGGACAGAAGAGGACAGAAGAGGACAGAAGAGGACAGAAGAGGACAGAAGAGGACAGAAGAGGACAGAAGAGGACAGAAGAGGACAGAAGAGGACAGAAGAGGACAGAAGAGGACAGAAGAGGACAGAAGAGGACAGAAGAGGACAGAAGAGGACAGAAGAGGACAGAAGAGGACAGAAGAGGACAGAAGAGGACAGAAGAGGACAGAAGAGGACAGAAGAGGACAGAAGAGGACAGAAGAGGACAGAAGAGGACAGAAGAGGACAGAAGAGGACAGAAGAGGACAGAAGAGGACAGAAGAGGACAGAAGAGGACAGAAGAGGACAGAAGAGGACAGAAGAGGACAGAAGAGGACAGAAGAGGACAGAAGAGGACAGAAGAGGACAGAAGAGGACAGAAGAGGACAGAAGAGGACAGAAGAGGACAGAAGAGGACAGAAGAGGACAGAAGAGGACAGAAGAGGACAGAAGAGGACAGAAGAGGACAGAAGAGGACAGAAGAGGACAGAAGAGGACAGAAGAGGACAGAAGAGGACAGAAGAGGACAGAAGAGGACAGAAGAGGACAGAAGAGGACAGAAGAGGACAGAAGAGGACAGAAGAGGACAGAAGAGGACAGAAGAGGACAGAAGAGGACAGAAGAGGACAGAAGAGGACAGAAGAGGACAGAAGAGGACAGAAGAGGACAGAAGAGGACAGAAGAGGACAGAAGAGGACAGAAGAGGACAGAAGAGGACAGAAGAGGACAGAAGAGGACAGAAGAGGACAGAAGAGGACAGAAGAGGACAGAAGAGGACAGAAGAGGACAGAAGAGGACAGAAGAGGACAGAAGAGGACAGAAGAGGACAGAAGAGGACAGAAGAGGACAGAAGAGGACAGAAGAGGACAGAAGAGGACAGAAGAGGACAGAAGAGGACAGAAGAGGACAGAAGAGGACAGAAGAGGACAGAAGAGGACAGAAGAGGACAGAAGAGGACAGAAGAGGACAGAAGAGGACAGAAGAGGACAGAAGAGGACAGAAGAGGACAGAAGAGGACAGAAGAGGACAGAAGAGGACAGAAGAGGACAGAAGAGGACAGAAGAGGACAGAAGAGGACAGAAGAGGACAGAAGAGGACAGAAGAGGACAGAAGAGGACAGAAGAGGACAGAAGAGGACAGAAGAGGACAGAAGAGGACAGAAGAGGACAGAAGAGGACAGAAGAGGACAGAAGAGGACAGAAGAGGACAGAAGAGGACAGAAGAGGACAGAAGAGGACAGAAGAGGACAGAAGAGGACAGAAGAGGACAGAAGAGGACAGAAGAGGACAGAAGAGGACAGAAGAGGACAGAAGAGGACAGAAGAGGACAGAAGAGGACAGAAGAGGACAGAAGAGGACAGAAGAGGACAGAAGAGGACAGAAGAGGACAGAAGAGGACAGAAGAGGACAGAAGAGGACAGAAGAGGACAGAAGAGGACAGAAGAGGACAGAAGAGGACAGAAGAGGACAGAAGAGGACAGAAGAGGACAGAAGAGGACAGAAGAGGACAGAAGAGGACAGAAGAGGACAGAAGAGGACAGAAGAGGACAGAAGAGGACAGAAGAGGACAGAAGAGGACAGAAGAGGACAGAAGAGGACAGAAGAGGACAGAAGAGGACAGAAGAGGACAGAAGAGGACAGAAGAGGACAGAAGAGGACAGAAGAGGACAGAAGAGGACAGAAGAGGACAGAAGAGGACAGAAGAGGACAGAAGAGGACAGAAGAGGACAGAAGAGGACAGAAGAGGACAGAAGAGGACAGAAGAGGACAGAAGAGGACAGAAGAGGACAGAAGAGGACAGAAGAGGACAGAAGAGGACAGAAGAGGACAGAAGAGGACAGAAGAGGACAGAAGAGGACAGAAGAGGACAGAAGAGGACAGAAGAGGACAGAAGAGGACAGAAGAGGACAGAAGAGGACAGAAGAGGACAGAAGAGGACAGAAGAGGACAGAAGAGGACAGAAGAGGACAGAAGAGGACAGAAGAGGACAGAAGAGGACAGAAGAGGACAGAAGAGGACAGAAGAGGACAGAAGAGGACAGAAGAGGACAGAAGAGGACAGAAGAGGACAGAAGAGGACAGAAGAGGACAGAAGAGGACAGAAGAGGACAGAAGAGGACAGAAGAGGACAGAAGAGGACAGAAGAGGACAGAAGAGGACAGAAGAGGACAGAAGAGGACAGAAGAGGACAGAAGAGGACAGAAGAGGACAGAAGAGGACAGAAGAGGACAGAAGAGGACAGAAGAGGACAGAAGAGGACAGAAGAGGACAGAAGAGGACAGAAGAGGACAGAAGAGGACAGAAGAGGACAGAAGAGGACAGAAGAGGACAGAAGAGGACAGAAGAGGACAGAAGAGGACAGAAGAGGACAGAAGAGGACAGAAGAGGACAGAAGAGGACAGAAGAGGACAGAAGAGGACAGAAGAATCGATCCTACAATATAAAGGAAGAAGCAGAACAACATCCGCCATTACATCAACCGGTATTTGAGAGGAAAGAGGAACACCATGTGGACCATCCTACTGAGACCTCTCTGCCGATAACATCATACGGCAATACCGGCTGGTAAGTAGAAATCCACCAAAGTAATAATCGCAGGATAGTAGTAATGTAGTGGTAGTATATCAGTATTAGTGTAATTTGAGTAATAATACTAGTGATAATAGTAAGAAAGTAATAGAATAACAGTAGTAATAGTAGTAGGTAGAATAGTAGTGTGATCCAGGGTTCTAGGACTGATCGCCTTTTCTCGGGGTCAAGAAGGAATTTTTCCGCTGTGACACAAATTGGCTGAAGGTGTCCTGAGGTTTTTGCCTTCTTTTGGATCAACACTCTAGGTATAGGGTAGTATTAGTAGTAATAGGAAAGAAGAATAATACTGTAATAAGATAGCAGGATAATAATAATATAAACTAGTTATATCTATAGAAAGAACAAAGAGTAAATAAAAATAATTATAGGCATAGTTCAATCAATACTGTAATATTAAATAGTTATAGAAAAGTTAGAGTAGTACTTTAATAAGAAAGCAGGACATAAGACAAAATATATAAAAAACTATATTAAAAACAACTGTAGTAGTACATTTAGTACAGTAATAGTAATTACATAACTAGTAACATAATTAGGTTTGATCCAGGGTTCTAGGACTGATCGCCTTTTCTCGGGGTCAAGAAGGAATTTTTCCCTGTGACACAAATTGGCTGAAGGTGTCCTGGGGTTTTTGCCTTCTTCTGGATCAACACTGTAGGTATAGGGCAGTATTAGCAGTGATAGGAAAGAAGAATAATACTGTAATAAGATAGCACAATGTTAATAATAACCATATCAAATAGTTAGATTTATAAAAACAAATTAAAATAACTCCAGTAGTACAGTAATTAGCGTAATATTATATAACTTGTAATAATATTATTAGGTTTGATCCAGGGTCCTAGGACTGATCGCCTTTTCCAGGGGTCAAGAAGGAATTTTTTCCCCTATGAAACAAATTGGCGTTAGGTGTCCTGGGGTTTTTGCCTACTTCTGGATTAACAGCTTTAGGCATAGGGATTTTAGTAATACCATTATTAGAATCACAAGTATAATAAAAAAATTTGAATTAAATTTTTTTAATTAGTGTTATAACAGTTACAATTAATTGCATTATTGCAATAATAATAAATAGTAAAAATGGTGGTAATAATAATACAAAAAACTAGTCCCAGTTACTAAGTTAGTGTAGTGTTAGTGTAGGGACCCATCTGAAGAGGTCGCCTTGACGTTGGCAGATGGGCTCGCACAATTTGCTCAAAATGTGCGCTAAGAACCTCATATTTCTATGTACAGATCTAGCAGTAATACCATTCAGGAGATAGATATCTGTGTACACACATTTTGTTATATAATTTTGTGCAGTACACAGGGCAGGTATACAGGTACAGGGCGAGAGTGTTATAATATCACTGTAACTCGGCCTTAAGGATAAAATGCTGACAACTACAGATCCTGGAAACACATCCGAAACTAGACCTTGTTAGTAACTGGTTCCCAGCTAGTGGTGAATACGTACAGGGCAGTCTGGTACCAAGACCAGCTCTATAGGACACATTATCATCAGGCAGGTCCTGTCAGGGCTCTTACAAGATCTGCGGCAGAAGTGTGGCTGTATAACATAGTCCTGCTCCTGCCTCAGCCACCGACAGTGGAGCCAACCCTGATCCTGGCAGTTTAATCCACTGTATGACACAGTAGGGGGCTTCCACAGCATTTAGGCACTTTAGACAGGAGAGGGAGGCGCGATCATGGTGCCGATGAGTTTCTATGGCAGCCGAGATCTAACAATGGACCCCATGACGGCCATCTTATTGCTCCTATTAGAACCCGGCTGAGGAAAGGTCTATGAGGACACCGGACAGACTTATGTCGCCTGCTCTACACATATTAGAAATGCCTAGGGCTGATTAGTTTGCCATTTGTAAATCTGATCCAGCAGTGGTGGGCTACCACTGACATGATCAGGGCTATTGAGCTCCTAGATTGGGCAGAGGAGCTCAGTCTTCAGCAAGAGCTGGCCGAGGAGAGCGGAGCAACTTGCATGGGGCAGCTGCACAAGAAGTAACTCAAAAGGTGGAAATTTACCCAGAGACGCGGTGCCCGGGCTGTGATCTGCTGTGCAGGCTGCATAGTCGATGCCTCCTAGGACCCGAACTTCACCCCTAACAGGCACAGCAGAGCTCGGACCGACAGAAGTTCTTTTGCATTGGAGGAGAGACCATTTTCGATATCTGACCAGGTCCCCTGGGCTCCCCACCCTCTGGGACTCGCATCTGTGGTAACTGTGCTAGTGACCCCAAGTACCCAGGGAACCCCTCGAGATTGGTGGCAGGATGAGCCTAACCTCTATAAAGATTTTACTGACTGGGGTGATAAGGACATCTTCCCTTCCAAGTGCCCCTTAAGAGAAACTTCATTATGTAGCAGATCCCACTGTAAAACCCTGGAATGGTATTGAGCTCACAGAACCCCTGGGAAGCACGATGTCAGGGTACCCAACAGGTACATTGCACCTGCAAGGGACATGACCGAATTTGCTATGGCTTTCTTCACCTGGCCCCTCATTTATTGTATTTTAGCTTCCGGGAGGTAGCATTCTTGAGATTCGCAATCCCCAAAAACTGCTGAACTGTTGAGTAATCTGGATCGTGTACTCGCGATTCCGGACGAAATCCGTGACACAGTGACGGCAGGGTGAGATATTGCGTGATCTCCCCGGTGTCGTCTCTGAGGAATCCCTGACGCTGCGCATTAAAAAGAATATTGCACAGTGACAAGATCCTGCTGAGCAACTGAGAGTTAGAATTGACAACCGACACATGCGCAGAGTAGCAGGGACTAGCCCATCCCCTGAAACAGGCATCACTGATGACGCTTCTTCAGGGTGGGGAAAGAGGCAGCAGCAGGGACCGCAGCCTCTGCTCCTGATCACGTCCGTCTTCATATCCCAGGATGCACTGGGGATTTTCAAACTAAATGTTATCAAACAGGAAGTTGTTAAAAAAAAACAAATGTATACACACATACAAACACACCCCAGTTAGATAAATTTAGATTAACTTTTAATTAAAGTATATTAGAAAAGCAATTACCGTATTTTTCGGACTATAAGACGCACCTAGGTTTTAGAGGAGAAAAAAAAAAAAAAAAAATTAAGCAAAAAATTGTTCATGATGCACTTTTAAGGGGGAGGGGGTCTTCTGCTGACACTGGTATAGGGGTAATACCCAATTTTGACAATATCCCCTATCCTGGTATATATGCCCAACCTCCTTCCTTTTACACGTGGCCATCATCCCCGTCCAGGTGCGCACGGCGGCCATCATCCCCGTCCAGGTATGTATGGCCCCCTCATCCATACCCTAATATGCATGGTCCCCCTAATCCCCATCAGGCTGCACATAAAAAAAAAAAAAATAAACACTCATACTCACCTTTCTTCTCTCTCCTCCTGTCTGCCCGCACTGATCTCTCCATGTGAGCCGCACGTCACGGCCATGCGCGGCTCACATGGAGAGATCAGCTGCCGGAAGTCACTGCTCCCCACGCCGGGTCTGTGTGCGCGGGGAGCAGTGACTTCACTCTCCTTCATAGCCGGCACACAGCTTGGCCGTGCTGCGGCTCCTGCTGCTGCCGGGCTACAGCGTGTGCCCACTTATTAAAAGGCATGAATATTCACCCCCTCCCCACGCCTATGGGCATGGAGAGAGGTTGAATATTCATGCCCTTTAACAGCGGGCACAGGCGATTCCGGCAGCAGCAGGAGCCGCAGCGCGGCTACACTGTGTGCTGCTATTAAGGAGCAGTGAATATTCATTTTCTTTAGCAGCAGGGACAGTGTAGGCAACACCGCTGCCTCCTGTGCCCCGCTCCTCCACAGCTACCACTCCCCTCACACCCCACATCTATAATATAACCGGGGATGCGGGTCTCTGTCCAAAGCCTCGATAGACTGCGCATGCGTGACGCGCAGTCTGGCTCCAGACAGAAGACCGCATCCAGCCGTTACAGGTAAGAGGTGTATGGCGTCAGAGATCGCGGTGTGTGTAGGCACTGAACGCACACTGCGATCTCCGGCGCCATACTTATCTGACCAGGAGGAGCGTTGCCGCGGCGCCTCTCTTCAGCGGAGACCGGGGGCGGAGTGAGACGTCGGATCGGCGCGTGCGCATAGCGCTATCCGGCGCCATTTTTATGAAGACACATTTACAGTGTGTCTTCAGCAAATTGGCGCCGGTCGGCACTGTGCTCTGTCGCCGCACTCCTCCCCCGGCCTCCGGCAGAACAGGACGCTGCAGCGCTGGAGTACAGAGAAGAAAGGCGATTATAACTGTTTATTTTTTTGGGGATGAGGGGTGACACGCATACCAGGATTGGGGATGAGGGGTGACACGCATAATGGCATTGGGGATGAGGGGAGCCACGCATACCGGGATTGGGGATGAGGGGAGCCACGCATACCAGAATAGGGATGAGCGGTGCCACGCATACCGGGATTGGGGATGAGGGGAGCCACGCATACCGGGATTGGGGATGAGGGGAGCCACGCATACCGGGATTGGGGATGAGGGGAGCCACGCATTCCAGGATAGGATGGCGGGGGCAGCACAAATACCAGGAATATATATACACACACACACACACACACACACACACACACATATACACACCCCCCCCCATTCGGACTATAAGACGCACCCTCCATTTTCCTCCAAAATTTTGGAGGAAAAAAAGTGCGTCTTATAGTCCGAAAAATACGGTAGATTATTAAATTAAATAGAGATTTAGGATTAAATCAGTGTAGGGTACGGACAACCCCTTTAATGTTAATTGAAATCAAAACAGTTCCCCGTTGTATTAATAAGGCAGTGATTCCAACTGTATTACCACTGGGAGACCCCCAACTCACACTCCTATTTCTTATGTCTTCATCGATCCCCCAGAACACAGCCCTGCATTACAGCGTCCTTCAGGCTTTGTCCAATTATTTTCTCCAAATTTGTTTGCCGATCAGTGGCAAGAGGCTGTTGAGCTACTCAATCTCCTTGTTCCTTTGGAAAATTGGCACACTCTTGCATATAACAGTAGAGAATGGCCAAATCTTACGGAGACACTGGTAGATCGCAACGAAACATGGAGAGAGCAGATGTTCAGCAGTGAACTTGGAGTCTCCCTCCTCTATGAAGCTTTGCCGTACACATCTGACTTACTCGTGAGGACGTCTCGTAATTCACATGTGCAAAAATAGTTCAATCCACAACTAAAATGCTTGAACCAACTCGTGGAAAACTGGATAAAGAGAGATAAAAGGCACATTACCTGTGGGTAGCCCAAGTGTGAAGTAATGGTCGGGTCCAGGATTGAACTGGGCGATGCGATTACTTATGTATTTTGCTGCCCATTCGCTGGCCAGGGCATAGTCATCAAGAATCACCAGCCGCATGATTGTGCCCACAAGCTTTCGCCTGGCAGCATGTGGCTAACAAACTGAAAAGAGAAGCGATACACAAGATAAGAGGTGACAATAATATACAAAAGAGGTAACACAATAATACACAGTCGGCAAGTTTGGAGACTGAAACACATTCTGGCTTTCATAAAGTTTGCTGCTTCAGTTTTTATAGCGTCAATTTGCATTAACTGTAGATTGTTATGAAGAATGATCAGATGAATTGTTAAAAAAAAAAAAAAAAAAATGCATATTAATTTTTTCCCAAGGAAATTACTTAACCACAAAACCCCCATTTCCACAGTCATGCTTACTGAATTACAAGAGCAGGCTGGTGCTTCAAATCATTGTCTTCTGATTACCTTCAAGAAAACATGTGCAGTCATCATTGCTTTGCAGGCAAGGCCATTGCTGCTTGTAAGATTGCCCCTAGATCAACCATTTATGGGATCATTAAGAATTTAGTCTGCGGTGCATCATATACGTGCGGTGACGGATCAGCTCTTGGGTAGGCGCAGGTTCACACAGGAATGCAGTCCGCAGGTTCCAAAACAAACTGGTGGTTTATTAAATGTCCATAAACCAACCAGGAAACCAAAACATAACAGCTCTTTCAGCTGCTCGTAAAACTCGGCCCTTCAATCCGGGCCCACTAACTCCCTACACTATGTGTGCTGGAGCCTGCTTCTCCGGGTCCTACATCACCAAAGCTTGGCACTTCGGGGACACATACCTCCTGTCCACGACCTGTCCGGCAGCAACCTTACATACCCCCCCCTCTGCCCAAAGCAGGGGGTGCATGGCACCTTCTGCCACCATACAACAGATACACAAAAGGTATAACGCAGTATTTCCCAAATACTAAGGAGATTCTGAAAACATGACCTATGGGGGTCCGTGAGGATGGGGTTTGGGAAACACTGCTATAACAGAACAAAACTAAAAATAACCAGTCCATACAGCACGGCATCAGCCGTTTAAATGTAGTGCTTTTCTCTGCCTCCAGCAGACTGAGCAGCACATGCAAGGTTTGCTCACGATGCACAACACACAGCACCACTGAGACAGGCGCAGCTGTCTTAAATCAGGCCTTCCAAGACCTGGACTGGAGGTAAGTGAGCAGCTGTTTCCCCCCCAACTCTTTCAGCTGCTCTTGAAACCCGGCCCTTTAATAAGGCCCATTAACTCCCTCCCAGCACTATGTGTTCTGGAGCCTGCTTCTCCATGTCCTACATCACCGAAGTTTGGTACTTCGGGGACACATACCTCCCGTCCACGACCTGTCTGGCAGCCACCTTACAGTGTGCTGCACTGAGTTAGACCAGAATTGAACCAGAAGATAACTGAAGGTAACTGCACAGCCAGAGTAAAAAATGTTTCTCTTTGTTTTCACTCTCACCCCTATAGTCCTACTCGTTCTACTAACCCTTCTCATCCCTACACCTAGTAATGAACTGGTCATCTTTCCCTCCATCTCACCTCCTCCTCAGATCTGTTCCTCAACATACACAGACAGCCACTTCACGCTCTCTCCTGCTGCTCCTCACTGCTGGCGATATCTCTCCAAATCATGGCCCTCCTCATCACATCCCCACAGTCACTTCTACCTCTCATCCACAATCTATCAAATTTCCACAACCTTTCTAACCCTATACCCATTGCCCATCCCCCGCTTCCCCAATCCCACTAACAGGAGCTCTATGGAACGCTCTCTCCGTCTGCAACAAACTTTCCTACATCCATGACCTTTTCATTACTAACAAACTTTCCTTCCTTGGCATCAATGGTACCTGACTCACCCCCTCTGACATGGCGTCTCCAGCTGCACTTTCATACGTTGGATTCCACCTTTCCCACACCCCTCGCCCCATCGGCAAGCATGACAAAGGAGCTTGTTTTCTCCTGTCAGATAACTGTACTCTGCTGGCCGACTAATCCAGCTGTCCCCCCCTCTATTCCCTGGCCTCTCCCCTCTGTCAATCCCTTCGCTGGCTCCCCATTATCCAGAGACTCCAGTTGAAAACCCTAACCATGACATACCAAGCCATCCACAACCTGTCTCCTCCATATAACTGTGACTTAGTGTCCCGGTACTTACCTGCACGCAACCTCCAATCCTCACAAGATCTCCTTCTCTACTCCCCTCTTATCTCCTCTTCCCACAATCACACGCAAGATTTCTCCCATGCATCCCCCTACTCTAGAACTCTCTACCCCAATATATCAGACTGTTGCCAACCGTGGAAACCTTCAAAAGGAAGCTGAAGATTCACCTCTTCTAACAAGCCTACAATCTGCAGTAACCACCGCTCCATCATACCACTGCACGACCAGCTCTACCCTCACCTACTGTAACCTCACCCATTCATTGTAGACTGTAAGCCCTCGCGGGCAGGGTCCTCGCTCCTCCTGTACCAGTCGGTGATTCGTTTTGTTCAAGATTATTGTACTTGTTTTTTGCTGTGTATATCCCTTTTCACATGTAAAGCTCCATGTAATAAATGGCACTATAATAAATAATAACTTAATAGGGGGGAGGTTAATTTGCTGTGAAGACTTCAGGACTCCGAAGAAAGTCCAGCAAGTCCCTGTATCATCTCCTACATAGGATTCAGCTATGGAATTGGTTGAACATCAGTGCAGAGCTTGCTCAAGAATGGCAGCAGGCAGGCGTCAGTGCATCTGTACACACCGTGAGGAGAAGGATTTTGGAGGCTGTGCTGGTGTCAAGTAGGGCAGCAAAGAAACCACTTTTCTCCATGAAAAAGATTAAGAACAGGATTATAAAATGCAGTAAACTACAGTGATTGGATTACAGAGGACTGGGGTAAAGTTATTTCCCTGATGAAGGCCCCCTTCAAACTGTTAGGGACATATGGAAGAATGAATGTCCGGAGAAGAAAAGCTGAGCGCTACTTTGAGTCCTGTGTTATGCCAACAGTAAAGCACCCCGAGACGAGTCATGTGTGGAGTTATCCATCATCAAAAGGGAGTGGGCTCACTCACAATTATACCTAAGAACACAGCAATGCATATACCAGCATGACGGAGAATATGTCACAAGGCAAAAGTGACAACCAAGTGTCTGGGTAACATTAACATTTTGGGTTCATGGCCAGTAAACTCTCCAGATCTCAATTCGATTGTGGTCACTCCTCAAAAAGCGGGTGGACAAACAGAAATGTATGTAGTGAGCTCCTAGCACTGATTAGACAAAAATTGTCCGTCGTCAGTCAGGATTTGGCCCAGCAGCCGATATCCAGCTGCCAAGGCGAAGGGAACGAGTCTTGAAAAATAAGGGTCAACACTGTGAATATTGAATCTTTCCATAAACTTGATGTATTTGTCAATAAAAGTATAAAACTTATAAAATGCTGATAATTGTACTGCAGTAACCACAGAAACATCTGACTAAAAGATCTAAAATCACTGAAGTGAACACCAAAATTTCTATCAGTCACAAGACTTTTGGCCAGAACTGTACATAAAGTGACACAAAACAAGATACAAGACATAGGTCAAAAAAAATTCTCCATCTTCTTCGTTACGTCAATCCGTGAAAAATGGGACTGCACTCAGATGTCATCTGAGTGCAGTGTGATCTTTTCCAAGAACTCATTAACTTGTATGGCCGAGCATGATCCGAATATTAGATGAAACTCAAGCATAGTGATTTTTGTCCTCGGACAGACAGTCTATGGGGCCGTGCACATGTCCGATTTTTCTTCTTGGACAAACACTAGTCACAGTGCGATTCAATGTTTTGTCAGATCGCACTCCGACCGAAAACACTGCTATCTGCACCTGCCTTAACATTGCAACGCTAACAATAGTGATCGCAGCAAGGACTGCTGGGAGATTTCAGCTCAGAAGCCTGCAGATCTCTGAATGCAGCTCTAGACTATCACTGGCTGTAACTCAGGATTAGTAATCGATACGTTTTTCAAAAGTTACACAAACTATAATAAATTACTCTCATGTGAACAGAAATTCTAAAGGAGAACTCTAACACTAAGATATTAACTTAAGGAGGAATTCACACATCCGTGGTGGGATCGGAGGACCCGGCCCGGCTCTCCGGACCTGATCAGTGCCTCATCTATTCCTAGGAGGTAATCACAGATCAGCACTGGTGACCCAGCGGTTGTCAGATCTGAGCTCGCTCCGTGGAGCACAGATGTGTGAATTCAGCCTTACAGAAGTTGTCCCAGAGTAGAAAGTCAGAGCTGTTGTATTACAGCGCCACCCCTGGGCACAGGCTGTGTGTGGCATTACAGCTCAGCACCTGTCACGTCACTAGACCGGAGCTGTAGTACCAGACACAACCTGTGGCCAGGACTGGCGCTCTGTGTTCCTTTTTCTCATGGACAAACCCTGTGCAGAAAAATACAGAATCCAGGAACCTCCAAACATGGCAGACATCGCCAAGTTCTAACAGTGCATAATGGGCGCAGCTCCAGCCATACTGTCAGTGACTGGAAACCTGGTTTATAGTCCAACTGCTGACAGGTGAGAGGCTGCGGCTCCCTGTAATCACCGGCTCTGACCCGCCACCGACCATTGCTGCTCTACAGCAGTCTATGAGCCGCTCTCTATAGTGCAGGGGACTAACCACATCCACAGGAAGCCAGGGTGTCCCCCCAGGACTGAGGCTGCCCCCCCGGGAGCTCAGTGTGGGGTGCGCAGTCATCCGCCATGTCTCCCCAATACTCAGCAGCCTCACCACCAACCACTCGCTCTGCAGCCTCCTCCCTGGTAAACGCTAGAATGTATGGGCTCCTTCCAGGTATGACGTCGTTTCCGTGGGCGTGTCCTGACTGCATTATGGGCATGTTCTAGTTTAGCACCAGACGCCATAGATTCATGCAGAAAGTGATACGGTGAAGCTTCAGGAGGAGGTCAGTGCTGGGCTCTGGGGGGGTGCTGCGGGCTTTGGGTGGTCTGGGATGATGATGATTGATGATTATGCAGATGCACGCGTGTGGGGGCTCTGGGAGCTCTGTGGGGATGCTGCCGGCTGTGGTGGCATGTCTATGGCTCTGGTGGGGGCTCTGTGGGCATGCTACGAGCTGGTGGTGGCTCTGGAGGGATGCTGCGGGCTTGTGGGGGCTCTGTGGGGATGCTGGGGGCATGCTGCTGGCTGGTGGGGGCTCTGGAGGGATGCTGCGGGCTCATGGTGGCTCTGGAGGGATGCTGCGGGCTCATGGTGGCTCTGGAGGGATGCTGCGGGCTCATGGTGGCTCTGGAGGGATGCTGCGGGCTGGTGGGGATGCTGCGGGCTGTGGTGGCATGTCTATTGCTCTGGTGGGGGCTGTGTGGGCATGCTGCGGGCTGGTGGTGGCTCTGGAGGGATGCTGCGGGCTTGTGGGGGCTCTGGAGGGATGCTGGGGGCATGCTGGCTGGTGGGGGCTCTGGAGGGATGCTGCGGGCTGGTGGTGCCTCTGGGGGGGATGCTGCGGGTCTGTGGGGGATGGTGGGGGCATGCTGTGGGCTGGTGGGGGCTGATGATGCACGCGTGTGGGGGCTCTGGGAGCTCTGTGGGGATGCTACGGGCTGTGGTGGCATGTCTATGGCTCTGGTGGGGGCTCTGTGGGTATGCTGCGGGCTGGTGGTGGCTCTGGAGGGATGCTGCGGGCTTGTGGGGGCTCTGGAGGGATGCTGGGGGCATGCTGCTGGCTGGTGGGGGCTCTGGAGGGATGCTGCGGGCTCGTGGTGGCTCTGGGGGGATGCTGCGGGTCTGTGGGGGATGGTGGGGGCATGCTGTGGGCTTGTGGCTCTGGGGGCATGCTGCGGGCTCGTGGGTGCTCTATGGGGCTGGTGCGGGTTCTGTGGGAGCATGTTGCGGGCTCTGGAGGTAATCTGCGGGGGGGGGGGGTGATGCACCCGTGTGGGGGCTCGGGGGGGGGGGGGGGGTCGGATGATGCACGCGTGTGGGGGCTCTGGGGGGGATGCTGCGGGCTGTGGTGGCATGTCTATGGCTCTGGTGGGGGCATGCTGCGGGCTGGTGGTTGCTCTGGAGGGAAGCTGCAGGCTTGTGGGGGCCCTGGGTGCATGCTGCGGGCTCTGTGGGGATGCTGAGGGCATGCTGCGGGCGATGCTGCGGGCTTGGTGATGAACGCTTGTGGGGGGGGCGGATGATGCACGCTTGTGGGGGGGGGGCGGCGGATGATGCACGCTTGTGGGGGGGGCGGCGGATGATGCACGCTTGGGGGGGGTGGGCGGATGATGCACGCTTGGGGGGGGGGGCGGATGATGCACGCTTGGGGGGGGGGGGGCGGATGATGCACGCTTGGGGGGGGGCGGATGATGCACGCTTGGGGGGGGGGGCGGATGATGCACGCTTGGGGGGGGGGGGCGGATGATGCACGCTTGGGGGGGGGGGCGGATGATGCACGCTTGGGGGGGGGCGGATGATGCACGCTTGGGGGGGGGCGGATGATGCACGCTTGGGGGGGGGGGCGGATGATGCACGCTTGGGGGGGGGCGGATGATGCACGCTTGGGGGGGGGGCGGATGATGCACGCTTGGGGGGGGGGCGGATGATGCACGCTTGGGGGGGGGGCGGATGATGCACACTTGGGGGGGGCGGATGATGCACACTTGGGGGGGGCGGATGATGCACACTTGGGGGGGGCGGATGATGCACACTTGGGGGGGGCGGATGATGCACACTTGGGGGGGGCGGATGATGCACACTTGGGGGGGGCGGATGATGCACACTTGGGGGGGCTCTGGGAGCTCCGTGGGCATGCTACGGGCTGGTGGTGGCTCTGGAGGAATGCTGCGGGCTTGTGGGGGCATGCTGCGGGCTGGTGGGGGCTCTGGAGGGATGCTGCTGGCTCGTGGTGGCTCTGGGGGGATGCTGCGGGCTGGTGGTGGCTCTGGGGGGATGCTGCGGGCTGGTGGGGATGCTGGGGGGATGCTGCGGGCTGTGGTGGCATGTCTATTACTCTAGTGGGGGCTGTCTAGGCATGCTGAGGGCTGGTGGGGGCTCTGGAGGGATGCTGCGGGCTCGTGGTGGCTCTGGGGGGATGCTGCGGGCTGGTGGTGGCTCTGGGGGGATGCTGCGGGCTGGTGGGGATGCTGAGGGCATGGTGGGGGCTCTGGAGGGATGCTGCGGGCTGGTGGGGATGCTGGGGGCATGCTGCGGGCTGTGGTGGCATGTCTATTGCTCTGGTGGGGGCTGTGTGGGCATGCTGCGGGCTGGTGGTGGCTCTGGAGGAATGCTGCGGGTTTGTGGGGACGCTGGGGGGGGGGCTGATGATGCACGCATGTGGGGGCTCTGTGGGGATGCTTCGGGCTATGGTGGCATGTCTATGGCTCTGGTGGGGGCATGCTGCGGGCTGGTGGTTGCTCTGGAGGGATGCTGCAGGCTTGTGGGGGCTCTGGGTGCATGCTGCGGGCTCTGGAGGTATTCTGGGGGGGATGCTGCGGGCTTGATGATGCACGCTTGTGGGGGGGCAGATGATGCACGCTTGTGGGGGGGCAGATGATGCACGCTTGTGGGGGGGCAGATGATGCACGCTTGTGGGGGGGCAGATGATGCACGCTTGTGGGGGGGGCAGATGATGCACGCTTGTGGGGGGGGCAGATGATGCACGCTTGTGGGGGGGGCAGATGATGCACGCTTGTGGGGGGGGCAGATGATGCACGCTTGTGGGGGGGGCAGATGATGCACGCTTGTGGGGGGGGCAGATGATGCACGCTTGTGGGGGGGGCAGATGATGCACGCTTGTGGGGGGGGCAGATGATGCACGCTTGTGGGGGGGCAGATGATGCACGCTTGTGGGGGGGGCAGATGATGCACGCTTGTGGGGGGGGCAGATGATGCACGCTTGTGGGGGGGGCAGATGATGCACGCTTGTGGGGGGGCAGATGATGCACGCTTGTGGGGGGGCAGATGATGCACGCTTGTGGGGGGGCAGATGATGCACGCTTGTGGGGGGGCAGATGATGCACGCTTGTGGGGGGGCAGATGATGCACGCTTGTGGGGGGGCAGATGATGCACGCTTGTGGGGGGCGGATGATGCACGCTTGTGGGGGGGGGGGCGGATGATGCACGCTTGTGGGGGGGGGGGCGGATGATGCACGCTTGTGGGGGGGGGGGGCGGATGATGCACGCTTGTGGGGGGGGGCGGATGATGCACGCTTGTGGGGGGGGCGGATGATGCACGCTTGTGGGGGGGGCGGATGATGCACGCTTGTGGGGGGGGGGGCGGATGATGCACGCTTGTGGGGGGGGGGCGGATGATGCACGCTTGTGTGTGTGGGGGGGGGGGGCGCGCTTGTGGGGGGGGGGGGGCGTCCCAGCAGATGGCCCCCTGCAAACATTATATCCCCCCAGAGACCCCATAAGGAGCGTGTGCCCGCCCCCTGCAGCCCCCTATTCAGCCCTGGCAGCCGGCAACATCACCATCCCCATGGCCTCATAGCTGAAATCATGGAACTTGTATTCAGCTTCCAAAAAGTCCACCAGCCTCACCTTCCAGGGCTGCTGCCTTTTCGAAGAGCTAGATAAGATGATCTCTAATGCCATGGCGGGTAAGAGTATTTTGTTTCTGCAACAGAGGGCCAAATGCCCTCCTCCCAAGAGACGCACAGTCCAGTTATGGTCCTTTCGGAAATTTTCAGTGTAGAAAAGCAACCAAAAGGACAACACTCCGGCCCACCAGGAAAAGAAGAGACCTTCCTTTAGGCTAGCCCCCTCCTGGCATCAACGAACCCACCAGCGCTGGTCTGCCAGACCCGGATCTAGAAGATTCCCACCTGGGATGTTTCTCAGGGTGGGCGGCCGTCTCCTTTGGTTCCGGGATGAGAGGCTCTCGGTAGTCAACAACGCTTGGGTCTGAGATGTTGTCGACTACAGCCACAAAATAGATTTTTCCACGCTGCCTTGTTTTCGAGACCAATTTCCCTAAAGACCCCCTTCCCTTATTCCTGGGTTTTTCAAGGCTATTGATTTGCTATCCAAAGCAGCATCATGATCTCAGTTCCAGGACGCTGAGACATCAGACACCGGAGGCAGGCCGAGGGGTCGGGGCAAAGCCAAAGACCTTACCCACAATCCTCCCATAAATGCACTTTTATTAAATTAGAATTATTTCTATACATAATGGTAAAATGTTATTTCTACAATTAAACGTTTGAGATTTCTGTGGTAATGGTTATTTTGTTTCTTTTAAACCTGTTCTGAATGTAAATAAAACATTTCTCTGATTAAGCTTCCACATTGTATTTTAGCCTTTCATTTTACTCATAGGGCAGGGAAAGCCCATGATGCACCTGTGTAAACCATATAAAAGGTACTATAATAACATGGCTTAGACAGGTAACCCACCTTTGAAACAATGAAGTTCACTTGTACAAGCTGCATAGATGAAAACCTGCTTTAGGCTGTGTGCCCACGATGCAGAAATGCTCAGGATTTTATCCTGTGAGTTTCTGCAACTCCCTGGCAGAAAAAAACGCATGCGGATCGTGCATGCGGATCGTCCATGCGGATCGTGCATGCTGTAAGGCAGCGCTAGTCATCATCCTGGGGAATACTCGCTGCAGCGCGTCAATTAATGCACACCAGCAATGTCTTTCTGGTTTTCACACTTCAGCAGTTTATTATACTTCATAAACCGCAGTTCACACATATAATGTCCACAAGCTCAAGTGGCAGACAGGCCCACTTGGCTTCAGATACAGCCTTCAGCAAGGTAATACTATAGCAATGTCCATATAACAAAGTGTATTACCTTTGTCAGGTTTTAGCTGCTTCAGTCCATTTGGTTCCGCCACCTCTGTGGCTCTAGAGCTTACCACACGTGGTCTCCAGCCCTTATCCCGTCCAAGGCCACTGGCATCTCTCACACACACAGATCCAGGCTCTGCCCTCCAGGACGCTTATCCTCCAAAACCTCTGGCTCTCCAAGGCTTACTGGCATCACTTACACACACAAGGATCCAGGCTTCACCCTCCAGGAGTCCACCAAGCTTCATCAGGCCTCACACGGTGCCACACACACGGGTAACAGGCCTCAGGCCTCACGCCTATCACACCCCTTGCACCCCTGCATACTTCTGTCTCAAATTACCAGGGTTTTTATATCCTATAGAAACAGCCACAGGACCTGTGCTTATCTCACAGTCACATGTCCAGACCTTCTGTTGTGCAAAAGGACCTGTGTGATGTCACAGTCATGTGACCAGTCAGCTGAGGGAGGTACGTGGTCCGTCAAAACACACACTGAACCATTAAAGGGATGCCTGCTGCATCACAATGCGGATTGTGCATGCGGATTGTACATGCGGATTATGCATGCGGATTGTACATGCGTTTTGCTGCCAGGGACAAGCGGAAGTGAAGCGTTCTTCACTTGCATTTCCGCATGCGGGTTGTCAAGCGCTTTCCAAGCGATTTTAGCATCACTTGGAAAGTGTTTGACAACTTGGTCACACTAAATAAATCCATGCAACCGGCATGGATTTATATAGTGTGACCGAAAGAATGTTAAAAAAATAAATATATACTTACCCTCTGATGGCCCCCGGTGTCCTGCTTTCCCTCCGTTCTCCCTTGCCAGCAGCGATACACTGAAGGACCTGCTGACGTCAGCGTCGCGTGACCTGTCACATGACTATAATGTCAGCGCAGGTCCTTCAGTACATCGCGAACTTCCGGCATGAGAGGAGGAGTGCAGCGGGGGGCCGCCAGAAGGTAAGTATATATTTATTTTTTATTTTATTCTTTTTTTTTTCTTTACAGTTTTCTATGGTACCCAGGTCCGGAGGACGGTCTCCTCTCCTCTATACCTGGGTACCATCCGCACACTAGAACGCATGGAATGCGCATCTACATATACAGTGATGCGTAATCCATGCGATCTAATGCAAGTCAATGGCGGCGAAAATGCAGCACTTCCGCAAAATAATTGGTAGTGCTGTGTTTTTTTCCGCAATGATGATCCGCAGAGGAAATTTCCGCAGCATGTGCACAGCACATGCGGATTATCATTGGGGAACATGGCAGGCCTTCTACCATGCGTTTTTTAAGCGTTTCTGCAGCGTTTTTGCTTAAAAAATGCATCGTGGGCACACAGCCTTAAGGGAACCTGTCACCTGTTTTTCCCCATATAAAGTACGACCACCACCTGTATGCCCTAGAGTGCTGTAAAGAAGTCGGACGGTACTAGATTGTGCCTGCCGTGCCTCAGACCGCACGGGAGGACGGTACTAGATAGTGCCTCAGACCACACGAGAGGACGGTACTAGATTGTGCCTGCCGTGCCTCAGACCACACGGGAGGACTGTATTAGATAGTGCCTGCCGTGCCTCAGACCACACGAGAGGACGGTACTAGATTGTGCCTGCCGTGCTTCAGACCACACGAGAGGACGGTACTAGATTGTGCCTGCCGTGCTTCAGACCACACGGGAGGACTGTACTAGATAGTGCCTGCCGTGCCTCAGACCACACGAGAGGACGGTACTAGATAGTGCCTGCCGTGCCTCAGACCACACGAGAGGACTGTACTAGATAGTGCCTGCCGTGCCTCAGACCACACGGGAGGACTGTACTAGATAGTGCCTGCCGTGCTTCAGACCACACGGGAGCACTGTACTAGATAGTGCCTGCCGTGCCTCAGAGCACATGGGAGGACGGTACTAGATAGTGCCTGCCGCTCTTCAGACCGCACGGGAGGACGGTACTAGATAGTGCCTGCCGTGCCTCAGACCACACGGGAGGACGGTACTAGATAGTGCCTGCCGTGCCTCAGACCACAAGAGAGGACGGTACTAGATTGTGCCTGCCGTGCCTCAGACCACACGGGAGGATGGTACTAGATTGTGCCTGCCGTGCCTCAGACCACACGGGAGAACGGTACTAGATTGTGCCTGCCGTGCCTCAGACCACACGGGAGGACGGTACTAGATTGTGCCTGCCGCTCTTCAGACCACACGGTAGGACGGTACTAGATAGTGCCTGCCGCTCTTCAGACCGCACGGGAGGACGGTACTAGATAGTGCCTGCCGTGCCTCAGACCACACGGGAGGACGGTACTAGATAGTGCCTGCCGTGCCTCAGACCACACGGGAGGACGGTACTAGATTGTGCCTGCCGCTCTTCAGACCACATGCTGCAGATAAAAAAATAAATCAAAATATGACTGAAAGAGCACCACAGCAACAAAATATAGTACATTGATAAACAGTGTTATAATTATATCTATAATATAATCAGCTAAGCGTCCCTCTGTCTGAAGCCTCGATAGACTGCGCATGTGCGACGCGCAGTCTGGCTCTAGACAGAAGAACGCATGGAGCCGTTACAGGTAAGAGCAGTGTATGGCGCCGGAGATCGCGGTATGCCTAGACACTAAATGCATACTTATATACTTACCTGACCGGGAGGAGCGTTGTCGCGGCGCCTCTCTCTTCGCCGGAGACCGGGGCAGGAGTGAGGCGTCGGATCGGCGCATGCGCATAGCGCTATCCAGCGCCATTTTACTGAAGACACATTTGCAGTGTCTCTTCAGCAAAGTGGCGCCGGACAGCGCGGTATGGGCACGCACGTACTCCGGCGCCGCACTCCTCCCCCGGCAGAGCAGGACACAGCAGCGCTGGAGCACAGGGAAGAAAGGTGAGTATAAGTGTTTATTTTTTTGTATGTGTGTGCAGCGTGAAAGATGAGGGGGCCACACATACCAGGATTGGGGGGTGAGGGATGCCATGCATACCAGGATTGGGGGGGTGAGGGACGCCATGCATACCAGGATTGGGGGATGAGGGACGCCATGCACACCAGGATTGGGGGATGAGGGACGCCATGCATACCAGGATTGGGGGATGAGGGACGCCATGCATACCAAGATTGGGGGATGAGGGATGCCATACATACCAGGATTGGGGGGTAAGGGGCCCATACATACCAGGATTGGGGGGTGAGGGGCCCCATCCATACCAGGATTGGGGGATGAGGGGCCCTATGCATACCAGGATTATAGGATGAGGGATGCCATACATACCAGGATTGGGGGATGAGGGGTGCCATGCATACCAGGATTGGGGGATGAGGGGTGCCATGCATACCAGGATTGGGGATGAGGGGTGCCACGCATACCAACATTGGGCAATGAGGGGGGCCACGCATACCAGGATTGGGGGATGAGGGGTACCATGCATACCAGGATTGGGGGATGAGGGGGCCACACATACCAGCATTGGGGGATGAGGGGGGCCACGCATACCAGGATTGGGGGGTGAGAGGTGCCATGCATCCCAGTATAGGATGATGGGGGCAGCACAAATACCAGGAGGGGGGCAGCACATACCAGCATGGGAGACCATATACCAATAAAGATGCTCGCCACCCGGGTGTAGAACGGATTCAGTAGTGTGAGAGAAAAGAATCCATCTTGTTTGTCTGTGGTATCCATTTTGTTTTCACTCTTATGTAATGGTCATCAGGTAACACTGATGGGCAGTGAGGTTTCACATTACTATTCACTCCCTTAAGGTTACTATTGGTTCATAGGTCAGAGGGAACTATTCCTTTGTCTCTGACCCTATTTAAAGTGCCACATGTGCTAATAAAGCAGAAGTCTTTTCTAGTACACCATACAAGGCTGTGCTGTATTGATTTCCCGAGCGCTCGTAAAACAAATCTTATTAATTTGGAGTTCGGAAGGCGTAGAAGAGAGCGTATTTCGCTCACAGTAGCTAGTTTATTTATATGGGGCTGTTCACCGTATCCGGGACAGTTGGAACTAGAGCTGAGAGGATCAATTCTTGGGACGCTGGACAGGAGGCCACGAATCTCTTACCTATAGTGTTGCACGAGCGTGCTCAGTTTACCCTTTCACCGTGCACGCTCGGTTGCTGCCCGAGTATTTTCGGCGTGCTCGGTATCTATGCTCGGGCCGCTGGGGCTGTTAGACAGCTGTGACACATGCAGGGATTGCCTAACAAACATGCAATCCCTGCATGTGTCACAGCTGTCTAACAGCCGCGACACATGCAGCCGCGGCGGCTCGAGCATAGATGCCGAAAATACTCAGGCAGCACCTGAGCGTGCTCTGTGAGAGGGTTAAGAGAACACGCTCATGCGTCACTACTAACCTTGCCTCATCCGGCGTGACTTTTGATGAGGCTGGCATGGTGTCATCTGTGCGTCGTGCTTCTTTCACTTGGGATCTATGGATTTATTTTCTGTCCATTCCACTTTCTCATCTTTATGTAGCTTCACTATTTGACATTGGCTTTTTTGTGTCTGCAAGGCCGTGTTCACATGTTGAATAAATACTGTATTTTTTTTGGTTTTCTGCAGATGTCCACACCAAACTACACAATAACAATCTTCTCTGATTATTGCGTACTTGCTGCATTTTTTTATGCCTTTTCCCCCTTATTTGATGTTTTTTGGTGCAGATGTGAAGCCGCATTGTTCATTTTTTGTTATAATACAGAATAGCTTTGATTCTGCTCTTAAGGTAACTGCAGTCTTTTTACCTGCGTTTTCTCTCTTTTTCCACATAGAAGCCTCTAGACGTAAAATAAACCATAACCGTACAGATCAGCAGCGTCTTTAGACCACAGAGCCGTTTTCATGAAATCACATCCACTTTTCTTGGCCATTTAAATGCTGCAAAATGACTGTTCCAAAAAAGCAGCTGAAAAAACACAGCACTTATGCTACATCTGAACACGGCCTAAATGTGCAAGTGCAGTGGATGTGATTTAATGAAATCTACGCCTGCAGTGAGTCTAAAGACGCTGCTGAACTGTGCGGATTTCATGCATTTTTTTTATTTTTTATATATAAGCCTCTGTGGAGCCTGTAAAAAAAAAAACATTTTTAAGCTCAAAAATCTAAGTTTCTCTGTAGTATTAAAAATGTAGATTCACAGCTTCACCAAAACACATTTTAAGGGGGAAAACTCAAAAGAAACTCAGCAAACACACAATAATAAGATTGTTATTTTGTTGTATGGTGCGGACACCTGCATAAAAAAATGCAGTCTTCATGTTGTGTGAACTTGGCTTTAGTGTTACATTTTATTCAACTTTTTATTTAATTTTTATGGCTTTAATAAAGACTAGCACACCTTTTCATTTTGTGGGATTGAAATTCAGCTGTTATACAGAGCTGAGTGCAGAACACAAAAATATATTTTTATAATTTGCCAGTGTGATAGCGCAAGCTATAGTAGCCCACCTTATCAGTTTTTGGGGGTGAAATTGATTTGTATGCACAGTAAAAAAAAAATATAATTTTTTTTCTGTTGCTAGCCAGAGTCCACCTAGTCCTTTTGTGGTGGTAAAATTCAGCTGTATGCAGAGACACCTCGTACACGTGCGGCTCCGCTCGGTACACCTCGTACACGTGCGGCTCCGCTCCACACACCTCGTACACACGCGGCTCCGCTCTGCACACCTCGTACACGCACTGCTCCGCTCCATACACTTTGTACACGCGCAGCTCCGCTCTGCACACCTCGTACACGCACTCCTCCACTCCGTACAGCTCGTACGCGCACGTCTCCGCTCCATACACTTTGTACACGCGCAGCTCTGCTCTGCACACCTCGTACACGCACGGCTCCGCTCCGTACAGCTCGTACACGCAGGCTCCGTTCCGTACAACTCGTACACGCGCGGCTCCGTTCCGTACAGCTCGTACACGCGCGGCTCCGCTCCGTACACCTTGTACACGCATGGATCCGCTCTGCTCCGCACACCTCATACACGCGTGTCTCTGCTCCATACACCTCGTACACGCGCGGCTCCGCTCCGTACATGAGCTGCTCCACTCCGCACACTCGTACACGTGCGGCTCTGCTCCGCACAGCTCGTACACGCGCAGCTCTGCTCCGCACACCTCGTACACGTATGGTTCCGCTCCATACACTTTGTACACGCGCAGCTCCGCTCTGCATACACTTTGTACACGCGCAGCTCCGCTCTGCATACCTCGTACATGCACGGCTCTGCTCCGTACAGCTTGTACACGCGCGGCTCCACTCCATACAGCTCGTACACGCGCGGCTCCGCTCTGGTACTGCTCGTACACGCGCGGCTCCGCTCCGTACACTTTGTACACGCACGGCTCCGCTCCGTACACTTTGTACACGCACGGCTCCGCTCCGCACACCTCGTACACGCGCAGCTCCGCTCCGTACAACTCGTACATGCGTGTTTCCGCTCCACAAGCCTCGTAACGCACAGCTACGCTCTGCACACCTCGTATACGCGCGGCTCTGCTCCGCACACCTCGTACACGTGCGGCTCCGCTCCGTACACCTTGTACACGCGTGGATCCGCTCTGCTCCGTACACCTCGTACACGCGTGGCTCCGCTCCGCACACATCGTACACACGCGGCTCTGCTCCGTACACCTCGTCCACGCGTGGCTCCGCTCCGCACACCTCATACACGCGCGGCTCCGCTCCGTACACCTTGTACACGCGTGGATCCGCTCCGCACACCTCGTACACGCGCGGCTTCGCTCCTTACACGTCGTACACGCGCGGCTCCGCTCCTCACACCTCGTACACACGCGGCTCTGCACACTCGTACTCGCGTGGCTCTGCTCCGTACACTTCGTACGCGCGTGGCTCCGCACAACTTGTACACGCGCGGTTCCCCTCCTTACACCTCGTACACGTGCAACTCCGCTCTGCACACTCGTACACGCGCTGCTCTGCTCTGTACACCTCGTACACATGCGGCTCTCCTCCGCACACCTTGTACACGCGTGGCTCCGCTCCATACATCTCGTACACGCGCGGCTCCGCACACTCGTACACGCGCTGCTCTGCTCAGTACACTTCGTACACCCGCGGCTCCGCTCTGCACATCTTGTACACGCGTGGCTCTGCTCTGCACACATCGTACACGCGTGGCTCTGCTCTGCACACATCGTACACGTGCGGCTCTGCTCCGCACACATCGTACACGCGCGACTCAGCTCCATACAACTCGTACATGTGCGGCTCCACTCTGTACACCTAGTACACATGCGGCTCCGCTCCGTACACCTCGTACATGCACTGCTCTGCTCTGTACACCTCGTACACGCGTGGCTCCGCACACCTCGTACACGCGCAGCTTCGCTCCGCAGACTCGTAATTGCGCGGCTCTGCTCCATACACCTCGTACACGCGCGACTCCGCTCCGCACACATCATTCAAGCGCGACTCCGCTCCGTACAACTCGTGCAAACTACTCTGTACACCTCGTACACACGCGGCTCCGCTTCGCACACTCGTACACGCGCGACTCCGCTCCATACACCTCGTACACGCTCGGCTCCGCTCCGTACAGCTCGTACACGCGCGGCTCCTCTCCGTACAGCTCGTCCACGCGCGGCTCCGCTCCGTACACCTTGTACACGTGCGGATCCGCTCCGCACACTCGTACACGCGCTGCTCTGCTCTGTACACCTCGTACACGCGCGGCTCCGCTCCGAACACCTCGTACACGCTCGGCTCTGCTCCGTACACCTCGTACACTTGTGGCTCCGCTCTGTACAACTCATACACGTGTGGCTTCGCTCCATACATCTTGTACACGCTCGGCTCCGCTCCAGCTCCGCACACATCGTACACGCGCTGCTCTGCTCTGTACACCTCGTACACGCGCGGCTCCGCTCCGAACACCTCGTACACGCTCGGCTCTGCTCCGTACACCTCGTACACTTGTGGCTCCGCTCTGTACAACTCATACACGCGTGGCTTCGCTCCATACATCTTGTACACGCTCGGCTCCGCTCCAGCTCCGCACACATCGTACAAGCGCTGCTCTGCTCCGCACACATCGTACACGCGCGACGCCGCTCCGTACACCTTGTACACATGATGATCTGCTCCGCACACTCGTACATTCGCGGCTCTGCTCCGTACACCTCGTACACATGTGGCTTCACTCCGTACACCTTGTACACATGCGAATCCGCTTCGTACTCCTTGTACACAAGCGGATCCGCTCCGCACACTCGTACACCCGCGGCTCTGCTCCGTACACCTCGTACACATGTGGCTTCACTCTGTACATTTCGTACACGCCACGCTCCGCTCCAGCTCTGCACACTTGTACACGCTCTGCTCTGTACACCTCGAACACGGGCGGCTCCGCACACCTCGTACTTGTGCGGTCTCGCTCCGTACACCTTGTACACGTGCGGCTCCTCTCCAGCTCGGCACACTCGTACACGTGCTGCTCTGCTCTGTACACCTCGAACATGCGCGGCTCCGCTCTGCACATCTCGTACACGGGCGGCTCTGCTCCGCACACATCGTACACGTGCGACGCCGGTCCGTACGCCTTGTACACGCGCGGCTCAGCTCCGTACAATTCGTACATGTGCGGCTCCGCTCCGTACACCTCGTACACGGGCGGCTCCGCTCCACACACTCGTACACGCGCGGCTCTGCTTCGTACACCTCGTACACGTGCAGCTCTGCTTTGTACACGCGTGACTCTGCTCCGCAAACTCGTACACGCGCGGCTCTGCTCTTACATCTCGTACACACGCGGTTCCGCTCTGTACACCTCGAACACGCGCGGCTCTGCTCCGTACACTTCGTAAACGCGTGGCTCCGGTCCGTACTCCTCATATAAGCGTGGCTCCGCTCCGTACACCTCGTACATGCGCGGCTCCGCTCCACTCTGAACACTCGTACACGCGCTGCTCTGCTCCGCACACCTTGTACACGCGCGTCTACGCTCCGTACACCTCGTACTTGCGCAGCTTTGCTCCGTACACCTCGTACTTGGCGGCATCTCTCCGTACACCTTGTACACGTGCGGCTCCACTCCGCTCCGCACACATCGTACACGTGCGGTTCCGCTCCGTACACCTCGTACACGTGCTGCTCTGCTCTGCACACCTTGTAAATGCGCGACTCTGCTCCGCACACCTCATACACGTGCGGCTCCGCTCCATACACCTCGTACACGCGTGGCTCCGCTCCTTACACGTCGTACACTCGCTATTCTGCTCTGTACACCGCGTACACGTGCGGCTCTGCTCTGCACACCTCGTACATGCGCGGCTCCGCTCTGCACACCTCATACACGTGCGGCTCCGCTCCATACACCTCGTACACGTGTGGCTCCGCTCCTTACACATCGTACACTCGCTGCTCTGCTCTGTACACCTCGTACACGTGCGGCTCTGCTCTGTACACCTCGTACACGCGCGGCTCCGCTCCGCACACTCGTACATGGGCGGCTCCGCTTCGCACTCGTACACATGCGGCTCTGCTCCGTACACCTCGTACACGCGCAGCTCTGCACCGTACACCTCACACATGCGTGACTGCTCCGAACACCTCGTACACTCGCGGCTCCGCTCCGCACACTCATACACGCGCAGCTCTGCACCTTACATCTCGTACACACGCGGCTCCGCTCCGCACACTCGTACACGCGCGGCTCTGCTCTGTACACTTCGTACACCCGCGGCTCCGCACACTCGTACACGCGCGGCTCCACTCCGCACACTCGTATACGCGCTTTTCTGCTCCGTACACCTCGTACACGCGCGTCTCTGCTCCGTACACCTCGTACACTCGCAGCTCCGCTCCGCACACTCGTACACGCGTGGCTCCGCTCCGCACACTCGTACATGCGCGGCTCTGCTCCGTACACCTCGTACATGCGCAGCTCTGCTCTGTACCCCTCATACACGCGTGACTCTGCTCTGTACACCTCGTACACTCGCGGCTCCGCACACTCGTACATGCGCGGCTCTGCTCCTTACATCTCGTACACACGCGGCTCCGCTCTGTAAACCTCGTAAATGCGTGGCTCCGCTCCGTACACCTCGTACACTCGCGGCTCCGCACACTCGTACATGCGCGGCTCTGCTCCTTACATCTCGTACACACGCGGCTCCGCTCCGCACACTCGTGCACTGGAGACTCTGCTCCATACACCTCCTACACGCGTGGCTCCGCTTTGTACACCTCGTACACACGCGGCTCCGCTCCGCACACTCGTACACTCGAGACTCTGCTCCATACACCTCCTACACGCGTGGCTCCGCTTTGAACACCTCGAACACGCGCGGCTCCGCTCCGTACACCTCGTACAAGCGTGGCTCCGCTCCGTACACCTCGTACACGCGCGGCTCTGCTCCTTGCACGTCGTTCACGTGCGGCTCCGCTCCGCACACCTCGTAAACGCGTGGCTTTGCTCCGTAAACCTTGTACACGCGCGGATCCGCTCCGCACACTGGTACTAGCGCGGCTCTTCTCCGTACACTTCATACACGCGTGGCTCCGCTCTGCACATATCGTACACGCCCGACTCTGCTTCGTACACCTCGTACACGCGCGGCTCCGCTCGGCACACCTCATACACGCGTGGCTCAGCTCCACACACATCGTACACGCTCGACTCCGCTCCACACACCTCGTACACGTGCGGCTCTGCTCCACACACCTCGTACACGCGTGTCTCTGCTCCACACACCTCGTACACGTGCGGCTCCGCTCCGCACACCTCGTACACGCACGGTTCCGCTCCGTACAGCTCGTACACTTGCTGCTCCGCTCCGTACACCTCATACACGCGTGGCTCCGCTCCGTACACCTCGCACACGCACGGCTCCGCTCCGCACACCTCGCACACGCACGGCTCCGCTCCGCACACCTCGTCCACGCGCGGCTCCGCTCCGCACACCTCGTACACGTGTGTTTCTGCTCCACAACCTCATACACGCTGGGCTCCGCTCTGCACACCTCGTACACGCACGGCTCCTCTCCCTACAGCTCGTACACGCACGGCTCCACTCCTTAAATGTCGTACATGTGCGGCTCCGCACACCTCGTACACACGCGGCTCCGCTCTGTAAACCTCGTAAATGCGTGGCTCCGCTCCGTACACCTCGTAAACTCGCGGCTCCACTCCGTACACCTCATACACGTGCGGCTCCGCTCCGCACACTCGTACACGCGCTGCTCTGATCCGTACACCTCGTACACGCGTGGCTCCGATCTGTACGGCTCGTACACGCGTGGCTCCGCTCCGTACAGTTTGTACATGCGCGGCTCCGCTCCGTACACCTTGTACACGTGCGGATCCGCTCCGCAAACTCGTACACACGCTGCTCTGCTCTGTACACCTCGTACACGCGCGGCTCCGCTCTGCACACTCGTACACGTGCGGCTCTGCTCCGTACACCTCGTACATGCACAGCTATGCTCCGTACAGCTAGTACATGTGCGGCTCCGCGCCGTACACCTAGTACAAGCGCGGATCTGCTCCGCACACTCGTACACTCACTGCTCTGCTCTGTACACCTCGTACACATGCGGCTCCGCTCCGCACACCTTCTACATGCGCGGCTCTGCTCCGTACACCTAGTACACATGTGGCTCCGCTCCGTACACCTCGTACACGCGTTGCTTCGCTCCGTACATCTCGTACACACGCGTCTCCGCTCCAGCTCTGCACACTCGTACACATGCTGCTCTGCTCTGTACACCTCGTACATGGGTGGCTCTGCTCCGCACACATCGTACACACGCGACGCTGCTCCGTACGCCTTGTACATGTGCGGCTCAACTCCGTACAACTCGTAGAAGCGCGGCTCCGCTCTATACACCTCGTACACGCGCGGCTCTGCTCCGTTCACCTCATAGATGCGCAATACCCCTCCGTACACCGCGTACACGTGTGGCTCTGCTCCGTACACGCGTGGCTCCGCTCCGCACACCTTGTACACGTGCGGGTCTGCTCCGCACACCTCATACACGCGTGTCTCCGCTCTGCACACCTCGTACACGCACGGCTGTGCTCCACAACTCGTACACGCGCGGCTCCGCTCCGCACACCTCGTACATGCAAGGTTCCGCTCCGTACAGCTCGTACACGCGTGGCTCTGCTCCGTACAGCTCGTACATGCGCGGCTCCGCTCCGTACACCTTGTACACGTGCGGATCTGCTCCGCACACCTCATACACGCGTGTCTCCGCTCTGCACACCTCGTACACGCACGGCTGTGCTCCACAACTCGTACACGTGCGGCTCCGCTCCGCACACCTCGTACACGCGCGGCTCAGCTCCACACACCTCGTACACGCGTGTCTCCGCTCCACACACCTCGTACATGCGCGGCTCCGCTCTGCACATTTCGTACACGCGCGGCTCTGCTGCGCACACTCGTACATGCGCGGATCCGCTCCACACACTCGTACACGCGCTGCCATGCTGTGTACACCTCATACACACACGGCTCCGCTCCACACACCTCGTACATGCGCGGCTCCGCTCCGCACACCTTGTACATGCGCGGCTCCGCTCCGCACATCTCGTACACGCACGGTTCCGCTCCATCCACTTTGTACACGCGCAGCTCCGTTCTGCACATGGTACACGCACGGCTCCGCTCCGTACAGCTCGTACACGCGCGGCTCCGCTCCATACAGCTCGTACACGTGCGGCTCCACTCCGTACACCTTGTACACACACGGATCCGCTCCACACACCTCATACACGCGTGTCTCCGCTCTATACACCTCGTACACGCGCGGCTCCACTCCGTACACCTTGTACACGAGCGGCTAAGCTCCGCACTCTCGTACACTTCCGGCTCTGCTCCGCACACCTCGTACACGCGTGGGTCCGCTCCGCACACCTCATACACGCATGTCTGCGCTCTGCACACCTCGTACATGCACGGCTCCGCTCTGTACAGCTCGTACACATGCGGCTCCGCTCCGTACACGCGCGGCTCCGCTCCATACACTTTGTACACGCGCAGCTCTGCTCTGCACACCTCATACATGCACGGCTCCGCTCCATACACTTTGTACACGCGCGGATCCGCTCCGCACACCTCGTACACGATTGGCTCCGCTCCACACACTCGTACATGTGCGGCTCTGCTCTGCACACCTCGTACACGCGCGACTCCGCTCCGCACACTTCGTACACGCGCGGCTGTACTCCACACACCTCGTACACGCGTGTCTCCTCTCCACACCTCGTACTTGTGCGGCTCTGCTCCACATACCCCGTACACGCACGGGTCCGCTCTGCACACCTCGTACACGCTAAGCTCCGCTCCGTACACCCTGAAAATGCGTGGATCCGCTCCGCACATTCGTACACGCGCTGCTCTGCTCCGTACACCTCGTACACGTGCGGCCCGCTCCGTACAGCTCGTACACGCGCGGCTTTTCTCTGTACACTATGTACACGCGCGGATCCGCTCGGCACACCTCGTACACATGCGGCTCCGCTCCATACAACTCATACACGATTGGCTCTGCTCCGTACACCTTGTACACGCATGGTTCCGCTCCATACACTTTCTACACGTGCAGCTCCGCTTTGCACACCTCGTACATGCACGGCTCCGCTCTGTACACTTTGTACACGTGTGGATCCGCCCCACTCCGCACACCTTGTACACGATTGGCTCCGCTCCGCACACTCGTACATGTGCGGCTCTGCTCCGCACACCTTGTACACGCGCGGCTCCGCTCCGCACACCTCTTACACGCGCGGCTCTGCTCCACACACCTCGTACACGCGCGGCTCTGCTCCACACACCTCGTTCACGTACGGCTCTGCTCTGCACACCTTGTACACACCTGTCTCCACTTCATACACCTCGTACACGCGCGGCTCCGCTCCACACACCTCGTACACACGCAGCTCCACTCCGCACACCTTGTACACGCGTGTCTCCGCTTCACACACCTCGTACATGCGCGGCTTCGCTCTGCACACCTCATACATGCTCGGCTCCGCACACTCTTACACGCGCGGCTCCGCTCCGCACACTCGTACACGCGCTGCTCTGCTCCGTACACCTCGTACACGTGCGGCCCGCTCCGTACAGCTCATACTCGCGCGGCTTTTCTCTGTACACTTTGAACACGCGCGGATCCGCTCCGCACACTCGTAAATGCGCCGCTCTGCTCCATACACCTCGTACACACGCGGCTCCGTTTCGCACACATCATACACGCTCGACTCCACTCCGTACAACTCGTACACGCGCGTCTCCATTCCGTAAAACTCGTACACGCGCGGCCCCTCTCCGCACACCTCGTACATGCGCGGCTCTGCTCCGTACACGTCGTACACACGCGGCTCCGCTCCGTACACCTCGTACTTGCGCAGTTTCGCTCCGTACACCTCGTACTTGCGCGGCCTCGCTCCGTACACATTGTACACGTGCGGCTCCACTCCGCTCCGCACACCTCGGACACGTGCGGCTCCGCTCCGTACACCTCGTACATTCGCGGCTCTGCTCTGCACACCTCGTACACGTGCGTCTCCGCTCCTTACATGTCGTACATGCGCTGCTCTGCACACCTCGTAAACGCGCGACTCTGCTCCGCACACCTCGTACACGCGCGTCTCTGCTCCTTACACGTCGTACATGCGCTGCTCTGCACACCTTGTACACGCGCGGCTCCGCTCCGCACACCTCGTACACGCTCAACTCCACTCCGCACACCTCATACATGCGCGGCTCTGCTCTGTACACCTTGTACACGCGCGGCTCCGCTCCACACACCTCGTACACGTGTGGCTCTGCTCCGCACACCTCGTATACGCGTGGTTCCGCACACCTCGTACACGCTCGACTCCACTCCGCACACCTCATACACCCGCGGCTCTGCTCTGTACACCTCGTACACGCGCGGCTCCGCTCCACACACCTCGTACACGCGCGGCTCCGCTCCACACACCTTGTCCACGCGCGGCTCCGCTCCACACACCTCGTACATTGTTGAGTTGATCAAAAATGTTGTGACGTTTGGTGTTTTCACGTCAGTTTTGCCCAGCTTCACCAAAATGGGCAGAGTTGGGGCAGGATGGAAGTGTGGCACCACAGCTTGTCTAATTCATAGCGAACTGTGGCTTCCCTTACACCAGAAATCTTACTCCAGTCCGTGACTGGAGTAAGATTTGTGGCAAGGTGCACACACCACTTGTCAAAAGCGCATAATTCATGCGCCACTTAATGAATCTGGACCGTCTGACTCCAGCACGCTCCCTCATCAAGAGCAGCTTGAATATGGCCAGTCTTAATGAATCCGTGTCCTAAGTGCTTTATTAGTTAAAGAATAAACATTTTAATTTTTGTTTTGTAAATTAATATTACACATGATAATAAGTAATTTTATAATCTTATCAGAGAAGTCTTCTTTTTCCTGCTGGATTGATCTTTCAGTCTCAATTCGCGGTAACATCTGTAAAATCTGTATTCAGTGAAGACAAACTTTCCTATTAGTGAGATAGATGACAGTTAGTGCTATTAATACTCTTTAAAGAAGGAAGGGGGAGGAGCTAGCGGAAGGGGGAGGAGCTAGCGGAAGGCACAGACCTTCTGCTGCAAGTTCTCCTGAAACCACAGTTACTTCTCCATGGAAGATTGCAGCTGGTGTTTATACATAGAATCCTAGAACATTAGAATTGGAGGAACCTCCAGGGTCCTAGTGTCCAACCCCTGCTCAATGCAGGATTCACTAAAGCATCTCAGACAAATGTCTGTCCAGCCTCTGTTTGAAGACTTCCATTGAAGGAGAATTCACCACCTCTCGTGGCAGCCTGTTCCATTGAAAAACGCACCAAATCTGCAGCGTGTGCACACAGCCTTGTTGTTCTTTTGGTCACAGACAGGTCTTTGCACAGTCCTGAATGATAAGTACAGCACATACACGCTAAGGCTATGTGCCCACATAGCAGATTTACATGCATTTTTTCTGCCAGAGAGAAGTGTTTTTTCAGCATTTTTTCAGCGTTTTTTCAAGCACTTTTCCAAGTGATTTTGAGCATCACTTGGAAAAGTGCTTGACAAGTTGGTCACACAATATAAATCCTTGCAACCGGCATGGATTTATATTGTGTGACCAACTTAGATGCTTTAAATGCTGCATCTATAGTAAAAAAAAAAAGAATTAAAAAGTTAAAAATAAAATAAACCCTGTATACTCACCTCTCCAGTCTCCTCCCGGCGGCGATCCTCTCTCCTCGGCGTCCAGCGGTATACTGGCAGGACCTGCGGTGACGTCATTTAGTCAGCTGATGGTCACGCAACCATCACCTGACCTCTGACGTCAGCAGTCGAGTGACCATCAGCTGACTAGATGACGTCACCGCAGGTCCTGCCAGTACACCGCTGGACGCCGAGGAGAGAGGACGCCGCCGGGAGCAGACCGGAGAGGGGAGTATACAGGGTTTTTTATTTTTAACTTATTTATTTCTTTTTTTCACCGCTTGGTAGCCGGGATGAAGAGGAGTTGTAGTCTCTTCTTCATCCTGGGTACCACACGCACCCCGATTACGCTGCAAATTCTCGGCCATTGAATTTAATTGAAACGCAGCAAATCCACATATACCTGCGGGTTTGCTGCTTTTCAATGGCCGCGTAATCGCGGTAGAAATGGTCATGCTGCGTGTTGCAACGCAATGCGAATTCGGCGCGCTAATTAGCGCATCATGTGCACAGCACATCCCAATTCACATTGCTTTGCATGGCAGACGGTTTTACATGGGCACATAGCCTAAGATCGGGGAGCGGCTCTAGTGTCACCTGCTGGGATGGTACAATCACTGTCACCAGGATACAGGGGACATTATCAGAAAGGAGGAGATGACGTCTCTTCCCTCTCGCCTATCAGAGAATAGATTGCTGTATACGGGGGGCCTTATCCTCCTCTATTACACAGCACTCAGCTCCTAAAGGGAATGATTTGACCACAATACAATATATTTGAGTGGGACCAGTGCTCCAGTTTTACGTTCATAATGTTGAATGGAGATTGATCAGTTCCAGTGTGTCTGAACAGGGTCCGAGCCCACATCTCCTGAGCTCAGGCTTTACACTGAGCATCACTGTCACGGAGGTCAGATTAGAAGGGCATGGAGCACGATGTGGATGGTTGCCTCCGTATCCGCCATTACCTGGACTGCTAGCTTTCCCTGGACACTCTGGATCAGCTCCTCCGTCTTGTCGAGACCTCTAAGGGCCTGTTCACACAAGCAGATAAAATATCATTCAGAGTTTCATCCAGAAAAGTGGGAGAATTCTTTCCTCACTTGTCGTCCATGTGCAGTCCAGATCTAATCTGGCTTTTTAACCATTTACAGTTTCCAGGGCTACAGGATTGCAATGTATCTGTATAAAGCAGATTTTTTTCTGTACCCATAGACTTGAATGGGTGAATCTTGTCTGACGGATGAAACGAGGACATGCTGCCATTTTCTTTCTTTATTTTTTGCTCACACACAGATTCGATCAGTGACAAAAAAGAAAAATGACTCCTCTGCACTTTCCCATTGAATCCCATTGGTCTGAGTGCCGTCCATTTGTTCCACAGACAACTTTCCTACTGAAAATACATTCGTGTGAACGAGTCCTAAGAAAGACCTTGGAATTGGTTATTAGATGTTCACTGAAGTTTGGCTCTGAAAATGCAGGGCTCTTAAAGACGTTCTCTAATGCTTTAATGCTGATGATTTATGCATAAAATAGGTGGTCTATATCAGATCGTTGTAGGTCCGACTCTTGGCTCCCCACCAATAAGCTGTTTATAGCTCTGGCAACGGCCGGATGTAACTTGTGAACAGAGCGCACCCCAGTGGCCACTGCCTGGTGCTGCAGATCACCTCCGGTACTCCTCAATAGCTGGTCTGCACCCGGCAGCGGCCGCAGTGTACGGAGCGGTTTTGTTCCACTTTGAACATTGCCTGCATCTTGCCAGAGGTGATGACAGCTGATCATCGGGGGGCCGATGGTTGGACCCCCACCTATCTTATATTAATGACCTATCCAGTGGAATATAAAAGTGTTTGATAACTCCTTTTAAAATCTTGTTTCCATCCCATTGTCTTATACAGCGTGTATCTGTGTTCTTTCTGTAACCAGATGGGCCTGACCTCTGATGGTTCTTCTAGGCTTCTATTACAGCTCTTACAGCCCCAGCATGCATCATTTGTGCTGGAGAGGAATATGAAGACGCAGGAGCAAATAGAAGAACAATTAGGAAAGCTTGGATTATTAGAAGAGCAAAATATGCTCATAGTGGAGGTGAGCCGATTATTTTGTTTTATTTTTATTTTTTAACTTTTTTTTATATTTTTTTATTTTTAGGACATTTGTTTCCTCTCTTCAGAAAATAACAGCAGATAAGATTGATTAAAGCTTCTGGAAAGGTGTTCAATAACATCTGATCAGGTGGCTGGTTTGTAATGGTTGTCCCATCTTACCAATCCCTCTCTTCTACCATGAATGGGACATTGTGGGATGAATATATATATAGATATGTATATGTGTATGTGTGAAAAGTTGTTTGCCCCTTCCTGATTTCTCATTCTTTTGCATGTTTGTCATACTTAAATATTTCAGATGTCAAAACAAATTTTAATATTAGACAAAGATAACACAAGTAAACACAAAATGCAGTTTTTAAATGAAGATCCTAATTATTAAGGGAAAAAGAAATCCAAACCTACAGGGCCCTGTGTGAAAAAGTGATTGCCCTCTAAACCTAATAACTGGTTGAAGCACCCTCAGCAACAACAACTACAATCAAGTGTTTGGGATAATTGGCAATGAGTCTTTTACAACACTCTGGAGGAATTTTTGCCCACTCATCTTTGCAAAATTGTTGTAATTTAGCCACATTGGAGGGTTTCCAAGCATGAACCGCTTTCTTAAGGTCAGGACTTTGACTAAGCCACTGCAAAGTCTTAATTTTGTTTTCCTTAAGCCATTCAGAGGTGGACTTAATAGTGTGTTTTGGATCATTGTCCTGCAGCATAACCCAAGTGCACTTCAGCTTGAGGTCATGAACAGATGGCCGGACATTCTCTTTCAGGATTTTTTGGTTAACCAGCAGAATTCATGGTTCCATTTACCACAGCAAGTCTTCCAGGTCCTGAAGCAGCATAACAGTCCCAGACCATCAAGCTACCGCCACCATATTTTACTGTTGGTATGATGTTCCTTTTTTGAAATGCAGTGTTACTTCTACACCAGATGTAATGGGACATACGCCTTGCAAAAAGTTCAACTTTTGTCTTGTCAGTCCACAGAGTATTCTCCCAAAAGTATTGGCGATCATCAAGATGTTTTCTGCCAAAACTGAGATGAGCCTTTGTTCTTATTGCTCAGCAGTGGTTTTCGTCTTGGAACTCTGCTATGCGTGTCATTTTTGCCCAGTCTCTTTCTTATGGTGTAGTCATGAACACTGTCCTTAACTGAGGCAAGTGAGACCTGCAGTTCTCTGGATGTTGTTGTGGGGTCTTTTGTGACCTCTTGGATGAGTCGTTGCTGCGCTCTTGGGGTAATTTTGATCAGCCGGCCACACCTAGGAAAGTTCACCATTGTTCCATATTTTCGCCTATTGTGGATAATGACTCCCACTGTGGTTCGCTGGAGTCCCAAATCTTTAGAAATGGCTTTAGAACTTTTTCCAGACTGATAGATCTCAATTACTTTGTTTCTCATTTGGTCCTGAATTTCTTTGGATCGCAGCATGATGTCTAGCTTTAGAGGATCTTTTGTTCTACTTCACTTTGTCAGGCATGTCCTATTTAAGTGATTTCTTGATTGAGAACACGTGTGGGAGTAAACAGGGCTGTGTGGGGCTACGGAAATTGAACTCAGCTTCCCAAAGATGTGACAAATTACAGTTAATTTATGTTTTAAGGAGGGAGGTGCATCACTTTTTCACACAGGGCCCTGTAGGTTTGGATTTCCTTTTCACTTAATCATAAAAACCTTCCTTTTAAAAACTGCATTTTCTGTATACTTGTGCTATCTTTGTCTAATAGGAGTCTGCTGCTGACATTGGTATTGGGGTAATGTCCCCTAATTCTGTTAATATCCTCCATCCTGGTATGTATGGTCCCTCCTTCCTGGTTATATGTGGCTCCCATCCCATCTTGGTATACGTGGCCCTCATCCCCATCCTGGAATGCATGGCACCCCTTGATCCCCCATCCTGGTATTCATGGCACCCCTTTGATCTACCATCCTGGTATGCATGGCACCCCCTGATCCCCATCCTAGTTTTCATGGCACCCCTTGATCCCCCATCCTGCTATGCATGGCACCCCTTGATCCCCCATCCTGTTATGCATGGCACCCCTTGATCCCCCATTCTGGTATGTATGGCACCCCTTGATCACACATCCTGGATATATACAGTAACAGACCAAAAGTTTGGACACACCTTCTCATTTAAAGATTTTTCTGTATTTTCAATGACTATGAAAATTGTACATTCACATTGAAGGCATCAAAACTATGAATTAACACATGTGGAATTATATACTTAACAAAAAGTGTGAAACAACTGAAAATATGTTTTATATTCTAGGTTCTTCAAAGTAGCCACTTTTTGCTTTGATGACTGCTTTGCACACTCTTGGCATTCTCTTGATGAGCTTCAAGAGGTAGTCACCGGAAATGGTTTTCACTTCAGGTTTAATAAGTGAGATTTCTTGCCTTATTAATGGGGTTGGGACCATCAGTTTTGTTGTGCAGAAGTCTGGTGGATACACAGCTGATAGTCCTACTGAATAGAATTTGTAATATGGCAAGAAAAAAAGCAGAAAAACACGTCCCCAATATGAGACACCCATTCAGGGCCGATGTAAGGGCAGGCAGACTAGGCATCTGCCTGGGGCCTCCAGCCCGTGGCGTGCCGCTATAGGGCCCGTGAGTTCGTTCCCCCGCATTGGGCATTGAACTGAATCGGTAGCGGGGGAATGACTGTGCCTGCAGAGTGGAGCTGCTGAGACGCTCTGCAGAGCATGGAGCAGCTGGAGAACGAGGAGAGGTGAGTATTGTATGTATTTGTTTTTTATACGTGGTGACCATAATACTGCAGAACTGGGGGGCTGCATTATACTGTATGGAGTGGCTGAATTATACTCTATGGTTGGGGCCGAATTATACATTACGAGGACTATGGGTTTCATTATATTATATATACTATATGTTTGGCTGCATTATACTATAGGGAGGCTGCATTATACTCTATTAAGGACTGAGGAGAATGCATTATACTATATGAAGGACTATGGGGAGTGCATTATACACTATGAAGGACTATGGAGAGTGCATTATACTATAGGGAGGGCTATGGGGAGTGCATTATACTATAGGGAGGGCTATAGGGAGTGCATTATACTATATGGAGGGCTATAGGGATTGCATTATACTATATGGAGGACTATGAGGTGCATTCCATTATATGGAGGACTATGGGGAGTATATTATACTATATGGAGGGCTATGGGGAGTGTATTATACTATATGGAGGACTATGAGGTGCATTATACTATATGGAGGGCTATGGGGAGTGTATTATACTATATGGAGGACTATGAGGTGCATTATACTATATGGAGGGCTATGGGGAGTGTATTATACTATATGGAGGACTATGAGGTGCATTATACTATATGGAGGGCTATGGGGAGTGTATTATACTATATGGAGGGCTATGGGGAGTGTATTATACTATATGGAGGGCTATGGGGAGTGTATTATACTATATGGAGGACTATGAGGTGCATTATACTATATAGGGGGCTATGGGGAGTGTATTATACTATATGGAGGGCTATGGGGAGTGTATTATACTATATGGAGGGCTATGGGGAGTGCATTATACTATATGGAGGGCTATGGGGAGTGTATTATACTATATGGAGGGCTATGGGGAGTGTATTATACTATATGGAGGGCTATGGGAAGTGTATTATACTATATGGAGGACTATGGGGAATGTATTATACTATATTGAGGAATATGGGCCACATTATACAATATGGAGGGCTGTGGGGCACATTATACTATATTGAGGACTATTGGGAGTGCATTATACTATATGGAGGACTATGGGGAGTATATTATACTATATGGAGGACTATGGGGAGTATATTATACTATATGGAGGACTTTGGGGAGTGCATTATACTATTTAGAGGGCTATAGGGAGTGTATTATACTATATGGAGGACTATGAAGTGCATTATACTATATGGAGGGCTATGAGGAGTGCATTATACTATATGGAGGGCTATGGGGAGTGTATTATACTATATGGCGGACTATGAGGTTCATTATACTATATGGAGGACTATGAGGTGCATTATACTATGTGGATGGACTATGGGGAGTATATTATACTATATAGAGGGCTATGGGGAGTGCATTATACTATATGGAGGGCTATCGGGAGTGTATTATACTATATGGAGGACTATGGGGAGTGCATTATACAATAGGAGGGCTATGGGGAGTGCATTATACAATATGGAGGGCTGTGGGGCACATTATACAATATGGAGGACTATGGGGAGTATATTATACTACATAGAGGGTTATGGGGAGTGCATTATACTATATGGAGGGCTATCGGGAGTGTATTATACTATATGGAGGACTATGGGCCTCATTATACAATATGGGGGGCTGTGGGGCACATTATAAAATATGGAGGACTATGGCATGTATTATACTAAACAAGCAAAATGCTGCCTATTCATCGAGTAATTGGATTGTTTATGCCAGAACAAAAATCCTTGTTCTCAGCAGCACATCGCCCGGTGTAACCTGCAGATGTGCTGCTGATAACATGATGCTGTATGGGGACAGATTGATCTATTAGTGATTGTTCTGTATCCATCATTCTTCCTCAGCTGGTGTAAAGAGGCCGGGAAACAAGCGTCGAACGGCTTCAGTATTGTGGATTGCGCTCGTTTAGCGGCCTGATCTCAGCGCATGTACATACAAGCTAAATGTTTGTGTGGTGCTGTATGTCAGCATTTGGGACCCCACTTTAAACTTTTCCCCAGGGCCCCACTTTATCTAAAATCGGCCCTGCACCCATTTAAATGGTTCCCGTCCGCTGCACAGACTGGGAGAGAGAGGGGAGACTATTTGGGGCTTATGTAGTGGGGCTCAGTTTTGTGGACATCGGAGGGAAAGTTTTCTTTTAATTTATGAAATTCAATTCATGTGATAAATGTAAAAAAATATTAGGAACAATTCAACTTTATTTTAATCCTTAGGTTATGGGTGAGGATCTTTTGGCAGAAAGAACAGAGGAAGGACAAATGGACACAAAAACCACTCAGACATTGGCCTCTTACATAATGGCGTCTGACGCCGAGTTCAGAGTCAAATGGTTTCAGAAAGCGACCACTTTCCTAATGAGCAGCGAGTAAAGATGATCAGCTCTCCGCCATCACTGACTGTCTGCCAACTGGAGCTTGTCCATCTCTAATCATTCCTGCTCAATGGGGGCCACAATATTTTTACTTCACAGTAATCACTGACATCTTTTCGGAGTATATTGTATACATAGTGATCTTTATACGGCTGGAGCACTTACAGTAGCCAATCAGATGGCATGCAGGTAGCGTTGTGCGAGATCCAGTATGCCGTCCTGCTTCTATCATTAGAGGGTCCTGCTAGAGAACAGCGGCCACACTATTATACTGTGTCCAGAGTTACAGGAGTCGGTCAGATGTGGACTGCTACGTTGCAAAAAATGCTTAATGAGTTATTTTTTTTCAAACTGGATTGATATGCAAAATATTTTTAATAAAATCATTTTCTTATACTTGCAGGGTTTCTGCTTATTCAGTAATGTTGTAGCTGTTTTCTCTCACACTGTGGATGATTGTAAATGAATACAGTTTCCTACATAATCATTGCAGCCGATCAGTTAAAAACGGGTGCCGTATGTGTTGTACCCAGGGCCGGCATCACCACCCGGGCAAGTGCCTGGGCCCTGAGCGAGCAGGGGGCCCACTCACCCTCTGGGACACCAGCGCGCTATGGGGCCCATGAGTCAGCGAGGCCTGATGCCAGCGAATGGGCACTTGCACTGGGCCTTCCCCAGTGCTTTAAACTGTTTGCAATACTTACCTCTCCCTGTTCCTCTGCTGCTCCTCTGTCTTCTGCGTCTTCTTACTCTGTGACATCTCAGGGCAGAGGGCGCGATGACGTCACTACAGAGCACCCTCTGCTGAGCAGTCCCAGTGCAGAGAGTCGGAAGACGCTGATGAGACAGGCCTGCTTCCAGCAAGGAGCGGTGAGTATTTGATTTTTTTTTTTTATGTTATGAGTATTATATGGGGCTCATTATCTATTGAACAATATATGGGGCCCATTATGTATGGAGTATTATATGGGGCTTATTATCTATTGAACAATATATGGGGCTCATTATGTATGTAGTATTATATGGGGCTCATTATCTATTGAACAATATATGGGGCCCATTATGTATGGAGTACTATATAGGGCCCATTATCTATGGAGCATTATATGGGGCCTATTCTTTATGGAGCAATATATTGGTCCCACTATTTATAGAGCAATATATAGGGCCCATACTGTATGGAGCAATATTTGGGCTCCATTATTCTGTATGGAGCATTATATGGTACCCATTATGTATGGAGCAATATATGGGGCTCATTTTACTTTATGGAGCAATATATGGGATCCATTATACTGAATGGAGCAATATATGGGGATCATACTGTATGGAGCATTATATACGGTCCGTTATTCTGTATGGAGCAATATATGGTGCCCATAGTACTGGATGCAGGACCATGTGGTGCCCATAATTCTGTATATGGAGGACCACGTGGTGCCCATAATACTGTATGTGGAGGACCACGTGGTGCCCATAATACTGTATAGAGGACCATGTGCTGCCCATAATACTGTATGTGGAGGACCACGTGGTGCCCATAATACTGTATGTGGAGGACCACGTGGTGTCCATAATACTGTATATGGAGGACTACGTGGGGCCCATAATACTGTATATGGAGGACTACGTGGGGCCCATAATACTGTATAGAGGACTATATTGTCTGGTCTGAACTGTGCGCTGGGAGGATTCGCCGGTTTCTGAGCTGTTGTAGACTTTACAATAGATATCACTCATGTAATGTGAGAAGTAAGTGAAATCTTTAGCATTGTACTATACCTATATTTCTGTGCATCATGAATCGTGGTAGGTGTGAATGGGGCCCACTGAGACTTTTGCCCGGGGCCCATGAAATCCTGGAGCCGGCCCTGGTTGTGGCATCTATTTCTTTTTGTACTGTGTGCATGAGTTTTAATGGCGAATTTCTTTAAAAAAACAGTGGGATAAACAGTCATGTGAACTTGTCCCTTAACTTACATTGGTCTGTGAGGTGATCAGAAAGAAGAGAATCCAATGCTGACTTCTAGAACATTTGGGGTAACTTTCCCGCATTGGTCTCTACATGATCTGTGAATTCAGGGAACTGCTAGATCTGCAGCAGATAAAAGAGGGATTATATCAAAATGCCATCATGCAGACCAGCAAGTGACACATCGCTGGCATAAGGTCCTCTGCCCGACTTGTTGCTTTTAGATTACATAGTAAAAACCTGATGACAGTTTCCCTGTAATAAAATCCCAGAGCTTCTCCCATGGGAAATCCAGCGGGTGGCAGATACTGGCCTGGAATCCTGCAGATACACAGCACTGCCGTCGCCTATACACTGCATTGTGAAAGGATTTGGCCCCCTTGAACTTTTCTACCTTTTGCCACATTTCTGGCTTCAAACATAAAGATATAAAATTCTATT
This sequence comes from Phyllobates terribilis, assembly GCF_046119375.1. NCBI lineage: Eukaryota > Metazoa > Chordata > Amphibia > Anura > Dendrobatidae > Phyllobates > Phyllobates terribilis. Next base: position 3,060,401 of record NW_027362944.1, on the reverse strand, counting down.
TTTTGGGTGGAAGAATCAATAACAAGTGGGACATAATCGTGAAGTGGAATGAAATTTATTTGCTATTTTAAACTTTTTTAACAAATTAAAAACTGAAAAGTGGGGCGTGCAATATTATTCGGCCCCCTTGAGTTAATACTTTGTAGCGCCACCTTTTGCTGCGATTACAGCTGCAAGTCGCTTGGGGTATGTCTCTATCAGTTTTGCACATCGAGTGGCTGAAATTCTTGCCCATACTTCCTTGCAAAACAGCTCGAGCTCATTGAGGTTGGATGGAGGGCGTTTGTGAACAGCAGTTTTCAACTCTTTCCAAGATTCTCGTTTGGATTCAGGTCTGGACTTTGACTTGGCCATTCTAACACCTGGATATGTTTATTTTTGAACCATTCCATTGTAGATTTAGCTTTATGTTTGGGATCATTGTCTTGTTGGAAGATAAATCTCCGTCCCAGTCTCAGGTCTTTTGCAGACTCCAACAGGTTTTCTTCCAGAATGGTCCTGTATTTGGCTCCATCCATCTTCCCATCAATTTTAACCATCTTCTCTGTCCCTGCTGAAGAAAAGCAGGCCCAAACCATGATGCTGCCACCACCATGTTCAACAGTGGGGATGGTGTTTTGAGGGTGATGAGCTGTGTTGCTTTTACGCCAAACATATCGTTTTGCATTGTGGCCAAAAAGTTTGATTTTGGTTTCATCTGACCAGAGCACCTTATTCCACATGTTTGGTGTGTCTCCCAGATGGCTTGTGGCAAACTTGAAACGAGACTTTTTATAGATATCTTTGAGAAATGGCTTTCTTCTTGCCATTCTTCCATAAAGCCCAGATTTGTGCAGTGTATAACTGATTGTTGTCCTATGGACAGACTAACCCACCTCAGCTCTAGATCTCTGCAGTTCATCCAGAGTGATCATGGGCCTTTTGGCGGCATCTCTGATCAGTCTTCTCCTTGTTCGAGATGAAAGTTTAGAGCAGTGTTTCCCATACTCCAGTCCTCACAGACCCCACAGGTCATGTTTTCAGGATTTCCATAGTATTGCACAGGTGAGAAAATTCCTGATGCATTGATGATACTTCCATCACCTATGCAATACTAAGGAAATCCTGAAAACATGACCTGTGGGGGTCCGTGAAGACTGGAGTTTGGGAAACACTGGTTTAGAGGGACGGTCGGGTCTTGGTAGATTTGCATTGGTCTGATACTCCTTCCATTTCAATATGATCGCTTGCACAGTGCTCCTTGAGATGTTTAAAACTTGGGAAATCTTTTTGTATCCAAATCCGGCTTTGAACTTCGCCACAACAGTATCTCGGACCTGCCTGGTGTGTTCCTTGGTCTTCATGGTGCTCTCTGCACTTGAAACAGAACCCTGAGACTATCACAGAGCAGGTGCATTTATACAGAGACTTGATTACACACAGGTGGATTCTAGTTATCGTTACCAGTCATTTAGGACAACATTGGATCAGTGGATTCTAGTTATCATTACCAGTCATTTATGACAACATTGGATCATTCAGAGATCCTCACTGAACTTCTGGAGTGAGTTTGCTGCACTGAAAGTAAAGGGGCCGAATAATATTGCACGCCCCACTTTTCATTTTTTATTTTTAAGTTTAAAATATCCAATAAATTTCATTCCCACTTGTTGATTCTTCCCAAAAAAATTTGAATTTTATATCTTTATGTTTGAAGCCAGAAATGTGGCAAAAGGTGGAAAAGTTCAAGGGGGCCAAATCCTTTCACAATGCGCTGTATCTACCACTCGCTGACCTCCCTCTGTGAGAAGCTGATGGTTATTAATGATGGAATACAATGTTTTATTATAGCGGTGAGTGCTGCATTCACTTCTTACACTCATTCATGTGGATTTGTCTGATTAGTGACCTGCACCAGCTTATATCATGGGGCTGCTCAGAGTATAAAAATTTACCAAAAAGGTGTGTGACGCGCCCCTGGGCCTGTGTCGCGCTGCGTTGCGCACGCGGGAGCTTACCCGGAGCCGGATCTGCTGAGGGTTGTAGTCTCGTGGCGGTGACCCGGTCCGTGCCCAGGGAGTCAAACTGAGCGGCGATGTATCAGCGGTAGATGTTGGACGACTACGCCACCCGTTGAGTACAGCTAAGGAGCTGCTGCTGCAGGGCAGACCGCTGAGGCCGGTGGTAGGATTGTGCAGCGTGATAGTATAACCCCCAACGGGAGGGGTATGGCCTCAGGGCAGCCGACGTGGATGATGGGGGTAGCAGGAACTACTCGGAGACGGTACGGTGTAGTTCAGGGTCTTTACTGGTGACAAAGATAGACCCTCCCGGAGTACTGGCTAGCGATTGGGGCCTGGTCAGTCCTTGAGCAGATGGGATCTCCCCTGGCCAGGCGGAGTTGTAGGCCTCCCAAACTAACTGTACTCTTCTGGCTACCTTGCTAGAGGCGGGTATAAGTAGCCCACGTCCCTGAGTGTACCGTGTGGTGCTCACCCGTATGGTCGGTGACTCGGGGCCTTCTAGTAGCTTCCGCTCCACGACGGCGGTGCTGGTCCCATGCGTGTGACCGTGCCTTCGGGTTTCTTGGCCAGAGGACCTGAAATCCCCTGCCTGACGGATTCTGCTGCTGGGTAGGAGTTAGTCCCCACAGCCTCGGACTCCGGGTCCAGTAAGAAATCTTCTCAGTCAGGGCGAGCTCTGCAGCTGCCAGCCCCTGACTCCTTGTAACACTGCTCCCACAGAGCTCCTGATGTTCTGTTCCTATATTTGCTTCTTTTCTCTGTCTCTACTTCTTCTCTACTCACTAACCCTGCCTCAGCCCCAGTTTTATATAGGGGAAGTTCTTCCCCTCCCAGGACTGTGCAGGAGGTGTGGCATGCATCGGCTTCCTGACCAAGAGACCTCCCACCTGCTCTCAGACGTAATATCTCTATCACTGTGGCAACCAGACCCCTGGGGTGTCACATGTGTTCTGGTTATTTTCTTTTGGTTTCCATTTTTTTTTACTTTTCTTCTTTTTTTTCTTTACGTGGATCTTTCTGTAAAAAATAAATAAATAAAAAATAAAATATAGTCAACCTCTGGTATGCTCTACTACCATGAGATCCCCATAATAAAGGCAGAATTTAATAAAGGGTTACACATTTATCCAAGACATTGAAAGTTATGGTTAAAAAGGTAAAAAGACTTTTCTTTTTTTGCAGCAAAATTGGCTACAATTGCCCAGACAGGTTATATTTGCCCACAGCGTCGGACTGGGGCCCACCCTACAGCTAGATGCAGATACCTGATAGCCGTTATCCCCGTTATAGTGGGACCTCGACTGTAAAACACAGACGGCTCCTGCACATCTACTGGGCGCACAGCACAACTGGGATGGACAATTACGGTAGTTTGCATTAAAGAGCTTCTTTGGTGAAAACAAGTTATCACCGATCCATGGGCTCCTCAGGATTGGTGATAACTTAATGATCGTTTGGGTCCGACCATTGGAAACTGCACTGATCAGAATTGGGAAGTTTTATCCCTGACAGGACACTTTTATCCCCATTTTAAAATGCAGCGGCAGGTGGGATGTCTGACCGCAGATCCATTCATTCTCTTTGGGGCTTCCAGAAAAAAACAAGAGCAGCACTCGCAGCCATTGAGGAAATCAATGGATCAGTGGTGAAGTCGCACATGCTGCTCCAGTCTAGTGGGGATAAAAGCTCCACATTCTACCAATCGGTGCGGGTCCCAGCAGTCAGACCCCCACCAATCAATACCTTATCACTTATCCTTTGGAAAGGTGATTACTTGTTTTCACAGTAGAATTCCTGTAAGTGCATCTTGTTCCAAGTATTTAATCACAAATCTAAATAAAGATTATTCTCCTAATATCAGAGAGAACAATTGACTGCTGTACACAACACACTCCACTTTTTCAAGACCAATAATACCACATTCAAGGGAGAACTAACGTGACACTGTGACCAGACCACATATTACCAGCATAAAGCGACCGAATAATCCCACGTAGAAGGGAGAAATACAGCCACACCGTGACCAGACCACATATTACCACCACATAGTGACCGAATAATACCACATATTGTATAAGGGACAAATATTGCCACACCATGATCAGACCAGATTTTAGCAGCATATAGCGACCAAATTATTCCACAGAGAAGGGAGAACTACCGTCACACCGTGAGCAGACCACATATGACCACCACATAGTGACCGAACAATACCACATATTGTATAAGGGACAAATATCGCCACACCATGACCAGACCAGATTTTAGCAGCATATAGCGACCAAATTATTCCACATAGAAGGGAGAACTACCATCACACCGTGAGCAGACCACATATGACCACCACATAGTGACCGAACAATACCTCATACTGTAAAAGGGACAAATAGTGCCACACCATGACCAGACCAGATTTTAGCAGCATATAGCGACCAAATTATTCCACATAGAAGGGAGAACTACCGTCACACCCTGAGCAGACCACATATGACCACCACATAGTGACCGAACAATACCTCATACTGTAAAAGGGAGAAATATCGCCACACCATGACCAGACCAGATATTACCAACATATAGCGACCAAATAATTCCACATACAAGGGAGAAATACCACCACACCATGTCCACACCACATAGTGACCAAATAATAACACATACAGGGATAAATACCACACCATGACCGGACCAGATATTACAACATAGTGACCGAATATTACAATACTGATCATTAATGAAATGTCCTCGGACGCACATTCAGTTGAAACCAGTGGGCCCCCTCTACGTCCTGCTCAGGGTCCTGCCAAGGACCCTGGGCCACCGGATAATCGTCCAGTGTCCCAGTGCTCCAGTCAGACCCTGTTTGCCCACCAAACTCATCCATTTAAATGTCTGATTTTAGAGTTTGCATTGTGTTTCTTTTCTTAGCTTATAAAAACATAACAATTATAGTCTATGGACCTTTTCTGATGCTGATGGTTCACAAAAGAAATTTGAGACATGTTTGATTGTAATCTGATTTGCAGATAAAGCTGGCCCATTCAAATGATTGGATTGCCAAAAAAAGATCCATTTGCATCCTTGTTCTGTATGTTTTTCACTGACTAATGTTAGAAGTTTGTAAATCTTCATCACTTTTTTTCTCTCATCAATAGGTGGCAGAAAATGTCATTTTTCAACATGAGGAAAGAAAACTTCATTCCATCACTTTACCTGATGGGCCCATGCAGGGTTGGACTGGCCTGGTGTGATAGCGCGAAAAATTCCCGGTGGGCCCCGATGAGAGAGTGAGAGAATTGGTAACGGGGGCTCTTAAAAAGTGCGGACCCTTTAAAAGCGCAGCCGAAGGAAATGTAGCGTCGCGTGCGGCGCTCCTACTATTCAGTGGTGACAGCGGGTGACGCGCATAGTCACATGACAGGAGGACGTGTTCTTGGTGGGCGGTGACACGCACCGCGCTCTGCTTTCCCGCTGGTGGCTGGCAGTTGTGTGGTATCAGGTGACACGCGGACGTCACGCTCTCCTCTCCCTGCTCCCCTGCCGGTTTTTGATACGCCGACGCCGCGCTCTGCTCTCCAGTCCCGGCTCCTGCTCCCTTGGAATTGGCCTTGTAACACCGGCTCCCGTCCGGGTATGTAACACCGCACCAGCACCGCGCACTGCCCTCTTCTCTCCTGCTCTCTTGGCCTTTTAAGCCGGCTCCTGGGCTGAGTATGCGGTGACCTGCACTCTGCTCTCTCACCATCACCCTGGAAACAAGGCTGCCGGCCCCGGCTACAGCTCTCCCTGCTTCAACTTCAAGTCAAGTGCAATGTCCACGTTTTTCTGGGTGAGTGTTACCAGCATTGGTCATCATCCATATATGGAGGGGTCGCAGGCTGGTCACATGGGGACATGGATGGAGACATGGGGCTGAAGGGGGGGCTGGATGGACCCGTGGGGACATGTATGGAGACATGGGGCTGAAGGGGGGGGTTGACTGGACCCGTGGCGACATGGATGGAGACATGGGGCTGAAGGGGGGGCTGGTTGGACCCGTGGGGACATGGATGGAGACATGGGGCTGAAGGGGGGGCTGGTTGCACCCGTGGGGACATGGATGGAGACATGGGGCTGAAGGGGGGGCTGGCTGGACCCATGGGGACAGGGATGGGGACATGGGGCTGAAGGGGGGGCTGGCTGGACCCATGGTGACATGGGGCTGAAGGGGGGGCTGGCTGGACCCATGGGGACATGGGGCTGAAGGGGGGGCTGGCTGGACCCATGGGGACATGGGGCTGAAGGGGGGGCTGGCTGGACTCATGGGGACATGGGGCTGAAAGGGGGCTGGCTGGACCCATGGGGACATGGGGCTGAAGGGGGGGCTGGCTGGACCCATGGGGACATGGATGGGGCTGAAGGGGGGGCTGGCTGGACCCATGGAGACATGGATGGGGACTTGGGGCTGAAGGGGGGTGCTAGCTGGACCCATGGGGCTGAAGGGGGGGGCTGGCTGGACCCATGGTGACATGGATGGGGACATGGGACTGAAGGGGGGGCTGGCTGGACACATGGGGACATGGATGGGGACATGGGGCTGAAGGAGGGGCTGGATGGACCCATGGGGACATGGATGGGGACATGAGGCTGAAGGAGGGGCTGGCTGGACCCATGGGGACGTGGATGGGGACATGGGGCTGAAGGGGCTGGCTGGACCCATGGGGACATGGATGGGGACATGGGGCTGAAGGGGGGGCTGGCTGGACCCATGGAGACATGGATGGAGACATGGGGCTGAAGGGGGGGCTGGCTGGACCCATGGCGACATGGATGGAGACATGGGGCTGAAGGGGGGGCTGGCTGGACCCAAGGGGCCATGGATGGAGACATGGGGCTGAAGGGGGGGCTGGCTGGACCCGTGGCGACATGGATGGAGACATGGGGCTGAAAGGGGGGCTGGTTGGACCCGTGGGGACATGGATGGAGACATGGGGCTGAAGGGGGGGCTGGTTGCACCCGTGGGGACATGGATGGAGACATGGGGCTGAAGGGGGGCTGGCTGGACCCATGGGGACAGGGATGGGGACATGGGGCTGAAGGGGGGGGCTGGCTGGACCCATGGTGACATGGGGCTGAAGGGGGGGCTGGCTGGACCCATGGGGACATGGGGCTGAAGGGGGGGCTGGCTGGACCCATGGGGACATGGGGCTGAAGGGGGGGCTGGTTGGACCCATGGGGACATGGGGCTGAAGGGGGGGCTGGCTGGACCCATGGGGACATGGGGCTGAAGGGGGGCTGGCTGGACCCATGGGGACATGGATGGGGCTGAAGGGGGGGCTGGCTGGACCCATGGAGACATGGATGGGGACTTGGGGCTGAAGGGGGGGGCTGGCTGGACCCATGGGGCTGAAGGGGGGGGCTGGCTGGACCCATGGTGACATGGATGGGGACATGGGACTGAAGGGGGGGCTGGCTGGACCCATGGGGACATGGATGGGGACATGGGGCTGAAGGAGGGGCTGGCTGGACCCATGGGGACGTGGATGGGGACATGGGGCTGAAGGGGCTGGCTGGACCCATGGGGACATGGATGGGGACATGGGGCTGAAGGGGGGGCTGGCTGGACCCATGGGGACATGGGGCTGAAGGGGGGGCTGGCTGGACCCATGGGGACATGGGGCTGAAGGGGGGGCTGGCTTTACCCATGGGGACATGGGGCTGAAGGGGAGGATGGCTGGACCGATGGAGACATGGATGGAGACATGGGGCTGAAGGGGGGGCTGGCTGGACCCATGGGGACATGGATGGAGACATGGGGCTGAAGGGGGGGATGGCTGGACCGATGGAGACATGGATGGAGACATGGGGCTGAAGGGGGGGCTGGCTGGACCCATGGAGACATGGATGGAGACATGGGGCTGAAGGGGGGGCTGGCTGGACCCATGGGGCCATGGATGGAGACATGGGGCTGAAGGGGGGGCTGGCTGGACCCGTGGGGACATGGATGGAGACATGGGGCTGAAGGGGGGGGCTGGCTGGACCCGTGGGGACATGGAAGGAGACATGGGGCTGAAGGGGGGCTGGCTGGACGCATGGGGAGACATGGATTGAGGCATGGGGCTGAAGGGGTGGCTGGCTGGACGCATGGGGGGACTTATGGATGGAGGCACAGGGCTGAAGAGGGGGCTGGCTGGACGCATGGGGAGACACATGGAGGTGAAGGTGGCCAAGTTGGGGACCTGGATGGACACATGGAGGTGAAGGGCGGCAAGCTGGACACAAGGGGACCTGGATAGATATATGGGGTGGGGTGGGATGCATATATGGGGGGGACAGGATGGATATATGAAGGGGGCGGGCTGGACACATGGAGGCCCGGATAGATATATGGGAGGGGCAAGCTGGACACATGGAGACCAGAATGGATATATCGGTGGGGGGGGTCAGGATGGATAGATGGGTGGCCTCGCTGGACAAGGGACTTTATTACTGTTTAGTGGCCAGATTGAGGAACTTTATTAGTTTATGATGGCGAGTGGGGAACATTATTACTTTAAAGTCCAATTAGGGACATTATTACTTCTGTAATATAATTTACTTTTTAGGAAACTGTTTTCCATAAGAGGGGACAAAAGGGGGGTCCTGTTACTGTGCAGGGCGCCACTATGTCGCTTTATTTCTTCAACTGGTGTAGTGTAGAAGCCTGGGGAAAAGTGGGAATGTGCTCTAAAAGAGATCAGTTATTGATAACTGTGTGTTATTTTCTGCAGAGATGATTCCTCGCTGGAAGAAGTGATGGCGGACTGTGCCATATGAAGAAAAGCGAAGATGAAGAACTTCACCTAGAGACATCACTGGTGAGTCAGTGTATTACTGTACACTTACACTATATAGTATATTCAGAGCTCCTGTGTATGACACTGGTGACCAGTGTATTACCTATACACTATATACAGAGCTCCTGTGTATAATGTCATCGGTAATCACTGTATTACCTGTACACTATATACAGAGCTCCTGTGTATAATGTCACCGGTGATCACTGTATTACCTGTACACTGACACTATATACAGAGCTCATATGTATAGTGACAGTGTTGTTAGTATTGTGGTTTGTATTCCTGATCAGTATTGTAGTATTTGGTCACTATGTGGTGGTAATATGTGGTCTGGTCATGGTGTGGTGATATTTGTCCCTTTTGTATGTGGTATTATTGGTGTTGTTATAGTTGATTATGTTGTGTATGGCAGTCATTTGTTCTCGCTGAGATTAACTAGGAAAAGATTTTTTCCATGAGGCCACGGCTTCACTATCAGTATTTGGTCAGTATTTTTTCTCAGTAGTGAGAGGCAAAAGCAGGAGTGGGTGATAAATCCAGAATTGGTGACTTGTTTCTATTATTCTCTTTCTCTGATTGTTCCTCACCTGGTTTTGGCTCCCACTCCTGAGAATAATCCTGACTGAATACTGATAGTGGGGCTGTGGCCTTAGAGATGAAATACTTGGAGCAGAGCGTCAGAGATGCACTTACAGGGGTTCTCCGGTGAGAACAAGTAATCACCTCTCCACAGGATCAGTGATAACTTATTGGTTGGCGGGGGTCTGACTACTGGGACCTGCACCGATCGGCAGAATGTGGAGCTTTTCTCCCCATTAGACTGGAGCTCATGTGCGACTCGACCACTGATCCATTCATTCCCTCAGAGGCTGCGAGCGCTGCTCTTTTTTGGAAGCCCCCAAGAGAACGAATGAGGCTGTGGTCAGACGTCCCACCTGTCGCTGCATTTTAAAATGGTGATAAGTGTCCTGTCAGGGATAAAACTTCCCCATTCTTCCAATCAATAAGTGATCACCTATCCTGTGTAGCCCATGAATCTGTGATCACTTGTTTTAACCGCAGAAGCTTTCATGCAAACTCCAGAAATTGTCCATCCCTGTTCTAGTCTGTGCACAGTAGATGTGAGGAGCCGCCGGTCACTGCTCCACTATAACAGGGAGAGCAGAGAAAAGAGATCTGCATATTGCTGTAGGTGGCCCCTAGAGTCAATGTCCCCTGTGGGCCCAGACACCCCAGTCCGACCCTGCTGACATCTGATTAAGGCCTAAGGCCCCGTTCACATGTCAGGTTTTAATCAGTGTTTTTTTCTCATTTTCATCTGATTTTGGTCAGTGTGGCAGTTTTTCTCCTCAGTGGGGCATATTTTTTTATATGTAAAGTAAAAAGCTAAAGGTTTCCTCGCCTCGCTTGCCCGGCCTATAGACACTGGAGAACAGGCAGTACAGGCAACATGGTTGGTTCTGGCCATTTTTCTGACAGACTCATTGACTTCAATAGATGATCTTTATCTATAAATCGGATGGAAATCGGACCGGTCTCAGTTCTGATTTACAGATCAATCGTCCACAATAAATAGAGCTGTAAACCTGTCCCCGGTCTATAACGGAGCATATTCTACCTGTTAGACAAATAACCAGATGTGAAAAGAGCCATGTGCTATTCTTACAGGGAAGGGGCCACCATTTTATGTTTTGTATTAATAATTATGTAATCAATTATTTTTAATACAAAATTAAATATCCCACTTTATTAGTTTTTTATGTATTTATTTTTACATTGGCCACTAGGGGCTGCCATTTTTATTTGGGGGGGGGGGTGTAAGAAGCGCTCTTACACACCTCATTTACGGCAGCCCTGGCCATAAGAGACAGTAGTCTGTCACCGACCCTATCTCTAACACTAGAGGCCGCTCCTCCTGCCTCTAGCTGTGACCTGGGCACGCCCCCTTGGCTGTTCAGGTCGCAGCCGTGGGAGGAGATTGCAGCCATCTTTGTGGAGCCTGCAGTGTAAGCTGTACATTCCCCCTGTCGTCGCACGCACTGCTCAGTCAGAGCGTGCCATGACAGGAGCTGCCGGGGAGGAAATGCCTGGGAGTGGATGTCCCGAGTGAGTATCTGCAGCGGCGCCGTGCGGTGATCTCAGCTTCTCTGCTGTTATCACTGCCGACATCTTCAGGCAACACAGACACAGCGCAGCGTGGGAACGTGGAAGGTGAGTAGAAGCGTTTATTGTTTTGTTTGTTTTTTTTCCTTTGCATTGAATATATGGGGGCATATACACACAAGGGTGTAGTTGGAGGCATATACCCACCAGGGTGGAGGGGGGGGGCATATACCCACCAGGATGGATGGAAAGGGCATATACCCACCAGGATGTAGGGAGTGTGCATATACCCACCAATGAAGGGGGGCATTTACCCACCAGGATGGATGAAGGGGGCATATATCCACCAGGATGGATGGAGGGGGGGCATATATCCACAAGGATGAAGGTGGGGCTTATGCCGACAAGGATGGAGGGGGGCATATACCCATCAGGATGGATGGAGGGGGGCATATACCCATCAGGATGGATGGAGGGGGGCATATACCCATCAGGATGGATGGAGGGGGGCATATACCCATCAGGATGGATGGAGGGGGGGCATATACCCACCAGGATGGATGTAGGGGGGCATATACCCACCAGGATGGATGGAGGGAGGCATATACCCACCAGGATGGATGGAGGGAGGCATATACCCACCAGGATGGATGGAGGGGGGGCATATACCCACCAGGATGGAGAGGGGGCATATACCCACCAGAATAGAGGGAGTAGAGGGAGGGGGCATATACACCTACCCAGGATGGATGGATGGAGGGGCATATACACCTACCCAGGATAGATGGATGGAGGGGCATATACACCTACCCAAGATGGATGGATGGAAGGGCATATACACCTTCCCAGGATGGATGGATGGAGGGGCATATACACCTTCCCAGGATGGATGGATGGAGGGGCATATACACCTACCCAAGATGGATGGATGGAAGGGCATATACACCTACCCAGGATGGATGGATGGAGGGGCATATACACCTCCCCAGGATGGATGGATGGAGGGGCATATACACCTACCCAGGATGGATGGATGGAGGGGCATATTCTCCTACCAAGGATGGATGGAGGGGCATATTCTCCTACCAAGGATGGAAGGAGGGGCATATACTCCTACCCAGGATGGATGGATTGATAAAGGGGCATCTACACCTAACGAGGATGGATAGATGATGGAGCATATATACTTACCCAGGATGGAGGGAGGGGCATATACACCTACCCAGGATGGATGGAGGGGCATATACACCTACCCAGGATGGATGGAGGGGCATATACACCTACCCAGGATGGATGGAGGGGCATATACACCTACCCAGGATGGATGGAGGGGCATATACACCTACCTAGGATGGATGGAGGGGCATATACACCTACCCAGGATGGATGGAGGGGCATATACACCTACCCAGGATAGATGGAGGGGCCGATACACCTACCCAGGATGGATTTATGGATGGAGGGGCATCTACACCTACCCAGGATGGATGGATGGAGGGGCATATACACCTACCCAGGATGGATGGATGGAGATGCATATACACCTACCCAGGCTGGATGGATGGAGGGGCATATACACCTACCCAGGATGGATGGATGGAGGGGAATATACACCTACGCAGGATGGATGGATGGAGGGGCATATACACCTACCCAGAATGGATGGATGAAGGGGCATATACACCTACCCATGATGGATGGATGGATGGATGAAGGGGCATATACACCTACCCAGGATGGATGGATGGAGGGGCATATACACCTACCCAGGATGGATGGATGGAGGGGCATATACACCTACCCAGGATGGATGGATGGAGGGGCATATACACCTACCCAAGATGGATGGATGGAGGCGCATATACACCTACCCAGGATGGATGGAGGGGCATATACACCTGCCCAGGATGGATAGATGGAGGGGTATATACACCTACCCAGGATGGATGGATGGAGGGGCATATTCTCCTACCAAGGATGCATGGAGGGGCATATGCTCCTACCCAGCATGGATGGATGGAGGGTCATCTACACCTAACCAGGATGGATGGAGGGGCATAAACACATACTAGAATAGACTACCCAGGATGGATGGATGGAGGGTCATCTACGCCTACCCAGAATGGATGGATGGAAGGTCATCTACGCCTACCCAGAATGGATGGATGGAGGGGCATATACACCTACCCATGATGGATGGATGGGCCGATACACCTACCCAGGATTGATGGATGGAGAGGCATATTCACCTACCCAGGATGGATGGATGGAGGGGCATATACACCTACCCAGGATGGATGGAGGGGCATATACACCTATCCAGTATGGATGGGGGGGGCGTATACACCTACCCAGGATGGATGGATGGAGGCGCATATACACCTACCCAGGATGGATGGATGGAGGGGCATATACACCTACCCAGGATGGATGGATGGAGGCGCATATACACCTACCCAGGATGGATGGATGGAGGGGCATATACACCTACCCAGGATGGATAGATGGAGGGGTATATACACCTACCCAGGATGGATGGATGGAGGGGCATATACACCTACCCAGAATGGATGGATGGAGGGGCATATTCTCCTACCAAGGATGGATGGAGGGGCATATACTCCTACCCAGCATGGATGGAGGAAGGGACATATACTGCTACCCAGGATGGATGGATGGAGGGGCATAAACACATACTAGAATAGACTACCCAGCATGGATGGATGGAGGGTCATCTACGCCTACCCAGAATGGATGGATGGAGGGCCATCTACGCCTACCCAGTATGGATGGATGGAGGGGCATAAACACATACTAGAATAGACTACCCAGGATGGATGGATGGAGGGTCATCTACGCCTACCCAGAATGGATGGATGGAGGGTCATCTACACCTACCCATGATGGATGGATGGGCCGAAACACCTACCCAGGATGGATTGATGGATGGAGGGGCATCTACAACTACCCAGAATTGATGGATGGAGAGGCATATACACCTACCCAGGATGGATGGATGGAGAGGCATATACACCTACCCAAGATGGATGGATGGAGAGGCATATACACCTACCCAGGTTGGATGGAGTGAGAAGCATATACACCTACCCAGGTTGGATGGATGGAGAGGCATATACACCTACCCAGGATGGATGGAGGGGCCGAAACACCTACCCAGGATGGATTGATGGATGGAGGGGCATCTACAACTACCCAGAATTGATGGATGGAGAGGCATATACGCCTACCCAGGATTGATGGATGGAGAGGCATATTCACCTACCCAGGATGGATGGATGGAGGGGCATATACACCTACCCAGGATGGATGGAGGGGCCGAAACACCTACCCAGGATGGATTGATGGATGGAGGGGCATCTACAACTACCCAGAATTGATGGATGGAGAGGCATATACGCCTACCCAGGATTGATGGATGGAGGGGCATATTCACCTACCCAGGATGGATGGATGGAGGGGCATATACACCTACCCAGGATTGATGGATGGAGGGGCATATACACCTACCCAGGATTGATGGATGGAGAGGCATATTCACCTACCCAGGATGGATGGATGGAGAGGCATATTCACCTACCCAGGATGGATGGATGGAGGGGCATATACACCTACCCAGGATGGATGGATGGAGGGGCATATACACTTACTCAGGATGGATGGATGGAGGGGCATATACACATACCCAGGATGGGGACCATATTCCATATACCAGGATGGGGCATATAGAAGGATGAGGGGCATATACTGTAGGGCGTATATGGTGTCATTACACTTAGGCTCTTTTGATACCTGTGATACGTCTGACCTCATAGTATGTCCCCCCCTTTTTACTCTTTTGAAGGAGGCTGTTTTACACTTGAAGCATATATGTGTTACAATCCATAACTAAATTGTGTATATTTTTTATTTTTCCTCTTTAGTGGTTAACTCTGGAATGAAGCACCGCTTTGTATTCATTTATATGAGATATTTTCATGTGCTGAGTGTCGGATTATTTGTTACCCCCCCCCCCTCTTTTTCTCAGATATGATTGTAATTTGATTTATCATGAGACGATGGATTTTCATTTTTTATACAGTTCTTCCCATTTTTGTATTGTTTTAGATAAACCTTGATAAAGGCTGAGGCCGAAATGTTGGTCAAACATCTGTATCATGAACAATTTATTGTCTGAATAAATACCTTGATTTGCATCAATATCCATTGTGCCTAAAGGTTTATATATATATAAAATAAGTATTTTTGCATGTGAGTTTTCTTATAATGGTTTTAAATAGAAGACCGTATTGCGATATCATTAAGATACAAATGTTTCTGTTGCGATCCTCAGCTCTACCTGAGAACACAATCTGCGTGGGGGGCATCTGGCCAACATATAGCGGCGGGCACTCTGCAGCAACTCAGCACTGTTGACTTTGGAGGTCCTCTTCATTCCCTGGTGATCAGCGGCTGCATGCATCCCCTAGAACTGGATATGCTAAGACTGTTTGCTGTGGAGCCCTCTAGTTTCGATCAGATAAATGTGGAGGACAGCTCAACATATCTGTCATCATAGACAATCTGTGCCGAATCCGCACCCCTCACTGCTGAGCAGCTACCCTGTCTAGGTGGCAGCACACAGTGCTTTGTGTGTGTCCCATTGTGTTACTAGTGATATAGCAGTATACTAGGGATGCACCAACTCCACATTTTTATTAATATTACTCCAGATATGGACGAAACCCTCCAAGATGCAGGCTTTATTATACTACAGAATTTTGGTGCATCCATAATATATGCTCAAGCACTTTAATAGAAACCTGTTCCACCATGTCCATCCTTCACTGCGCTACTGGTATTTATTTGGAAACACAGGGATATTCCAGGAAAACGTGTTTTATGCTTAATAGAAATAAACTGATAACATTTTCAAAGAATTTCCATTGGTGTTTATCTCCTTTTTGTAATTTACCTGTCTGGTTAATTCACATTTTTCATGTTTTTTTGTACAACCAGTTAATGGGGTGGTCTCAGTTTCTTAAAGGGAGTCTGTCACCCCAATACTCAAATCATTTATGGATTTGTATAGGAATCTTGGCCCCTATAAAAAAAAATATACTTTAGGTACAGATGATATTTTTATGCAAAAACAGCATTTACACCCCACGCTTAATTACCATCCTCTGCCCCTTACGATGATTGACAGCACAACCTATATTGAATCCTCATCCCTGCACACACTGACACTGCAGGAGCTGAAAACTCAGTGTCACGAGCTTGTGGGCATCCTCTGATCCCCTTGTCCAGTCTACAGTTGTCTTGTTCAGTGGGCAGAAAAAAGCTTTTACTTAAAAATTGTAAGTCTCGATTTGAGTTTGCCAAAAAACATGTGGGAGACTCCCAAAATATATGGAGGAATGTGCTGTGGTCAGATGAGACCAAAATTGAACTTTTTGGCCACCAAGGTAAACGCTATGTCTGGCACCAAACCAACAGCTCATCACTCCAAGAACACCATCCCCACAGTGAAACATGGTGGTTGCAGTATCATGCTGTGGGTATGTTTTTCTGCAGCAGCCACCTCCATTATCTGAATGCAAGGAAGATTGTGAACTTGTGCTACTTGTGCAGTAACACTTTGTCATTTCTGCTCCATTCTGTCTTCAAGCACAGGGTTAACAATGCTCTGACTTCATATCCAGCTTCATGGCTTGATCATAGATGCTGGATCCTGATTCCCAAGAAAATCCCACCAACCCAAGATTGTGAAAGAAATGCACAAAACACTTTTAGTGAATGTTAAATAGACCAAATTTTATTACAAATCATATTATTTCATTCAGTGTCTGAAATTTAGAATCAGCCAATTGCTATGAAAAAGACACTGAAAATGGCAAACCTCCGACTCACGAAGAATCATCCGTCAGCACTCAGGAGAGGAAAACCCCCTGTGGAGGAAACCTCTAGGGAACCATGGCTGGAGGACTTGCCCATCCCTCGGGCTTAGAAGGATAGTGCCAACAAGTAACAGCAAATTGTACTAGAATTTGTACATTGTATCATATTTACAGTGAGACATGATATACATCCACTATAGATATGATAGCAGTGACATCACATAGTCACACAAGTTACACATTACATCATCAGAAAACAGACAGTAATGGAGAAGGTCAAAGTAGGTGCCCTGTGCGAGCACCATATGGAGAAGTCTAATGCGACATCTCCAGGCCGTACACATAAAGGTGAAGGCAACTAGTACCGGACGTGAGGGAGATCTGGCTGCAACATCTGTCACCCCATTGATCGCTAGGGTTAGTTTGATCTGGCTGGCTAGGCGATATGGCT
This sequence comes from Phyllobates terribilis, assembly GCF_046119375.1. Taxonomy (NCBI): domain Eukaryota; kingdom Metazoa; phylum Chordata; class Amphibia; order Anura; family Dendrobatidae; genus Phyllobates; species Phyllobates terribilis. The sequence goes on along the minus strand of NW_027362944.1, from coordinate 3,043,129 downwards.
GATCTGGCTGGCTAGGCGGTATGGCTGATCTGGCTGGCTAAGCGGTATGGCTGATCTGGCTGGCTAGGCGGTATGGCTGATCTGGCTGGCTAGGCCGTATCCCCTTCCTCCCTTACAGGTTGTGGAGTGATGAAGCTCCAGGTCTCCAGACACATCAAGTACGGCGCTTCATACGGCTGAATGACCTGTGGTTCCGGAATCATCTTTTATATCATAGATGTATGTGTTTATGACATCAGCACAGTTGCCGTAGTTACCACAGGTGTTCATTACTGGTGCTTCACTGGCTAGAAAGTCTCTCTCAGTGTTCCAAAGAATTAACCCTTGAATAACTGGCACTGTACATTTGTCCGGAATCCTGTAACATAATCTTGTCACTATGCAGGACCGTTATCAATATTATACTTTAAAATTGCCCTAAACAAAGTCTAATTAGTGAGCGCATCTACAGATTTGATGGGTAACAAGCACAATAATCCCCTTAAGCCCTACTAAATGCATAAATGTCCAATATGAGTACAGAGCAGTCCATACAGAATGGATGATATAGAGGGCAATACAGTTAGATAAAGAAGTAGAAAGCCAAACCAAGTAAATGTCTCCTGAGATCTCGGCTACTGAGGTCTCAATTGCGCATCTGCTGCCTCAGGCGGCCATTTGTGTAACACAAGCGATCGGAAGATCACAGCTTCTAGTCTGCTAAGGAGACTATTGAAGCAGGTAAAAAGGAAAAAAAAAATATTTAAAAGTTTAAATCACCCCCCTTTTACCCCATTCAAAATAAAACAATCAAAAATCCACGTTTGGTATCGCCGCATTTAGAATCGCCCGATCTATCAATATATAAAAAGAATGACTTCGATCAGTAAACTGTATAACGAGAAAAAAAACAAAACTCCAAAATTAAGTTGTTTTGGTCGCCGCAACATTGCATTAAAATGTAATAACAGGCGATCATAACATCATATCTACACCAAAACGGTATCAATAAAAATGTCAGCTCAGTGCGCAAAAAATAACCCCTGACCCGGCTCTAGATCACGAAAAATGGAGACGCTACGGGTCTCGGAAAAATTTTTTTTTTTTTTTACAAGCTTTGAATTTTGATTTCACCCCTTAAATAAAATAGAAGCTCCACATGTTTGGTAACTACGAACTCGTAATGACCTGGAGAATCATAATGGCCGGTCAGTGTTAGCATTTAGTGAACATGGTAAAAAAAAAACTTTTGTGGAATTGCACTTTTTTTGCCATTTCACTGCACTTGGATATTTTTCCCATTTTCCAGTACACAATATGGTAAAATCAATGGTGGTGTTCAAAAGAATAACTCATCCCACAATACAACAAGCCCTCACATGGCCATATTGACGGAAAAATAAAAAAGTTATGGCTCTGGGAAGAAGGGGAGCAAAAAATGAAAGCGCAAAAACGGAAAAACCTGAGGTGATAAAGGGGTTAACTGGAATTTTCTGCCACGGACTCATTGGCAAATCTGAAATAGATATTTCTCGCTCCCTTATCAGTGTGGAAACATATATCTTTGGCCTCATTCAGACGTCTGTTTTTCATGTTTGTGTCCTCTCCATATTTGTTACGGATAGATCACATACACAATATAATCTGTGGAGTCGTCCACATGTCATTTTTTTTTGTTGAAAACCGCGTAGTGTCCGTTTTTTATCCTAGTGGTTGATGAAAATTCTCCAGTCAGATCTATGGGTCCATGACATCGCTGACAGCTGGCATTGCCATCCATGTGCTGTCTGGGATAACACTGTTACCATAGTAACAAAGTTACATAGTTAGTAAAGCCGAATAAAGACTTGCGTCCATCAAGTTCGACCTGTTAGTTCTGTAATTGCTAAAGTTGATCCAGAGGAGGGCAAAAACCCCAAATGATTTGGCCAATCTTCACCTGAGGAAAAATTCCCTCCCGACTCTGAAACCAGCAGTCAGAATAAATCCCTGTATCAACCTACTATTTTATTTTATTTTTAAGTATATGCTGAAATCTGCCTGGTATCTAGAAATGCATCCAGTCCCCGCTTGAACTGGTTTAGTGAATCTGACATTACCGTCTCCTCACTCAGTGAATTCCATATTCTCACTGCTCTTACCGTAAAGAACCCCTTCCTATGCTGGTGCTGAAACCTTTTCTCTTCCAGTCTTAGTGAGTGCCCTCTTGTTACCGTAATATCCCTCCTTTTGAACAAATCCCGGGCAAGATCTCTATATTGTCCCCTAACATATTTGTACACATTTATTATGTCCCCCCTCAACCTTCTCTTTTCCAGGCTGAATAGTCCTAGTTTTGCCAACCTCTCTGGGTATTGCAGTCCCTCCATTCCCCTTATTAATTTTGTTGCCCTCCTTTGTACCTTTTCAAGCTCATTTATATCCTTTCTATATATTGGGGCCCATAACTGAGCACAGTATTCCAAGTGTGGTCTGACCAGTGCTTTGTACAGTGGAAGAACAATGTTCTCATCCTTTGCAGCTATACCTCTTCTGATACATCCCATTACCCTGTTTGCCCTTACAGCAGCGGCCTGACTTTGGGCACTCCAATTTAGTTTGCTATCAATCAAGATGCCCAAGTCCTTCTCCATCTCTGAATTCCCCAATGATTTCCCATTCAGTGAGTACTGGTGACTTCCATTTTTCCTTCCCATATGTATGACCTTACATTTCTCCTCGTTAAACCTCATTTGCCATTTAATGCTCCACCTACCCAGCTTATCCAAATCCCTCTGTAGGTCTGCACTGTCCTCTTTTGTATTAATTGTTTTACATAACTTTGTGTCATCTGCAAATATTGATATTTTACTATTTATCCCATTGACTATGTCGTTAATAAAGATATTAAATAACATTGGGCCTAGTACAGACCCCTGTGGTACCCCACTAGTGACGCTTACCCAATCTGAGTATATTCCATTTATAACCACCCTCTGCCTTCTATCCCTTAGCCAGTTAGCTACCCACTTGCAGACATTTTCCCCCAGCCCCATCATTCTCATTTTGTATACCAACCTATTATGTGGCACGCTATCGAACGCTTTTGAGAAGTCGAGATACACGACATCCACTGGTTCCCCCTGATCTACTCGAGAGCTAACCTCCTCGTAGAAGTCAATCAGGTTTGTTTGGCAGGAGCGATTCCTCATGAATCCATGTTGGTTCGGGATTAAAAGATTATTAGCATCAAGATGCTCCGTAATTGCCTCTTTAATGAAGCTTTCAAAAATTTTGCCCACAACGGACGTCAGACTCACCGGCCGATAGTTTCCGGCGTCACTTTTCGCTCCCTTTTTGAATATTGGCACTACATTCGCCTGTCGTCAATCAAGTGGCACAGACCCAGTCTCAACAGAGTCCTTAAATATAAGATATAACGGTCTGTCTATCACATTACTTAGTTCCCTTAGTACCCGTGGGTGTATGCCATCAGGTCCTGGTGATTTGTTTATTTTAATGTTACTGAGGCGTTTCTGTACCCCAGCTTGGGTTAGATTTGTCATACTTAGTGGAGGATTAAGTTTGTCACTTCTCATTTCTCCTGTTAGTTCGATTTCCTTTGTGAAAGTTGTCGAAAAAAAATTATTTAATAGATTAGCTTTATCCTCATCTTTCTCTATGATTTTGCCTTCCTCACTTTTTATCGGTCCAATATTATCCGATTTAATCCTTTTACTATTTATATACGTAAAGAACAGTTTGGGATTTGATCTACTTTCCCTAGCAATACGTCTCTCTGTTTCCTCCTTCGCTATTTTTATTTGTTTTTTGCAGGTTCTCGTTTTTTCCTTGTAACACATTAGTGCCTCCTTACTGTTTTCCTGTTTTAATCTCTTGAATGCCTCTTTTTTGCTATTTAACGCCCCTTTTACGTTCTTGTTCAACCATATTGGTTTCCTCTTATTTCTGGCCCTTTTATTCCCATACGGTATATACCTCTCGCACTGAGTATTCAGAATTCTTTTGAAGGTTTCCCATTTACTATTCGTATTCCTTTGATTAAGAACTTTGTCCCAGTCAATAAGTTGAAGGCTTTCTTTCAGCTGATCAAACTTCGCCCTCCTAAAGTTTAATGTTTTTGTTGTTCCCTTATTGATAACCCTACTGAAGGGCATTTTGAAGTCGATAATATTATGGTCGCTATTACCTAGGTGCCCCCCTATCTGTACCTCAGTTATTCTATCAGGCCTATTAGTCAATATTAAGTCTAACACGGCCTTCCCTCTCGTTGGTTCCTGCACTAGTTGGGAGAGATAATTATCCTTAATATTTGTCAAGAACCTTTTTCCTTTCTGAGATCTACAGGTTTCTGTTTCCCAGTCAATATCCGGGTAGTTGAAATCCCCCATTACAATCACTTCATTATGTTTTGCTACTTTGTCTATTTGTCCTAATAGCAGTTTCTCATTCTCCTCTGTTATATTGGGTGGCTTATAGCAGACCCCCAGTAATATTTTATTATTATTTTTAGTTCCCTCTATCTCTACCCACATGGACTCGACCCCCTCTTCTCCCTCTCCTATATCTTCCCTTAGTCTGGGTTTTAGACATGACTTTACATATAAGCAGACTCCTCCGCCTTTCCCCTGTTTCCGGTCCCTTCTAAATAAACTATAATCTAATAAATTTACCGCCCAGTCGTAGCTATCGTCTAGCCAAGTCTCTGTTATACCTACGATGTCATACCTCTCCTCCCATATAAGCGCCCGCAGCTCATCCGCCTTATTGGTCAGGCTTTTTGCGTTGGTCAGCATGCAAGATAAAACTTTGTGGTTATTTAGCATCCTATTCTTCTCTAACGATCTAACTGTACTATCCCCACCCCCCTCTCCACCCTCATTATATTCACTTCTCCCCTTCCCCCTTGCTTGCCTCACATCCCACCTATTTCCTTGGTTTCCCCCCCCTCGTCTCTAGTTTAAAAACTCCTCCAACCTATTAGCCATCTTCTTCCCCAGCACCGCTGCACCCTCCCCATTGAGGTGCAGCCCGTCCCTACGGTAAAGCCTGTAGCCGACCGCGAAGTCGGCCCAGTTCTCCATGAACCCAAACCCTTCTGCCTTGCACCAACTCTTTAGCCACTTATTCACCTCCCTAACCTCCTGTTGGCGCTCCTGTGTGGCTCGCGGGATTGGTAGTATTTCTGAGAAAACTACCTTGGAGGTCCTTGCCCTAAGCTTCCTACCTAGGTCCCTGAAATAATTTTTAAGGACCCTCCATCTACCACTCACTTTGTCATTGGTGCCAATGTGGACCATGACCGCTGGGTCTTCGCCAGCCCCACCCAGTAACCTGTCAACCCGATCCGCGATGTGCCGGACTCGAGCGCCAGGGAGGCAGCACACCGTTCGGCGATCCCGGTCTTTGTGACAGATTGCCCTGTCTGTCCCCCTAATAATAGAGTCACCCACTACCAGAACCTGTCTTGCCTGCCCTACACTTCCCCCCTCCCCCTCATTACTGGAGCATACACTCCCCCGGCGGTCAGAGGATCTGTCGTGCTCCAATAATGCCGGTTCTGAACCAGCCTTCCTATACTTCTTCCCTCTATCCCTCCTTACTGTTATCCAGCTCCCTGCCTGTTCAGCCTGCACTTCCCCTCTATGCTCCACCCCCAGTATTGACCCATTGAGTGTCTGCTCGGTGAGCAGCAAACTCCGTTCTATGTTGTCGATGCTCCTCAGTAACGCTATCTGAGCACTTAGATCCAGAATTTGGGCTTCCAAGTGCACAATATGCTCACATCTCTCGCAGCAGTATGGATCCTCGAGCGGGTGCTCACGGAATGCATACATTGCGCAAGATGTACACTGCACGGCTCCGTCCAACATGGACGTCATTCTAAATATGGGGATACAGTCAGTATATATATACAAGTACAAAACACAATTATTTATATATAGGTGTATGGACAGGGATCAATTAGGGATGTGCAAGTGTATCAATTAGATATCGGCGGGGGATCAGTTAAGTATGGACGGGGGATCAATTAAGTATCAAGTATGGACGGGGGAATCAGCTAAGTAGGTCAGGTGGATTAATTAAGTAAAAAGTAAAGTAAAGAAAGAATGAAATACAGTCAGCAATTCAGTCCTAAGTCCTCCCTTCCAAACTCCCTGAATCCAAAGTCACTGAAAAACAAGTCACACACTTACTTTCGTTCGCACTTACGCTCCGGACACACGCAGCTCGTTCACACTCGCAAACTAAGAGATTTAAAGTGTTTTTTTTTTTTTGTTTTTTTTTTCCTTTTCCAGCAATGTACCCTTCACCTCAATGCACTTCCAAAGGACTTGATGCCCAACCAGCTGCCCCTTATAAACCCTTAATTATGACCCCTTCCCCTTAATTAACCCCTTGTGAGTAAATCTACACCTCAGGATTTTAGTGCAATGTAGTTAACCCTTAAATACACAGGTAGTAAACTAAGAAACTAAAACTGTAGTGAGAAAATAGATTTTTAATAGCCCAATAAATCTAAACAGGTAGAAAAGCACTCAGCAGATCACAATGCAGCACTCACCGCAATTCACACAGGTATTTTCTGCAGGATTCCCAATACCTCTTCACTAGTGTTGAGCATTCCGATACTGTAATATCGGGTATCGGCCGATATTCGCGGTATCGGAATTCCGATACTTAATTCCGATACTTTTACAATATCGGATACCGGAATCGGAAGTTCCCATAATGCCTGCGCTCTGCAGTGTCTGTGAAGGATGATAAGTTGGATGGCAGCGCGATCCAGCCTGTCATCAGAATGCCATCCCAGCGGGGGAGAATTCTCCTGATTGTTTAAAAGCCGGTGGGCGGTATAAAGCCGCCGGCTTTTAAACAATCACACAGCCCCATACTGCTTCCCCGCAGCCTCCCACCCCGATCCTCCGCTCCCCTCGCCACCTCCCATCCCGATCGTAAGTTAGGACCGGGCGGGGAGCGCAGCTCCAAGGAGCGGGGAGTGAAGGACCCGGGCGGGGAAGCCGGCAGTGAAAAGACTTCACCGCCGGCTTTCCCGTTCTGTGCTGCGCTTTCCCGCCGGTTATTTCAAATGAACAGCTGAGGTATCAGCTGATGCCGATCAGCTGTTCATTTGAAGTCGCCGCGTTGCCCTCAGAGGGTTCATGTGAGTTCATGCTTGACTGCATGAACTCACATGAACTTTCCCACGGCTGCACAGGTCAGCCTCACCTCCCAGACCCGTCATGATTAGTGTGTGTGCGGGGTGTGTGTGCGGGGTGTGTGCGCGATGTTTGTGCGGGGTGTGTGCGGGTGTGTGTGCGGGGTGTGTGTGTGCGGGGTGTGTGTGTGCGGGGTGTGTGTGTGCGGGGTGTGTGTGTGCGGGTGTGTGTGCGGGTGTGTGTGCGGGGTGTGTGTGCGGGTGTCTGTGCGATGTGTGCGGGTGTGTGTGCGGTGTGTGTGCGTGCAGGCAGACATAGGCCGATGTGACACTACTACTCCCATCGGCCTATGTCTGTCCCCCGTCCACTCCTGCCAGCAGGATCAGCTCGATGGGAGCAGTAGTTCCCATCAGACTGATCCTGCTATTTAAATTGCCCTACTGTGTCCCCAATAAATGTTAAATACATGTCATTGGTGGCCAGTGGTTACCTAAAAGAAATTAGTTCATACATTACCTGTCCCCGCCGATCGCCACCTAAAATAAAGTAAAAAATAAAAAACTACACCTATACTCACCAAGACACCTAATTCCTCGAAGCCATCGATCTCCTGTAATAAAATATAAAATAATAAACCACAACCTTATCCTTACCCCTCCGTAGCAGTCCACGAGTGTCCCACGAAGATCTCCAGTTCAGAGCAGCCACATAGAATGTGACCGCTCTGAACCGCTGCCGCCGCTAGAATGACGGGGCCGTAAGGGTTCACCGGAGTTCAGGCAGCGCTGCTCCGGTTAGCTCCTTTACGGCCCTGCTGTATCGTGAGAAATTCCCACGGTACAGCAGTGCCGTAAAGGAGGTCTCCGGAGCTGCGCTGCCTGAATGCACTCTGGTGACCTCAGTCAGTGGCTCCCGCTGCCGGGAGCGGACGTGTTCCCGGCAGCGTGAGCTTACAGCAGCCATGCACAGCTGTCACCATCTCCAGATGTGACAGCTGTGCATGGGAGATCAGCGCAGGAACGTGGACAGGTAACTATTATTTTTAGTAAACTAAGAATTAAATAAAATTGTGTGTTTTATTTCAAATAAATTATTTTTTTCTGGGTGTAGTGTGTGTTTTTTTTTTTTAACACTTTGTAGGTTAGTAATGGGGGTGTCTTATAGACGCCCATCATTACTAACCTGGGCTTCATGGCAGCTGGCGCTGACATGAACCCCACCACTATTACCCCCTGCCACCGCACCAGGGCAGCGTGGAAGAGCGAGGCTAAGTGCCAGAGTTGGCGCATCCTATGGATGCGCCATTTCTGGGGCGGCTGACGACTGGTGTTTCTAGCCTGGGAGGGGGCCAATATTCATGGCACCCTTCCTGGGCTATTAATATCAGCCCCCAGCTGTCTGCCTAGCCTTTGCTAGCTATTAAAATAGGGGGGACCCCACGTCATTTTTTTTGGGGGGGTCCCCCATTTTAATAGCTAGTAAAGGCTAGGTATTCAGCTGGGGGCTGATATTAGTAGCCTGGGAAGCTCTGTGGGTTTTACCCCCTTCCCAGGCTTCAAACATCTGCCCCAGCCGTCTGCTTAACCTCCGCTAGAGACTAAAATTATGGGGGATCCCACGCTATTTTTTTTTAAAATAAATCCATTATTTTAACACTAAATGACATTTGAGGAGTTAATAAAGATGCAGTCCCTAAATTATTATTTATTTTTTAATTAATTTTTCCCAAAACTTTTGACGTGGGCTTCGCCATATTTTTGTATGCCAGCCAGGTACAGCATCCAGCTTCTATGAACGCGCCATTTTCCGGGGCAGCTGCGGACTGCAATTTTCAGCGGGGGGCAGAAAGCTTGGGCCTCCCTGCGCTGCAGATTCCATCCCCCAGCTGCCTAGTTGTACCTGGCTGGACACAAAAATAGGGAGAAGCTCCACGTTTTTTTTTTTTTAATTATTTCATGAAATTCATGGAATAATTAAGAAAAAAAGGGCTTCCCTATATTGTTGTGTCCAACCAGGTACAAATAGGCAGCTGGTGGTTGGGGGCAGCCCGTTCCTGCCTGCTGTACCTGGCTGGACCCAAATATAGTGCAAAGCCCCACGTCAATTTTTTTTTAATTATTTCAGGAAATTCATGAAATAATTAAAAAAAAATTATGTGGGGCTTCGCCCTATATTTGTGTCCAGTCAGGTACAGCAGGCAGGAACGGGCTGCCCCCAACCACCAGCTGCCTATTTGTACCTAGCCGGACACAACAATATAGGGAAGCCCTTTTTTTCTTAATTATTCCATGAATTTCATGAATTTAAAAAAAAAAACGTGGAGCTTCGCCCTATTTTTGTGTCCAGCCAGGTACAACTAGGCAGCTGGGGGCTGGAATCTGCAGCGCAGGGAGGCCCAAGCTTTCTGCCCCCCCCCCCCCCCCGCTGAAAATTGCAGTCCGCAGCCACCCCGGAAAATGGCGCGTTCATAGAAGCTGGATGCTGTACCTGGCTGGCATACAAAAATATGGCGAAGCCCACGTCAAAAGTTTTGGGAAAAATTAATTAAAAAATAAATAATAATTTAGGGACTGCATCTTTATTAACTCCTCAAATGTCATTTAGTGTTAAAATAAAGGATTTATTTTAAAAAAAATTGACGTGGGGCTTCGCCCTATATTTGTGTCCAGCCAGGTACAGCAGGCAGGAACAGGCTGCCCCCAACCACCAGCTGCCTATTTGTACCTGGCCAGACACAACAATATAGGGAAGCCCTTTTTTCCTTAATTATTCCATGAATTTCATGAAATAATTAAAAAAAAATTGACGTGGGGCTTCGCACTATATTTGTGTCCAGCCAGGTACAGCAGGCAGGAATGGGCTGCCCCCAACCACCAGCTGCCTATTTGTACCTGGTTGGACACAACAATATAGGGAAGCCCTTTTTTCCTTAATTATTCCATGAATTTCATGAAATAATTTAAAAAAAAAATGCGTGGGGCTTCGCCCTATTTTTGTGCCCAGCCAGATACAACTAGGCAGCTGGGGGCTGGAATCCGCAGCGCAGGGAGGCCCAAGCTTTCTGGGCCACCCCCGCTGCAAATTGCAGTCCGCAGCCGCCCCAGAAAATGGCGCGTTCATAGAAGCGCCATCTTCTGGCGCTGTACCCAACTCATCCAGGGCCCTGGTGCGGTGGCTCACTGGGTAATAAAGGGGTTAAGGCCAGCTTGGCATTATCAGCTGGCCCTAAGCCCGAAATTCATGGGGTCACGCCAATATTTGACATGACCACCATGAATTTCTAGTAAAGTATTTAAAAAAAACACAAACACCCAGAAAAAAGTCCTTTAATTGAAATAAACACACAATTCTTTATTGTTCTAAATTAAACCATACTTACCATCACGCCCATTCCAGCTGAAGCCAACGATCTCCTGCAATAAAAGTAAAATAATAAAGCAACATCATCCTTACCTTTCCATGGCTCCCACGACAGCTTCAGCTCTGCTACATCGAGATGACAGGCTGGACCGCAGCAGAACGCTGCCATCCATCCTGTCATCCCGCAGACACTGAGAAGCGCAGGCATACTTCCACTCCTCAGTGTCTGGCTGTGACGGCATCCAGATGAGCCGAGGTCATGTCCAATGAACTCAGCTCACCTCATGTACGTCACTGACAGCGTGGGAAAATTCTCCTGCACTCAGCACTTCAGCGTGAGAATTTTCCCACGCTGTCAGTGACGTGCATGAGGTGAGCTGAGTTCATTGGACATGAACTCGGCTCATCTGGATGACGTCACAGAGAGACACTGAGGAGCGCAAGCATGCCTGCGCTTCTCAGTGTCTGCGGGATGACAGGCTGGATGGCAGCGTTCTGCTGCGGTCCAGCCTGTCATCTCGATGTAGCAGAGCTGAAGCTGTCGTGGGAACCATGGAAAGGTAAGGATGAGGTTGCTTTATTATTTTATTTTTATTACAGGAGATCGTTGGCTTCAGCTGGAATGGGCGTGATGGTAAGTATGGTTTAATTTAGAACAATAAAGGATTGTGTCTTTATTTCAATTAAAGGACTTTATTCTGGGTGTTTGTGTTTTTCTTTAACTTTGACTATGGGGTTAGTAATGGGGGTGTCTTATAGACGCCTCTCCATTACTAACCTGGGCTTGATGTCAGCTGGCATTATAAGCTGACATCAACCCCAACCCTATTACCCCCTGCCACCGCACCAGGGCAGCGTGGAAGAGCGAGGCTAAGTGCCAGAATTGGCGCATCCTATGGATGCGCCATTTCTGGGGCGGCTGACGGCTGGTGTTTCTAGCCTGGGAGGGGGCCAATATTCATGGCACCCTTCCTGGGCTATTAATATCAGCCCCCAGCTGTCTGCCTAGCCTGTGCTAGCTATTAAATTAGGGGGGACCCCACGTTATTTTTTTGGGGGGGTTCCCCCATTTTAATAGCTAGTAAAGGCTAGGTATTCAGCTGGGGGCTGATATTAGTAGCCTGGGAAGCTCCGTGGGTATTACCCCCTTTCCAGGCTTCAAACATTTGCCCCAGCTGTCTGCTTAACCTCCGCTAGAGCCTAAAATTAAGGGGAACCCCACGCCAATTTTTTTTTAAATAAATCCTTTATTTTAACACTAAATGACAAGTACAGTAATCAACACTATCACTGTACTTCATATATATGTGACTGACATGTTTCTATCTATCTAATCTATGTGTGATTCTCTATTCTTTCTATTCTAAATTGTCGGGTACAGATGCTGAATTGCCGGCCGGCTTTCTTAAAGAGACGGTGCATGAAAACACTATTATTTTTTTAAATAAATCCTTTACACTAAATGACAAGTACAGTAAGCAACACTGTCACTGTACTTCTTATATATGTGGCTGACATGTTTCTATCTATCTAATCTATGTGTGAAGCTCTATTCTGTCTGTTATAAATTGTCGGGTACCGCTGCTGAATTGCCGGCCGGCTTTTTTAAAGAGACGGTGCACGAAAACACTAATATTTTTTTTAATAAATCCTTTACACTAAATGACAAGTACAGTAAGCAACACTGTCACTGTACTTCATATATATGTGACTGACATGTTTCTATCTATCTAATCTATGTGTGATGCTCTATTCTTTCTGTTGTAAATTGTCGGGTACCGGTGAATGCCGCTGCTGAATTGCCGGCTTTTCATGTCATTCTACATTATTCTTAGTTGTTTTACTTCATGTAGAATTAACCTACAAGGAAAGAAAGGGTTTATTTTCATTCCGATATTTGTGTCCCATTGACTTGCATTGGTTTCCGGTATCGGAATCGGCGATATCCGATACTTTTTGGGTATCGGCCCGATCCAATCCGATACGATATTTCCTGATATCGGAAGGTATCGCTCAACACTAGTCGTGGGTAATATGAAAGTCATACCTGAGACCAGATAAAAAGTGGAGAAGATAGATAGATATGAGATTGATAGATAGATAGATATGAGATAGATAGATGGATATGTGGCACCCCAGGGGTCTGGTTACCACTGTAATAGAAATATTATGTCTGAGAGCAAGTGGGAGGTTTCCTGGTTCGGAGCCCTTAAACATGCAACAAGTCCTGTCCCAGACCAGATAGGGGAGGAACCTGCCCTATATAAACTGGATCTGGGGCGGGGTTAGTGAAGTCAGAGCCTGGAGTTAGTTCCAGACACAGGGAAAGTAACAGCGAGGAGCTCTGTAGGAGCAGGAGCTGAAGACCAGGGACTTGAGCTAAGCGGAGTTCGTCCTGGCAGAAGACTCTGAGAACCGGACACAGGAGTCCGAGGTTGCGGGGACTTATATATACCCAGCAGCAGAAACCCGCCGGCAGGGGATTTCAAGTCCTCTGGCCATAGAAGCCCGGAGGCTCAGTCACGAGCAAGGGACCAGCACTGCAATCGAGGAGCGGGGGCTATCAGAAGGCCCCAAGTCACCAGCCATACAGGTGAGCACCACACGGAACACTCAGGGACGTGGGCTACTTCCACTCGCTTACAGCAAGGTAGCCAGGAAGAGTGCAGATAGTCAGGGAGGCCTACAACTCCACCTGGCCAGGGGAACTCCAGTTTGCTCACAGACTGACCAGGCCTCTTATGCTAGCCAGTACTCCCGGGAGGGTCTGCCTTATCACCATCAGTAAAGACCCTGAACTGCACTGCAAAGCCTCTGAGTCGTTCCTGCTGCGCTCGTGTACCATCACTCCTATCATCCACACTCACTAGCCTGAGGCTATACTCCTCCCGTGGGGAGTTATACTACACTCTGCTGCCCTCACAACATCAGCCTCAGAGGTCTGCTCAGCAGCGGCGGTTCTTATTGACCGCAATCCTCGGGTGGCGTAGTCGGACATTGCATTATACTGATACAGAGACTGCCACAATATTGGTCTGGCCACCCTGAGCCACGGGACCAGGTCGCCACAACTACTCCCAGCATTGCCCTGAAGTCCGGTCCCGGGTGCCCCATGGCCCAGGGGGCGCGTCATATAGATAATAGATAGATGATAGATAGTCCTATGATATGAGATAGAGGTCGTTATAGACAGGTTTATACACTCTCTCCCGAAGTCGGTAAAATCCTGGGTTGCCCAGGGAGATCCCTATAATGCTGATGACTTGGTGAGGTTGGTGGAAAGATACCAGGCGGTTAAGAGTCCGTTGGGAAAACAAGGGGTCGTAGCCTCTCAATACTGGGGTTCCCAAAAGGTGGCGGACACCCAAAAGAAGGGAGCTAGCGCCACACCTGGGGGGCATCCTAGAGTTCAGGAGGGGTCTGAGTTGCTGCCCAAGGTCCCACCCCATAATATAGTGTGTTGGAGATGTCATACCCCTGGCCATATTGCCTCCCGGTGTCCCATAACCTCTGAACCAATCGACTGTAACATGGGCCGGCGTTGCTCTTATTTTGCCTACCCCGCCTGCAGCGCGGTTCGTCAACATGGCGAGGGCCCTCAGGGATGCTCAGTGTCAGTTAACGGGGCACAACTCTCTGGACTATTGGTCTCAGGAAGTTTGGTGACCCTGATAAGGGCCACACTCCCTCATCGGCTGGTTTCTGGGAAGGTGGTGGGTGTCCGGTGTATCAATGGGGACGCTAAGAACTATCCTGTGGCCCAGGTGGATGTAAACACAGACTGTGGCACCACATCTCATGAAGTGGCGGTCGTTAAGAACCTATTGCATCCCATAATAATTGGACGTTACTTTGCATTATTCTGGGAAATGTGGGGGAAAGCGGGGACACCTGGTTGCTTGGACGACAGCCAGATCGCCCCTAAGGAAACTTACCCGCAGAACATAGTAGATGAGTTTCCCATGTGTGTGCTGGTGGGCAATGAGGCTGAAGTAGCATCCCCTGAGTCCAATATCCCTGAGCTTTAGGTGTCCGAGGGAAACTTTGGAACTGCCCAACTCAGGGATTTAACTCTGAAAGGGGCCTTTGAAACTGTTACTGTGTTAAATGGGGTGCCTCAGGAACCGGGAGCTGACACTCGGTTCCCTCATTTTGCTGTGAATGGGGATTTGCTGTACAGAATAACCAAGCCAAGGGGTGAGGTAATAGAACAGTTGCTGGTGCCAGGGCCCTATAGACGCAGGGTGTTAGACATGGCTCATTCTCATGTGTTGGGTGGTCACCTGGGTGCAGACAAGATTCAAGAACGGATCCTCCAAAGATTCTACTGGCCAGGTTGCTATAGAGAAATATAGAGTTATTGTCGTTCCTGCCCCACATGCCAGATAACCTCCCCAGTGGCCCACTTCCGCAGTCCCCTAGTGCCACTACCAGTCATCGAGTTTCCATTCGAACACATAGCAATGGATCTAGTGGGGCCTCTGGTCAAGTCCGCCCAAGTGCATCAGTATATCCTGGTGGTATTAGATTATGCTACATGGTATCTGGAGGCCGTACCACTACGAAACTCCTCCACCAGGTGTATAGCCCGGGAGTTAGTCCACATGTTTTCAAGAACTGGGTTGCCTAACGAGATCCTAACAGACCAAGGAACTCCATTTATGTCGAAGGTCATGAGGGAATTGTGCAAGACACTGCAGATTGCACAACTGAGAACCTCCGTGTACTCTCCCCAGACGGACGGACTGGTAGAGAGGTTTAACAAAACCTTGAAAGCAATGTTGAGGAAAGCAGTGGAAAAGGATGGCCGAGACTGGGACTATATGTTGTTCACCATGAGGGAAGTTCCCAAAGCTTCCACAGGTTTCTCCCCGTTTGAACCACTCTATGGACGACACCCTCAGGACTCCTGGAGGTGGAGAAAGAGTCCTGGGAAGCTGAGACCACTCCCTATAGGAGAGTGGTGGAGCACGTTGCCCAGATGCAAGAGAGGATTGCCCATGTGATGCCCATTGTGAGGGAGCACCTCCTTAAGGCACAAGAGGCACAGTCCAGGGTGTATAATAGGTCGGCCAGGGTGAGATCGTTCAACCCAGGAGATCGAGTGCTTGTGCTAGTCCCACAGTGGAGACAAGTTCATGGCCAAGTGGCAGGGCCCCTATGAGGTGGTAGAGAAAGTGGGGGAAGTCAACTTTAAGATCCACCAACCAGGGAAGAGGAAGCCCTACCAAATTTACCATGTTAACTTGATTAAGCCATGGCAAGATAGAGAGCCTGCGGAAGCTCCCTGTTTAATGGCTGAGGCTGAGGCCGATGTGAAAGAGGTCAAGGTGGCAGAGTCACTGTCACATGCCCAAAAGCAACAGTGCAAAGAGTTGTTACAGCGAAATAAAGACATGTTTTCGGAGTTGCCAGGACTCACTCAGGTCATAGAGCATGAGGTTCTCACAGAGCCTCATGTTCGCGTCAATCTAAAACCATACCGGATCCCCGAAGCCCGCAGAGAGGTGATATCTAAAGAAGTAAGGCGGATGCTAAACCTGGGAATCATTGAAGAGTCCAAAAGTGGATGGTCCAGTCCTATAGTCTTAGTGCCGAAACCAGATGGGGAATGGCGGTTTTGCAACGACTATAGGAAGCTGAACGAGGTCTCAAAGTTCGACGCCTACCCAATGCCTAGGGTAGATGAGCTTATCGAAAGGCTAGGACCCGCTCGGTACATCACCACTCTGGACCTCACCAAAGGATATTGGCAAATTCCCCTGTCCAAAGAGGCTAAGGAGAAGACAGCCTTCTCAACGCCAATACGTCAGGATGCCGTTTGGGTTGAAGGGAGCTCCGGCCACCTTCCAGAGAGCCATGGACCGGATCTTAGCACCCCACAAACAGTGTGCAGCGGCCTACCTAGATGCCATCGTCATATTTAGCCAGGACTGGGAAAGTCATCTGGACAAAGTTCAAGCCATACTTGATGCCCTAAGGAAGGCGGGCTTTACTATCAACCCGAAGAAATGTGCCATGGGGATGGAGGAAGCCAAGTACCTAGGGTACGTGGTTGGTAGAGGGGAAATAAAACCACAAATAAATAAGGTCGAGGCGATCTTGAACTGGCCACAGCCCCTCTCGAAGAAGCAGGTCATGGCGTTTCTAGGCATTGTGGGCTACTATCGAAGATTTGTCCCTAACTTTGCCCTGATAGCAGCCCCACTGATGGATCTTCTGAAAGGGATGAAGTCAGCTATGGCCAAGTGGTCCCCGGAAGCAGAAGCGACCTGCCAGGAATTGAAACTGGTCCTCTGTAAACAACCAGTCTTGGTGGCACCCAGCTTCTCCAAGGAGTTTGTGGTCCAGATGGATGCATCGGATGTCGGGCTGGGAGCAGTCTTGTCCCAGGAGATTAACGGAGAAGAACACCCTGTAAAATACCTCAGTCTGAAGCTCTCCGCTTGTGAGAAGGACTACTCCATTGTAGAAAAAGAATGTTTGGCCATTAAGTGGGCGTTAAACACTCTGAGGTATTACCTATTAGGTAGAAGGTTCAGGTTAGTGTCAGACCATGCCCCATTGAGGTGGATGCGAGAAAAGAAGGGAAACAATGCCAGAGTGACTAGGTGGTTCCTGGCTCTACAAGATTTTAGTTTCTGGGTAGAGCATAGGCCTGGGAAACAACATGGGAATGCCGCTGCCTTGTCAAGGGTTTATTGTATGGTGACAGAAGGTGCCAAGCCCTACGGCTTTGGACAGAGGGGGGGTGTATGTAAGGTTGCTGCCGGACAGATCGTGGACGGGAGGTATGTGTCCTCGAAGTGCCATGCTTCGGTGATGTAGGATCCGGAGAAGCAGGCTCCAGCACACATAGTGCTGAGAGGTATTTAATGGGTCCGGATTACAGGGCCGGGTTTTATGAGCAGCTGAAAGAGCACCTGTGGCACCTAACAGGTGTTGGCAATAACTAAATCACACTTGCAGCCAGTTAACATGGATTAAAGTTGACTCAACTTCTGTCCTGTGTCCTTGTGTGTACCACATTGAGCATGGAGAAAAGAAAGAAGACCAAAGAACTGTTTGCGGACTTGTGAAACCAAATTGTGAGGAAGCATGAGCAATCTGAAGGCTACAAGTCCGTCTCCAAAGACCTGAATGTTCCTGTGTCTTCCGTGCGCAGTGTCATCAAGAAGTGTAAAGCCCATGGCACTGTGGCTAACCTCCCTACATGTGGACGGAAAAGAAAAATTGACGAGAGATTTCAACGCAAGATTGTGCGGATGGTGGATAAAGAACCTCGACTAACATCCAAACAAGTTCAAGCTGCCCTGCAGTCCGAGGCTACAACAGTGTCAACCCGTACTATCCGTCGGCGTCTGAATGAAAAGGGACTGTATGGTAGGATACCCAGGAAGACCCCACTTCTTACCCCGAGACATAAAAAAGCCAGGCTGGAGTTTGCCAAAACTTACCTGATAAAGCCTAAAACTGGAAGTGCATTGAGGTGAAGGTGAAGAGGTATTGGGAATCCTGCAGAAAATACCTGTGTGAATTGCGTGAAGAGGTATTGGGAATCCTGCAGAAAATACCTGTGTGAATTGCGTGAAGAGGTATTGGGAATCCTGCAGAAAATACCTGTGTGAATTGCGGTGAGTGCTGCATTGTGATCTGCTGAGTGCTTTTCTACCTGTTTAGATTTATTGGGCTTTTTAAAATCTATTTTCTCACTACAGTTTTAGTTTCTTAGTTTACTACCTGTGTATTTAAGGGTTAACTACATTGCACTAAAATCCTGAGGTGTAGATTTACTCACAAGGGGTTAATTAAGGGGAAGGGGTCATAATTAAGGGTTTATAAGGGGCAGCTGGTTGGGCATAAAGTCCTTTGGAAGTGCATTGAGGTGAAGGGTACATTGTTGGAAAAGGAAAAAAAAAAAAAACACTTTAAATCTCTTAGTTTGCGAGTGTGAACGAGCTGCGTGTGTCCGGAGCGTAAGTGCGAACGAAAGTAAGTGTGTGACTTGTTTTTCAGTGACTTTGGATTCAGGGAGTTTGGAAGAGAGGACTTAGGACTGAATTGCTGACTGTATTTCATTCTTTCTTTACTTTACTTTTTACTTAATTAATCCACCTGACCTACTTAGCTGATTCTTCCGTCCATACTTGATACTTAATTGATCCCCCGTCCATACTTAACTGATCCCCCGCCGATATCTAATTGATACACTTGCACATCCCTAATTGATCCCCGTCCATACACCTATATATAAATAATTGTGTTTTGTACTTGTATATATATACTGACTGTATCCCCATATTTAGAATGACGTCCATGTTGGACGGAGCCGTGCAGTGTACATCTTGCGCAATGTATGCATTCCGTGAGCACCCGCTCGAGGATCCATACTGCTGCGAGAGATGTGAGCATATCGTGCACTTGGAAGCCCAAATTCTGGATCTAAGTGCTCAGATAGCGGTACTGAGGAGCATCGACAACATAGAACGGAGTTTGCTGCTCACCGAGCAGACACTCAATGGGTCAATACTGGGGGTGGAGCATAGAGGGGAAGTGCAGGCTGAACAGGCAGGGAGCTGGATAACAGTAAGGAGGGATAGAGGGAAGAAGTATAGGAAGGCTGGTTCAGAACCGGCATTATTGGAGCACGACAGATCCTCTGACCGCCGGGGGAGTGTATGCTCCAGTAATGAGGGGGAGGGGGGAAGTGTAGGGCAGGCAAGACAGGTTCTGGTAGTGGGTGACTCTATTATTAGGGGGACAGACAGGGCAATCTGTCACAAAGACCGGGATCGCCGAACGGTGTGCTGCCTCCCTGGCGCTCGAGTCCGGCACATCGCGGATCGGGTTGACAGGTTACTGGGTGGGGCTGGCGAAGACCCAGCGGTCATGGTCCACATCGGCACCAATGACAAAGTGAGTGGTAGATGGAGGGTCCTTAAAAATTATTTCAGGGACCTAGGTAGGAAGCTTAGGGCAAGGACCTCCAAGGTAGTTTTCTCAGAAATACTACCAATCCCGCGAGCCACACAGGAGCGCCAACAGGAGGTTAGGGAGGTGAATAAGTGGCTAAAGAGTTGGTGCAAGGCAGAAGGGTTTGGGTTCATGGAGAACTGGGCCGACTTCGCGGTCGGCTACAGGCTCTACCGTAGGGACGGGCTGCACCTCAATGGGGAGGGTGCAGCGGTGCTGGGGAAGAAGATGGCTAATAGGTTGGAGGAGTTTTTAAACTAGAGACGGGGGGGGGAAACCAAGGAAATAGGTGGGATGTGAGGCAAGCAAGGGGGAAGGGGAGAAGTGAATATAATGAGGGTGGAGAGGGGGGTGGGGATAGTACAGTTAGATCGTTAGAGAAGAATAGGATGCTAAATAACCACAAAGTTTTATCTTGCATGCTGACCAACGCAAGAAGCCTGACCAATAAGGCGGATGAGCTGCGGGCGCTTATATGGGAGGAGAGGTATGACATCGTAGGTATAACAGAGACTTGGCTAGACGATAGCTACGACTGGGCGGTAAATTTATTAGATTATAGTTTATTTAGAAGGGACCGGAAACAGGGGAAAGGCGGAGGAGTCTGCTTATATGTAAAGTCATGTCTAAAACCCAGACTAAGGGAAGATATAGGAGAGGGAGAAGAGGGGGTCGAGTCCATGTGGGTAGAGATAGAGGGAACTAAAAATAATAATAAAATATTACTGGGGGTCTGCTATAAGCCACCCAATATAACAGAGGAGAATGAGAAACTGCTATTAGGACAAATAGACAAAGTAGCAAAACATAATGAAGTGATTGTAATGGGGGATTTCAACTACCTGGATATTGACTGGGAAACAGAAACCTGTAGATCTCAGAAAGGAAAAAGGTTCTTGACAAATATTAAGGATAATTATCTCTCCCAACTAGTGCAGGAACCAACGAGAGGGAAGGCCGTGTTAGACTTAATATTGACTAATAGGCCTGATAGAATAACTGAGGTACAGATAGGGGGGCACCTAGGTAATAGCGACCATAATATTATCGACTTCAAAATGCCCTTCAGTAGGGTTATCAATAAGGGAACAACAAAAACATTAAACTTTAGGAGGGCGAAGTTTGATCAGCTGAAAGAAAGCCTTCAACTTATTGACTGGGACAAAGTTCTTAATCAAAGGAATACGAATAGTAAATGGGAAACCTTCAAAAGAATTCTGAATACTCAGAGCGAGAGGTATATACCGTATGGGAATAAAAGGGCCAGAAATAAGAGGAAACCAATATGGTTGAACAAGAACGTAAAAGGGGCGTTAAATAGCAAAAAAGAGGCATTCAAGAGATTAAAACAGGAAAACAGTAAGGAGGCACTAATGTGTTACAAGGAAAAAAACGAGAACCTGCAAAAAACAAATAAAAATAGCGAAGGAGGAAACAGAGAGACGTATTGCTAGGGAAAGTAGATCAAATCCCAAACTGTTCTTTACGTATATAAATAGTAAAAGGATTAAATCAGATAATATTGGACCGATAAAAAGTGAGGAAGGCAAAATCATAGAGAAAGATGAGGATAAAGCTAGTCTATTAAATAATTTTTTTTCGACAACTTTCACAAAGGAAATCGAACTAACAGGAGAAATGAGAAGTGACAAACTTAATCCTCCACTAAGTATGACAAATCTAACCCAAGCTGGGGTACAGAAACGCCTCAGTAACATTAAAATAAACAAATCACCAGGACCTGATGGCATACACCCACGGGTACTAAGGGAACTAAGTAATGTGATAGACAGACCGTTATATCTTATATTTAAGGACTCTGTTGAGACTGGGTCTGTGCCACTTGATTGGCGACAGGCGAATGTAGTGCCAATATTCAAAAAGGGAGCGAAAACTGACGCCGGAAACTATCGGCCGGTGAGTCTGACGTCCGTTGTGGGTAAAATTTTTGAAAGCTTCATTAAAGAGGCAATCATGGAGCATCTTGATGCTAATAATCTTTTAATCCCGAACCAACATGGATTCATGAGGAATCGCTCCTGCCAAACAAACCTGATTGACTTCTACGAGGAGGTTAGCTCTCGAGTAGATCAGGGGGAACCAGTGGATGTCGTGTATCTCGACTTCTCAAAAGCTTTCGATAGCGTGCCACATAATAGGTTGGTATACAAAATGAGAATGATGGGGCTGGGGGAAAATGTCTGCAAGTGGGTAGCTAACTGGCTAAGGGATAGAAGGCAGAGGGTGGTTATAAATGGAATATACTCAGATTGGGTAAGCGTCACTAGTGGGGTACCACAGGGGTCTGTACTAGGCCCAATGTTATTTAATATCTTTATTAACGACATAGTCAACGGGATAAATAGTAAAATATCAATATTTGCAGATGACACAAAGTTATGTAAAACAATTAATACAAAAGAGGACAGTGCAGACCTACAGAGGGATTTGGATAAGCTGGGTAGGTGGAGCATTAAATGGCAAATGAGGTTTAACGAGGAGAAATGTAAGGTCATACATATGGGAAGGAAAAATGGAAGTCACCAGTACTCACTGAATGGGAAATCATTGGGGAATTCAGAGATGGAGAAGGACTTGGGCATCTTGATTGATGGCAAACTAAATTGGAGTGCCCAAAGTCAGGCCGCTGCTGTAAGGGCAAACAGGGTAATGGGATGTATCAGAAGAGGTATAGCTGCAAAGGATGAGAACATTGTTCTTCCACTGTACAAAGCACTGGTCAGACCACACTTGGAATACTGTGCTCAGTTATGGGCCCCAATATATAGAAAGGATATAAATGAGCTTGAAAAGGTACAAAGGAGGGCAACAAAATTAATAAAGGGAATGGAGGGACTGCAATACCCAGAGAGGTTGGCAAAACTAGGACTATTCAGCCTGGAAAAGAGAAGGTTGAGGGGGGACATAATAAATGTGTACAAATATGTTAGGGGACAGTATAGAGACCTTGCCAGGGATTTGTTCAAAAGGAGGGATATTACGGTAACAAGAGGGCATTCACTAAGACTGGAAGAGAAAAGGTTTCAGCACCAGCATAGGAAGGGGTTCTTTACGGTAAGAGCAGTGAGAATATGGAATTCACTGAGTGAGGAGACGGTGATGTCAGATTCACTACACCAGTTCAAGCGGGGACTGGATGCATTTCTAGATACCAGGCAGATTTCAGCATATACTTAAAAATAAAATAAAATAGTAAGTTGATACAGGGATTTATTCTGACTGCTGGTTTCGGAGTCAGGAGGGAATTTTTCCTCAGGTGAAGATTGGCCAAATCATTTGGGGTTTTTGCCCTCCTCTGGATCAACTTTAGCAATTACAGAACTAACAGGTCGAACTTGATGGACGCAAATCTTTATTCGGCTTTACTAACTATGTTTACAAACTATGTTACTATGTTTTGGAAGAATGTTCTCTGGTCAGATGAGACAAAAGTCGAGCTTTTTGGGAAAAACCATCAACATAGAGTGTACAGGAAAAAAAAAGAGGCATTCAAAGAAAAGAACATGGTCCCTACAGTCAAACATGGCGGAGGTTCCCTGATGTTTTGGGGTTGCTTTGCTGCCTCTGGCACTGGACTGCTTGACAGTGTGCATGGCATTATGAAGTCTGAAGACTACCAACAAATTTTGCAGCATAATGTAGGGCCCAGTGTGAGAAAGCTGGGTCGCCCTTAGAGGTCATGGGTCTTCCAGCAGGACAATGACCCAAAACACACTTCCAAAAGCACTATAAAATGGTTTTAGAGAAAGCACTGGAGACTTCTAAGGTGGCCAGCAATGAGTCCAGACCTGAATCCCATAGAACACCTGTGGAGAGATCACAAAATGGCAGTTTGGAGAAGGCACCCTTCAAATATCAGGGACCTGGAGCAGTTTGCCAAAGAAGAATGGTCTACGATTCCAGCAGAGCATTGTGAGAAACTCATTGATGGTTACCGGAAGCGGTTGTTCGCAGTTATTTTGGCTAAAGGTTGTGCAACCAAGTATTAGGCTGAGGGTGCCAATACTTTTGTCTGGCCCATTTTTGGAGTTTTGTGTGAAATGATCAAGGTTTTGATTTTTGCTTCATTCTCTTTTGTATTTTTTCCTTGCAAGCAAATTAAATGAAGATAATAATACCAAAGAATTTGTGATTGCAATCATTTTCAGGAAGAAACTGAGTATTATCTGATAGAATTGCAGGGGTGCCAATACTTTTGGCCACCACTGTAATAAGTGAGCTGTCATTTATTCATAAGACGTTCTATTCTTCAGAGCTGAGACTGTAAAATAAAAAGTGAACAATAAAATATCTGATGACTGTTCTTTCACTGTGAGTAAGAAACAGATAATAAAATTAAAGGAAAAAATAACTGAGGGGAGAACCCTGCAGGTTTATTGTCCTTCTATAGCTGTATGGTGGCAGGATGGTGACACTGCTGGAGTCCTGGTGAGGATCTGCATGATATTCATTTCTGTTGACTTTTTATTGCCAACATATTCTGCAGTGATGTACATATAGTCCCTGCCCACAATGCGGTACACATGAGGGACAATTTCATATTAAGCCAAGTAACCTATGATGTCAAGGTCTCATATTTACAAGGTGCTTATTGGCAATCTGAGCCGGCGAATGGCTCTGTGTCCGTATATTCGCTATATACTGCCCGCAATATCTTGTAGAAAGCTCACAGTGACTAAAATGTATAAATAGTTCTCTTTGGAGAATTTAATTAGATCCATTCATACCTTACCTTATAATGAGGACTTAAAGGGCTTTTATAACTAGGTAAAACAAGCTTAACGGGACTGTCCAGGACTTATATATTAATGACCGATTTTAGGATAAGTCATCAACAGGGTGGGACTGGGCTGGCGGGGTACCCTTCTGCAGAGGAGAGGGGGAGAAGAGAATGAAAAAATAAAAAAACCTGCGGTTTTAAGGGGCACGGGCCCTTTAAAAGCGCAGGCACAGTGTATGCAGGGACGCGCTCACGCGGCGTTCATTACCTGAACCGCCGTGACACACGTCCCAGTGAAGCAGCTGAAGCTGCGCGTCTCCCTTCCCCGGCCGGCGTATGACGTCATCGTCATGCGCCTGCAGTGAAGGAGGCGCGCAACTCAGCCGCCGGAGAAGGAGGACACAGCACGGGAGAGCAGGAAGGTAAGAGGTGTCTGTGTGTGTGTCTGTGTGTATATGAGTGGATGCAGAATGGGATGGTCCCCTGGCTGGACACACAAGGGGGGGCCCGGCTAGACACACAAGGGGGGACCCTGGCTGGACACACAAGGGGGGGACCGGATGGACACACAAGGGGGGCCTTGCTGGACACACAAGGGGGAGCCCTGGCTGGACACACAAGGGGGAGCCCTGGCTGGACACACAAGGGGGAACCCTGGCTGGACACACAAGGGGGAGCCCTGGCTGGACACACAAGGAGAAGCCCTGGCTGGACACACAAGGGGGAGCCCTGACTGGACACACAAGGGGGAGCCCTGGCTGGACACACAAGGGGGGAGCTGGATGGACACACAAGGGGGAACCCTGGCTGGACCCACAAGGGGGAGCCCTGGCTGGACACACAAGGGGAAGCCCTGACTGGACACACAAGAGGGAACCCTGGCTGGACACACAAGGGGGAACCCTGGATGGACACACAAGGGGGGACACTGGCTGGACACACAAGGGTGAGAGCCTGCCTGGACACACAAGGGGGAACCCTGGCTGGACACACAAGGGGGGAGCCTGGCTGGATACATAAGGGGGAGCCTGGCTGGACACATGGGAAAGGGTGGGCAGGATGGCTATATGGTGGGGCAGGCTGGACACATGGAGGCCAGGATGGATATGTGAGGGGGATGGATATATGGGGGGCCGGATATATGGGGGGCGGGGCAGGCTGGACACATGATGGCCAGGATGGATATGTGGGGGGCAGGCTGGACACATGGGGGGCTAGGATAGGTATGCGGGGGGGCAGGCTCGATACACGTGGGCTAGGATAAATATATGGAGGGGCCACGCTGGACATATGGGGGCCAGTATGGATATATGGGGGGGTGTCAGGATGGATATATGCAGGGGGGAAGGGCAGGATGGATATATGAGGGGGCAGGCTGGACACAAGGAGGCCAGGATGGATATATGGGGGGCAGGCTGGAAACATGGAGGCCAGGATGGATATATTGGGGGGGGCAGGCTGGACACATGGAGGCCAGGATGGATATGTAGGGGGGGCATGCTGGACACATGGAGGCCAGGATGGATATATGGGGGGGCAGGCTTGACACATGGGGCTTTAGGACAGATATATGGGAGGGGGCAGGCTGGACACATGGAGGCCAGGACAGATATATGGGGGGGCAGGCTGGAAACATGGAGGCCAGGATGGATATGTGGGGGGGCAGGCTGGACACATGGAGGCCAGGATGGATATATGGGGGGAACAGGAGGGCCACATGGGGGACTAGGATGGGTATATGGGAGGGGGCAGGCTCGATACACGTGGGCTAGGATAAATATATGGAGGGGTCACACTGGACATATGGGGGCCAGAAGGGATATATGGGGAGTGTCAGGATGGATAAATGCAGGGAAGGGGGGGCCAGGATGGATATATGGGGGTGCCAGGCTGAACAAGGGACTTAATTACTGTTTGGTGCCAGATTGAGGAACATACTTTATTAGTTTATGGTGGCCAGTGAGGAACATTATTATTTTAGAGTCCAATTAGAGACATTATTACTTCTGTAATATAATTTACTTTTTAGGAAATTGTTTTCCATGGGATAGGACAAAAGCAGGCTCCTGTTACTGTGCAGGGCGGCACTATATCGCTTTTTTTCTTCAACTGGTGTAGTGTAGAAGTCGGGGGGTGGAGTGGGAATATTCCCTAGAAGAGATCAGTTATTGATAACTGTGTGTTATTTTCTGCAGAGATGATTCCTGGCTGGAAGAAGTGATGGCCGTCTGTGCCAGATGAAGAAGAAAAGCGAAGATGAAGGACTTCACCTAGAGACGTCACTGGTGAGTCAGTGTATTACATGTGACTCGCCCCCTGGGCCGTGGGGCACTCGGATCCGTGCAATAGGGAGACGATGGGGGTAGTAGTGGCGACCCGGTTCTGTGGCTCAGGGTGGTCAGGCCAATGGTAGTCTGCTATGTTCTGCTGATAATGTCCGACTACGCCACCCGTGGATTGCGGTTATGAGGAACCGCCGCTGCATGCAGACCGCTGGGGCTGATGAGGTGTGCAGCTAGGGTAGTGTGACTCTCCACGGGAAGAGTGCGGCCCCAGGGCAGTATAATGGATGTTGGGAGTGATGGTAGTGGGAGTCCCAGTGCTGATTGTGCTGGAGGAGCAAGGAGCACACAGACAACAGGTTGCAGTCCAGGGTCTTTACTAAACAGGTAAACTGACCCACAAACAGTCCCGGCTAGGAGGGGACCTGGATGTCTGAGAGCAACGGGGAAATTGGCCCTGGTCAGGGTGAGGGTGTAGGCCTACCGTGCTTTCTGCACTCCTTCTGGCTATCTCCTCCTGATAGGGTAACAGCCCACGTTTCCGAGCTTTCCGTGTTTTCTCGCCTGTATGGCCTGCGACGTGGGTTCCTTTCTGCTCCCAGCCTTGTATGGCTTTACTGGTCCCTTCTGTTGTGGCAGGGCCTCTAGGCTTCTTACGCCAAGGAATATACAGTCCCTTGCGGACTGGTTCTCTGCTGGGGGATGTGGAATCCTTCCAGCCTCAGACACCAAAGTCTGGTAGATTAAGTCTGTTATCTGCCAAGACAGGCTTGCTTCGCCTCTTGTCTCTGGCTTGTGGCTCTCCTCCTGCCACACTTCCTCTTAGGTGCAGTGCAACTGTCTGTCCCTGCTCTGCTGAGACACGTCTCAGTCCTGAGACAGGTCATCTGGGTTCTCTCTAACCCTGCCCCCAGCACCAGCTTTTATAGGGGCAGCCTGCTCCCCCTACTGGCCTGAGACAGGAGGCATTGCATTCTAATGTTCCCCTGACTAGAGAACCTCCCCCCTGCTCTCAGACACAGCTTTAATTACACTTGTGGCATCCAGGCCAGGGTGACACATTCCCCCCTAGTGAAATTTAGTACTCCGGGACTAAACAGTAAACAAAGACAATATGCATAACAATAAAACATTAATAGAAAGACGACGCACAAATTGAGTTCTTAAGGTCACAGTGTGGCCTGTGACCGGGTGTCCATATCACCAGCACAACGGGGAGCCTTAACCAGGTGGGGGTCTGTCCTACCCCAAGTCCTTCACAGTCTTAGTTCATTCCTGGGTTAGGCTCTGAACGCAGTCCATACAAGGTCCCGGTTATAAAAAGTCCATAACCTGTGAGTCCTTACGGTAGCTGCAAGAAACTGAAACAGAGTATTACCAAACATGCATGTAACTTTGCAAACAATTCAACATTTGGCAACAGGGTTATTTACAATTTTAGTACACTCTATATTTTCCAGCGAGCGGGTATCTGTCCCTTTGTGCTCCTGGTTGACCTACGTAGCCCACTGTCTGGTGGTGGACTGACTTGGCTTTCCCCACTAGCGTTAGGGGTGCAGCTACCAGCTGGGTGTACAGGTAGGGCAGGCAGCTGTCTGCGGGTCCTTTGGCTTACCGCAGGCATGGCAGGCTCACTGTCAGCAGAGGGTTGACTCTCCTGGGCTGCTGGTACAGGCTCTTCTGTCTCTGGAACTGCTTGCTCCTCTTCACCTTCCGGCTCTGGTGTTGGTTGTTGCTGTGCCGGTTGCAGGAAATGCAGGACAGGTACCACTATGGCATCATTTATGCGAGTCCAGGACTGAGGGAACTCTCCGAGAACGGTGCTGATCATTTCTTCTTTGTCCTCTGCGGGTTCAAGGTCACTCTGATCCTCTTCTGCACTACGGAGTTGCTCAGGGCACCTTTTGAGATGGTCTCTGGAGACGACACTAGTGGTTTCTCCTCCGTCCTTGGTGATTACGCACACCTTTGGGTTGTCGTGGTCAGACTGCAGTACGGTGTAGGGTTCCCTTTCCCACTGGTCGTCCAACTTATGTAGCCTTCTTTTTCGCTTTAGGACTTGCTCACCAGGTTCTAGGGGACTAGCAGGGGCGTGTTGATTGAAGAGTCTTTCTTGCTTCTCTCTCACCTGGGCCAGGCTCTTCTCCACACTCTCCTGTACCTTCTTGTACTGCAGTTGCCTTTCCGTATCCCAGTCCGCATCCGGGGAGGTGTCCTCAGGTATTAGGACTCCCATCTCCAGGTCTACGGGCAGCTTTCCTGGTCTAGCTCGCATCAGGTAAGCCGGGGTGCAGTTTGTAGCATTCACCGGGATATTGTTGTATAGGTCTATCAGGTCCGGCAGTTTTTCTGGCCACAGGCTGCGTTCCTCCAGGGGCAACTTCTTCAGGAGATCAATGACTATATTGTTCATCTTCTCACACATCCCGTTGGTTTGGGGGTGGTAAGGCGTTGTACGTATCTTCTTACAGCCATAGAGGTTGCAGAACTCCTGGAA
Source organism: Phyllobates terribilis (assembly GCF_046119375.1). Classification (NCBI taxonomy): domain Eukaryota; kingdom Metazoa; phylum Chordata; class Amphibia; order Anura; family Dendrobatidae; genus Phyllobates; species Phyllobates terribilis. The sequence continues at coordinate 3,014,137 of NW_027362944.1, read as the reverse complement.
GATTTCAGCCTCGAACGCTGGACCCTGGTCTGTCAGGACCTGTTCCGGATACCCGTGTGGACGGCAGAAATATTGCTGGAAGGCTCTGGCCGCTGTTTGGGCTGTCAAGTCCTTTACCGGGACCACCACTAGAAAACGGGAATAGTGGTCCACGATTGTCAGGGCATAGATGTATCCTGACCGGCTGGGAGCCAATTTGACGTGGTCCAGAGCTACCAGCTCAAGAGGCTGCGTGGTGACGATGGGCCTCAAGGGTGTCTTCTGGCTGGCACGGTCCTTCCTCCTTAGGTGACAAGGGCCACAGTCTCTGCACCATTTTTCTACAGCTCCTCTCATGCCGACCCAAAAAAATCTTCCTCTTAGTAGGAACTCCAGTTTCTTCCAACCGAAGTGTCCCGCTCTGTCATGGTAAGCCCCCAGGACCATAGCTGCATCCCTCCTTGGGACCACGACTTGCCAGGTCAGCTCGTGCGTCCGGTGGTTGACAATCCTTCTGCACAACTTGCCTTCGTAGAGGAACAGCTTGCTCTTCTCCTTCCATAGCTGCTTGGCTTCCTCTGGGGCATCTGGATCTAAGCGGGCGTCTTCCCGGGTCAGCAGATCTTTCACCAGGCGGACTGCAGGGTCACTATCTTGGGTCTCGGCCCAGCTGTGGTGAGGTAGGGGATTCATCATCACAGTTGTTAGATCCTCCTCCTTCACGCGGTGAGAGTGTTGAGCGGCTCCATACCGGTGAAACGCGGGGAGTTCTACCTCCTCCAGCTCTTCTGGGTCTTCGTCACCTTCAGGTAAGTGAGGCATCCTTGATAGGGCGTCCGCGTTGGCGTTGGTTTTGCCTGCCCGGTACTTGATCACGAAGTCATAGTTGGAGAGACGGGCCATCCACCGCTGTTCCAGGGCACCCAGTCTTGCATTGTCCAGGTGTGTCAACGGGTTGTTGTCCTAGTACACGGTGAACTTTGCGGAGGCCAGGTAATGCTTGAAGCGTTCCGTCACGGCCCACACCACCGCCAAGAATTCTAGCTTGAAGGAGCTGTAATTCTCCGGGTTCCTTTCGGTGGGCCTCAGCTTCCGGCTGGCGTATGCGATCACCTGTTATCTGCCCTGTTGGTTTTGGGACAATACGGCTCCCAGTCCCACATTACTGGCATCTGTGTGGAGAATGAAAGGCTGGCCATAATCAGGGTAGGCCAGGATCTCATCCCCTGTGAGGGCCATCTTTAGCTGGCGGAAGGACTCCTCTTCCGGTTTATCCCACTTGAAGGGCGGCTTTTGGCTCCTGGACTTAGACTGTCCGATCAGGAGGTCCTGCATAGGAGCTGCCATCTTGGTGAACCCGGGGATGAATCTTCGGTAGTAGCCTACCAACCCGAGAAACTGTCTCACCTCTTTGATGTTCAAGGGGCTTGGCCAGCTCTTGATTGCCGTGACCTTGTCAGGGTCGGGGGCCACTCCTTCCGCGCTTACCACGTGCCCTAGGTACTGGACCTTTGGTTTCAGCAGGTGACACTTCGATGGTTTCACCTTCAGGCCATAGCCTGCCAGGGCTTCGAACACCTCGGCCAGGTGCTTCAGATGGTCCTCGTAGGTCTTCGAATAGACGATCACGTCGTCCAGGTAAAGGAGGACCGTCTCGAAGTTTCGGTGCCCTAGACAGCATTCCATCAGCCGCTGGAAGGTCCCTGGTGCGTTGCAGAGCCCGAAAGGCATGCAGTTGAATTCGCTCAGTCCCATCGGGGTGGTGAAGGCGGTCTTCTCCTTGTCAGCCTCTGCCACAGGAACCTGCCAGTACCCGCTAGTAAGGTCCAAAGTAGAAAAGAAGTTAGCTGATTTTAGTGCGGCTAAAGACTCCTCTATTCTAGGCAGCGGATATGCGTCTTTGTGAGTGATACGGTTGATTTGTCTATAGTCGACGCACATTCTCATGGTGCCGTCTTTCTTTTTGACCAGAACCAAGGGGGCTGCCCAGGGGCTACAGCTGTCTCTAATAACCCCAGCTTCTTTCATCTCTCTTAGCATGCCCCTTGCGTTCTGATAATGTGCAGGGGGTACAGGTCTGTGCCTCTCTTTTATCGGTGGGTGGCTCCCTGTGGGGATGTGGTGTTCTATCCCCTTTACTCTGCCGAAGTCTAGCGGGTGCTTACTAAAGACTCTCTCGTACTCCTGTACCACCCGGTAGACTCCTTGTTTTTGGTGCAGAGGAGTGGAGTCAGCACCCACGTGGAGTTTCTGGCACCAGTCCTCCTTTTGTTTCTGGGAGCCATTACTCTCCGCCTGTGGAGATGGAGGCAAAGGTTCCACGGCCCTGATAGCTCTGTGTTCGACCACAAACAGCTTGGCAAGTGTAGCGTACCTGGGTAAGTGTACCTCCCTCTCCCCAATGTTGAGGATGCGGACGGGCACCCTCCCATGACGGACATCAACCACCCCCCGGGCTGTCAAAATGGTGGGCCTGCTGTCTGAGTACACGGGTTCTACCATGTCTTGGTAGTCTCTACCTCTCAACCCGATTGCAGTCCGACACCAGATCATCATTTCACTTTTGGGAGGCATGGAAATGGGGAATGGGTCACTCAGTCTTACGCTACCGATCTCACCACCAGACAGTTCTACCTGCTGCCGTCTCATCAGGGCCTTTATCTCCTTGTTGAGGATTCTCTGTTGGCTGGAACTAGCATTCACCGCCACCTGTTGTAAGATTACAATTACCTCTGAAAGACAATTTTCAATTACGTTAGTACCCACAGTTATTTTAGGGTGACTTTCATGACGGTCAATGTCCACAATAATCACTCCCTGTGCCGGTAGTTCAACTTTACCAATCTTAATGGTCATCTCCTTGAACCCCATCTGCGGCACGGGTAAGCCATTACTGGCGATGATGCTCAAGTTACCGTCTGGATACCGTGTGATATCAGCATCAGTCCAATACTGCTTAAAAAGTACATAAGGGATAGTGGTTACTTGTGACCCAGTATCCAGCAAGGCGCTCATGGGGATACCGTCCAGCACCACGGGTAAAACCGGGCGCCCCCCAACGTACTTATTACGCCAATTGTAAGGGCCTGGTGATCTTATGCCTGGGGGTTGGCCCTCTGCCCCAGGTTGGACCCGTTTAAATTACAGTACCTGGAAATGTGTCCGGGCTGGTTGCATCGACGGCAAATGGGCTGTCCATCCTCTGCGTAGCGGTCTGTGGGCCTCCCTCGGAACGACGGGATCCTCCTCTGTCGACGCCATGGGACATTCTCCGGACTTGAAGCCAGCTCGATGGGTCTTGACGGGTCCACTTGCAACGCCTGGACGGTCCTGGTCAACGCCGCGACGCTCCTGGTCAGTTCCTGGACTTGGTGGTGCAGATCTTTCGACGGGGCTTGGTTCAGGGCCTGTGCATCAGCCTCCACGGAGTCCATAGAGGAGGGCGCCGCCTCCTGGTGGTAAGTGATAGCAGGGCGCCGGGGGTTTATAGCGCTACTGGTTGCAGATTCACGGAGCACCCTTATGGCCCTGTCCTTAAATTGGGCAAAGGTCAGGTCGGGGTTCTGAAAGAACATGAGGCGCAGTTGGGCCCTGTGGGCGCTAGACAGCAGACCTTCTATGAATTGTTCTGTTAGCAGCTTATCCGTTTCCTGCACACTGCCAGGGTCAGTTTGTTGAATAGCCCTCAAGGCTTCCTGCAGATTTAGGGCATAGTCTCTGATGCTGTCCTGTGCCCGCTGCTTACATCCATAGAACCTCATTTTAATCTCAGCGGAGGTACGTGTGTCAAAGGTACCCCGCAGCCGGGCCAGAATACCCTTCACAGTCCTTTTCTCCTCAGTGGGCCATGATTTTACCTCCCGCTGGGCTGCGCCAGTTAACTGCCCTGTTAATATGCTGACCTTCTGTGTCAGGGGGTAAACGTGGAACAAACTGTATAGCCTTTCCTTGAAGTCAGTTAGGGCATGGGGCTCCCCTGAGTATTTGGGCAGCCAGGCCGCTCCAGGGATGTAGGGCAAGGAAAAGGGCATCACCGCTGCTGCAGCTGCGTTGGTGGTAGTGGGCGCCTCTGTGTCCGTCATCTTCCCCCCCCCCCTAGTTACGCGTGGCCTACCTTCCGACGATCCTCTTCTGTAGGCCGCGGCTCCGCTGCTGCTGCTATGGACGAGGACCTGGCGTCGCGTCCTGATGACGTCAGCGTCGCTCTCTCTCCCTTCCAGGACCTTGCGCAGCGTCGGTGCGTGGGGCGGAGCTTCGGATCTCGCACGGTTTTGACGTCCACACCCATCTTCTTCCCGCGCGGCGTCCTGAAGATGGCGTCCGATGGCGGGAAGCAGCTGCGGATGGTGGGAAGGCGGCAGAAGACGGCGGGAAACGGTCCAAGATGGCGTCCGATGGCGGGAATCGGCTCCGGATGGCGGGAAACGACTCCGGACGGCGGGAAACTTTGCCACAGGTAAGTTACAAAAGTCTTTTTCAGGCACGCAGTACCCGGTGGTTGCGGGCACGAAATCCTGCCGACTACGCCAAAGCTGACTCGCCCCCTGGGCCGTGGGGCACTCGGATCCGGGCAATAGGGAGACGATGGGGGTAGTAGTGGCGACCCGGTTCCGTGGCTCAGGGTGGTCAGGCCAATGGTAGTCTGCTATGTTCTGCTGATAATGTCCGACTACGCCACCCGTGGATTGCGGTTATTAGGAACCGCCGCTGCATGCAGACCGCTGGGGCTGATGAGGTGTGCAGCTAGGGTAGTGTGACTCTCCACGGGAAGAGTGCGGCCCCAGGGCAGTATAATGGATGTTGGGAGTGATGGTAGTGGGAGTCCCAGTGCTGATAGTGCTGGAGGAGCAAGGAGCACACAGACAACAGGTTGCAGTCCAGGGTCTTTACTAAACAGGTAAACTGACCCACAAACAGTCCCGGCTAGGAGGGGACCTGGATGTCTGAGAGCAACGGGGAAATTGGCCCTGGTCAGGGTGAGGGTGTAGGCCTACCGTGCTTTCTGCGCTCCTTCTGGCTATCTCCTCCTGATAGGGTAACAGCCCACGTTTCCGAGCTTTCCGTGTTTTCTCGCCTGTATGGCCTGCGACGTGGGTTCCTTTCTGCTCCCAGCCTTGTATGGCTTTACTGGTCCGTTCTGTTGTGGCAGGGCCTCCAGGCTTCTTAGGCCAAGGAATATACAGTCCCTTGCGGACTGGTTCTCTGCTGGGGGATGTGGAATCCTTCCAGCCTCAGACACCAAACTCTGGTAGATTAAGTCTGTTATCTGCCAAGACAGGCTCTCTTCGCCTCTTGTCTCTGGCTTGTGGCTCTCCTCCTGCCACACTTCCTCTTAGGTGCAGTGCAACTGTCTGTCCCTGCTCTGCTGAGACACGTCTCAGTCCTGAGACAGGTCATCTGGGTTCTCTCTAACCCTGCCCTCAGCACCAGCTTTTATAGGGGCAGCCAGCTCCCCCTACTGGCCTGAGACAGGAGGCATTGCATGCTAATGTTCCCCTGACTAGAGAACCTCCCCCCTGCTCTCAGACACAGCTTTAATTACACTTGTGGCATCCAGGCCAGGGTGACACACATGTACACTTACACTACACACGTGGTCAAAACTGTTGGTACCCCTCGTTTAATGAAAGAAAAACCCACAATGGTCACAGAAATAACTTGAATCTGACAAAAGTAATAATAAATTAAAAATCTATGAAAATGAACAAATGAAAGTCAGACATTGCTTTTCTGCTTCCACAGAATAAAAAAAATAAAATAAACTGATGAAACAGGCCTGGACAGAAATGATGGTTCTTCTTAACTTAATATTTTGCTGAACAACCTTTTGACGCAATCACTGCAATGAAACGACTCCTGTAACTGTCAATGAGACTTCTGCACCTCTCCACAGGTATTTTGGCCACTCCTCATGAGCAAACTGCTCCAGTTGTCTCATGGTTGAAGGTTGCCTTTTCCAGACGTCATGTTTCAGCTCTTTCCAAAGATGCTCAATAGGATTTAGGTCAGGGCTCATAGAAGGTCACTTCAGAATAGTCCAATGTTTTCCTCTTAGCCATTGTTGGGTGTTTTTAGCTGTGTGTTTTGGGTCATAATACTGTTGCAAGACCCATGACCTGCGACTGAGACCACGCTTTCTGACACTGGGCAGCACATTTCTCTCTGGAATCCCTTGATAGTCTTGAGATTTCATTGTACCCTGCACAGATTCAAGACACCCTGTGCCAGATGCGGCAGACCAGCCCCAAAACATAAAAGAGACTCCTCCATGTTTCACAGTAGGGACAGTGTTCTTATCTTGATATGCTTCATTTTTCCATCTGTGAACATAGATCTGATGTGCCTTGCCAAAAACTTCCATTTTTGTCTCATCTGTCCATAGGGCATTCTCCTAAAAGCTTTGTGACTTGTGAACATGTAGTTTGGCAAATTCCAGTCTGGCTTTTTTATGATTTTTTTTCAACAATGGTGTACTCCTTGGTCGTCTCCCATGAAGTCTACTTTAGATCAAACAACGACGGATGGTGCGATCTGACACTGATGTTCCTTGAGCTTGAAGTTCACCTTTAATCTCTTTAGAAGTTTTCCTGGGCTCTTTTGTTACCATTCATATTATTCGTCTCTTTGATTTGTTATCAATTTTCCTCCTGCGGCCACGTCCAGGGAGGTTGGCTACAATCCCATGGATCTTAAATTTCTGAATAATATGTGCAACTGTAGTTACAGGAACATCAAGCTGCTTGGAGATGGTCTTATAACCTTTACCTTTAACATGCTTGTCTATAATTTTCTTTCTAATCTCCTGAGACAACTCTTTCCTTTGCTTCCTTTGGTCCATGTTGAGTGTGGTACACACCATGTCACCAAACAGCACAGTGAGTATCTGTAGCCCTATATACAGGCCCACTGACTGATTACAAGATTGTAGACACCTGTGATGCTAATTAGTGGACACAACTTGATTTAACATGTCCCTTTTGTCACATTATTTTCAGGGGTACCATCATTTCTGTCCAGGCCTATTTCAAGAGTTTAATTTTTTTTAAATTCTGTGGAAGCAGGGTTGAAAAGCAATGTCTGTCTTTCATTTGTTCATTTTCATCGATTTTTAATTTATTATTACTTTTGTCAGATTCAAGTTTTTTCTGTGACCATTGTGGGTTTTTCTTTCATTAAACGAGGGGTACCAACAATTTTGACCACGTGTGTATGTAGTATATACAGAGCTCCTGTGTATGTCACTGGTGATCACTGTATTACCTATACACTATATACAGAGCTCCTGTCTATAATGTCACTGGTGATCACTGTGTTACCTGTACACTGACACTATATACAGAGCTCCTGTGTATAATGTCGCTGGTGGTAATAACAGTGTTGTTAGTATTGTGGTTTTGTATTCATGATCAGTACTGTAGTATTTGGTCACCTTGGGGTGGTAATATATGGTCTGGTCATAGTTTGGCCATATTTGTTCCTTGTATGTGGTATTATTCAGTCACTATGTAGTGGTAATATGTGATCTAGTCAAGGTGTGGCGATATTTGTCCCTTTTGTATGTGGTATTATTGGTGTTGATATAGTGGACTGTGCTGTGTATGGCGGTCATTCTGTTCTCGCTGATCTTAACTAGGAAAAGATTTTTTTCCATTAGGCCACAGCCCCACCATCAGTATTTGGTCAGTATTTTTCTCAGGAGTGGCTGCCGAAACCAGGAATGGTTGATAAATGCAGAATTGGTGACTTGTTTCTATTATACCTTTTCTCTGATTGTTCATCACCTGTTTTGGCTCCCACTCCTGAGAAAAAATACTGACTGGATACTGACCGAATACTGATAGTAGGGCCGTGGCCTTAGCGATTAAATACTTGGACCAGAGCGGCAGAGATGCACTTACAGGGGTTCTCCGGTGAAAACAAGTAATCACCTCTCCACAGGATCATTGATAATAATGATTGGTGGGGGTCTGACTGCTTGCACACACCGGCAGAATGTGGAGCTTTTCTCCCCATTAGACTGGAGCGGCATGTGAGATGCGACCACTGATCCATTCATTCTCTCAGTGGCTGTGAGCGCTGCTCTTTTTTGCAAGTCTCTAAGAGAATGAATAGAGCTGCGGTCAGACGTCCCACCTGCCGCAGCATTTTAAAATAGGGATAAGTGTTCTGTCAGGGATAAAACTTCCCCATTCTTCCGATAGGTGCGTTTTCCAATGTTCGGACACAAATGCTCAATAAGTGATCACCTATCCTGTAGAGCCCATGGATCGGTGATAACTTGTTTTAACTAGTGTTGAGCGAGTATGTTCTGTCCGAGTATGCTCGGCCCGAGCTCCGAGTATTTACAGCTGCTCGGTGATATGGTTGAATCGCTCCCGTGTGCATGATTTGCAACTGTTTGACAGCTTTAACCCCTTAACGACATGTCACGTATTAGTACGCGCATGTCGTTATCCTCCGGTTCAGTGAGGGCTCCGGCGCTGAGCCCGCACTGAACCAAGCACATGTCAGCTGATTCTTACAGCTGACATGTGCCCGCAACAGGCGCGGGTGGAATTGCTATGAGCGCCATCTAGTGGTCGGTGCTCATAGGACAGGACCATTTCTGCTGCATACAGGGGATCTGCTGGTTCCCTGTATGTAGCAGAGGTGATCGGACAGTTGCTGCTTCAAGTCTCCTATGTAGAGTACAGAAGTAAGCAAAAAGTGAAAAAAAAAGTTTTAAAAAATATGAAAAAAAATAAAAAAATTTAAAAGTTTAAATCACCCCCCTTTCGCCCCATTCAAAATAAAATCATAAAATAAACCCCACATACACATATTTGGTATTGCCGCGTTCAGAATCGCCTGATCTATCAATATAAAAATAGAATTAATGCGATCGGTAAATGGCGTAATGAGAAAAAATTCTAAACGCCAGAATTACGTTTTTTGGTCACCGTAAAATTGCAATAAAATGCAATAACGGACGATCAAAACATCGGATCTACCCCAAAATAGCATCTATAAAAACTTCAGCTCGGTTCACAAAAAATAAGCCCTCACCCTGCCCCAGATCCCGAAAAATGGAGACGCTACGGGTCTCGGAAAATGGCACCATTTTTTTTTTTTTTTTTTTTTTACCAAACTTTGAATTTTTTTTTCATCACTTAAATAAAAAAGAACCTATACATGTTTGGTGTCTACGAACTCGTAATGACCTGGAGAATAATAATGGCAGGTCAGTTTTAGCATTCAGTGAACGTGGTAAAAAAAAAAAAAAAAAAACCTCAGTGGTATTGCACTTTTTTTGCAATTTCACGGCGCTTGGAATTTTTTTCCCGTTTTCCCGTACACGGCATGGTAAAACTAGTAATGGCGTTAAAAAGTACAACTCGTCCCGCAAAAAATAAGCCCTAACATGGCCATATTGACTAAAAAATAAAAACGCTATGGCTCTGGGAACAAGTGGAGCAAAAAGCGAAAATGCAAAAACGGAAAATGCTCCGCGGCTTAAGGGGTTAATACATGTGAGGAATGTCTATTTCTTACACATTCCTCACATGTATTAAAACCGTCAAACAGTCGCAAATCATGCACACGGGAGCGATTCAACCATATCACCGAGCAGCTATAAATACTCGGAGCTCGGCCCGAGCATACTCGCCGAAAGGGTTAACAGAACATACTCGCTCAACACTAGTTTTAACCAAAGAAGCCCTTTAATGCAAACATGTCCATCCCAGTTAGAGTGTCGCCCAGTAGATGTGCAGGAGCCGCCAGTCAATGCTCCACTATAACAGCGAGAGCGGATAACAGATATTTGCATCTTGCTGTAGGTGGGCCCCTAGAGTTAATTTCCCCTGTGGGCCCCAGACACCGCAGTCCGACCCTGGTCATCAATATCAGATCAGTGAGGTTCCAACACACGGCCCCCTCACCAATAAGACAGCAGCTGGAAATACTCAGCGTAGAGAGCCCAAACAGCACAGCGCTGTACACTGTGTAGTGGCCGATCTTGGTACTGCAGCTCCTATTGAAATGATTGTGATCTGAGCTGTAGTACCTGAAACCAGCCATTGCACAGTGTGCGGAGCTGTGCTATTCCAGCTCTTAACACTGTGTACATCATCTTGCAGAAGTAGCTGATGTCTGGGGATTTCAGGTGTCAGACCCCCACTAATCACTGTATGAGTTCTGCTCTACTCCTTTATTAAAGGGGTGGTCTTGTGTTCCTCTCATCAGAAGCTGAAGATTTACAGTTCTGGCCGGTGGCTTGACTGAGCCGCTTGTCTGAATTGTGCCCTCTTGCATTCTGCGGGCAGAGGCGGCTTTGCCTCTGCAGAATGGGACAGGCACAGGGGCACTGAAGTCCACCAGTCTGCAAGTGAGCGCTTCTTGCCAAGGAGACCGGCCACTTCTCAGGTGGTCAGTAACCATAGCAATGAGCTGTACACTGCAGAATTAAAAATCTTTTCCTTCTTGAGAACAGAGAAGATTTTGAATAAGAAGGAAATTGCAAAGTTTCTTGTTTTTACAAGCTCTTTGCAATCTTAGCCTTTTAATACATTCATTTTATTTAGTTATATATTTATTTTACTCTCTTATATAGCGCCGTTAGATTTTGTAGCACCTTACAGACATTATCATCACTGTCCCCATTGGGGCTCACAATATGAATTCCCTATCAGTATGTCTTTGGAGTGTGGGAGGAAACCGGAGAACCCGGAGGAAACCCACACAAACACGGGGAGAACATACAAACTCCTTGCAGATGTTGTCCTTGCTATTATATGAACCCAGCCCCACAGCGTTAATCATTGACCCACCATGTTGCCCACATTCCTCGGCTTTTTTACGATTTTCTGCAATGAATAAGAACACTGAAGAAAATCTAGATTGATCAACATTTCCTATCACAAATGCAGTTGCTGCAAAACTTGTCCATAGTCCTGTTCCCAGCTGAAAATTGGATACAATTGTATCTTGTGTAGACAATGCTCTGTGAGCTAAATAGGATCCACTGCTACAAGGCAGGAAACAGACAGATTCTGCTGATGGGTTCTGCTCCCAGAGCATTATTCAGCCCGGACATCTCAGCTCAGAGCAAAACCAGCTATAAGGCTGTGTGCACACCTAGCAGATTTGATGCAGAGCGTTTTTGCCTCTCTCATGCAGATTTACATGCGTTTTTTCTGCCAGAGAGAAGCGTTTTCACATGCATTTTTTCAAGCAATTTTCCAAGCGATTTTGAGCATCACTTGGAAAAGTGCTTGACAAGTTGATCACACAATATAAATCCATGCAACCGACATGGATCTATAATGTGTGAACAACTTAGATGCTTTAAATGCAGCATCTATAGTAAAAAAAAGAAAACGTTAATAAATAAAAAAAAACAACGGTATATTCACCTCTCCGGCGGCCCCCGGTCTGCTCTCCGGTCTCCTCCGGTCTGCTCCCGGCCGCGTCTTCTCTCTTCAGCGTCCCGCAGTGTACGGTCAGGACCTGCGGTGACGTCATTTAGTCAGCTGATGGCCACGCGACCATCACCTGATGCCGACGTCAGCGGTCATGCAACCATCACCTGACTAAATGACGTCACCGCAGGTCCTGACAGTACAGACAGCAGACCGGAGGAGACCGGAGAGCAGACCGGGGGCCGCCGGAGAGGTGAATATACAGGTTTTGTTTGTTTTTAACTTTTTTATTTCTTTTTTTCACCGCGTGGTAGCCGGGATGAAGAGGAGTTGTAGTCTCGTCTTCCTCCCAGATACCACACGCATTGCGAATAAGCTTCAGCGTAATCGCAGTAGAAATGGTCATGCTGCGTTTTGCAAAGTAATGCGAATTCGGCGCGCAAATTAGCGCATCATGTGCACAGCACATCCGAATTCACATGGCTTTGCATGGCAGACTGTTTTACAAGCGTTTTCGCGGCCGTAAAAACGCCGCAAAAACGCTACAAAAACGCTACGTGGGCACATAGCCTAAGGCTGTGTGCCCACGACGCGTATTTTAAGCGTTTCCGCATGGCAAAAACGCTGCAGAAACGCTTAAAGACGCATGTTAGAAAGTCTGCCATGTTCCCCAATGATAGTCCGCATGTGCTGTGCACATGCTGCAGAAATTTCCGCTGCGGATTATCATTGCGGAAAAAAACGCAGCACTACCAATTATTTTGCGGAAGCGCAGCGTTTTCTTGGCCATTGACTTGCATTGGAACAAATGGATTCCGCTCACTAGATAAGCACATGCGGAATACATGCGTTCAATGTGCGGATGGTACCCGGGTGTGGAGGATGGGAGACTCTCCTCCGGACCCGGGTACCATAGAACCTGTCAAAATAAAGAATAAAATAAAAAATAAATGCTATATTTACCTTCTGACGGCCCCCGCTGCGCTCGTCCTCCCATGTCGGCAGCTCGCGATGGACTGAAGGACCAGCGCTGACGTCATAGTCATGTGACGGCAGGTCCTTCAGTGTACCGCGATCTGCCGGCAGCCAGGACGGAGCGAAGCAAGACTGCGGGGGCCATTGGAAGGTAAGTATAGATTTATTTTTTTATTTTTAACCAGTCGTTGGGGTCACACTATATAAATCCATGCCGTTTTCATGGATTTCTATAGTGTGACCAAGTTGACAAGCACTTTCCAAGTGATGCTAAAATCGCTTGTAAAGCGCTTGTCAACCCGCATGCGGAAATGCATGTGAAGAACGCTTCACTTCTGCATGTCCCTGGCAGGAAAAACGCATGTACAATCCGCATATACAATCCGCATGTACAATCCGCGTGTACAATCCGCATATACAATCCGCATGTACAATCCGCATGTACAATCCGCGTGTACAATCCGCATGTACAATCCGCATATACAATCCGCATGTACAATCCGCATATACAATCCGCATGTACAATCCGCGTGTACAATCCGCATATACAATCCGCATGTACAATCCGCGTGTACAATCCGCGTGTACAATCCGCATATACAATCCGCATGTACAATCCGCGTGTACAATCCGCATGTACAATCCGCATATACAATCCGCATGTACAATCCGCATGTACAATCCGCATATACAATCCGCATGTACAATCCGCGTGTACAATCCGCATGTACAATCCGCATATACAATCCGCATGTACAATCCGCGTGTACAATCCGCGTGTACAATCCGCGTGTACAATCCGCATGTACAATCCGCATATACAATCCGCATGTACAATCCGCATGTACAATCCGCATATACAATCCGCATGTACAATCCGCATGTACAATCCGCATGTACAATCCGCATGTACAATCCGCATGCGTTTTTTCTGCCAGCGAGATGCAGAAACGCTCAGGAAAAATCCGGAGCATTTCTGCATCGTGGGCACATAGCCTAAGTCTCTGCATTTGTCTGCTTACACACCAGTACATTTCTGAACACATTCAGCAAAAATTGCAGTACATTTGTTAAAATTGGGCATATAGCATACTATAGGTGCTTCTCACAAAATTAGAATATCATCAAAAAGTTAATTTATTTCAGTTCTTCAATACAAATAGTAAAACTCATATTATATAGAGTCATTACAGACAGAGTGATCTATTTCAAGTGTTTATTTCTGTTAATGTTATTATCTCAGTAAATTAGAATACTTTATAACACCAGCTTGAAAAATGTTTTTAAAATCTGAAATGTTGTCCTACTGAAATTTATGTTCAGTAAATGCCCTCAATACTTGGCCAGGCTCCTTTTGCATCAATTACTGCATCAATGCGGCAATGTGGCATGGAGGCGATCAGCCTGTGACACTGCTGAGGTGTTATGGAAGCCCAGGTGGCTTTGATAGAAGCCTTCAGCTCGTCTGCATTGTTGGGTCTGGTGTCTCTCATCTTTCGCTTGACAATACCCCATAGATTCTCTATAATAGATTCTCTATGGGGTTAAGGTCAGGTGAGTTTACTGCCAATCAAGCACAGTGATACTGTTGTGTAAACCAGGTATTGGTACTTTTGGCAGTGTGGACAGGGGCCAAGTCCTGCTGGAAAATGACATTTCCATCTCCATAAAGCTTGTCGGCAGAGGGAAGCATGAAGGGCTCTACAATGTCCTGGTAGACGGGTGCGCTGACTTTGGTCTTGATAAAACACAGTGGACCTACACCAGCAGATGACATGGCTCCCCAAACCATCACCGATTGTGGAAACTTCACACGAGACCTCAAGCAGCTTGGATTGTGGCCTCTCCACTCTTCCTCCAGACTCTGGGACCTTGATTTCCAAATTAAATGCAAAATTTACTTTCATCGGAAAACAACACCTTGGACCACTGAGCAACAGTCCAGGTGTTTTTCTCCTTGGCCCAGGTAAGATGCTTCTGGCGTTGTCTATTGGTGATGAGTGGCTCGACACAAGGAATGTGACACTTGTAGCCCATGTCCTGGATACGTCTGTGTGTGATGGCTCTTGAAGCAATGACTCCAGCAGCAGTCCACTCCTTGTGAATCTTCCCCAAATGTTTGAATAGCCTTTCCTTAACAATCTTTTCAAGGCTGCGGTTATCCCGGTTGCTTGTGCACCTCTTCCTACCACACTTTTTCTTTCCACTCAACTTTCCATAAATATGCTTGGATACAGCACTCTGTTAACAGCCAGCTTCTTTAGCAATGACCTTTTGTGGTTTACACTCCTTGTGGAGTGTGTCAATGACTGCCTTCTGGACATCTGTCAAGTCATCAGTCTTCCCCATGATTGTGGAGCCTACTGAAACAGACAAAGGGACCTTTTTAAATGCGTAAGAAGCCTTTGCAGGTGATTTTTGTTAATTATTCTAATTTACTGAGATAATGACTTTGTGTTTTCATTGGCTGTAAGCCATCATTATCAACATTAACAGAAATAAACACTTGAAATAGATCACTCTGTAATGACTCTGAATAATATATGAGTTTCACTTTTTGGATTGAAGAACTGAAATAAATAAACTTTTTGATGATATTCTAATTTTGTGAGAAGCACCTGTATGTTTGATGCATCTCATTAGCTAAGCTCAACCTCTTCCTTGCTTCACCTCAATTTGAGCCATAAATTGTGATATTTCATTTTGGTGCATTTTATGACTCCTTTTTGTCACACTTTTCTCATAACTATTTTTTTTATAACTGAGGGAAAATAACAAAATCTTATTTGTTGTACTCAAGTTTTCACAGAAACATCTGATAAAGTGTTGACTTATTTTTCTGAGTTAAACTCTTCCTTTTGGCCCTCTATATATTTGAGTTTGACAGCCCTGATGTAGATGGATGATGATGTGGCAAGAAGGGGCAGAGGGGCAGAGCCTCCTGGCTCTCAGCTTCGCTCTCCACTGCTCACAGGAGACAGCAGTTACTTCACAAATGTAACTGATAGAAAAGATGTCACGTAAGAGGGGGTCAGGGGAGCGATGTGCTGCAGGAGGGGGAAGATTAGCCAGGGGAGTGTTGTGCTGCAGGGAGAGGAGGATTATGCAGGGGAGTGATGTAATGCAGGATAAGGAGAATCATGCAGGGAGCGATGTGCTGCAGGAAGAGGAGGATTAGGCAGGGAGCGCTGTGCTGCAGGAAGAGGAGGATTAGGCAGGGGAGTGATGTAATGCAGGAGGGGGAGGCTTAGGCAGGGAAGCGATGTGCTGCAGGAAGAGGTGGCTTATGCAGGGGAGTGATGTAATGCAATAGGAGAGGATTAGGCAGGGAGCGATATGCTGCAGGAAGTGCAGGATTTGGCAGTGGGCGATGTGGTGCAAGAGGGGATTTGGCAGTGGGTGATGTGGTGCAGGAAGGGGGAGATTTAGAAAGGGCACAATGTGCTGCAAGGAGGGGAGGATTAGACGGGAGCAATGTGCCGCAAGAGGGGGAGGTTTAGACAGGGGAGTGATGTGCTGCAGGAGTGGGAGAATTAAGCGGTGAGAAATATGCTGCAGGACGGGGAGGGTTAGGCAGGGGAGCAATGTGCTGCAGGTGGAAGGAGAATCTGTGACTACAGCCCAGTGTTTAAGGTTTATTGGAGCCTGTCTTTTACATATTTTATTGTTTTTTTTCTGACAAAACTGCATAACATCTGACATGAAGTCCGCTTAGCAGTCACTGTCCCTGTAGATTGTTACTGTCCAGGTTCACCGCGGTCTCTTTTTGTTTTTAGTGCCAATCTGACAGCAGTGAAGGTTCCGCTGATAATGGCGGTCGGGTTCCGAATAGAATGTTCATGTCTGTTCTCATTGTAGTAACATCACGGAATATGCTAATTTCTTCTGACCACACCCGATGACTGAATAAAGGCGCCTCACCCACTTGTCTATGTCATCACTTTGTGGTGTCACAATGATCTAAGGGGATAAAAAAACGCTCCTGGCAGCTTTACAGTCGTCCCTTCGTGTTAAAGGAGCAGGATGATAGAGCCGCACCATGCCAGCCAGAAGCAAAGAAAGTGGAGCCCTTCAAGATGATGAAGCAAGAAAGCAGACTGTGGAAGGCCATCCAGGACCAAGAGCATCATGAGGGCCTGGTAACGTATACTACACAACTGTTCTGTATATGCTCATGCCATGTACACCTATGGTGGCCGATTCATCAAGGCTGGTGGATTTCTATACCAGCATTCATGAAGCGCCTATTGGAGGAACGTGCACCAAATTCATTAAAAAGACTAAACCTCTTAATGAACTTGACTCATCCTTAAAGGGGTTGTTCCCTTTCAATAAATGAATGTCCCTAGCTGCAGGTCATTTAATTAAAAAAAAGAGGTTCCACCATCTCAGAGCTGCAGCAGCTCAGTGCGCTCAGCTGGGCAGTCCGTCTGATTACATTTGTTGGCTGCGGCAGTATTGAGGTGATGTCAGTGCCATACACAATCCCAGGAATGGGTCAGGACAGCACAGTTTGATTCTTTATACCTGCAGCCAGGGTCATTCATTTATTGAAATATCCCCTTAAAGCTGACGTACTACACCTCAAGAAATGTACTCCAGTCAAAAGATGGAGTCAATTTCAGTCCTATTTTACACCACTTTTCCAGCCTAATTTGTAATAAGTTTTCAGGTAAAGCTAAGCCACAAGCGGTCCAGATAAGCTCTGTTCACTATTTAAGAAGTTAAAAGAGTGGGTGTAAAAAGGTCAGAGTATTTAAATGTAAGTTGTGCAGGAATTTACTGAGATTCAAACAGTTGTGCAACACATTTCCGGAGAAAACTGCTTGATGAAAAATGTTCCTTGAATAATATAACATTTCAGGTTAGTGGTAATAGATTTTATTATGGGACGTTGATCCAGGGAACTAGTCTGATTGCCATATGTGGAGTCGGGAAGGAATTTTTCCCCTAAAATGGGGCAATTAGCATCTGCCTCATGGGGTTTTTGCCTTCCTCTGGATCAACACATTAGCTTTTAGGTTGAACTTGATGGACTTGTGTCTTTCAACCTTAAAACTATGAAACTGTCCCTGTATTGAGGTTCAAGGGTGAAGCCCAGGGTTCATTTGGAACCATCAGAAATGGTGTGTTTTGCGCCCAGTCTGTCCAAGGAAGCCTGTTTGAGCCAACGGCCTCAGAAATATCCTAACATTTCAGAAAGTAGCAATAGTTAGGGTGGCTGAACCATTCTAGCCTTAAGTTTGCCCCTCCAGTCAGCATCTACTATGTAGATGCAATCAAGGCCATGTATTAAGTCTTTATCGCTGTACAGGGCTGTAAGAGTGAAGGCCAGAGTTCCTTTGGAACCTGTAGGATAGACTGGCTTTTGCCAAGTCTTTCCAAAGAAGCTTTTTTGAGCCATAGGCCTCAGACAGGTCCTAACAAGAAAGTGGCATTAGATAGGTTTTTAGTTAGGATTGATTCAACTACTCAAGCCTCAAGCGCACTCCTCCGGCCAGCAGCTACTCTGTAGATGCAACCCTGGGCCTATGGTAAGTATCTATCCCTGTACAGGGGTGTAATGGTAAAAACCTGGGTTCCCTTGGGATCTGCAGAATGGAGTAGCTTGCGCCAAGTCTGTCCGAGGAAGTCTGTTTGAGCCAACAGCCTTAAACAGATCCCAGTATTTAGGAAAAAAAAAGCTTCAGTTAGAGTTGAATCAACCACTATAGCCTCAAGCTCGCTCCTCCGGCCAGCAGCTACTCTGTAGATGCAGCCCTGGGCCTATGGTAAGTATCTATCCATGTACAGGCGTGTAATGGTAAAGGCCAGGGTTCCCTTGGGATCTGCAGAATGGAGTAGCTTGCGCCAAGTCTGTCCGAGAAAGCCTTTTTGAGCTGATGGATTTAAACAAATTTCAACATTTAGGAAAAAAGCATTAATCTATTTCAGTTAGAGTTAATTCAATTACTCTAGCATAAAGATCCTAATTCACTTTGTCTAAAGGAAGTTAGTTGGCAAATTTTTATTGTGTGAGCAATGAGGTTATGGAACTCTCTACCACATGAACTTGAAATACTTAATTTTCTAAAAAAAATTCAAGGAGGGCATATGTGTGCCTTTCTTGAATAATATAAAATTGCAGGTTATCCGTACTAGATTTTGTTATGGGACGTTGATCCAGGGAACTAGTCTGATTGCCATATGTGGAGTCGGGAAGGAATTTTTCCTCTAATATGGGGCAATTAGCATCTGCCTCATGGGGTTTTTGCCTTCCTCTGGATCAACACATTAGCTTTTAGGTTGAACTTGATGGACTTGTGTCTTTCAACCTTAAAACTATGAAACTGTCCATGTATTGAGGTTCAAGGGTGAAGCCCAGGGTTCATTTGGAAACATCAGAAATGGTGTGTTTTGCGCCCAGTCTGTCCAAGGAAGCCTGCTTGAGCCAACGGCCTCAGAAATATCCTAACATTTAAGAAAGTAGCAATAGTTAGGGTTGGCTGAACCATTCTAGCCTTAAGTTTGCCCCTCCAGTCAGTATCTACTATGTAGATGCAATCAAGGCCCTGCAATAAGTCTTTATCGCTGTACAGAGCTGAAAGAGTGCAGGCCAGAGTTCCTTTGGAACCTGTAGGATAGACTGGCTTTTGCCAAGTCTTTCCAAAGAAGCTTTTTTGAGCCATAGGCCTCAGACAGGTCCTAACAAGAAAGTGGCATTAGATAGGTTTTTCTTTAGTTAGGATTGATTCAACTACTCAAGCCTCAAGCGCACTCCTCCGGCCAGCAGCTACTCTGTAGATGCAACCCTGGGCCTATGGTAAGTATCTATCCCTGTACAGGGGTGTAATGGTAAAAAACAGGGTTCCCTTGGGATCTGCAGAATGGAGTAGCTTGCGCCAAGTCTGTCCGAGGAAGTCTGTTTGAGCCAACAGCCTTAAACAGATCCCAGTATTTAGGAAAAAAAAGCTTTAGTTAGAGTTGAATCAACCACTATAGCCTCAAGCTCGCTCCTCCGGCCAGCAGCTACTCTGTAGATGCAGCCCTGGGCCTATGGTAAGTATCTATCCCTGTACAGGGGTGTAATGGTAAAGGCCAGAGTTCCCTTGGGATCTGCAGAATGGAGTAGCTTGCGCCAAGTCTGTCCGAGAAAGCCTTTTTGAGCTGATGGATTTAAACAAATTTCAACATTTAGGAAAAAAGCATTAATCTATTTCAGTTAGAGTTAATTCAATACTCTAGCATAAAGATCCTAATTCACTTTGTCTAAAGGAAGTTAGTTGGCAAATTTTTATTGTGTGAGCAATGAGGTTATGAAACTCTCTACCACATGAAATTGAAATACTTAATTTTCTAAAAAAAAATCAAGGAGGGCATGTGTGTGCCTTTCTTGAATAATATAAAATTGCAGGTTATCCGTACTAGATTTTGTTATGGGATGTTGATCCAGGGAACTAGTCTGATTGCCATATGTGGAGTCGGGAAGGAATTTTTCCCCTAATATGGGGCAATTAGCATCTGCCTCATGGGGTTTTTGCCTTCCTCTGGATCAACACATTAGCTTTTAGGTTGAACTTGATGGACTTGTGTCTTTAAACCTTAAAACTATGAAACGGTCCCTGTATAGAGGTTCAAGGGTGAAGCCCAGGGTTCATTTGGAAACATCAGAAATGGTGTGTTTTGCGCCCAGTCTGTCCAAGGAAGCCTGTTTGAGCCAACGGCCTCAGAAATATCTTAACATTTAAGAAAGTAGCAATAGTTAGGGTTGGCTGAACCATTCTAGCCTTAAGTTTGCCCCTCCAGTCAGCATCTACTATGTAGATGCAATCAAGGCCCTGTAATAAGTCTTTATCGCTGTACAGGGCTGTAAGAGTGAAGGCCAGAGTTCCTTTGGAACCTGTAGGATAGACTGGCTTTTGCCAAGTCTTTCCAAAGAAGCTTTTTTGAGCCATAGGCCTCAGACAGGTCCTAACAAGAAAGTGGCATTAGATAGGTTTTTCTTTAGTTAGGATTGATTCAACTACTCAAGCCTCAAGCGCACTCCTCCGGCCAGCAGCTACTCTGTAGATGCAACCCTGGGCCTATGGTAAGTATCTATCCCTGTACAGGGGTGTAATGGTAAAAACCAGGGTTCCCTTGGGATCTGCAGAATGGAGTAGCTTGCGCCAAGTCTGTCCGAGGAAGTCTGTTTGAGCCAACAGCCTTAAACAGATCCCAGTATTTAGGAAAAAAAAAAGCTTCAGTTAGAGTTGAATCAACCACTATAGCCTCAAGCTCGCTCCTCCGGCCAGCAGCTACTCTGTAGATGCAGCCCTGGGCCTATGGTAAGTATCTATCCATGTACAGGCGTGTAATGGTAAAGGCCAGGGTTCTCTTGGGATCTGCAGAATGGAGTAGCTTGCGCCAAGTCTGTCCGAGAAAGCCTTTTTGAGCTGATGGATTTAAACAAATTTCAACATTTAGGAAAAAAGCATTAATCTATTTCAGTTAGAGTTAATTCAATTACTCTAGCATAAAGATCCTAATTCACTTTGTCTAAAGGAAGTTAGTTGGCAAATTTTTATTGTGTGAGCAATGAGGTTATGAAACTCTCTACCACATGAAATTGAAATACTTAATTTTCTAAAAAAAATTCAAGGAGGGCATGTGTGTGCCTTTCTTAAATAATATAAAATTGCAGGTTATCCGTACTAGATTTTGTTATGGGACGTTGATCCAGGGAACTAGTCTGATTGCCATATGTGGAGTCGGGAAGGAATTTTTCCCCTAATATGGGGCAATTAGCATCTGCCTCATGGGGTTTTTGCCTTCCTCTGGATCAACACATTAGCTTTTAGGTTGAACTTGACAGACTTGTGTCTTTCAACCTTAAAACTATGAAACGGTCCCTGTATAGAGGTTCAAGGGTGAAGCCCAGGGTTCATTTGGAAACATCAGAAATGGTGTGTTTTGCGCCAAGTCTGTCCAAGGAAGCCTGTTTGAGCCAATGACCTCAGAAATATCCTAACATTTAAGAAAGTAACAATAGTTAGGGTTGGCTGAACCATTCTAACTTTAAGTTTGCCCCTCCAGTCAGCATCTACTATGTAGATGCAATAAAGGCCCTGTAATAAGTCTTTATCACTGTACAGGGCTGTAAGAGTGAAGGCCAGAGTTCCTTTGGAACCTGTAGGATAGACTGGCTTTTGCCAAGTCTTTCCAAAGAAGCTTTTTTGAGCCATAGGCCTCAGACAGGTCCTAACAAGAAAGTGGCATTAGATAGGTTTTTCTTTAGTTAGGATTGATTCAACTACTCAAGCCTCAAGCGCACTCCTCCGGGCAGCAGCTACTCTGTAGATGCAACCCTGGGCCTATGGTAAGTATCTATCCCTGTACAGGTGTGTAATGGTAAAAACCAGGGTTCCCTTGGGATCTGCAGAATGGAGTAGCTTGCGCCAAGTCTGTCCGAGGAAGTCTGTTTGAGCCAACAGCCTTAAACAGATCCCAGTATTTATGAAAAAAAAGCTTTAGTTAGAGTTGAATCAACCATTATAGCCTCAAGCTCGCTCCTCCGGCCAGCAGCTACTCTGTAGATGCAGCCCTGGGCCTATGGTAAGTATCTATCCCTGTACAGGGGTGTAATGGTAAAGGCCAGGGTTCCCTTGGGATCTGCAGAATGGAGTAGCTTGCGCCAAGTCTGTCCGAGAAAGCCTTTTTGAGCTGATGGATTTAAACAAATTTCAACATTTAGGAAAAAAGCATTAATCTATTTCAGTTAGAGTTAATTCAATTACTCTAGCATAAAGATCCTAATTCACTTTGTCTAAAGGAAGTTAGTTGGCAAATTTTTATTGTGTGAGCAATGAGGTTATGAAACTCTCTACCACATGAAATTGAAATACTTAATTTTCTAAAAAAAATTCAAGGAGGGCATGTGTGTGCCTTTCTTGAATAATATAAAATTGCAGGTTATCCGTACTAGATTTTGTTATGGGACGTTGATCCAGGGAACTAGTCTGATTGCCATATGTGGAGTCGGGAAGGAATTTTTCCCCTAATATGGGGCAATTAGCATCTGCCTCATGGGGTTTTTGCCTTCCTCTGGATCAACACATTAGCTTTTAGGTTGAACTTGATGGACTTGTGTCTTTCAACCTTAAAACTATGAAACGGTCCCTGTATAGAGGTTCAAGGGTGAAGCCCAGGGTTCATTTGGAAACATCAGAAATGGTGTGTTTTGCGCCAAGTCTGTCCAAGGAAGCCTGTTTGAGCCAACGGCCTCAGAAATATCCTAACATTTAAGAAAGTAGCAATAGTTAGGGTTGGCTGAACCATTCTAACCTTAAGTTTGCCCCTCCAGTCAGCATCTACTATGTAGATGCAATCAAGGCCCTGTAATAAGTCTTTATCACTGTACAGGGATGTAAGAGTGAAGGTCAGAGTTCCTTTGGAACCTGTAGGATAGACTGGCTTTTGCCAAGTTTTTCCAAAGAAGCTTTTTTGAGCCATAGGCCTCAGACAGGTCCTAACAAGAAAGTGTCATTAGATAGGTTTTTCTTTAGTTAGGATTGACTCAACTACTCAAGCCTCAAGCGCACTCCTCCGGCCAGCAGCTACTCTGTAGATGCAACCCTGGGCCTATGGTAAGAATCTATCCCTGTACAGGGGTGTAATGGTAAAAACCAGGCTTCCCTTGGGATCTGCAGAATGGAGTAGCTTGCGCCAAGTCTTTCCGAGGAAGTCTGTTTGAGCCAACAGCCTTAAACAGATCCCAGTATTTAGGAAAAAAAAGCTAAAGTTAGAGTTGAATCAACCACTATAGCCTCAAGCTCGCTCCTCCGGCCAGCAGCTACTCTGTAGATGCAACCCTGGGCCTATGGTAAGTATCTATCCCTGTACAGGGGTGTAATGGTAAAGGCCAGGGTTCCCTTGGGATCTGCAGAATGGAGTAGCTTGCGCCAAGTCTGTCCGAGAAAGCCTTTTTGAGCTGATGGATTTAAACAAATTTCAACATTTAGGAAAAAAGCATTAATCTATTTCAGTTAGAGTTAATTCAATTACTCTAGCATAAAGATCCTAATTCACTTTGTCTAAAGGAAGTTAGTTGGCAAATTTTTATTGTGTGAGCAATGAGGTTATGAAACTCTCTACCACATGAAATTGAAATACTTAATTTTCTAAAAAAAATTCAAGGAGGGCATGTGTGTGCCTTTCTTGAATAATATAAAATTGCAGGTTATCCGTACTAGATTTTGTTATGGGACGTTGATCCAGGGAACTAGTCTGATTGCCATATGTGGAGTCGGGAAGGAATTTTTCCCCTAATATGGGGCAATTAGCATCTGCCTCATGGGGTTTTTGCCTTCCTCTGGATCAACACATTAGCTTTTAGGTTGAACTTGATGGACTTGTGTCTTTCAACCTAAAAACTATGAAACGGTCCCTGTATAGAGGTTCAAGGGTGAAGCCCAGGGTTCATTTGGAAACATCAGAAATGGTGTGTTTTGCGCCAAGTCTGTTCAAGGAAGCCTGTTTGAGCCAATGGCCTCAGAAATATCCTAACATTTAAGAAAGTAGCAATAGTTAGGGTTGGCTGAACCATTCTAACTTTAAGTTTGCCCCTCCAGTCAGCATCTACTATGTAGATGCAATCAAGGCCCTGTAATAAGTCTTTATCACTGTACAGGGCTGTAAGAGTGAAGGCCAGAGTTCCTTTGGAACCTGTAGGATAGACTGGCTTTTGCCAAGTCTTTCCAAAGAAGCTTTTTTGAGCCATAGGCCTCAGACAGGTCCTAACAAGAAAGTGTCATTAGATAGGTTTTTCTTTAGTTAGGATTGATTCAACTACTCAAGCCTCAAGCGCACTCCTCCGGCCAGCAGCTACTCTGTAGATGCAACCCTGGGCCTATGGTAAGTATCTATCCCTGTACAGGTGTGTAATGGTAAAAACCAGGGTTCCCTTGGGATCTGCAGAATGGAGTAGCTTGCGCCAAGTCTGTCCAAGGAACTCTGTTTGAGCCAACAGCCTTAAACAGATCCCAGTATTTAGGAAAAAAAAGCTTTAGTTAGAGTTGAATCAACCACTATAGCCTCAAGCTCGCTCCTCCGGCCAGCAGCTACTCTGTAGATGCAGCCCTGGGCCTATGGTAAGTATCTATCCCTGTACAGGGGTGTAATGGTAAAGGCCAGGGTTCCCTTGGGATCTGCAGAATGGAGTAGCTTGCGCCAAGTCTGTCCGAGAAAGCCTTTTTGAGCTGATGGATTTAAACAAATTTCAACATTTAGGAAAAAAGCATTAATCTATTTCAGTTAGAGTTAATTCAATTACTCTAGCATAAAGATCCTAATTCACTTTGTCTAAAGGAAGTTAGTTGGCAAATTTTTATTGTGTGAGCAATGAGGTTATGAAACTCTCTACCACATGAAATTGAAATACTTAATTTTCTAAAAAAAATTCAAGGAGGGCATGTGTGTGCCTTTCTTAAATAATATAAAATTGCAGGTTATCCGTACTAGATTTTGTTATGGGACGTTGATCCAGGGAACTAGTCTGATTGCCATATGTGGAGTCGGGAAGGAATTTGTCCCCTAATATGGGGCAATTAGCATCTGCCTCATGGGGTTTTTGCCTTCCTCTGGATCAACACATTAGCTTTTAGGTTGAACTTGACAGACTTGTGTCTTTCAACCTTAAAACTATGAAACGGTCCCTGTATAGAGGTTCAAGGGTGAAGCCCAGGGTTCATTTGGAAACATCAGAAATGGTGTGTTTTGCGCCAAGTCTGTCCAAGGAAGCATGTTTGAGCCAATGACCTCAGAAATATCCTAACATTTAAGAAAGTAACAATAGTTAGGGTTGGCTGAACCATTCTAACTTTAAGTTTGCCCCTCCAGTCAGCATCTACTATGTAGATGCAATAAAGGCCCTGTAATAAGTCTTTATCACTGTACAGGGCTGTAAGAGTGAAGGCCAGAGTTCCTTTGGAACCTGTAGGATAGACTGGCTTTTGCCAAGTCTTTCCAAAGAAGCTTTTTTGAGCCATAGGCCTCAGACAGGTCCTAACAAGAAAGTGGCATTAGATAGGTTTTTCTTTAGTTAGGATTGATTCAACTACTCAAGCCTCAAGCGCACTCCTCCGGGCAGCAGCTACTCTGTAGATGCAACCCTGGGCCTATGGTAAGTATCTATCCCTGTACAGGTGTGTAATGGTAAAAACCAGGGTTCCCTTGGGATCTGCAGAATGGAGTAGCTTGCGCCAAGTCTGTCCGAGGAAGTCTGTTTGAGCCAACAGCCTTAAACAGATCCCAGTATTTATGAAAAAAAAGCTTTAGTTAGAGTTGAATCAACCATTATAGCCTCAAGCTCGCTCCTCCGGCCAGCAGCTACTCTGTAGATGCAGCCCTGGGCCTATGGTAAGTATCTATCCCTGTACAGGGGTGTAATGGTAAAGGCCAGGGTTCCCTTGGGATCTGCAGAATGGAGTAGCTTGCGCCAAGTCTGTCCGAGAAAGCCTTTTTGAGCTGATGGATTTAAACAAATTTCAACATTTAGGAAAAAAGCATTAATCTATTTCAGTTAGAGTTAATTCAATTACTCTAGCATAAAGATCCTAATTCACTTTGTCTAAAGGAAGTTAGTTGGCAAATTTTTATTGTGTGAGCAATGAGGTTATGAAACTCTCTACCACATGAAATTGAAATACTTAATTTTCTAAAAAAAATTCAAGGAGGGCATGTGTGTGCCTTTCTTGAATAATATAAAATTGCAGGTTATCCGTACTAGATTTTGTTATGGGACGTTGATCCAGGGAACTAGTCTGATTGCCATATGTGGAGTCGGGAAGGAATTTTTCCCCTAATATGGGGCAATTAGCATCTGCCTCATGGGGTTTTTGCCTTCCTCTGGATCAACACATTAGCTTTTAGGTTGAACTTGATGGACTTGTGTCTTTCAACCTTAAAACTATGAAACGGTCCCTGTATAGAGGTTCAAGGGTGAAGCCCAGGGTTCATTTGGAAACATCAGAAATGGTGTGTTTTGCGCCAAGTCTGTCCAAGGAAGCCTGTTTGAGCCAACGGCCTCAGAAATATCCTAACATTTAAGAAAGTAGCAATAGTTAGGGTTGGCTGAACCATTCTAACCTTAAGTTTGCCCCTCCAGTCAGCATCTACTATGTAGATGCAATCAAGGCCCTGTAATAAGTCTTTATCACTGTACAGGGATGTAAGAGTGAAGGTCAGAGTTCCTTTGGAACCTGTAGGATAGACTGGCTTTTGCCAAGTTTTTCCAAAGAAGCTTTTTTGAGCCATAGGCCTCAGACAGGTCCTAACAAGAAAGTGTCATTAGATAGGTTTTTCTTTAGTTAGGATTGACTCAACTACTCAAGCCTCAAGCGCACTCCTCCGGCCAGCAGCTACTCTGTAGATGCAACCCTGGGCCTATGGTAAGAATCTATCCCTGTACAGGGGTGTAATGGTAAAAACCAGGCTTCCCTTGGGATCTGCAGAATGGAGTAGCTTGCGCCAAGTCTTTCCGAGGAAGTCTGTTTGAGCCAACAGCCTTAAACAGATCCCAGTATTTAGGAAAAAAAACTAAAGTTAGAGTTGAATCAACCACTATAGCCTCAAGCTCGCTCCTCCGGCCAGCAGCTACTCTGTAGATGCAACCCTGGGCCTATGGTAAGTATCTATCCCTGTACAGGGGTGTAATGGTAAAGGCCAGGGTTCCCTTGGGATCTGCAGAATGGAGTAGCTTGCGCCAAGTCTGTCCGAGAAAGCCTTTTTGAGCTGATGGATTTAAACAAATTTCAACATTTAGGAAAAAAGCATTAATCTATTTCAGTTAGAGTTAATTCAATTACTCTAGCATAAAGATCCTAATTCACTTTGTCTAAAGGAAGTTAGTTGGCAAATTTTTATTGTGTGAGCAATGAGGTTATGAAACTCTCTACCACATGAAATTGAAATACTTAATTTTCTAAAAAAAATTCAAGGAGGGCATGTGTGTGCCTTTCTTGAATAATATAAAATTGCAGGTTATCCGTACTAGATTTTGTTATGGGACGTTGATCCAGGGAACTAGTCTGATTGCCATATGTGGAGTCGGGAAGGAATTTTTCCCCTAATATGGGGCAATTAGCATCTGCCTCATGGGGTTTTTGCCTTCCTCTGGATCAACACATTAGCTTTTAGGTTGAACTTGATGGACTTGTGTCTTTCAACCTAAAAACTATGAAACGGTCCCTGTATAGAGGTTCAAGGGTGAAGCCCAGGGTTCATTTGGAAACATCAGAAATGGTGTGTTTTGCGCCCAGTCTGTCCAAGGAAGCCTGTTTGAGCCAACGGCCTCAGAAATATCCTAACATTTAAGAAAGTAGCAATAGTTAGGGTTGGCTGAACCATTCTAGCCTTAAGTTTGCCCCTCCAGTCAGCATCTACTATGTAGATGCAATCAAGGCCCTGTAATAAGTCTTTATCGCTGTACAGGGCTGTAAGAGTGAAGGCCAGAGTTCCTTTGGAACCTGTAGGATAGACTGGCTTTTGCCAAGTCTTTCCAAAGAAGCTTTTTTGAGCCATAGGCCTCAGACAGGTCCTAAGAAGAAAGTGGCATTAGATAGGTTTTTCTTTAGTTAGGATTGATTCAACTACTCAAGCCTCAAGCGCACTCCTCCGGCCAGCAGCTACTCTATAGATGCAACCCTGGGCCTATGGTAAGTATCTATCCCTGTACAGGGGTGTAATGGTAAAAACCAGGGTTCCCTTGGGATCTGCAGAATGGAGTAGCTTGCGCCAAGTCTGTCCGAGGAAGTCTGTTTGAGCCAACAGCCTTAAACAGATCCCAGTATTTAGGAAAAAAAAGCTTTAGTTAGAGTTGAATCAACCACTATAGCCTCAAGCTCGCTCCTCCGGCCAGCAGCTACTCTGTAGATGCAGCCCTGGACCTATGGTAAGTATCTTTCCCTGTACAGGGGTGTAATGGTAAAGGCCAGGGTTCCCTTGGGATCTGCAGAATGGAGTAGCTTGCGCCAAGTCTGTCCGAGAAAGCCTTTTTGAGCTGATGGATTTAAACAAATTTCAACATTTAGGAAAAAAGCATTAATCTATTTCAGTTAGAGTTAATTCAATTACTCTAGCATAAAGATCCTAATTCACTTTGTCTAAAGGAAGTTAGTTGGCAAATTTTTATTGTGTGAGCAATGAGGTTATGAAACTCTCTACCACATGAAATTGAAATACTTCATTTTCTAAAAAAAATTCAAGGAGGGCATGTGTGTGCCTTTCTTAAATAATATAAAATTGCAGGTTATCCGTACTAGATTTTGTTATGGGACGTTGATCCAGGGAACTAGTCTGATTGCCATATGTGGAGTCGGGAAGGAATTTTTCCCCTAATATGGGGCAATTAGCATCTGCCTCATGGGGTTTTTGCCTTCCTCTGGATCAACACATTAGCTTTTAGGTTGAACTTGACAGACTTGTGTCTTTCAACCTTAAAACTATGAAACGGTCCCTGTATAGAGGTTCAAGGGTGAAGCCCAGGGTTCATTTGGAAACATCAGAAATGGTGTGTTTTGCGCCAAGTCTGTCCAAGGAAGCCTGTTTGAGCCAATGGCCTCAGAAATATCCTAACATTTAAGAAAGTAGCAATAGTTAGGGTTGGCTGAACCATTCTAACTTTAAGTTTGCCCCTCCAGTCAGCATCTACTATGTAGATGCAATCAAGGCCCTGTAATAAGTCTTTATCACTGTACAGGGCTGTAAGAGTGAAGGCCAGAGTTCCTTTGGAACCTGTAGGATAGACTGGCTTTTGCCAAGTCTTTCCAAAGAAGCTTTTTTGAGCCATAGGCCTCAGACAGTTCCTAACAAGAAAGTGTCATTAGATAGGTTTTTCTTTAGTTAGGATTGATTCAACTACTCAAGCCTCAAGCGCACTCCTCCGGCCAGCAGCTACTCTGTAGATGCAACCCTGGGCCTATGGTAAGTATCTATCCCTGTACAGGTGTGTAATGGTAAAAACCAGGGTTCCCTTGGGATCTGCAGAATGGAGTAGCTTGCGCCAAGTCTGTCCAAGGAAGTCTGTTTGAGCCAACAGCCTTAAACAGATCCCAGTATTTAGGAAAAAAAAGCTTTAGTTAGAGTTGAATCAACCACTATAGCCTCAAGCTCGCTCCTCCGGCCAGCAGCTACTCTGTAGATGCAGCCCTGGGCCTATGGTAAGTATCTATCCCTGTACAGGGGTGTAATGGTAAAGGCCAGGGTTCCCTTGGGATCTGCAGAATGGAGTAGCTTGCGCCAAGTCTGTCCGAGAAAGCCTTTTTGAGCTGATGGATTTAAACAAATTTCAACATTTAGGAAAAAAGCATTAATCTATTTCAGTTAGAGTTAATTCATTTACTCTAGCATAAAGATCCTAATTCACTTTGTCTAAAGGAAGTTAGTTGGCAAATTTTTATTGTGTGAGCAATGAGGTTATGAAACTCTCTACCACATGAAATTGAAATACTTAATTTTCTAAAAAAAATTCAAGGAGGGCATGTGTGTGCCTTTCTTGAATAATATAAAATTGCAGGTGATCCGTACTAGATTTTGTTATGGGACGTTGATCCAGGGAACTAGTCTGATTGCCATATGTGGAGTCGGGAAGGAATTTTTCCCCTAATATGGGGCAATTAGCATCTGCCTCATGGGGTTTTTGCCTTCCTCTGGATCAACACATTAGCTTTTAGGTTGAACTTGATGGACTTGTGTCTTTCAACCTTAAAACTATGAAACGGTCCCTGTATAGAGGTTCAAGGGTGAAGCCCAGGGTTCATTTGGAAACATCAGAAATGGTGTGTTTTGCGCCAAGTCTGTCCAAGGAAGCCTGTTTGAGCCAACGGCCTCAGAAATATCCTAACATTTAAGAAAGTAGCAATAGTTAGGGTTGGCTGAACCATTCTAACCTTAAGTTTGCCCCTCCAGTCAGCATCTACTATGTAGATGCAATCAAGGCCCTGTAATAAGTCTTTATCACTGTACAGGGCTGTAAGAGTGAAGGTCAGAGTTCCTTTGGAACCTGTAGGATAGACTGGCTTTTGCCAAGTTTTTCCAAA
The DNA here is from genome assembly GCF_046119375.1 of Phyllobates terribilis. Taxonomy (NCBI): domain Eukaryota; kingdom Metazoa; phylum Chordata; class Amphibia; order Anura; family Dendrobatidae; genus Phyllobates; species Phyllobates terribilis. The sequence goes on along the minus strand of NW_027362944.1, from coordinate 2,983,731 downwards.
GTTGCTTTTTTGAGCCATAGGCCTCAGACAGGTCCTAACAAGAAAGTGTCATTAGATAGGTTTTTCTTTAGTTAGTATTGACTCAACTACTCAAGCCTCAAGCGCACTCCTCCGGCCAGCAGCTACTCTGTAGATGCAACCCTGGGCCTATGGTAAGTATCTATCCCTGTACAGGGGTGTAATGGTAAAAACCAGGGTTCCCTTGGGATCTGCAGAATGGAGTAGCTTGCGCCAAGTCTGTCCGAGGAAGTCTGTTTGAGCCAACAGCCTTAAACAGATCCCAGTATTTAGGAAAAAAAAGCTTTAGTTAGAGTTGAATCAACAACTATAGCCTCAAGCTCGCTCCTCCGGCCAGCAGCTACTCTGTAGATGCAACCCTGGGCCTATGGTAAGTATCTATCCCTGTACAGGGGTGTAATGGTAAAGGCCAGGGTTCCCTTGGGATCTGCAGAATGGAGTAGCTTGCGCCAAGTCTGTCCGAGGAAGTCTTTTTGAGCCAATGGCCTTAGACAGAACCCATCATTTAGTAATAAAAAAGCTTTAGTTAGAGTTATATCCTCAAGCTCGCTCCTCTGGCCAGCAGCTACTCTGTAGATGCAACCCTGAGCATGTGGTAAGTCTCCATTCCTGTAAAGGGGTGTAATGGTAAAGATCAGGCTTCCTTTTGACCTGCTTATGCCAAGTCTGTCAAAGGAAGCCTTTTTGAGCTGATGGCTCTAAACAGATCCTAATGTTTAGGAAAAAAGCTTATGTGTATTTCAGTTAGATTAAAAGTAAAGCCAACAAAAGAGAATTTAACTTTCCCCAAAAAATCAATTATTAATATAGCATTTACCTGCCCAGATCTCAGAACTAATGCACTATTAGGATGTAGCAATCCCATATAATTTTGTGTGCAGTTTTAATACTATGTAATCACCCCCCTCCATTAATTGGTAATATGTGAGTGGTTGTCACATCAGTATTTTGCACCTGTATTGCTGTCATCGTTATTATATGGTATGATTAGTACTGAGACCTAGGCAGGTAAACACTGTTGCCCTTTTTTCCTGTGTTAATTCTTGAATTTTGGTGGGAATTTAAATTTGTCTTTGCTTTTAATGTTAGTGTAGGGACTCGCAAGTATGAGGACCCTTGACGCGGGTTGCGAGCTTGTGTATTTTGGCCAAAATATTTACTAATACCTCATATATATCATATATATTTTTTGCACGTTATTTTTATTCAGGGTGCAGCCAGACCCATCAATGTTGGCCTTGTAAACTAGGGTGTCTGTCTTCATGGGGTGTACTTAAAAAGTGCTGGGCAGCCCGCCTAATCTAATAGTTTGGGCTTCACTAATAGGCTGTAAGCCAGACATTGTGCACTACCTGTGTGTGACCAGTGCCCTATACAAGGCTTTATTTGTGTGCAGTTTTAATACTAAGCTATCACCCCCTCCATGAATTGGTAGGTTGTGAGTGGTTGTCTCATCAATATTTTGCACCTGTGTTGCTGACTTCTTCATTATATGGGTTTGCTGCATCCTTGTAATTATTGTTGCTGTATTTGCTGTGTTAATTCTTGAATTTTGGTGGGAACTTTAATTCCTTGTTTTTGTGACTTTGCTTTTAATGTTAGTGTAGGGACTCGCAAGTATGAGGACCCTTGAGCAGGTTGCGAGCTTGTATATTTTGGCCAAAATATCGACCAATACCTCATATATATCATATATATTTTTTACATGCTATTTTTATTCAGGGTGCAGCCAAGCCCATCTACAGGTGCATCTCACAAAATTAGAATATCACCATAAAAGTTAATTTATTTCAGTTCTTCAATACAAAACGTGAAACTCATATATTATATAGAGCCATTACACACAGAGTGATCTATTTCACGTGTTTATTTCTGTTAATGTTGATGATTATGGCTTACAGCCAATGAAAACTCAAAAGTCATTATTTCAATTAATTAGAATACCTTATAACAACAGCTTGAAAAATGTTTTCAAAATCCAAAATGTTATCCTACTGAAATGTATGTTCAATAAATGCCCTCAATACTTGGTCGGGGCTCCTTTTACATCAATTACTGCATCAATGCGGCAATGTGGCATGGAGGGATCAGCCTGTGGCACTGCTGAGGGGTTATGGAAGCCCAGGTGGCTTTGATAGAAGCCTTCAGGTCGTCTGCATTGTTGGGTCTGGTGTCTCTCATTTTCCTCTTGACAATACCCCATAGATTCTTTATGGGGTTAAGGTCAGGTGAGTTTGCTGCCAATCAAGCACAGTGATACTGTTGTTTTAAACCAGGTATTAGTACTTTTGTCAGTGTGGACAGGGGCCAAGTCCTGCTGGAGAATGAAATTTCCATCTCCAAAAAGCTTGGCGTAGCTAAGGTTTTGGTTCAGGGGGCCGAAACTTCTGAGTGGGCCTCTAACCAGGTAACCCTGATTCCAACTATAGCGGCGCACCCAGATAGTGGATGTAGGAAAACCTCAGCAGATGACCGCGCTGTTACTAAAAATAATCTCTATACAAAGACCAGCACTGATATTACCGCCATATGGTGACATATATTGATAGATGCCAGTCCTGCAGAACATATAAGAGATCACAGCTCAGTTATATATAGTACCTTACAGCTGATGTTCTTTCTGATTAAATTGTTCACTTTTCCCGTCTTTTCCATCTGGCCCAGACCGACACGACAACTTCTCCAGCCAGGACTCAGAGTCTCAGGTATGCAGAGATCACAACAAAGACACATTTGACTCCTTACATTTCAGGCACTGACCACATCTATCCCCAACCTGCACAAACTTCTCATCCTGCTGATACCCCAATACTGAGCCTCTGCTGCAAAATGTGTCCCTATTACTGCACCTACTGTGTGCCCTCTAGATGGTAAAACAAACCTCTAAAATAAAGTAATGCCGTGTGCAAGTGTCCTAGAAAACAGTGCCCACATTGTGCCCCCTAGAAAGTAATAGTGCCCCTTCGACAGTCACGATAACCTGAGTTCCCCTATAACAATAAGTGCCCACCTAAGATTTAATAATGTCCTGAGTCTCCCCCCATGTAGAGCTCCGCTCTAACCAGTATGATGTTCTCCTATTCACTATATAATTCCCCCTCACTGTATAGTACCCCCACACAGTATACTGACCCCTTAGTAGCCCACAAGCTGATGGCTCCAACACTGTATGATGGCCTCCACACCATACAAAGATCCCACATTATCTCCCACACTGTATGATGGCCCCCACACTGTTCAAAGAACCCACATTATCTCCCACACTGTATAAATAGAGTACATATAGTATAATGCACCAGATAGTCCTCAATATAGTATAATGCACTCCCCATAGTCCTTCGTATAGTATAATGCGCCCCCATAGGCAGAGTCTGTAGTATAATGTGCCCCCCCTCCTCATAGGCAGAGTCTGTGATATAATGCCCCCCCCCATCTCATAGGCAGCGTCTGTAGTATAATGCCCCACCTATAGGCAGAGTCTGTAGTAAAATGCACCCCCCATAGGCAGAGTCTGTAGTATAATGCTCCCCCTCTTATAGGCAGAGTCTGTAGTACAATGTCCCCCCATAGGCAGAGTCTGTAGTCTACTGCTCTCCCCTGCTCATAAACAGAGTCTGTAGTATAATGCCCCCCATAGGCAGAGTCTGTAGTAGAATGCCCCCCCATAGACAGAGGCTTTAGTATAATGCTCCCCCCCTCCCCATAGACAGTCTGTAGTATAATGCCCCCCCTCCCCATAGGCAGAGTCTTTAGTATAATGCCCCCCCTCTCTGTGGGCAGAGTCTTTAGGATAATGCTCCCCCATAGGCAGAGTCTGTAGTATAATGCACCTCCCCCTTCCCATAGGCAGAGTCTGTAATATAATGCCGCCCCCCACCCGGCAAAAAATAAATAAACAGTACTCATCTCTCCTCCTGGTTACCTCGCTGCTCAGAGCACCCAGCACGCACACATCTTCAGCACAGCGGGCTGGGCGCCAAGTGATGATGTCAGAGACGTCAGTCACAGAAGGGACTAATGGGAGAGAGATCCGCGCTCCCTCTCTCATCAGTAAACTTGCGGCGGTGGCGGGCAGTGGGGCCCGATGCTGGCACCAGGGGCATGCTAGATACAGTTACACTGGCGTAGCCCTGGATGGGCCCCCTAAGAGCGAGGGGCCCGGGGCCACCGCCCCCTTTGCCCCCCTGGTAGCTTGATACTGTGGCAGAGGGAAGCATGAAGTGCTCTAAAATTTCCTGGTAGACGGCTGCGCTGACTTTTGTGTTGAAAAAACACAGTGGACCTACACCAGCAGATGACACGGCTCCCCAAACCATCACTGATTGTGGAAACTTCACACTAGACCTCAAGCAGCTTGGATTGTGGCCTCTCCACTCTTCTTCCAGACTCTGGGACCTTGATTTCAAATGAAAATTGGAACTCTGGACATCTGTCAAGCCAGCAGTCTTCATCATGATTGTCATGATTGTGGAGCCTACTAAAACAGACTAAGGGACCTTTTTTAAATGCTTAGGAAGTCTTTGCAGGTGTTTTTTGTTAATTATTTTAATTTACTGAGTTAATGACTTTTGTGTTTTCATTGGCTATAAGCCATAATCATCAACATTAACAGAAATAAACACTTGAAATAGATCACTGTGTTTGTAATGACTCTATATAATATATGAGGTTCACTTTTTGCATTGAAGAACTGAAATAAATTAACTTTTTGATGATATTCTAATTTTGTGAGATGCACCTATATGTTATGGCCTTGTAAATTAGAGTGTCTATCTTCATGGGGTGCACTTAAATAGTGCTGGGCAGCCCGTGTTCTTGCCTCAGCAGCGAATTTAGCTATCCAGGGAATCTAGTCACTTTATGTGTATATCAGTTCTGACATTATGTTGCTTGCATTTGAATCCTGTCTCTTTTTTATTGTTTGATAACTGCACTGTCTGCTAGTGATTTAATGTATTTGCTCTAGTTTCAATTTGCAATGCATTATGGGAAAGTTCCAAGAGCATTGTGAGACAGTTCTTGTTGCATTGTGGTCCTGTTCTTGTCAGAGTTTGGGCAGCGACCATTATTTCCTCTTCTCTTCTGATGGAGAAGTTCCCTTATCACTCATCTTGTAAAGTGGCACAGAGCGGTAGTCGTGACTGAACGTCGGTCTGATTTCGCTCTGGCACTTTACAGACAATGGGTGTCCCAGTCCCAGTGTGCTCTAGGGTGTGGGGTGCAGCACACTCTCTTGTAGGCCGCAGGCCTCCACTGCCTTCAGGCTTCTGTCCTCAGAAGCCGCCGCTCACAATTTAGGGAACACGAAGTTCTTTGTAACAGTCAAACATATACTTGACAGTTCAAGTTCATCAGGTGGGTACAGATGGGATAAGGCACAGCAATTCACATTATCCTCCTTCTTAGCATAACTCCTCTTCAGCCCTGTTGCTAGCTCATCCTGTATTTCTCGTCCACCTCTGCAGTGCACCCGGGACTGGCCTTCAACTTCCATCTATGCAGGTCCCTGTCCATCTTCCTTTGTACTTCAGAGCACACAAAGTGTCCGGCAGCTCCTATGCCAGACCTTAGGCTCTGGACGTGACTGGAGCGACTGCTCTGGATCCCAGTAATGCCTCCCACTGCCTGGAACATTGAGTACTATATACAGTGGGTACGGAAAGCATTCAGACCCCTTTACATCTTTCACTCTTTGTTTCATTGCAGCCATTTGGTAAATTCTAAAAAGTTCTTTTTTTTTTCTCATTAAAGTACACTGTGCACCCCATCTTGACTGAAAAAAAAACAGAAATGTAGAAATTTTTGCAAATTTATTAAAAAAGGAAAACTGAAATATCACATGGTCATAAGTATTCAGCCCCTTTGCTCATATTTAAGTCACATGCTGTCCATTTCTTGTGATCCTCCTTGAGATGGTTCTACTCTTTCAATGGAGTCCAGCTGTGTTTAATTAAACTGATAGGACTTGATTTGGAAAGGCACACACCTGTCTATATAAGACCTCACAGCTCACAGTGCATGTCAGACCAAATGAGAATCATGAGCTCAAAGGAACTGCCTGTTACGATGTTAGTAGATACCCTGAAGTCCAATGGCGTGGGCCAAAAGCAGAGACTGAGACAAGAGTAGTGTGAAAGTCTATTTTAAACTCAAGTGCAAAAGATCACAGCAAACAGTTTATGAAGGTAAGTTCATTCCAAACAATACTTCTTAGAACCTAATCTGTAAGGCACGGCCTTCATTACTATTAGGGTATGTAAACGTTAACGATAGTCCAAGTTTACTTAGGTACAGTAATATGCAAACAGAAATAAGGATAGTAAGCAGACGTAGGTATTCCTCAGTTGATTGTGGACTCACGTAGTGCAGAAGAGAAGACAAACTGGAATATGGATCTGGATATTGAAGAATGCAGGAGGTGCAGCGGAGCAAACAGCGATGTCTTAAGCAGAGCTGGAGCCGGGTATTTAAACACAGAGCAAGATGGTGACTATACCAGAGGTGTAGAGATCCAGGAGAAGTTTTCTTCAGGAAGACAAAAGTTCAGAGATCCCAGCGTGAGTGAACAACAGCCAGTGGTTCCTTTCAGCAGAAGTCCCCTTAGCAGAGGATTCAGGCAGCAATCCTTTCAGCGGATGACTAGGAGTAAACACAAGGTCAGCAAGACTCTATTCAGAGGGCTAGCAAAGGTGAGTAGAAAGCTAAAAGCACACAATACTCAGGCAAGGCATGATTGCAACACATGCAGTTTAAGTAGGTCCACAGGCAGGAAACACATGACCCCAGTGAGGCAATGGAAGCCATCTTGGCTAAGGGAAAAACTACTGGCAAAGTAAAATTAAACCTGGCATCCTGACACTGCCCAAGGAGCTTAGAGACAGAATTGTGGCAAGGCACAGATCTGGCCAAGTTTACAAAAGAATTTCTGCATTAGTCAAGGGTCCTAAGAACACAGTGGCCTCCATAATCCTTAAGTGGAAGAAGTTTGGGACCACCAGAAGTCTTCCTAGACCTGGCCGTCCAGCTAAACTGAGCAATCGTGGGAGAAGAGCCTTGGTGAGAGAGGTAAAGATGAACCCCAAGATCACTGTGGCTCAGCTCCAAAGATGCAGTAGGGAGATGGGAGAAAGTTGCATAAAGTCAACTATCACTGCAGCCCTCCACAAGTCGAGCCTTTATGGCAGAGTGGCCCAACGGAAGCCTCTCCTCAGTGCAAGACATATGAAAGCCTGCACAGAGTTTGCTTAAAAACACATGAAGGACTCCCAGTCTATGAGAAATAAGATTCTTTGGTCTGATGAGACTAAGATAGAACTTTTTGGTGATAATTCTAAGGGGTATGTGTGGAAAAAACCAGGCACTGCTCATCACCTGCCCAATACAATCCCAACAGTGAAACATGGTGGTGGCAGCATCATGGGGGTGTTTTTCAGCTGCAGGGACAGGACGACTGGTTGGAATTGAAAGAAACATGAATGCGGCCAAGTACACAGATATCCTGGATGAAAACCTCTTCCAGAGTGCTCTGGACCTCAGACTTGGCCGAAGGTTCACCTTCCAACAAGACAATGACCCTAAGCACACAGTTAAAATAACAAAGGAGTGGCTTCAGAACAACTCTGTGACCATTCTAGACTGGCCCAGCCAGAGCCCTGACCTAAACCCAATTGAACATCTCTGGAGAGACCTGAAAATGGCTGTCCACCAACGTTCACCATCCAACCTGACAGAACTGGAGAGGATCTGCAAGGAAGAATGGCAGAGGAACCCCAAATCCAGGTGTGAAAAACTTGTTGCATCATTCCCAAGAAGACTCATGGATGCACTAGCTCAAAAGGGGGCTTCTACTCAATACTGGTCATTTGGTCTGACATGCACTGTGAGCTGTGAGGTCTTATATAGACAGGTGTGTGCCTTTCCAAATCAAGTCCTATCAGTTTAATTAAACACAGCTGGACTCCAATGAAAGAGTAGAACCATCTCAAGGAGGATCACAAGGAAATGGACAGCATGTGACTTAAATATGAGCAAAGGGTCTGAATACTTATGACCATGTGATATTTCAGTTTTCCTTTTTTAATAAATTTGCAAAAATTTCTACATTTCTGTTTTTTTCAGTCAACATGGGGTGCAGAGTGGACTTTAATGAGAAAAAAAATGAACTTTTTAGAATTTACCAAATGGCTGCAATGAAACAAAGAGTGAAAAATTTAAAGGGGTCTGAATGCTTTCCGTACCCACTGTACTTCAATAAAACTCACCCTATAGATACCCTAGCCTGAACCTGCATGTCAACGGAGATGGGCATCCTACATATAGATGACAATGGCACCCTTGCTGAACGGCAGCTGCCCCTAGACCCTAAAAGTCCCTTATTCGTACTTACATAGACCAAAGATCTGACAGTCTACCAGAAACTGGTACAGATATCACATCAAACAATCAATCCTCAGTGTGTACTAAATGATTAAAGTGACAACAGTGAATAAAGTGACAATGTGCAAATTTATAAAAACACCCAAGAACGTTCCTAATATCTTTGGACCTCCAAGCCAAAGGATACATTTGGGCATCCAAACAAAGGCTACAATCAGCCCTGTTCAACACCCTAGATGCTGATTACCTGCCTTATAGTGGAGGGTGACACCCTAGTTAATGTTGACACTGTGGCGCCCCGCTCCACGGCGGCTATCCCTGGATAACCCTAGCCAGCCCTGGAATTAATCACCCATAGAGGTATCAGTGACATAAATGATCACAAGACTAAACAATAAAAGGAACTTATCTTGATAAAGTGCAATACTGATGCGGATCATCTTTATGCCGCATGTCCCGATTTTAAAGAGATTTAATAAAATTTGTATTTTAGGGTTTATGTTATACTTATGTCTTATGGTATCCTAAGCTTATCTTATGCTATACTCACAATATGCATTAACACTTCACATGCTGTTACATCACCATTATACATTACATAAGACACATATCACTTTTAGATATAAAACCGCAAGACAGTATTCACATGACGCGTTTGTTGTCTTCAGGGGCAGGAACAGGGTAAGACAGTCCACATCCCTACAGTTTTGTATCTTGGGCTCTGTGCACACAGCCTGCTCCAAGCTTAGCCGGTAAGAGCCCTATCTATGTGGTACAATACTCGGGTTCATCGTATGTTTTCCGCATCTACTGTATGGAGGTTTCTCTACTATCAATAAAGAGAAGGGTTTTCGCAGCCTTATTCTTAAGAAGACAGGGGGTTTAGCTCCATGTCACACTACACACCGTGGTAAGGTGTATGAGGGGAGCATAGCCCGCCTAATCTAATAGTATGGGCGTCACTAATAGGCTGTAAACCAGACACTGTGCGTGACCAGCGCCAAAATATCTACCAGTACCTCATATATAGATTTTGCACGTTATTTTTATTCAGGGTTCAGACAAGCCCATCAATGCTGGATTTGTAAACTAGGGGGTCTGTCCTCATGGGGTGCACTTAGATAGTGCTTTGCAGCCTGCCTAATCTAACAGTATGAGGGTCACTAATAGGCTGTAAGCCCTATATTGAGCACTATCTGTGTTAGGCGTCAGGTGTTTTCTGGATCCGAAATGGGTTCAGAATCATCAGTGGATTCTGTGGTCTCCCATTCCGGTCCAGATGCTTCTCAGCATCGTTATCGGTCCCAACGCCTAGCTGGTGCACGAGATGTACAAGCTGTCTCTCGGGTCTTTGTTCCTAGCAACATGAAGGATAGGTTGCGGAGGGAAACAGGGCTGTTACAGCCTAAGTCCAGGATACACTGCACTGAGCATGCCCGTGACATGGCGGACCGTGATTAGTGGTTTGGGAGTCAGCTGATCCGGTGACCTGGCACCGCCTGATTGGTCGCGGGTGACGTCACCAATAATGTGACGGTGGGCAGGGCTTAATATTTAAATAGCACGCCCACAAACATGGCGGCGCGCTCTGATCATTGAGCTGAGTTGGTGTTATTGTGTGGACGCTTGGTCGTTTCGGCTCCACGTGTGCTTTTGCTGTTATAGCTTCTGACAGGCAGGTTTAGCAGGGGATAGACAGCCTTAGATGGAGGGAGGCAGGTAGCTTCGTCTGACAGTCTGGCTCCAACAAGGGGGTCGCTATACACCCCGAGCAGACTGCGGACTCCGTATTCCCGGCACCGCCTGTTAGCCACGTGGAGAGATACTCCTCAGTCCGGTAGCAAGCCGGCTGGGAGCACGTATAAGCCGGCGTGAATCACACATGCATCCTAGCGCCTGCTGCGTAGCCTCTGTGCAGTTAACAGGGCTACGGCTCCATTATGTGTCGCACATCTCTCGTGCAGTTAACGGAGATAGTGCGAATCCCTATTCCCGTTCCGGTGTGCAGTAACACGGGGGGGATTGTTATTTCAGTTGGTTGTTTTACCTTCTTACCCGGAAGGTGTTCGTCCGCAGTCCTCCAGGCTGCATCACGGACCCCGGGTTCGTTTGCTTTCCATTATTTAATAAAGTTGTTTGCAACCATTCCCCTAACAATCTGTGTGTGACCAGTGACCTATACAAGCCATTTTTTGTGTGCAGTTTTAATACTAAGCAATGACCCCCTCCAAGAATTGGTAGGTTAATGAGTTGGTTGTCTCATCAGTATTTTGCACCTGTGCTGCCCCTGCCTTTATTATATGGTTTGCTTCATCCTGATTAGTGCATTCGTTTTGAGACCTGGGCTGGAGAATAAATACTGTTCCTCTTTTTTTGCTGTGTTAATAATTTTTTTCAGTTTTAATTCAACTACTCTAGCATCAAGCTCCTAATTCGCTTTGTCTAAAGGAAGTTAGATGGCAATGTTTTATTGTGTGAGGTATGGAACTCTCTACCACATGACCTTGTAATACTTAATTCTCTAAAAAAAAGTTCAAGGAGGTCCTGTGTGACTTTCTTGAATAACATTACAGGTTATTCATACTAGATTTTGTTATGGGACGTTGATCCAAGCAACTAGTCTGATTGCCATATGTGGAGTCGGGAAGGAATTTTTCCCCTAATTTTGGGCAAGCAGCATCTGCCTCATGGTTTTTTTTTACTTCCTCTGGATCAACACATAAGCTTTTCACAGGTCTCTATATATAGTGTGATGGCTCCCACAGCTCTTTATATACAGTACTAGATGGTGGCCCGATTCTAACGCATCGGGTATTCTAGAATCTGTATGCGGCCGACCAGGCGCAATCAACAGAGTGGTGTTTAAATGTGGCGCCAAAATCGCTGATTGGTCGCGGCCGCCGGCCATGACCAATCAGCAGAGCGGTGTTTAAATTTGGCGCCAGTATCGCTGATTGGTCGCGGCGCCAATATCGCTGATTCCGACCAATCAGCGAATCGTATTACTGAGGACCGGGCAGCGACGCTACCTGTGCGGGTACTTCCGCTGCAAGGAACCGGGAGATGGCCGGCTGCTCACAGCCGAAGTATCCCGACTGGCGGCGCCGCTCCCCGGTCCTCGCTTCACACTTGCCGTTGGGAGATCAGCGGCCCTAGCCATTGATCTCCCGACGGTAGCCGCATGGAGGTCAGCAGCGCCGCCGGTCGCGGTACTTCTGCTGCGAGCAGCCGGGAGATGAGCGGCTAGCGCCGGTCATCTCCCGGCTGCATCGCCGCTGACCTCCGTGCGGCAGATGAGCTGCTAACGGCCGCCATCTTTTTCTGAAATCCCGCGTCGCTGATTGGCCGCGGCTGGACCAATCAGCGACGCAGGATTTCCTGGACAGAAGGACAGACAGACGGGATAAGACGATTATATACAGTACAGACCAAAAGTTTGGACACACCTTCTCATTTCAAGATTTTTCTGTATTTTCATGACTATGAAAATTGTACATTCACACTGAAGGCATCAAAACTATGAATTAACACATGTGGAATTATATACTTAACAAAAAAGTGTGAAACAACTGAAAATATGTCTTATATTCTAGGTTCTTCAAAGTAGCCACCTTTTGCTTTGATGACTGCTTTGCACACTCTTGGCATTCTCTTGATGAGCTTCAAGAGGTAGTCAATGGAAATGGTCTTCCAACAATCTTGAAGGAGTTCCCAGAGATGCTTAGCACTTGTTGGCCCTTTTGCCTTCACTCTGCGGTCCAGCTCACCCCAAATCATCTCGATTGGGTTCAGGTCTGGTGACTGTGGAGGCCAGGTCATCTGGCGTAGCACCCCATCATTCTCCTTCTTGGTCAAATAGCCCTTACACAGCCTGGAGGTGTGTTTGGGGTCATTGTCCTGTTGAAAAATAAATGATGGTCCAACTAAACGCAAACCGGATGGAATAGCATGCCGCTGCAAGATGCTGTTGTAGCCATGCTGGTTCAGTATGCCTTCAATTTTGAATAAATCCCCAACAGTGTCACCAGCAAAGCACCCCCACACCATCACACCTCCTCCTCCATGCTTCTCGGTGGGAACCAGACATGTAGAGTCCATCCGTTCACCTTTTCTGCATCGCACAAAGACACGGTGGTTGGAACCAAAGATCTCAAATTTAGACTCATCAGACCAAAGCACAGATTTCCACTGGTCTAATGTCCATTCCTTGTGTTCTTTAGCCCAAATAAGTCTCTTCTGCTTGTTGCCTGTCCTTAGCAGTGGTTTCCTAGCAGCTATTTTACCATGAAGGCCTGCTGCACAAAGTCTCCTCTTAACAGTTGTTGAAGAGATGTGTCTGCTGCTAGAACTCTGTGTGGCATTGACCTGGTCTCTAATCTGAGCTGCTGTTAACCTGCGATTTCTGAGGCTGGTGACTCGGATAAACTTATCCTCAGAAGCAGAGGTGACTCTTGGTCTTCCTTTCCTGGGGCAGTCCTCATGTGAGCCAGTTTCTTGCAGCGCTTGATGGTTTTTGCATCTGCACTTGGGGACACTTTCAAAGTTGTACCAATCTTTTGCATTGACTGACCTTCATTTCTTAAAGTAATGATGGCCACTCATTTTTCTTTACTTAGCTGCTTTTTTCTTGCCATAATACAAATTCTAACAGTCTATTTAGTAGGACTATCAGCTGTGTATCCACCAGACTTCTGCACAACACAGCTGATGACCCGAACCCCATTTATAAGGCAAGAACTCCCACTTATTAAACCTGACAGGGCACACCTGTGAAGTGAAAACCATTTCCGGTGACTACCTCTTGAAGCTCATCAAGAGAATGCCAAGAGTGTGCAAAGCAGTCATCAAAGCAAAAGGTGGCTACTTTGAAGAACCTAGAATATAAGACATATTTTCAGTTGTTTCACACTTTTTTTGTTAAGTATATAATTCCACATGTGTTAATTCATAGTTTTGATGCCTTCAGTGTGAATGTACAATTTTCATAGTCATGAAAATACAGAAAAATCTTTAAATGAGAAGGTGTGTCCAAACTTTTGGTCTGTACTGTATATTAGATGATGACCCCACAGACCCTTTACACAGCATTATGTTTCCACAGCTCCTTGTATACAGTATGATTCCCTCATTGTTCCCTAAATACAGTATGATGTGCTCACAGCTCCATATACACCGTATGATGTCCCCACACATGCAGATACACAATATGATACCTATACACAATATGATGCCCCTACATCTCCCTATACACAATATGATGCCCCTACATCTCCCTCCATCTGAACAAGTCTCTCCAGCTTCAGAAAGATTATGGACGCATCACATTTTTTTTTACGGACAGGGAAAAAAGTGCCCTATTTTTATGGACTGTCCAAGAATTTCTGGACAGTTGGCAACCCTGCTATTAGTTCCACTGGGGTGGCAGCCTAGGTGGATGCTGGAAGCACAACCGTCTCTCCCTAAGATTCGGAGAGGGAAGGCCACCGATTCCTGACCCTTGCTGTGGCCTTTTCGTTGAGAGGGATGGTTTATTGAGGGCCCATATATACACACAGTCATGGCCGGAAGTGTTTAGCAACCTTGAGATTGTTCCAGAAAGTGAAGTATTTCTCCCAGAAAATTATTACAATTATACATGTTTTGTTATACATTTGTTATAATATTTATTTCCTTTGTGTGTATTGAAACAGCACAAAAAAATGGGAAAAAAAGGCAAATTGGACATAATTTCACACAAAACTCCAAAAATGGGCCGGACAAAATTGTTGGCACTTTTCCAAAATTGTGGAAAAACAACTTTGCTTCAAGCATGTGATGCTCATTAAAACTCACCTGTGGCAAGTAACAGTCGTGGGTAATATGAAAGTCATACCTGAGACCAGATAAAAAGTGGAGAAGATAGATAGATATGAGATTGATAGATAGATAGATATGAGATAGATAGATAGATGGATATGTGGCACCCCAGGGTCTGGTTACCACTGTAATAGAAATATTATGTCTGAGAGCAAGTGGGAGGTTTCCTGGTTCGGAGCCCTTAAACACGCAACACCTCCTGTCCCAGACCAGATAGGGGAGGAACCTGCCCTATATAAACTGGATCTGGGGCGGGGTTAGTGAAGTCAGAGCCTGGAGTTAGTTCCAGACACAGGGAAAGTAACAGCGAGGAGCTCTGTAGGAGCAGGAGCTGAAGACCAGGGACTTGAGCTAAGCGGAGTTCGTCCTGGCAGAAGACTCTGAGAACCGGACACAGGAGTCCGAGGTTGCGGGGACTTATATATACCCAGCAGCAGAAACCCGCCGGCAGGGGATTTCAAGTCCTCTGGCCATAGAAGCCCGGAGGCTCAGTCACGAGCAAGGGACCAGCACTGCAATCGAGGAGCGGGGGCTATCAGAAGGCCCCAAGTCACCAGCCATACAGGTGAGCACCACACGGAACACTCAGGGACGTGGGCTACTTCCACTCGCTTACAGCAAGGTAGCCAGGAAGAGTGCAGATAGTCAGGGAGGCCTACAACTCCACCTGGCCAGGGGAACTCCAGTTTGCTCACAGACTGACCAGGCCTCTTATGCTAGCCAGTACTCCCGGGAGGGTCTGCCTTATCACCATCAGTAAAGACCCTGAACTGCACTGCAAAGCCTCTGAATCGTTCCTGCTGCGCTCGTGCACCATCACTCCTATCATCCACACTCACTAGCCTGAGGCTATACTCCTCCCGTGGGGAGTTATACTACACTCTGCTGCCCTCACAACATCAGCCTCAGAGGTCTGCTCAGCAGTGGCGGTTCTTATTGACCGCAATCCACGGGTGGCGTAGTCGGACATTGCATTATACTGATACAGAGACCGCCACAACTACTCCCAGCATTGCCCTGAAGTCCGGTCCCGGGTGCCCCATGGCCCAGGGGCCGCGTCATATAGATAATAGATAGATGATAGATAGTCCTATGATATGAGATAGAGGTCGTTATAGACAGGTTTATACACTCTCTCCCGAAGTCGGTAAAATCCTGGGTTGCCCAGGGAGATCCCTATAATGCTGATGACTTGGTGGGGTTGGTGGAAAGATACCAGGCGGTTGAGAGTCCGTTGGGAAAACAAGGGGTCGTAGCCTCTCAATACTGGGGTTCCCAAAAGATGGCGGACACCCAAAAGAAGCGAGCTAGCGCCACACCTGGGGGGCATCCTAGAGTTCAGGAGGGGTCTGAGTTGCTGCCCAAGGTCCCACCCCATAATATAGTGTGTTGGAGATGTCATACCCCTGGCCATATTGCCTCCCGGTGTCCCATAACCTCTGAACCAATGGACTGTAACATGGGCCGGCGTTGCTCTTATTTTGCCTACCCCGCCTGCAGCGCGGTTCGTCAACATGGCGAGGGCCCTCAGGCATGCTCAGTGTCAGTTAACGGGGCACAAGTCTCTGGACTATTGGTCTCAGGAAGTTTGGTGACCCTGATAAGGGCCACACTCCCTCATCGGCTGGTTTCTGGGAAGGTGGTGGATGTCCGGTGTATCCATGGGGACGCTAAGAACTATCCTGTGGCCCAGGTGGATGTAAACACAGACTGTGGCACCACATCTCATGAAGTGGCGGTCGTTAAGGACCTATTGCATCCCATAATAATTGGACGTTACTTTGCATTATTCTGGGAAATGTGGGGGAAAGCGGGGACACCTGGTTGCTTGGACGACAGCCAGATCGCCCCTAAGGAAACTTACCCGCAGAACATAGTAGATGAGTTTCCCATGTGTGTGCTGGTGGGCAATGAGGATGAAGTAGCATCCCCTGAGTCCAATATCCCTGAGCTGGAGGTGTCCGAGGGAAACTTTGGAACTGCCCAACTCAGGGATTTAACTCTGAAAGGGGCCTTTGAAAATGTTACTGTGTTAAATGGGGTGCCTCAGGAACCGGGGGCTGACACTCGGTTCCCTCATTTTGCTGTGAATGGGGATTTGCTGTACAGAATAACCAAGCCAATGGGTGAGGTAATAGAACAGTTGCTGGTGCCAGGGCCCTATAGACGCAGGGTGTTAGACATGGCTCATTCTCATGTGTTGGGTGGTCACCTGGGTGCAGACAAGATTCAAGAACGGATCCTCCAAAGATTCTACTGGCCAGGTTGCTATAGAGAAATATAGAGTTATTGTCGTTCCTGCCCCACATGCCAGATAACCTCCCCAGTGGCCCACTTCCGCAGTCCCCTAGTGCCACTACCAGTCATCGAGGTTCCATTCGAACGCATAGCAATGGATCTAGTGGGGCCTCTGGTCAAGTCCGCCCAAGGGCATCAGTATATCCTGGTGGTATTAGATTATGCTACATGGTATCTGGAGGCCGTACCACTACGAAACTCCTCCACCAGGTGTATAGCCCGGGAGTTAGTCCACATGTTTTCAAGAACCGGGTTGCCTAACGAGATCCTAACAGACCAAGGAACTCCATTTATGTCGAAGGTCATGAGAGAATTGTGCAAGACACTGCAGATTGCACAACTGAGAACCTCCGTGTACTCTCCCCAGACGGACGGACTGGTAGAGAGGTTTAACAAAACCTTGAAAGCAATGTTGAGGAAAGCAGTGGAAAAGGATGGCCGAGACTGGGACTATATGTTGTTCGCCATGAGGGAAGTTCCCAAAGCTTCCACAGGTTTCTCCCCGTTTGAACCACTCTATGGACGACACCCTCAGGACTCCTGGAGGTGGAGAAAGAGTCCTAGGAAGCTGAGACCACTCCCTATAGGAGAGTGGTGGAGCACGTTGCCCAGATGCAAGAGAGGATTGCCCATGTGATGCCCATTGTGAGGGAGCACCTCCTCAAGGCACAAGAGGCACAGTCCAGGGTGTATAATAGGTCGGCCAGGGTGAGATCGTTCAACCCAGGAGATCGAGTGCTTGTGCTAGTCCCACAGTGGAGAGCAAGTTCATGGCCAAGTGGCAGGGCCCCTATGAGGTGGTAGAGAAAGTGGGGGAAGTCAACTTTAAGATCCACCAACCAGGGAAGAGGAAGCCCTACCAAATTTACCATGTTAACTTGATTAAGCCATGGCAAGATAGAGAGCCTGCGGAAGCTCCCTGTTTAGTGGCTGAGGCTGAGGCCGATGTGAAAGAGGTCAAGGTGGCAGAGTCACTGTCACATGCCCAAAAGCAACAGTGCAAAGAGTTGTTACAGCGAAATAAAGACATGTTTTCGGAGTTGCCAGGACTCACTCAGGTCATAGAGCATGAGGTTCTCACAGAGCCTCATGTTCGCGTCAATCTAAAACCATACCGGATCCCCGAAGCCCGCAGAGAGGTGATCTCTAAAGAAGTAAGGCGGATGCTAAACCTGGGAGTCATTGAAGAGTCCAAAAGTGGATGGTCCAGTCCTATAGTCTTAGTGCCGAAACCAGATGGGGAATGGCGGTTTTGCAACGACTATAGGAAGCTGAAGGAGGTCTCAAAGTTCGACGCCTACCCAATGCCTAGGGTAGATGAGCTTATCGAAAGGCTAGGACCCGCTCGGTACATCACCACTCTGGACCTCACCAAAGGATATTGGCAAATTCCCCTGTCCAAAGAGGCTAAGGAGAAGACAGCCTTCTCGACGCCAATACGTCAGGATGCCGTTTGGGTTGAAGGGAGCTCCGGCCACCTTCCAGAGAGCCATGGACGGATCTTAGCACCCCACAAACAGTATGCAGCGGCCTACCTAGATGCTATCGTCATATTTAGCCAGGACTGGGAAAGTCATCTGGACAAAGTTCAAGCCATACTTGATGCCCTAAGGAAGGCGGGCTTTACTATCAACCCGAAGAAATGTGCCATGGGGATGGAGGAAGCCAAGTACCTAGGGTACGTGGTTGGTAGAGGGGAAATAAAACCACAAATAAATAAGGTCGAGGCGATCTTGAACTGGCCACAGCCCCTCTCGAAGAAGCAGGTCAGGGCGTTTCTAGGCATTGTGGGCTACTATCGAAGATTTGTCCCTAACTTTGCCCTGATAGCAGCCCCACTGATGGATCTTCTGAAAGGGATGAAGTCAGCTATGGCCAAGTGGTCCCCGGAAGCAGAAGCGACCTGCCAGGAATTGAAACTGGTCCTCTGTAAACAACCAGTCTTGGTGGCACCCAGCTTCTCCAAGGAGTTTGTGGTCCAGATGGATGCATCGGATGTCGGGCTGGGAGCAGTCTTGTCCCAGGAGATTAACGGAGAAGAACACCCTGTAAAATACCTCAGTCTGAAGCTCTCCGCTTGTGAGAAGGACTACTCCATTGTAGAAAAAGAATGTTTGGCCATTAAGTGGGCGTTAGACACTCTGAGGTATTACCTATTAGGTAGAAGGTTCAGGTTAGTGTCAGACCATGCCCCATTGAGGTGGATGCGAGAAAAGAAGGGAAACAATGCCAGAGTGACTAGGTGGTTCCTGGCTCTACAAGATTTTAGTTTCCGGGTAGAGCATAGGCCTGGGAAACGACATGGGAAAGCCGCTGCCTTGTCAAGGATTTATTGTATGGTGACAGAAGGTGCCAAGCCCTACGGCTTTGGACAGAGGGGGGGTGTATGTAAGGTTGCTGCCGGACAGATCGTGGACGGGAGGTATGTGTCCTCGAAGTGCCATGCTTCGGTGATGTAGGATCCGGAGAAGCAGGCTCCAGCACACATAGTGCTGAGAGGAATTTAATGGGTCCGGATTACAGGGCCGGGTTTTATGAGCAGCTGAAAGAGCTGGGGGGAACAGCTGCTCACTTACCTCCAGTCCAGGTCTTGGAAGGCTAATTTAAGACAGCTGCACCTGTCTCTGTCTGTCTGTGTTTGCTGGGCAAGGTGAGCAGACCTTGCAGGTGCTTCTTAGACTCTGCAGGAGGCAGAGAAAAGCACCTTGTTTAAACGGCTGAAGCCGTGCTGCATGGACTTGTTATTTTGAGCTTTGTTCTGTTATTCCTTTTTGTGCCAGGAAAAGGCTGTAACTTTTGTTTCTTAACTGGTGTATGGACACTAAAATAAGCCACCAGTTTGTTTGAACCCGTGGACTGCATCACTGTGTGAACCTGTGCCTACCTCCAACGCGGCTCAGTGAGTACAAATCCCTACACTATCTATCTATCTATTTATCTATCTATCCATCTATCTATCCATCTATTTATTCATCTATCCATCTATCTATCCATCCATCATACATGGATAGATAGAAAGATAGATAGATACATATATGGATAGATAGATGGATAGATAGATATGAAATAGAGTATATAAGGATAGATAGATGATAGATAATCCTATGATATGATAGGTTTGATCGTGCATTTCCAATGTCTCTTACCACTGCTGCCATGATAGAGCATTTTCTACACTTTCTCGGTTCCCTCTTCCATTGCTGGAGGCTAACTTCTGCCGCATGAAATACAGTGGTGGCCAAAAGTATTGGCACCCCGGCAATTCTGTCAGATAATACTCAGTTTCTTCCTGAAAATGATTGCAATCACAAATTCTTTGGTATTATTATCTTCATTTAATTTGTCTTCAATGAAAAAACACAAATAGAATTGTCCTAAAGCCAAATTGGATATAATTCCACATCAAACCTAAAAAAGGGGATGGACAAAAGTATTGGCACTGTTTGAAAAATCATGTGATGCTTCTCTAATTCGTGTAATTAACAGCACCTGTAACTTACCTGTGGCACCTAACAGGTGTTGGCAATAACTAAATCACACTTGCAGCCAGTTAACATGGATTAAAGTTGACTCAACCTCTGTCCTGTGTCCTTGTGTATACCACATTGAGCATGGAGAAAAGAAAGAAGACCAAAGAATTGTCTGAGGACTTGTGAAACCAAATTGTGAGGAAGCATGAGCAATCTGAAGGCTACAAGTCCGTCTCCAAAGACCTGAATGTTCCTGTGTCTTCCGTGCGCAGTGTCATCAAGAAATTTAAAGCCCATGGCACTGTGGCTAACCTCCCTACATGTGGACGGAAAAGAAAAATTGACGAGAGATTTCAACGCAAGATTGTGCGGATGGTGGATAAAGAACCTCGACTAACATCCAAACAAGTTCAAGCTGCCCTGCAGTCTGAGGGTACAACAGTGTCAACCCGTACTATCCGTCGGCGTCTGAATGAAAAGGGACTGTATGGTAGGATACCCAGGAAGACCCCACTTCTTATCCCGAGACATAAAAAAGCCAGGCTGGAGTTTGCCAAAACTTACCTGATAAAGCCTAGAACTGGAAGTGCATTGAGGTGAAGGTGAAGAGGTATTGGGAATCCTGCAGAAAATACCTGTGTGAATTGCGTGAAGAGGTATAGGGAATCCTGCAGAAAATACCTGTGTGAATTGCGTGAAGAGGTATTGGGAATCCTGCAGAAAATACCTGTGTGAATTGCGTGAAGAGGTATTGGGAATCCTGCAGAAAATACCTGTGTGAATTGCGGTGAGTGCTGCATTGTGATCTGCTGAGTGCTTTTCTACCTGTTTAGATTTATTGGGCTTTTTAAAATCTATTTTCTCACTACAGTTTTAGTTTCTTAGTTTACTACCTGTGTATTTAAAGGTTAACTACATTGCACTAAAATCCTGAGGTGTTGATTTACTCACAAGGGGTTAATTAAGGGGAAGGGGTCATAATTAAGGGTTTATAAGGGGCAGCTGGTTGGGCATAAAGTCCTTTGGAAGTGCATTGAGGTGAAGGGTACATTGCTGGAAAAGGAAAAAAAAAACAACAAAAAAAAACACTTTAAATCTCTTAGTTTGCGAGTGTGAACGAGCTGCGTGTGTCCGGAGCGTAAGTGCGAACGAAAGTAAGTGTGTGACTTGTTTTTCAGTGACTTTGGATTCAGGGAGTTTGGAAGGGAGGACTTAGGACTGAATTGCTGACTGTATTTCATTCTTTCTTTACTTTACTTTTTACTTAATTAATCCACCTGACCTACTTAGCTGATTCCCCCGTCCATACTTGATACTTAATTGATCCCCCGTCCATACTTAACTGATCCCCTGCCAATATCTAATTGATACACTTGCACATCCCTAATTGATCCCCGTCCATACACCTATATATAAATAATTGTGTTTTGTACTTGTATATATATACTGACTGTATCCCCATATTTAGAATGACGTCCATGTTGGACGGAGCCGTGCAGTGTACATCTTGCGCAATGTATGCATTCCGTGAGCACCCACTCGAGGATCCATACTGCTGCGAGAGATGTGAGCATATCGTGCACTTGGAAGCCCAAATTCTGGATCTAAGTGCTCAGATAGCGGTACTGAGGAGCATCGACAACATAGAACGGAGTTTGCTGCTCACCGAGCAGACACTCAATGGGTCAATACTGGGGGTGGAGCATAGAGGGGAAGTGCAGGCTGAACAGGCAGGGAGCTGGATAACAGTAAGGAGGGATAGAGGGAAGAAGTATAGGAAGGCTGGTTCAGAACCGACATTATTGGAGCATGACAGATCCTCTGACCGCCGGGGGAGTGTATGCTCCAGTAATGAGGGGGAGGGGGGAAGTGTAGGGCAGGCAAGACAGGTTCTGGTAGTGGGTGACTCTATTATTAGGGGGACAGACAGGGCAATCTGTCACAAAGACCGGGATCGCCGAACGGTGTGCTGCCTCCCTGGCGCTCGAGTCCGGCACATCGCGGATCGGGTTGACAGGTTACTGGGTGGGGCTGGCGAAGACCCAGCGGTCATGGTCCACATCGGCACCAATGACAAAGTGAGTGGTAGATGGAGGGTCCTTAAAAATGATTTCAGGGACCTAGGTAGGAAGCTTAGGGCAAGGACCTCCAAGGTAGTTTTCTCAGAAATACTACCAATCCCGCGAGCCACACAGGAGCGCCAACAGGAAGTTAGGGAGGTGAATAAGTGGCTAAAGAGTTGGTGCAAGGCAGAAGGGTTTGGGTTCATGGAGAACTGGGCCGACTTCGCGGTCATATACAGGCTCTACCGTAGGGACGGGCTGCACCTCAATGGGGAGGGTGCAGCGGTGCTGGGGAAGAAGATAGCTAATAGGTTGGAGGAGTTTTTAAACTAGAGACGGGGGGGGAAACCAAGGAAATAGGTGGGATGTGAGGCAAGCAAGGGGGAAGGGGAGAAGTGAATATAATGAGGGTGGAGAGGGGGGTGGGGATAGTACAGTTAGATCGTTAGAGAAGAATAGGATGCTAAATAACCCCAAAGTTTTATCTTGCATGCTGACCAACGCAAGAAGCCTGACCAATAAGGCGGATGAGCTGCGGGCGCTTATATGGGAGGAGAGGTATGACATCGTAGGTATAACAGAGACTTGGCTAGACGATAGCTATGACTGGGCGGTAAATTTATTAGATTATAGTTTATTTAGAAGGGACCGGAAACAGGGGAAAGGCGGAGGAGTCTGCTTATATGTAAAGTCATGTCTAAAACCCAGACTAAGGGAAGATATAGGAGAGGGAGAAGAGGGGGTCGAGTCCATGTGGGTAGAGATAGAGGGAACTAAAAATAATAATTAAATATTACTGGGGGTCTGTTATAAGCCACCCAATATAACAGAGGAGAATGAGAATCTGCTATTAGGACAAATAGACAAAGTAGCAAAACATAATGAAGTGATTGTAATGGGGGATTTCAACTACCCGGATATTGACTGGGAAACAGAAACCTGTAGATCTCAGAAAGGAAAAAGGTTCTTGACAAATATTAAGGATAATTATCTCTCCCAACTAGTGCAGGAACCAACAAGAGGGAAGGCCGTGTTGAACTTAATATTGACTAATAGGCCTGATAGAATAACTGAGGTACAGATAGGGGGGCACCTAGGTAATAGCGACCATAATATTATCGACTTCAAAATGCCCTTCAGTAGGGTTATCAATAAGGGAACAACAAAAACATTAAACTTTAGGAGGGCGAAGTTTGATCAGCTGAAAGAAAGCCTTCAACTTATTGACTGGGACAAAGTTCTTAATCAAAGGAATACGAATAGTAAATGGGAAACCTTCAAAAGAATTCTGAATACTCAGTGCGAGAGGTATATACCGTATGGGAATAAAAGGGCCAGAAATAAGAGGAAACCAATATGATTGAACAAGAACGTAAAAGGGGTGTTAAATAGCAAAAAAGAGGCATTCAAGAGATTAAAACAGGAAAACAGTAAGGAGGCACTAATGTGTTACAAGGAAAAAACGAGAACCTGTAAAAAACAAATAAAAATAGCGAAGGAGGAAACAGAGAGACGTATTGCTAGGGAAAGTAGATCAAATCCCAAACTGTTCTTTACGTATATAAATAGTAAAAGGATTAAATCGGATAATATTGGACCAATAAAAAGTGAGGAAGGCAAAATCATAGAGAAAGATGAGGATAAAGCTAATCTATTAAATAATTTTTTTTCGACAACTTTCACAAAGGAAATCAAACTAACAGGAGAAATGAGAAGTGACAAGCTTAATCCTCCACTAAGTATGACAAATCTAACCCAAGCTGGGGTACAGAAACGCCTCAGTAACATTAAAATAAACAAATCACCAGGACCTGATGGCATACACCCACGGGTACTAAGGGAACTAAGTAATGTGATAGACAGACCGTTATATCTTATATTTAAGGACTCTGTTGAGACTGGGTCTGTGCCACTTGATTGGCGACAGGCGAATGTAGTGCCAATATTCAAAAAGGGAGCGAAAAGTGACGCCGGAAACTATCGGCCGGTGAGTCTGACGTCCGTTGTGGGCAAAATTTTTGAAAGCTTCATTAAAGAGGCAATTACGGAGCATCTTGATGCTAATAATCTTTTAATCCCGAACCAACATGGATTCATGAGGAATCGCTCCTGCCAAACAAACCTGATTGACTTCTACGAGGAGATTAGCTCTCGAGTAGATCAGGGGGAACCAGTGGATGTCGTGTATCTCGACTTCTCAAAAGCTTTCGATAGCGTGCCACATAATAGGTTGGTATACAAAATGAGAATGATGGGGCTGGGGGAAAATGTCTGCAAGTGGGTAGCTAACTGGCTAAGGGATAGAAGGCAGAGGGTGGTTATAAATGGAATATACTCAGATTGGGTAAGCGTCACTAGAGGGGTTCTTTACGGTAAGAGCAGTGAGAATATGGAATTCACAGAGTGAGGAGACGGTGATGTCAGATTCACTACACCAGTTCAAGCGGGGACTGGATGCATTTCTAGATACCAGGCAGATTTCAGCATATACTTAAAAATAAAATAAAATAGTAAGTTGATACAGGGATTTATTCTGACTGCTGGTTTCAGAGTCAGGAGGGAATTTTTCCTCAGGTGAAGATTGGCCAAATCATTTGGGGTTTTTGCCCTCCTCTGGATCAACTATACCAATTACAGAACTAACAGGTCGAACTTGATGGACGCAAGTCTTTATTCGGCTTTACTAACTATGTTTACAAACTATGTTACTATGTTTTGGAAGAATGTTCTCTGGTCAGATGAGACAAAAGTCGAGCTTTTTGGGAAAAACCATCAACATAGAGTGTACAGGAAAAAAAAAGAGGCATTCAAAGAAAAGAACATGGTCCCTACAGTCAAACATGGCGGAGGTTCCCTGATGTTTTGGGGTTGCTTTGCTGCCTCTGGCACTGGACTGCTTGACCGTGTGCATGGCATTATGAAGTCTGAAGACTACCAACAAATTTTTCAGCATAATGTAGGGCCCAGTGTGAGAAAGCTGGGTCGCCCTTAGAGGTCATGGGTCTTCCAGCAGGACAATGACCCAAAACACACTTCCAAAAGCACTATAAAATGGTTTTAGAGAAAGCACTGGATACTTCTAAGGTGGCCAGCAATGAGTCCAGACCTGAATCCCATAGAACACCTGTGGAGAGATCACAAAATGGCAGTTTGGAGAAGGCACCCTTCAAATATCAGGGACCTGGAGCAGTTTGCCAAAGAAGAATGGTCTACAATTCCAGCAGAGCATTGTAAGAAACTCATTGATGGTTACCGGAAGTGGCTGTTCGCAGTTATTTTGGCTAAAGGTTGTGCAAGCAAGTATTAGGCTGAGGGTGCCAATACTTTTGTCTGGCCCATTTTTGGAGTTTTGTGTGAAATGATCAATGATTTGATTTTTGCTTCATTCTCTTTTGTGTTTTTTCCTTGCAAGCAAATTAAATGAAGATAATAATACCAAAGAATTTGTGATTGCAATCATTTTCAGGAAGAAACTGAGTATTATCTGATAGAATTGCAGGGGTGCCAATACTTTTGGCCACCACTGTAATAAGTGAGCTGTCATTTATTCATAAGACGTTCTATTCTTCAGAGCTGAGACTGTAAAATAAAAAGTGAACAATAAAATATCTGATGACTGTTCTTTCACTGTGAGTAAGAAACAGATAATAAAATTAAAGGAAAAATAACTGAGGGGAGAACCCTGCAGGTTTATTGTCCTTCTATAGCTGTATGGTGGCAGGATGGTGACACTGCTGGAGTCCTGGTGAGGATCTGCATGATATTCATTTCTGTTGACTTTTTATTGCCAACATATTCTGCAGTGATGTACATATAGTCCCTGCCCACAATGCGGTACACATGAGGGACAATTTCATATTAAGCCAAGTAACCTATGATGTCAAGGTCTCATATTTACAAGGTGCTTATTGACAATCTGAGCCGGCGAATGGCTCTGTGTCCGTATATTCGCTATATACTGCCCGCAATATCTTGTAGAAAGCTCACAGTGACTAAAATGTATAAATAGTTCTCTTTGGAGAATTTAATTAGATCCATTCATACCTTACCTTATAATGAGGACTTAAAGGGCTTTTATAACTAGGTAAAACAAGCTTAACGGGACTGTCCAGGACTTATATATTAATGACCGATTTTAGGATAAGTCATCAACAGGGTGGGACTGGGCTGGCAGGGTACCCTTCTGCAGAGGAGAGGGGGAGAAGAGAATGAAAAAATAAAAAAACCTGCGGTTTTAAGGGGCACGGACCCTTTAAAAGCGCAGGCACAGTGTATGCAGGGACGCGCGCACGCGGCGTTCATTACCTGAACCGCCGCGACACACGTCCCAGTGAAGCAGCTGAAGCTGCGCGTCTCCCTTCCCCGGCCGGCGTATGACGTCACCGGAGAAGGAGGACACCGCACGGGAGAGCAGGAAGGTAAGAGGTGTCTGTGTGTGTGTCTGTGTGTATATGAGTGGATGCAGAATGGGATGGGCCCCTGGCTGGACACACAAGGGGAGGCCCGGCTAGACACACAAGGGGGGACCCTGGCTGGACACACAAGGGGGGGCCCGGATGGACACACAAGGGGGGCTTTGCTGGACACACAAGGGGGAGCCCTGGCTGGACACACAAGGGGGAGCCCTGGCTGGACACACAAGGGGAAGCCCTGGCTGGACACACAAGGGGGAGCCCTGACTGGACACACAAGGGGGAGCCCTGACTGGACACACAAGGGGGAGCCCTGACTGGAAACACAAGAGGGAACCCTGGCTGGAAACACAAGGGGGAGCCCTGGCTGGACACACAAGGGGGAGCCCTGACTGGACACACAAGGGGGAGCCCTGGCTGGACACACAAGGGGGAGCTGGATGGACACACAAGGGGGAACCCTGGCTGGACCCACAAGGGGGAGCCCTGGCTGGACACACAAGGGGAAGCCCTGACTGGACGCACAAGAGGGAACCCTGGCTGGACACACAAGGGGGAACCCTGGCTGGACACACAAGGGGGAACACTGGCTGGACACACAAGGGTGAGAGCCTGGCTGGACACACAAGGGGGAACCCTGGCTGGACACACAAGGGGGGGAGCCTGGCTGGACACATAAGGGGGAGCCTGGCTGGACACATGGGAAAGGGTGGGCAGGATGGCTATATGGTGGGGCAGGCTGGACACAAGGAGGCCAGGATGGATATGTGAGGGGGATGGATATATGGGGGGGCCGGATATATGGGGGGCGGGGCAGGCTGGACACATGATGGCCAGGATGGATATGTGGGGGGCAGGCTGGACACATGGGGGGCTAGGATAGATATGTGGAGGGGCAGGCTCGATACACGTGGGCTAGGATAAATATATGGAGGGGCCACGCTGGACATATGGGGGCCAGTATGGATATATGGGGGGGTGTCAGGATGGATATATGCAGGGGGGAAGGGCAGGATGGATATATGAGGGGGCAGGCTGGACACATGGAGGCCAGGATGGATATATGGGGGGCAGGCTGGAAACATGGAGGCCAGGATGGATATATTGTGGGGGGCAGGCTGGACACATGGAGGCCAGGAAGGATATGTAGGGGGGGCATTCTGGACACATGGAGGCCAGGATGGATATATGGGGGGCAGGCTTGACACATGGGGCTTTAGGACAGATATATGGGAGGGGGCAGGCTGGACACATGGAGGCCAGGACAGATATATGGGGGGGCAGGCTGGAAACATGGAGGCCAGGATGGATATGTGGGGGGGCAGGCTGGACACATGGAGGCCAGGATGGATATATGGGGGGAACAGGAGGGCCACATGGGGGACTAGGATGGGTATATGGGAGGGGGCAGGCTCGATACACGTGGGCTAGGATAAATATATGGAGGGGTCACACTGGACATATGGGGGCCAGAAGGGATATATGGGGGGTGTCAGGATGGATATATGCAGGGAAGGGGGGGCCAGGATGGATATATGGGGGTGCCAGGCTGAACAAGGGACTTAATTACTGTTTGGGGCCAGATTGAGGAACATACTTTATTAGTTTATGGTGGCCAGTGAGGAACATTATTATTTTAGAGTCCAATTAGAGACATTATTACTTCTGTAATATAATTTACTTTTTAGGAAATTGTTTTCCATGGGATAGGACAAAAGCGGGCTCCTGTTACTGTGCAGGGCGGCACTATATCGCTTTTTTTCTTCAACTGGTGTAGTGTAGAAGTCGGGGGGTGGAGTGGGAATATTCCCTAGAAGAGATCAGTTATTGATAACTGTGTGTTATTTTCTGCAGAGATGATTCCTGGCTGGAAGAAGTGATGGCCGTCTGTGCCAGATGAAGAAGAAAAGCGAAGATGAAGGACTTCACCTAGAGACGTCACTGGTGAGTCAGTGTATTACATGTGACTCGCCCCCTGGGCCGTGGGGCACTCGGATCCGGGCAATAGGGAGACGATGGGGGTAGTAGTGGCGACCCGGTTCCGTGGCTCAGGGTGGTCAGGCCAATGGTAGTCTGCTATGTTCTGCTGATAATGTCCGACTACGCCACCCGTGGATTGCGGTTATTAGGAACCGCCGCTGCATGCAGACCGCTGGGGCTGATGAGGTGTGCAGCTAGGGTAGTGTGACTCTCCACGGGAAGAGTGCGGCCCCAGGGCAGTATAATGGATGTTGGGAGTGATGGTAGTGGGAGTCCCAGTGCTGATTGTGCTGGAGGAGCAAGGAGCACACAGACAACAGGTTGCAGTCCAGGGTCTTTACTAAACAGGTAAACTGACCCACAAACAGTCCCGGCTAGGAGGGGACCTGGATGTCTGAGAGCAACGGGGAAATTGGCCCTGGTCAGGGTGAAGGTGTAGGCCTACCGTGCTTTCTGCGCTCCTTCTGGCTATCTCCTCCTGATAGGGTAACAGCCCACGTTTCCGAGCTTTCCGTGTTTTCTCGCCTGTATGGCCTGCGACGTGGGTTCCTTTCTGCTCCCAGCCTTGTATGGCTTTACTGGTCCCTTCTGTTGTAGCAGGGCCTCCAGGCTTCTTAGGCCAAGGAATATACAGTCCCTTGCGGACTGGTTCTCTGCTGGGGGATGTGGAATCCTTCCAGCCTCAGACACCAAAGTCTGGTAGATTAAGTCTGTTATCTGCCAAGACAGGCTTGCTTCGCCTCTTGTCTCTGGCTTGTGGCTCTCCTCCTGCCACACTTCCTCTTAGGTGCAGTGCAACTGTCTGTCCCTGCTCTGCTGAGACACGTCTCAGTCCTGAGACAGGTCATCTGGGTTCTCTCTAACCCTGCCCCCAGCACCAGCTTTTATAGGGGCAGCCTGCTCCCCCTACTGGCTTGAGACAGGAGGCATTGCATGCTAATGTTCCCCTGACTAGAGAACCTCCCCCCTGCTCTCAGACACAGCTTTAATTACACTTGTGGCATCCAGGCCAGGGTGACACATTCCCCCCTAGTGAAATTTAGTACTCTGGGACTAAACAGTAAACAAAGACAATATGCATAACAATAAAACATTAATAGACAGACGACGCACAAATTGAGTTCTTAAGGTCACAGTGTGGCCTGTGACCGGGTGTACATATCACCAGCACAACGGGGAGCCTTAACCAGGTGGGGGTCTGTCCTACCCCAAGTCCTTCACAGTCTTAGTTCATTCCTGGGTTAGGCTCTGAACGCAGTCCATACAAGGTCCCGGTTATAAAAAGTCCACAACCTGTGAGTCCTTACGGTAGCTGCAAGAAACTGAAACAGAGTATTACCAAACATGCATGTAACTTTGCAAACAATTCAACATTTGGCAACAGGGTTATTTACAATTTTAGTACACTCTATATTCTCCAGCGAGCGGGTATCTGTCCCTTTGTGCTCCTGGTTGACCTACGTAGCCCACTGTCTGGTGGTGGACCTACCTGGCTTTCCCCACTAGCGTTAGGGGTGCAGCTACCAGCTGGGTGTACAGGTAGGGCAGGCAGCTGTCTGCGGGTCCTTTGGCTTACCGCAGGCATGGCAGGCTCACTGTCAGCAGAGGGTTGACTCTCCTGGGCTGCTGGTACAGGCTCTTCTGCCTCTGGAACTGCTTGCTCCTCTTCACCTTCCGGCTCTGGTGTTGGTTGTTGCTGTGCCGGTTGCAGGAAATGCAGGACAGGTACCACTATGGCATCATTTATGCGAGTCCAGGACTGAGGAAACTCTCCGAGAACGGTGCTGATCATTTCTTCCTTGTCCTCTGCGGGTTCAAGGTCACTCTGATCCTCTTCTGCACTACGGAGTTGCTCGGGGCACCTTTTGAGATGGTCTCTGGAGACGACACTAGTGGTTTCTCCTCCGTCCTTGGTGATTACGCACACCTTTGGGTTGTCGTGGTCAGACTGCAGTACGGTGTAGGGTTCCCTTTCCCACTGGTCGTCCAACTTATGTAGCCTTCTTTTTCACTTTAGGACTTGCTCACCAGGTTCTAGGGGACTAGCAGGGGCGTGTTGATTGAAGAGTCTTTCTTGCTTCTCTCTCACCTGGGCCAGGCTCTTCTCCACACTCTCCTGTACCTTCTTGTACTGCAGTTGCCTTTCCGTATCCCAGTCCGCATCCGGGGAGGTGTCCTCAGGTATTAGGACTCCCATCTCCAGGTCTACGGGCAGCTTTCCTGGTCTAGCTCGCATCAGGTAAGCCGGGGTGCAGTTTGTAGCATTCACCGGGATATTGTTGTATAGGTCTATCAGGTCCGGCAGTTTTTCTGGCCACAGGCTGCGTTCCTCCAGGGGCAACGTCTTCAGGAGATCAATGACTATATTGTTCATCTTCTCACACATCCCGTTGGTTTGGGGGTGGTAAGGCGTTGTACGAATCTTCTTACAGCCATAGAGGTTGCAGAACTCCTGGAACATTTCAGCCTCGAACGCTGGACCCTGGTCTGTCAGGACCTGTTCCGGATACCCGTGTGGACGGCAGAAATATTGCTGGAAGGCTCTGGCCGCTGTTTGGGCTGTCAAGTCCTTTACCGGGACCACCACTAGAAAACGGGAATAGTGGTCCACGATTGTCAGGGCATAGATGTATCCTGACCGGCTGGGAGCCAATTTGACATGGTCCAGAGCTACCAGCTCAAGAGGCTGCGTGGTGATGATGGGCCTCAAGGGTGTCTTCTGGCTGGCACGGTCCTTCCTCCTTAGGTGACAAGAGGCACAGTCTCTGCACCATTTTTCTACAGCTCCTCTCATGCCGACCCAAAAGAATCTTCCTCTTAGTAGGAACTCCAGTTTCTTCCAACCGAAGTGTCCCGCTCTGTCATGGTAAGCCCCCAGGACCATAGCTGCATCCCTCCTTGGGACCACGACTTGCCAGGTCAGCTCGTGCGTCCGGTGGTTGACAATCCTTCTGCACAACTTGCCTTCGTAGAGGAACAGCTTGCTCTTCTCCTTCCATAGCTGCTTGGCTTCCTCTGGGGCATCTGGATCTAAGCGGGCGTCTTCCCGGGTCAGCAGATCTTTCACCAGGTGGACTGCAGGGTCACTATCTTGGGTCTCGGCCCAGCTGTGGTGAGGTAGAGGATTCATCATCACAGTTGTTAGATCCTCCTCCTTCACGCGGTGAGAGTGTTGAGCGGCTCCATACCGGTGAAACGCGGGGAGTTCTACCTCCTCCAGCTCTTCTGGGTCTTCGTCACCTTCAGGTAAGTGAGGCATCCTTGATAGGGCGTCCGCGTTGGAGTTGGTTTTGCCTGCCCGGTACTTGATCACGAAGTCATAGTTGGAGAGACGGGCCATCCACCGCTGTTCCAGGGCACCCAGTCTTGCATTGTCCAGGTGTGTCAACGGGTTGTTGTCCGTGTACACGGTGAACTTTGCGGAGGCCAGGTAATGCTTGAAGCGTTCCGTCACGGCCCACACCACCGCCAAGAATTCTAGCTTGAAGGAGCTGTAATTCTCCGGGTTCCTCTCGGTGGGCCTCAGCTTCCGGCTGGCGTATGCGATCACCCGTTCTCTGCCCTGTTGGTTTTGGGACAATACGGCTCCCAGTCCCACATTACTGGCATCTGTGTGGAGAATGAAAGGCTGGCCATAATCAGGGTAGGCCAGGATCTCATCCCCTGTGAGGGCCATCTTTAGCTGGCGGAAGGACTCCTCTTCCGGTTTATCCCACTTGAAGGGCGGCTTTTGCCTCCTGGACTTAGACTGTCCGATCAGGAGGTCCTGCATAGGAGCTGCCATCTTGGTGAACCCGGGGATGAATCTTCGGTAGTAGCCTACCAACCCGAGAAACTGTCTCACCTCTTTGATGTTCGAGGGGCTTGGCCAGCTCTTGATTGCCGTGACCTTGTCAGGGTCGGGGGCCACTCCTTCCGCGCTTACCACGTGCCCTAGGTACTGGACCTTTGGTTTCAGCAGGTGACACTTCGATGGTTTCACCTTCAGGCCATAGCCTGCCAGGGCTTCGAACACCTCGGCCAGGTGCTTCAGATGGTCCTCGTAGGTCTTCGAATAGACGATCACGTCGTCCAGGTAAAGGAGGACCGTCTCGAAGTTTCGGTGCCCTAGACAGCATTCCATCAGCCGCTGGAAGGTCCCTGGTGCGTTGCAGAGCCCGAAAGGCATGCAGTTGAATTCGCTCAGTCCCATCGGGGTGGTGAAGGCGGTCTTCTCCTTGTCAGCCTCTGCCACAGGAACCTGCCAGTACCCGCTAGTAAGGTCCAAAGTAGAAAAGAAGTTAGCTGATTTTAGTGCGGCTAAAGACTCCTCTATTCTAGGCAGCGGATATGCGTCTTTGTGAGTGATACGGTTGATTTGTCTATAGTCGACGCACATTCTCATGGTGCCGTCTTTCTTTTTGACCAGAACCAAGGGGGCTGCCCAGGGGCTACAGCTGTCTCTAATAACCCCAGCTTCTTTCATCTCTCTTAGCATGCCCCTTGCGTTCTGATAATGTGCAGGGGGTACAGGTCTGTGCCTCTCTTTTATCGGTGGGTGGCTCCCTGTGGGGATGTGGTGTTCTATCCCCTTTACTCTGCCGAAGTCTAGCGGGTGCTTACTAAAGACTCTCTCGTACTCCTGTACCACCCGGTAGACTCCTTGTTTTTGGTGCAGGGGAGTGGAGTCAGCACCCACGTGGAGTTTCTGGCACCAGTCCTCCTTTTGTTTCTGGGAGCCATTACCCTCCGCCTGAGGAGATGGAGGCAAGGGTTCCACGGCCCTGATAGCTTTGTGTTCGACCACAAACAGCTTGGCGAGTGTAGCGTACCTGGGTAAGTGTACCTCCCTCTCCCCAATGTTGAGGATGCGGACGGGCACCCTCCCATGACGGACATCAACCACCCCCCGGGCTGTCAAAATGGTGGGCCTGCTGTCTGAGTACACGGGTTCTACCATGGCTTGGTAGTCTCTACCTCTCAACCCGATTGCAGTCCGACACCAGATCATCATTTCACTTTTGGGAGGCATGGAAATGGGGAATGGGTCACTCAGTCTTACGCTACCGATCTCACCACCAGACAGTTCTACCTGCTGCCGTCTCATCAGGGCCTTTATCTCCTTGTTGAGAACTCTCTGTTGGCTGGAACTAGCATTCACCGCCACCTGTTGTAAGATTACAATTACCTCTGAAAGACAATTTTCAATTACATTAGTACCCACAGTTATTTTAGGGTGACTTTCACGACGGTCAATGTCCACAATAATCACTCCCTGTGCCGGTAGTTCAACTTTACCAATCTTAATGGTCATCTCCTTGAACCCCATCTGCGGCACGGGTAAGCCATTACTGGCGATGATGCTCAAGTTACCGTCTGGATACCGTGTGATATCAGCATCAGTCCAATACTGCTTAAAAAGTACATACGGGATAGTGGTTACTTGTGACCCAGTATCCAGCAAGGCGCTCATGGCGATACCGTCCAGCACCACGGGTAAAACCGGGCGCCCTCCAACGTACTTAATACGCCAATTGTAAGGGCCTGGTGATCTTATGCCTGGGGGTTGGCCCTCTGCCCCAGGTTGGACCCGTTTAAATTACAGTACCTGGAAATGTGTCCGGGCTGGTTGCATCGACGGCAAATGGGCTGTCCATCCTCTGCGTAGCGGTCTGTGGGCCTCCCTCGGAACGACGGGATCCTCCTCTGTCGACGCCATGGGACATCCTCTGGACTTGAAGCCAGCTCGATGGGTCTTGACGGGTCCACTTGCAACGCCTGGACGGTACTGGTCAACGCCGCGACGCTCCTGGTCAGCTCCTGGACTTGTTGGTGCAGATCTTTCAACGGGGCTTGGTTCAGGGCCTGTGCATCAGCCTCCACGGAGTCCATAGAGGAGGGCGCCACCTCCTGGTGGTAAGTGATAGCAGGGCGCCGGGGGTTTATAGCGCCACTGGTTGCAGATTCACGGAGCACCCTTATGGCCCTGTCCTTAAATTGGGCAAAGGTCAGGTCGAGGTTCTGAAAGAACATGAGGCGCAGTTGGGCCCTGTGGGCGCTAGACAGCAGACCTTCTATGAATTGTTCTGTTAGCAGCTTATCCGTTTCCTGCACACTGCCAGGGTCAGTTTGTTGAATAGCCCTCAAGGCTTCCTGCAGATTTAGGGCATAGTCTCTGATGCTGTCCTGTGCCCGCTGCTTACATCCATAGAACCTCATTTTAATCTCAGCGGAGGTACGTGTGTCAAAGGTACCCCGCAGCCGGGCCAGAATACCCTTCACAGTCCTTTTCTCCTCAGTGGGCCATGATTTTACCTCCCGCTGGGCTGCGCCAGTTAACTGCCCTGTTAATATGCTGACCTTCTGTTCCTCTGTCAGGGGGTAAACGTGGAACAAACTGTATAGCCTTTCCTTGAAGTCAGTTAGGGCATGGGGCTCCCCTGAGTATTTGGGCAGCCAGGCCGCTCCAGGGATGCAGGGCAAGGAAAAGGGCATCACCGCTGCTGCAGTTGCGTTGGTGGTAGTGGGCGCCTCTGTGTCCGTCATCTTCCTCCCCCCCTAGTTACGCGTGGCCTACCTTCCGACGATCCTCTTCTGTAGGCCGCGGCTCCGCTGCTGCTGCTATGGACGAGGACCTGGCGTCGCGTCCTGATGACGTCAGCGTCGCTCTCTCTCCCTTCCAGGACCTTGCGCAGCGTCGGTGCGTGGGGCGGAGCTTCGGATCTCGCGCGGTTTTGACGTCCACGCCCCTCTTCTTCCCGCGCGGCGTCCTGAAGATGGCGTCCGATGGCGGGAAGCAGCTGCGGATGGCGGGAAGGCGGCAGAAGATGGCGGGAAACGGTCCAAGATGGCGTCCGATGGCGGGAATCGGCTCCGGATGGCGGGAAAAGACTCCAGACGGCGGGAAACTTTG
Source organism: Phyllobates terribilis (assembly GCF_046119375.1). Lineage (NCBI taxonomy): Eukaryota > Metazoa > Chordata > Amphibia > Anura > Dendrobatidae > Phyllobates > Phyllobates terribilis. The sequence goes on along the minus strand of NW_027362944.1, from coordinate 2,948,366 downwards.
CCACAGGTAAGTTACAAAAGTCTTTTTCAGGCACGCAGAACCCGGTGGTTGCGGGCACGAAATCCTGCCGACTACACCAAAGCTGACTCGCCCCCTGGGCCGTGCGGCACTCGGATCCGGGCAATAGGGAGACGATGGGGGTAGTAGTGGCGACCCGGTTCCGTGGCTCAGGGTGGTCAGGCCAATGGTAGTCTGCTATGTTCTGCTGATAATGTCCGACTACGCCACCCATGGATTGCGGTTATTAGGAACCGCCGCTGCATGCAGACCGCTGGGGCTGATGAGGTGTGCAGCTAGGGTAGTGTGACTCTCCACGGGAAGAGTGCGGCCCCAGGGCAGTATAATGGATGTTGGGAGTGATGGTAGTGGGAGTCCCAGTGCTGATAGTGCTGGAGGAGCAAGGAGCACACAGACAACAGGTTGCAGTCTAGGGTCTTTACTAAACAGGTAAACTGACCCACAAACAGTCCTGGCTAGGAGGGGACCTGGATGTCTGAGAGCAACGGGGAAATTGGCCCTGGTCAGGGTGAGGGTGTAGGCCTACCGTGCTTTCTGCGCTCCTTCTGGCTATCTCCTCCTGATAGGGTAACAGCCCACGTTTCCGAGCTTTCCATGTTTTCTCGCCTGTATGGCCTGCGACGTGGGTTCCTTTCTGCTCCCAGCCTTGTATGGCTTTACTGGTCCCTTCTGTTGTGGCAGGGCCTCCAGGCTTCTTAGGCCAAGGAATATACAGTCCCTTGCGGACTGGTTCTCTGCTGGGGGATGTGGAATCCTTCCAGCCTCAGACACCAAACTCTGGTAGATTAAGTCTGTTATCTGCCAAGACAGGCTCTCTTCGCCTCTTGTCTCTGGCTTGTGGCTCTCCTCCTGCCACACTTCCTCTTAGGTGCAGTGCAACTGTCTGTCCCTGCTCTGCTGAGACACGTCTCAGTCCTGAGACAGGTCATCTGGGTTCTCTCTAACCCTGCCCTCAGCACCAGCTTTTATAGGGGCAGCCTGCTCCCCCTACTGGCCTGAGACAGGAGGCATTGCATGCTAATGTTCCCCTGACTAGAGAACCTCCCCCCTGCTCTCAGACACAGCTTTAATTACACTTATGGCATCCAGGCCAGGGTGACACACATGTACACTTACACTACACACGTGGTCAAAACTGTTGGTACCCCTCGTTTAATGAAAGAAAAACCCACAATGGTCACAGAAATAACTTGAATCTGACAAAAGTAATAATAAATTAAAAATCTATGAAAATGAACAAATGAAAGTCAGACATTGCTTTTCTGCTTCCACAGAATAAAAAAAATAAAATAAACTGATGAAACAGGCCTGGACAGAAATGATGGTTCTTCTTAACTTTATATTTTGCTGAACAACCTTTTGACGCAATCACTGCAATCAAACGACTCCTGTAACTGTCAATGAGACTTCTGCACCTCTCCACAGGTATTTTGGCCACTCCTCATGAGCAAACTGCTCCAGTTGTCTCATGGTTGAAGGTTGCCTTTTCCAGACGGCATGTTTCAGCTCTTTCCAAAGATGCTCAATAGGATTTAGGTCAGGGCTCATAGAAGGTCACTTCAGAATAGTCCAATGTTTTCCTCTTAGCCATTGTTGGGTGTTTTTAGCTGTGTGTTTTGGGTCATAATACTGTTGCAAGACCCATGACCTGCGACTGAGACCACGCTTTCTGACACTGGGCAGCACATTTCTCTCTAGAATCCCTTGATAGTCTTGAGATTTCATTGTACCCTGCACAGATTCAAGACACCCTGTGCCAGATGCGGCAGACCAGCCCCAAAACATAAAAGAGACTCCTCCATGTTTCACAGTAGGGACAGTGTTCTTATCTTGATATGCTTCATTTTTCCATCTGTGAACATAGATCTGATGTGCCTTGCCAAAAACTTCCATTTTTGTCTCATCTGTCCATAGGGCATTCTCCTAAAAGCTTTGTGACTTGTGAACATGTAGTTTGGCAAATTCCAGTCTGGCTTTTTTATGATTTTTTTTCAACAATGGTGTACTCCTTGGTCGTCTCCCATGAAGTCCACTTTAGATCAAACAACGACGGATGGTGCGATCTGACACTGATGTTCCTTGAGCTTGAAGTTCACCTTTAATCTCTTTAGAAGTTTTCCTGGGCTCTTTTGTTACCATTCATATTATTCGTCTCTTTGATTTGTTATCAATTTTCCTCCTGCGGCCACGTCCAGGGAGGTTGGCTACAGTCCCATGGATCTTAAATTTCTGAATAATATGTGCAACTGTAGTTACAGGAACATCAAGCTGCTTGGAGATGGTCTTATAACCTTTACCTTTAACATGCTTGTCTATAATTTTCTTTCTAATCTCCTGAGACAACTCTTTCCTTTGCTTCCTTTGGTCCATGTTGAGTGTGGTACACACCATGTCACCAAACAGCACAGTGAGTATCTGTAGCCCTATATACAGGCCCACTGACTGATTACAAGATTGTAGACACCTGTGATGCTAATTAGTGGACACAACTTGATTTAACATGTCCCTTTTGTCACATTATTTTCAGGGGTACCATCATTTCTGTCCAGGCCTATTTCAAGAGTTTAATTTTTTTTAAATTCTGTGGAAGCAGGGTTGAAAAGCAATGTCTGTCTTTCATTTGTTCATTTTCATCGATTTTTAATTTATTATTACTTTTGTCAGATTCAAGTTTTTTCTGTGACCATTGTGGGTTTTTCTTTCATTAAACGAGGGGTACCAACAATTTTGACCACGTGTGTATATAGTATATACAGAGCTCCTGTGTATGTCACTGGTGATCACTGTATTACCTATACACTATATACAGAGCTCCTGTCTATAATGTCACTGGTGATCACTGTGTTACCTGTACACTGACACTATATACAGAGCTCCTGTGTATAATGTCGCTGGTGGTAATAACAGTGTTGTTAGTTTTGTGGTTTTGTATTCATGATCAGTACTGTAGTATTTGGTCACCTTGGGGTGGTAATATATGGTCTGGTCATAGTTTGGCCATATTTGTTCCTTGTATGTGGTATTATTCAGTCACTATGTAGTGGTAATATGTGATCTAGTCAAGGTGTGGCGATATTTGTCCCTTTTGTATGTGGTATTATTGGTGTTGATATAGTGGACTGTGCTGTGTATGGCGGTCATTTTGTTCTCGCTGATCTTAACTAGGAAAAGATTTTTTTCCATTAGGCCACAGCCCCACCATCAGTATTTGGTCAGTATTTTTCTCAGGAGTGGCTGCCGAAACCAGGAATGGTTGATAAATGCAGAATTGGTGACTTGTTTCTATTATACCTTTTCTCTGATTGTTCATCACCTGTTTTGGCTCCCACTCCTGAGAAAAAATACTGACTGGATACTGACCGAATACTGATAGTAGGGCCGTGGCCTTAGCGATTAAATACTTGGACCAGAGCGGCAGAGATGCACTTACAGGGGTTCTCCGGTGAAAACAAGTAATCACCTCTCCACAGGATCAGTGATAATATTGATTGGTGGGGGTCTGACTGCTTGCACACACCGGCAGAATGTGGAGCTTTTCTCCCCATTAGACTGGAGCGGCATGTGAGATGCGACCACTGATCCATTCATTCTCTCAGTGGCTGTGAGCGCTGCTCTTTTTTGCAAGTCTCTAAGAGAATGAATAGAGCTGCGGTCAGACGTCCCACCTGCCGCAGCATTTTAAAATAGGGATAAGTGTTCTGTCAGGGATAAAACTTCCCCATTCTTCCGATAGGTGCGTTTTCCAATGTTCGGACACAAATGCTCAATAAGTGATCACCTATCCTGTAGAGCCCATGGATCGGTGATAACTTGTTTTAACTAGTGTTGAGCGAGTATGTTCTGTCCGAGTATGCTCGGGCCGAGCTCCGAGTATTTACAGCTGCTCGGTGATATGGTTGAATCGCTCCCGTGTGCATGATTTGCAACTGTTTGACAGCTTTAACCCCTTAACGACATGTCACGTATTAGTACGCGCATGTCGTTATCCTCCGGTTCAGTGAGGGCTCCGGCGCTGAGCCCGCACTGAACCAAGCACATGTCAGCTGATTCTTACAGCTGACATGTGCCCGCACGGGTGGAATTGCTATGAGCGCCATCTAGTGGTCGGTGCTCATAGGACAGGACCATTTCTGCTGCATACAGGGGATCTGCTGGTTCCCTGTATGTAGCAGAGGTGATCGGACAGTTGCTGCTTCAAGTCTCCTATGTAGAGTACAGAAGCAAGCAAAAAGTGAAAAAAAAAGTTTTAAAAAATATGAAAAAAAATAAAAAAATTTAAAAGTTTAAATCACCCCCCTTTCGCCCCATTCAAAATAAAATCATAAAATAAACCCCACATACACATATTTGGTATTGCCGCGCTCAGAATCGCCTGATCTATCAATATAAAAATAGAATTAATGCGATCGGTAAATGGCGTAATGAGAAAAAAATTCTAAACGCCAGAATTACGTTTTTTGGTCACCGTAAAATTGCAATAAAATGCAATAACGGACGATCAAAACATCGGATCTACCCCAAAATAGCATCTATAAAAACTTCAGCTCGGTTCACAAAAAATAAGCCCTCACCCTGCCCCAGATCCCGAAAAATGGAGACGCTACGGGTCTCGGAAAATGGCACCATTTTTTTTTTTTTTTTTTACCAAACTTTGGATTTTTTTTTCATCACTTAAATAAAAAAGAACCTATACATGTTTGGTGTCTACGAGCTCTTAATGACATGGAGAATAATAATGGCAGGTCAGTTTTAGCATTCAGTGAACGTGGTAAAAAAAATAAAAAAAACCTCAGTGGTATTGCACTTTTTTTGCAATTTCACGGCGCTTGGAATTTTTTTCCCGTTTTCCCGTACACGGCATGGTAAAACTAGTAATGGCGTTGAAAAGTACAACTCGTCCCGCAAAAAATAAGCCCTAACATGGCCATATTGACCAAAAAATAAAAACGCTATGGCTCTGGGAACAAGTGGAGCAAAAAGCGAAAATGCAAAAACGGAAAATGCTCCGCGGCTTAAGGGGTTAATACATGTGAGGAATGTCTATTTCTTACACATTCCTCACATGTATTAAAACCGTCAAACAGTCGCAAATCATGCACACGGGAGCGATTCAACCATATCACCGAGCAGCTATAAATACTCGGAGCTCGGCCCGAGCATACTCGCCGAAAGGGTTAACAGAACATACTCGCTCAACACTAGTTTTAACCAAAGAAGCCCTTTAATGCAAACATGTCCATCCCAGTTAGAGTGTCGCCCAGTAGATGTGCAGGAGCCGCCAGTCAATGCTCCACTATAACAGCGAGAGCGGATAACAGATATTTGCATCTTGCTGTAGGTGGGCCCCTAGAGTTAATTTCCCCTGTGGGCCCCAGACACCGCAGTCCGACCCTGGTCATCAATATCAGATCAGTGAGGTTCCAACACACGGCCCCCTCACCAATAAGACAGCAGCTGGAAATACTCAGCGTAGAGCCCAAACAGCACAGCGCTGTACACTGTGTAGTGGCCGATCTTGGTACTGCAGCTCCTATTGAAATGATTGTGATCTGAGCTGTAGTACCTGAAACCAGCCATTGCACAGTGTGCGGAGCTGTGCTATTCCAGCTCTTAACACTGTGTACATCATCTTGCAGAAGTAGCTGATGTCTGGGGATTTCAGGTGTCAGACCCCCACTAATCACTGTATGAGTTCTGCTCTACTCCTTTATTAAAGGGGTGGTCTTGTGTTCCTTTCATCAGAAGCTGAAGATTTACAGTTCTGGCCGGTGGCTTGGCTGAGCCGCTTGTCTGAATTGTGCCCTCTTGCATTCTGCGGGCAGAGGCGGCTTTGCCTCTGCAGAATGGGACAGGCACAGGGGCGCTGAAGTCCACCAGTCTGCAAGTGAGCGCTTCTTGCCAAGGAGACCAGCCACTTCTCAGGTGGTCAGTAACCATAGCAATGAGCTGTACACTGCAGAATTAAAAATCTTTTCCTTCTTGAGAACAGAGAAGATTTTGAATAAGAAGGAAATTGCAAAGTTTCTTGTTTTTACAAGCTCTTTGCAATCTTAGCCTTTTAATACATTCATTTTATTTAGTTATATATTTATTTTACTCTCTTATATAGCGCCGTTAGATTTTGTAGCACCTTACAGACATTATCATCACTGTCCCCATTGGGGCTCACAATATGAATTCCCTATCAGTATGTCTTTGGAGTGTGGGAGGAAACCGGAGAACCCGGAGGAAACCCACACAAACACGGGGAGAACATACAAACTCCTTGCAGATGTTGTCCTTGCTATTATATGAACCCAGCCCCACAGCGTTAATCATTGACCCACCATGTTGCCCACATTCCTCGGCTTTTTTAAGATTTTCTGCAATGAATAAGAACACTGAAGAAAATCTAGATTGATCAACATTTCCTATCACAAATGCAGTTGCTGCAAAACTTGTCCATAGTCCTGTTCCCAGCTGAAAATTGGATACAATTGTATCTTGTGTAGACAATGCTCTGTGAGCTAAATAGCCGGGATCCACTGCTACAAGGCAGGAAACAGACAGATTCTGCTGATGGGTTCTGCTCCCAGAGCATTATTCAGCCTGGACATCTCAGCTCAGAGCAAAACCAGCTATAAGGCTGTGTGCACACCTAGCAGATTTGATGCAGATTTACATGCGTTTTTTTTGCCAGAGAGAAGCGTTTTCACATGCGTTTTTTCAAGCACTTTTCCAAGCAATTTTGAGCATCACTTGGAAAAGTGCTTGACAAGTTGATCACACAATATAAATCCATGCAACCGACATGGATCTATAATGTGTGAACAACTTAGATGCTTTAAATGCAGCATCTATAGTAAAAAAAAGAAAACGTTAATGAATAAAAAAAAACAACGGTATATTCACCTCTCCGGCGGCCCCCGGTCTGCTCTCCGGTCTCCTCCGGTCTACTCCCAGCCGCGTCTTCTCTCTTCAGCGTCCCGCAGTGTACGGTCAGGACCTGCGGTGACGTCATTTAGTCAGCTGATGGCCACGCGACCATCACCTGATGCCGACGTCAGCGGTCATGCGACCATCACCTGACTAAATGACGTCAGCGCAGGTCCTGACAGTACAGACAGCAGACCGGAGGAGACCAGAGAGCAGACCGGGGGCCGCCGGAGAGGTGAATATACAGGTTTTGTTTGTTTTTAACTTTTTTATTTCTTTTTTTCACCGCGTGGTAGCCGGGATGAAGAGGAGTTGTAGTCTCGTCTTCCTCCCAGATACCACACGCATCGCGAATAAGCTTCAGCGTAATCGCAGTAGAAATGGTCATGCTGCGTTTTGCAAAGTAATGCGAATTCGGCGCGCAAATTAGCGCATCATGTGCACAGCACATCCGAATTCACATGGCTTTGCATGGCAGACTGTTCTACAAACGTTTTCGCGGCCGTAAAAAACGCTGCAGAAACGCTTAAAGACGCATGTTAGAAGGTCTGCCATGTTCCCCAATGATAGTCCGCATGTGCTGTGTACATGCTGCGGAAATTTCCGCTGCGGATTATCATTGCGGAAAAAAACGCAGCACTACCAATTATTTTGCGGAAGCGCAGCGTTTTCCTGGCCATTGACTTGCATTGGAACAAATGGATTCCGCTTCACTAGATAAGCACATGCGGAATACATGCGTTCAATGTGCGGATGGTACCCGGGTGTGGAGGATGGGAGACTCTCCTCCGGACCCGGGTACCATAGAACCTGTCAAAATAAAGAATAAAATAAAAAATAAATGTTATATTTACCTTCTGACGGCCCCCGCTGCGCTCGTCCTCCCATGTCGGCAGCTCGCGATGGACTGAAGGACCAGCGCTGACGTCATAGTCATGTGACGGCAGGTCCTTCAGTGTACCGCGATCTGCCGGCAGCCAGGACGGAGCGAAGCAAGACTGCGGGGGCCATCGGAAGGTAAGTATAGATTTATTTTTTGATTTTTAACCAGTCGTTGGGGTCACACTATATAAATCCATGCCGTTTTCATGGATTTCTATAGTGTGACCAAGTTGACAAGCACTTTCCAAGTGATGCTAAAATCGCTTGTAAAGCGCTTGTCAACCCGCATGCGGAAATGCATGTGAAGAACGCTCCACTTCTGCATGTCCCTGGCAGGAAAAACGCATGTACAATCCGCATATACAATCCGCATATACAATCCGCATGTACAATCCGCGTGTACAATCCGCATGTACAATCCGCATATACAATCCGCGTGTACAATCCGCGTGTACAATCCGCGTGTACAATCCGCATATACAATCCGCATGTACAATCCGCGTGTACAATCCGCATGTACAATCCGCATATACAATCCGCGTGTACAATCCGCATGTACAATCCGCGTGTACAATCCGCATGTACAATCCGCGTGTACAATCCGCATATACAATCCGCATGTACAATCCGCGTGTACAATCCGCATATACAATCCGCGTGTACAATCCGCATATACAATCCGCGTGTACAATCCGCATGTACAATCCGCATGTACAATCCGCATGTACAATCCGCATGCGTTTTTTCTGCCAGGGAGATGCAGAAACGCTCAGGAAAAATCCGGAGCTTTTGTGCATCGTGGGCACATAGCCTAAGTCTCTGCATTTGTCTGCTTACACATCTGTACATTTCTGAACACATTCAGCAAAAATTGCAGTACATTTGTTAAAATTGGGCATATAGCATACTATAGGTGCTTCTCACAAAATTAGAATATCATCAAAAAGTTAATTTATTTCAGTTCTTCAATACAAAAAGTAAAACTCATATTATATAGAGTCATTACAGACAGAGTGATCTATTTCAAGTGTTTATTTCTGTTAATGCTATTATCTCAGTAAATTAGAATACTTTATAACACCAGCTTGAAAAATGTTTTTAAAATCTGAAATGTTATCCTACTGAAATGGATGTTCAGTAAATGCCCTCAATACTTGGCCAGGCTCCTTTTGCATCAATTACTGCATCAATGCGGCAATGTGGCATGGAGGGATCAGCCTGTGACACTGCTGAGGTGTTATGGAAGCCCAGGTGGCTTTGATAGAAGCCTTCAGCTCGTCTGCATTGTTGGGTCTGGTGTCTCTCATCTTTCTCTTGACAATACCCCATAGATTCTCTATAATAGATTCTCTATGGGGTTAAGGTGAGGTGAGTTTGCTGCCAATCAAGCACAGTGATACTGTTGTGTAAACCAGGTATTGGTACTTTTGGCAGTGTGGACAGGGGCCAAGTCCTGCTGGAAAATGAAATTTCCATCTCCAAAAAGCTTGTGGGCAGAGGGAAGCATGAAGGGCTCTACAATGTCCTGGTAGACGGGTGTGCTGACTTTGGTCTTGATAAAACACAGTGGACCTACACCAGCAGATGACATGGCTCCCCAAACCATCACCGATTGTGGAAACTTCACACGAGACCTCAAGCAGCTTGGATTGTGGCCTCTCCACTCTTCCTCCAGACTCTGGGACCTTGATTTCCAAATTAAATGCAAAATTTACTTTCATCGGAAAACAACACCTTGGACCACTGAGCAACAGTCCAGGTGTTTTTCTCCTTGGCCCAGGTAAGATGCTTTTGGCGTTGTCTATTGGTCATGAGTGGCTCGACACAAGGAATGTGACACTTGTAGCCCATGTCCTGGATACGTCTGTGTGTGGTGGCTCTTGAAGCAATGACTCCAGCAGCAGTCCACTCCTTGTGAATCTTCCCCAAATGTTTGAATGGCCTTTCCTTAACAATCTTTTCAAGGCTGTGGTTATCCCGGTTGCTTGTGCACCTCTTCCTACCACACTTTTTCTTTCCACTCAACTTTCCATAAATATGCTTGGATACAGCACTCTGTTAACAGCCAGCTTCTTTAGCAATGACCTTTTGTGGTTTACACTCCTTGTGGAGTGTGTCAATGACTGCCTTCTGGACATCTGTCAAGTCAGCAGTCTTCCCCATGATTGTGGAGCCTACTGAAACAGATAAAGGGACCTTTTTAAATGCGTAAGAAGCCTTTGCAGGTGTTTTTTGTTAATTATTCTAATTTACTGAGATAATGACTTTTGTGTTTTCATTGGCTGTAAGCCATCATTATCAACATTAACAGAAATAAACACTTGAAATAGATCACTCTGTAATGACTCTGTATAATATATGAGTTTCACTTTTTGGATTGAAGAACTGAAATAAATAAACTTTTTGATGATATTCTAATTTTGTGAGAAGCACCTGTATGTTTGATGCATCTCATTAGCTAAGCTCAACCTCTTCCTTGCTTCACCTCAATTTGAGCCATAAATTGTGATATTTCATTTTGGTGCATTTTATGACTCCTTTTTGTCACACTTTTCTCATAACTATTTTTTTTATAACTGAGGGAAAATAACAAAATCTTATTTGTTGTACTCAAGTTTTCACAGAAACATCTGATAAAGTGTTGACTTATTTTTCTGGGTTAAACTCTTCCTTTTGGCCCTCTATATATTTGAGTTTGACAGCCCTGATGTAGATGGATGATGATGTGGCAAGAAGGGGCAGAGGGGCAGAGCCTCCTGGCTCTCAGCTTCGCTCTCCACTGCTCACAGGAGACAGCAGTTACTTCACAAATGTAACTGATAGAAAAGATGTCACGTAAGAGGGGGTCAGGGGAGCGATGTGCTGCAGGAGGGGGAAGATTAGCCAGGGGAGCGATGTGCTGCAGGAAGAGGAGGATTAGGCAGGGAGCGCTGTGCTGCAGGAAGAGGAGGATTAGGCAGGGGAGTGATGTAATGCAGGAGGGGGAGGCTTAGGCAGGGAAGCGATGTGCTGCAGGAAGAGGTGGCTTATGCAGGGGAGTGATGTAATGCAATAGGAGAGGATTAGGCAGGGAGCGATATGCTGCAGGAAGTGCAGGATTTGGCAGTGGGCGATGTGGTGCAAGAGGGGATTTGGCAGTGGGTGATGTGGTGCAGGAAGGGGGAGATTTAGAAAGGGCACAATGTGCTGCAAGGAGGGGAGGATTAGACGGGAGCAATGTGCCGCAAGAGGGGGAGGTTTAGACAGGGGAGTGATGTGCTGCAGGAGTGGGAGAATTAAGCGGTGAGAAACATGCTGCAGGACGGGGAGGGTTAGGCAGGGGAGCAATGTGCTGCAGGTGGAAGGAGAATCTGTGACTACAGCCCAGTGTTTAAGGTTTATTGGAGCCTGTCTTTTATATATTTTATTGTTTTTTTTTCTGACAAAACTGCATAACATCTGACATGAAGTCCGCTTAGCAGTCACTGTCCCTGTAGATTGTTACTGTCCAGGTTCACCGCTGTCTCTTTTTGTTTTTAGTGCCAATCTGACAGCAGTGAAGGTTCCGCTGATAATGGCGGTCGGGTTCCGAATAGAATGTTCATGTCTGTTCTCATTGTAGTAACATCACGGAATATGCTAATTTCTTCTGACCACACCCGATGACTGAATAAAGGCGCCTCACCCACTTGTCTATGTCATCACTTTGTGGTGTCACAATGATCTAAGGGGATAAAAAAACGCTCCTGGCAGCTTTATAGTCATTCGTCCCTTCGTGTTAAAGGAGCAGGATGATAGAGCCGCACCATGCCAGCCAGAAGAAAAGAAAGTGGAGCCCTTCAAGATGATGAAGCAAGAAAGCAGACTGTGGAAGGCCATCCAGGACCAAGAGCATCATGAGGGCCTGGTAACGTATACTACACAACTGTTCTGTATATGCTCATGCCATGTAAACCTATGGTGGCCGATTCATCAAGGCTGGTGGATTTCTATACCAGCATTCATGAAGCGCCTATTGGAGGAACGTGCACCAAATTCATTAAAAAGACTAAACCTCTTAATGAACTTGACTCATCCTTAAAGGGGTTGTTCCCTTTCAATAAATGAATGTCCCTAGCTGCAGGTCATTTAATTAAAAAAAAGAGGTTCCACCATCTCAGAGCTGCAGCAGCTCAGTGCGCTCAGCTGGGCAGTCCGTCTGATTACATTTGTTGGCTGCGGCAGTATTGAGGTGATGTCAGTGCCATACACAATCCCAGGAATGGGTCAGGACAGCACAGTTTGATTCTTTATACCTGCAGCCAGGGTCATTCATTTATTGAAATATCCCCTTAAAGCTGACGTACTACACCTCAAGAAATGTACTCCAGTCAAAAGATGGAGTCAATTTCAGTCCTATTTTACACCACTTTTCCAGCCTAATTTGTAATAAGTTTTCAGGTAAAGCTAAGCCACAAGCGGTCCAGATAAGCTCTGTTCACTATTTAAGAAGTTAAAAGAGTGGGTGTAAAAATGTCAGAGTATTTAAATGTAAGTTGTGCAGGAATTTACTGAGATTCAAACAGTTGTGCAACACATTTCCGGTGAAAACTGCTTGATGAAAAATGTTCCTTGAATAATATAACATTTCAGGTTAGTGGTAATAGATTTTATTATGGGACGTTGATCCAGGGAACTAGTCTGATTGCCATATGTGGAGTCGGGATGGAATTTTTCCCCTAAAATGGGGCAATTAGCATCTGCCTCATGGGGTTTTTGCCTTCCTCTGGATCAACACATTAGCTTTTAGGTTGAACTTGATGGACTTGTGTCTTTCAACCTTAAAACTATGAAACTGTCCCTGTATTGAGGTTCAAGGGTGAAGCCCAGGGTTCATTTGGAACCATCAGAAATGGCGTGTTTTGCGCCCAGTCTGTCCAAGGAAGCCTGTTTGAGCCAACGGCCTCAGAAATATCCTAACATTTCAGAAAGTAGCAATAGTTAGGGTGGCTGAACCATTCTAGCCTTAAGTTTGCCCCTCCAGTCAGCATCTACTATGTAGATGCAATCAAGGCCATGTATTAAGTCTTTATCGCTGTACAGGGCTGTAAGAGTGAAGGCCAGAGTTCCTTTGGAACCTGTAGGATAGACTGGCTTTTGCCAAGTCTTTCCAAAGAAGCTTTTTTGAGCCATAGGCCTCAGACAGGTCCTAACAAGAAAGTGGCATTAGATAGGTTTTTCTTTAGTTAGGATTGATTCAACTACTCAAGCCTCAAGCGCACTCCTCCGGCCAGCAGCTACTCTGTAGATGCAACCCTGGGCCTATGGTAAGTATCTATCCCTGTACAGGGGTGTAATGGTAAAAACCTGGGTTCCCTTGGGATCTGCAGAATGGAGTAGCTTGCGCCAAGTCTGTCCGAGGAAGTCTGTTTGAGCCAACAGCCTTAAACAGATCCCAGTATTTAGGAAAAAAAAAAGCTTCAGTTAGAGTTGAATCAACCACTATAGCCTCAAGCTCGCTCCTCCGGCCAGCAGCTACTCTGTAGATGCATCCCTGGGCCTATGGTAAGTATCTATCCATGTACAGGTGTGTAATGGTAAAGGCCAGGGTTCCCTTGGGATCTGCAGAATGGAGTAGCTTGCGCCAAGTCTGTCCGAGAAAGCCTTTTTGAGCTGATGGATTTAAACAAATTTCAACATTTAGGAAAAAAGCATTAATCTATTTCAGTTAGAGTTAATTCAATTACTCTAGCATAAAGATCCTAATTCACTTTGTCTAAAGGAAGTTAGTTGGCAAATTTTTATTGTGTGAGCAATGAGGTTATGGAACTCTCTACCACATGAACTTGAAATACTTAATTTTCTAAAAAAAATTCAAAGAGGGCATATGTGTGCCTTTCTTGAATAATATAAAATTGCAGGTTATCCGTACTAGATTTTGTTATGGGACGTTGATCCAGGGAACTAGTCTGATTGCCATATGTGGAGTCGGGAAGGAATTTTTCCTCTAATATGGGGCAATTAGCATCTGCCTCATGGGGTTTTTGCCTTCCTCTGGATCAACACATTAGCTTTTAGGTTGAACTTGATGGACTTGTGTCTTTCAACCTTAAAACTATGAAACTGTCCATGTATTGAGGTTCAAGGGTGAAGCCCAGGGTTCATTTGGAAACATCAGAAATGGTGTGTTTTGCGCCCAGTCTGTCCAAGGAAGCCTGTTTGAGCCAACGGCCTCAGAAATATCCTAACATTTAAGAAAGTAGCAATAGTTAGGGTTGGCTGAACCATTCTAGCCTTAAGTTTGCCCCTCCAGTCAGCATCTACTATGTAGATGCAATCAAGGCCCTGCAATAAGTCTTTATCGCTGTACAGAGCTGAAAGAGTGAAGGCCAGAGTTCCTTTGGAACCTGTAGGATAGACTGGCTTTTGCCAAGTCTTTCCAAAGAAGCTTTTTTGAGCCATAGGCCTCAGACAGGTCCTAACAAGAAAGTGGCATTAGATAGGTTTTTCTTTAGTTAGGATTGATTCAACTACTCAAGCCTCAAGCGCACTCCTCCGGCCAGCAGCTACTCTGTAGATGCAACCCTGGGCCTATGGTAAGTATCTATCCCTGTACAGGGGTGTAATGGTAAAAAACAGGGTTCCCTTGGGATCTGCAGAATGGAGTAGCTTGCGCCAAGTCTGTCCGAGGAAGTCTGTTTGAGCCAACAGCCTTAAACAGATCCCAGTATTTAGGAAAAAAAAGCTTTAGTTAGAGTTGAATCAACCACTATAGCCTCAAGCTCGCTCCTCCGGCCAGCAGCTACTCTGTAGATGCAGCCCTGGGCCTATGGTAAGTATCTATCCCTGTACAGGGGTGTAATGGTAAAGGCCAGGGTTCCCTTGGGATCTGCAGAATGGAGTAGCTTGCGCCAAGTCTGTCCGAGAAAGCCTTTTTGAGCTGATGGATTTAAACAAATTTCAACATTTAGGAAAAAAGCATTAATCTATTTCAGTTAGAGTTAATTCAATTACTCTAGCATAAAGATCCTAATTCACTTTGTCTAAAGGAAGTTAGTTGGCAAATTTTTATTGTGTGAGCAATGAGGTTATGAAACTCTCTACCACATGAAATTGAAATACTTAATTTTCTAAAAAAAATTCAAGGAGGGCATGTGTGTGCCTTTCTTGAATAATATAAAATTGCAGGTGATCCGTACTAGATTTTGTTATGGGATGTTGATCCAGGGAACTAGTCTGATTGCCATATGTGGAGTCGGGAAGGAATTTTTCCCTTAATATGGGGCAATTAGCATCTGCCTCATGGGGTTTTTGCCTTCCTCTGGATCAACACATTAGCTTTTAGGTTGAACTTGATGGACTTGTGTCTTTCAACCTTAAAACTATGAAACGGTCCCTGTATAGAGGTTCAAGGGTGAAGCCCAGGGTTCATTTGGAAACATCAGAAATGGTGTGTTTTGCGCCCAGTCTGTCCAAGGAAGCCTGTTTGAGCCAACGGCCTCAGAAATATCTTAACATTTAAGAAAGTAGCAATAGTTAGGGTTGGCTGAACCATTCTAGCCTTAAGTTTGCCCCTCCAGTCAGCATCTACTAAGTAGATGCAATCAAGGCCCTGTAATAAGTCTTTATCGCTGTACAGGGCTGTAAGAGTGAAGGCCAGAGTTCCTTTGGAACCTGTAGGATAGACTGGCTTTTGCCAAGTCTTTCCAAAGAAGCTTTTTTGAGCCATAGGCCTCAGACAGGTCCTAACAAGAAAGTGGCATTAGATAGGTTTTTCTTTAGTTAGGATTGATTCAACTACTCAAGCCTCAAGCGCACTCCTCCGGCCAGCAGCTACTCTGTAGATGCAACCCTGGGCCTATGGTAAGTATCTATCCCTGTACAGGGGTGTAATGGTAAAAACCAGGGTTCCCTTGGGATCTGCAGAATGGAGTAGCTTGCGCCAAGTCTGTCCGAGGAAGTCTGTTTGAGCCAACAGCCTTAAACAGATCCCAGTATTTAGGAAAAAAAAGCTTTAGTTAGAGTTGAATCAACCACTATAGCCTCAAGCTCGCTCCTCCGGCCAGCAGCTACTCTGTAGATGCAGCCCTGGGCCTATGGTAAGTATCTATCCCTGTACAGGGGTGTAATGGTAAAGGCCAGGGTTCCCTTGGGATCTGCAGAATGGAGTAGCTTGCGCCAAGTCTGTCCGAGAAAGCCTTTTTGAGCTGATGGATTTAAACAAATTTCAACATTTAGGAAAAAAGCATTAATCTATTTCAGTTAGAGTTAATTCAATTACTCTAGCATAAAGATCCTAATTCACTTTGTCTAAAGGAAGTTAGTTGGCAAATTTTTATTGTGTGAGCAATGAGGTTATGAAACTCTCTACCACATGAAATTGAAATACTTAATTTTCTAAAAAAAATTCAAGGAGGGCATGTGTGTGCCTTTCTTGAATAATATAAAATTGCAGGTTATCCGTACTAGATTTTGTTATGGGACGTTGATCCAGGGAACTAGTCTGATTGCCATATGTGGAGTCGGGAAGGAATTTTTCCCCTAATATGGGGCAATTAGCATCTGCCTCATGGGGTTTTTGCCTTCCTCTGGATCAACACATTAGCTTTTAGGTTGAACTTGATGGACTTGTGTCTTTCAACCTTAAAACTATGAAACGGTCCCTGTATAGAGGTTCAAGGGTGAAGCCCAGGGTTCATTTGGAAACATCAGAAATGGTGTGTTTTGCGCCACGTCTGTCCAAGGAAGCCTGTTTGAGCCAACGGCCTCAGAAATATCCTAACATTTAAGAAAGTAGCAATAGTTAGGGTTGGCTGAACCATTCTAACCTTAAGTTTGCCCCTCCAGTCAGCATCTACTATGTAGATGCAATCAAGGCCCTGTAATAAGTCTTTATCACTGTACAGGGATGTAAGAGTGAAGGTCAGAGTTCCTTTGGAACCTGTAGGATAGACTGGCTTTTGCCAAGTTTTTCCAAAGAAGCTTTTTTGAGCCATAGGCCTCAGACAGGTCCTAACAAGAAAGTGGCATTAGATAGGTTTTTCTTTAGTTAGGATTGATTCAACTACTCAAGCCTCAAGCGCACTCCTCCGGGCAGCAGCTACTCTGTAGATGCAACCCTGGGCCTATGGTAAGTATCTATCCCTGTACAGGTGTGTAATGGTAAAAACCAGGGTTCCCTTGGAATCTGCAGAATGGAGTAGCTTGCGCCAAGTCTGTCCGAGGAAGTCTGTTTGAGCCAACAGCCTTAAACAGATCCCAGTATTTAGGAAAGAAAAGCTTTAGTTAGAGTTGAATCAACCACTATAGCCTCAAGCTCGCTCCTCCGGCCAGCAGCTACTCTGTAGATGCAACCCTGGGCCTATGGTAAGTATCTATCCCTGTACAGGGGTGTAATGGTAAAGGCCAGGGTTCCCTTGGGATCTGCAGAATGGAGTAGCTTGCGCCAAGTCTGTCCGAGAAAGCCTTTTTGAGCTGATGGATTTAAACAAATTTCAACATTTAGGAAAAAAGCATTAATCTATTTCAGTTAGAGTTATTTCAATTACTCTAGCATAAAGATACTAATTCACTTTGTCTAAAGGAAGTTAGTTGGCAAATTTTTATTGTGTGAGCAATGAGGTTATGAAACTCTCTACCACATGAAATTGAAATACTTAATTTTCTAAAAAAAATTCAAGGAGGGCATGTGTGTGCCTTTCTTAAATAATATAAAATTGCAGGTTATCCGTACTAGATTTTGTTATGGGACGTTGATCCAGGGAACTAGTCTGATTGCCATATGTGGAGTCGGGAAGGAATTTTTCCCCTAATATGGGGCAATTAGCATCTGCCTCATGGGGTTTTTGCCTTCCTCTGGATCAACACATTAGCTTTTAGGTTGAACTTGACAGACTTGTGTCTTTCAACCTTAAAACTATGAAACGGTCCCTGTATAGAGGTTCAAGGGTGAAGCCCAGGGTTCATTTGGAAACATCAGAAATGGTGTGTTTTGCGCCAAGTCTGTCCAAGGAAGCCTGTTTGAGCCAATGGCCTCAGAAATATCCTAACATTTAAGAAAGTAGCAATAGTTAGGGTTGGTGAACCATTCTAACTTTAAGTTTGCCCCTCCAGTCAGCATCTACTATGTAGATGCAATCAAGGCCCTGTAATAAGTCTTTATCACTGTACAGGGCTGTAAGAGTGAAGGCCAGAGTTCCTTTGGAACCTGTAGGATAGACTGGCTTTTGCCAAGTCTTTCCAAAGAAGCTTTTTTGAGCCATAGGCCTCAGACAGGTCCTAACAAGAAAGTGGCATTAGATAGGTTTTTCTTTAGTTAGGATTGATTCAACTACTCAAGCCTCAAGCGCACTCCTCCGGCCAGCAGCTACTCTGTAGATGCAACCCTGGGCCTATGGTAAGTATCTATCCCTGTACAGGTGTGTAATGGTAAAAACCAGGGTTCCCTTGGGATCTGCAGAATGGAGTAGCTTGCGCCAAGTCTGTCCGAGGAAGTCTGTTTGAGCCAACAGCCTTAAACAGATCCCAGTATTTAGGAAAAAAAAGCTTTAGTTAGAGTTGAATCAACCACTATAGCCTCAAGCTCGCTCCTCCGGCCAGCAGCTACTCTGTAGATGCAGCCCTGGGCCTATGGTAAGTATCTATCCCTGTACAGGGGTGTAATGGTAAAGGCCAGGGTTCCCTTGGGATCTGCAGAATGGAGTAGCTTGCGCCAAGTCTGTCCGAGAAAGCCTTTTTGAGCTGATGGATTTAAACAAATTTCAACATTTAGGAAAAAAGCATTAATCTATTTCAGTTAGAGTTAATTCAATTACTCTAGCATAAAGATCCTAATTCACTTTGTCTAAAGGAAGTTAGTTGGCAAATTTTTATTGTGTGAGCAATGAGGTTATGAAACTCTCTACCACATGAAATTGAAATACTTAATTTTCTAAAAAAAATTCAAGGAGGGCATGTGTGTGCCTTTCTTGAATAATATAAAATTGCAGGTGATCCGTACTAGATTTTGTTATGGGATGTTGATCCAGGGAACTAGTCTGATTGCCATATGTGGAGTCGGGAAGGAATTTTTCCCCTAATATGGGGCAATTAGCATCTGCCTCATGGGGTTTTTGCCTTCCTCTGGATCAACACATTAGCTTTTAGGTTGAACTTGATGGACTTGTGTCTTTCAACCTTAAAACTATGAAACGGTCCCTGTATAGAGGTTCAAGGGTGAAGCCCAGGGTTCATTTGGAAACATCAGAAATGGTGTGTTTTGCGCCAAGTCTGTCCAAGGAAGCCTGTTTGAGCCAACGGCCTCAGAAATATCCTAACATTTAAGAAAGTAGCAATAGTTAGGGTTGGCTGAACCATTCTAACCTTAAGTTTGCCCCTCCAGTCAGCATCTACTATGTAGATGCAATCAAGGCCCTGTAATAAGTCTTTATCACTGTACAGGGCTGTAAGAGTGAAGGTCAGAGTTCCTTTGGAACCTGTAGGATAGACTGGCTTTTGCTAAGTTTTTCCAAAGTTGCTTTTTTGAGCCATAGGCCTCAGACAGGTCCTAACAAGAAAGTGTCATTAGATAGGTTTTTCTTTAGTTAGGATTGACTCAACTACTCAAGCCTCAAGCGCACTCCTCCAGCCAGCAGCTACTCTGTAGATGCAACCCTGGGCCTATGGTAAGTATCTATCCCTGTACAGGGGTGTAATGGTAAAAACCAGGGTTCCCTTGGGATCTGCAGAATGGAGTAGCTTGCGCCAAGTCTGTCCGAGGAAGTCTGTTTGAGCCAACAGCCTTAAACAAATCCCAGTATTTAGGAAAAAAAAGCTTTAGTTAGAGTTGAATCAACCACTATAGCCTCAAGCTCGCTCCTCCGGCCAGCAGCTACTCTGTAGATGCAACCCTGGGCCTATGGTAAGTATCTATCCCTGTACAGGGGTGTAATGGTAAAGGCCAGGGTTCCCTTGGGATCTGCAGAATGGAGTAGCTTGCGCCAAGTCTGTCCGATGAAGTCTTTGTGAGCCAATGGCCTTAGACAGAACCCATCATTTAGTAATAAAAAAGCTTTAGTTAGAGTTATAGCCTCAAGCTCGCTCCTCTGGCCAGCAGCTACTCTGTAGATGCAACCCTGAGCATGTGGTAAGTCTCCATTCCTGTAAAGGGGTGTAATGGTAAAGATCAGGGTTCCTTTTGACCTGCTTATGCCAAGTCTGTCAAAGGAAGCCTTTTTGAGCTGATGGCTCTAAACAGATCCTAATGTTTAGGAAAAAAGCTTATGTGTATTTCAGTTAGATTAAAAGTAAAGCCAACAAAAGAGAATTTAACTTTCCCCAAAAAATCAATTATTAATATAGCATTTACCTGCCCAGATCTCAGAACTAATGCACTATTAGGATGTAGCAATCCCATATAATTGTGTGTGCAGTTTTAATACTATGTAATCACCCCCCTCCATTAATTGGTAATATGTGAGTGGTTGTCACATCAGTATTTTGCACCTGTGTTGCTGTCATCGTTATTATATGGTATGATTAGTACTGAGACCTAGGCAGGTAAACACTGTTGCCCTTTTTTCCTGTGTTAATTCTTGAATTTTGGTGGGAATTTAAATTTGTCTTTGCTTTTAATGTTAGTGTAGGGACTCGCAAGTATGAGGACCCTTGACGCGGGTTGCGAGCTTGTGTATTTTGGCCAAAATATTTACTAATACCTCATATATATCATATATATTTTTTGCACGTTATTTTTATTCAGGGTGCAGCCAGACCCATCAATGTTGGCCTTGTAAACTAGGGTGTCTGTCTTCATGGGGTGTACTTAAAAAGTGCTGGGCAGCCCGCCTAATCTAATAGTTTGGGCTTCACTAATAGGCTGTAAGCCAGACATTGTGCACTACCTATGTGTGACCAGTGCCCTATACAAGGCTTATTTGTGTGCAGTTTTAATACTAAGCTATCACCCCCTCCATGAATTGGTAGGTTGTGAGTGGTTGTCTCATCAATATTTTGCACCTGTGTTGCTGACTTCTTCATTATATGGGTTTGCTGCATCCTTGTAATTATTGTTGCTGTATTTGCTGTGTTAATTCTTGAATTTTGGTGGGAACTTTAATTCCTTGTTTTTGTGACTTTGCTTTTAATGTTAGTGTAGGGACTCGCAAGTATGAGGACCCTTGAGCAGGTTGCGAGCTTGTATATTTTGGCCAAAATATCGACCAATACCTCATATATATCATATATATTTTTTACATGCTATTTTTATTCAGGGTGCAGCCAAGCCCTTCTACAGGTGCATCTCACAAAATTAGAATATCACCATAAAAGTTAATTTATTTCAGTTCTTCAATACAAAACGTGAAACTCATATATTATATAGAGCCATTACACACAGAGTGATCTATTTCACGTGTTTATTTCTGTTAATGTTGATGATTATGGCTTACAGCCAATGAAAACTCAAAAGTCATTATTCAATTAATTAGAATACCTTATAACAACAGCTTGAAAAATGTTTTCAAAATCCAAAATGTTATCCTACTGAAAAGTATGTTGAATAAATGCCCTCAATACTTGGTCGGGGATCCTTTTACATCAATTACTGCATCAATGCGGCAATGTGGCATGGAGGGATCAGCCTGTGGCACTGCTGAGGGGTTATGGAAGCCCAGGTGGCTTTGATAGAAGCCTTCAGGTCGTCTGCATTGTTGGGTCTGGTGTCTCTCATTTTCCTCTTGACAATACCCCATAGATTCTTTATGGGGTTAAGGTCAGGCCAGTTTGCTGCCAATCAAGCACAGTGATACTGTTGTTTTAAACCAGGTATTAGTACTTTTGTCAGTGTGGACAGGGGCCAAGTCCTGCTGGAGAATGAAATTTCCATCTCCAAAAAGCTTGGCGTAGCTAAGGTTTTGGTTCAGGGGGCCGAAACTTCTGAGTGGGCCTCTAACCAGGTAACCCTGATTCCAACTATAGCGGCGCACCCAGATAGTGGATGTAGGAAAACCTCAGCAGATGACCGCGCTGTTACTAAAAATAATCTCTATACAAAGACCAGCACTGATATTACCGCCATATGGTGACATATATTGATAGATGCCAGTCCTGCAGAACATATAAGAGATCACAGCTCAGTTATATATAGTACCTTACAGCTGACGTTCTTTCTGATTAAATTGTTCACTTTTCCCGTCTTTTCCATCTGGCCCAGACCGACACGACAACTTCTCCAGCCAGGACTCAGAGTCTCAGGTATGCAGAGATCACAACAAAGACACATTTGACTCCTTACATTTCAGGCACTGACCACATCTATCCCCAACCTGCACAAACTTCTCATCCTGCTGATACCCCAATACTGAGCCTCTGCTGCAAAATGTGTCCCTATTACTGCACCTACTGTGTGCCCTCTAGATGGTAAAACAAACCTCTAAAATAAAGTAATGCCGTGTGCAAGTGTCCTAGAAAACAGTGCCCACATTGTGCCCCCTAGAAAGTAATAGTGCCCCTTCGACAGTCACGATAACCTGAGTTCCCCTATAACAATAAGTGCCCACCTAAGATTTAATAATGTCCTGAGTCTCCCCCCATGTAGAGCTCCGCTCTAACCAGTATGATGTTCTCCTATTCACTATATAATTCCCCCTCACTGTATAGTACCCCCACACAGTATACTGACCCCTTAGTAGCCCACAAGCTGATGGCTCCAACACTGTATGATGGCCTCCACACCATACAAAGATCCCACATTATCTCCCACACTGTATGATGGCCCCCACACTGTTCAAAGAACCCACATTATCTCCCACACTGTATAAATAGAGTACATATAGTATAATGCACCAGATAGTCCTCAATATAGTATAATGCACTCCCCATAGTCCTTCGTATAGTATAATGCGCCCCCATAGGCAGAGTCTGTAGTATAATGTGCCCCCCCTCCTCATAGGCAGAGTCTGTGATATAATGCCCCCCCCATCTCATAGGCAGCGTCTGTAGTATAATGCCCCACCTATAGGCAGAGTCTGTAGTAAAATGCACCCCCCATAGGCAGAGTCTGTAGTATAATGCTCCCCCTCTTATAGGCAGAGTCTGTAGTACAATGTCCCCCCATAGGCAGAGTCTGTAGTCTACTGCTCTCCCCTGCTCATAAACAGAGTCTGTAGTATAATGCCCCCCATAGGCAGAGTCTGTAGTAGAATGCCCCCCCATAGACAGAGGCTTTAGTATAATGCTCCCCCCTCCCCATAGACAGTCTGTAGTATAATGCCCCCCCTCCCCATAGGCAGAGTCTTTAGTATAATGCCCCCCCTCTCTGTGGGCAGAGTCTTTAGGATAATGCTCCCCCATAGGCAGAGTCTGTAGTATAATGCACCTCCCCCTTCCCATAGGCAGAGTCTATAATATAATGCCGCCCCCCACCCGGCAAAAAATAAATAAACAGTACTCATCTCTCCTCCTGGTTCCCTCGCTGCTCAGAGCACCCAGCACGCACACATCTTCAGCACAGCGGGCTGGGCGCCAAGTGATGATGTCAGAGACGTCAGTCACAGAAGGGACTAATGGGAGAGAGATCCGCGCTCCCTCTCTCATCAGTAAACTTGCGGCGGTGGCGGGCAGTGGGGCCCGATGCTGGCACCAGGGGCATGCTAGATACAGTTACACTGGCGTAGCCCTGGATGGGCCCCCTAAGAGCGAGGGGCCCGGGGCCACCGCCCCCTTTGCCCCCCTGGTAGCTTGATACTGTGGCAGAGGGAAGCATGAAGTGCTCTAAAATTTCCTGGTAGACGGCTGCGCTGACTTTGGTGTTGAAAAAACACAGTGGACCTACACCAGCAGATGACACGGCTCCCCAAACCATCACTGATTGTGGAAACTTCACACTAGACCTCAAGCAGCTTGGATTGTGGCCTCTCCACTCTTCTTCCAGACTCTGGGACCTTGATTTCAAATGAAAATTGGAACTCTGGACATCTGTCAAGTCAGCAGTCTTCATCATGATTGTCATGATTGTGGAGCCTACTAAAACAGACTAAGGGACCTTTTTAAATGCTTAGGAAGTCTTTGCAGGTGTTTTTTGTTAATTATTTTAATTTACTGAGTTAATGACTTTTGTGTTTTCATTGGCTATAAGCCATAATCATCAACATTAACAGAAATAAACACTTGAAATAGATCACTGTGTTTGTAATGACTCTATATAATATATGAGGTTCACTTTTTGCATTGAAGAACTGAAATAAATTAACTTTTTGATGATATTCTAATTTTGTGAGATGCACCTATATGTTATGGCCTTGTAAATTAGAGTGTCTATCTTCATGGGGTGCACTTAAATAGTGCTGGGCAGCCCGTGTTCTTGCCTCAGCAGCGAATTTAGCTATCCAGGGAATCTAGTCACTTTATGTGTATATCAGTTCTGACATTATGTTGCTTGCATTTGAATCCTGTCTCTTTTTTATTGTTTGATAACTGCACTGTCTGCTAGTGATTTAATGTATTTGCTCTAGTTTCAATTTGCAATGCATTATGGGAAAGTTCCAAGAGCATTGTGAGACAGTTCTTGTTGCATTGTGGTCCTGTTCTTGTCACAGTTTGGGCAGCGACCATTATTTCCTCGTCTCTTCTGATGGAGAAGTTCCCTTATCACTCATCTTGTAAAGTGGCACAGAGCGGTAGTCGTGACTGAACGTCGGTCTGATTTCGCTCTGGCACTTTACAGACAATGGGTGTCCCAGTCCCAGTGTGCTCTAGGGTGTGGGGTGCAGCACACTCTCTTGTAGGCCGCAGGCCTCCACTGCCTTCAGGCTTCTGTCCTCAGAAGCCGCCGCACACAATTTAGGGAACACGAAGTTCTTTGTAACAGTCAAACATATACTTGACAGTTCAAGTTCATCAGGTGGGTACAGATGGGATAAGGCACAGCAATTCACATTATCCTCCTTCTTAGCATAACTCCTCTTCAGCCCTGTTGCTAGCTCATCCTGTATTTCTCGTCCACCTCTGCAGTGCACCCGGGACTGGCCTTCAACTTCCATCTATGCAGGTCCCTGTCCATCTTCCTTTGTACTTCAGAGCACACAAAGTGTCCGGCAGCTCCTATGCCAGACCTTAGGCTCTGGACCTGACTGGAGCGACTGCTCTGGATCCCAGTAATGCCTCCCACTGCCTGGAACATTGAGTACTATATACAGTGGGTACGGAAAGCATTCAGACCCCTTTACATCTTTCACTCTTTGTTTCATTGCAGCCATTTGGTAAATTCTAAAAAGTTCATTTTTTTTCTCATTAAAGTACACTGTGCACCCCATCTTGACTGAAAAAAAACAGAAATGTAGAAATTTTTGCAAATTTATTAAAAAAGGAAAACTGAAATATCACATGGTCATAAGTATTCAGACCCTTTGCTCATATTTAAGTCACATGCTGTCCATTTCTTGTGATCCTCCTTGAGATGGTTCTACTCTTTCATTGGAGTCCAGCTGTGTTTAATTAAACTGATAGGACTTGATTTGGAAAGGCACACACCTGTCTATATAAGACCTCACAGCTCACAGTGCATGTCAGACCAAATGAGAATCATGAGCTCAAAGGAACTGCCTGTTACGATGTTAGTAGATACCCTGAAGTCCAATGGCGTGGGCCAAAAGCAGAGACTGAGACAAGAGTAGTGTGAAAGTCTATTTTAAACTCAAGTGCAAAAGATCACAGCAAACAGTTTATGAAGGTAAGTTCATTCCAAACAATACTTCTTAGAACCTAATCTGTAAGGCACGGCCTTCATTACTATTAGGGTATGCAAAAGTTAACCATAGTTCAAGTTTACTTAGGTACAGTAATATGCAAACAGAAATAAGGATAGTAAGCAGACGTAGGCATTCCTCAGTTGATTGTGGACTCACGTAGTGCAGAAGAGAAGACAAACTGGAATATGGATCTGGATATTGAAGAATGCAGGAGGTGCAGCGGAGGAAACAGCGATGTCTTAAGCAGAGCTGGAGCCGGGTATTTAAACACAGAGCAAGATGGTGACTATACCAGAGGTGTAGAGATCCAGGAGAAGTTTTCTTCAGGAAGACAAAAGTTCAGAGATCCCAGCGTGAGTGAACAACAGCCAGCGGTTCCTTTCAGCAGAAGTCCCCTTAGCAGAGGATTCAGGCAGCAATCCTTTCAGCGGATGACTAGGAGTAAACACAAAGTCAGCAAGACTCTATTCAGAGGGCTAGCACAGGTGAGTAGAAAGCTAAAAGCACACAATACTCAGGCAAGGCATGATTGCAACACATGCAGTTTAAGTAGGTCCACAGGCAGGAAACACATGACCCCAGTGAGGCAATGGAAGCCATCTTGGCTAAGGGAAAAACTACTGGCAAAGTAAAATTAAACCTGGCATCCTGACACTGCCAAAGGAGCTTAGAGACAGAATTGTGGCAAGGCACAGATCTGGCCAAGTTTACAAAAGAATTTCTGCATTAGTCAAGGGTCCTAAGAACACAGTGGCCTCCATAATCCTTAAGTGGAAAAAGTTTGGGACCACCAGAAGTCTTCCTAGACCTGGCCGTCCAGCTCAACTGAGCAATCGTGGGAGAAGAGCCTTGGTGAGAGAGGTAAAGATGAACCCCAAGATCACTGTGGCTGAGCTCCAAAGATGCAGTAGGGAGATGGGAGAAAGTTGCATAAAGTCAACTATCACTGCAGCCCTCCACAAGTCGAGCCTTTATGGCAGAGTGGCCCAACGGAAGCCTCTCCTCAGTGCAAGACATATGAAAGCCTGCACAGAGTTTGCTTAAAAACACATGAAGGACTCCTAGTCTATGAGAAATAAGATTCTTTGGTCTGATGAGACTAAGATAGAACTTTTTGGTGATAATTCTAAGGGGTATGTGTGGAGAAAACCAGGCACTGCTCATCACCTGCCCAATACAATCCCAACAGTGAAACATGGTGGTGGCAGCATCATGGGGGTGTTTTTCAGCTGCAGGGACAGGACGACTGGTTGGAATTGAAAGAAACATGAATGCGGCCAAGTACACAGATATCCTGGATGAAAACCTCTTCCAGAGTGCTCTGGACCTCAGACTTGGCCGAAGGTTCACCTTCCAACAAGACAATGACCCTATGCACACAGTTAAAATAACAAAGGAGTGGCTTCAGAACAACTCTGTGACCATTCTAGACTGGCCCAGCCAGAGCCCTGACCTAAACCCAATTGAACATCTCTGGAGAGACCTGAAAATGGCTGTCCACCAACGTTCACCATCCAACCTGACAGAACTGGAGAGGATCTGCAAGGAAGAATGGCAGAGGAACCCCAAATCCAGGTGTGAAAAACTTGTTGCATCATTCCCAAGAAGACTCATGGATGCACTAGCTCAAAAGGGGGCTTCTACTCAATACTGGTCATTTGGTCTGACATGCACTGTGAGCTGTGAGGTCTTATATAGACAGGTGTGTGCCTTTCCAAATCAAGTCCTATCAGTTTAATTAAACACAGCTGGACTCCAATGAAAGAGTAGAACCATCTCAAGGAGGATCACAAGGAAATGGACAGCATGTGACTTAAATATGAGCAAAGGGTCTGAATACTTATGACCATGTGATATTTCAGTTTTCCTTTTTTAATAAATTTGCAAAAATTTCTACATTTCTGTTTTTTTCAGTCAACATGGGGTGCAGAGTGGACTTTAATGAGAAAAAAATGAACTTTTTAGAATTTACCAAATGGCTGCAATGAAACAAAGAGTGAAAAATTTAAAGGGGTCTGAATGCTTTCCGTACCCACTGTACTTCAATAAAACTCACCCTATAGATACCCTAGCCTGAACCTGCATGTCAACGGAGATGGGCATCCTACATATAGATGACAATGGCACCCTTGCTGAACGGCAGCTGCCCCTAGACCCTAAAAGTCCCTTATTCGTACTTACATAGACCAAAGATCTGACAGTCTACCAGAAACTGGTACAGATATCACATCAAACAATCAATCCTCAGTGTGCACTAAATGATTAAAGTGACAACAGTGAATAAAGTGACAATGTGCAAATTTATAAAAACACCCAAGAACGTTCCTAATATCTTTGGACCTCCAAGCCAAAGGATACATTCGGGCATCCAAACAAAGGCTACAATCAGCCCTGTTCAACACCCTAGATGCTGATTACCTGCCTTATAGTGGAGGGTGACACCCTAGTTAATGTTGACACTGTGGCGCCCCCGCTCCACGGCGGCTATCCCTGGATAACCCTAGCCAGCCCTGGAATTAATCACCCATAGAGGTATCAATGACATAAATGATCACAAGACTAAACAATAAAAGGAACTTATCTTGATAAAGTGCAATACTGATGCGGATCATCTTTATGCCGCATGTCCCGATTTTAAAGAGATTTAATAAAATTTGTATTTTAGGGTTTATGTTATACTTATGTCTTATGGTATCCTAAGCTTATCTTATGCTATACTCACATTATGCATTAACACTTCACATGCTGTTACATCACCATTATACATTACATAAGACACATATCACTTTTAGATATAAAACCGCAAGACAGTATTCATATGACGCGTTTGTTGTCTTCAGGGGCAGGAACAGGGTAAGACAGTCCACATTCCTACAGTTTTGTATCTTGGGCTCTGTGCACACAGCCTGCTCCAAGCTTAGCCGGTAAGAGTCCTATCTATGTGGTACAATACTGGGGTTCATCGTATGTTTTCCGCATCTACTGTATGGAGGTTTCTCTACTATCAATAAAGAGAAGGTTTTTCGCAGCCTTATTCTTAAGAAGACAGGGGGTTTAGCTCCATGTCACACTACACA
Source organism: Phyllobates terribilis (assembly GCF_046119375.1). Classification (NCBI taxonomy): domain Eukaryota; kingdom Metazoa; phylum Chordata; class Amphibia; order Anura; family Dendrobatidae; genus Phyllobates; species Phyllobates terribilis. The sequence goes on along the minus strand of NW_027362944.1, from coordinate 2,919,790 downwards.
CCGTGGTAAGGTGTATGAGGGGAGCATAGCCCGCCTAATCTAATAGTATGGGCGTCACTAATAGGCTGTAAACCAGACACGGTGCGTGACCAGCGCCAAAATATCTACCAGAACCTCATATATAGATTTTGCACGTTATTTTTATTCAGGGTGCAGCCAAGCCCATCAATGCTGGATTTGTAAACTAGGGGGTCTGTCCTCATGGGGTGCACTTAGATAGTGCTTTGCAGCCTGCCTAATCTAACAGTATGAGGGTCACTAATAGGCTGTAAGCCCTATATTGAGCACTATCTGTGTTAGGCGTCAGGTGTTTTCTGGATCCGAAATGGGTTCAGAATCATCAGTGGATTCTGTGGTCTCCCATTCCGGTCCAGATGCTTCTCAGCATCGTCATCGGTCCCAACGCCTAGCTGGTGCACGAGATGTACAAGCTGTCTCTCGGGTCTTTGTTCCTAGCAACATGAAGGATAGGTTGCGGAGGGAAACAGGGCTGTTACAGCCTAAGTCCAGGATACACTGCACTGAGCATGCCCGTGACATGGCGGACCGTGATTGGTGGTTTGGGAGTCAGCTGATCCGGTGACCTGGCACCGCCTGATTGGTCGCGGGTGACGTCACCAATAATGTGACGATGGGCAGGGCTTAATATTTAAATAGCACGCCCACAAACATGGCGGCGCACTCTGATCATTGAGCTGAGTTGGTGTTATTGTGTGGACGCTTGGTCGTTTCGGCTCCACGTGTGCTTTTGCTGTTATAGCTTCTGACAGGCAGGTTTAGCAGGGGATAGACAGCCTTAGATGGAGGGAGGCAGGTAGCTTCGTCTGACAGTCTGGCTCCAACAAGGGGGTCGCTATACACCCCGAGCAGACTGCGGACTCCGTATTCCTGGCACCGCCTGTTAGCCACGTGGAGAGATACTCCTCAGTCCGGTAGCCCGCCGGCTGGGAGCACTTATAAGCCGGCGTGAATCACACACGCATCCGAGCGCCTGCTGCGTAGCCTCTGTGCAGTTAACAGGGCTACGGCTCCATTATTTGTCGCACATCTCTCGTGCAGTTAACGGAGATAGTGCGAATCCCTATTCCCGTTCCGGTGTGCAGTAACACGGGGGGGATTGTTATTTCAGTTGGTTGTTTTACCTTCTTACCCGGAAGGTGTTCGTCCGCAGTCCTCCAGGCTGCATCACGGACCCCGGGTTCGTTTGCTTTCCATTATTTAATAAAGTTGTTTGCAACCATTCCCCTAACAATCTGTGTGTGACCAGTGACCTATACAAGCCATTTTTTGTGTGCAGTTTTAATACTAAGCAATGACTCCCTCCAAGAATTGGTAGGTTATGAGTTGGTTGTCTCATCAGTATTTTGCACCTGTGCTGCCCCTGCCTTTATTATATGGTTTGCTTCATCCTGATTAGTGCATTAGTTTTGAGACCTGGGCAGGTGAATAAATACTGTTCCTCTTTTTTGCTGTGTTAATAATTTTTTTCAGTTTTAATTCAACTACTCTAGCATCAAGCTCCTAATTCGCTTTGTCTAAAGGAAGTTAGATGGCAATGTTTTATTGTGTGAGGTATGGAACTCTCTACCACATGACCTTGTAATACTTAATTCTCTAAAAAAAAGTTCAAGGAGGTCCTGTGTGACTTTCTTGAATAACATTACAGGTTATTCATACTAGATTTTGTTATGGGACGTTGATCCAAGCAACTAGTCTGATTGCCATATGTGGAGTCGGGAAGGAATTTTTCCCCTAATTTTGGGCAAGCAGCATCTGCCTCATGGGTTTTTTTGACTTCCTCTGGATCAACACATAAGCTTTTCACAGGTCTCTATATATAGTGTGATGGCTCCCACAGCTCTTTATATACAGTACTAGATGGTGGCCCGATTCTAATGCATCGGGTATTCTAGAATCTGTATGCGGCCGACCAGGCGCAATCAACAGAGTGGTGTTTAAATGTGGCGCCAAAATCGCTGATTGGTCGCGGCCGCCGGCCACGACCAATCAGCAGAGCGGTGTTTAAATTTGGCGCCAGTATCGCTGATTGGTCGCGGCGCCAATATCGCTGATTCCGACCAATCAGCGAATCGTATTACTGAGGACCGGGCAGCGACGCTACCTGTGCGGGTACTTCCGCTGCAAGGAACCGGGAGATGGCCGGCTGCTCACAGCCGAAGTATCCCGACTGGCGGCGTCGCTCCCCGGTCCTCGCTTCACACTTGCCGTCGGGAGATCAGCGGCCCTAGCCATTGATCTCCCGACGGTAGCCGCATGGAGGTCAGCGGCGCCGCCGGTCGCGGTACTTCTGCTGCGAGCAGCCGGGAGATGAGCGGCTAGCGCCGGTCATCTCCCGGCTGCATCGCCGCTGACCTCCGTGCGGCAGATGAGCTGCTAACGGCCGCCATCTTTTTCTGAAATCCCGCGTCGCTGATTGGCCGCGGCTGGACCAATCAGCGACGCAGGATTTCCTGGACAGAAGGACAGACAGACAGATGGGATAAGACGATTATATACAGTACAGACCAAAAGTTTGGACACACCTTCTCATTTCAAGATTTTTCTGTATTTTCATGACTATGAAAATTGTACATTCACACTGAAGGCATCAAAACTATGAATTAACACATGTGGAATTATATACTTAACAAAAAAGTGTGAAACAACTGAAAATATGTCTTATATTCTAGGTTCTTCAAAGTAGCCACCTTTTGCTTTGATGACTGCTTTGCACAGTCTTGGCATTCTCTTGATGAGCTTCAAGAGGTAGTCAATGGAAATGGTCTTCCAACAATCTTGAAGGAGTTCCCAGAGATGCTTAGCACTTGTTGGCCCTTTTGCCTTCACTCTGCGGTCCAGCTCACCCCAAATCATCTCGATTGGGTTCAGGTCTGGTGACTGTGGAGGCCAGGTCATCTGGCGTAGCACCCCATCATTCTCCTTCTTGGTCAAATAGCCCTTACACAGCCTGGAGGTGTGTTTGGGGTCATTGTCCTGTTGAAAAATAAATGATGGTCCAAATAAACGCAAACCGGATGGAATAGCATGCCGCTGCAAGATGCTGTTGTAGCCATGCTGGTGTTAGAACCTTGCTCTTAGGTCTTTTTTCCTTTGCTGGTCACATGACCTTGTTGGCCTATTTAATCCTGCTCCGCCCTTCTGGCTTTGCTGGACTTCATTGTATATCTACTTTCTAGCTAGCCTGTGCTCTGTGTCTTGCTCTGTTAGTTTGCTTGGTCTACTGACCTCTATGTTCTATATATTTTGTTTGTTCGTCTGTCTGCTACTATTTCTGTTAGGAGGTGTCCCATATTCCTCCCAGTCCTTAGTACTTGTAGGGATTCCTTCCCCACATCTATAGGTCTCCGTACAGACTAGCTTAGGACTTTAGCAGGTCTGATCGCAGGATCAGGTCCCCTGTTACATCGTAGGGATTAAGCTGAGTTCTATCGTAGGGACAGATCTCCTCTCTTTCCTTAGCTCTGGTAGCAGAACATAACAGTAAGTCCAGCCAGCAAATTCTCTAAGGAAAGATTTTTCTGTTCCATCATGGTGTCGGTTCAGGATTTGGTTCATCGCCTGCAGGGACTCTCTCTGGAGGTGGCCGAGCTCCGTCAGCACGTGAGTAACTGTCCTGGAGCACATTTCTTGGAGCCTAAGGTATGTTTGCCGGATTTATTTTTTGGTGAACACCGAGAATTTTTTTCATTTAAAAATGCTTGCTTATTGTATTTTCGTTTGAGACCTAAGTCCTCTGGGGATGAATCCCAGCGCGTAGGGTTCATAATGTCACTTTTGCGCAAAGAGCCTCAGGAGTGGGCCTTTTCTTTGCAACCTAGTGATTCATGCTTCAGATCAGTGGATAGTTTTTTTTCTGCTTTGGGACTATTATATGATGATCCTGACCGTGTCGCATCAGCTGACACTGAGTTGAGACGTTTAAAACAAGGATCAGGTAATGTGGAAAAATATTGTACACATTTCCGTCGTTGGTCTACTCAAACAGGGTGGAACGATTCTGCTCTGAAAAGTCTATTTCTTGCTGGGCTCAGTGAAAGGGTTAAAGACCTGCTAATTGCTTATCCTACACCTGAAGATTTGCAACAGGCTATGCAATTAGCTATACGGGTGGATAGAAGACTGCGTGCAAGGGTTAATGAGAGCAAATCCTCTGCTATGTCAGTTTATGGTTATGAGAATGTGTGTACTAACAGTGGTGAACCGATGGAGATTGGATCGGTGGCACCTCGCTCTCAAGAAAAAGATCGTCGATTTTCTGAAGGCTTGTGTTTCTATTGCGGAAAATCTGGTCATTTGATTAAAGGCTGTGAGCTTCGTATGAAGAAAGAAAAAAAAATGGTCAGTCACGCCCGTATTGCCTGTTTAAATTCCAAGGGTATATTTTTAGCTGTTTCCACGATTGCGCAGAAAAAATTAATGGAATTTCGGGTGTTTGTTGATTGCGGGTCTACACTGAATGTAATTGATGGGGGATTCGTGGAAAGACTCAATTTAAAACCTGAACCTTTATCATCCCCCATTGCTGTGGTTTCTGTGGATGGTTCCCCTTTGAAGAATATTACTCTCAAGGTCTGTGAATTTCCTCTCACTATTAATGGTGTTCACCATGAGAAATTGGATTTGGTAGTGTTGAATAACTTGCCTTCTCCAGTAATATTGGGATTGCCCTGGTTAAAATTTCACAATCCTGTACTGGATTGGTCTACCAGTGAAATTAAATCCTGGAGCCATAAATGTTATGACAAGTGTTGTAACGGGCGTATTGCAGCTTTGGATAGGGGAGAATTGCCTGTTCCTATTCAGGATTTTTGGAGAGTTTTTTCTGAGAAGGAATCGCAGGTTTTGCCTCCCCATAGAGACTATGATTGTTCTATTGAATTTGTCCCTGGAGCGACTCTTCCTAAAAGTCGTTTATTTAACCTTACTATTCCTGAGAGGAAGGCTTTGGAGGAATACATACAGACAAGTTTGGCCGCCGGTCACATTAGGCCCTCTAAGTCTCCTGTGGCGGTTGGATTTTTTTTTGTAAAAAAAAAGGACGGCGGCTTACGTCCTTGTCTGGATTTTCGTGAGATTAACAAAATTACGGTACGCAATCCTTACCCACTGCCATTGATTCCTGATCTGTTTAACCAGTTATTGGGGGCCAAGTGGTTCTCTAAAATTGACCTTAAGGGGGCATACAATCTGTTGCGCATGAAGGAGGGTGATGAATGGAAGACTGCTTTTAACACTCCTGTGGGTCATTTTGAGAATCTGGTTATGCCTTTTGGTCTTACTAATGCTCCTGCATTTTTTCAGAATCTGATTAATGACATCCTTAGACCTTTGATCGGTAAAAATGTGGTTGTGTATTTGGATGACATTTTGATTTATTCGCCAGATCTGGAGTCTCATTGGCGGAGCGTGCGTGAGGTATTACAGTTATTAATGGACAATTCGCTTTTTGCTAAGCTGGAGAAATGTGAGTTCGCTGTACAGAGAATTAGTTTTTTGGGCTACATTATCTCCAGCAAAGGTTTTGAGATGGATCCGGTTAAGGTTCAGGCTGTGCAGGAATGGCCTAGGCCTATTGGTTTGAAATCGATACAGAGGTTTTTGGGTTTCGCCAATTACTACAGAAAATTCATAAAAATTTTTTCTAGTATTGTCAAACCTCTGACTGATCTCACCAGGAAAGGTGCTGATGCGGTTCAGTGGTCTTCTGAGGCCATTGAAGCTTTTGTGTATCTCAAGGAGAGGTTCACCTCTGCTCCCATCCTTATGCAGCCTGATGTTACTAGGCCGTTTTTGGTTGAGGTTGATGCTTCCTCTGTGGGGGTTGGCGCAGTATTGTCTCAGGATAACGGGGATGGATTACATCCCTGTGCCTTTTTTTCAAAAAAATTTTCGGAGACTGAACTGAATTACGATATTGGTAATCGGGAATTATTGGCTATTAAACTCGCATTTGAACACTGGCGCCACTTCTTGGAAGGTGCGGAATTTCCCGTTCAGGTTCTTACGGATCATAAAAATCTGATATATCTTGATGCTGCCAAGCGCCTGAATGCCCGTCAGGCTAGGTGGGCACTGTTTTTCTCGCGGTTTAATTTCTCCGTTACTTACATCCCTGGTACTAAGAATGTTAAGGCGGATGCCTTGTCTCGCAGTTTTTCTCCCATAGTCGGTGCTGAGAAAGGGGAGAACATTTTACAAGAAGGTGTTGTGATAGCTGCTTTGGACTCCGTTTTGGAAAATGAGATTCTTAAAGCACAGGAGAATGCCCCTTCTAACACTCCTCATGGGAGGTTGTTTGTGCCTGGGACCTTTAGGAGAGATTTGTTTGTTGAGTGTCACGAATCTCGGTTGGCAGGTCATCCCGGAATCTCTGAGACCAAGAGACTGGTGGGTCGCAGTTTTTGGTGGCCTGGATGGCAGAAGGAAGTCATTAAGTGGGTGCGTCAATGTACTATATGTGCTAGATCTAAGTCCTCACATACTCCTGCTGCGGGGTTGCTTTGTCCTTTGGAGGTTCCCAGTGCTCCTTGGACACATTTGGCTATGGACTTTATAACTGACCTTCCCCCCTCTGAGGGTTTTACTGTCATCTGGGTGGTCGTGGACCGTTTTAGCAAGATGTGTCACTTGGTTCCTTTCGTCAAACTGCCTTGCGCTAAAACTCTCGCTAAGGCCTTTGTCAAGGAAATTGTCAGACTTCATGGCGTTCCTACTGACATTGTTTCTGATAGGGGTCCTCAGTTCGTGGCTCGTTTTTGGCGTGCCTTTTGTGATAGGTTGGGAATTCATTTGTCGTTCTCGTCCGGATATCATCCTGAATCTAATGGCCAGACAGAAAGGAAAAACCAGGATGTTGAGCAGTTCTTGCGTTGTTTTGTGGCAGACAATCAAGAGGGGTGGTCTGAGTTTCTGCCACTTGCTGAATTTGCTCTGAACAATCATACATCTTCTTCTGCTGGTTGTTCGCCTTTTTTTTGTTGTTCTGGGAGACATCCGTCGTTTGGGTCGTTCTCCAAGTTGGGATCTGCCGTGCCTGAGGAGGAGAATTTTTCCAGTGATTTGGAGAGAGTTTGGACGGATGTGCGTGGTAATCTTCAGGAGGCCAACAGAAAATCTAAAGACTACTTTGATAGGAAACGACAGGAGGTTTTGTTCGCTGTTGGTGACATGGTTTGGTTGTCCTCTAGGAATCTGCGGTTGAGTATTCCTTCAAAGAAATTGGGTCCCAAGTTTGTAGGGCCCTTTAAGGTGCTTCAGGTTGTCAACCAATCTGCTGTTAGGTTGGAGGTTCCTACCTCCTGGAAAATTAATCCGGTATTTCATGTCTCTCTGTTGAAAAAAGCTGTTGTATCGGATTGTGACGCCTCTGCCTCTGTTCCTCCGGTGGTGGAGGACGGGGAATATGAAATTTCTCGCATCCTTAACTCTAGACGGTATAGAGGTAGTTTGCAGTATCTTGTGGCCTGGAAAGGTTTCGGTCCCGAGGATAACTCTTGGGTGAGGTCGGATGATGTTTCCGCGTCCAGACTTATCAGAGCGTTTCACAGGAGATTTCCTGATAAGCCTGGTCCTAGGGGATCCGGAGGATCCTCTTAGAAGGGGGGGTACTGTTAGAACCTTGCTCTTAGGTCTTTTTTCCTTTGCTGGTCACATGACCTTGTTGGCCTATTTAATCCTGCTCCGCCCTTCTGGCTTTGCTGGACTTCATTGTATATCTACTTTCTAGCTAGCCTGTGCTCTGTGTCTTGCTCTGTTAGTTTGCTTGGTCTACTGACCTCTATGTTCTATATATTTTGTTTGTTCGTCTGTCTGCTACTATTTCTGTTAGGAGGTGTCCCATATTCCTCCCAGTCCTTAGTACTTGTAGGGATTCCTTCCCCACATCTATAGGTCTCCGTACAGACTAGCTTAGGACTTTAGCAGGTCTGATCGCAGGATCAGGTCCCCTGTTACATCGTAGGGATTAAGCTGAGTTCTATCGTAGGGACAGATCTCCTCTCTTTCCTTAGCTCTGGTAGCAGAACATAACAGCTGGTTCAGTATGCCTTCAATTTTGAATAAATCCCCAACAGTGTCACCAGCAAAGCACCCCCACACCATCACACCTCCTCCTCCATGCTTCTCGGTGGGAACCAGACATGTAGAGTCCATCCGTTCACCTTTTCTGCATCGCACAAAGACACGGTGGTTGGAACCAAAGATCTCAAATTTAGACTCATCAGACCAAAGCACAGATTTCCACTGGTCTAATGTCCATTCCTTGTGTTCTTTAGCCCAAATAAGTCTCTTCTGCTTGTTGCCTGTCCTTAGCAGTGGTTTCCTAGCAGCTATTTTACCATGAAGGCCTGCTGCACAAAGTCTCCTCTTAACAGTTGTTGAAGAGATGTGTCTGCTGCTAGAACTCTGTGTGGCATTGACCTGGTCTCTAATCTGAGCTGCTGTTAACCTGCGATTTCTGAGGCTGGTGACTCGGATAAACTTATCCTCAGAAGCAGAGGTGACTCTTGGTCTTCCTTTCCTGGGGCAGTCCTCATGTGAGCCAGTTTCTTGCAGCGCTTGATGGTTTTTGCATCTGCACTTGGGGACACTTTCAAAGTTTTACCAATTTTTTGCATTGACTGACCTTCATTTCTTAAAGTAATGATGGCCACTCATTTTTCTTTACTTAGCTGCTTTTTTCTTGCCATAATACAAATTCTAACAGTCTATTTAGTAGGACTATCAGCTGTGTATCCACCAGACTTCTGCACAACACAGCTGATGATCCGAACCCCATTTATAAGGCAAGAACTCCCACTTATTAAACCTGACAGGGCACACCTGTGAAGTGAAAACCATTTCCGGTGACTAGCTCTTGAAGCTCATCAAGAGAATGCCAAGAGTGTGCAAAGCAGTCATCAAAGCAAAAGGTGGCTACTTTGAAGAACCTAGAATATAAGACATATTTTCAGTTGTTTCACACTTTTTTTGTTAAGTATATAATTCCACATGTGTTAATTCATAGTTTTGATGCCTTCAGTGTGAATGTACAATTTTCATAGTCATGAAAATACAGAAAAATCTTTAAATGAGAAGGTGTGTCCAAACTTTTGGTCTGTACTGTATATTAGATGATGACCCCACAGACCCTTTACACAGCATTATGTTTCCACAGCTCCTTGTATACAGTATGATTCCCTCATTGTTCCCTAAATACAGTATGATGTGCTCACAGCTCCATATACACCGTATGATGTCCCCACACATGCAGATACACAATATGATACCTATACACAATATGATGCCCCTACATCTCCCTATACACAATATGATGCCCCTACATCTCCCTCCATCTGAACAAGTCTCTCCAGCTTCAGAAAGATTATGGACGCATCACATTTTTTTTTACGGACAGGGAAAAAAGTGCCCTATTTTTATGGACTGTCCAAGAATTTCTGGACAGTTGGCAACCCTGCTATTAGTTCCACTGGGGTGGCAGCCTAGGTGGATGCTGGAAGCACAACCGTCTCTCCCTAAGATTCGGAGAGGGAAGGCCACCGATTCCTGACCCTTGCTGTGGCCTTTTCGTTGAGAGGGATGGTTTATTGAGGGCCCATATATACACACAGTCATGGCCGGAAGTGTTTAGCAACCTTGAGATTGTTCCAGAAAGTGAAGTATTTCTCCCAGAAAATTATTACAATTACACATGTTTTGTTATACATTTGTTATAATATTTATTTCCTTTGTGTGTATTGAAACAGCACAAAAAAATGGGAAAAAAAGGCAAATTGGACATAATTTCACACAAAACTCCAAAAATGGGCCGGACAAAATTGTTGGCACTTTTCCAAAATTGTGGAAAAACAACTTTGCTTCAAGCATGTGATGCTCGTTAAAACTCACCTGTGGCAAGTAACAGTCATGGGTAATATGAAAGTCATACCTGAGACCAGATAAAAAGTGGAGAAGATAGATAGATATGAGATTGATAGATAGATAGATATGAGATAGATAGATGGATATGTGGCACCCCAGGGTCTGGTTACCACTGTAATAGAAATATTATGTCTGAGAGCAAGTGGGAGGTTTCCTGGTTCGGAGCCCTTAAACATGCAACACCTCCTGTCCCAGACCAGATAGGGGAGGAACCTGCCCTATATAAACTGGATCTGGGGCGGGGTTAGTGAAGTCAGAGCCTGGAGTTAGTTCCAGACACAGGGAAAGTAACAGCGAGGAGCTCTGTAGGAGCAGGAGCTGAAGACCAGGGACTTGAGCTAAGCGGAGTTCGTCCTGGCAGAAGACTCTGAGAACCGGACACAGGAGTCCGAGGTTGCGGGGACTTATATATACCCAGCAGCAGAAACCCGCCGGCAGGGGATTTCAAGTCCTCTGGCCATAGAAGCCCGGAGGCTCTGTCACGAGCAAGGGACCAGCACTGCAATCGAGGAGCGGGGGCTATCAGAAGGCCCCAAGTCACCAGCCATACAGGTGAGCACCACACGGAACACTCAGGGACGTGGGCTACTTCCACTCGCTTACAGCAAGGTAGCCAGGAAGAGTGCAGATAGTCAGGGAGGCCTACAACTCCACCTGGCCAGGGGAACTCCAGTTTGCTCACAGACTGACCAGGCCTCTTATGCTAGCCAGTACTCCCGGGAGGGTCTGCCTTATCACCATCAGTAAAGACCCTGAACTGCACTGCAAAGCCTCTGAGTCGTTCCTGCTGCGCTCATGCACCATCACTCCTATCATCCACACTCACTAGCCTGAGGCTATACTCCTCCCGTGGGGAGTTATACTACACTCTGCTGCCCTCACAACATCAGCCTCAGAGGTCTGCTCAGCAGCGGCGGTTCTTATTGACCGCAATCCACGGGTGGCGTAGTCGGACATTGCATTATACTGATACAGAGACTGCCACAATATTGGTCTGGCCACCCTGAGTCACGGGACCAGGTCGCCACTACTACTCCCAGCATTGCCCTGAAGTCCGGTCCTGGGTGCCCCATGGCCCAGGGGGCGCGTCATATAGATAATAGATAGATGATAGATAGTCCTATGATATGAGATAGAGGTCGTTATAGACAGGTTTATACACTCTCTCCCGAAGTCGGTAAAATCCTGGGTTGCCCAGGGAGATCCCTATAATGCTGATGACTTGGTGGGGTTGGTGGAAAGATACCAGGCGGTTGAGAGTCCGTTGGGAAAACAAGGGGTCGTAGCCTCTCAATACTGGGGTTCCCAAAAGGTGGCGGACACCCAAAAGAAGCGAGCTAGCGCCACACCTGGGGGGCATCCTAGAGTTCAGGAGGGGTCTGAGTTGCTGCCCAAGGTCCCACCCCATAATATAGTGTGTTGGAGATGTCATACCCCTGGCCATATTGCCTCCCGGTGTCCCATAACCTCTGAACCAATGGACTGTAACATGGGCCGGCGTTGCTCTTATTTTGCCTACCCCGCCTGCAGCGCGGTTCGTCAACATGGCGAGGGCCCTCAGGCATGCTCAGTGTCAGTTAACGGGGCACAAGTCTCTGTACTATTGGTCTCAGGAAGTTTGGTGACCCTGATAAGGGCCACACTCCCTCATCGGCTGGTTTCTGGGAAGGTGGTGGATGTCCGGTGTATCCATGGGGACGCTAAGAACTATCCTGTGGCCCAGGTGGATGTAAACACAGACTGTGGCACCACATCTCATGAAGTGGCGGTCGTTAAGGACCTATTGCATCCCATAATAATTGGACGTTACTTTGCATTTTTCTGGGAAATGTGGGGGAAAGCGGGGACACCTGGTTGCTTGGACGACAGCCAGATCGCCCCTAAGGAAACTTACCCGCAGAACATAGTAGATGAGTTTCCCATGTGTGTGCTGGTGGGCAATGAGGATGAAGTAGCATCCCCTGAGTCCAATATCCCTGAGCTGGAGGTGTCCGAGGGAAACTTTGGAACTGCCCAACTCAGGGATTTAACTCTGAAAGGAGCCTTTGAAAATGTTACTGTGTTAAATGGGGTGCCTCAGGAACCGGGGGCTGACACTCGGTTCCCTCATTTTGCTGTGAATGGGGATTTGCTGTACAGAATAACCAAGCCAAGGGGTGAGGTAATAGAACAGTTGCTGGTGCCAGGGCCCTATAGACGCAGGGTGTTAGACATGGCTCATTCTCATGTGTTGGGTGGTCACCTGGGTGCAGACAAGATTCAAGAACGGATCCTCCAAAGATTCTACTGGCCAGGTTGCTATAGAGAAATATAGAGTTATTGTCGTTCCTGCCCCACATGCCAGATAACCTCCCCAGTGGCCCACTTCCGCAGTCCCCTAGTGCCACTACCAGTCATCGAGGTTCCATTCGAACGCATAGCAATGGATCTAGTGGGGCCTCTGGTCAAGTCCGCCCAAGGGCATCAGTATATCCTGGTGGTATTAGATTATGCTACATGGTATCTGGAGGCCGTACCACTACGAAACTCCTCCACCAGGTGTATAGCCCGGGAGTTAGTCCACATGTTTTCAAGAACCGGGTTGCCTAACGAGATCCTAACAGACCAAGGAACTCCATTTATGTCGAAGGTCATGAGAGAATTGTGCAAGACACTGCAGATTGCACAACTGAGAACCTCTGTGTACTCTCCCCAGACGGATGGACTGGTAGAGAGGTTTAACAAAACCTTGAAAGCAATGTTGAGGAAAGCAGTGGAAAAGGATGGCCGAGACTGGGACTATATGTTGTTCGCCATGAGGGAAGTTCCCAAAGCTTCCACAGGTTTCTCCCCGTTTGAACCACTCTATGGACGACACCCTCAGGACTCCTGGAGGTGGAGAAAGAGTCCTGGGAAGCTGAGACCACTCCCTATAGGAGAGTGGTGGAGCATATTGCCCAGATGCAAGAGAGGATTGCCCATGTGATGCCCATTGTGAGGGAGCACCTCCTCAAGGCACAAGAGGCACAGTCCAGGGTGTATAATAGGTCGGCCAGGGTGAGATCGTTCAACCCAGGAGATCGAGTGCTTGTGCTAGTCCCACAGTGGAGAGCAAGTTCATGGCCAAGTGGCAGGGCCCCTATGAGGTGGTAGAGAAAGTGGGGGAAGTCAACTTTAAGATCCACCAACCAGGGAAGAGGAAGCCCTACCAAATTTACCATGTTAACTTGATTAAGCCATGGCAAGATAGAGAGCCTGCGGAAGCTCCCTGTTTAGTGGCTGAGGCTGAGGCCGATGTGAAAGAGGTCAAGGTGGCAGAGTCACTGTCACATGCCCAAAAGCAACAGTGCAAAGAGTTGTTACAGCGAAATAAAGACATGTTTTCGGAGTTGCCAGGACTCACTCAGGTCATAGAGCATGAGGTTCTCACAGAGCCTCATGTTCGCGTCAATCTAAAACCATACCGGATCCCCGAAGCCCGCAGAGAGGTGATCTCTAAAGAAGTAAGGCGGATGCTAAACCTGGGAGTCATTGAAGAGTCCAAAAGTGGATGGTCCAGTCCTATAGTCTTAGTGCCGAAACCAGATGGGGAATGGCGGTTTTGCAACGACTATAGGAAGCTGAAGGAGGTCTCAAAGTTCGACGCCTACCCAATGCCTAGGGTAGATGAGCTTATCGAAAGGCTAGGACCCGCTCGGTACATCACCACTCTGGACCTCACCAAAGGATATTGGCAAATTCCCCTGTCCAAAGAGGCTAAGGAGAAGACAGCCTTCTCGACGCCAATACGTCAGGATGCCGTTTGGGTTGAAGGGAGCTCCGGCCACCTTCCAGAGAGCCATGGACCGGATCTTAGCACCCCACAAACAGTATGCAGCGGCCTACCTAGATGCTATCGTCATATTTAGCCAGGACTGGGAAAGTCATCTGGACAAAGTTCAAGCCATACTTGATGCCCTAAGGAAGGCGGGCTTTACTATCAACCCGAAGAAATGTGCCATGGGGATGGAGGAAGCCAAGTACCTAGGGTACGTGGTTGGTAGAGGGGAAATAAAACCACAAATAAATAAGGTCGAGGCGATCTTGAACTGGCCACAGCCCCTCTCGAAGAAGCAGGTCAGGGCGTTTCTAGGCATTGTGGGCTACTATCGAAGATTTGTCCCTAACTTTGCCCTGATAGCAGCCCCACTGATGGATCTTCTGAAAGGGATGAAGTCAGCTATGGCCAAGTGGTCCCCGGAAGCAGAAGCGACCTGCCAGGAATTGAAACTGGTCCTCTGTAAACAACCAGTCTTGGTGGCACCCAGCTTCTCCAAGGAGTTTGTGGTCCAGATGGATGCATCGGATGTCGGGCTGGGAGCAGTCTTGTCCCAGGAGATTAACGGAGAAGAACACCCTGTAAAATACCTCAGTCTGAAGCTCTCCGCTTGTGAGAAGGACTACTCCATTGTAGAAAAAGAATGTTTGGCCATTAAGTGGGCGTTAGACACTCTGAGATATTACCTATTAGGTAGAAGGTTCAGGTTAGTGTCAGACCATGCCTCATTGAGGTGGATGCGAGAAAAGAAGGGAAACAATGCCAGAGTGACTAGGTGGTTCCTGGCTCTACAAGATTTTAGTTTCCGGGTAGAGCATAGGCCTGGGAAACAACATGGGAATGCCGCTGCCTTGTCAAGGATTTATTGTATGGTGACAGAAGGTGCCAAGCCCTACGGCTTTGGACAGAGGGGGGGTGTATGTAAGGTTGCTGCCGGACAGATCGTGGACGGGAGGTATGTGTCCTCGAAGTGCCATGCTTCGGTGATGTAGGATCCGGAGAAGCAGGCTCCAGCACACATAGTGCTGAGAGGAATTTAATGGGTCCGGATTACAGGGCCGGGTTTTATGAGCAGCTGAAAGAGCTGGGGGGAACAGCTGCTCACTTACCTCCAGTCCAGGTCTTGGAAGGCTAATTTAAGACAGCTGCGCCTGTCTCTGTCTGTCTGTGTTTGCTGGGCAAGGTGAGCAGACCTTGCAGGTGCTTCTTAGACTCTGCAGGAGGCAGAGAAAAGCACCTTGTTTAAACGGCTGAAGCCGTGCTGCATGGACTTGTTATTTTGAGCTTTGTTCTGTTATTCCTTTTTGTGCCAGGAAAAGGCTGTAACTTTTGTTTCTTAACTGGTGTATGGACACTAAAATAAGCCACCAGTTTGTTTGAACCCGTGGACTGCATCACTGTGTGAACCTGTGCCTACCTCCAACGCGGCTCAGTGAGTACAAATCCCTACACTATCTATCTATCTATTTATCTATCTATCCATCTATCTATCCATCTATTTATTCATCTATCCATCTATCTATCCATCCATCATACATGGATAGATAGAAAGATAGATAGATACATATATGAATAGATAGATGGATAGATAGATATGAAATAGAGAATATAAGGATAGATAGATGATAGATAATCCTATGATATGATAGGTTTGATCGTGCATTTCCAATGTCTCTTACCACTGCTGCCATGATAGAGCATTTTCTACACTTTCTCGGTTCCCTCTTCCATTGCTGGAGGCTAACTTCTGCCGCATGAAATACAGTGGTGGCCAAAAGTATTGGCACCCCGGCAATTCTGTCAGATAATACTCAGTTTCTTCCTGAAAATGATTGCAATCACAAATTCTTTGGTATTATTATCTTCGTTTAATTTGTCTTCAATGAAAAAACACAAATAGAATTGTCCTAAAGCCAAATTGGATATAATTCCACATCAAACCTAAAAAAGGGGATGGACAAAAGTATTGGCACTGTTTGAAAAATCATGTGATGCTTCTCTAATTCGTGTAATTAACAGCACCTGTAACTTACCTGTGGCACCTAACAGGTGTTGGCAATAACTAAATCACACTTGCAGCCAGTTAACATGGATTAAAGTTGACTCAACCTCTGGCCTGTGTCCTTGTGTATACCACATTGAGCATGGAGAAAAGAAAGAAGACCAAAGAATTGTCTGAGGACTTGTGAAACCAAATTGTGAGGAAGCATGAGCAATCTGAAGGCTACAAGTCCGTCTCCAAAGACCTGAATGTTCCTGTGTCTTCCGTGCGCAGTGTCATCAAGAAATTTAAAGCCCATGGCACTGTGGCTAACCTCCCTACATGTGGACGGAAAAGAAAAATTGACGAGAGATTTCAACGCAAGATTGTGCGGATGGTGGATAAAGAACCTCGACTAACATCCAAACAAGTTCAAGCTGCCCTGCAGTCTGAGGGTACAACAGTGTCAACCCGTACTATCCGTCGGCGTCTGAATGAAAAGGGACTGTATGGTAGGATACCCAGGAAGACCCCACTTCTTACCCCGAGACATAAAAAAGCCAGGCTGGAGTTTGCCAAAACTTACCTGATAAAGCCTAGAACTGGAAGTGCATTGAGGTGAAGGTGAAGAGGTATTGGGAATCCTGCAGAAAATACCTGTGTGAATTGCGTGAAGAGGTATTGGGAATCCTGCAGAAAATACCTGTGTGAATTGCGTGAAGAGGTATTGGGAATCCTGCAGAAAATACCTGTGTGAATTGCGTGAAGAGGTATTGGGAATCCTGCAGAAAATACCTGTGTGAATTGCGGTGAGTGCTGCATTGTGATCTGCTGAGTGCTTTTCTACCTGTTTAGATTTATTGGGCTTTTTAAACTCTATTTTCTCACTACAGTTTTAGTTTCTTAGTTTACTACCTGTGTATTTAAAGGTTAACTACATTGCACTAAAATCCTGAGGTGTAGATTTACTCACAAGGGGTTAATTAAGGGGAAGGGGTCATAATTAAGGGTTTATAAGGGGCAGCTGGTTGGGCATAAAGTCCTTTGGAAGTGCATTGAGGTGAAGGGTACATTGCTGGAAAAGGAAAAAAAAAACAAACAAAAAAAAACACTTTAAATCTCTTAGTTTGCGAGTGTGAACGAGCTGCGTGTGTCCGGAGCGTAAGTGCGAACGAAAGTAAGTGTGTGACTTGTTTTTCAGTGACTTTGGATTCAGGGAGTTTGGAAGGGAGGACTTAGGACTGAATTGCTGACAGTATTTCATTCTTTCTTTACTTTACTTTTTACTTAATTAATCCACCTGACCTACTTAGCTGATTCCCCCGTCCATACTTGATACTTAATTGATCCCCCGTCCATACTTAACTGATCCCCTGCCAATATCTAATTGATACACTTGCACATCCCTAATTGATCCCCGTCCATACACCTATATATAAATAATTGTGTTTTGTACTTGTATATATATACTGACTGTATCCCCATATTTAGAATGACGTCCATGTTGGACGGAGCCGTGCAGTGTACATCTTGCGCAATGTATGCATTCCGTGAGCACCCACTCGAGGATCCATACTGCTGCGAGAGATGTGAGCATATCGTGCACTTGGAAGCCCAAATTCTGGA
Organism: Phyllobates terribilis; assembly: GCF_046119375.1. Lineage (NCBI taxonomy): Eukaryota > Metazoa > Chordata > Amphibia > Anura > Dendrobatidae > Phyllobates > Phyllobates terribilis. The sequence continues at coordinate 2,902,448 of NW_027362944.1, read as the reverse complement.
TCTAAGTGCTCAGATAGCGGTACTGAGGAGCATCGACAACATAGAACGGAGTTTGCTGCTCACCGAGCAGACACTCAATGGGTCAATACTGGGGGTGGAGCATAGAGGGGAAGTGCAGGCTGAACAGGCAGGGAGCTGGATAACAGTAAGGAGGGATAGAGGGAAGAAGTATAGGAAGGCTGGTTCAGAATCGGCATTATTGGAGCATGACAGATCCTCTGACCGCCGGGGGAGTGTATGCTCCAGTAATGAGGGGGAGGGGGGAAGTGTAAGGCAGGCAAGACAGGTTCTGGTAGTGGGTGACTCTATTATTAGGGGGACAGACAGGGCAATCTGTCACAAAGACCGGGATCGCCGAACGGTGTGTGGCCTCCCTGGCGCTCGAGTCCGGCACATCGCGGATCGGGTTGACAGGTTACTGGGTGGGGCTGGCGAAGACCCAGCGGTCATGGTCCACATTGGCACCAATGACAAAGTGAGTGGTAGATGGAGGGTCCTTAAAAATGATTTCAGGGACCTAGGTAGGAAGCTTAGGGCAAGGACCTCCAAGGTAGTTTTCTCAGAAATACTACCAATCCCGCGAGCCACACAGGAGCGCCAACAGGAGGTTAGGGAGGTGAATAAGTGGCTAAAGGGTTGGTGCAAGGCAGAAGGGTTTGGGTTCATGGAGAACTGGGCCGACTTCGCGGTCATATACAGGCTCTACCGTAGGGACGGGCTGCACCTCAATGGGGATTGTGCAGCGGTGCTGGGGAAGAAGATAGCTAATAGGTTGGAGGAGTTTTTAAACTAGAGACGGGGGGGAAACCAAGGAAATAGGTGGGATGTGAGGCAAGCAAGGGGGAAGGGGAGAAGTGAATATAATGAGGGTGGAGAGGGGGGTGGGGATAGTACAGTTAGATCGTTAGAGAAGAATAGGATGCTAAATAACCCCAAAGTTTTATCTTGCATGCTGACCAACGCAAGAAGCCTGACCAATAAGGCGGATGAGCTGCGGGCGCTTATATGGGAGGAGAGGTATGACATCGTAGGTATAACAGAGACTTGGCTAGACGATAGCTACGACTGGGCGGTAAATTTATTAGATTATAGTTTATTTAGAAGGGACCGGAAACAGGGGAAAGGCGGAGGAGTCTGCTTATATGTAAAGTCATGTCTAAAACCCAGACTAAGGGAAGATATAGGAGAGGGAGAAGAGGGGGTCGAGTCCATGTGGGTAGAGATAGAGGGAACTAAAAATAATAATAAAATATTACTGGGGGTCTGCTATAAGCCACCCAATATAACAGAGGAGAATGAGAAACTGCTATTAGGACAAATAGACAAAGTAGCAAAACATAATGAAGTGATTGTAATGGGGGATTTCAACTACCCGGATATTGACTGGGAAACAGAAACCTGTAGATCTCAGAAAGGAAAAAGGTTCTTGACAAATATTAAGGATAATTATCTCTCCCAACTAGTGCAGGAACCAACGAGAGGGAAGGCCGTGTTGGACTTAATATTGACTAATAGGCCTGATAGAATAACTGAGGTACAGATAGGGGGGCACCTAGGTAATAGCGACCATAATATTATCGACTTCAAAATGCCCTTCAGTAGGGTTATCAATAAGGGAACAACAAAAACATTAAACTTTAGGAGGGCGAAGTTTGATCAGCTGAAAGAAAGCCTTCAACTTATTGACTGGGACAAAGTTCTTAATCAAAGGAATACGAATAGTAAATGGGAAACCTTCAAAAGAATTCTGAATACTCAGTGCGAGAGGTATATACCGTATGGGAATAAAAGGGCCAGAAATAAGAGGAAACCAATATGGTTGAACAAGAACGTAAAAGGGGCGTTAAATAGCAAAAAAGAGGCATTCAAGAGATTAAAACAGGAAAACAGTAAGGAGGCACTAATGTGTTACAAGGAAAAAATGAGAACCTGTAAAAAACAAATAAAAATAGCGAAGGAGGAAACAGAGAGACGTATTGCTAGGGAAAGTAGATCAAATCCCAAACTGTTCTTTACGTATATAAATAGTAAAAGGATTAAATCGGATAATATTGGACCAATAAAAAGTGAGGAAGGCAAAATCATAGAGAAAGATGAGGATAAAGCTAATCTATTAAATAATTTTTTTTCGACAACTTTCACAAAGGAAATCAAACTAACAGGAGAAATGAGAAGTGACAAGCTTAATCCTCCACTAAGTATGACAAATCTAACCCAAGCTGGGGTACAGAAACGCCTCAGTAACATTAAAATAAACAAATCACCAGGACCTGATGGCATACACCCACGGGTACTAAGGGAACTAAGTAATGTGATAGACAGACCGTTATATCTTATATTTAAGGACTCTGTTGAGACTGGGTCTGTGCCACTTGATTGGCGACAGGCGAATGTAGTGCCAATATTCAAAAAGGGAGCGAAAAGTGACGCCGGAAACTATCGGCCGGTGAGTCTGACGTCCGTTGTGGGCAAAATTTTTGAAAGCTTCATTAAAGAGGCAATTACGGAGCATCTTGATGCTAATAATCTTTTAATCCCGAACCAACATGGATTCATGAGGAATCGCTCCTGCCAAACAAACCTGATTGACTTCTACGAGGAGATTAGCTCTCGAGTAGATCAGGGGGAACCAGTGGATGTCGTGTATCTCGACTTCTCAAAAGCTTTCGATAGCGTGCCACATAATAGGTTGGTATACAAAATGAGAATGATGGGGCTGGGGGAAAATGTCTGCAAGTGGGTAGCTAACTGGCTAAGGGATAGAAGGCAGAGGGTGGTTATAAATGGAATATACTCAGATTGGGTAAGCGTCACTAGAGGGGTTCTTTACGGTAAGAGCAGTGAGAATATGGAATTCACAGAGTGAGGAGACGGTGATGTCAGATTCACTACACCAGTTCAAGCGGGGACTGGATGCATTTCTAGATACCAGGCAGATTTCAGCATATACTTAAAAATAAAATAAAATAGTAAGTTGATACAGGGATTTATTCTGACTGCTGGTTTCAGAGTCAGGAGGGAATTTTTCCTCAGGTGAAGATTGGCCAAATCATTTGGGGTTTTTGCCCTCCTCTGGATCAACTTTACCAATTACAGAACTAACAGGTCGAACTTGATGGACGCAAGTCTTTATTCGGCTTTACTAACTATGTTTACAAACTATGTTACTATGTTTTGGAAGAATGTTCTCTGGTCAGATGAGACAAAAGTCGAGCTTTTTGGGAAAAACCATCAACATAGAGTGTACAGGAAAAAAAAAGAGGCATTCAAAGAAAAGAACATGGTCCCTACAGTCAAACATGGCGGAGGTTCCCTGATGTTTTGGGGTTGCTTTGCTGCCTCTGGCACTGGACTGCTTGACAGTGTGCATGGCATTATGAAGTCTGAAGACTACCAACAAATTTTTCAGCATAATGTAGGGCCCAGTGTGAGAAAGCTGGGTCGCCCTTAGAGGTCATGGGTCTTCCAGCAGGACAATGACCCAAAACACACTTCCAAAAGCACTATAAAATGGTTTTAGAGAAAGCACTGGAGACTTCTAAGGTGGCCAGCAATGAGTCCAGACCTGAATCCCATAGAACACCTGTGGAGAGATCACAAAATGGCAGTTTGGAGAAGGCACCCTTCAAATATCAGGGACCTGGAGCAGTTTGCCAAAGAAGAATGGTCTACAATTCCAGCAGAGCATTGTAAGAAACTCATTGATGGTTACCGGAAGCGGTTGTTCGCAGTTATTTTGGCTAAAGGTTGTGCAACCAAGTATTAGGCTGAGGGTGCCAATACTTTTGTCTGGCCCATTTTTGGAGTTTTGTGTGAAATGATCAAGGTTTTGATTTTTGCTTCATTCTCTTTTGTATTTTTTCCTTGCAAGCAAATTAAATGAAGATAATAATACCAAAGAATTTGTGATTGCAATCATTTTCAGGAAGAAACTGAGTATTATCTGATAGAATTGCAGGGGTGCCAATACTTTTGGCCACCACTGTAATAAGTGAGCTGTCATTTATTCATAAGACGTTCTATTCTTCAGAGCTGAGACTGTAAAATAAAAAGTGAACAATAAAATATCTGATGACTGTTCTTTCACTGTGAGTAAGAAACAGATAATAAAATTAAAGGAAAAAATAACTGAGGGGAGAACCCTGCAGGTTTATTGTCCTTCTATAGCTGTATGGTGGCAGGATGGTGACACTGCTGGAGTCCTGGTGAGGATCTGCATGATATTCATTTCTGTTGACTTTTTATTGCCAACATATTCTGCAGTGATGTACATATAGTCCCTGCCCACAATGCGGTACACATGAGGGACAATTTCATATTAAGCCAAGTAACCTATGATGTCAAGGTCTCATATTTACAAGGTGCTTATTGGCAATCTGAGCCGGCGAATGGCTCTGTGTCCGTATATTCGCTATATACTGCCCGCAATATCTTGTAGAAAGCTCACAGTGACTAAAATGTATAAATAGTTCTCTTTGGAGAATTTAATTAGATCCATTCATACCTTACCTTATAATGAGGACTTAAAGGGCTTTTATAACTAGGTAAAACAAGCTTAACGGGACTGTCCAGGACTTATATATTAATGACCGATTTTAGGATAAGTCATCAACAGGGTGGGACTGGGCTGGCGGGGTACCCTTCTGCAGAGGAGAGGGGGAGAAGAGAATGAAAAAATAAAAAAACCTGCGGTTTTAAGGGGCACGGGCCCTTTAAAAGCGCAGGCACAGTGTATGCAGGGACGCGCACGCGGCGTTCATTACCTGAACCGCCGCGACACACGTCCCAGTGAAGCAGCTGAAGCTGCGCGTCTCCCTTCCCCGGCCGGCGTATGACGTCACCGGAGAAGGAGGACACCGCACGGGAGAGCAGGAAGGTAAGAGGTGTCTGTGTGTATATGAGTGGATGCAGAATGGGATGGGCCCCTGGCTGGACACACAAGGGGGGGCCCGGCTAGACACACAAGGGGGGACCCTGGCTGGACACACAAGGGGGGGCCCGGATGGACACACAAGGGGGTCCTTGCTGGACACACAAGGGGGAGACCTGGCTGGACACACAAGGGGGAGCCCTGGCTGGACACACAAGGGGAAGCCCTGGCTGGACACACAAGGGGGAGCCCTGACTGGACACACAAGGGGGAGCCCTGACTGGACACACAAGAGGGAACCCTGGCTGGACACACAAGGGGGAGCCCTGGCTGGACACACAAGGGGGAGCCCTGGCTGGACACACAAGGGGGAGCCCTGACTGGACACACAAGGGGTAGCCCTGGCTGGACACACAAGGGGGGAGCTGGATGGACACACAAGGGGGAACCCTGGCTGGACCCACAAGGGGGAGCCCTGGCTGGACACACAAGGGGAAGCCCTGACTGGACACACAAGAGGGAACCCTGGCTGGACACACAAGGGGGAACCCTGGCTGGACACACAAGGGGGAACACTGGCTGGACACACAAGGGTGAGAGCCTGGCTGGACACACAAGGGGGAACCCTGGCTGGACACACAAGGGGGGGAGCCTGGCTGGACACATAAGGGGGAACCCTGGCTGGACACATGGGAAAGGGTGGGCAGGATGGCTATATGGTGGGGCAGGCTGGACACATGGAGGCCAGGATGGATATGTGAGGGGGATGGATATATGGGGGGGCCGGATATATGGGGGGCGGGGCAGGCTGGACACATGATGGCCAGGATGGATATGTGGGGGGCAGGCTGGACACATGGGGGGCTAGGATAGATATGTGGAGGGGCAGGCTCGATACACGTGGGCTAGGATAAATATATGGAGGGGCCACGCTGGACATATGGGGGCCAGTATGGATATATGGGGGGGTGTCAGGATGGATATATGCAGGGGGGAAGGGCAGGATAGATATATGAGGGGGCAGGCTGGACACATGGAGGCCAGGATGGATATATGGGGGGCAGGCTGGAAACATGGAGGCCAGGATGGATATATTGTGGGGGGCAGGCTGGACACATGGAGGCCAGGAAGAATATGTAGGGGGGGCATGATGGACACATGGAGGCCAGGATGGATATATGGGGGGCAGGCTTGACACATGGGGCTTTAGGACAGATATATGGGAGGGGGCAGGCTGGACACATGGAGGCCAGGACAGATATATGGGGGGGCAGGCTGGAAACATGGAGGCCAGGATGGATATGTGGGGGGGCAGGCTGGACACATGGAGGCCAGGATGGATATATGGGGGGAACAGGAGGGCCACATGGGGGACTAGGATGGGTATATGGGAGGGGGCAGGCTCGATACACGTGGGCTAGGATAAATATATGGAGGGGTCACACTGGACATATGGGGGCCAGAAGGGATATATGGGGGGTGTCAGGATGGATATATGCAGGGAAGGGGGGGCCAGGATGGATATATGGGGGTGCCAGGCTGAACAAGGGACTTAATTACTGTTTGGGGCCAGATTGAGGAACATACTTTATTAGTTTATGGTGGCCAGTGAGGAACATTATTATTTTAGAGTCCAATTAGAGACATTATTACTTCTGTAATATAATTTACTTTTTAGGAAATTGTTTTCCATGGGATAGGACAAAAGCGGGCTCCTGTTACTGTGCAGGGCGGCACTATATCGCTTTTTTTCTTCAACTGGTGTAGTGTAGAAGTCGGGGGGTGGAGTGGGAATATTCCCTAGAAGAGATCAGTTATTGATAACTGTGTGTTATTTTCTGCAGAGATGATTCCTGGCTGGAAGAAGTGATGGCCGTCTGTGCCAGATGAAGAAGAAAAGCGAAGATGAAGGACTTCACCTAGAGACGTCACTGGTGAGTCAGTGTATTACATGTGACTCGCCCCCTGGGCCGTGGGGCACTCGGATCCGGGCAATAGGGAGACGATGGGGGTAGTAGTGGCGACCCGGTTCCGTGGCTCAGGGTGGTCAGGCCAATGGTAGTCTGCTATGTTCTGCTGATAATGTCCGACTACGCCACCCGTGGATTGCGGTTATTAGGAACCGCCGCTGCATGCAGACCGCTGGGGCTGATGAGGTGTGCAGCTAGGGTAGTGTGACTCTCCACGGGAAGAGTGCGGCCCCAGGGCAGTATAATGGATGTTGGGAGTGATGGTAGTGGGAGTCCCAGTGCTGATAGTGCTGGAGGAGCAAGGAGCACACAGACAACAGGTTGCAGTCCAGGGTCTTTACTAAACAGGTAAACTGACCCACAAACAGTCCCGGCTAGGAGGGGACCTGGATGTCTGAGAGCAACGGGGAAATTGGCCCTGGTCAGGGTGAGGGTGTAGGCCTACCGTGCTTTCTGCGCTCCTTCTGGCTATCTCCTCCTGATAGGGTAACAGCCCACGTTTCCGAGCTTTCCGTGTTTTCTCGCCTGTATGGCCTGCGACGTGGGTTCCTTTCTGCTCCCAGCCTTGTATGGCTTTACTGGTCCCTTCTGTTGTGGCAGGGCCTCCAGGCTTCTTAGGCCAAGGAATATACAGTCCCTTGCGGACTGGTTCTCTGCTGGGGGATGTGGAATCCTTCCAGCCTCAGACACCAAAGTCTGGTAGATTAAGTCTGTTATCTGCCAAGACAGGCTTGCTTCGCCTCTTGTCTCTGGCTTGTGGCTCTCCTCCTGCCACACTTCCTCTTAGGTGCAGTGCAACTGTCTGTCCCTGCTCTGCTGAGACACGTCTCAGTCCTGAGACAGGTCATCTGGGTTCTCTCTAACCCTGCCCCCAGCACCAGCTTTTATAGGGGCAGCCTGCTCCCCCTACTGGCCTGAGACAGGAGGCATTGCATGCTAATGTTCCCCTGACTAGAGAACCTCCCCCCTGCTCTCAGACACAGCTTTAATTACACTTGTGGCATCCAGGCCAGGGTGACACATTCCCCCCTAGTGAAATTTAGTACTCCGGGACTAAACAGTAAACAAAGACAATATGCATAACAATAAAACATTAATAGACAGACGACGCACAAATTGAGTTCTTAAGGTCACAGTGTGGCCTGTGACCGGGTGTCCATATCACCAGCACAACGGGGAGCCTTAACCAGGTGGGGGTCTGTCCTACCCCAAGTCCTTCACAGTCTTAGTTCATTCCTGGGTTAGGCTCTGAACGCAGTCCATACAAGGTCCCGGTTATAAAAAGTCCATAACCTGTGAGTCCTTACGGTAGCTGCAAGAAACTGAAGCAGAGTATTACCAAACATGCATGTAACTTTGCAAACAATTCAACATTTGGCAACAGGGTTATTTACAATTTTAGTACACTCTATATTCTCCAGCGAGCGGGTATCTGTCCCTTTGTGCTCCTGGTTGACCTACGTAGCCCACTGTCTGGTGGTGGACTGACTTCCCCACTAGCGTTAGGGGTGCAGCTACCAGCTGGGTGTACAGGTAGGGCAGGCAGCTGTCTGCGGGTCCTTTGGCTTCCCGCAGGCATGGCAGGCTCACTGTCAGCAGAGGGTTGACTCTCCTGGGCTGCTGGTACAGGCTCTTCTGCCTCTGGAACTGCTTTCTCCTCTTCACCTTCCGGCTCTGGTGTTGGTTGTTGCTGTGCCGGTTGCAGGAAATGCAGGACAGGTACCACTATGGCATCATTTATGCGAGTCCAGGACTGAGGAAACTCTCCGAGAACGGTGCTGATCATTTCTTCCTTGTCCTCTGCGGGTTCAAGGTCACTCTGATCCTCTTCTGCACTACGGAGTTGCTCGGGGCACCTTTTGAGATGGTCTCTGGAGACGACACTAGTGGTTTCTCCTCCGTCCTTGGTGATTACGCACACCTTTGGGTTGTCGTGGTCAGACTGCAGTATGGTGTAGGGTTCCCTTTCCCACTGGTCGTCCAACTTATGTAGCCTTCTTTTTCGCTTTAGGACTTGCTCACCAGGTTCTAGGGGACTAGCAGGGGCGTGTTGATTGAAGAGTCTTTCTTGCTTCTCTCTCACCTGGGCCAGGCTCTTCTCCACACTCTCCTGTACCTTCTTGTACTGCAGTTGCCTTTCCGTATCTCAGTCCGCATCCGGGGAGGTGTCCTCAGGTATTAGGACTCCCATCTCCAGGTCTACGGGCAGCTTTCCTGGTCTAGCTCGCATCAGGTAAGCCAGGGTGCAGTTTATAGCATTCACCGGGATATTGTTGTATAGGTCTATCAGGTCCGGCAGTTTTTCTGGGCACAGGCTGCGTTCCTCCAGGGACAACGTCTTCAGGAGATCAATGACTATATTGTTCATCTTCTCACACATCCCGTTGGTTTGGGGGTGGTAAGGCGTTGTACGAATCTTCTTACAGCCATAGAGGTTGCAGAACTCCTGGAAGATTTCAGCCTCGAACGCTGGACCCTGGTCTGTCAGGACCTGTTCCGGATACCCGTGTGGACGGCAGAAATATTGCTGGAAGGCTCTGGCCGCTGTTTGGGCTGTCAAGTCCTTTACTGGGACCACCACTAGAAAACGGGAATAGTGGTCCACGATTGTCAGGGCATAGATGTATCCTGACCGGCTGGGAGCCAATTTGACATGGTCCAGAGCTACCAGCTCAAGAGGCTGCGTGGTGATGATGGGCCTCAAGGGTGTCTTCTGGCTGGCACGGTCCTTCCTCCTTAGGTGACAAGGGCCACAGTCTCTGCACCATTTTTCTACAGCTCCTCTCATGCCGACCCAAAAGAATCTTCCTCTTAGTAGGAACTCCAGTTTCTTCCAACCGAAGTGTCCCGCTCTGTCATGGTAAGCCCCCAGGACCATAGCTGCATCCCTCCTTGGGACCACGACTTGCCAGGTCAGCTCGTGCGTCCGGTGGTTGACAATCCTTCTGCACAACTTGCCTTCGTAGAGGAACAGCTTGCTCTTCTCCTTCCATAGCTGCTTGGCTTCCTCTGGGGCATCTGGATCTAAGCGGGCGTCTTCCCGGGTCAGCAGATCTTTCACCAGGCGGACTGCAGGGTCACTATCTTGGGTCTCGGCCCAGCTGTGGTGAGGTAGGGGATTCATCATCACAGTTGTTAGATCCTCCTCCTTCACGCGGTGAGAGTGTTGAGCGGCTCCATACCGGTGAAACACGGGGAGTTCTACCTCCTCCAGCTCTTCTGGGTCTTCGTCACCTTCAGGTAAGTGAGGCATCCTTGATAGGGCGTCCGCGTTGGAGTTGGTTTTGCCTGCCCGGTACTTGATCACGAAGTCATAGTTGGAGAGACGGGCCATCCACCGCTGTTCCAGGGCACCCAGTCTTGCATTGTCCAGGTGTGTCAACGGGTTGTTGTCCGTGTACACGGTGAACTTTGCGGAGGCCAGGTAATGATTGAAGCGTTCCGTCATGGCCCACACCACCGCCAAGAATTCTAGCTTGAAGGAGCTGTAATTCTCCGGGTTCCTCTCGGTGGGCCTCAGCTTCCGGCTGGCGTATGCGATCACCCGTTCTCTGCCCTGTTGGTTTTGGGACAATACGGCTCCCAGTCCCACATTACTGGCATCTGTGTGGAGAATGAAAGGCTGGCCATAATCAGGGTAGGCCAGGATCTCATCCCCTGTGAGGGCCATCTTTAGCTGGCGGAAGGACTCCTCTTCCGGTTTATCCCACTTGAAGGGCGGCTTTTGCCTCCTGGACTTAGACTGTCCGATCAGGAGGTCCTGCATAGGAGCTGCCATCTTGGTGAACCCGGGGATGAATCTTCGGTAGTAGCCTACCAACCCGAGAAACTGTCTCACCTCTTTGATGTTCGAGGGGCTTGGCCAGCTCTTGATTGCCGTGACCTTGTCAGGGTCGGGGGCCACTCCTTCCGCGCTTACCACGTGCCCTAGGCACTGGACCTTTGGTTTCAGCAGGTGACACTTCGATGGTTTCACCTTCAGGCCATAGCCTGCCAGGGCTTCGAACACCTCGGCCAGGTGCTTCAGATGGTCCTCGTAGGTCTTCGAATAGACAATCACGTCGTCCAGGTAAAGGAGGACCGTCTCGAAGTTTCGGTGCCCTAGACAGCATTCCATCAGCCGCTGGAAGGTCCCTGGTGCGTTGCAGAGCCCGAAAGGCATGCAGTTGAATTCGCTCAGTCCCATCGGGGTGGTGAAGGCGGTCTTCTCCTTGTCAGCCTCTGCCACAGGAACCTGCCAGTACCCGCTAGTAAGGTCCAAAGTAGAAAAGAAGTTAGCTGATTTTAGTGCGGCTAAAGACTCCTCTATTCTAGGCAGCGGATATGCGTCTTTGTGAGTGATACAGTTGATTTGTCTATAGTCGACGCACATTCTCATGGTGCCGTCTTTCTTTTTGACCAGAACCAAGGGGGCTGCCCAGGGGCTACAGCTGTCTCTAATAACCCCAGCTTCTTTCATCTCTCTTAGCATGCCCCTTGCGTTCTGATAATGTGCAGGAGGTACAGGTCTGTGCCTCTCTTTTATCGGTAGGTGGCTCCCTGTGGGGATGTGGTGTTCTATCCCCTTTACTCTGCCGAAGTCTAGCGGGTGCTTACTAAAGACTCTCTCGTACTCCTGTACCACCCGGTAGACTCCTTGTTTTTGGTGCAGGGGAGTGGAGTCAGCACCCACGTGGAGTTTCTGGCACCAGTCCTCCTTTTGTTTCTGGGAGCCATTACCCTCCGCCTGAGGAGATGGAGGCAAGGGTTCCACGGCCCTGATAGCTTTGTGTTCGACCACAAACAGCTTGGCGAGTGTAGCGTACCTGGGTAAGTGTACCTCCCTCTCCCCAATGTTGAGGATGCGGACGGGCACCCTCCCATGACGGACATCAACCACCCCCCGGGCTGTCAAAATGGTGGGCCTGCTGTCTGAGTACACGGGTTCTACCATGGCTTGGTAGTCTCTACCTCTCAACCCGATTGCAGTCCGACACCAGATCATCATTTCACTTTTGGGAGGCATGGAAATGGGGAATGGGTCACTCAGTCTTACGCTACCGATCTCACCACCAGACAGTTCTACCTGCTGCCGTCTCATCAGGGCCTTTATCTCCTTGTTGAGGACTCTCTGTTGGCTGGAACTAGCATTCACCGCCACCTGTTGTAAGATTACAATTACCTCTGAAAGACAATTTTCAATTACATTAGTACCCACAGTTATTTTAGGGTGACTTTCACGACGGTCAATGTCCACAATAATCACTCCCTGTGCCGGTAGTTCAACTTTACCAATCTTAATGGTCATCTCCTTGAACCCCATCTGCGGCACGGGTAAGCCAATACTGGCGATGATGCTCAAGTTACCGTCTGGATACCGTGTGATATCAGCATCAGTCCAATACTGCTTAAAAAGTACATAAGGGATAGTGGTTACTTGTGACCCAGTATCCAGCAAGGCGCTCATGGGGATACCGTCCAGCACCACGGGTAAAACCGGGCGCCCCCCAACGTACTTATTACGCCAATTGTAAGGGCCTGGTGATCTTATGCCTGGGGGTTGGCCCTCTGCCCCAGGTTGGACCCGTTTAAATTACAGTACCTGGAAATGTGTCCGGGCTGGTTGCATCGACGGCAAATGGGCTGTCCATCCTCTGCGTAGCGGTCTGTGGGCCTCCCTCGGAACGACGGGATCCTCCTCTGTCGACGCCATGGGACATCCTCCGGACTTGAAGCCAGCTCGATGGGTCTTGACGGGTCCACTTGCAACGCCTGGAAGGTCCTGGTCAACGCCGCGACGCTCCTGGTCAGCTCCTGGACTTCTTGGTGCAGATCTTTCGACGGGGCTTGGTTCAGGGCCTGTGCATCAGCCTCCACGGAGTCCATAGAGGAGGGCGCCGCCTCCTGGTGGTAAGTGATAGCAGGGCGCTGGGGGTTTATAGCGCCACTGGTTGCAGATTCACGGAGCACCCTTATGGCCCTGTCCTTAAATTGGGCAAAGGTCAGGTCGAGGTTCTGAAAGAACATGAGGCGCAGTTGGGCCCTGTGGGCGCTAGACAGCAGACCTTCTATGAATTGTTCTGTTAGCAGCTTATCCGTTTCCTGCACACTGCCAGGGTCAGTGTGTTGAATAGCCCTCAAGGCTTCCTGCAGATTTAAGGCATAGTCTCTGATGCTGTCCTGTGCCCGCTGCTTACATCCATAGAACCTCATTTTAATCTCAGCGGAGGTACGTGTGTCAAAGGTACCCCGCAGCCGGGCCAGAATACCCTTCACAGTCCTTTTCTCCTCAGTGGGCCATGATTTTACCTCCCGCTGGGCTGCGCCAGTTAACTGCCCTGTTAATATGCTGACCTTCTGTTCCTCTGTCAGGGGGTAAACGTGGAAGAAACTGTATAGCCTTTCCTTGAAGTCAGTTAGGGCATGGGGCTCCCCTGAGTATTTGGGCAGCCAGGCCGCTCCAGGGATGTAGGGCAAGGAAAAGGGCATCACCGCTGCTGCAGTTGCGTTGGTGGTAGTGGGCGCCTCTGTGTTCGTCATCTTCCTCCCCCCCTAGTTACGCGTGGCCTACCTTCCGACGATCCTCTTCTGTAGGCCGCGGCTCCGCTGCTGCTGCTATGGACGAGGACCTGGAGTTGCGTCCTGATGACGTCAGCGTCGCTCTCTCTCCCTTCCAGGACCTTGCGCAGCGTCGGTGCGTGGGGCGGAGCTTCGGATCTCGCGCGGTTTTGACGTCCACGCCCCTCTTCTTCCCGCGCGGCGTCCTGAAGATGGCGTCCGATGGCGGGAAGCAGCTGCGGATGGCGGGAAGGCGGCAGAAGACGGCAGGAAACGGTCCAAGATGGCGTCCGATGGCGGGAATCGGCTCCGGATGGCGGGAAAAGACTCCGGACGGCGGGAAACTTTGCCACAGGTAAGTTATAAAAGTCTTTTTCAGGCACGCAGTACCCGGTTGTTGCGGGCACGAAATCCTGCCGACTACGCCAAAGCTGACTCGCCCCCTGGGCCGTGCGGCACTCGGATCCGGGCAATAGGGAGACGATGGGGGTAGTAGTGGCGACCCGGTTCCGTGGCTCAGGGTGGTCAGGCCAATGGTAGTCTGCTATGTTCTGCTGATAATGTCCGACTACGCCACCCATGGATTGCGGTTATTAGGAACCGCCGCTGCATGCAGACCGCTGGGGCTGATGAGGTGTGCAGCTAGGGTAGTGTGACTCTCCACGGGAAGAGTGCGGCCCCAGGGCAGTATAATGGATGTTGGGAGTGATGGTAGTGGGAATCCCAGTGCTGATAGTGCTGGAGGAGCAAGGAGCACACAGACAACAGGTTGCAGTCCAGGGTCTTTACTAAACAGGTAAACTGACCCACAAACAGTCCCGGCTAGGAGGGGACCTGGATGTCTGAGAGCAACGGGGAAATTGGCCCTGGTCAGGGTGAGGGTGTAGGCCTACCGTGCTTTCTGCGCTCCTTCTGGCTATCTCCTCCTGATAGGGTAACAGCCCACGTTTCCGAGCTTTCCATGTTTTCTCGCCTGTATGGCCTGCAACGTGGGTTCCTTTCTGCTCCCAGCCTTGTATGGCTTTACTGGTCCCTTCTGTTGTGGCAGGGCCTCCAGGCTTCTTAGGCCAAGGAATATACAGTCCCTTGCGGACTGGTTCTCTGCTGGGGGATGTGGAATCCTTCCAGCCTCAGACACCAAACTCTGGTAGATTAAGTCTGTTATCTGCCAAGACAGGCTCACTTCGCCTCTTGTCTCTGGCTTGTGGCTCTCCTCCTGCCACACTTCCTCTTAGGTGCAGTGCAACTGTCTGTCCCTGCTCTGCTGAGACACGTCTCAGTCCTGAGACAGGTCATCTGGGTTCTCTCTAACCCTGCCCTCAGCACCAGCTTTTATAGGGGCAGCCTGCTCCCCCTACTGGCCTGAGACAGGAGGCATTGCATGCTAATGTTCCCCTGACTAGAGAACCTCCCCCCTGCTCTCAGACACAGCTTTAATTACACTTGTGGCATCCAGGCCAGGGTGACACACATGTACACTTACACTACACACGTGGTCAAAACTGTTGGTACCCCTCGTTTAATGAAAGAAAAACCCACAATGGTCACAGAAATAACTTGAATCTGACAAAAGTAATAATAAATTAAAAATCTATGAAAATGAACAAATGAAAGTCAGACATTGCTTTTCTGCTTCCACAGAATGAAAAAAATAAAATAAACTGATGAAACAGGCCTGGACAGAAATGATGGTTCTTCTTAACTTTATATTTTGCTGAACAACCTTTTGAGGCAATCACTGCAATCAAACGACTCCTGTAACTGTCAATGAGACTTCTGCACCTCTCCACAGGTATTTTGGCCACTCCTCATGAGCAAACTGCTCCAGTTGTCTCATGGTTGAAGGTTGCCTTTCCAGACGGCATGTTTCAGCTCTTTCCAAAGATGCTCAATAGGATTTAGGTCAGGGCTCATAGAAGCCACTTCAGAATAGTCCAATGTTTTCCTCTTAGCCATTGTTGGGTGTTTTTAGCTGTGTGTTTTGGGTCATAATACTGTTGCAAGACCCATGACCTGCGACTGAGACCACGCTTTCTGACACTGGGCAGCACATTTCTCTCTAGAATCCCTTGATAGTCTTGAGATTTCATTGTACCCTGCACAGATTCAAGACACCCTGTGCCAGATGCGGCAGACCAGCCCCAAAACATAAAAGAGACTCCTCCATGTTTCACAGTAGGGACAGTGTTCTTATCTTGATATGCTTCATTTTTCCATCTGTGAACATAGATCTGATGTGCCTTGCCAAAAACTTCCATTTTTGTCTCATCTGTCCATAGGGCATTCTCCTAAAAGCTTTGTGACTTGTGAACATGTAGTTTGGCAAATTCCAGTCTGGCTCTTTTATGATTTTTTTTCAACAATGGTGTACTCCTTGGTCGTCTCCCATGAAGTCCACTTTAGATCAAACAACGACGGATGGTGCGATCTGACACTGATGTTCCTTGAGCTTGAAGTTCACCTTTAATCTCTTTAGAAGTTTTCCTGGGCTCTTTTGTTACCATTCATATTATTCGTCTCTTTGATTTGTTATCAATTTTCCTCCTGCGGCCACGTCCAGGGAGGTTGGCTACAGTCCCATGGATCTTAAATTTCTGAATAATATGTGCAACTGTAGTTACAGGAACATCAAGCTGCTTGGAGATGGTCTTATAACCTTTACCTTTAACATGCTTGTCTATAATTTTCTTTCTAATCTCCTGAGACAACTCTTTCCTTTGCTTCCTTTGGTCCATGTTGAGTGTGGTACACACCATGTCACCAAACAGCACAGTGAGTATCTGTAGCCCTATATACAGGCCCACTGACTGATTACAAGATTGTCGACACCTGTGATGCTAATTAGTGGACACAACTTGATTTAACATGTCCCTTTTGTCACATTATTTTCAGGGGTACCATCATTTCTGTCCAGGCCTATTTCAAGAGTTTAATTTTTTTTTAACTTCTGTGGAAGCAGGGTTGAAAAGCAATGTCTGTCTTTCATTTGTTCATTTTCATCGATTTTTAATTTATTATTACTTTTGTCAGATTCAAGTTTTTTCTGTGACCATTGTGGGTTTTTCTTTCATTAAACGAGGGGTACCAACAATTTTGACCACGTGTGTATATAGTATATACAGAGCTCCTGTGTATGTCACTGGTGATCACTGTATTACCTATACACTATATACAGAGCTCCTGTCTATAATGTCACTGGTGATCACTGTGTTACCTGTACACTGACACTATATACAGAGCTCCTGTGTATAATGTTTCTGGTGGTAATAACAGTGTTGTTAGTATTGTGGTTTTGTATTCATGATCAGTATTGTAGTATTTGGTCACCTTGGGGTGGTAATATATGGTCTGGTCATAGTTTGGCCATATTTGTTCCTTGTATGTGGTATTATTCGGTCACTATGTAGTGGTAATATGTGATCTAGTCAAGGTGTGGCGATATTTGTCCCTTTTGTATGTGGTATTATTGGTGTTGATATAGTGGACTGTGTTGTGTATGGCGGTCATTTTATTCTCGCTGATCTTAACTAGTAAAAGATTTTTTTCCATTAGGCCACAGCCCCACCATCAGTATTTGGTCAGTATTTTTCTCAGGAGTGGCTGCCGAAACCAGGAATGGTTGATTAATGCAGAATTGGTGACTTGTTTCTATTATACCTTTTCTCTGATTGTTCATCACCTGTTTTGGCTCCCACTCCTGAGAAAAAATACTGACTGGACACTGACCGAATACTGATAGTAGGGCCGTGGCCTTAGCGATTAAATACTTGGACCAGAGTGGCAGAGATGCACTTACAGGGGTTCTCCGGTGAAAACAAGTAATCACCTCTCCACAGGATCATTGATAATATTGATTGGTGGGGGTCTGACTGCTTGCACACACCGGCAGAATGTGGAGCTTTTCTCCCCATTAGACTGGAGTGGCATTTGAGATGCGACCACTGATCCATTCATTCTCTCAGTGGCTGTGAGCGCTGCTCTTTTTTGCAAGTCTCTAAGAGAATGAATAGAGCTGCGGTCAGACGTCCCACCTGCCGCAGCATTTTAAAATAGGGATAAGTGTTCTGTCAGGGATAAAACTTCCCCATTCTTCCGATAGGTGCGTTTTCCAATGTTCGGACACAAATGCTCAATAAGTGATCACCTATCCTGTAGAGCCCATGGATCGGTGATAACTTGTTTTAACTAGTGTTGAGCGAGTATGTTCTGTCCGAGTATGCTCGGCCCGAGCTCCGAGTATTTACAGCTGCTCGGTGATATGGTTGAATCGCTCCCGTGTGCATGATTTGCAACTGTTTGACAGCTTTAACCCCTTAACGACATGTCACGTATTAGTACGCGCATGTCGTTATCCTCCGGTTCAGTGAGGGCTCCGGCGCTGAGCCCGCACTGAACCAAGCACATGTCAGCTGATTATTACAGCTTACATGTGCCCGCAACAGGCGCGGGTGGAATCGCGATCCACCAGCGGCTGTTAACATATTAAATGCCGCTGTCAATCTCCGACAGCGGCATTTAATGCGCGCTTCCTGGAAGCGCGTCACTTACCCCGCCCATCGGCGACCCCGTCACATGATCGCGGGTCGGCGATGTGTGGTCATGACAACCCTGGGTCTGCAGCAGACACCAGTGGTTGTAATGATCCTGTCGCTATGAGCGCCATCTAGTGGTCGGCGCTCATAGGACAGGACCATTTCTGCTGCATACAGGGGAACTGCTGGTCCCCTGTATGTAGCAGAGGCGATCGGACAGTTGCTGCTTCAAGTCTCCTATGGAGACTACAGAAGCAAGCAAAAAGTGAAAAAAAAAAGTTTTAAAAAATATGAAAAAAAATAAAAAAATGTAAAAGTTTAAATCACCCCCTAAAATCATAAAATAAACCCCACATACACATATTTGGCATTGCCGCGTTCAGAATTGCCTGATCTATCAATATAAAAATAGAATTAATGCGATCGGTAAATGGCGTAATGAGAAAAAAATTCTAAACGACAGAATTACGTTTTTTGGTCGCCGTAAAATTGCAATAAAATGCAATAACGGGCGATCAAAACATCGGATCTACCCCAAAATAGCATCTATAAAAACTTCAGCTCGGTTCACAAAAAATAAGCCCTCACCCTGCCCCAGATCCCGAAAAATGGAGACGCTACGGGTCTCGGAAAATGGCACCATTTTTTTTTTTTACCAAACTTTGGAATTTTTTTTCATCACTTAAATAAAAAAGAACCTATACATGTTTGGTGTCTTTGAACTCTTAATGACCTGGAGAATAATAATGGCAGGTCAGTTTTAGCATTCAGTGAACGTGGTAAAAAAAAATTAAAAAAAACCTCAGTGGTATTGCACTTTTTTTGCAATTTCACGGCGCTTGGAATTTTTTTTCCGTTTTCCCGTACACGGCATGGTAAAACTAGTAATGGCGTTGAAAAGTACAACTCGTCCCGCAAAAAATAAGCCCTAACATGGCCATATTGACCAAAAAATAAAAACGCTATGGCTCTGGGAACAAGTGGAGCAAAAAGCGAAAATGCAAAAACGGAAAATGCTCCGCGGCTTAAGGGGTTAATACATGTGAGGAATGTCTATTTCTTACACATTCCTCACATGTATTAAAACCGTCAAACAGTCGCAAATCATGCACACGGGAGCGATTCAACCATATCACCGAGCAGCTATAAATACTCGGAGCTCGGCCCGAGCATACTCGCCGAAAGGGTTAACAGAACATACTCGCTCAACACTAGTTTTAACCAAAGAAGCCCTTTAATGCAAACATGTCCATCCCAGTTAGAGTGTCGCCCAGTAGATGTGCAGGAGCCGCCAGTCAATGCTCCACTATAACAGCGAGAGCGGATAACAGATATTTGCATCTTGCTGTAGGTGGGCCCCTAGAGTTAATTTCCCCTGTGGGCCCCAGACACCGCAGTCCGACCCTGGTCATCAATATCAGATCAGTGAGGTTCCAACACACGGCCCCCTCACCAATAAGACAGCAGCTGGAAATACTCAGCGTAGAGCCCAAACAGCACAGCGCTGTACACTGTGTAGTGGCCGATCTTGGTACTGCAGCTCCTATTGAAATGATTGTGATCTGAGCTGTAGTACCCGAAACCAGCCATTGCACAGTGTGCGGAGCTGTGCTATTCCAGCTCTTAACACTGTGTACATCATCTTGCAGAAGTAGCTGATGTCTGGGGATTTCAGGTGTCAGACCCCACTAATCACTGTATGAGTTCTGCTCTACTCCTTTATTAAAGGGGTGTTCTTGTGTTCCTCTCATCAGAAGCTGAAGATTTACAGTTCTGGCCGGTGGCTTGGCTGAGCCGCTTGTCTGAATTGTGCCCTCTTGCATTCTGCGGGCAGAGGCGGCTTTGCCTCTGCAGAATGGGACAGGCACAGGGGCGCTGAAGTCCACCAGTCTGCAAGTGAGCGCTTCTTGCCAAGGAGACCGGCCACTTCTCAGGTGGTCAGTAACCATAGCAATGAGCTGTACACTGCAGAATTAAAAATCGCAAAGTTTCTTGTTTTTACAAGCTCTTTGCAATCTTAGCCTTTTAATACATTCATTTTATTTAGTTATATATTTATTTTACTCTCTTATATAGCGCCGTTAGATTTCGTAGCACCTTACAGACATTATCATCACTGTCCCCATTGGGGCTCACAATATGAATTCCCTATCAGTATGTCTTTGGAGTGTGGGAGGAAACCGGAGAACCCGGAGGAAACCCACACAAACACGGGGAGAACATACAAACTCCTTGCAGATGTTGTCCTTGCTATTATATGAACCCAGCCCCACAGCGTTAATCATTGACCCACCATGTTGCCCACATTCCTCGGCTTTTTTAAGATTTTCTGCAATGAATAAGAACACTGAAGAAAATCTAGATTGATCAACATTTCCTATCACAAATGCAGTTGCTGCAAAACTTGTCCATAGTCCTGTTCCCAGCTGAAAATTGGATACAATTGTATCTTGTGTAGACAATGCTCTGTGAGCTAAATAGCCGGGATCCACTGCTACAAGGCAGGAAACAGACAGATTCTGCTGATGGGTTCTGCTCCCAGAGCATTATTCAGCTCGGACATCTCAGCTCAGAGCAAAACCAGCTATAAGGCTGTGTGCACACCTAGCAGATTTGATGCAGATTTACATGCGTTTTTTCTGCCAGAGAGAAGCGTTTTCACATGCATTTTTTCAAGCACTTTTCCAAGCGATTTTGAGCATCACTTGGAAAAGTGCTTGACAAGTTGATCACACAATATAAATCCATGCAACCGACATGGATCTATAATGTGTGAACAACTTAGATGCTTTAAATGCAGCATCTATAGTAAAAAAAAGAAAACGTTAATAAATAAAAAAAAACAACGGTATATTCACCTCTCCGGCGGCCCCCGGTCTGCTCTCCGGTCTCCTCCGGTCTGCTCCCGGCCGCGTCTTCTCTCTTCAGCGTCCTGCAGTGTACGGTCAGGACCTGCGGTGACGTCATTTAGTCAGCTGATGGTCACGCGACCATCACCTGATGCCGACGTCAGCGCAGGTCCTGACAGTACAGACAGCAGACCGGAGGAGACCGGAGAGCAGACCGGGGGCCGCCGGAGAGGTGAATATACAGGTTTTGTTTGTTTTTAACTTTTTTATTTCTTTTTTTCACCGCGTGGTAGCCAGGATGAAGAGGAGTTGTAGTCTCGTCTTCCTCCCAGATACCACACGCATCGCGAATAAGCTTCAGCGTAATCGCAGTAGAAATGGTCATGCTGCGTTTTGCAAAGTAATGCGAATTCGGCGCGCAAATTAGCGCATCATGTGCACAGCACATCCGAATTCACATGGCTTTGCATGGCAGACTGTTTTACAAGCGTTTTCGCGGCCGTAAAAACGACGCAAAAACGCTACAAAAACGCTATGTGGGCACATGGCCTAAGGCTGTGTGCCCACGACGCGTATTTTAAGCGTTTCCGCATGGCAAAAACGCTGCAGAAACGCTTAAAGACGCATGTTAGAAGGCCTGCCATGTTCCCCAATGATAGTCCGCATGTGCTGTGCACATGCTGCGGAAATTTCCGCTGCGGATTATCATTGCGGAAAAAAACGCAGCACTACCAATTATTTTGCGGAAGCGCAGCGTTTTCCTGGCCATTGACTTGCATTGGAACGCATGGATTCCGCTTCACTAGATAAGCACATGCGGAATACATGCGTTCAATGTGCGGATGGTACCCGGGTGTGGAGGATGGGAGACTCTCCTCCGGACCCGGGTACCATAGAACCTGTCAAAATAAAGAATAAAATAAAAAATAAATGTTATATTTACCTTCTGACGGCCCCCGCTGCGCTCGTCCTCCCATGTCGGCAGCTCGCGATGGACTGAAGGACCTGCGCTGACGTCATAGTCATGTGACAGCAGGTCCTTCAGTGTACCGCGATCTGCCGGCAGCCAGGACGGAGCGAAGCGAGACTGCGGGGGCCATCGGAAGTTAAGTATAGATTTATTTTTTTATTTTTAACCAGTCGTTGGGGTCACACTATATAAATCCATGCCGTTTTCATGGATTTCTATAGTGTGACCAAGTTGACAAGCACTTTCCAAGTGATGCTAAAATCGCTTGTAAAGCGCTTGTCAACCCGCATGCGGAAATGCATGTGAAGAACGCTTCACTTCTGCATGTCCCTGGCAGGAAAAACACATGTACAATCCGCATATACAATCCGCATGTACAATCCGCATATACAATCCGCATGTACAATCCGCATATACAATCCGCATGTACAATCCGCATGTACAATCCGCGTGTACAATCCGCGTGTACAATCCGCATATACAATCCGCATGTACAATCCGCGTGTACAATCCGCATATACAATCCGCATGTACAATCCGCATGTACAATCCGCGTGTACAATCCGCATATACAATCCGCATGTACAATCCGCATGTACAATCCGCATGTACAATCCGCATGTACAATCCGCGTGTACAATCCGCATATACAATCCGCATGTACAATCCGCATGTACAATCCGCATGTACAATCCGCATATACAATCCGCATGTACAATCCACATGTACAATCCGCGTGTACAATCCGCGTGTACAATCCGCATATACAATCCGCATGTACAATCCGCGTGTACAATCCGCATATACAATCCGCATGTACAATCCGCGTGTACAATCCGCATATACAATCCGCGTGTACAATCCGCGTGTACAATCCGCGTGTACAATCCGCATGTACAATCCGCATGTACAATCCGCATGTACAATCCGCATGTACAATCCGCGTGTACAATCCGCATATACAATCCGCATGTACAATCCGCGTGTACAATCCGCATGTACAATCCGCATGTACAATCCGCGTGTACAATCCGCGTGTACAATCCGCGTGTACAATCCGCGTGTACAATCCGCATGTACAATCCGCATGTACAATCCGCGTGTACAATCCGCATATACAATCCGCATGTACAATCCGCGTGTACAATCCGCGTGTACAATCCGCGTGTACAATCCGCATGTACAATCCGCATGTACAATCCGCATGCGTTTTTTCTGCCAGCGAGATGCAGAAACGCTCAGGAAAAATCCGGAGCATTTCTGCATCGTGGGCACATAGCCTAAGTCTCTGCATTTGTCTGCTTACACATCTGTACATTTCTGAACACATTCAGCAAAAATTGCAGTACATTTATTAAAATTGGGCATATAGCATACTACAGGTGCTTCTCACAAAATTAGAATATCATCAAAAAGTTAATTTATTTCAGTTCTTCAATACAAATAGTAAAACTCATATTATATAGAGTCATTACAGACAGAGTGATCTATTTCAAGTGTTTATTTCTGTTAATGCTATTATCTCAGTAAATTAGAATACTTTATAACACCAGCTTGAAAAATGTTTTTAAAATCTGAAATGTTGTCCTACTGAAATGTATGTTCAGTAAATGCCCTCAATACTTGGCCAGGCTCCTTTTGCATCAATTACTGCATCAATGCGGCAATGTGGCATGGAGGCGATCAGCCTGTGACACTGCTGAGGTGTTATGGAAGCCCAGGTGGCTTTGATAGAAGCCTTCAGCTCGTCTGCATTGTTGGGTCTGGTGTCTCTGAAGCGCCCCCTGGGACATATTCCTTTTTGAGGGGAATACCCGGCACCGGATCAGATGGGGGGTTGTAGTCTCCGAGCGGCTGTGACCCGGTCCCGTGCCCAGGGCGTCAAGCTAAGTGTTATGTGGCAGCTTTACAGATGTTACTAAAGTTCTTTTGTGTCGACTACGCCACCCGTTGTGATGCGGTCACTGTGGCCGCCGCTGCTGCAGGGTCCGCTGAGGCTGATGGTGGGTGCGCAGCTTGGTGAGATAACCCCCAACGGGAGGGGTATAGCCTCAGAGGGGACAGGCGCAGAGGATGGGGGTTGTGGTGGTGCGATGCAGCCGGCAATGAAGACAGACTCGGGTTGTGCAGTTAAGGGTGTTTACTTACTGCTGATGTTGTACTGGTCACTCCAGCTGCTAGTGACCACCCGAGCCGTGCTGCGTCCACCAGGTCCTGGATCCGGCCAACCCCCAAACAAGTCCAGAGCGTGGCCCTGAGCTCTCCCTCTGTCCTTTCTTCAGCCGTCCCCACCAGTGATTCACCTAGGTCCAGCTCCCTCGGGCCTTCTTCTGGGACACCCTTGGCCCTGGGTTCCCTGACCCTTCATGTGGTGTGCCTTCGGGGTGAATGTGGTGGGTGACCGTGACAGACACTGCCCACGGTCTCCGGTCTCTGGCTGGGGAATGTCTTTGCCCCCACCAGCTTGGGTTCCGGTACCCTCTTGCTGACTCCTCACCCGGTGCTCTAATTTGGGTTCTTGGGTCCCTTCAGTCTTCCCCCTCTGGGTCTTTCTCTGCTCCACTCTCTCTCTCTCCAGGGCTGCTGTTTCCTTCTCTCTCCTCTCCAACTGACTTGTTCTCAGCGTCTGACCCTGATCTAAGTTGGTGCCCTCCTTATATATCCCTCTATGTGTGAGCTCAGGTGACCAGCACCCAATGAGCTCCTATCACTACCCAGACTGCTCCCCCTATCTGCCCCTACACTACATGGGATGTACCACCCCCCTCCCACTCCAGCCAGGAACAGGCTCGGTTGTACCTGCACATTTCTAAGTGGGAGTACCGTCGGCCTGCTCCTCTGGAATGGGATGTATGTAGTGCATGCAGTCTATCTGAGCTCAGTTCCACACTCCTTCCTTACCCGGGAGTGGAATATCACACCTCTGGGTTGAGGTGCAATACCCCTGTAGCAGCCGAATCCTCAGGGTGCTACATTCCCCCCTGGTAAATCACAGCACGTCCTCGGGCTGTAAAGACATAAAACACCAAAACATACAAAATTTTTATATGAACATATAAAACATATAAACATTATATATATATAAAACTTTTTATATAAACATTCTCGTAGACTTCTCTTGTCTCTGGTTCCTCCTCCGGACACTGGGCACCGTGTGTCTGGGAAAAGTGCGACAGTCTCTTAGAAAATCTGGTTTTCTATAAAACCGGTAGGGGGCGCTTTAGGACGCGCAACTATTTACAGGGGAAGTTGGCCGCTCTCAGTCCTCGGCCAGGTAGAGGAAAGGGAATGGCTGCTCACAGTCCTCAGCCTGTAGGATGAAGGGGTTAACGGGTAAAACAGTTCACTGGTCCCAACGGGGACTATTTTAGCAGCAGCAACAGTTCCAGTTTCAGTTCCTTTATACCCCGATTGGGTAACTATTTACATCACTTCTCGGCCGCACTCAACGGCGTCTTCCTCCTGCTCTTTCTTGATATGATGTTTCTTCAGACCCGTCCGGGTCCTCTGACTCCTCCTCCCCGTACCGCAACTCCTCCTCCGTCAAGCGGTGTACGTGGAGGGCGTAAGGTCCTTTGGCACACTTGTGCCGGGTGAAAGTGACCTCGTCTCCGACGTAGAGGTCACGGCCTTCGTGACCTTCCGGCAGGTGGGACTCGACGTCTCTGCGGGTCACAAAAACGTCACCGCGGTTGTTACGGTCCCGAATAAAGCCCCACCCATGCTGCGGGTTGAACTTTATCACTGTCCCGATGGTGCGGGGACAATGCGCTGCACGGGGGTTCCTCCTAGTCCGGCTCTTCTGCTCCGCGCTCTGGATTTGGGCCTGTTGTTCTCTGACCCGCCTCTCCTCCCGTTCTCTCTTAAACTCTGCCAGCTGTTGACGGCAACACTCTGTACGTTCAGCTGCGGCTGCCCGAGTTTCTCCGGTGAACCCCATCAAATCTTCTCCCGTGGGGTCCCACACGAATTGGGCTTCTGCTAGAGGAGGCGAGACCCGAGCCATGGGCTTCGGAGCCGGGATTAGGGGCTCACACAAGGGCCCTAGTCTTTGCTGCCGCTCCAGCTCAGGGTACCCTTCGGGCCAGATGAAGGGCCGCCCGTCCGGCCATGTGAGCTGGCCGAAGAGGTCCTCCCCCAGGTGTGGCACCCTAGGTATTGCGGGCGCGGGCGTGGTGGTGGTGGCGCCCGGGTTGCCCAGGCCTTGCGGCCAGGCCTGGGGCACCTGGAAGGTGAAGGGCACCGTTAGGACGGCGGCGCCCTGGGCTACCTGGCCTTGCGGCCAGGCCGGAGGCTCCGCGGAGGTAGGGGGCGCTGTTGGTGATGCGGCGCCCGGGGGTACTAGGCCTTGCGACCAGGCTGGTGGTAATTCCTGCTTTGTCACGCTCCGGGTCGGGGCGCGTGACGTCACAGGGGTCGCTGCGGCGGCTTCCGGTCGGGGCCTAGTCCATGGCGGTGACCTGGCGGCTACGGGCACAGCAGGGGGACTTTCGGGCTCTGCGACGGGGAGCTGGGGCAGGTGAGCGGTGTCACGGCTTGGGGTATAGGCGTCCCCTTTACCTGCCTCCATGCGTTCAGCTCCCTCCTCGGCGCCGTCTCCGGCCTTGGGTCCTCCCGCGCCATCCTCAGAGGCGGTCTGCTTCCTCGTCCAGGGTAGCGTGCTCCGTTGACTGGTCTTTGCTTGCTGGGTCATCTCCCGGCCCCACTCCGCCAGTATCTCACGCTGTACCCGGGCCATCCTCCGTGCGAGGCCCTCCAGGGCAGTTTGTGCACACTCCCGGTCTCGGGGGAGCTGCGCTAGGATCTCCGCTAGACCTAGCGGGGTTGTGGACTCCAGCAGGCTCCTGACCATCGGGTCGGTGCTGCTCTGCTCTGCTTCCGGCAGGCTCCTGGCCAGCGGGCCGGTGCTGCTCTGCCCTCCTTCCTCGGTCTCTAGCAGACTCCTGGCCAGCGGGCCGGTGCTGTTCTGCTTTCTCTCCATCTCCGGGTGAGCTCCTCCGCTGCTCCTTGTTAGACCTCTTGCCTCCGGGTGCGCTCGCTCCAGACTGCTCCAAGCGACACCCATCTTTTCTCTTCTCTTTCGTCTCCTCCCACTTCGAGGGCGGTCCCGGGGCAACTCGGTGACTGTCAGCTCCAGGGGGAGTTCTTTCACGCTGACAGACACCTCCAGCATCACAGTCTCTGTTGGTGGGGGCGGTTTCCACTTTTGGCGCCATTTTCTGTCCTGGCCCACGATGGGAGGTGGCCTCTTGCCCTCCTTTGGCACGCCCATAATGGCGTCCGCTGCTCTTCCAAGGCGGGAAATCTGCGGTTTTGGCGGGAAGCGTCGCCCAGTGGCGGGAAACTCTGCAGATGGCGGGAACAAGTTGGAAATGGCGGACAATCGGCGGGAAACGACTGGTGATGGAGTCCGATGGCGTGGACCCTCCGGAACCGGCGGGAGACTTCTTTCTGAGGTAAACTTGCACTTTTCTTCAGGCACGCAGTACCCGGGTGTTGCGGGCACATAATCCTGCCGACTACGCCAAAGTTGAAGCGCCCCCTGGGACATATTCCTTTTTGAGGGGAATACCCGGCACCGGATCAGATGGGGGGTTGTAGTCTCCGAGCGGCTGTGACCCGGTCCCGTGCCCAGGGCGTCAAGCTAAGTGTTATGTGGCAGCTTTACAGATGTTACTAAAGTTCTTTTGTGTCGACTACGCCACCCGTTGTGATGCGGTCACTGTGGCCGCCGCTGCTGCAGGGTCCGCTGAGGCTGATGGTGGGTGCGCAGCTTGGTGAGATAACCCCCAACGGGAGGGGTATAGCCTCAGAGGGGACAGGCGCAGAGGATGGGGGTTGTGGTGGTGCGATGCAGCCGGCAATGAAGACAGACTCGGGTTGTGCAGTTAAGGGTGTTTACTTACTGCTGATGTTGTACTGGTCACTCCAGCTGCTAGTGACCACCCGAGCCGTGCTGCGTCCACCAGGTCCTGGATCCGGCCAACCCCCAAACAAGTCCAGAGCGTGGCCCTGAGCTCTCCCTCTGTCCTTTCTTCAGCCGTCCCCACCAGTGATTCACCTAGGTCCAGCTCCCTCGGGCCTTCTTCTGGGACACCCTTGGCCCTGGGTTCCCTGACCCTTCATGTGGTGTGCCTTCGGGGTGAATGTGGTGGGTGACCGTGACAGACACTGCCCACGGTCTCCGGTCTCTGGCTGGGGAATGTCTTTGCCCCCACCAGCTTGGGTTCCGGTACCCTCTTGCTGACTCCTCACCCGGTGCTCTAATTTGGGTTCTTGGGTCCCTTCAGTCTTCCCCCTCTGGGTCTTTCTCTGCTCCACTCTCTCTCTCTCCAGGGCTGCTGTTTCCTTCTCTCTCCTCTCCAACTGACTTGTTCTCAGCGTCTGACCCTGATCTAAGTTGGTGCCCTCCTTATATATCCCTCTATGTGTGAGCTCAGGTGACCAGCACCCAATGAGCTCCTATCACTACCCAGACTGCTCCCCCTATCTGCCCCTACACTACATGGGATGTACCACCCCCCTCCCACTCCAGCCAGGAACAGGCTCGGTTGTACCTGCACATTTCTAAGTGGGAGTACCGTCGGCCTGCTCCTCTGGAATGGGATGTATGTAGTGCATGCAGTCTATCTGAGCTCAGTTCCACACTCCTTCCTTACCCGGGAGTGGAATATCACACCTCTGGGTTGAGGTGCAATACCCCTGTAGCAGCCGAATCCTCAGGGTGCTACATCTCTCATCTTTCTCTTGACAATACCCCATAGATTCTCTATAATAGATTCTCTATGGGGTTAAGGTCAGGTGAGTTTACTGCCAATCAAGCACAGTGATACTGTTGTGTAAACCAGGTATTGGTACTTTTGGCAGTGTGGACAGGGGCCAAGTCCTGCTGGAAAATGACATTTCCATCTCCATAAAGCTTGTCGGCAGAGGGAAGCATGAAGGGCTCTACAATGTCCTGGTAGACGGGTGCGCTGACTTTGGTCTTGATAAAACACAGTGGACCTACACCAGCAGATGACATGGCTCCCCAAACCATCACCGATTGTGGAAACTTCACACGAGACCTCAAGCAGCTTGGATTGTGGCCTCTCCACTCTTCCTCCAGACTCTGGGACCTTGATTTCCAAATTAAATGCAAAATTTACTTTCATCGGAAAACAACACCTTGGACCACTGAGCAACAGTCCAGGTGTTTTTCTCCTTGGCCCAGGTAAGATGCTTCTGGCGTTGTCTATTTGTCATGAGTGGCTCGACACAAGGAATGTGACACTTGTAGCCCATGTCCTGGATACGTCTGTGTGTGGTGGCTCTTGAAGCAATGACTCCAGCAGCAGTCCACTCCTTGTGAATCTTCCCCAAATGTTTGAATGGCCTTTCCTTAACAATCTTTTCAAGGCTGCGGTTATCCCGGTTGCTTGTGCACCTCTTCCTACCACACTTTTTCTTTCCACTCAACTTTCCATAAATATGCTTGGATACAGCACTCTGTTAACAGCCAGCTTCTTTAGCAATGACCTTTTGTGGTTTACACTCCTTGTGGAGTGTGTCAATGACTGCCTTCTGGACATCTGTCAAGTCATCAGTCTTCCCCATGATTGTGGAGCCTACTGAAACAGACAAAGGGACCTTTTAAATGCGTAAGAAGCCTTTGCAGGTGTTTTTTGTTAATTATTCTAATTTACTGAGATAATGACTTTGTGTTTTCATTGGCTGTAAGCCATCATTATCAACATTAACAGAAATAAACACTTGAAATAGATCACTCTGTAATGACTCTGTATAATATATGAGTTTCACTTTTTGGATTGAAGAACTGAAATAAATAAACTTTTTGATGATATTCTAATTTTGTGAGAAGCACCTGTATGTTTGATGCATCTCATTAGCTAAGCTCAACCTCTTCCTTGCTTCACCTCAATTTGAGCCATAAATTGTGATATTTCATTTTGGTGCATTTTATGACTCCTTTTTGTCACACTTTTCTCATAACTATTTTTTTTATAACTGAGGGAAAATAACAAAATCTTATTTGTTGTACTCAAGTTTTCACAGAAACATCTGATAAAGTGTTGACTTATTTTTCTGAGTTAAACTCTTCCTTTTGGCCCTCTATATATTTGAGTTTGACAGCCCTGATGTAGATGGATGATGATGTGGCAAGAAGGGGCAGAGGAGCAGAGCCTCCTGGCTCTCAGCTTCGCTCTCCACTGCTCACAGGAGACAGCAGTTACTTCACAAATGTAACTGATAGAAAAGATGTCACGTAAGAGGGGGTCAGGGGAGCGATGTGCTGCAGGAAGAGGAGGATTAGGCAGGGAGCGCTGTGCTGCAGGAAGAGGAGGATTAGGCAGGGGAGTGATGTAATGCAGGAGGGGGAGGCTTAGGCAGGGAAGCGATGTGCTGCAGGAAGAGGTGGCTTATGCAGGGGAGTGATGTAATGCAATAGGAGAGGATTAGGCAGGGAGCGATATGCTGCAGGAAGTGCAGGATTTGGCAGTGGGCGATGTGGTGCAAGAGGGGATTTGGCAGTGGGTGATGTGGTGCCGGAAAGGGGAGATTTAGAAAGGGCACAATGTGCTGCAAGGAGGGGAGGATTAGACGGGAGCAATGTGCCGCAAGAGGGGGAGGTTTAGACAGGGGAGTGATGTGCTGCAGGAGTGGGAGAATTAAGCGGTGAGAAACATGCTGCAGGACGGGGAGGGTTAGGCAGGGGAGCAATGTGCTGCAGGTGGAAGGAGAATCTGTGACTACAGCCCAGTGTTTAAGGTTTATTGGAGCCTGTCTTTTATATATTTTATTGTTTTTTTTTCTGACAAAACTGCATAACATCTGACATGAAGTCCGCTTAGCAGTCACTGTCCCTGTAGATTGTTACTGTCCAGGTTCACCGCTGTCTCTTTTTGTTTTTAGTGCCAATCTGACAGCAGTGAAGGTTCCGCTGATAATGGCGGTCGGGTTCCGAATAGAATGTTCATGTCTGTTCTCATTGTAGTAACATCACGGAATATGCTAATTTCTTCTGACCACACCCGATGACTGAATAAAGGCGCCTCACCCACTTGTCTATGTCATCACTTTGTGGTGTCACAATGATCTAAGGGGATAAAAAAACGCTCCTGGCAGCTTTACAGTCATTCGTCCCTTCGTGTTAAAGGAGCAGGATGATAGAGCCGCACCATGCCAGCCAGAAGAAAAGAAAGTGGAGCCCTTCAAGATGATGAAGCAAGAAAGCAGACTGTGGAAGGCCATCCAGGACCAAGAGCATCATGAGGGCCTGGTAACGTATACTACACAACTGTTCTGTATATGCTCATGCCATGTAAACCTATGGTGGCCGATTCATCAAGGCTGGTGGATTTCTATACCAGCATTCATGAAGCGCCTATTGGAGGAACGTGCACCAAATTCATTAAAAAGACTAAACCTCTTAATGAACTTGACTCATCCTTAAAGGGGTTGTTCCCTTTCAATAAATGAATGTCCCTAGCTGCAGGTCATTTAATTAAAAAAAAGAGGTTCCACCATCTCAGAGCTGCAGCAGCTCAGTGCGCTCAGCTGGGCAGTCCGTCTGATTACATTTGTTGGCTGCGGCAGTATTGAGGTGATGTCAGTGCCATACACAATCCCAGGAATGGGTCAGGACAGCACAGTTTGATTCTTTATACCTGCAGCCAGGGTCATTCATTTATTGAAATATCCCCTTAAAGCTGACGTACTACACCTCAAGAAATGTACTCCAGTCAAAAGATGGAGTCAATTTCAGTCCTATTTTACACCACTTTTCCAGCCTAATTTGTAATAAGTTTTCAGGTAAAGCTAAGCCACAAGCGGTCCAGATAAGCTCTGTTCACTATTTAAGAAGTTAAAAGAGTGGGTGTAAAAAGGTCAGAGTATTTAAATGTAAGTTGCGCAGGAATTTACTGAGATTCAAACAGTTGTGCAACACATTTCCGGTGAAAACTGCTTGATGAAAAATGTTCCTTGAATAATATAACATTTCAGGTTAGTGGTAATAGATTTTATTATGGGACGTTGATCCAGGGAACTAGTCTGATTGCCATATGTGGAGTCGGGAAGGAATTTTTCCCCTAAAATGGGGCAATTAGCATCTGCCTCATGGGGTTTTTGCCTTCCTCTGGATCAACACATTAGCTTTTAGGTTGAACTTGATGGACTTGTGTCTTTCAACCTTAAAACTATGAAACTGTCCCTGTATTGAGGTTCAAGGGTGAAGCCCAGGGTTCATTTGGAACCATCAGAAATGGTGTGTTTTGCGCCCAGTCTGTCCAAGGAAGCCTGTTTGAGCCAACGGCCTCAGAAATATCCTAACATTTCAGAAAGTAGCAATAGTTAGGGTGGCTGAACCATTCTAGCCTTAAGTTTGCCCCTCCAGTCAGCATCTACTATGTAGATGCAATCAAGGCCATGTAATAAGTCTTTATCGCTGTACAGGGCTGTAAGAGTGAAGGCCAGAGTTCCTTTGGAACCTGTAGAATAGACTGGCTTTTGCCAAGTCTTTCCAAAGAAGCTTTTTTGAGCCATAGGCCTCAGACAGGTCCTAACAAGAAAGTGGCATTAGATAGGTTTTTCTTTAGTTAGGATTGATTCAACTACTCAAGCCTCAAGCGCACTCCTCCGGCCAGCAGCTACTCTGTAGATGCAACCCTGGGCCTATGGTAAGTATCTATCCCTGTACAGGGGTGTAATGGTAAAAACCTGGGTTCCCTTGGGATCTGCAGAATGGAGTAGCTTGCGCCAAGTCTGTCCGAGGAAGTCTGTTTGAGCCAACAGCCTTAAACAGATCCCAGTATTTAGGGAAAAAAAAAGCTTCAGTTAGAGTTGAATCAACCACTATAGCCTCAAGCTCGCTCCTCCGGCCAGCAGCTACTCTGTAGATGCAGCCCTGGGCCTATGGTAAGTATCTATCCATGTACAGGCGTGTAATGGTAAAGGCCAGTGTTCCCTTGGGATCTGCAGAATGGAGTAGCTTGCGCCAAGTCTGTCCGAGAAAGCCTTTTTGAGCTGATGGATTTAAACAAATTTCAACATTTAGGAAAAAAGCATTAATCTATTTCAGTTAGAGTTAATTCAATTACTCTAGCATAAAGATCCTAATTCACTTTGTCTAAAGGAAGTTAGTTGGCAAATTTTTATTGTGTGAGCAATGAGGTTATGGAACTCTCTACCACATGAACTTGAAATACTTAATTTTCTAAAAAAAATTCAAGGAGGGCATATGTGTGCCTTTCTTGAATAATATAAAATTGCAGGTTATCCGTACTAGATTTTGTTATGGGACGTTGATCCAGGGAACTAGTCTGATTGCCATATGTGGAGTCGGGAAGGAATTTTTCCTCTAATATGGGGCAATTAGCATCTGCCTCATGGGGTTTTTGCCTTCCTCTGGATCAACACATTAGCTTTTAGGTTGAACTTGATGGACTTGTGTCTTTCAACCTTAAAACTATGAAACTGTCCATGTATTGAGGTTCAAGGGTGAAGCCCAGGGTTCATTTGGAAACATCAGAAATGGTGTGTTTTGCGCCCAGTCTGTCCAAGGAAGCCTGTTTGAGCCAACGGCCTCAGAAATATCCTAACATTTAAGAAAGTAGCAATAGTTAGGGTTGGCTGAACCATTCTAGCCTTAAGTTTGCCCCTCCAGTCAGTATCTACTACGTAGTTGCAATCAAGGCCCTGCAATAAGTCTTTATCGCTGTACAGAGCTGAAAGAGTGAAGGCCAGAGTTCCTTTGGAACCTGTAGGATAGACTGGCTTTTGCCAAGTCTTTCCAAAGAAGCTTTTTTGAGCCATAGGCCTCAGACAGGTCCTAACAAGAAAGTGGCATTAGATAGGTTTTTCTTTAGTTAGGATTGATTCAACTACTCAAGCCTCAAGCGCACTCCTCTGGCCAGCAGCTACTCTGTAGATGCAACCCTGGGCCTATGGTAAGTATCTATCCCTGTACAGGGGTGTAATGGTAAAAAACAGGGTTCCCTTGGGATCTGCAGAATGGAGTAGCTTGCGCCAAGTCTGTCCGAGGAAGTCTGTTTGAGCCAACAGCCTTAAACAGATCCCAGTATTTAGGAAAAAAAAGCTTTAGTTAGAGTTGAATCAACCACTATAGCCTCAAGCTCGCTCCTCCGGCCAGCAGCTACTCTGTAGATGCAGCCCTGGGCCTATGGTAAGTATCTATCCCTGTACAGGGGTGTAATGGTAAAGGCCAGGGTTCCCTTGGGATCTGCAGAATGGAGTAGCTTGCGCCAAGTCTGTCCGAGAAAGCCTTTTTGAGCTGATGGATTTAAACAAATTTCAACATTTAGGAAAAAAGCATTAATCTATTTCAGTTAGAGTTAATTCAATTACTCTAGCATAAAGATCCTAATTCACTTTGTCTAAAGGAAGTTAGTTGGCAAATTTTTATTGTGTGAGCAATGAGGTTATGAAACTCTCTACCACATGAAATTGAAATACTTAATTTTCTAAAAAAAATTAAAGGAGGGCATGTGTGTGCCTTTCTTGAATAATATAAAATTGCAGGTTATCCGTACTAGATTTTGTTATGGGACGTTGATCCAGGGAACTAGTCTGATTGCCATATGTGGAGTCGGGAAGGAATTTTTCCCCTAATATGGGGCAATTAGCATCTGCCTCATGGGGTTTTTGCCTTCCTCTGGATCAACACATTAGCTTTTAGGTTGAACTTGATGGACTTGTGTCTTTCAACCTTAAAACTATGAAACGGTCCCTGTATAGAGGTTCAAGGGTGAAGCCCAGGGTTCATTTGGAAACATCAGAAATGGTGTGTTTTGCGCCCAGTCTGTCCAAGGAAGCCTGTTTGAGCCAACGGCCTCAGAAATATCTTAACATTTAAGAAAGTAGCAATAGTTAGGGTTGGCTGAACCATTCTAGCCTTAAGTTTGCCCCTCCAGTCAGCATCTACTATGTAGATGCAATCAAGGCCCTGTAATAAGTCTTTATCGCTGTACAGGGCTGTAAGAGTGAAGGCCAGAGTTCCTTTGGAACCTGTAGGATAGACTGGCTTTTGCCAAGTCTTTCCAAAGAAGCTTTTTTGAGCCATAGGCCTCAGACAGGTCCTAACAAGAAAGTGGCATTAGATAGGTTTTTCTTTAGTTAGGATTGATTCAACTACTCAAGCCTCAAGCGCACTCCTCCGGCCAGCACCTACTCTGTAGATGCAACCCTGGGCCTATGGTAAGTATCTATCCCTGTACAGGGGTGTAATGGTAAAAACCAGGGTTCCCATGGGATCTGCAGAATGGAGTAGCTTGCGCCAAGTCTGTCCGAGGAAGTCTGTTTGAGCCAACAGCCTTAAACAGATCCCAGTATTTAGGAAAAAAAAGCTTTAGTTAGAGTTGAATCAACCACTATAGCCTCAAGCTCGCTCCTCCGGCCAGCAGCTACTCTGTAGATGCAGCCCTGGGCCTATGGTAAGTATCTATCCCTGTACAGGGGTGTAATGGTAAAGGCCAGGGTTCCCTTGGGATCTGCAGAATGGAGTAGCTTGCGCCAAGTCTGTCCGAGAAAGCCTTTTTGAGCTGATGGATTTAAACAAATTTCAACATTTAGGAAAAAAGCATTAATCTATTTCAGTTAGAGTTAATTCAATTACTCTAGCATAAAGATCCTAATTCACTTTGTCTAAAGGAAGTTAGTTGGCAAATTTTTATTGTGTGAGCAATGAGGTTATGAAACTCTTTACCACATGAAATTGAAATACTTAATTTTCTTAAAAAAAATTCAAGGAGGGCATGTGTGTGCCTTTCTTAAATAATATAAAATTGCAGGTTATCCGTACTAGATTTTGTTATGGGACGTTGATCCAGGGAACTAGTCTGATTGCCATGTGTGGAGTCGGGAAGGAATTTTTCCCCTAATATGGGGCAATTAGCATCTGCCTCATGGGGTTTTTGCCTTCCTCTGGATCAACACATTAGCTTTTAGGTTGAACTTGACAGACTTGTGTCTTTCAACCTTAAAACTATGAAACGGTCCCTGTATAGAGGTTCAAGGGTGAAGCCCAGGGTTCATTTGGAAACATCAGAAATGGTGTGTTTTGCGCCAAGTCTGTCCAAGGAAGCCTGTTTGAGCCAATGGCCTCAGAAATATCCTAACATTTAAGAAAGTAGCAATAGTTAGGGTTGGCTGAACCATTCTAACTTTAAGTTTGCCCCTCCAGTCAGCATCTACTATGTAGATGCAATCAAGGCCCTGTAATAAGTCTTTATCACTGTACAGGGCTGTAAGAGTGAAGGCCAGAGTTCCTTTGGAACCTGTAGGATAGACTGGCTTTTGCCAAGTCTTTCCAAAGAAGCTTTTTTGAGCCATAGGCCTCAGACAGGTCCTAACAAGAAAGTGTCATTAGATAGGTTTTTCTTTAGTTAGGATTGATTCAACTACTCAAGCCTCAAGCGCACTCCTCCGGGCAGCAGCTACTCTGTAGATGCAACCCTGGGCCTATGGTAAGTATCTATCCCTGTACAGGTGTGTAATGGTAAAAACCAGGGTTCCCTTGGGATCTGCAGAATGGAGTAGCTTGCGCCAAGTCTGTCCGAGGAAGTCTGTTTGAGCCAACAGCCTTAAACAGATCCCAGTATTTAGGAAAAAAAAGCTTTAGTTAGAGTTGAATCAACCACTATAGCCTCAAGCTCGCTCCTCCGGCCAGCAGCTACTCTGTAGATGCAGCCCTGGGCCTATGGTAAGTATCTATCCCTGTACAGGGGTGTAATGGTAAAGGCCAGGGTTCCCTTGGGATCTGCAGAATGGAGTAGCTTGCGCCAAGTCTGTCCGAGAAAGCCTTTTTGAGCTGATGGATTTAAACAAATTTCAACATTTAGGAAAAAAGCATTAATCTATTTCAGTTAGAGTTAATTCAATTACTCTAGCATAAAGATCCTAATTCACTTTGTCTAAAGGAAGTTAGTTGGCAAATTTTTATTGTGTGAGCAATGAGGTTATGAAACTCTCTACCACATGAAATTGAAATACTTAATTTTCTAAAAAAAATTCAAGGAGGGCATGTGTGTGCCTTTCTTGAATAATATAAAATTGCAGGTTATCCGTACTAGATTTTGTTATGGGACGTTGATCCAGGGAACTAGTCTGATTGCCATATGTGGAGTCGGGAAGGAATTTTTCCCCTAATATGGGGCAATTAGCATCTGCCTCATGGGGTTTTTGCCTTCCTCTGGATCAACACATTAGCTTTTAGGTTGAACTTGATGGACTTGTGTCTTTCAACCTTAAAACTATGAAACGGTCCCTGTATAGAGGTTCAAGGGTGAAGCCCAGGGTTCATTTGGAAACATCAGAAATGGTGTGTTTTGCGCCAAGTCTGTCCAAGGAAGCCTGTTTGAGCCAACGGCCTCAGAAATATCCTAACATTTAAGAAAGTAGCAATAGTTAGGGTTGGCTGAACCATTCTAACCTTAAGTTTGCCCCTCCAGTCAGCATCTACTATGTAGATGCAATCAAGGCCCTGTAATAAGTCTTTATCACTGTACAGGGATGTAAGAGTGAAGGTCAGAGTTCCTTTGGAACCTGTAGGATAGACTGGCTTTTGCCAAGTTTTTCCAAAGAAGCTTTTTTGAGCCATAGGCCTCAGACAGGTCCTAACAAGAAAGTGTCATTAGATAGGTTTTTCTTTAGTTAGGATTGACTCAACTACTCAAGCCTGAAGCGCACTCCTCCGGCCAGCAGCTACTCTGTAGATGCAACCCTGGGCCTATGGTAAGTATCTATCCCTGTACAGGGGTGTAATGGTAAAAACCAGGGTTCCCTTGGGATCTGCAGAATGGAGTAGCTTGCGCCAAGTCTGTCCGAGGAAGTCTGTTTGAGCCAACAGCCTTAAACAGATCCCAGTATTTAGGAAAAAAAAGCTTTAGTTAGAGTTGAATCAACCACTATAGCCTCAAGCTCGCTCCTCCGGCCAGCAGCTACTCTGTAGATGCAGCCCTGGGCCTATGGTCAGTATCTATCCCTGTACAGGGGTGTAATGGTAAAGGCCAGGGTTTCCTTGGGATCTGCAGAATGGAGTAGCTTGCGCCAAGTCTGTCCGAGAAAGCCTTTTTGAGCTGATGGATTTAAACAAATTTCAACATTTAGGAAAAAAGCATTAATCTATTTCAGTTAGAGTTAATTCAATTACTCTAGCATAAAGATCCTAATTCACTTTGTCTAAAGGAAGTTAGTTGGCAAATTTTTATTGTGTGAGCAATGAGGTTATGAAACTCTCTACCACATGAAATTGAAATACTTAATTTTCTAAAAAAAATTCAAGGAGGGCATGTGTGTGCCTTTCTTGAATAATATAAAATTGCAGGTGATCCGTACTAGATTTTGTTATGGGACGTTGATCCAGGGAACTAGTCTGATTGCCATATGTGGAGTCGGGAAGGAATTTTTCCCCTAATATGGGGCAATTAGCATCTGCCTCATGGGGTTTTTGCCTTCCTCTGGATCAACACATTAGCTTTTAGGTTGAACTTGATGGACTTGTGTCTTTCAACCTTAAAACTATGAAACGGTCCCTGTATAGAGGTTCAAGGGTGAAGCCCAGGGTTCATTTGGAAACATCAGAAATGGTGTGTTTTGCGCCAAGTCTGTCCAAGGAAGCCTGTTTGAGCCAACGGCCTCAGAAATATTCTAACATTTAAGAAAGTAGCAATAGTTAGGGTTGGCTGAACCATTCTAACCTTAAGTTTGCCCCTCCAGTCAGCATCTACTATGTAGATGCAATCAAGGCCCAGTAATAAGTCTTTATCACTGTACAGGGATGTAAGAGTGAAGGTCAGAGTTCCTTTGGAACCTGTAGGATAGACTGGCTTTTGCCAAGTTTTTCCAAAGAAGCTTTTTTGAGCCATAGGCCTCAGACAGGTCCTAACAAGAAAGTGTCATTAGATAGGTTTTTCTTTAGTTAGGATTGACTCAACTACTCAAGCCTCAAGCGCACTCCTCCGGCCAGCAGCTACTCTGTAGATGCAACCCTGGGCCTATGGTAAGTATCTATCCCTGTACAGGGGTGTAATGGTAAAAACCTGGGTTCCCTTGGGATCTGCAGAATGGAGTAGCTTGCGCCAAGTCTGTCCGAGGAAGTCTGTTTGAGCCAACAGCCTTAAACAGATCCCAGTATTTAGGAAAAAAAAGCTTTAGTTAGAGTTGAATCAACCACTATAGCCTCAAGCTCGCTCCTCCGGCCAGCAGCTACTCTGTAGATGCAGCCCTGGGCCTATGGTAAGTATCTATCCCTGTACAGGGGTGTAATGGTAAAGGCCAGGGTTCCCTTGGGATCTGCAGAATGGAGTAGCTTGCGCCAAGTCTGTCCGAGAAAGCCTTTTTGAGCTGATGGATTTAAACAAATTTCAACATTTAGGAAAAAAGCATTAATCTATTTCAGTTAGAGTTAATTCACTTACTCTAGCAGAAAGATCCTAATTCACTTTGTCTAAAGGAAGTTAGTTGGCAAATTTTTATTGTGTGAGCAATGAGGTTATGAAACTCTCTACCACATGAAATTGAAATACTTAATTTTCTAAAAAAGATTCAAGGAGGGCATGTGTGTGCCTTTCTTGAATAATATAAAATTGCAGGTGATCCGTACTAGATTTTGTTATGGGACGTTGATCCAGGGAACAAGTCTGATTGCCATATGTGGAGTCGGGAAGGAATTTTTCCCCTAATATGGGGCAATTAGCATCTGCCTCATGGGGTTTTTGCCTTCCTCTGGATCAACACATTAGCTTTTAGGTTGAACTTGATGGACTTGTGTCTTTCAACCTTAAAACTATGAAACGGTCCCTGTATAGAGGTTCAAGGGTGAAGCCCAGGGTTCATTTGGAAACATCAGAAATGGTGTGTTTTGCGCCAAGTCTGTCCAAGGAAGCCTGTTTGAGCCAACGGCCTCAGAAATATCCTAACATTTAAGAAAGTAGCAATAGTTAGGGTTGGCTGAACCATTCTAACCTTAAGTTTGCCCCTCCAGTCAGCATCTACTATGTAGATGCAATCAAGGCCCTGTAATAAGTCTTTATCACTGTACAGGGATGTAAGAGTGAAGGTCAGAGTTCCTTTGGAACCTGTAGGATAGACTGGCTTTTGCCAAGTTTTTCCAAAGAAGCTTTTTTGAGCCATAGGCCTCAGACAGGTCCTAACAAGAAAGTGTCATTAGATAGGTTTTTCTTTAGTTAGGATTGACTCAACTACTCAAGCCTGAAGCGCACTCCTCCGGCCAGCAGCTACTCTGTAGA
The DNA here is from genome assembly GCF_046119375.1 of Phyllobates terribilis. Classification (NCBI taxonomy): domain Eukaryota; kingdom Metazoa; phylum Chordata; class Amphibia; order Anura; family Dendrobatidae; genus Phyllobates; species Phyllobates terribilis. Next base: position 2,862,454 of record NW_027362944.1, on the reverse strand, counting down.
TGCAACCCTGGGCCTATGGTAAGTATCTATCCCTGTACAGGGGTGTAATGGTAAAAACCAGGGTTCCCTTGGGATCTGCAGAATGGAGTAGCTTGCGCCAAGTCTGTCCGAGGAAGTCTGTTTGAGCCAACAGCCTTAAACAGATCCCAGTATTTAGGAAAAAAAAGCTTTAGTTAGAGTTGAATCAACCACTATAGCCTCAAGCTCGCTCCTCCGGCCAGCAGCTACTCTGTAGATGCAACCCTGGGCCTATGGTAAGTATCTATCCCTGTACAAGGGTGTAATGGTAAAGGCCAGGGTTCCCTTGGGATCTGCAGAATGGAGTAGCTTGCGCCAAGTCTGTCCGAGAAAGCCTTTTTGAGCTGATGGATTTAAACAAATTTCAACATTTAGGAAAAAAGCATTAATCTATTTCAGTTAGAGTTAATTCAATTACTCTAGCATAAAGATCCTAATTCACTTTGTCTAAAGGAAGTTAGTTGGCAAATTTTTATTGTGTGAGCAATGAGGTTATGAAACTCTCTACCACATGAAATTGAAATACTTAATTTTCTAAAAAAAATTCAAGGAGGGCATGTGTGTGCCTTTCTTGAATAATATAAAATTGCAGGTTATCCGTACTAGATTTTGTTATGGGACGTTGATCCAGGGAACTAGTCTGATTGCCATATGTGGAGTCTGGAAGGAATTTTTCCCCTAATATGGGGCAATTAGCATCTGCCTCATGGGGTTTTTGCCTTCCTCTGGATCAACACATTAGCTTTTAGGTTGAACTTGATGGACTTGTGTCTTTCAACCTTAAAACTATGAAACGGTCCCTGTATAGAGGTTCAAGGGTGAAGCCCAGGGTTCATTTGGAAACATCAGAAATGGTGTGTTTTGCGCCCAGTCTGTCCAAGGAAGCCTGTTTGAGCCAACGGCCTCAGAAATATCCTAACATTTAAGAAAGTAGCAATAGTTAGGGTTGGCTGAACCATTCTAGCCTTAAGTTTGCCCCTCCAGTCAGCATCTACTATGTAGATGCAATCAAGGCCCTGTAATAAGTCTTTATCACTGTACAGGGCTGTAAGAGTGAAGGCCAGAGGTCCTTTGGAACCTGTAGGATAGACTGGCTTTTGCCAAGTCTTTCCAAAGAAGCTTTTTTGAGCCATAGGCCTCAGACAGGTCCTAACAAGAAAGTGTCATTAGATAGGTTTTTCTTTAGTTAGGATTGATTCAACTACTCAAGCCTCAAGCGCACTCTTCCGGCCAGCAGCTACTCTGTAGATGCAACCCTGGGCCTATGGTAAGTATCTATCCCTGTACAGGTGTGTAATGGTAAAAACCAGGGTTCCCTTGGGATCTGCAGAATGGAGTAGCTTGCGCCAAGTCTGTCCGAGGAAGTCTGTTTGAGCCAACAGCCTTAAACAGATCCCAGTATTTAGGAAAAAAAAGCTTTAGTTACAGTTGAATCAACCACTATAGCCTCAAGCTCGCTCCTCCGGCCAGCAGCTACTCTGTAGATGCAGCCCTGGGCCTATGGTAAGTATCTATCCCTGTACAGGGGTGTAATGGTAAAGGCCAGGGTTCCCTTGGGATCTGCAGAATGGAGTAGCTTGCGCCAAGTCTGTCCGAGAAAGCCTTTTTGAGCTGATGGATTTAAACAAATTTCAACATTTAGGAAAAAAGCATTAATCTATTTCAGTTAGAGTTAATTCAATTACTCTAGCATAAAGATCCTAATTCACTTTGTCTAAAGGAAGTTAGTTGGCAAATTTTTATTGTGTGAGCAATGAGGTTATGAAACTCTCTACCACATGAAATTGAAATACTTAATTTTCTAAAAAAAATTCAAGGAGGGCATGTGTGTGCCTTTCTTGAATAATATAAAATTGCAGGTGATCCGTACTAGATTTTGTTATGGGACGTTGATCCAGGGAACTAGTCTGATTGCCATATGTGGAGTCGGGAAGGAATTTTTCCCCTAATATGGGGCAATTAGCATCTGCCTCATGGGTTTTTGCCTTCCTCTGGATCAACACATTAGCTTTTAGGTTGAACTTGATGGACTTGTGTCTTTCAACCTTAAAACTATGAAACGGTCCCTGTATAGAGGTTCAAGGGTGAAGCCCAGGGTTCATTTGGAAACATCAGAAATGGTGTGTTTTGCGCCAAGTCTGTCCAAGGAAGCCTGTTTGAGCCAACGGCCTCAGAAATATCCTAACATTTAAGAAAGTAGCAATAGTTAGGGTTGGCTGAACCATTCTAACCTTAAGTTTGCCCCTCCAGTCAGTATCTACTATGTAGATGCAATCAAGGCCCTGTAATAAGTCTTTATCACTGTACAGGGCTGTAAGAGTGAAGGTCAGAGTTCCTTTGGAACCTGTAGGATAGACTGGCTTTTGCCAAGTTTTTCCAAAGTTGCTTTTTTGAGCCATAGGCCTCAGACAGGTCCTAACAAGAAAGTGTCATTAGATAGGTTTTTCTTTAGTTAGGATTGACTCAACTACTCAAGCCTCAAGCGCACTCCTCCGGCCAGCAGCTACTCTGTAGATGCAACCCTGGGCCTATGGTAAGTATCTATCCCTGTATAGGGGTGTAATGGTAAAAACCAGGGTTCCCTTGGGATCTGCAGAATGGAGTAGCTTGCGCCAAGTCTGTCCGAGGAAGTCTGTTTGAGCCAACAGCCTTAAACAGATCCCAGTATTTAGGAAAAAAAAGCTTTAGTTAGAGTTGAATCAACCACTATAGCCTCAAGCTCGCTCCTCCGGCCAGCAGCTACTCTGTAGATGCAACCCTGGGCCTATGGTAAGTATCTATCCCTGTACAGGGGTGTAATGGTAAAGGCCAGGGTTCCCTTGGGATCTGCAGAATGGAGTAGCTTGCGCCAAGTCTGTCCGAGGAAGTCTTTTTGAGCCAATGGCCTTAGACAGAACCCATCATTTAGTAATAAAAAAGCTTTAGTTAGAGTTATAGCCTCAAGCTCGCTCCTCTGGCCAGCAGCTACTCTGTAGATGCAACCCTGAGCATGTGGTAAGTCTCCATTCCTGTAAAGGGGTGTAATGGTAAAGATCAGGGTTCCTTTTGACCTGCTTATGCCAAGTCTGTCAAAGGAAGCCTTTTTGAGCTGATGGCTCTAAACAGATCCTAATGTTTAGGAAAAAAGCTTATGTGTATTTCAGTTAGATTAAAAGTAAAGCCAACAAAAGAGAATTTAACTTTCCCCAAAAAATCAATTATTAATATAGCATTTACCTGCCCAGATCTCAGAACTAATGCACTATTAGGATGTAGCAATCCCATATAATTTTGTGTGCAGTTTTAATACTATGTAATAACCCCCCTCCATTAATTGGTAAAATGTGAGTGGTTGTCACATCAGTATTTTGCACCTGTGTTGCTGTCATCGTTATTATATGGTATGATTAGTACTGAGACCTAGGCAGGTAAACACTGTTGCCCTTTTTTCCTGTGTTAATTCTTGAATTTTGGTGGGAATTTAAATTTGTCTTTGCTTTTAATGTTAGTGTAGGGACTCGCAAGTATGAGGACCCTTGACGCGGGTTGCGAGATTGTGTATTTTGGCCAAAATATTTACTAATACCTCATATATATCATATATATTTTTTGCACGTTATTTTTATTCAGGGTGCAGCCAGACCCATCAATGTTGGCCTTGTAAACTAGGGTGTCTGTCTTCATGGGGTGTACTTAAAAAGTGCTGGGCAGCCCGCCTAATCTAATAGTTTGGGCTTCACTAATAGGCTGTAAGCCAGACATTGTGCACTACCTATGTGTGACCAGTGCCCTATACAAGGCTTATTTGTGTGCAGTTTTAATACTAAGCTATCACCCCCTCCATGAATTGGTAGGTTGTGAGTGGTTGTCTCATCAATATTTTGCACCTGTGTTGCTGACTTCTTCATTATATGGGTTTGCTGCATCCTTGTAATTATTGTTGCTGTATTTGCTGTGTTAATTCTTGAATTTTGGTGGGAACTTTAATTCCTTGTTTTTGTGACTTTGCTTTTAATGTTAGTGTAGGGACTCGCAAGTATGAGGACCCTTGAGCAGGTTGCGAGCTTGTATATTTTGGCCAAAATATCGACCAATACCTCATATATATCATATATATTTTTTACATGCTATTTTTATTCAGGGTGCAGCCAAGCCCATCTACAGGTGCATCTCACAAAATTAGAATATCACCATAAAAGTTAATTTATTTCAGTTCTTCAATACAAAACGTGAAACTCATATATTATATAGAGCCATTACACACAGAGTGATCTATTTCACGTGTTTATTTCTGTTAATGTTGATGATTATGGCTTACAGCCAATGAAAACTCAAAAGTCATTATTTCAATTAATTAGAATACCTTATAACAACAGCTTGAAAAATGTTTTCAAAATCCAAAATGTTATCCTACTGAAATGTATGTTCAATAAATGCCCTCAATACTTGGTCGGGGCTCCTTTTACATCAATTACTGCATCAATGCGGCTATGTGGCATGGAGGGATCAGCCTGTGGCACTGCTGAGGGGTTATGGAAGCCCAGGTGGCTTTGATAGAAGCCTTCAGCTCGTCTGCATTGTTGGGTCTGGTGTCTCTCATTTTCCTCTTGACAATACCCCATAGATTCTTTATGGGGTTAAGGTCAGGTGAGTTTGCTGCCAATCAAGCACAGTGATACTGTTGTTTTAAACCAGGTATTAGTACTTTTGTCAGTGTGGACAGGGGCCAAGTCCTGCTGGAAAATGAAATGTCCATCTCCAAAAAGCTTGGCGTAGCTAAGGTTTTGGTTCAGGGGGCCGAAACTTCTGAGTGGGCCTCTAACCAGGTAACCCTGATTCCAACTATAGCGGCGCACCCAGATAGTTGATGTAGGAAAACCTCAGCAGATGACCGCGCTGTTACTAAAAATAATCTCTATACAAAGACCAGCACTGATATTACCGCCATATGGTGACATATATTGATTGATGCCAGTCCTGCAGAACATATAAGAGATCACAGCTCAGTTTTATATAGTACCTTACAGCTGACGTTCTTTCTGATTAAATTGTTCACTTTTCCCGTCTTTTCCATCTGGCCCAGACCGACACGACTACTTCTCCAGCCAGGACTCAGAGTCTCAGGTATGCAGAGATCACAACAAAGACACATTTGACTCCTTACATTTCAGGCACTGACCACATCTATCCCCAACCTGCACAAACTTCTCATCCTGCTGATACCCCAATACTGAGCCTCTGCTGCAAAATGTGTCCCTATTACTGCACCTACTGTGTGCCCTCTAGATGGTAAAACAAACCTCTAAAATAAAGTAATGCCGTGTGCAAGTGTCCTAGAAAACAGTGCCCACATTGTGCCCCCTAGAAAGTAATAGTGCCCCTTCGACAGTCACGATAACCTGAGTTCCCCTATAACAATAAGTGCCCACCTAAGATTTAATAATGTCCTGAGTCTCCCCCCATGTAGAGCTCCGCTCTAACCAGTATGATGTTCTCCTATTCACTATATAATTCCCCCTCACTGTATAGTACCCCCACACAGTATACTGACCCCTTAGTAGCCCACAAGCTGATGGCTCCAACACTGTATGATGGCCTCCACACCATACAAAGATCCCACATTATCTCCCACACTGTATGATGGCCCCCACACTGTTCAAAGAACCCACATTATCTCCCACACTGTATATATATAGTATAATGCACCAGATAGTCCTCAATATAGTATAATGCACTCCCCATAGTCCTTCGTATAGTATAATGCGCCCCCATAGGCAGAGTCTGTAGTATAATGTGCCCCCCCTCCTCATAGGCAGAGTCTGTGATATAATGCCCCCCCCATCTCATAGGCAGCGTCTGTAGTATAATGCCCCACCTATAGGCAGAGTCTGTAGTAAAATGCACCCCCCATAGGCAGAGTCTGTAGTATAATGCTCCCCCTCTTATAGGCAGAGTCTGTAGTACAATGTCCCCCCATAGGCAGAGTCTGTAGTCTACTGCTCTCCCCTGCTCATAAACAGAGTCTGTAGTATAATGCCCCCCATAGGCAGAGTCTGTAGTAGAATGCCCCCCCATAGACAGAGGCTTTAGTATAATGCTCCCCCCCTCCCCATAGACAGTCTGTAGTATAATGCCCCCCCTCCCCATAGGCAGAGTCTTTAGTATAATGCCCCCCCCTCTCTGTGGGCAGAGTCTTTAGGATAATGCTCCCCCATAGGCAGAGTCTATAGTATAATGCACCTCCCCCTTCCCATAGGCAGAGTCTGTAATATAATGCCGCCCCCCACCCGGCAAAAAATAAATAAACAGTACTCATCTCTCCTCCTGGTTCCCTCGCTGCTCAGAGCACCCAGCACGCACACATCTTCAGCACAGCGGGCTGGGCGCCAAGTGATGATGTCAGAGACGTCAGTCACAGAAGGGACTAATGGGAGAGAGATCCGCGCTCCCTCTCTCATCAGTAAACTTGCGGCGGTGGCGGGCAGTGGGACCCGATGCTGGCACCAGGGGCATGCTAGATACAGTTACACTGGCGTAGCCCTGGATGGGCCCCCTAAGAGCGAGGGGCCCGGGGCCACCGCCCCCTTTGCCCCCCTGGTAGCTTGATACTGTGGCAGAGGGAAGCATGAAGTGCTCTAAAATTTCCTGGTAGACGGCTGCGCTGACTTTTGTGTTGAAAAAACACAGTGGACCTACACCAGCAGATGACACGGCTCCCCAAACCATCACTGATTGTGGAAACTTCACACTAGACCTCAAGCAGCTTGGATTGTGGCCTCTCCACTCTTCTTCCAGACTCTGGGACCTTGATTTCAAATGAAAATTGGAACTCTGGACATCTGTCAAGCCAGCAGTCTTCATCATGATTGTCATGATTGTGGAGCCTACTAAAACAGACTAAGGGACCTTTTTAAATGCTTAGGAAGTCTTTGCAGGTGTTTTTTGTTAATTATTTTAATTTACTGAGTTAATGACTTTTGTGTTTTCATTGGCTATAAGCCATAATCATCAACATTAACAGAAATAAACACTTGAAATAGATCACTGTGTTTGTAATGACTCTATATAATATATGAGGTTCACTTTTTGCATTGAAGAACTGAAATAAATTAACTTTTTGATGATATTCTAATTTTGTGAGATGCACCTATATGTTATGGCCTTGTAAATTAGAGTGTCTATCTTCATGGGGTGCACTTAAATAGTGCTGGGCAGCCCGTGTTCTTGCCTCAGCAGCGAATTTAGCTATCCAGGGAATCTAGTCACTTTATGTGTATATCAGTTCTGACATTATGTTGCTTGCATTTGAATCCTGTCTCTTTTTTATTGTTTGATAACTGCACTGTCTGCTAGTGATTTAATGTATTTGCTCTAGTTTCAATTTGCAATGCATTATGGGAAAGTTCCAAGAGCATTGTGAGACAGTTCTTGTTGCATTGTGGTCCTGTTCTTGTCACAGTTTGGGCAGCGACCATTATTTCCTCTTCTCTTCTGATGGAGAAGTTCCCTTATCACTCATCTTGTAAAGTGGCACAGAGCGGTAGTCGTGACTGAACGTCGGTCTGATTTCGCTCTGGCACTTTACAGACAATGGGTGTCCCAGTCCCAGTGTGCTCTAGGGTGTGGGGTGCAGCACACTCTCTTGTAGGCCGCAGGCCTCCACTGCCTTCAGGCTTCTGTCCTCAGAAGCCGCCGCACACAATTTAGGGGACACGAAGTTCTTTGTAACAGTCAAACATATACTTGACAGTTCAAGTTCATCAGGTGGGTACAGATGGGATAAGGCACAGCAATTCACATTATCCTCCTTCTTAGCATAACTCCTCTTCAGCCCTGTTGCTAGCTCATCCTGTATTTCTCGTCCACCTCTGCAGTGCACCTGGGACTGGCCTTCAACTTCCATCTATGCAGGTCCCTGTCCATCTTCCTTTGTACTTCAGAGCACACAAAGTGTCCGGCAGCTCCTATGCCAGACCTTAGGCTCTGGACGTGACTGGAGCGACTGCTCTGGATCCCAGTAATGCCTCCCACTGCCTGGAACATTGAGTACTATATACAGTGGGTACGGAAAGCATTCAGACCCCTTTACATCTTTCACTCTTTGTTTCATTGCAGCCATTTGGTAAATTCTAAAAAGTTCAATTTTTTTCTCATTAAAGTACACTGTGCACCCCATCTTGACTGAAAAAAAACAGAAATGTAGAAATTTTTGCAAATTTATTAAAAAAGGAAAACTGAAATATCACATGGTCATAAGTATTCAGACCCTTTGCTCATATTTAAGTCACATGCTGTCCATTTCTTGTGATCCTCCTTGAGATGGTTCTACTCTTTCATTGGAGTCCAGCTGTGTTTAATTAAACTGATAGGACTTGATTTGGAAAGGCACACACCTGTCTATATAAGACCTCACAGCTCACAGTGCATGTCAGACCAAATGAGAATCATGAGCTCAAAGGAACTGCCTGTTACGATGTTAGTAGATACCCTGAAGTCCAATGGCGTGGGCCAAAAGCAGAGACTGAGACAAGAGTAGTGTGAAAGTCTATTTTAAACTCAAGTGCAAAAGATCACAGCAAACAGTTTATGAAGGTAAGTTCATTCCAAACAACACTTCTTAGAACCTAATCTGTAAGGCACGGCCTTCATTACTATTAGGGTATGCAAAAGTTAACCATAGTTCAAGTTTACTTAGGTACAGTAATATGCAAACAGAAATAAGGATAGTAAGCAGACGTAGGTATTCCTCAGTTGATTGTGGACTCACGTAGTGCAGAAGAGAAGACAAACTGGAATATGGATCTGGATATTGAAGAATGCAGGAGGTGCAGCGGAGGAAACAGCGATGTCTTAAGCAGAGCTGGAGCCGGGTATTTAAACACAGAGCAAGATGGTGACTATACCAGAGGTGTAGAGATCCAGGAGAAGTTTTCTTCAGGAAGACAAAAGTTCAGAGATCCCAGCGTGAGTGAACAACAGCCAGCGGTTCCTTTCAGCAGAAGTCCCCTTAGCAGAGGATTCAGGCAGCAATCCTTTCAGCGGATGACTAGGAGTAAACACAAAGTCAGCAAGACTCTATTCAGAGGGCTAGCACAGGTGAGTAGAAAGCTAAAAGCACACAATACTCAGGCAAGGCATGATTGCAACACATGCAGTTTAAGTAGGTCCACAGGCAGGAAACACATGACCCCAGTGAGGCAATGGAAGCCATCTTGGCTAAGGGAAAAACTACTGGCAAAGTAAAATTAAACCTGGCATCCTGACACTGCCAAAGGAGCTTAGAGACAGAATTGTGGCAAGGCACAGATCTGGCCAAGTTTACAAAAGAATTTCTGCATTAGTCAAGGGTCCTAAGAACACAGTGGCCTCCATAATCCTTAAGTGGAAAAAGTTTGGGACCACCAGAAGTCTTCCTAGACCTGGCCGTCCAGCTCAACTGAGCAATCGTGGGAGAAGAGCCTTGGTGAGAGAGGTAAAGATGAACCCCAAGATCACTGTGGCTGAGCTCCAAAGATGCAGTAGGGAGATGGGAGAAAGTTGCATAAAGTCAACTATCACTGCAGCCCTCCACAAGTCGAGCCTTTATGGCAGAGTGGCCCAACGGAAGCCTCTCCTCAGTGCAAGACATATGGAAGCCTGCACAGAGTTTGCTTAAAAACACATGAAGGACTCCCAGTCTATGAGAAATAAGATTCTTTGGTCTGATGAGACTAAGATAGAACTTTTTGGTGATAATTCTAAGGGGTATGTGTGGAGAAAACCAGGCACTGCTCATCACCTGCCCAATACAATCCCAACAGTGAAACATGGTGGTGGCAGCATCATGGGGGTGTTTTTCAGCTGCAGGGACAGGACGACTGGTTGGAATTGAAAGAAACATGAATGTGGCCAAGTACACAGATATCCTGGATGAAAACCTCTTCCAGAGTGCTCTGGACCTCAGACTTGGCCGAAGGTTCACCTTCCAACAAGACAATGACCCTATGCACACAGTTAAAATAACAAAGGAGTGGCTTCAGAACAACTCTGTGACCATTCTAGACTGGCCCAGCCAGAGCCCTGACCTAAACCCAATTGAACATCTCTGGAGAGACCTGAAAATGGCTGTCCACCAACGTTCACCATCCAACCTGACAGAACTGGAGAGGATCTGCAAGGAAGAATGGCAGAGGAACCCCAAATCCAGGTGTGAAAAACTTGTTGCATCATTCCCAAGAAGACTCATGGATGCACTAGCTCAAAAGGGGGCTTCTACTCAATACTGGTCATTTGGTCTGACATGCACTGTGAGCTGTGAGGTCTTATATAGACAGGTGTGTGCCTTTCCAAATCAAGTCCTATCAGTTTAATTAAACACAGCTGGACTCCAATGAAAGAGTAGAACCATCTCAAGGAGGATCACAAGGAAATGGACAGCATGTGACTTAAATATGAGCAAAGGGTCTGAATACTTATGACCATGTGATATTTCAGTTTTCCTTTTTTAATAAATTTGCAAAAATTTCTACATTTCTGTTTTTTTCAGTCAACATGGGGTGCAGAGTGGACTTTAATGAGAAAAAAATGAACTTTTTAGAATTTACCAAATGGCTGCAATGAAACAAAGAGTGAAAAATTTAAAGGGGTCTGAATGCTTTCCGTACCCACAGTACTTCAATAAAACTCACCCTATAGATACCCTAGCCTGAACCTGCATGTCAACGGAGATGGGCATCCTACATATAGATGACAATGGCACCCTTGCTGAACGGCAGCTGCCCCTAGACCCTAAAAGTCCCTTATTCGTACTTACATAGACCAAAGATCTGACAGTCTACCAGAAACTGGTACAGATATCACATCAATCAATCCTCAGTGTGTACTAAATGATTAAAGTGACAACAGTGAATAAAGTGACAATGTGCAAATTTATAAAAACACCCAAGAACGTTCCTAATATCTTTGGACCTCCAAGCCAAAGGATACATTCGGGCATCCAAACAAAGGCTACAATCAGCCCTGTTCAACACCCTAGATGCTGATTACCTGCCTTATAGTGGAGGGTGACACCCTAGTTAATGTTGACACTGTGGTGCCCCGCTCCACGGCGGCTATCCCTGGATAACCCTAGCCAGCCCTGGAATTAATCACCCATAGAGGTATCAATGACATAAATGATCACAAGACTAAACAATAAAAGGAACTTATCTTGATAAAGTGCAATACTGATGCGGATCATCTTTATGCCGCATGTCCCGATTTTAAAGAGATTTAATAAAATTTGTATTTTAGGGTTTATGTTATACTTATGTCTTATGGTATCCTAAGCTTATCTTATGCTATACTCACATTATGCATTAACACTTCACATGCTGTTACATCACCATTATACATTACATAAGACACATATCACTTTTACATAAAAAACCGCAAGAGAGTGTTCACATGAGGTGTTTGTTGTCTTCAGGGGCAGGAACAGGGTAACACAGTCCACATCCCTACAGTTTTGTATCTTGGGCTCTGTGCACACAGCCTGCTCCAAGCTTAGCCGGTAAGAGCCCTATCTATGTGGTACAATACTGGGGTTCATCGTATGTTTTCCGCATCTACTGTATGGAGGTTTCTCTACTATCAATAAAGAGAAGGTTTTTCGCAGCCTTATTCTTAAGAAGACAGGGGGTTTAGCTCCATGTCACACTACACACCGTGGTAAGGTGTATGAGGGGAGCATAGCCCGCCTAATCTAATAGTATGGGCGTCACTAATAGGCTGTAAACCAGACACTGTGCGTGACCAGCGCCAAAATATCTACCAGTACCTCATATATAGATTTTGCACGTTATTTTTATTCAGGGTTCAGACAAGCCCATCAATGCTGGATTTGTAAACTAGGGGGTCTGTCCTCATGGGGTGCACTTAGATAGTGCTTTGCAGCCTGCCTAATCTAACAGTATGAGGGTCACTAATAGGCTGTAAGCCCTATATTGAGCACTATCTGTGTTAGGCGTCAGGTGTTTTCTGGATCTGAAATGGGTTCAGAATCATCAGTGGATTCTGTGGTCTCCCATTCCGGTCCAGATGCTGCTCAGCATCGTCATTGGTCCCAACGCCTAGCTGGTGCACGAGATGTACAAGCTGTCTCTTGGGTCTTTGTTCCTAGCAACATGAAGGATAGGTTGCGGAGGGAAACATGGCTGTTACAGCCTAAGTCCAGGATACACTGCACTGAGCATGCCCGTGACATGGCGGACCGTGATTAGTGGTTTGGGAGTCAGCTGATCCGGTGACCTGGCACCGCCTGATTGGTCGCGGGTGACGTCACCAATAATGTGACGGTGGGCAGGGCTTAATATTTAAATAGCACGCCCACAAACATGGCGGCGCGCTCTGATCATTGAGCTGAGTTGGTGTTACTGTGTGGACGCTTGGTCGTTTCGGCTCCACGTGTGCTTTTGCTGTTATAGCTTCTGACAGGCAGGTTTAGCAGGGGATAGACAGCCTTAGATGGAGGGAGGCAGGTAGCTTCGTCTGACAGTCTGGCTCCAACAAGGGGGTCGCTATACACCCCGAGCAGACTGCGGACTCCGTATTCCCGGCACCGCCTGTTAGCCACGTGGAGAGATACTCCTCAGTCCGGTAGCACGCCGGCTGGGAGCATGTATACGCCTGCATGAATCACACATGCATCCTAGCGCCTGCTGCGTAGCCTCTGTGCAGTTAACAGGGCTACAGCTACATTATGTGTCGCACATCTCTCGTGCAGTTAACGGAGATAGTGCAAATCCCTATTCCCGTTCCGGTGTGCCGTAACACGGGGGGGATTGTTATTTCAGTTGGTTGTTTTACCTTCTTACCCGGAAGGTGTTCGTCCGCAGTCCTCCAGGCTGCATCGCGGACCCCGGGTTCGTTTGCTTTCCATTATTTAATAAAGTTGTTTGCAACCATTCCCCTAACAATCTGTGTGTGACCAGTGACCTATACAAGCCATTTTTTGTGTGCAGTTTTAATACTAAGCAATGACCCCCTCCAAGAATTGGTAGGTTATGAGTTGGTTGTCTCATCAGTATTTTGCACCTGTGCTGCCCCTGCCTTTATTATATGGTTTGCTTCATCCTGATTAGTGCATTAGTTTTGAGACCTGGGCTGGAGAATAAATACTGTTCCTCTTTTTTGCAGTGTTAATAATTTTTTTCAGTTTTAATTCAACTACTCTAGCATCAAGCTCCTAATTCGCTTTGTCTAAAGGAAGTTAGATGGCAATGTTTTATTGTGTGAGGTATGGAACTCTCTACCACATGACCTTGTAATACTTAATTCTCTAAAAAAAAGTTCAAGGAGGTCCTGTGTGACTTTCTTGAATAATATTACAGGTTATTCATACTAGATTTTGTTATGGGACGTTGATCCAAGCAACTAGTCTGATTGCCATATGTGGAGTCGGGAAGGAATTTTTCCCCTAATTTTGGGCAAGCAGCATCTGCCTCATGGGGTTTTTTGACTTCCTCTGGATCAACACATTAGCTTTTCACAGGTCTCTATATATAGTGTGATGGCTCCCACAGCTCTTTATATACAGTACTAGATGGTGTCCCGATTCTAACGCATCGGGTATTCTAGAATCTGTATGCGGCCGACCAGGCGCAATCAACAGAGTGGTGTTTAAATGTGGCGCCAAAATCGCTGATTGGTCGCGGCCGCCGGCCACGACCAATCAGCAGAGCGGTGTTTAAATTTGGCGCCAGTATCGCTGATTGGTCGCGGCGCCAATATCGCTGATTCCGACCAATCAGCGAATCGTATTACTGAGGACCGGGCAGCGACGCTACCTGTGCGGGTACTTCCGCTGCGAGGAACCGGGAGATGGCCGGCTGCTCACAGCCGAAGTATCCCGACTGGCGGCGCCGCTCCCCGGTCCTCGCTTCACACTTGCCGTCGGGAGATCAGCGGCCCTAGCCATTGATCTCCCGACGGTAGCCGCATGGAGGTCAGCAGCGCCGCCGGTCGCGGTACTTCTGCTGCGAGCAGCCGGGAGATGAGCGGCTAGCGCCGTTCATCTCCCGGCTGCATCGCCGCTGACCTCCGTGCGGCAGATGAGCTGCTAACGGCCGCCATCTTTTTCTGAAATCCCGCGTCGCTGATTGGCCGCGGCTGGACCAATCAGCGACGCAGGATTTCCTGGACAGAAGGACAGACAGACAGACGGGATTAGACGATTATATACAGTACAGACCAAAAGTTTGGACACACCTTCTTATTTCAAGATTTTTCTGTATTTTCATGACTGTGAAAATTGTACATTCACACTGAAGGCATCAAAACTATGAATTAACACATGTGGAATTATATACTTAACAAAAAAGTGTGAAACAACTGAAAATATGTCTTATATTCTAGGTTCTTCAAAGTAGCCACCTTTTGCTTTGATGACTGCTTTGCACACTCTTGGCATTCTCTTGATGAGCTTCAAGAGGTAGTCAATGGAAATGGTCTTCCAACAATCTTGAAGGAGTTCCCAGAGATGCTTAGCACTTGTTGGCCCTTTTGCCTTCACTCTGCGGTCCAGCTCACCCCAAATCATCTCGATTGGGTTCAGGTCTGGTGACTGTGGAGGCCAGGTCATCTGGCGTAGCACCCCATCATTCTCCTTTTTGGTCAAATAGCCCTTACACAGCCTGGAGGAGTGTTTGGGGTCATTGTCCTGTTGAAAAATAAATGATGGTCCAACTAAACGCAAACCGGATGGAATAGCATGCCGCTGCAAGATGCTGTTGTAGCCATGCTGGTTCAGTATGCCTTCAATTTTGAATAAATCCCCAACAGTGTCACCAGCAAAGCACCCCCACACCATCACACCTCCTCCTCCATGCTTCTCGGTGGGAACCAGACATGTAGAGTCCATCCGTTCACCTTTTCTGCATCGCACAAAGACACGGTGGTTGGAACCAAAGATCTCAAATTTAGACTCATCAGACCAAAGCACAGATTTCCACTGGTCTAATGTCCATTCCTTGTGTTCTTTAGCCCAAATAAGTCTCTTCTGCTTGTTGCCTGTCCTTAGCAGTGGTTTCCTAGCAGCTATTTTACCATGAAGGCCTGCTGCACAAAGTCTCCTCTTAACAGTTGTTGAAGAGATGTGTCTGCTGCTAGAACTCTGTGTGGCATTGACCTGGTCTCTAATCTGAGCTGCTGTTAACCTGCGATTTCTGAGGCTGGTGACTCGGATAAACTTATCCTCAGAAGCAGAGGTGACTCTTGGTCTTCCTTTCCTGGGGCAGTCCTCATGTGAGCCAGTTTCTTGCAGCGCTTGATGGTTTTTGCATCTGCACTTGGGGACACTTTCAAAGTTTTACCAATTTTTTGCATTGACTGACCTTCATTTCTTAAAGTAATGATGGCCACTCATTTTTCTTTACTTAGCTGCTTTTTTCTTGCCATAATACAAATTCTAACAGTCTATTTAGTAGGACTATCAGCTGTGTATCC
This sequence comes from Phyllobates terribilis, assembly GCF_046119375.1. Taxonomy (NCBI): domain Eukaryota; kingdom Metazoa; phylum Chordata; class Amphibia; order Anura; family Dendrobatidae; genus Phyllobates; species Phyllobates terribilis. The sequence continues at coordinate 2,846,995 of NW_027362944.1, read as the reverse complement.
ACCAGACTTCTGCACAACACAGCTGATGATCCGAACCCCATTTATAAGGCAAGAACTCCCACTTATTAAACCTGACAGGGCACACCTGTGAAGTGAAAACCATTTCCGGTGACTACCTCTTGAAGCTCATCAAGAGAATGCCAAGAGTGTGCAAAGCAGTCATCAAAGCAAAAGGTGGCTACTTTGAAAAACCTAGAATATAAGACATATTTTCAGTTGTTTCACACTTTTTTTGTTAAGTATATAATTTCACATGTGTTAATTCATAGTTTTGATGCCTTCAGTGTGAATGTACAATTTTCATAGTCATGAAAATACAGAAAAATCTTTAAATGAGAAGGTGTGTCCAAACTTTTGGTCTGTACTGTATATTAGATGATGACCCCACAGACCCTTTACACAGCATTATGTTTCCACAGCTCCTTGTATACAGTATGATTCCCTCATTGTTCCCTAAATACAGTATGATGTGCTCACAGCTCCATATACACAGTATGATGTCCCCACACATGCAGATACACAATATGATACCTATACACAATATGATGCCCCTACATCTCCCTATACACAATATGATGCCCCTACATCTCCCTCCATCTGAACAAGTCTCTCCAGCTTCAGAAAGATTATGGACGCATCACATTTTTTTTTACGGACAGGGAAAAAAGTGCCCTATTTTTATGGACTGTCCAAGAATTTCTGGACAGTTGGCTACCCTGCTATTAGTTCCACTGGGGTGGCAGCCTAGGTGGATGCTGGAAGCACAACCGTCTCTCCCTAAGATTCGGAGAGGGAAGGCCACCGATTCCTGACCCTTGCTGTGGCCTTTTCGTTGAGAGGGATGGTTTATTGAGGGCCCATATATACACACAGTCATGGCCGGAAGTGTTTAGCAACCTTGAGATTGTTCCAGAAAGTGAAGTATTTCTCCCAGAAAATTATTACAATTACACATGTTTTGTTATACATTTGTTATAATATTTATTTCCTTTGTGTGTATTGAAACAGCACAAAAAAATGGGAAAAAAAGGCAAATTGGACATAATTTCACACAAAACTCCAAAAATGGGCCGGACAAAATTGTTGGCACTTTTCCAAAATTGTGGAAAAACAACTTTGCTTCAAGCATGTGATGCTCGTTAAAACTCACCTGTGGCAAGTAACAGTCGTGGGTAATATGAAAGTCATACCTGAGACCAGATAAAAAGTGGAGAAGATAGATAGATATGAGATTGATAGATAGATAGATATGAGATAGATAGATGGATATGTGGCACCCCAGGGGTCTGGTTACCACTGTAATAGAAATATTATGTCTGAGAGCAAGTGGGAGGTTTCCTGGTTCGGAGCCCTTAAACACGCAACACCTCCTGTCCCAGACCAGATAGGGGAGGAACCTGCCCTATATAAACTGGATCTGGGGCAGGGTTAGTGAAGTCAGAGCCTGGAGTTAGTTCCAGACACAGGGAAAGTAACAGCGAGGAGCTCTGTAGGAGCAGGAGCTGAAGACCAGGGACTTGAGCTAAGCGGAGTTCGTCCTGGCAGAAGACTCTGAGAACCGGACACAGGAGTCCGAGGTTGCGGGGACTTATATATACCCAGCAGCAGAAACCCGCCGGCAGGGGATTTCAAGTCCTCTGGCCATAGAAGCCCGGAGGCTCAGTCACGAGCAAGGGACCAGCACTGCAATCGAGGAGCGGGGGCTATCAGAAGGCCCCAAGTCACCAGCCATACAGGTGAGCACCACACGGAACACTCAGGGACGTGGGCTACTTCCACTCGCTTACAGCAAGGTAGCCAGGAAGAGTGCAGATAGTCGGGGAGGCCTACAACTCCACCTGGCCAGGGGAACTCCAGTTTGCTCACAGACTGACCAGGCCTCTTATGCTAGCCAGTACTCCCGGGAGGGTCTGCCTTATCACCATCAGTAAAGACCCTGAACTGCACTGCAAAGCCTCTGAGTCGTTCCTGCTGCGCTCGTGTACCATCACTCCTATCATCCACACTCACTAGCCTGAGGCTATACTCCTCCCGTGGGGAGTTATACTACACTCTGCTGCCCTCACATCAGCCTCAGAGGTCTGCTCAGCAGCGGCGGTTCTTATTGACCGCAATCCACGGGTGGCGTAGTCGGACATTGCATTATACTGATACAGAGACTGCCACAATATTGGTCTGGCCACCCTGAGCCACGGGACCAGGTCGCCACAACTACTCCCAGCATTGCCCTGAAGTCCGGTCCCGGGTGCCCCATGGCCCAGGGGGCGCGTCATATAGATAATAGATAGATGATAGATAGTCCTATGATATGAGATAGAGGTCGTTATAGACAGGTTTATACACTCTCTCCCGAAGTCGGTAAAATCCTGGGTTGCCCAGGGAGATCCCTATAATGCTGATGACTTGGTGGGGTTGGTGGAAAGAAACCAGGCGGTTGAGAGTCCGTTGGGAAAACAAGGGGTCGTAGCCTCTCAATACTGGGGTTCCCAAAAGGTGGCGGACACCCAAAAGAAGGGAGCTAGCGCCACACCTGGGGGGCATCCTAGAGTTCAGGAGGGGTCTGAGTTGCTGCCCAAGGTCCCACCCCATAATATAGTGCGTTGGAGATGTCATACCCCTGGCCATATTGCCTCCCGGTGTCCCATAACCTCTGAACCAATGGACTGTAACATGGGCCGGCGTTGCTCTTATTTTGCCTACCCCGCCTGCAGCGCGGTTCGTCAACATGGCGAGGGCCCTCAGGCATGCTCAGTGTCAGTTAACGGGGCACAAGTCTCTGGACTATTGGTCTCAGGAAGTTTGGTGACCCTGATAAGGGCCACACTCCCTCATCGGCTGGTTTCTGGGAAGGTGGTGGGTGTCCGGTGTATCAATGGGGACGCTAAGAACTATCCTGTGGCCCAGGTGGATGTAAACACAGACTGTGGCACCACATCTCATGAAGTGGCGGTCGTTAAGGACCTATTGCATCCCATAATAATTGGACGTTACTTTGCATTATTCTGGGAAATGTGGGGGAAAGCGGGGACACCTGGTTGCTTGGACGACAGCCAGATCGCCCCTAAGGAAACTTACCCGCAGAACATAGTAGATGAGTTTCCCATGTGTGTGCTGGTGGGCAATGAGGCTGAAGTAGCATCCCCTGAGTCCAATATCCCTGAGCTTTAGGTGTCCGAGGGAAACTTTGGAACTGCCCAACTCAGGGATTTAACTCTGAAAGGGGCCTTTGAAAATGTTACTGTGTTAAATGGGGTGCCTCAGGAACCGGGGGCTGACACTCGGTTCCCTCATTTTGCTGTGAATGGGGATTTGCTGTACAGAATAACCAAGCCAAGGGGTGAGGTAATAGAACAGTTGCTGGTGCCAGGGCCCTATAGACGCAGGGTGTTAGACATGGCTCATTCTCATGTGTTGGGTGGTCACCTGGGTGCAGACAAGATTCAAGAACGGATCCTCCAAAGATTCTACTGGCCAGGTTGCTATAGAGAAATATAGAGTTATTGTCGTTCCTGCCCCACATGCCAGATAACCTCCCCAGTGGCCCACTTCCGCAGTCCCCTAGTGCCACTACCAGTCATCGAGGTTCCATTCGAACGCATAGCAATGGATCTAGTGGGGCCTCTGGTCAAGTCCGCCCAAGTGCATCAGTATATCCTGGTGGTATTAGATTATGCTACATGGTATCTGGAGGCCGTACCACTACGAAACTCCTCCACCAGGTGTATAGCCCGGGAGTTAGACCACATGTTTTCAAGAACTGGGTTGCCTAACGAGATCCTAACAGACCAAGGAACTCCATTTATGTCGAAGGTCATGAGGGAATTGTGCAAGACACTGCAGATTGCACAACTGAGAACCTCCGTGTACTCTCCCCAGACGGACGGACTGGTAGAGAGGTTTAACAAAACCTTGAAAGCAATGTTGAGGAAAGCAGTGGAAAAGGATGGCCGAGACTGGGACTATATGTTGTTCGCCATGAGGGAAGTTCCCAAAGCTTCCACAGGTTTCTCCCCGTTTGAACTACTCTATGGACGACACCCTCAGGACTCCTGGAGGTGGAGAAAGAGTCCTGGGAAGCTGAGACCACTCCCTATAGGAGAGTGGTGGAGCACGTTGCCCAGATGCAAGAGAGGATTGCCCATGTGATGCCCATTGTGAGGGAGCACCTCCTTAAGGCACAAGAGGCACAGTCCAGGGTGTATAATAGGTCGGCCAGGGTGATATCGTTCAACCCAGGAGATCGAGTGCTTGTGCTAGTCCCACAGTGGAGACAAGTTCATGGCCAAGTGGCAGGGCCCCTATGAGGTGGTAGAGAAAGTGGGGGAAGTCAACTTTAAGATCCACCAACCAGGGATGAGGAAGCCCTACCAAATTTACCATGTTAACTTGATTAAGCCATGGCAAGATAGAGAGCCTGTGGAAGCTCCCTGTTTAATGGCTGAGGCTGAGGCCGATGTGAAAGAGGTCAAGGTGGCAGAGTCACTGTCACATGCCCAAAAGCAATAGTGCAAAGAGTTGTTACAGCGAAATAAAGACATGTTTTCGGAGTTGCCAGGACTCACTCAGGTCACAGAGCATGAGGTTCTCACAGAGCCTCATGTTCGCGTCAATCTAAAACCATACCGGATCCCCGAAGCCCGCAGAGAGGTGATCTCTAAAGAAGTAAGGCGGATGCTAAACCTGGGAGTCATTGAAGAGTCCAAAAGTGGATGGTCCAGTCCTATAGTCTTAGTGCCGAAACCAGATGGGGAATGGCGGTTTTGCAACGACAATAGGAAGCTGAACGAGGTCTCAAAGTTCGACGCCTACCCAATGCCTAGGGTAGATGAGCTTATCGAAAGGCTAGGACCCGCTCGGTACATCACCACTCTGGACCTCACCAAAGGATATTGGCAAATTCCCCTGTCCAAAGAGGCTAAGGAGAAGACAGCCTTCTCGACGCCAATACGTCAGGATGCCGTTTGGGTTGAAGGGAGCTCCGGCCACCTTCCAGAGAGCCATGGACCGGATCTTAGCACCCCACAAACAGTATGCAGCGGCCTACCTAGATGCCATCGTCATATTTAGCCAGGACTGGGAAAGTCATCTGGACAAAGTTCAAGCCATACTTGATGCCCTAAGGAAGTCGGGCTTTACTATCAACCCGAAGAAATGTGCCATGGGGATGGAGGAAGCCAAGTACCTAGGGTACGTGGTTGGTAGAGGGGAAATAAAACCACAAATAAATAAGGTCGAGGCGATCTTGAACTGGCCACAGCCCCTCTCGAAGAAGCAGGTCATGGCGTTTCTAGGCATTGTGGGCTACTATCGAAGATTTGTCCCTAACTTTGCCCTGATAGCAGCCCCACTGATGGATCTTCCGAAAGGGATGAAGTCAGCTATGGCCAAGTGGTCCCCGGAAGCAGAAGCGACCTGCCAGGAATTGAAACTGGTCCTCTGTAAACAACCAGTCTTGGTGGCACCCAGCTTCTCCAAGGAGTTTGTGGTCCAGATGGATGCATCGGATGTCGGGCTGGGAGCAGTCTTGTCCCAGGAGATTAACGGAGAAGAACACCCTGTAAAATACCTCAGTCTGAAGCTCTCCGCTTGTGAGAAGGACTACTCCATTGTAGAAAAAGAATGTTTGGCCATTAAGTGGGCGTTAAACACTCTGAGGTATTACCTATTAGGTAGAAGGTTCAGGTTAGTGTCAGACCATGCCCCATTGAGGTGGATGCGAGAAAAGAAGGGAAACAATGCCAGAGTGACTAGGTGGTTCCTGGCTCTACAAGATTTTAGTTTCCGGGTAGAGCATAGGCCTGGGAAACAACATGGGAATGCCGCTGCCTTGTCAAGGGTTTATTGTATGGTGACAGAAGGTGCCAAGCCCTACGGCTTTGGACAGAGGGGGGGTGTATGTAAGGTTGCTGCCGGAGAGATCGTGGACGGGAGGTATGTGTCCTCGAAGTGCCATGCTTCGGTGATGTAGGATCCGGAGAAGCAGGCTCCAGCACACATAGTGCTGAGAGGAATTTAATGGGTCCGGATTACAGGGCCGGGTTTTATGAGCAGCTGAAAGAGCACCTGTGGCACCTAACAGGTGTTGGCAATAACTAAATCACACTTGCAGCCAGTTAACATGGATTAAAGTTGACTCAACTTCTGTCCTGTGTCCTTGTGTGTACCACATTGAGCATGGAGAAAAGAAAGAAGACCAAAGAACTGTTTGCGGACTTGTGAAACCAAATTGTGAGGAAGCATGAGCAATCTGAAGGCTACAAGTCCGTCTCCAAAGACCTGAATGTTCCTGTGTCTTCCGTGCGCAGTGTCATCAAGAAATTTAAAGCCCATGGCACTGTGGCTAACCTCCCTACATGTGGACGGAAAAGAAAAATTGACGAGAGATTTCAACGCAAGATTGTGCGGATGGTGGATAAAGAACCTCGACTAACATCCAAACAAGTTCAAGCTGCCCTGCAGTCCGAGGCTACAACAGTGTCAACCCGTACTATCCGTCGGCGTCTGAATGAAAAGGGACTGTATGGTAGGATACCCAGGAAGACCCCACTTCTTACCCCGAGACATAAAAAAGCCAGGCTGGAGTTTGCCAAAACTTACCTGATAAAGCCTAAAACTGGAAGTGCATTGAGGTGAAGGTGAAGAGGTATTGGGAATCCTGCAGAAAATACCTGTGTGAATTGCGTGAAGAGGTATTGGGAATCCTGCAGAAAATACCTGTGTGAATTGCGTGAAGAGGTACTGGGAATCCTGCAGAAAATACCTGTGTGAATTGCGGTGAGTGCTGCATTGTGATCTGCTGAGTGCTTTTCTACCTGTTTAGATTTATTGGGCTTTTTAAAATCTATTTTCTCACTACAGTTTTAGTTTCTTAGTTTACTACCTGTGTATTTAAGGGTTAACTACATTGCACTAAAATCCTGAGGTGTAGATTTACTCACAAGGGGTTAATAAAGGGGAAGGGGTCATAATTAAGGGTTTATAAGGGGCAGCTGGTTGGGCATAAAGTCCTTTGGAAGTGCATTGAGGTGAAGGGTACATTGCTGGAAAAGGAAAAAAAAAAAAAACACTTTAAATCTCTTAGTTTGCGAGTGTGAACGAGCTGCGTGTGTCCGGAGCGTAAGTGCGAACGAAAGTAAGTGTGTGACTTGTTTTTCAGTGAAGAGGTATTGGGAATCCTGCAGAAAATACCTGTGTGAATTGCGGTGAGTGCTGCATTGTGATCTGCTGAGTGCTTTTCTACCTGTTTAGATTTATTGGGCTATTAAAAATCTATTTTCTCACTACAGTTTTAGTTTCTTAGTTTACTACCTGTGTATTTAAGGGTTAACTACATTGCACTAAAATCCTGAGGTGTAGATTTACTCACAAGGGGTTAATTAAGGGGAAGGGGTCATAATTAAGGGTTTATAAGGGGCAGCTGGTTGGGCATCAAGTCCTTTGGAAGTGCATTGAGGTGAAGGGTACATTGCTGGAAAAGGAAAAAAAAAAACAAAAAAAAAAACCACTTTAAATCTCTTAGTTTGCGAGTGTGAACGAGCTGTGTGTGTCCGGAGCGTAAGTGCGAACGAAAGTAAGTGTGTGACTTGTTTTTCAGTGACTTTGGATTCAGGGAGTTTGGAAGGGAGGACTTAGGACTGAATTGCTGACTGTATTTCATTCTTTCTTTACTTTACTTTTTACTTAATTAATCCACCTGACCTACTTAGCTGATTCCCCCGTCCATACTTGATACTTAATTGATCCCCCGTCCATACTTAACTGATCCCCCGCCGATATCTAATTGATACACTTGCACATCCCTAATTGATCCCCGTCCATACACCTATATATAAATAATTGTGTTTTGTACTTGTATATATATACTGACTGTATCCCCATATTTAGAATGACGTCCATGTTGGACGGAGCCGTGCAGTGTACATCTTGCGCAATGTATGCATTCCGTGAGCACCCGCTCGAGGATCCATACTGCTGCGAGAGATGTGAGCATATCGTGCACTTGGAAGCCCAAATTCTGGATCTAAGTGCTCAGATAGCGGTACTGAGGAGCATCGACAACATAGAACGGAGTTTGCTGCTCACCGAGCAGACACTCAATGGGTCAATACTGGGGGTGGAGCATAGAGGGGAAGTGCAGGCTGAACAGGCAGGGAGCTGGATAACAGTAAGGAGGGATAGAGGGAAGAAGTATAGGAAGGCTGGTTCAGAACCGGCATTATTGGAGCACGACAGATCCTCTGACCGCCGGGGGAGTGTATGCTCCAGTAATGAGGGGGAGGGGGGAAGTGTAGGGCAGGCAAGACAGGTTCTGGTAGTGGGTGACTCTATTATTAGGGGGACAGACAGGGCAATCTATCACAAAGACCGGGATCGCCGAACGGTGTGCTGCCTCCCTGGCGCTCGAGTCCGGCACATCGCGGATCGGGTTGACAGGTTACTGGGTGGGGCTGGCGAAGACCCAGCGGTCATGGTCCACATCGGCACCAATGACAAAGTGAGTGGTAGATGGAGGGTCCTTAAAAATTATTTCAGGGACCTAGGTAGGAAGCTTAGGGCAAGGACCTCCAAGGTAGTTTTCTCAGAAATACTACCAATCCCGCGAGCCACACAGGAGCGCCAACAGGAGGTTAGGGAGGTGAATAAGTGGCTAAAGAGTTGGTGCAAGGCAGAAGGGTTTGGGTTCATGGAGAACTGGGCCGACTTCGCGGTCGGCTACAGGCTCTACCGTAGGGACGGGCTGCACCTCAATGGGGAGGGTGCAGCGGTGCTGGGGAAGAAGATGGCTAATAGGTTGGAGGAGTTTTTAAACTAGAGACGGGGGGGGGGAAACCAAGGAAATAGGTGGGATGTGAGGCAAGCAAGGGGGAAGGGGAGAAGTGAATATAATGAAGGTGGAGAGGGGGGTGGGGATAGTACAGTTAGATCATTAGAGAAGAATAGGATGCTAAATAACCACAAAGTTTTATCTTGCATGCTGACCAACGCAAGAAGCCTGACCAATAAGGCGGATGAGCTGCGGGCGCTTATATGGGAGGAGAGGTATGACATCGTAGGTATAACAGAGACTTGGCTAGACGATAGCTACGACTGGGCGGTAAATTTATTAGATTATAGTTTATTTAGAAGGGACCGGAAACAGGGGAAAGGCGGAGGAGTCTGCTTATATGTAAAGTCATGTCTAAAACCCAGACTAAGGGAAGATATAGGAGAGGGAGAAGAGGGGGTCGAGTCCATGTGGGTAGAGATAGAGGGAACTAAAATAATAATAAAATATTACTGGGGGTCTGCTATAAGCCACCCAATATAACAGAGGAGAATGAGAAACTGCTATTAGGACAAATAGACAAAGTAGCAAAACATAATGAAGTGATTGTAATGGGGGATTTCAACTACCCGGATATTGACTGGGAAACAGAAACCTGTAGATCTCAGAAAGGAAAAAGGTTCTTGACAAATATTAAGGATAATTATCTCTCCCAACTAGTGCAGGAACCAACGAGAGGGAAGGCCGTGTTAGACTTAATATTGACTAATAGGCCTGATAGAATAACTGAGGTACAGATATGGGGGCACCTAGGTAATAGCGACCATAATATTATCGACTTCAAAATGCCCTTCAGTAGGGTTATCAATAAGGGAACAACAAAAACATTAAACTTTAGGAGGGCGAAGTTTGATCAGCTGAAAGAAAGCCTTCAACTTATTGACTGGGACAAAGTTCTTAATCAAAGGAATACGAATAGTAAATGGGAAACCTTCAAAAGAATTCTGAATACTCAGTGCGAGAGGTATATACCGTATGGGAATAAAAGGGCCAGAAATAAGAGGAAACCAATATGGTTGAACAAGAACGTAAAAGGGGCGTTAAATAGCAAAAAAGAGGCATTCAAGAGATTAAAACAGGAAAACAGTAAGGAGGCACTAATGTGTTACAAGGAAAAAACGAGAACCTGTAAAAAACAAATAAAAATAGCGAAGGAGGAAACAGAGAGACGTATTGCTAGGGAAAGTAGATCAAATCCCAAACTGTTCTTTACGTATATAAATAGTAAAAGGATTAAATCGGATAATATTGGACCGATAAAAAGTGAGGAAGGCAAAATCATAGAGAAAGATGAGGATAAAGCTAATCTATTAAATAATTTTTTTTCGACAACTTTCACAAAGGAAATCGAACTAACAGGAGAAATGAGAAGTGACAAACTTAATCCTCCACTAAGTATGACAAATCTAACCCAAGCTGGGGTACAGAAACGCCTCAGTAACATTAAAATAAACAAATCACCAGGACCTGATGGCATACACCCACGGGTACTAAGGGAACTAAGTAATGTGATAGACAGACCGTTATATCTTATATTTAAGGACTCTGTTGAGACTGTGCCACTTGATTGGCGACAGGCGAATGTAGTGCCAATATTCAAAAAGGGAGCGAAAAGTGACGCCGGAAACTATCGGCCGGTGAGTCTGACGTCCGTTGTGGGCAAAATTTTTGAAAGCTTCATTAAAGAGGAAATTATGGAGCATCTTGATGCTAATAATCTTTTAATCCCGAACCAACATGGATTCATGAGGAATCGCTCCTGCCAAACAAACCTGATTGACTTCTACGAGGAGGTTAGCTCTCGAGTAGATCAGGGGGAACCAGTGGATGTCGTGTATCTCGACTTCTCAAAAGCTTTCGATAGCGTGCCACATAATAGGTTGGTATACAAAATGAGAATGATGGGGCTGGGGGAAAATGTCTGCAAGTGGGTAGCTAACTGGCTAAGGGATAGAAGGCAGAGGGTGGTTATAAATGGAATATACTCAGATTGGGTAAGCGTCACTAGTGGGGTACCACAGGGGTCTGTACTAGGCCCAATGTTATTTAATATCTTTATTAACGACATAGTCAACGGGATAAATAGTAAAATATCAATATTTGCAGATGACACAAAGTTATGTAAAACAATTAATACAAAAGAGGACAGTGCAGACCTACAGAGGGATTTGGATAAGCTGGGTAGGTGGAGCATTAAATGGCAAATGAGGTTTAACGAGGAGAAATGTAAGGTCATACATATGGGAAGGAAAAATGGAAGTCACCAGTACTCACTGAATGGGAAATCATTGGGGAATTCAGAGATGGAGAAGGACTTGGGCATCTTGATTGATGGCAAACTAAATTGGAGTGCCCAAAGTCAGGCCGCTGCTGTAAGGGCAAACAGGGTAATGGGATGTATCAGAAGAGGTATAGCTGCAAAGGATGAGAACATTGTTCTTCCACTGTACAAAGCACTGGTCAGACCACACTTGGAATACTGTGCTCAGTTATGGGCCCCAATATATAGAAAGGATATAAATGAGCTTGAAAAGGTACAAAGGAGGGCAACAAAATTAATAAAGGGAATGGAGGGACTGCAATACCCAGAGAGGTTGGCAAAACTAGGACTATTCAGCCTGGAAAAGAGAAGGTTGAGGGGGGACATAATAAATGTGTACAAATATGTTAGGGGACAGTATAGAGACCTTGCCAGGGATTTGTTCAAAAGGAGGGATATTACGGTAACAAGAGGGCATTCACTAAGACTGGAAGAGAAAAGGTTTCAGCACCAGCATAGGAAGGGGTTCTTTACGGTAAGAGCAGTGAGAATATGGAATTCACTGAGTGAGGAGACGGTGATGTCAGATTCACTGCACCAGTTCAAGCGGGGACTGGATGCATTTCTAGATACCAGGCAGATTTCAGCATATACTTAAAAATAAAATAAAATAGTAGGTTGATACAGGGATTTATTCTGACTGCTGGTTTCAGAGTCAGGAGGGAATTTTTCCTCAGGTGAAGATTGGCCAAATCATTTGGGGTTTTTGCCCTCCTCTGGATCAACTTTAGCAATTACAGAACTAACAGGTCGAACTTGATGGACGCAAGTCTTTATTCGGCTTTTACTAACTATGTTTACAAACTATGTTACTATGTTTTGGAAGAATGTTCTCTGGTCAGATGAGACAAAAGTCGAGCTTTTTGGGAAAAACCATCAACATAGAGTGTACAGGAAAAAAAAAGAGGCATTCAAAGAAAAGAACATGGTCCCTACAGTCAAACATGGCGGAGGTTCCCTGATGTTTTGGGGTTGCTTTGCTGCCTCTGGCACTGGACTGCTTGACCGTGTGCATGGCATTATGAAGTCTGAAGACTACCAACAAATTTTGCAGCATAATGTAGGGCCCAGTGTGAGAAAGCTGGGTCGCCCTTAGAGGTCATGGGTCTTCCAGCAGGACAATGACCCAAAACACACTTCCAAAAGCACTATAAAATGGTTTTAGAGAAAGCACTGGAGACTTCTAAGGTGGCCAGCAATGAGTCCAGACCTGAATCCCATAGAACACCTGTGGAGAGATCACAAAATGGCAGTTTGGAGAAGGCACCCTTCAAATATCAGGGACCTGGAGCAGTTTGCCAAAGAAGAATGGTCTACGATTCCAGCAGAGCATTGTAAGAAACTCATTGATGGTTACCGGAAGCGGTTGTTCGCAGTTATTTTGGCTAAAGGTTGTGCAACCAAGTATTAGGCTGAGGGTGCCAATACTTTTGTCTGGCCCATTTTTGGAGTTTTGTGTGAAATGATCAAGGTTTTGATTTTTGCTTCATTCTCTTTTGTATTTTTTCCTTGCAAGCAAATTAAATGAAGATAATAATACCAAAGAATTTGTGATTGCAATCATTTTCAGGAAGAAACTGAGTATTATCTGTCAGAATTGCAGGGGTGCCAATACTTTTGGCCACCACTGTAATAAGTGAGCTGTCATTTATTCATAAGACGTTCTATTCTTCAGAGCTGAGACTGTAAAATAAAAAGTGAAGAATAAAATATCTGATGACTGTTCTTTCACTGTGAGTAAGAAACAGATAATAAAATTAAAGGAAAAAATAACTGAGGGGAGAACCCTGCAGGTTTATTGTCCTTCTATAGCTGTATGGTGGCAGGATGGTGACACTGCTGGAGTCCTGGTGAGGATCTGCATGATATTCATTTCTGTTGACTTTTTATTGCCAACATATTCTGCAGTGATGTACATATAGTCCCTGCCCACAATGCGGTACACATGAGGGACAATTTCATATTAAGCCAAGTAACCTATGATGTCAAGGTCTCATATTTACAAGGTGCTTATTGGCAATCTGAGCCGGCGAATGGCTCTGTGTCCGTATATTCGCTATATACTGCCCGCAATATCTTGTAGAAAGCTCACAGTGACTAAAATGTATAAATAGTTCTCTTTGGAGAATTTAATTAGATCCATTCATACCTTACCTTATAATGAGGACTTAAAGGGCTTTTATAACTAGGTAAAACAAGCTTAACGGGACTGTCCAGGACTTATATATTAATGACCGATTTTAGGATAAGTCATCAACAGGGAGGGACTGGGCTGGCGGGGTACCCTTCTGCAGAGGAGAGGGGGAGAAGAGAATGAAAAAATAAAAAAACCTGCGGTTTTAAGGGGCACGGGCCCTTTAAAAGCGCAGGCACAGTGTATGCAGGGACGCGCGCACGCGGCGTTCATTACCTGAACCGCCGCGACACACGTCCCAGTGAAGCAGCTGAAGCTGCGCGTCTCCCTTCCCCGGCCGGCGTATGACATCATCGTCATGCGCCTGCAGTGAAGGAGGCGCGCAACTCAGCCGCCGGAGAAGGAGGACACCGCACGGGAGAGCAGGAAGGTAAGAGGTGTCTGTGTGTGTGTCTGTGTGTATATGAGTGGATGCAGAATGGGATGGGCCCCCACAAGGGGGGAGCTGGATGGACACACAAGGGGGAACCCTGGCTGGACCCACAAGGGGGAGCCCTGGCTGGACACACAAGGGGAAGCCCTGACTGGACACACAAGAGGGAACCCTGGCTGGACACACAAGGGGGAACCCTGGCTGGACACACAAGGGGGAACACTGGCTGGACACACAAGGGTGTGAGCCTGGCTGGACACACAAGGGGGAACCCTGGCTGGACACACAAGGGGGGGAGCCTGGATGGACACATAAGGGGGAGCCTGGCTGGACACATGGGAAAGGGTGGGCAGGATGAGTATATGGTGGGGCAGGCTGGACACATGGAGGCCAGGATGGATATGTGAGGGGGATGGATATATGGGGGGCCGGATATATGGGGGGCGGGGCAGGCTGGACACATGATGGCCAGGATGGATATGTGGGGGGCAGGCTGGACACATGGGGGGCTAGGATAGGTATGTGGGAGGGCAGGCTCGATACACGTGGGCTAGGATAAATATATGGAGGGGCCACGCTGGACATATGGGGGCCAGTATGGATATATGGGGGGGTGTCAGGATGGATATATGCAGGGGGGAAGGGCAGGATGGATATATGAGGGGGCAGGCTGGACACATGGAGGCCAGGATGGATATATGGGGGGCAGGCTGGAAACATGGAGGCCAGGATGGATATATTGTGGGGGGCAGGCTGGACACATGGAGGCCAGGATGGATATGTAGGGGGGGCATGCTGGACACATGGAGGCCAGGATGGATATATGGGGGGGCAGGCTTGACACATGGGGCTTTAGGACAGATATATGGGAGGGGGCAGGCTGGACACATGGAGGCCAGGACAGATATATGGGGGGGCAGGCTGGAAACATGGAGGCCAGGATGGATATGTGGGGGGGCAGGCTGGACACATGGAGGCCAGGATGGATATATGGGGGGAACAGGAGGGCCACATGGGGGACTAGGATGGGTATATGGGAGGGGGCAGGCTCGATACACGTGGGCTAGGATAAATATATGGAGGGGTCACACTGGACATATGGGGGCCAGAAGGGATATATGGGGGGTGTCAGGATGGATATATGCAGGGAAGGGGGGGCCAGGATGGATATATGGGGGTGCCAGGCTGAACAAGGGACTTAATTACTGTTTGGTGCCAGATTGAGGAACATACTTTATTAGTTTATGGTGGCCAGTGAGGAACATTATTATTTTAGAGTCCAATTAGAGACATTATTACTTCTGTAATATAATTTACTTTTTAGGAAATTGTTTTCCATGGGATAGGACAAAAGCGGGCTCCTGTTACTGTGCAGGGCGGCACTATATCGCTTTTTTTCTTCAACTGGTGTAGTGTAGAAGTCGGGGGGTGGAGTGGGAATATTCCCTAGAAGAGATCAGTTATTGATAACTGTGTGTTATTTTCTGCAGAGATGATTCCTGGCTGGAAGAAGTGATGGCCGTCTGTGCCAGATGAAGAAGAAAAGCGAAGATGAAGGACTTCACCTAGAGACGTCACTGGTGAGTCAGTGTATTACATGTGACTCGCCCCCTGGGCCGTGGGGCACTCGGATCCGTGCAATAGGGAGACGATGGGGGTAGTAGTGGCGACCCGGTTCTGTGGCTCAGGGTGGTCAGGCCAATGGTAGTCTGCTATGTTCTGCTGATAATGTCCGACTACGCCACCCGTGGATTGCGGTTATTAGGAACCGCCGCTGCATGCAGACCGTTGGGGCTGATGAGGTGTGCAGCTAGGGTAGTGTGACTCTCCACGGGAAGAGTGCGGCCCCAGGGCAGTATAATGGATGTTGGGAGTGATGGTAGTGGGAGTCCCAGTGCTGATTGTGCTGGAGGAGCAAGGAGCACACAGACAACAGGTTGCAGTCCAGGGTCTTTACTAAACAGGTAAACTGACCCACAAACAGTCCCGGCTAGGAGGGGACCTGGATGTCTGAGAGCAACGGGGAAATTGGCCCTGGTCAGGGTGAGAGTTTAGGCCTACCGTGCTTTCTGCACTCATTCTGGCTATCTCCTCCTGATAGGGTAACAGCCCACGTTTCCGAGCTTTCCGTGTTTTCTCGCCTGTATGGCCTGCGACGTGGGTTCCTTTCTGCTCCCAGCCTTGTATGGCTTTACTGGTCCCTTCTGTTGTGGCAGGGCCTCTAGGCTTCTTACGCCAAGGAATATACAGTCCCTTGCGGACTGGTTCTCTGCTGGGGGATGTGGAATCCTTCCAGCCTCAGACACCAAAGTCTGGTAGATTAAGTCTGTTATCTGCCAAGACAGGCTTGCTTCGCCTCTTGTCTCTGGCTTTTGGCTCTCCTCCTGCCACACTTCCTCTTAGGTGCAGTGCAACTGTCTGTCCCTGCTCTGCTGAGACACGTCTCAGTCCTGAGACAGGTCATCTGGGTTCTCTCTAACCCTGACCTCAGCACCAGCTTTTATAGGGGCAGCCTGCTCCCCCTACTGGCCTGAGACAGGAGGCATTGCATGCTAATGTTCCCCTGACTAGAGAACCTCCCCCCTGCTCTCAGACACAGCTTTAATTACACTTGTGGCATCCAGGCCAGGGTGACACATTCCCCCCTAGTGAAATTTAGTACTCCGGGACTAAACAGTAAACAAAGACAATATGCATAACAATAAAACATTAATAGACAGACGACGCACAAATTGAGTTCTTAAGGTCACAGTGTGGCCTGTGACCGGGTGTCCATATCACCAGCACAACGGGGAGCCTTAACCAGGTGGGGGTCTGTCCTACCCTAAGTCCTTCACAGTCTTAGTTCATTCCTGGGTTAGGCTCTGAACGCAGTCCATACAAGGTCCCGGTTATAAAATGTCCATAACCTGTGAGTCCTTACGGTAGCTGCAAGAAACTGAAACAGAGTATTACCAAACATGCATGTAACTTTGCAAACAATTCAACATTTGGCAACAGGGTTATTTACAATTTTAGTACACTCTATATTCTCCAGCGAGCGGGTATCTGTCCCTTTGTGCTCCTGGTTGACCTATGTAGCCCACTGTCTGGTGGTGGACTGACTTGGCTTTCCCCACTAGCGTTAGGGGTGCAGCTACCAGCTGGGTGTACAGGTAGGGCAGGCAGCTGTCTGCGGGTCCTTTGGCTTACTGCAGGCATGGCAGGCTCACTGTCAGCAGAGGGTTGACTCTCCTGGGCTGCTGGTACAGGCTCTTCTGCCTCTGGAACTGCTTGCTCCTCTTCACCTTCCGGCTCTGGTGTTGGTTGTTGCTGTGCCGGTTGCAGGAAATGCAGGACAGGTACCACTATGGCATCATTTATGCGAGTCCAGGACTGAGGGAACTCTCCGAGAACGGTGCTGATCATTTCTTCTTTGTCCTCTGCGGGTTCAAGGTCACTCTGATCCTCTTCTGCACTACGGAGTTGCTCAGGGCACCTTTTGAGATGGTCTCTGGAGACGACACTAGTGGTTTCTCCTCCGTCCTTGGTGATTACGCACACCTTTGGGTTGTCGTGGTCAGACTGCAGTACGGTGTAGGGTTCCCTTTCCCACTGGTCGTCCAACTTATGTAGCCTTCTTTTTCGCTTTAGGACTTGCTCACCAAGTTCTAGGGGACTAGCAGGGGCGTGTTGATTGAAGAGTCTTTCTTGCTTCTCTCTCACCTGGGCCAGGCTCTTCTCCACACTCTCCTGTACCTTCTTGTACTGCAGTTGCCTTTCCGTATCCCAGTCCGCATCCGGGGAGGTGTCCTCAGGTATTAGGACTCCCATCTCCAGGTCTACGGGCAGCTTTCCTGGTCTAGCTCGCATCAGGTAAGCCGGGGTGCAGTTTGTAGCATTCACCGGGATATTGTTGTATAGGTCTATCAGGTCCGGCAGTTTTTCTGGCCACAGGCTGCGTTCCTCCAGGGGCAACGTCTTCAGGAGATCAATGAATATATTGTTCATCTTCTCACACATCCCGTTGGTTTGGGGGTGGTAAGGCGTTGTACGAATCTTCTTACAGCCATAGAGGTTGCAGAACTCCTGGAAGATTTCAGCCTCGAACGCTGGACCCTGGTCTGTCAGGACCTGTTCCGGATACCCGTGTGGACGGCAGAAATATTGCTGGAAGGCTCTGGCCGCTGTTTGGGCTGTCAAGTCCTTTACCGGGACCACCACTAGAAAACGGGAATAGTGGTCCACGATTGTCAGGGCATAGATGTATCCTGACCGGCTGGGAGCCAATTTGACGTGGTCCAGAGCTACCAGCTCAAGAGGCTGCGTGGTGACGATGGGCCTCAAGGGTGTCTTCTGGCTGGCACGGTCCTTCCTCCTTAGGTGACAAGGGCCACAGTCTCTGCACCATTTTTCTACAGCTCCTCTCATGCCGACCCAAAAGAATCTTCCTCTTAGTAGGAACTCCAGTTTCTTCCAACCGAAGTGTCCCGCTCTGTCATGGTAAGCCCCCAGGACCATAGCTGCATCCCTCCTTGGGACCACGACTTGCCAGGTCAGCTCGTGCGTCCGGTGGTTGACAATCCTTCTGCACAACTTGCCTTCGTAGAGGAACAGCTTGCTCTTCTCCTTCCATAGCTGCTTGGCTTCCTCTGGGGCATCTGGATCTAAGCGGGCGTCTTCCCGGGTCAGCAGATCTTTCACCAGGCGGACTGCAGGGTCACTATCTTGGGTCTCGGCCCAGCTGTGGTGAGGTAGGGGATTCATCATCACAGTTGTTAGATCCTCCTCCTTCACGCGGTGAGAGTGTTGAGCGGCTCCATACCGGTGAAACGCGGGGAGTTCTACCTCCTCCAGCTCTTCTGGGTCTTCATCACCTTCAGGTAAGTGAGGCATCCTTGATAGGGCGTCCGCGTTGGCGTTGGTTTTGCCTGCCCGGTACTTGATCACGAAGTCATAGTTGGAGAGACGGGCCATCCACCGCTGTTCCAGGGCACCCAGTCTTGCATTGTCCAGGTGTGTCAACGGGTTCTTGTCCGTGTACACGGTGAACTTTGCGGAGGCCAGGTAATGCTTGAAGCGTTCCGTCACGGCCCACACCACCGCCAAGAATTCTAGCTTGAAGGAGCTGTAATTCTCCGGGTTCCTTTCGGTGGGCCTCAGCTTCCGGCTGGCGTATGCGATCACCTGTTATCTGCCCTGTTGTTTTGGGACAATACGGCTCCCAGTCCCACATTACTGGCATCTGTGTGGAGAATGAAAGGCTGGCCATAATCAGGGTAGGCCAGGATCTCATCCCCTGTGAGGGCCATCTTTAGCTGGCGGAAGGACTCCTCTTCCGGTTTATCCCACTTGAAGGGCGGCTTTTGGCTCCTGGACTTAGACTGTCCGATCAGGAGGTCCTGCATAGGAGCTGCCATCTTGGTGAACCCGGGGATGAATCTTCGGTAGTAGCCTACCAACCCGAGAAACTGTCTCACCTCTTTGATGTTCGAGGGGCTTGGCCAGCTCTTGATTGCCGTGACCTTGTCAGGGTCGGGGGCCACTCCTTCCGCGCTTACCACGTGCCCTAGGTACTGGACCTTTGGTTTCAGCAGGTGACACTTCGATGGTTTCACCTTCAGGCCATAGCCTGCCAGGGCTTCGAACACCTCGGCCAGGTGCTTCAGATGGTCCTCGTAGGTCTTCGAATAGATGATCACGTCGTCCAGGTAAAGGAGGACCGTCTCGAAGTTTCGGTGCCCTAGACAGCATTCCATCAGCCGCTGGAAGGTCCCTGGTGTGTTGCAGAGCCCGAAAGGCATGCAGTTGAATTCGCTCAGTCCCATCGGGGTGGTGAAGGCGGTCTTCTCCTTGTCAGCCTCTGCCACAGGAACCTGCCAGTACCCGCTAGTAAGGTCCAAAGTAGAAAAGAAGTTAGCTGATTTTAGCGCGGCTAAAGACTCCTCTATTCTAGGCAGCGGATATGCGTCTTTGTGAGTGATACGGTTGATTTGTCTATAGTCGACGCACATTCTCATGGTGCCGTCTTTCTTTTTGACCAGAACCAAGGGGGCTGCCCAGGGGCTACAGCTGTCTCTAATAACCCCAGCTTCTTTCATCTCTCTTAGCATGCCCCTTGCGTTCTGATAATGTGCAGGGGGTACAGGTCTGTGCCTCTCTTTTATCGGTGGGTGGCTCCCTGTGGGGATGTGGTGTTCTATCCCCTTTACTCTGCCGAAGTCTAGCGGGTGCTTACTAAAGACTCTCTCGTACTCCTGTACCACCCAGTAGACTCCTTGTTTTTGGTGCAGGGGAGTGGAGTCAGCACCCACGTGGAGTTTCTGGCACCAGTCCTCCTTTTGTTTCTGGGAGCCATTACTCTCCGCCTGTGGAGATGGAGGCAAAGGTTCCACGGCCCTGATAGCTTTGTGTTCGACCACAAACAGCTTGGCAAGTGTAGCGTACCTGGGTAAGTGTACTTCCCTCTCCCCAATGTTGAGGATGCGGACGGGCACCCTCCCATGACGGACATCAACCACCCCCCGGGCTGTCAAAATGGTGGGCCTGCTGTCTGAGTACACGGGTTCTACCATGTCTTGGTAGTCTCTACCTCTCAACCCGATTGCAGTCCGACACCAGATCATCATTTCACTTTTGGGAGGCATGGAAATGGGGAATGGGTCACTCAGTCTTACGCTACCGATCTCACCACCAGACAGTTCTACCTGCTGCCGTCTCATCAGGGCCTTTATCTCCTTGTTGAGGATTCTCTGTTGGCTGGAAATAGCATTCACCGCCACCTGTTGTAAGATTACAATTACCTCTGAAAGACAATTTTCAATCACGTTAGTACCCACAGTTATTTTAGGGTGACTTTCATGACGGTCAATGTCCACAATAATCACTCCCTGTGCCGGTAGTTCAACTTTACCAATCTTAATGGTCATCTCCTTGAACCCCCTCTGCGGCACGGGTAAGCCATTACTGGCGATGATGCTCAAGTTACCGTCTGGATACCGTGTGATATCAGCATCAGTCCAATAC
This sequence comes from Phyllobates terribilis, assembly GCF_046119375.1. Lineage (NCBI taxonomy): Eukaryota > Metazoa > Chordata > Amphibia > Anura > Dendrobatidae > Phyllobates > Phyllobates terribilis. Next base: position 2,826,279 of record NW_027362944.1, on the reverse strand, counting down.
TGCTTAAAAAGTACATAAGGGATAGTGGTTACTTGTGACCCAGTATCCAGCAAAGCGCTCATGGGGATACCGTCCAGCACCACGGGTAAAACCGGGCGCCCCCCAACGTACTTATTACGCCAATTGTAAGGGCCTGGTGATCTTATGCCTGGGGGTTGGCCCTCTGCCCCAGGTTGGACCCGTTTAAATTACAGTACCTGGAAATGTGTCCGGGCTGGTTGCATCGACGGCAAATGGGCTGTCCATCCTCTGCGTAGCGGTCTGTGGGCCGCCCTCGGAACGACGGGATCCTCCTCTGTCGACGCCATGGGACATTCTCCGGACTTGAAGCCAGCTCGATGGGTCTTGACGGGTCCACTTGCAACGCCTGGACGGTCCTGGTCAACGCCGCGACGCTCCTGGTCAGCTCCTGGACTTGGTGGTGCAGATCTTTCGACGGGGCTTGGTTCAGGGCCTGTGCATCAGCCTCCATGGAGTCCATAGAGGAGGGCGCCGCCTCCTGGTGGTAAGTGATAGCAGGGCGCCGGGGGTTTATAGCGCTACTGGTTGCAGATTCACGGAGCACCCTTATGGCCCTGTCCTTAAATTGGGCAAAGGTCAGGTCGGGGTTCTGAAAGAACATGAGGCGCAGTTGGGCCCTGTGGGCGCTAGACAGCAGACCTTCTATGAATTGTTCTGTTAGCAGCTTATCCATTTCCTGCACACTGCCAGGGTCAGTTTGTTGAATAGCCCTCAAGGCTTCCTGCAGATTTAGGGCATAGTCTCTGATGCTGTCCTGTGCCCGCTGCTTACATCCATAGAACCTCATTTTAATCTCAGCGGAGGTACGTGTGTCAAAGGTACCCCGCAGCTGGGCCAGAATACCCTTCACAGTCCCTTTCTCCTCAGTGGGCCATGATTTTACCTCCCGCTGGGCTGCGCCAGTTAACTGCCCTGTTAATATGCTGACCTTCTGTTCCTCTGTCAGGGGGTAAACGTGGAAGAAACTGTATAGCCTTTCCTTGAAGTCAGTTAGGGCATGGGGCTCCCCTGAGTATTTGGGCAGCCAGGCCGCTCCAGGGATGTAGGGCAAGGAAAAGGGCATCACCGCTGCTGCAGTTGCGTTGGTGGTAGTGGGCGCCTCTGTGTCCGTCATCTTCCTCCCCCCCTAGTTACGCGTGGCCTACCTTCCGACGATCCTCTTCTGTAGGCCGCGGCTCCGCTGCTGCTGCTATGGACGAGGACCTGGCGTCGCGTCCTGATGACGTCAGCGTCGCTCTCTCTCCCTTCCAGGACCTTGCGCAGCGTCGGTGCGTGGGGCGGAGCTTCGGATCTCGCGCGGTTTTGACGTCCACGCCCATCTTCTTCCCGCGCGGCGTCCTGAAGATGGCGTCCGATGGCGGGAAGCAGCTGCGGATGGTGGGAAGGCGGCAGAAGACGGCGGGAAACGGTCCAAGATGGCGTCCGATGGCGGGAATCGGCTCCGGATGGCGGGAAACGACTCCGGACGGCGGGAAACTTTGCCACAGGTAAGTTACAAAAGTCTTTTTCAGGCACGCAGTACCCGGTGGTTGCGGGCACTAAATCCTGCCGACTACGCCAAAGCTGACTCGCCCCCTGGGCCGTGGGGCACTCGGATCCGGGCAATAGGGAGACGATGGGGGTAGTAGTGGCGACCCGGTTCCGTGGCTCAGGGTGGTCAGGCCAATGGTAGTCTGCTATGTTCTGCTGATAATGTCCGACTACGCCACCCGTGGATTGCGGTTATTAGGAACCGCCGCTGCATGCAGACCGCTGGGGCTGATGAGGTGTGCATCTAGGGTAGTGTGACTCTCCACGGGAAGAGTGCGGCCCCAGGGCAGTATAATGGATGTTGGGAGTGATGGTAGTGGGAGTCCCAGTGCTGATAGTGCTGGAGGAGCAAGGAGCACACAGACAACAGGTTGCAGTCCAGGGTCTTTACTAAACAGGTAAACTGACCCACAAACAGTCCCGGCTAGGAGGGGACCTGGATGTCTGAGAGCAACGGGGAAATTGGCCCTGGTCAGGGTGAGGGTGTAGGCCTACCGTGCTTTCTGCGCTCCTTCTGGCTATCTCCTCCTGATAGGGTAACAGCCCACGTTTCCGAGCTTTCCGTGTTTTCTCGCCTGTATGGCCTGCGACGTGGGTTCCTTTCTGCTCCCAGCCTTGTATGGCTTTACTGGTCCCTTCTGTTGTTGCAGAGCCTCCAGGCTTCTTAGGCCAAGGAATATACAGTCCCTTGCGGACTGGTTCTCTGCTGGGGGATGTGGAATCCTTCCAGCCTCAGACACCAAAGTCTGGTAGATTAAGTCTGTTATCTGCCAAGACAGGCTCTCTTCGCCTCTTGTCTCTGGCTTGTGGCTCTCCTCCTGCCACACTTCCTCTTAGGTGCAGTGCAACTGTCTGTCCCTGCTCTGCTGAGACACGTCTCAGTCCTGAGACAGGTCATCTGGGTTCTCTCTAACCCTGACCTCAGCACCAGCTTTTATAGGGGCAGCCTGCTCCCCCTACTGGCCTGAGACAGGAGGCATTGCATGCTAATGTTCCCCTGACTAGAGAACCTCCCCCCTGCTCTCAGACACAGCTTTAATTACACTTGTGGCATCCAGGCCAGGGTGACACACATGTACACTTACACTACACACGTGGTCAAAACTGTTGGTACCCCTCGTTTAATGAAAGAAAAACCCACAATGGTCACAGAAATAACTTGAATCTGACAAAAGTAATAATAAATTAAAAATCTATGAAAATGAACAAATGAAAGTCAGACATTGCTTTTCTGCTTCCACAGAATAAAAAAAATAAAATAAACTGATGAAACAGGCCTGGACAGAAATGATGGTTCTTCTTAACTTTATATTTTGCTGAACAACCTTTTGAGGCAATCACTGCAATCAAACGACTCCTGTAACTGTCAATGAGACTTCTGCACCTCTCCACAGGTATTTTGGCCACTCCTCATGAGCAAACTGCTCCAGTTGTCTCATGGTTGAAGGTTGCCTTTTCCAGACGTCATGTTTCAGCTCTTTCCAAAGATGCTCAATAGGATTTAGGTCAGGGCTCATAGAAGGTCACTTCAGAATAGTCCAATGTTTTCTTCTTAGCAATTGTTGGGTGTTTTTAGCTGTGTGTTTTGGGTCATAATACTGTTGCAAGACCCATGACCTGCGACTGAGACCACACTTTCTGACACTGGGCAGCACATTTCTCTCTAGAATCCCTTGATAGTCTTGAGATTTCATTGTGCCCTGCACAGATTCAAGACACCCTGTGCCAGATGCGGCAGACCAGCCCCAAAACATAAAAGAGACTCCTCCATGTTTCACAGTAGGGACAGTGTTCTTATCTTGATATGCTTCATTTTTCCATCTGTGAACATAGATCTGATGTGCCTTGCCAAAAACTTCCATTTTTGTCTCATCTGTCCATAGGGCATTCTCCTAAAAGCTTTGTGACTTGTGAACATGTAGTTTGGCAAATTCCAGTCTGGCTTTTTTATGATTTTTTTTCAACAATGGTGTACTCCTTGGTCGTCTCCCATGAAGTCCACTTTAGATCAAACAACGACGGATGGTGCGATCTGACACTGATGTTCCTTGAGCTTGAAGTTCACCTTTAATCTCTTTAGAAGTTTTCCTGGGCTCTTTTGTTACCATTCATATTATTCGTCTCTTTGATTTGTTATCAATTTTCCTCCTGCGGCCACGTCCAGGGAGGTTGGCTACAGTCCCATGGATCTTAAATTTCTGAATAATATGTGCAACCGTAGTTACAGGAACATCAAGCTGCTTGGAGATGGTCTTATAACCTTTACCTTTAACAAGCTTGTCTATAATTTTCTTTCTAATCTCCTGAGACAACTCTTTCCTTTGCTTCCTTTGGTCCATGTTGAGTGTGGTACACACCATGTCACCAAACAGCACAGTGAGTATCTGTAGTCCTATATACAGGCCCACTGACTGATTACAAGATTGTAGACACCTGTGATGCTAATTAGTGGACACAACTTGATTTAACATGTCCCTTTTGTCACATTATTTTCAGGGGTACCATCATTTTTGTCCAGGCCTATTTCAAGAGTTTAATTTTTTTTAAATTCTGTGGAAGCAGGGTTGAAAAGCAATGTCTGTCTTTCATTTGTTCATTTTCATCGATTTTTAATTTATTATTACTTTTGTCAGATTCAAGTTTTTTCTGTGACCATTGTGGGTTTTTCTTTCATTAAACGAGGGGTACCAACAATTTTGACCACGTGTGTATATAGTATATACAGAGCTCCTGTGTATGTCACTGGTGATCACTGTATTACCTATACACTATATACAGAGCTCCTGTCTATAATGTCACTGGTGATCACTGTGCTACCTGTACACTGACACTATATACAGAGCTCCTGTGTATAATGTCGCTGGTGGTAATAACAGTGTTGTTAGTTTTGTGGTTTTGTATTCATGATCAGTACTGTAGTATTTGGTCACCTTGGGGTGGTAATATATGGTCTGGTCATAGTTTGGCCATATTTGTTCCTTGTATGTGGTATTATTCAGTCACTATGTAGTGGTAATATGTGATCTAGTCAAGGTGTGGCGATATTTGTCCCTTTTGTATGTGGTATTATTGGTGTTGATATAGTGGACTGTGCTGTGTATGGCGGTCATTTTGTTCTCGCTGATCTTAACTAGGAAAAGATTTTTTTCCATTAGGCCACAGCCCCACCATCAGTATTTGGTCAGTATTTTTCTCAGGAGTGGCTGCTGAAACCAGGAATGGTTGATAAATGCAGAATTGGTGACTTGTTTCTATTATACCTTTTCTCTGATTGTTCATCACCTGTTTTGGCTCCCACTCCTGAGAAAAAATACTGACTGGATACTGACCGAATACTGATAGTAGGGCCGTGGCCTTAGCGATTAAATACTTGGACCAGAGCGGCAGAGATGCACTTACAGGGGTTCTCCGGTGAAAACAAGTAATCACCTCTCCACAGGATCATTGATAATATTGATTGGTGGGGGTCTGACTGCTTGCACACACCGGCAGAATGTGGAGCTTTTCTCCCCATTAGACTGGAGCGGCATGTGAGATGCGACCACTGATCCATTCATTCTCTCAGTGGCTGTGAGCGCTGCTCTTTTTTGCAAGTCTCTAAGAGAATGAATAGAGCTGCGGTCAGACGTCCCACCTGCCGCAGCATTTTAAAATAGGGATAAGTGTTCTGTCAGGGATAAAACTTCCCCATTCTTCCGATAGGTGCGTTTTCCAATGTTCGGACACAAATGCTCAATAAGTGATCACCTATCCTGTAGAGCCCATGGATCGGTGATAACTTGTTTTAACTAGTGTTGAGCGAGTATGTTCTGTCTGAGTATGCTCGGGCCGAGCTCCGAGTATTTACAGCTGCTCGGTGATATGGTTGAATCGCTCCCGTGTGCATGATTTGCAACTGTTTGACAGCTTTAACCCCTTAACGACATGTCACGTATTAGTACGCGCATGTCGTTATCCTCCGGTTCAGTGAGGGCTCCGGCGCTGAGCCCGCACTGAACCAAGCACATGTCAGCTGATTCTTACAGCTGACATGTGCCCGCAACAGGCGCTGGTGGAATTGCTATGAGCGCCATCTAATGGTCGGTGCTCATAGGACAGGACCATTTCTGCTGCATACAGGGGATCTGCTGGTTCCCTGTATGTAGCAGAGGTGATCGGACAGTTGCTGCTTCAAGTCTCCTATGTAGAGTACAGAAGCAAGCAAAAAGTGAAAAAAAAGTTTTAAAAAATATGAAAAAAAATAAAAAAAATTTAAAAGTTTAAATCACCCCCCTTTCGCCCCATTCAAAATAAAATCATAAAATAAACCCCACATACACATATTTGGTATTGCCGCGTTCAGAATCGCCTGATCTATCAATATAAAAATAGAATTAATGCGATCGGTAAATGGCGTAATGAGAAAAAAATTCTAAACGCCAGAATTACGTTTTTTGGTCACCGTAAAATTGCAATAAAATGCAATAACGGACGATCAAAACATCGGATCTACCCCAAAATAGCATCTATAAAAACTTCAGCTCGGTTCACAAAAAATAAGCCCTCACCCTGCTCCAGATCCTGAAAAATGGAGACGCTACGGGTCTCGGAAAATGGCACCATTTTTTTTTTTTTTTTTTTACCAAACTTTGGATTTTTTTTTCATCACTTAAATAAAAAAGAACCTATACATGTTTGGTGTCTACGAGCTCTTAATGACATGGAGAATAATAATGGCAGGTCAGTTTTAGCATTCAGTGAACGTGGTAAAAAAAATTAAAAAAAACCTCAGTGGTATTGCACTTTTTTTGCAATTTCACGGCGCTTGGAATTTTTTTCCCGTTTTCCCGTACACGGCATGGTAAAACTAGTTATGGCATTGAAAAGTACAACTCGTCCCGCAAAAAATAAGCCCTAACATGGCCATATTGACCAAAAAATAAAAACGCTATGGCTCTGGGAACAAGTGGAGCAAAAAGCGAAAATGCAAAAACGGAAAATGCTCCGCTGCTTAAGGGGTTAATACATGTGAGGAATGTCTATTTCTTACACATTCCTCACATGTATTAAAACCGTCAAACAGTTGCAAATCATGCACACGGGAGCGATTCAACCATATCACCGAGCAGCTATAAATACTCGGAGCTCGGCCCGAGCATACTCGCCGAAAGGGTTAACAGAACATACTCGCTCAACACTAGTTTTAACCAAAGAAGCCCTTTAATGCAAACATGTCCATCCCAGTTAGAGTGTCGCCCAGTAGATGTGCAGGAGCCGCCAGTCAATGCTCCACTATAACAGCGAGAGCGGATAACAGATATTTGCATCTTGCTGTAGGTGGGCCCCTAGAGTTAATTTCCCCTGTGGGCCCCAGACACCGCAGTCCGACCCTGGTCATCAATATCAGATCAGTGAGGTTCCAACACACGGCCCCCTCACCAATAAGACAGCAGCTGGAAATACTCAGCGTAGAGAGCCCAAACAGCACAGCGCTGTACACTGTGTAGTGGCCGATCTTGGTACTGCAGCTCCTATTGAAATGATTGTGATCTGAGCTGTAGTACCTGAAACCAGCCATTGCACAGTGTGCGGAGCTGTGCTATTCCAGCTCTTAACACTGTGTACATCATCTTGCAGAAGTAGCTGATGTCTGGGGATTTCAGGTGTCAGACCCCCACTAATCACTGTATGAGTTCTGCTCTACTCCTTTATTAAAGGGGTGGTCTTGTGTTCCTCTCATCAGAAGCTGAAGATTTACAGTTCTGGCCGGTGGCTTGGCTGAGCCGCTTGTCTGAATTGTGCCCTCTTGCATTCTGCGGGCAGAGGCGGCTTTGCCTCTGCAGAATGGGACAGGCACAGGGGCGCTGAAGTCCACCAGTCTGCAAGTGAGCGCTTCTTGCCAAGGAGACCAGCCACTTCTCAGGTGGTCAGTAACCATAGCAATGAGCTGTACACTGCAGAATTAAAAATCTTTTCCTTCTTGAGAACAGAGAAGATTTTGAATAAGAAGGAAATTGCAAAGTTTCTTGTTTTTACAAGCTCTTTGCAATCTTAGCCTTTTAATACATTCATTTTATTTAGTTATATATTTATTTTACTCTCTTATATAGCGCCGTTAGATTTCGTAGCACCTTACAGACATTATCATCACTGTCCCCATTGGGGCTCACAATATGAATTCCCTATCAGTATGTCTTTGGAGTGTGGGAGGAAACCGGAGAACCCGGAGGAAACCCACACAAACACGGGGAGAACATACAAACTCCTTGCAGATGTTGTCCTTGCTATTATATGAACCCAGCCCCACAGCGTTAATCATTGACCCACCATGTTGCCCACATTCCTCGGCTTTTTTAAGATTTTCTGCAATGAATAAGAACACTGAAGAAAATCTAGATTGATCAACATTTCCTATCACAAATGCAGTTGCTGCAAAACTTGTACATAGTCCTGTTCCCAGCTGAAAATTGGATACAATTGTATCTTGTGTAGACAATGCTCTGTGAGCTAAATAGCCAGGATCCACTGCTACAAGGCAGGAAACAGACAGATTCTGCTGATGGGTTCTGCTCCCAGAGCATTATTCAGCCCGGACATCTCAGCTCAGAGCAAAACCAGCTATAAGGCTGTGTGCACACCTAGCAGATTTGATGCAGATTTACATGCGTTTTTTTTGCCAGAGAGAAGCGTTTTCACATGCGTTTTTTCAAGCACTTTTCCAAGCAATTTTGAGCATCACTTGGAAAAGTGCTTGACAGGTTGATCACACAATATAAATCCATGCAACCGACATGGATCTATAATGTGTGAACAACTTAGATGCTTTAAATGCAGCATCTATAGTAAAAAAAAGAAAACGTTAATAAATAAAAAAAAACAACGGTATATTCACCTCTCCGGCGGCCCCCGGTCTGCTCTCCGGTCTCCTCCGGTCTGCTCCCGGCCGCGTCTTCTCTCTTCAGCGTCCTGCAGTGTACGGTCAGGACCTGCGGTGACGTCATTTAGTCAGCTGATGGCCACGCAACCATCACCTGATGCCGACGTCAGCGGTCATGCGACCATCACCTGACTAAATGACGTCAGCGCAGGTCCTGACAGTACAGACAGCAGACCGGAGGAGACCGGAGAGCAGACCGGGGGCCGCCGGAGAGGTGAATATACAGGTTTTGTTTGTTTTTAACTTTTTTATTTCTTTTTTTCACCGCGTGGTAGCCGGGATGAAGAGGAGTTGTAGTCTCGTCTTCCTCCCAGATACCACACGCATTGCGAATAAGCTTCAGCGTAATCGCAGTAGAAATGGTCATGCTGCGTTTTGCAAAGTAATGCGAATTCGGCGCGCAAATTAGCGCATCATGTGCACAGCACATCCGAATTCACATGGCTTTGCATGGCAGACTGTTCTACAAACGTTTTCGCGGCCGTAAAAATGCCGCAAAAATGCTACAAAAACGCTGCGTGGGCACATGGCCTAAGGCTGTGTGCCCACAATGCGTTTTTTAAGCGTTTCGGCATGGCAAAAACGCTGCAGAAACGCTTAAAAACGCATGTTAGAAGGTCTGCCATGTTCCCCAATGATAGTCCGCATGTGCTGTGCACATGCTGCGGAAATTTCCACTGCGGATTATCATTGCGGAAAAAAACGCAGCACTACCAATTATTTCGCGTAAGCGCTGCTTTTTCGCCGCCATTGACTTGCATTGGAACAAATGGATTCCGCTTCACTAGATAAGCACATGTGGAATACATGCGTTCAATGTGCGGATGGTACCCGCGTGTGGAGGATGGGAGACTCTCCTCCGGACCCGGGTACCATAGAACCTGTCAAAAAAAAGAATAAAATATAAAATAAATGTTATATTTACCTTCTGACGGCCCCCGCTGCGCTCGTCCTCCCATGCCGGCAGCTCGCGATGGACTGAAGGACCTGTGCTGACGTCATAGTCATGTGACAGCAGGTCCTTCAGTGTACCGCGATCTGCCGGCAGCCAGGACGGAGCGAAGCAAGACTGCGGGGGCCATCGGAAGTTAAGTATAGATTTATAGATGGTGGCCTGATTCTAACGCATCGGGTATTCTAGAATATGTATGCGGCAGACCGGGCGCAATCAGCAGAGCGGTGTTTAAATTTGGCGCCAAAATCGCTGATTGGTCGCGGCCAACAACCGCGACCAATCAGCAAAGCGGTGTTGAAATTTAGCGGCTATATCGCTGATTGGTCATGGCCGGCAGTCGCGACTAATCAGCAGGGCGGGGTTTAAATTTTGCGCCAATAATGCTGATTGGTCGCGGCTAGCGAACGTGACCAATCAGCAGAGCGGGGTTTAAATTTTGCGCCAATAATGCTGATTGGTTGCAGCCGCCGGTCGCGACCAATCAGCAAAGCGGTGTTTAAATTTGGCGCCAATAGTAGTGACTGGTCACGGCCACGACCATTCAGCAGAGCGGTGTTTAAATTTGGCGGCAATAATGCTGATTAGTCGCGGCCGGCAATTTGGCGCCAACAATACTGATTAGTCGCGGCCGGCAACCGCGACCAATCAGCAGAGCGGGGTTTAAATTTGGCGCCAAAATTGCTGATTGGTGGCGGCCGGCTGTCTCGACCAATCAGCAGAGCGGGGTTTAAATTTGGCGCCAATAATGCTGATTGGTCGCAATCGCCGCCCGCGACCAATCAGCAGAGCGGTGTTTAAATTTGGCGCCAATACTGCTGATTGGTCGCGGCCGGCAACCGCGACCAATCAGCATAGCGGGGTTTAAATTTGGCGCCAATACTGCTGATTGGTCGCGGATGGCGACCGCGACCAATCAGCAGAGCGGTGTTTCAATTTTGCGCCAATATTGCTGATTGGTCGTGGACGGCGACCGCGACTAATCAGCAGAGCGGTGTTTAAATTTGGCGCCAATACTGCTGATTGATCTCGGCCAGCGACCGCGATCAATCAGCAGAGCGGTGTTTAAATTTGGCGCCAGTAATGCTGATTAGTCGCGGCCGGCATCCGCGACCAACTAGCGGAGCGGGTTTAAATTTGGTGCCAAAATCGCTGATTGGTCGCGTCTGGCGTCAACGACCAATCAGCACAGCAGTGTTTAAATGTGGCGGCAAGATCGGTGATTGGTCGCGGCCGCTATTTAAATGTGGCGCCCAAATCGGTGATTGGTCACGGGCAGCGGCCGCGACCAATCAGCAGAGCGGTGTTTAACTTTAGCGCCAAGATCACTGATTGGTCGCGTGTGGAGAGCGAGACCAATCAGTGAATCGTATTGGTGAGGACCGGGGAGCGGAATCGTATTAGTGAGGACCGGGGAGCGCCGCTGCCTGTGCGGCTACTTCCGCTGCGAGAAGCCGGGAGATGAGCGACTGCTCGCAGCAGAAGTATCCGGACCCGCAGCGCCGCTCCCCGGTCCTCCCTTGACACCCTAGCCGCTGATGTCCCCACAGTATCCGCATGGTGTTACAAAGGTCCGGACATTTGTGTTAAAAATCGGTGATTGGTCGCTGGCGCTGCCCGCGACCAATCACCGATTTGGGCGCCAAATTTAAATATCGGCCGCGACCAATCACCGATCTTGGCTCCACATTTAAACACCGCTGTGCTGATTGGTCGCCGACGCTTGGCGCGACCAATCACCGATTTTGGCGCCACATTTAAATAGCGTCCGCGACCAATCAGTACAGCGGTGTTTAAATGTGGAGCCAAGATCGGTGATTGGTCGCGGCCGATATTTAAATTTGGCGCCCAAATCGGTGATTGGTCGCGGGCAGCGTCCGCGACCAATCAGCACAGTAGTGTTTAACTTTTGCGGCAAGATCAGTGATTGGTCGCGGGCCAAGACCGCGACCAATCACCGATTTGTGCGGCACATTTAAATAGCGGCTGCGACCAATTGGATGTCAGCGCCGCTCCCCGGTCCTCCCTTCACACCCTAGCCACTGATGTCCCCACAGTATCCGCATGATGTTACAAAGGTCCGGACAATTGTGTTAAAAATCGCTGATTGGTCGCCGACGCTGGGCGCGACCAATCACCGATTTTGGCGCCACATTTAAATAGCGTCGGCGACCAATCAGCGATTTTTAACACAAATGTCCGGACCTTTGTAACACCATGCAGATACTGTGGGGACATCAGCGGCTAGGGTGTGAAGGGAGGACCGGGGAGCGGCGCTGACATCCATGCGGCTAGGGTGTGAAGGGAGGACCGGGGAGCGGCGCTGACATCCATGCGGCTAGGGTGTGAAGGGAGGACCGTTGAGCGGCGCTGACATCCAATTGGTCGCGGCCGCTATTTAAATGTGCCGCACAAATCGGTGATTGGTCGCGGTCTTGGCCCGCGACCAATCACTGATCTTGCCGCAAAAGTTAAACACTACTGTACTGATTGGTCGCGGACGCTGCCCGCGACCAATCACCGATTTGGGCGCCAAATTTAAATATCGGCCGCGACCAATCACCGATCTTGGCTACACGATCTTGGCTCCCGGCTGCATCTCCGTCCCGCAGATGGGTCCGGCGGTCGATGTCCTTCTGCTGGTACCGGCCGGGAGATGAGCGCCTCGCGGCGCTCATCTCCCGGCTGCATCGCCGCTGAGCTCCGTCCCGCAGATGAGCCGCTAACGGCCGCCATCTTTTTTCAGAAATCCCGCGGCGCTGATTGGCCGCTGCCGGACCAATGAGCGACGCGGGATTTCCAGGACAGACGGACAAACAGACAGACAGACAGACGGGATAAGACAATTATACAGTAGATTTTTTTATTTTTAACCAGTCTTTGGGGTCACACTATATAAATCCATGCCGTTTTCATGGATTTCTATAGTGTGACCAAATTGACAAGCACTTTCCAAGTGATGCTAAAATCACTTGTAAAGCGCTTGTCAACCCGCATGTGGAAATGCATGTGAAGAACGCTTCACTTCTGCATGTCCCTGGCAGGAAAAACGCATGTACAATCCGCATGTACAATCCGCATGTACAATCCGCATATACAATCCGCATGTACAATCCGCATGTACAATCCGCATATACAATCCGCATATACAATCCGCATGTACAATCCGCATGTACAATCCGCATGTACAATCCGCATGCACAATCCGCATGTACAATCCGCATATACAATCCGCATGTACAATCCGCATGTACAATCCGCATGTACAATCCGCATGCGTTTTTTCTGCCAGGGAGATGCAGAAACGCTCAGGAAAAATCCGGAGCTTTTGTGCATCGTGGGCACATAGCCTAAGTCTCTGCATTTGTCTGCTTACACATCTGTACATTTCTGAACACATTCAGCAAAAATTGCAGTACATTTGTTAAAATTGGGCATATAGCATACTATAGGTGCTTCTCACAAAATTAGAATATCATCAAAAAGTTAATTTATTTCAGTTCTTCAATACAAAAAGTAAAACTCATATTATATAGAGTCATTACAGACAGAGTGATCTATTTTAAGTGTTTATTTCTGTTAATGCTATTATCTCAGTAAATTAGAATACTTTATAACACCAGCTTGAAAAATGTTTTTAAAATCTGAAATGTTGTCCTACTGAAATGTATGTTCAGTAAATGCCCTCAATACTTGGCCAGGCTCCTTTTGCATCAATTACTGCATCAATGCGGCAATGTGGCATGGAGGGATCAGCCTGTGGCACTGCTGAGGGGTTATGGAAGCCCAGGTGGCTTTGATAGAAGCCTTCAGCTCGTCTGCATTGTTGGGTCTGGTGTCTCTCATCTTTCTCTTGACAATACCCCATAGATTCTCTATAATAGATTCTCTATGGGGTTAAGGTCAGGTGAGTTTACTGCCAATCAAGCACAGTGATACTGTTGTGTAAACCAGGTATTGGTACTTTTGGCCGTGTGGACAGGGGCCAAGTCCTGCTGGAAAATGACATTTCCATCTCCATAAAGCTTGTCGGCAGAGGGAAGCATGAAGTGCTCTACAATGTCCTGGTAGACGGCTGCGCTGACTTTGGTCTTGATAAAACACAGTGGACCTACACCAGCAGATGACATGGCTCCCCAAACCATCACCGATTGTGGAAACTTCACACGAGACCTCCAGCAGCTTGGATTGTGGCCTCTCCACTCTTCCTCCAGACTCTGGGACCTTGATTTCCAAATTAAATGCAAAATTTACTTTCATCGGAAAACAACACCTTGGACCACTGAGCAACAGTCCAGGTGTTCTTCTCCTTGGCCCAGTTAAGATGCTTCTGGCGTTGTCTATTGGTCATGAGTGGCTCGACACAAGGAATGTGACACTTGTAGCCCATGTCCTGGATACGTCTGTGTGTGGTGGCTCTTGAAGCAATGACTCCAGCAGCAGTCCACCCCTTGTGAATCTTCCCCAAATGTTTGAATGGCCTTTCCTTAACAATCTTTTCAAGGCTGCGGTTATCCCGGTTGCTTGTGCACCTCTTCCTACCACACTTTTTCTTTCCACTCAACTTTCCATAAATATGCTTGGATACAGCACTCTGTTAACAGCCAGCTTCTTTAGCAATGACCTTTTGTGGTTTACACTCCTTGTGGAGTGTGTCAATGACTGCCTTCTGGACATCTGTCAAGTCAGCAGTCTTCCCCATGATTGTGGAGCCTACTGAAACAGACAAAGGGACCTTTTTAAATGCGTAAGAAGCCTTTGCAGGTGATTTTTGTTAATTATTCTAATTTACTGAGATAATGACTTTGTGTTTTCATTGGCTGTAAGCCATCATTATCAACATTAACAGAAATAAACACTTGAAATAGATCACTCTGTAATGACTCTGTATAATATATGAGTTTCACTTTTTGGATTGAAGAACTGAAATAAATTAACTTTTTGATGATATTCTAATTTTGTGAGAAGCACCTGTATGTTTGATGCATCTCATTAGCTAAGCTCAACCTCTTCCTTGCTTCACCTCAATTTGAGCCATAAATTGTGATATTTCATTTTGGTGCATTTTATGACTCCTTTTTGTCACACTTTTCTCATAACTATTTTTTTTATAACTGAGGGAAAATAACAAAATCTTATTTGTTGTACTCAAGTTTTCACAGAAACATCTGATAAAGTGTTGACTTATTTTTCTGAGTTAAACTCTTCCTTTTGGCCCTCTATATTTTTGAGTTTGACAGCCCTGATGTAGATGGATGATGATGTGGCAAGAAGGGGCAGAGGGGCAGAGCCTCCTGGCTCTCAGCTTCGCTCTCCACTGCTCACAGGAGACAGCAGTTACTTCACAAATGTAACTGATAGAAAAGATGTCACGTAAGAGGGGGTCAGGGGAGCGATGTGCTGCAGGAAGAGGAGGATTAGGCAGGGAGCGCTGTGCTGCAGGAAGAGGAGGATTAGGCAGGGGAGTGATGTAAGGCAGGAGGGGGAGGCTTAGGCAGGGAAGCGATGTGCTGCAGGAAGAGGTGGCTTATGCAGGGGAGTGATGTAATGCAATAGGAGAGGATTAGGCAGGGAGCGATATGCTGCAGGAAGTGCAGGATTTGGCAGTGGGCGATGTGGTGCAAGAGGGGATTTGGCAGTGGGCGATGTGGTGCAGGAAGGGGGAGATTTAGAAAGGGCACAATGTGCTGCAAGGAGGGGAGGATTAGACGGGAGCAATGTGCCGCAAGAGGGGGAGGTTTAGACAGGGGAGTGATGTGCTGCAGGAGTGGGAGAATTAAGCGGTGAGAAACATGCTGCAGGACGGGGAGGGTTAGGCAGGGGAGCAATGTGCTGCAGGTGGAAGGAGAATCTGTGACTACAGCCCAGTGTTTAAGGTTTATTGGAGCCTGTCTTTTACATATTTTATTGTTTTTTTTCTGACAAAGCTGCATAACATCTGACATGAAGTCCGCTTAGCAGTCACTGTCCCTGTAGATTGTTACTGTCCAGGTTCACCGCGGTCTCTTTTTGTTTTTAGTGCCAATCTGACAGCAGTGAAGGTTCCGCTGATAATGGCGGTCGGGTTCCGAATAGAATGTTCATGTCTGTTCTCATTGTAGTAACATCACGGAATATGCTAATTTCTTCTGACCACACCCGATGACTGAATAAAGGCGCCTCACCCACTTGTCTATGTCATCACTTTGTGGTGTCACAATGATCTAAGGGGATAAAAAAACGCTCCTGGCAGCTTTACAGTCATTCGTCCCTTCGTGTTAAAGGAGCAGGATGATAGAGCCGCACCATGCCAGCCAGAAGAAAAGAAAGTGGAGCCCTTCAAGATGATGAAGCAAGAAAGCAGACTGTGGAAGGCCATCCAGGACCAAGAGCATCATGAGGGCCTGGTAACGTATACTACACAACTGTTCTGTATATGCTCATGCCATGTAAACCTATGGTGGCCGATTCATCAAGGCTGGTGGATTTCTATACCAGCATTCATGAAGCGCCTATTGGAGGAACGTGCACCAAATTCATTAAAAAGACTAAACCTCTTAATGAACTTGACTCATCCTTAAAGGGGTTGTTCCCTTTCAATAAATGAATGTCCCTAGCTGTAGGTCATTTAATTAAAAAAAAGAGGTTCCACCATCTCATAGCTGCAGCAGCTCAGTGCGCTCAGCTGGGCAGTCCGTCTGATTACATTTGTTGGCTGCGGCAGTATTGAGGTGATGTCAGTGCCATACACAATCCCAGGAATGGGTCAGGACAGCACAGTTTGATTCTTTATACCTGCAGCCAGGGTCATTCATTTATTGAAATATCCCCTTAAAGCTGACGTTTTACACCTCAAGAAATGTAGTCCAGTCAAAAGATGGAGTCAATTTCAGTCCTATTTTACACCACTTTTCCAGCCTAATTTGTAATAAGTTTTCAGGTAAAGATAAGCCACAAGCGGTCCAGATAAGCTCTGTTCACTATTTAAGAAGTTAAAAGAGTGGGTGTAAAAAGGTCAGAGTATTTAAATGTAAGTTGCGCAGGAATTTACTGAGATTCAAACAGTTGTGCAACACATTTCCGGTGAAAACTGCTTGATGAAAAATGTTCCTTGAATAATATAACATTTCAGGTTAGTGGTAATAGATTTTATTATGGGACGTTGATCCAGGGAACTAGTCTGATTGCCATATGTGGAGTCGGGAAGGAATTTTTCCCCTAAAATGGGGCAATTAGCATCTGCCTCATGGGGTTTTTGCCTTCCTCTGGATCAACACATTAGCTTTTAGGTTGAACTTGATGGACTTGTGTCTTTCAACCTTAAAACTATGAAACTGTCCTTGTATTGAGGTTCAAGGGTGAAGCCCAGGGTTCATTTGGAAACATCAGAAATGGTGTGTTTTGCGCCCAGTCTGTCCAAGGAAGCCTGTTTGAGCCAACGGCCTCAGAAATATCCTAACATTTAAGAAAGTAGCAATAGTTAGGGTTGGCTGAACCATTCTAGCCTTAAGTTTGCCCCTCCAGTCAGTATCTACTATGTAGATGCAATCAAGGCCCTGCAATAAGTCTTTATCGCTGTACAGAGCTGAAAGAGTGAAGGCCAGAGTTCCTTTGGAACCTGTAGGATAGACTGGCTTTTGCCAAGTCTTTCCAAAGAAGCTTTTTTGAGCCATAGGCCTCAGACAGGTCCTAACAAGAAAGTGGCATTAGATAGGTTTTTCTTTAGTTAGGATTGATTCAACTACTCAAGCCCCAAGCGCACTCCTCCAGCCAGCAGCTACTCTGTAGATGCAACCCTGGGCCTATGGTAAGTATCTATCCCTGTACAGGGGTGTAATGGTAAAAAACAGGGTTCCCTTGGGATCTGCAGAATGGAGTAGCTTGCGCCAAGTCTGTCCGAGGAAGTCTGTTTGAGCCAACAGCCTTAAACAGATCCCAGTATTTAGGAAAAAAAAGCTTTAGTTAGAGTTGAATCAACCACTATAGCCTCAAGCTCGCTCCTCCGGCCAGCAGCTACTCTGTAGATGCAGCCCTGGGCCTATGGTAAGTATCTATCCCTGTACAGGGGTGTAATGGTAAAGGCCAGGGTTCCCTTGGGATCTGCAGAATGGAGTAGCTTGCGCCAAGTCTGTCCGAGAAAGCCTTTTTGAGCTGATGGATTTAAACAAATTTCAACATTTAGGAAAAAAGCATTAATCTATTTCAGTCAGAGTTAATTCAATTACTCTAGCATAAAGATCCTAATTCACTTTGTCTAAAGGAAGTTAGTTGGCAAATTTTTATTGTGTGAGCAATGAGGTTATGAAACTCTCTACCACATGAAATTGAAATACTTAATTTTCTAAAAAAAATTCAAGGAGGGCATGTGTGTGCCTTTCTTGAATAATATAAAATTGCAGGTTATCCGTACTAGATTTTGTTATGGGACGTTGATCCAGGGAACTAGTCTGATTGCCATATGTGGACTCGGGAAGGAATTTTTCCCCTAATATGGGGCAATTAGCATCTGCCTCATGGGGTTTTTGCCTTCCTCTGGATCAACACATTAGCTTTTAGGTTGAACTTGATGGACTTGTGTCTTTCAACCTTAAAACTATGAAACGGTCCCTGTATAGAGATTCAAGGGTGAAGCCCAGGGTTCATTTGGAAACATCAGAAATGGTCTGTTTTGCGCCCAGTCTGCCAAGGAAGCCTGTTTGAGCCAACGGCCTCAGAAATATCTTAACATTTAAGAAAGTAGCAATAGTTAGGGTTGGCTGAACCATTCTAGCCTTAAGTTTGCCCCTCCAGTCAGCATCTACTATGTAGATGCAATCAAGGCCCTGTAATAAGTCTTTATCACTGTACAGGGCTGTAAGAGTGAAGGCCAGAGTTCCTTTGGAACCTGTAGGATAGACTGGCTTTTGCCAAGTCTTTCCAAAGAAGCTTTTTTGAGCCATAGGCCTCAGACAGGTCCTAACAAGAAAGTGTCATTAGATAGGTTTTTCTTTAGTTAGGATTGATTCAACTACTCAAGCCTCAAGGGCACTCCTCCGGGCAGCAGCTACTCTGTAGATGCAACCCTGGGCCTATGGTAAGTATCTATCCCTGTACAGGTGTGTAATGGTAAAAACCAGGGTTCCCTTGGGATCTGCAGAATGGAGTAGCTTGCGCCAAGTCTGTCCGAGGAAGTCTGTTTGAGCCAACAGCCTTAAACAGATCCCAGTATTTAGGAAAAAAAAGCTTTAGTTAGAGTTGAATCAACCACTATAGCCTCAAGCTCGCTCCTCCGGCCAGCAGCTACTCTGTAGATGCAGCCCTGGGCCTATGGTAAGTATCTATCCCTGTACAGGGGTGTAATGGTAAAGGCCAGGGTTCCCTTGGGATCTGCAGAATGGAGTAGCTTGCGCCAAGTCTGTCCGAGAAAGCCTTTTTGAGCTGATGGATTTAAACAAATTTCAACATTTAGGAAAAAAGCATTAATCTATTTCAGTTAGAGTTAATTCAATTACTCTAGCATAAAGATCCTAATTCACTTTGTCTAAAGGAAGTTAGTTGGCAAATTTTTATTGTGTGAGCAATGAGGTTATGAAACTCTCTACCACATGAAATTGAAATACTTAATTTTCTAAAAAAAATTCAAGGAGGGCATGTGTGTGCCTTTCTTAAATAATATAAAATTGCAGGTTATCCGTACTAGATTTTGTTATGGGACGTTGATCCAGGGAACTAGTCTGATTGCCATATGTGGAGTCGGGAAGGAATTTTTCCCCTAATATGGGGCAATTAGCATCTGCCTCATGGGGTTTTTGCCTTCCTCTGGATCAACACATTAGCTTTTAGGTTGAACTTGACAGACTTGTGTCTTTCAACCTTAAAACTATGAAACGGTCCCTGTATAGAGGTTCAAGGGTGAAGCCCAGGGTTCATTTGGAAACATCAGAAATGGTGTGTTTTGCGCCAAGTCTGTCCAAGGAAGCCTGTTTGAGCCAATGGCCTCAGAAATATGCTAACATTTAAGAAAGTAGCAATAGTTAGGGTTGGCTGAACCATTCTAACTTTAAGTTTGCCCCTCCAGTCAGCATCTACTATGTAGATGCAATCAAGGCCCTGTAATAAGTCTTTATCACTGTACAGGGCTGTAAGAGTGAAGGCCAGAGTTCCTTTGGAACCTGTAGGATAGACTGGCTTTTGCCAAGTCTTTCCAAAGAAGCTTTTTTGAGCCATAGGCCTCAGACAGGTCCTAACAAGAAAGTGTCATTAGATAGGTTTTTCTTTAGTTAGGATTGATTCAACTACTCAAGCCTCAAGCGCACTCCTCCGGGCAGCAGCTACTCTGTAGATGCAACCCTGGGCCTATGGTAAGTATCTATCCCTGTACAGGTGTGTAATGGTAAAAACCATGGTTCCCTTGGGATCTGCAGAATGGAGTAGCTTGGGCCAAGTCTGTCCGAGGAAGTCTGTTTGAGCCAACAGCCTTAAACAGATCCCAGTATTTAGGAAAAAAAGCTTTAGTTAGAGTTGAATCAACCACTATAGCCTCAAGCTCGCTCCTCCGGCCAGCAACTACTCTGTAGATGCAGCCCTGGGCCTATGGTAAGTATCTATCCCTGTACAGGGGTGTAATGGTAAAGGCCAGGGTTCCCTTGGGATCTGCAGAATGGAGTAGCTTGCGCCAAGTCTGTCCGAGAAAGCCTTTTTGAGCTGATGGATTTAAACAAATTTCAACATTTAGGAAAAAAGCATTAATCTATTTCAGTTAGAGTTAATTCAATTACTCTAGCATAAAGATCCTAATTCACTTTGTCTAAAGGAAGTTAGTTGGCAAATTTTTATTGTGTGAGCAATGAGGTTATGAAACTCTCTACCACATGAAATTGAAATACTTAATTTTCTAAAAAAAATTCAAGGAGGGCATGTGTGTGCCTTTCTTGAATAATATAAAATTGCAGGTTATCCGTACTAGATTTTGTTATGGGACGTTGATCCAGGGAACTAGTCTGATTGCCATATGTGGAGTCGGGAAGGAATTTTTCCCCTAATATGGGGCAATTAGCATCTGCCTCATGGGGTTTTTGCCTTCCTCTGGATCAACACATTAGCTTTTAGGTTGAACTTGATGGACTTGTGTCTTTCAACCTTAAAACTATGAAACGGTCCCTGTATAGAGGTTCAAGGGTGAAGCCCAGGGTTCATTTGGAAACATCAGAAATGGTGTGTTTTGCGCCAAGTCTGTCCAAGGAAGCCTGTTTGAGCCAACGGCCTCAGAAATATCCTAACATTTAAGAAAGTAGCAATAGTTAGGGTTGGCTGAACCATTCTAACCTTAAGTTTGCCCCTCCAGTCAGCATCTACTATGTAGATGCAATCAAGGCCCTGTAATAAGTCTTTATCACTGTACAGGGATGTAAGAGTGAAGGTCAGAGTTCCTTTGGAACCTGTAGGATAGACTGGCTTTTGCCAAGTTTTTCCAAAGAAGCTTTTTTGAGCCATAGGCCTCAGACAGGTCCTAACAAGAAAGTGTCATTAGATAGGTTTTTCTTTAGTTAGGATTGACTCAACTACTCAAGCCTCAAGCGCACTCCTCCGTCCAGCAGCTACTCTGTAGATGCAACCCTGGGCCTATGGTAAGTATCTATCCCTGTACAGGGGTGTAATGGTAAAAACCAGGGTTCCCTTGGGATCTGCAGAATGGAGTAGCTTGCGCCAAGTCTGTCCGAGGAAGTCTGTTTGAGCCAACAGCCTTAAACAGATCCCAGTATTTAGGAAAAAAAAGCTTTAGTTAGAGTTGAATCAACCACTATAGCCTCAAGCTCGCTCCTCCGTCCAGCAGCTACTCTGTAGATGCAACCCTGGGCCTATGGTAAGTATCTATCTCTGTACAGGGGTGTAATGGTAAAGGCCAGGGTTCCCTTGGGATCTGCAGAATGGAGTAGCTTGCGCCAAGTCTGTCCGAGAAAGCCTTTTTGAGCTGATGGATTTAAACAAATTTCAACATTTAGGAAAAAAGCATTAATCTATTTCAGTTAGAGTTAATTCAATTACTCTAGCATAAAGATCCTAATTCACTTTGTCTAAAGGAAGTTAGTTGGCAAATTTTTATTGTGTGAGCAATGAGGTTCTGAAACTCTCTACCACATGAAATTGAAATACTTAATTTTCTAAAAAAAATTCAAGGAGGGCATGTGTGTGCCTTTCTTAAATAATATAAAATTGCAGGTTATCCGTACTAGATTTTGTTATGGGACGTTGATCCAGGGAACTAGTCTGATTGCCATATGTGGAGTCGGGAAGGAATTTTTCCCCTAATATGGGGCAATTAGCATCTGCCTCATGGGGTTTTTGCCTTCCTCTGGATCAACACATTAGCTTTTAGGTTGAACTTGACAGACTTGTGTCTTTCAACCTTAAAACTATGAAACGGTCCCTGTATAGAGGTTCAAGGGTGAAGCCCAGGGTTCATTTGGAAACATCAGAAATGGTGTGTTTTGCGCCAAGTCTGTCCAAGGAAGCCTGTTTGAGCCAATGGCCTCAGAAATATCCTAACATTTAAGAAAGTAGCAATAGTTAGGGTTGGCTGAACCATTCTAACTTTAAGTTTGCCCCTCCAGTCAGCATCTACTATGTAGATGCAATCAAGGCCCTGTAATAAGTCTTTATCACTGTACAGGGCTGTAAGAGTGAAGGCCAGAGTTCCTTTGGAACCTGTAGGATAGACTGGCTTTTGTCAAGTCTTTCCAAAGAAGCTTTTTTGAGCCATAGGCCTCTGACAGGTCCTAACAAGAAAGTGTCATTAGATAGGTTTTTCTTTAGTTAGGATTGATTCAACTACTCAAGCCTCAAGCGCACTCCTCCGGTCAGCAGCTACTCTGTAGATGCAACCCTGGGCCTATGGTAAGTATCTATCCCTGTACAGGTGTGTAATGGTAAAAACCAGGGTTCCCTTGGGATCTGCAGAATGAAGTAGCTTGCGCCAAGTCTGTCCGAGGAAGTCTGTTTGAGCCAACAGCCTTAAACAGATCCCAGTATTTAGGAAAAAAAAGCTTTAGTTAGAGTTGAATCAACCACTATAGCCTCAAGCTCGCTCCTCCGGCCAGCAGCTACTCTGTAGATGCAGCCCTGGGCCTATGGTAAGTATCTATCCCTGTACAGGGGTGTAATGGTAAAGGCCAGGGTTCCCTTGGGATCTGCAGAATGGAGTAGCTTGCGCCAAGTCTGTCCGAGAAAGCCTTTTTGAGCTGATGGATTTAAACAAATTTCAACATTTAGGAAAAAAGCATTAATCTATTTCAGTTAGAGTTAATTCAATTACTCTAGCATAAAGATCCTAATTCACTTTGTCTAAAGGAAGTTAGTTGGCAAATTTTTATTGTGTGAGCAATGAGGTTATGAAACTCTCTACCACATGAAATTGAAATACTTAATTTTCTAAAAAAAATTCAAGGAGGGCATGTGTGTGCCTTTCTTGAATAATATAAAATTGCAGGTTATCCGTACTAGATTTTGTTATGGGACGTTGATCCAGGGAACTAGTCTGATTGCCATATGTGGAGTCGGGAAGGAATTTTTCCCCTAATATGGGGCAATTAGCATCTGCCTCATGGGGTTTTTGCCTTCCTCTGGATCAACACATTAGCTTTTAGGTTGAACTTGATGGACTTGTGTCTTTCAACCTTAAAACTATGAAACGGTCCCTGTATAGAGGTTCAAGGGTGAAGCCCAGGGTTCATTTGGAAACATCAGAAATGGTGTGTTTTGCGCCAAGTCTGTCCAAGGAAGCCTGTTTGAGCCAACGGCCTCAGAAATATCCTAACATTTAAGAAAGTAGCAATAGTTAGGGTTGGCTGAACCATTCTAACCTTAAGTTTGCCCCTCCAGTCAGCATCTACTATGTAGATGCAATCAAGGCCCTGTAATAAGTCTTTATCACTGTACAGGGATGTAAGAGTGAAGGTCAGAGTTCCTTTGGAACCTGTAGGATAGACTGGCTTTTGCCAAGTTTTTCCAAAGAAGCTTTTTTGAGCCATAGGCCTCAGACAGGTCCTAACAAGAAAGTGTCATTAGATAGGTTTTTCTTTAGTTAGGATTGACTCAACTACTCAAGCCTCTAGCGCACTCCTCCGGCCAGCAGCTACTCTGTAGATGCAACCCTGGGCCTATGGTAAGTATCTATCCCTGTACAGGGGTGTAATGGTAAAAACCAGGGTTCCCTTGGGATCTGCAGAATGGAGTAGCTTGCGCCAAGTCTGTCCGAGGAAGTCTGTTTGAGCCAACAGCCTTAAACAGATCCCAGTATTTAGGAAAAAAAAGCTTTAGTTAGAGTTGAATCAACCACTATAGCCTCAAGCTCGCTCCTCCGGCCAGCAGCTACTCTGTAGATGCAACCCTGGGCCTATGGTAAGTATCTATCCCTGTACAGGGGTGTAATGGTAAAGGCCAGGGTTCCCTTGGGATCTGCAGAATGGAGTAGCTTGCGCCAAGTCTGTCCGAGGAAGCCTTTTTGAGCCAATGGCCTTAGACAGAACCCATCATTTAGTAATAAAAAAGCTTTAGTTAGAGTTATAGCCTCAAGCTTGCTCCTCTGTCCAGCAGCTACTCTGTAGATGCAACCCTGAGCATGTGGTAAGTCTCCATTCCTGTAAAGGGGTGTAATGGTAAAGATCAGGGTTCCTTTTGACCTGCTTATGCCAAGTCTGTCAAAGGAAGCCTTTTTGAGCTGATGGCTCTACACAGATCCTAATGTTTAGGAAAAAAGCTTATGTGTATTTCAGTTAGATTAAAAGTAAAGCCAACAAAAGAGAATTTAACTTTCCTCAAAAAATCAATTATTAATATAGCATTTACCTGCCCAGATCTCAGAACTAATGCACTATTAGGATGTAGCAATCCCATATAATTTTGTGTGCAGTTTTAATACTATGTAATCACCCCCCTCCATTAATTGGTAATATGTGAGTGGTTGTCGCATCAGTATTTTGCACCTGTATTGCTGTCATCGTTATTATATGGTATGATTAGTACTGAGACCTAGGCAGGTAAACACTGTTGCCCTTTTTTCCTGTGTTAATTCTTGAATTTTGGTGGGAATTTAAATTTGTCTTTGCTTTTAATGTTAGTGTAGGGACTCGCAAGTATGAGGACCCTTGACGCGGGTTGCGAGCTTGTGTATTTTGGCCAAAATATTTACTAATACCTCATATATATCATATATATTTTTTGCACGTTATTTTTATTCAGGGTGCAGCCAGACCCATCAATGTTGGCCTTGTAAACTAGGGTGTCTGTCTTCATGGGGTGCACTTAAAAAGTGCTGGGCAGCCCGCCTAATCTAATAGTTTGGGCTTCACTAATAGGCTGTAAGCCAGACATTGTGCACTACCTATGTGTGACCAGTGCCCTATACAAGGCTTATTTGTGTGCAGTTTTAATACTAAGCAATCACCCCCTCCATGAATTGGTAGGTTGTGAGTGGTTGTCTCATCAATATTTTGCACCTGTGTTGCTGACTTCTTCATTATATGGGTTTGCTGCATCCTTGTAATTATTGTTGCTGTATTTGCGGTGTTAATTCTTGAATTTTGGTGGGAACTTTAATTCCTTGTTTTTGTGACTTTGCTTTTAATGTTAGTGTAGGGACTCGCAAGTATGAGGACCCTTGAGCAGGTTGCGAGCTTGTATATTTTGGCCAAAATATCGACCAATACCTCATATATATCATATATATTTTTTACATGCTATTTTTATTCAGGGTGCAGCCAAGCCCTTCTACAGGTGCATCTCACAAAATTAGAATATCACCATAAAAGTTAATTTATTTCAGTTCTTCAATACAAAACGTGAAACTCATATATTATATAGAGCCATTACACACAGAGTGATCTATTTCACGTGTTTATTTCTGTTAATGTTGATGATTATGGCTTACAGCCAATGAAAACTCAAAAGTCATTATTCAATTAATTAGAATACCTTATAACAACAGCTTGAAAAATGTTTTCAAAATCCAAAATGTTATCCTACTGAAAAGTATGTTGAATAAATGCCCTCAATACTTGGTCGGGGATCCTTTTACATCAATTACTGCATCAATGCGGCAATGTGGCATGGAGGGATCAGCCTGTGGCACTGCTGAGGGGTTATGGAAGCCCAGGTGGCTTTGATAGAAGCCTTCAGGTCGTCTGCATTGTTGGGTCTGGTGTCTCTCATTTTCCTCTTGACAATACCCCATAGATTCTTTATGGGGTTAAGGTCAGGCCAGTTTGCTGCCAATCAAGCACAGTGATACTGTTGTTTTAAACCAGGTATTAGTACTTTTGTCAGTGTGGACAGGGGCCAAGTCCTGCTGGAGAATGAAATTTCCATCTCCAAAAAGCTTGGCGTAGCTAAGGTTTTGGTTCAGGGGGCCGAAACTTCTGAGTGGGCCTCTAACCAGGTAACCCTGATTCCAACTATAGCGGCGCACCCAGATAGTGGATGTAGGAAAACCTCAGCAGATGACCGCGCTGTTACTAAAAATAATCTCTATACAAAGACCAGCACTGATATTACCGCCATATGGTGACATATATTGATAGATGCCAGTCCTGCAGAACATATAAGAGATCACAGCTCAGTTATATATAGTACCTTACAGCTGACGTTCTTTCTGATTAAATTGTTCACTTTTCCCGTCTTTTCCATCTGGCCCAGACCGACACGACAACTTCTCCAGCCAGGACTCAGAGTCTCAGGTATGCAGAGATCACAACAAAGACACATTTGACTCCTTACATTTCAGGCACTGACCACATCTATCCCCAACCTGCACAAACTTCTCATCCTGCTGATACCCCAATACTGAGCCTCTGCTGCAAAATGTGTCCCTATTACTGCACCTACTGTGTGCCCTCTAGATGGTAAAACAAACCTCTAAAATAAAGTAATGCCGTGTGCAAGTGTCCTAGAAAACAGTGCCCACATTGTGCCCCCTAGAAAGTAATAGTGCCCCTTCGACAGTCACGATAACCTGAGTTCCCCTATAACAATAAGTGCCCACCTAAGATTTAATAATGTCCTGAGTCTCCCCCCATGTAGAGCTCCGCTCTAACCAGTATGATGTTCTCCTATTCACGATATAATTCCCCCTCACTGTATAGTACCCCCACACAGTATACTGACCCCTTAGTAGCCCCCAAGCTGATGGCTCCAACACTGTATGATGGCCTCCACACTATACAAAGACCCCACATTATCTCCCACACTGTATGATGGCCCCCACGCTGTTCAAAGAACCCACATTATCTCCCACACTGTATAAATAGCCTACATATAGTATAATGCACCAGATAGTCCTCAATATAGTATAATGCACTCCCCATAGTCCTTCGTATAGTATAATGCGCCCCTATAGGCAGAGTCTGTAGTAAAATGCTCCCCCCATTGACAGAGTCTGTAGTATAAAGCTCCCCCCCATAGGCAGAGTCTGTAGTATAATGCTCCCCCCCTCCTCATAGGCAGAGTCTGTGGTATAATGCCCCCCCATAGGCAGAGTCTGCAGTATAATGCCCCCCCCATAGGCAGAGTCTGTAGTATAATGCTCCCCCCTCCTCATAGGCAGAGTCTGTAGTATAATGCCCCCCCCCTCCTCATAGGCAGAATCTGTAGTATAATGCCCCCCCCATCTCATAGGCAGAGTCTGTAGTGTAATGTGCCCCCCCTCCTCATAGGCAGAGTCTGTGGTATAATGCCCCCCCATCTCATAGGCAGCGCCTGTAGTATAATGCCCCACCTATAGGCAGAGTCTGTAGTAAAATGCACCCCCCATAGGCAGAGTCTGTAGTATAATGCTCCCCCTCTTATAGGCAGAGTCTGTAGTACAATGTCCCCCCCATAGGCAGAGTCTGTAGTATAATGCTCCCCCCCTCCTTATAGGCAGAGTCTGTAGTATAATGCCCCCCCATAGGCAGAGTCTGCAGTATAATGCCCCCCCATAGGCAGAGTCTGTAGTATAATGCTCCCCCCTCCTCATAGTCAGAGTCTGTAGTATAATCCCCCCCCCTCCTCATAGGCAGAATCTTTAGTATAATGCCCCCCCATCTCATAGGCAGAGTCTGTAGTATAATGTGCCCCCCCTCCTCATAGGCAGAATCTGTGATATAATGCCCCCCCCATCTCATAGGCAGCGTCTGTAGTATAATGCCCCACCTATAGGCAGAGTCTGTAGTAAAATGCACCCCCCATAGGCAGAGTCTGTAGTATAATGCTCCCCCTCTTATAGGCAGAGTCTGTAGTACAATGTCCCCCCATAGGCAGAGTCTGTAGTCTACTGCTCTCCCCTGCTCATAAACAGAGTCTGTAGTATAATGCCCCCCATAGGCAGAGTCTGTAGTAGAATGCCCCCCCATAGACAGAGGCTTTAGTATAATGCTCCCCCCCTCCCCATAGACAGTCTGTAGTATAATGCCCCCCCTCCCCATAGGCAGAGTCTTTAGTATAATGCCCCCCTCTCTGTGGGCAGAGTCTTTAGGATAATGCTCCCCCATAGGCAGAGTCTGTAGTATAATGCACCTCCCCCTTCCCATAGGCAGAGTCTGTAATATAATGCCGCCCCCCACCCGGCAAAAAATAAATAAACAGTACTCATCTCTCCTCCTGGTTCCCTCGCTGCTCAGAGCACCCAGCACGCACACATCTTCAGCACAGCGGGCTGGGCGCCAAGTGATGATGTCAGAGACGTCAGTCACAGAAGGGACTAATGGGAGAGAGATCCGCGCTCCCTCTCTCATCAGTAAACTTGCGGCGGTGGCGGGCAGTGGGGCCCGATGCTGGCACCAGGGGCATGCTAGATACAGTTACACTGGCGTAGCCCTGGATGGGCCCCCTAAGAGCGAGGGGCCCGGGGCCACCGCCCCCTTTGCCCCCCTGGTAGCTTGATACTGTGGCAGAGGGAAGCATGAAGTGCTCTAAAATTTCCTGGTAGACGGCTGCGCTGACTTTGGTGTTGAAAAAACACAGTGGACCTACACCAGCAGATGACACGGCTCCCCAAACCATCACTGATTGTGGAAACTTCACACTAGACCTCAAGCAGCTTGGATTGTGGCCTCTCCACTCTTCTTCCAGACTCTGGGACCTTGATTTCAAATGAAAATTGGAACTCTGGACATCTGTCAAGTCAGCAGTCTTCACCATGATTGTCATGATTGTGGAGCCTACTAAAACAGACTAAGGGACCTTTTTAAATGCTTAGGAAGTCTTTGCAGGTGTTTTTTGTTAATTATTTTAATTTACTGAGTTAATGACTTTTGTGTTTTCATTGGCTATAAGCCATAATCATCAACATTAACAGAAATAAACACTTGAAATAGATCACTGTGTTTGTAATGACTCTATATAATATATGAGGTTCACTTTTTGCATTGAAGAACAGAAATAAATTAACTTTTTGATGATATTCTAATTTTGTGAGATGCACCTATATGTTATGGCCTTGTAAATTAGAGTGTCTATCTTCATGGGGTGCACTTAAATAGTGCTGGGCAGCCCGTGTTCTTGCCTCAGCAGCGAATTTAGCTATCCAGGGAATCTAGTCACTTTATGTGTATATCAGTTCTGACATTATGTTGCTTGCATTTGAATCCTGTCTCTTTTTTATTGTTTGATAACTGCACTGTCTGCTAGTGATTTAATGTATTTGCTCTAGTTTCAATTTGCAATGCATTATGGGAAAGTTCCAAGAGCATTGTGAGACAGTTCTTGTTGCATTGTGGTCCTGTTCTTGTCACAGTTTGGGCAGCGACCATTATTTCCTCTTCTCTTCTGATGGAGAAGTTCCCTTATCACTCATCTTGTAAAGTGGCACAGAGCGGTAGTCGTGACTGAACGTCGGTCTGATTTCGCTCTGGCACTTTACAGACAATGGGTGTCCCAGTCCCAGTGTGCTCTAGGGTGTGGGGTGCAGCACACTCTCTTGTAGGCCGCAGGCCTCCACTGCCTTCAGGCTTCTGTCCTCAGAAGCCGCCGCACACAATTTAGGGAACACGAAGTTCTTTGTAACAGTCAAACATATACTTGACAGTTCAAGTTCATCAGGTGGGTACAGATGGGATAAGGCACAGCAATTCACATTATCCTCCTTCTTAGCATAACTCCTCTTCAGCCCTGTTGCTAGCTCATCCTGTATTTCTCGTCCACCTCTGCAGTGCACCCGGGACTGGCCTTCAACTTCCATCTATGCAGGTCCCTGTCCATCTTCCTTTGTACTTCAGAGCACACAAAGTGTCCGGCAGCTCCTATGCCAGACCTTAGGCTCTGGACGTGACTGGAGCGACTGCTCTGGATCCCAGTAATGCCTCCCACTGCCTGGAACATTGAGTACTATATACAGTGGGTACGGAAAGCATTCAGACCCCTTTACATCTTTCACTCTTTGTTTCATTGCAGCCATTTGGTAAATTCTAAAAAGTTCATTTTTTTTCTCATTAAAGTACACTGTGCACCCCATCTTGACTGAAAAAAAACAGAAATGTAGAAATTTTTGCAAATTTATTAAAAAAGGAAAACTGAAATATCACATGGTCATAAGTATTCAGACCCTTTGCTCATATTTAAGTCACATGCTGTCCATTTCTTGTGATCCTCCTTGAGATGGTTCTACTCTTTCATTGGAGTCCAGCTGTGTTTAATTAAACTGATAGGACTTGATTTGGAAAGGCACACACCTGTCTATATAAGACCTCACAGCTCACAGTGCATGTCAGACCAAATGAGAATCATGAGCTCAAAGGAACTGCCTGTTACGATGTTAGTAGATACCCTGAA
The DNA here is from genome assembly GCF_046119375.1 of Phyllobates terribilis. Lineage (NCBI taxonomy): Eukaryota > Metazoa > Chordata > Amphibia > Anura > Dendrobatidae > Phyllobates > Phyllobates terribilis. Next base: position 2,796,103 of record NW_027362944.1, on the reverse strand, counting down.
GTCCAATGGCGTGGGCCAAAAGCAGAGACTGAGACAAGAGTAGTGTGAAAGTCTATTTTAAACTCAAGTGCAAAAGATCACAGCAAACAGTTTATGAAGGTAAGTTCATTCCAAACAATACTTCTTAGAACCTAATCTGTAAGGCACGGCCTTCATTACTATTAGGGTATGTAAACGTTAACGATAGTCCAAGTTTACTTAGGTACAGTAATATGCAAACAGAAATAAGGATAGTAAGCAGACGTAGGTATTCCTCAGTTGATTGTGGACTCACGTAGTGCAGAAGAGAAGACAAACTGGAATATGGATCTGGATATTGAAGAATGCAGGAGGTGCAGCGGAGGAAACAGCGATGTCTTAAGCAGAGCTGGAGCCGGGTATTTAAACACAGAGCAAGATGGTGACTATACCAGAGGTGTAGAGATCCAGGAGAAGTTTTCTTCAGGAAGACAAAAGTTCAGAGATCCCAGCGTGAGTGAACAACAGCCAGCGGTTCCTTTCAGCAGAAGTCCCCTTAGCAGAGGATTCAGGCAGCAATCCTTTCAGCGGATGACTAGGAGTAAACACAAAGTCAGCAAGACTCTATTCAGAGGGCTAGCACAGGTGAGTAGAAAGCTAAAAGCACACAATACTCAGGCAAGGCATGATTGCAACACATGCAGTTTAAGTAGGTCCACAGGCAGGAAACACATGACCCCAGTGAGGCAATGGAAGCCATCTTGGCTAAGGGAAAAACTACTGGCAAAGTAAAATTAAACCTGGCATCCTGACACTGCCAAAGGAGCTTAGAGACAGAATTGTGGCAAGGCACAGATCTGGCCAAGTTTACAAAAGAATTTCTGCATTAGTCAAGGGTCCTAAGAACACAGTGGCCTCCATAATCCTTAAATGGAAAAAGTTTGGGACCACCAGAAGCCTTCCTAGACCTGGCCGTCCAGCTCAACTGAGCAATCGTGGGAGAAGAGCCTTGGTGAGAGAGGTAAAGATGAACCCCAAGATCACTGTGGCTGAGCTCCAAAGATGCAGTAGGGAGATGGGAGAAAGTTGCATAAAGTCAACTATCACTGCAGCCCTCCACAAGTCGAGCCTTTATGGCAGAGTGGCCCAACGGAAGCCTCTCCTCAGTGCAAGACATATGAAAGCCTGCACAGAGTTTGCTTAAAAACACATGAAGGACTCCCAGTCTATGAGAAATAAGATTCTTTGGTCTGATGAGACTAAGATAGAACTTTTTGGTGATAATTCTAAGGGGTATGTGTGGAGAAAACCAGGCACTGCTCATCACCTGCCCAATACAATCCCAACAGTGAAACATGGTGGTGGCAGCATCATGGGGGTGTTTTTCAGCTGCAGGGACAGGACGACTGGTTGGAATTGAAAGAAACATGAATGCGGCCAAGTACACAGATATCCTGGATGAAAACCTCTTCCAGAGTGCTCTGGACCTCAGACTTGGCCGATGGTTCACCTTCCAACAAGACAATGACCCTATGCACACAGTTAAAATAACAAAGGAGTGGCTTCAGAACAACTCTGTGACCATTCTAGACTGGCCCAGCCAGAGCCCTGACCTAAACCCAATTGAACATCTCTGGAGAGACCTGAAAATGGCTGTCCACCAACGTTCACCATCCAACCTGACAGAACTGGAGAGGATCTGCAAGGAAGAATGGCAGAGGAACCCCAAATCCAGGTGTGAAAAACTTGTTGCATCATTCCCAAGAAGACTCATGGATGCACTAGCTCAAAAGGGGGCTTCTACTCAATACTGGTCATTTGGTCTGACATGCACTGTGAGCTGTGAGGTCTTATATAGACAGGTGTGTGCCTTTCCAAATCAAGTCCTATCAGTTTAATTAAACACAGCTGGACTCCAATGAAAGAGTAGAACCATCTCAAGGAGGATCACAAGGAAATGGACAGCATGTGACTTAAATATGAGCAAAGGGTCTGAATACTTATGACCATGTGATATTTCAGTTTTCCTTTTTTAGTAAATTTGCAAAAATTTCTACATTTCTGTTTTTTTCAGTCAAGATGGGGTGCACAGTGTTCTTTAATGAGAAAAAAATGAACTTTTTAGAATTTACCAAATGGCTGCAATGAAACAAAGAGTGAAAAATTTAAAGGGGTCTGAATGCTTTCCGTACCCACTGTACTTCAATAAAACTCACCCTATAGATACCCTAGCCTGAACCTGCATGTCAATGGAGATGGGCATCCTACATATAGATGACAATGGCACCCTTGCTGAACGGCAGCTGCCCCTAGACCCTAAAAGTCCCTTATTCGTACTTACATAGACCAAAGATCTGACAGTCTACCAGAAACTGGTACAGATATCACATCAAACAATCAATCCTCAGTGTGTACTAAATGATTAAAGTGACAACAGTGAATAAAGTGACAATGTGCAAATTTATAAAAACACCCAAGAACGTTCCTAATATCTTTGGACCTCCAAGCCAAAGGATACATTTGGGCATCCAAACAAAGGCTACAATCAGCCCTGTTCAACACCCTAGATGCTGATTACCTGCCTTATAGTGGAGGGTGACACCCTAGTTAATGTTGACACTGTGGCGCCCCGCTCCACGGCGGCTATCCCTGGATAACCCTAGCCAGCCCTGGAATTAATCACCCATAGAGGTATCAATGACATAAATGATCACAAGACTAAACAATAAAAGGAACTTATCTTGATAAAGTGCAATACTGATGCGGATCATCTTTATGCCGCATGTCCCGATTTTAAAGAGATTTAATAAAATTTGTATTTTAGGGTTTATGTTATACTTATGTCTTATGGTATCCTAAGCTTATCTTATGCTATACTCACATTATGCATTAACACTTCACATGCTGTTACATCACCATTATACATTACATAAGACACATATCACTTTTAGATATAAAACCGCAAGACAGTATTCACATGACGCGTTTGTTGTCTTCAGGGGCAGGAACAGGGTAAGACAGTCCACATCCCTACAGTTTTGTATCTTGGGCTCTGTGCACACAGCCTGCTCCAAGCTTAGCCGGTAAGAGTCCTATCTATGTGGTACAATACTGGGGTTCATCGTATGTTTTCCGCATCTACTGTATGGAGGTTTCTCTACTATCAATAAAGAGAAGGGTTTTCGCAGCCTTATTCTTAAGAAGACAGGGGGTTTAGCTCCATGTCACACTACACACCGTGGTAAGGTGTATGAGGGGAGCATAGCCCGCCTAATCTAATAGTATGGGCGTCACTAATAGGCTGTAAACCAGACACTGTGCGTGACCAGCGCCAAAATATTTACCAGAACCTCATATATAGATTTTGCATGTTATTTTTATTCAGGGTTCAGACAAGCCCATCAATGCTGGATTTGTAAACTAGGGGGTCTGTCCTCATGGGGTGCACTTAGATAGTGCTTTGCAGCCCACCTAATCTAACAGTATGAGGGTCACTAATAGGCTGTAAGCCCTATATTGAGCACTATCTGTGTTAGGTGTCAGGTGTTTTCTGGATCTGAAATGGGTTCAGAATCATCAGTGGATTCTGTGGTCTCCCATTCCGGTCCAGATGCTTCTCAGTATCGTCATCGGTCCCAACGCCTAGCTGGTGCACGAGATGTACAAGCTGTCTCTTGGGTCTTTGTTCCTAGCAACATGAAGGATAGGTTGCGGAGGGAAACATGGCTGTTACAGCCTAAGTCCAGGATACACTGCACTGAGCATGCCCGTGACATGGCGGACCGTGATTAGTGGTTTGGGAGTCAGCTGATCCGGTGACCTGGCACCGCCTGATTGGTCGCGGGTGACGTCACCAATAATGTGACGGTGGGCAGGGCTTAATATTTAAATAGCACGCCCACAAACATGGCGGCGCGCTCTGATCATTGAGCTGAGTTGGTGTTACTGTGTGGACGCTTGGTCGTTTCGGCTCCACGTGTACTTTTGCTGTTATAGCTTCTGACAGGCAGGTTTAGCAGGGGATAGACAGCCTTAGATGGAAGGAGGCAGGTAGCTTCGTCTGACAGTCTGGCTCCAACAAGGGGGTCGCTATACACCCCGAGCAGACTGCGGACTCCGTATTCCCGGCACCGCCTGTTAGCCACGTGGAGAGATACTCCGCAGTCCGGTAGCACGCTGGCTGGGAGCATGTATACGCCTGCGTGAATCACACACGCATCCTAGCGCCTGCTGCGTAGCCTCTGTGCAGTTAACAGGGCTACGGCTACATTATGTGTCGCACATCTCTCGTGCAGTTAACGGAGATAGTGCGAATCCCTATTCCCGTTCCGGTGTGCAGTAACACGGGGGGGATTGTTATTTCAGTTGGTTGTTTTACCTTCTTACCCGGAAGGTGTTCGGCCGCAGTCCTCCAGGCTGCATCGCGGACCCCGGGTTCGTTTGCTTTCCATTATTTAATAAAGTTGTTTGCAACCATTCCCCTAACAATCTGTGTGTGACCAGTGACCTATACAAGCCATTTTTTGTGTGCAGTTTTAATACTAAGCAATGACCCCCTCCAAGAATTGGTAGGTTATGAGTTGGTTGTCTCATCAGTATTTTGCACCTGTGCTGCCCCTGCCTTTATTATATGGTTTGCTTCATCCTGATTAGTGCATTAGTTTTGAGACCTGGGCAGGTGAATAAATACTGTTCCTCTTTTTTGCTGTGTTAATAATTTTTTTCAGTTTTAATTCAACTACTCTAGCATCAAGCTCCTAATTCGCTTTGTCTAAAGGAAGTTAGATGGCAATGTTTTATTGTGTGAGGTATGGAACTCTCTACTACATGACCTTGTAATACTTAATTCTCTAAAAAAAAGTTCAAGGAGGTCCTGTGTGACTTTCTTGAATAACATTACAGGTTATTCATACTAGATTTTGTTATGGGACGTTGATCCAAGCAACTAGTCTGATTGCCATATGTGGAGTCGGGAAGGAATTTTTCCCCTAATTTTGGGCAAGCAGCATCTGCCTCATGGGGTTTTTTGACTTCCTCTGGATCAACACATTAGCTTTTCACAGGTCTCTATATATAGTGTGATGGCTCCCACAGCTCTTTATATACAGTACTAGATGGTGTCCCGATTCTAACGCATCGGGTATTCTAGAATCTGTATGCGGCCGACCAGGCGCAATCAACAGAGTGGTGTTTAAATGTGGCGCCAAAATCGCTGATTGGTCGCGGCCGCCGGCCACGACCAATCAGCAGAGCGGTGTTTAAATTTGGCGCCAGTATCGCTGATTGGTCGCGGCGCCAATATCGCTGATTCCGACCAATCAGCGAATCGTATTACTGAGGACCGGGCAGCGACGTTACCTGTGCGGGTACTTCCGCTGCGAGGAGCCGGGAGATGGCCGGCTGCTCACAGCCAAAGTATCCCGACTGGCGGCGCCGCTCCCCGGTCCTCGCTTCACACTTGCCGTCGGGAGATCAGCGGCCCTAGCCATTGATCTCCCGACGGTAGCCGCATGGAGGTCAGCAGCGCCGCCGGTCGCGGTACTTCTGCTGCGAGCAGCCGGGAGATGAGCGGCTAGCGCCGGTCATCTCCCGGCTGCATCGCCGCTGACCTCCGTGCGGCAGATGAGCTGCTAACGGCCGCCATCTTTTTCTGAAATCCCGCGTCGCTGATTGGCCGCGGCTGGACCAATCAGCGACGCAGGATTTCCTGGACAGAAGGACAGACAGACAGACGGGATTAGACGATTATATACAGTACAGACCAAAAGTTTGGACACACCTTCTCATTTCAAGATTTTTCTGTATTTTCATGACTATGAAAATTGTACATTCACACTGAAGGTATCAAAACTATGAATTAACACATGTGGAATTATATACTTAACAAAAAAGTGTGAAACAACTGAAAATATGTCTTATATTCTAGGTTCTTCAAAGTAGCCACCTTTTGCTTTGATGACTGCTTTGCACACTCTTGGCATTCTCTTGATGAGCTTCAAGAGGTAGTCAATGGAAATGGTCTTCCAACAATCTTGAAGGAGTTCCCAGAGATGCTTAGCACTTGTTGGCCCTTTTGCCTTCACTCTGCGGTCCAGCTCACCCCAAATCATCTCGATTGGGTTCAGGTCTGGTGACTGTGGAGGCCAGGTCATCTGGCGTAGCACCCCATCATTCTCCTTCTTGGTCAAATAGCCCTTACACAGCCTGGAGGTGTGTTTGGGGTCATTGTCCTGTTGAAAAATAAATGATGGTCCAACTAAACGCAAACCGGATGGAATAGCATGCCGCTGCAAGATGCTGTTGTAGCCATGCTGGTTCAGTATGCCTTCAATTTTGAATAAATCCCCAACAGTGTCACCAGCAAAGCACCCCCACACCATCACACCTCCTCCTCCATGCTTCTCGGTGGGAACCAGACATGTAGAGTCCATCCGTTCACCTTTTCTGCATCGCACAAAGACACGGTGGTTGGAACCAAAGATCTCAAATTTAGACTCATCAGACCAAAGCACAGATTTCCACTGGTCTAATGTCCATTCCTTGTGTTCTTTAGCCCAAATAAGTCTCTTCTGCTTGTTGTCTGTCCTTAGCAGTGGTTTCCTAGCAGCTATTTTACCATGAAGGCCTGCTGCACAAAGTCTCCTCTTAACAGTTGTTGAAGAGATGTGTCTGCTGCTAGAACTCTGTGTGGCATTGACCTGGTCTCTAATCTGAGCTGCTGTTAACCTGCGATTTCTGAGGCTGGTGACTCGGATAAACTTATCCTCAGAAGCAGAGGTGACTCTTGGTCTTCCTTTCCCGGGACAGTCCTCATGTGAGCCAGTTTCTTGCAGCGCTTGATGGTTTTTGCATCTGCACTTGGGGACACTTTCAAAGTTTTACCAATTTTTTGCATTGACTGACCTTCATTTCTTAAAGTAATGATGGCCACTCATTTTTCTTTACTTAGCTGCTTTTTTCTTGCCATAATACAAATTCTAACAGTCTATTTAGTAGGACTATCAGCTGTGTATCCACCAGACTTCTGCACAACACAGCTGATGATCCGAACCCCATTTATAAGGCAAGAACTCCCACTTATTAAACCTGACAGGGCACACCTGTGAAGTGAAAACCATTTCCGGTGACTACCTCTTGAAGCTCATCAAGAGAATGCCAAGAGTGTGCAAAGCAGTCATCAAAGCAAAAGGTGGCTACTTTGAAGAACCTAGAATATAAGACATATTTTCAGTTGTTTCACACTTTTTTTGTTAAGTATATAATTTCACATGTGTTAATTCATAGTTTTGATGCCTTCAGTGTGAATGTACAATTTTCATAGTCATGAAAATACAGAAAAATCTTTAAATGAGAAGGTGTGTCCAAACTTTTGGTCTGTACTGTATATTAGATGATGACCCCACAGACCCTATACACAGCATTATGTTTCCACAGCTCCTTGTATACAGTATGATTCCCTCACTGTTCCCTAAATACAGTATGATGTGCTCACAGCTCCATATACACAGTATGATGTCTCCACACATGCAGATACACAATATGATACCTATACACAATATGATGCCCCTACATCTCCCTATACACAATATGATGCCCCTACATCTCCCTCCATCTGAACAAGTCTCTCCAACTTCAGAAAGATTATGGACGCATCACATTTTTTTTTACGGACAGGGAAAAAAGTGCCCTATTTTTATGGACTGTCCAAGAATTTCTGGACAGTTGGCAACCCTGCTATTAGTTCCACTGGGGTGGCAGCCTAGGTGGATGCTGGAAGCACAACCGTCTCTCCCTAAGATTCGGAGAGGGAAGGCCTTGCTGTGGCCTTTTCGTTGAGAGGGATGGTTTATTGAGGGCCCATATATACACACAGTCATGGCCGGAAGTGTTTAGCAACCTTGAGATTGTTCCAGAAAGTGAAGTATTTCTCCCAGAAAATTATTACAATTACACATGTTTTGTTATACATTTGTTATAATATTTATTTCCTTTGTGTGTATTGAAACAGCACAAAAAAATGGGAAAAAAAGGCAAATTGGACATAATTTCACACAAAACTCCAAAAATGGGCCGGACAAAATTGTTGGCACTTTTCCAAAATTGTGGAAAAACAACTTTGCTTCAAGCATGTGATGCTCGTTAAAACTCACCTGTGGCAAGTAACAGTCGTGGGTAGTGTTGAGCATTCCGATACTGTAATATCGGGTATCGGCCGATATTCGCGGTATCGGAATTCCGATACTTAATTCCGATACTTTTACAATATCGGATACCGGAATCGGAAGTTCCCATAATGCCTGCGCTCTGTAGTGTCTGTGAAGGATGACAAGTTGGATGGCAGCGCGATCCAGCCTGTCATCAGAATGCCATCCCAGCGGGGGAGAATTCTCCTGATTGTTTAAAAGCCGGCGGGCGGTATAAAGCCGCCGGCTTTTAAACAATCACACAGCCCCATACTGCTTCCCCGCAGCCTCCCACCCCGATCCTCCGCTCCCCTCGCCACCTCCCATCCCGATCGTAAGTTAGGACCGGGCGGGGAGCGCAGCTCCAAGGAGCGGGGAGTGAAGGACCCGGGCGGGGAAGCCGGCAGTGAAAAGACTTCACCGCCGGCTTTCCCGTTCTGTGCTGCGCTTTCCCGCCGGTTATTTCAAATGAACAGCTGAGGTATCAGGTGATGCCGATCAGCTGTTCATTTGAAGTCGCCGCGTTGCCCTCAGAGGGTTCATGTGAGTTCATGCTTGACTGCATGAACTCACATGAACTTTCCCACGGCCGCACAGGTCAGCCTCACCTCCCAGACCCGTCATGATTAGTGTGTGTGCGGGGTGTGTGTGCGGGGTGTGTGCGCGATGTTTGTGCGGGTGTGCGCGGTGTCTGTGCGATGTGTGCGGGTGTGTGCGGTGTGTGTGCGTGCAGGCAGACATAGGCCGATGTGACACTACTACTCCCATCGGCCTATGTCTGTCCCCCGTCCACTCCTGCCAGCAGGATCAGCTCGATGGGAGCAGTAGTTCCCATCAGACTGATCCTGCTATTTAAATTGCCCTACTGTGTCCCCAATAAATGTTAGATACATGTCATTGGTGGCCAGTGGTTACCTAAAAGAAATTAGTTTATACATTACCTGTCCCCGCCGATCGCCACCTAAAATAAAGTAAAAAATAAAAAACTACACCTATACTCACCTAGACACCTAATTCCTCGAAGCCATCGATCTCCTGTAATAAAATATAAAATAATAAACCACAACCTTATCCTTACCCCTCCGTAGCAGTCCACGAGTGTCCCACGAAGATCTCCAGTTCAGAGCAGCCACATAGAATGTGACCGCTCTGAACCGCTGCCGCCGCTAGAATGACAGCATAAGCGGGTTCACCGGAGTTCAGGCAGCGCTGCTCCGGTTAGCTGCTTTACGGCCCTGCTGTATAGTGAGAAATTCCCACGGTACAGCAGTGCCGTAAAGGAGGTCTCCGGAGCTGCGCTGACTGAATGCACTCCGGTGACCTCAGTCAGTGGCTCCCGCTGCCGGGAGCGGACGTGTTCCCGGCAGCGTGAGCTTACAGCAGCCATGCACAGCTGTCACCATCTCCAGATGTGACAGCTGTGCATGGGAGATCAGCGCAGGAACGTGGACAGGTAACTATTATTTTTAGTAAACTAAGAATTAAATAAAATTGTGTGTTTTATTTCAAATAAATTATTTTTTTCTGGGTGTAGTGTGTGTTTTTTCTTTTTAACACTTTGTAGGTTAGTAATGGGGGTGTCTTATAGACGCCCATCATTACTAACCTGGGCTTCATGGCAGCTGGCGCTGACATGAACCCCACCACTATTACCCCCTGCCACCGCACCAGGGCAGCGTGGAAGAGCGAGGCTAAGTGCCAGAGTTGGCGCATCCTATGGATGCGCCATTTCTGGGGCGGCTGACGACTGGTGTTTCTAGCCTGGGAGGGGGCCAATATTCATGGCACCCTTCCTGGGCTATTAATATCAGCCCCCAGCTGTCTGCCTAGCCTTTGCTAGCTATTAAAATAGGGGGGACCCCACGTCATTTTTTTGGGGGGGTCCCCCATTTTAATAGCTAGTAAAGGCTAGGTATTCAGCTGGGGGCTGATATTAGTAGCCTGGGAAGCTCCGTGGGTTTTACCCCCTTCCCAGGCTTCAAACATCTGCCCCAGCCGTCTGCTTAACCTCCGCTAGAGACTAAAATTATGGGGGATCCCACGCCATTTTTTTTTAAAATAAATCCATTATTTTAACACTAAATGACATTTGAGGAGTTAATAAAGATGCAGTCCCTAAATTATTATTTATTTTTTAATTAATTTTTCCCAAAACTTTTGACGTGGGCTTCGCCATATTTTTGTATGCCAGCCAGGTACAGCATCCAGCTTCTATGAACGCGCCATTTTCCGGGGCGGCTGCGGACTGCAATTTTCAGCGGGGGGCAGAAAGCTTGGGCCTCCCTGTGCTGCAGATTCCATCCCCCAGCTGCCTAGTTGTACCTGGCTGGACACAAAAATAGGGAGAAGCTCCAGGTTTTTTTTTTTTTAATTATTTCATGAAATTCATGGAATAATTAAGAAAAAAAGGGCTTCCCTATATTGTTGTGTCCAACCAGGTACAAATAGGCAGCTGGTGGTTGGGGGCAGCCCGTTCCTGCCTGCTGTACCTGGCTGGACCCAAATATAGTGCAAAGCCCCACGTCAATTTTTTTTTAATTATTTCAGGAAATTCATGAAATAATTAAAAAAAAATTATGTGGGGCTTCGCCCTATATTTGTGTCCAGTCAGGTACAGCAGGCAGGAACGGGCTGCCCCCAACCACCAGCTGCCTATTTGTACCTAGCCGGACACAACAATATAGGGAAGCCCTTTTTTTCTTAATTATTCCATGAATTTCATGAAATAATTAAAAAAAAAAATACGTGGGGCTTCGCCCTATTTTTGTGTCCAGCCAGGTACAACTAGGCAGCTGGGGGCTGGAATCTGCAGCGCAGGGAGGCCCAAGCTTTCTGGGCCCCACCCGCTGCAAATTGCAGTCCGCAGCCGCCCCGGAAAATGGCGCGTTCATAGAAGCGCCATCTTCTGGCGCTGTACCCAACTCATCCAGGGCCCTGGTGCGGTGGCTCACTGGGTAATAAAGGGGTTAAGGCCAGCTTGGCATTATCAGCTGGCCCTAAGCCCGAAATTCATGGGGTCACGCCAATATTAGACATGACCACCATGAATTTCTAGTAAAGTATTTAAAAAAAACACAACACCCAGAAAAAAAGTCCTTTAATTGAAATAAAGACACAATTCTTTATTGTTCTAAATTAAACCATACTTACAGTCACGCCCATTCCAGCTGAAGCCAACGATCTCCTGCAATAAAAGTAAAATAATAAAGCAACCTCATCCTTACCTTTCCATGGTTCCCAGGACAGCTTCAGCTCTGCTACATCGAGATGACAGGCTGGACCGCAGCAGAACGCTGCCATCCAGCCTGTCAACCCGCAGACACTGAGAAGAGCTTGCGCTCCTCAGTGTCTCGCTGTGACGGCATAAAGATGAGCCGAGGTCATGTCCAATGAACTCAGCTCACCTCATGCACGTCACTGACAGCGTGGGAAAATTCTCCTGCACTCAGCGCTTCAGCGTGAGAATTCTCCCACGCTGTCAGTGACGTGCATGAGGTGCGCCGAGTTCATTGGACATGACCTCACCTCATGCACGTCACTGACAGCATGGGAAAATTCTCCTGCACTCAGCACTTCAGCGTGAGAATTTTCCCACGCTGTCAGTGACGTGCATGAGGTGAGCTGAGTTCATTGGACATGAACTCGGCTCATCTGGATGACGTCACAGAGAGACACTGAGGAGCGCAAGCATGCCTGCGCTTCTCAGTGTCTGCGGGATGACAGGCTGGATGGCAGCTTTCTGCTGTGGTCCAGCCTGTCATCTCGATGTAGCAGAGCTGAAGCTGTCCTGGGAACCATGGAAAGGTAAGGATGAGGTTGCTTTATTATTTTTCTTCTATTGCAGGAGATCGTTGGCTTCAGCTGGAATGGGCGTGATGGTAAGTATGGTTTAATTTAGAACAATAAAGAATTGTGTCTTTATTTCAATTAAAGGACTTTATTCTGGGTGTTTGTGTTTTCTTTTAACTTTGACTATGGGGTTAGTAATGGGGGTGTCTTATAGACGCCTCTCCATTACTAACCTGGGCTTGATGTCAGCTGGCATTATAAGCTGACATCAACCCCAACCCTATTACCCCCTGCCACCGCACCAGGGCAGCGTGGAAGAGCGAGGCTAAGTGCCAGAATTGGCGCATCCTATGGATGCGCCATTTCTGGGGCGACTGACGGCTGGTGTTTCTAGCCTGGGAGGGGGCCAATATTCATGGCTCCCTTCCTGGGCTATTAATATCAGCCCCCAGCTGTCTGCCTAGCCTGTGCTAGCTATTAAATTAGGGGAGACCCCACGTTATTTTTTTGGGGGGGTTCCCCCATTTTAATAGCTAGTAAAGGCTAGGTATTCAGCTGGGGGCTGATATTAGTAGCCTGGGAAGCTCCGTGGGTATTACCCCCTTCCCAGGCTTCAAACATTTGCCCCAGCTGTCTGCTTAACCTCCGCTAGAGCCTAAAATTAAGGGGAACCCCACGCCAATTTTTTTTTAAATAAATCCTTTATTTTAACACTAAATGACAAGTACAGTAATCAACACTGTCAATGTACTTCATATATATGTGACTGACATGTTTCTATCTATCTAATCTATGTGTGATTCTCTATTCTTTCTATTCTAAATTGTCGGGTACAGATGCTGAATTGCCGGCCGGCTTTCTTAAAGAGACGGTGCATGAAAACACTATTATTTTTTTAAATAAATCCTTTACACTAAATGACAAGTACAGTAAGCAACACTGTCACTGTACTTCATATATATGTGACTGACATGTTTCTATCTATCTAATCTATGTGTGAAGCTCTATTCTGTCTGTTATAAACTGTCGGGTACAGATGCTGAATTGCCGGCCGGCTTTTTTAAAGAGACGGTGCACGAAAACACTAATATTTTTTTTAATAAATCCTTTACACTAAATGACAAGTTCTGTAAGCAACACTGTCACTGTACTTCTTATATATGTGACTGACATGTTTCTATCTATCTAATCTATGTGTGAAGCTCTATTCTGTCTGTTATAAATTGTCGGGTACCGCTGCTGAATTGCCGGCCGGCTTTTTTAAAGAGACGGTGCACGAAAACATTAATATTTTTTTTAATAAATCCTTTACACTAAATGACAAGTACAGTAAGCAACACTGTCACTGTACTTCATATATATGTGACTGACATGTTTCTATCTATCTAATCTATGTGTGAAGCTCTATTCTTTCTGTTGTAAATTGTCGGGTACCGGTGTATGCCGCTGATGAATTGCCGGCTTTTCATGTCATTCTACATTATTCTTAGTTGTTTTACTTCATGTAGAATTAACCTACAAGGAAAGAAAGGGTTTATTTTCATTCCGATATTTGTGTCCCATTGACTTGCATTGGTTTCCGGTATCGGAATCGGCGATATCCGATACTTTTTGGGTATCGGCCCGATCCAATCCGATACGATATTTCCTGATATCGGAAGGTATCGCTCAACACTAATAATGACCTAATTCTGATATAATGTCCCCATTCTGGTATAATGTAACCATTCTGGCATAATGTCCCTCATCCTGGTATGGTATCTATTGAGCTGCCATCCTGGGGATGGGTTATCAATATCAGATCCGTGGGCTCCGACAGGCGGCACTGGCTCTACCCATCAGTTGTTTGCAACGCTCAGATGTAAATAGTTTGAAGATCTGAACATCACTGCTCCATTCACTGTACTGTGGGCCCTGCAAGTCAGCTAATATTCATGTAATAGGAGCTGATCTGCAGCAACAGGTAGCAGCCACTACACAGTGACCAGAGCTGTGATGTTCAGCTCCTCAACAATGTTTACATCTGACCTCTGCCAGAGTTTCAAACAACTGAGTAGTGGGGGTGCCACGTGCCGGACCCCCACAAATCTAATATTAATGAGCTAACCAGGGGATATGCCATAAATATGTTTGTCCTGGAAATTCCCTTTAACCGGTTCCCGACCGCCCACTGTAGATAAACGTCGGCGTTTGCTGGGCTCTGTGGAGCGCTGACGTTTAAAAACGGTGGGTGGTCTCGCAGCGCTCAGGTGCAAGCGCTGCGATTCCGGTGCAGAGCGTTAGCTCTGACAGGGAACATCATCGGGACCTGATTAGATCAGGTCCCAGTGATGTTAACCCTTTGCTGTCTTCTATATACCGCGATCTATAGTGATCGCGTCATATAGGAGACAGCAGGAGGAGAGGGGGTCGTCTTACTTACCTCTCCGAAGACCTCCGAGTCCTTCCAGGACCTGGGGTTGCTATGGCAGCTGGAGGTCACATGACCGCCTCCAGCTCTGCCATATATGGTGTCCTGTGTGGCTCAGCTGCAGCTGAGCCAGATAGGAGACTCTGACTGAAACAGTCAGGGAAGATCTCATGTAATGTAATGTAATATATGTCTATTACATTACATGAGATCAGTGATCAGAAAAATAAAAATTAATGTCCCATACAGGGACTGAGAAAAAATTTTTAAAAAAAAGTTAAAAAAGTTTTTAAACTATTAAAAAAAAAAAAATCACAAAATAAATAAAAATAAATAAATAAAATATTAAACCAATAAATCCGTATATTTTTACAAAACCAAAAAAAGTACACATATTTGGTATCGCCGCGTCCGAAACAACCCGAGCTATAAAACGGTCACACTAATTAACTCCTTCTGTGCACACCGTAATAAAAATAAATAAAAAACGGAGCAAAAAAATATGCTTTTTCATCATATCGCCAAACAAAAAGTGGAAAAAAATGCGATCAAAAAACAAAATAGAAATAAAAATGGTACCACTGAAAACGTCATCTTGTTCCGCAAAAAAAAGCCGCCATACAGCTCCATCAGACGAAAAATAAAAAAAAGTTATAGCGCTCAGAATAAAGCAATGTAAAAAAAATTTTTTTTCTATAAAATTGTTTTATTGTGTAAAAGCGCCAAAACATAAAAAAAATACAGTAAGTGTAGTATCACTGTAAACGTACTGACCCGAAAAATAACGCTGCCTGAACACTTTTACCACACGCAGAACGGCATAAAAAAAACCCTCAAAGAACAATTCCTGAATTGTTTGTTTTTGTTAATTTTACCTCCTAAAAAACGGAATAGAAAGCGATCAAAAAATGTCACGTACCCAAAAATGGTACCAATAAAAATGTCAACTCGTCCCGCAAAAAACAAGCCGTCACATGACTCTGTCGGCCGAAATATGGAAAATTTATAGGTCTCAAAATATGGTGATGCAAAAATTAGATTTTGCAAATAAAAGCGTCTTTTAGTGTGTGACAGCTGTCAGTCATAAAAACCCAATATAAATCTGGTATCTCTGTAATCGCACCGACCCGAAGAATAAAGTAATCTAATCAGTTATACCGCACGGGGAACGGCATAAAAAATAAATAAAACCAATTCTTCACCTGCTACTGATTTGTTTATTATGTCTCCCAAAGATCCCAGTAAGGCTCTGCCAACATTTATCCTGCGCTCTGCGCTGAGCACTTACACCAGAGTTTCCGTGTAAATCTCTGAAATACATGATTCAGCCAGAACCCATGACGGAAGATTACCTGTAATGAGGCAGATATAGGCACTGTGGATGCCGTCTGGCCTGTGATCCCACGGTGTCATTTGTTTTAGGCGTGCATAAAAGTGCGGTTGGCCACAGTTTTGTGCACTTCTGAAAAAAAAGGACACCGCTAAACAGAGGCCAGACGGAATCCAGACTAACTCCGCTGCCTAATTATAGTGAATGGATCCCGCAGGGGTTTCATCTGAATTACATCACTTGGAAATTTAGATGGAAACCCCGATGTAAGTGCTCAGCCTAGAGCGCCGGATAAATGTTACGTAAAATGTTCCCAATAAAAGCTTCAACTCAGTCCTCAAAAAAAGCTAGTCCCCACTCAGGTCCGTCATCTGTTAAAAATATAAGGAACTTCCAAGTTACTGGTAGCAGAAAGGCTCTGGAAAAGCAAAATGACCCTTGCCCCCCAAAAGAAATTCAGAAAATTTTGTGCTCCCAAATCCAAATGCCTATTCTACAATAATTTGTTCTCCAATTGTCAAATAGCACTCCGCCCCCCCCAGATCTCACCGTATGGCTAAGCGGTACGATACAGCCACATATGGGGTATTGCCACTTTTAGAAGAAATTGTGTGACACATTTCGGCACCATTTTTACCCATTGCCCTGTGTGAAAATGTAAAATCTGAGGGTAAAACATTTTTTTGTGGTAAAAATATAATTATGCTTTTTTCACTGCCCAATGGTATAAATTTAAAAATTAAAAAATACTCACTACTTCCCTAGATGAATTCCTTGAGAGGTGTAGTTTACAAAATGGGGTCACTTGTGGGGGTTTCTGCTGTTTTGGCATGTCAGCGACTCTTCAACTGTGAAATGGTGTCTGCAACCTATCCCAGCCAACATAGCGCTCCTTTCTCTTCCGAACCCTGCCGTACACCAAAGCAGTGGTTTTCCCCCACATATGGGGTATCGGTGTACTCAGGAGAAATTGTACAACAAATTTCATGGTGCAATTTATCCTGTTACCCTTATGATAATGCAAAATTAGGGAATGAAAAACATTTTTTATGGGAAAAATGTGAAAATTTTATTTTTATGGCTCAATATTATAAACTTCTGTGAAGCAGCTGGGGGTGCAAGGTGCTCACCACACATCTAGATAAGTTCCCTAAGGGGTCTAGTTTCCAAAATGGTGGCACTTGTGGGGGGTTTCCACTGTTTAGGCACATTAGGGGCCCCCCAAATGTGACATGGCGTCCGCTAATTATTCAAACAAATTTTAAATTCAAAAAGTCAAATGGCGCTCCTTCCCTTTCAAACCCTGCCATGTGCCCAAACAGTAATTTGCCTCCACATATGGGGTATCGGCGTGTTCAGGAGAAATTGCACAACAAACTTCATGGTGCAATTTATCCTGTTACCCTTATGATAATACAAAATTAGGGAATGAAAAACATTTTTTGTGGGAAAAATGTGAAAATTGTATTTTTACGGCTCAATATTATAAACTTCTGTGAAGCAGCTGGGGGTGCAAGGTGCTCACCACACATCTAGATAAGTTCTCTAAGGGGTCTAGTTTCCAAAATGGTGGCACTTGTGGGGGGTTTCCACTGTTTAGGCACATTAGGGGCTCCCCAAATGTGACATGGCGTCCGCTAATTATTCAAACAAATTTTACATTCAAAAAGTCAAATGGCGCTCCTTCCCTTTCAAACCCTGCCATGCGCCCAAACAGTAATTTGCCTCCACATATGGGGTATCGGCGTGTTCAGGAGAAATTGCACAACAAATTTCATGGTGCAATTTATCCTATTACCCTTATGATAATGCAAAATTAAGGGATGAAAAACGGTTTTGTGGGAAAAATGTGAAAATTTTATTTTTACAGCTCAATATTATAAACTTCTGTGAAGCACCTGGGGGTTCAAGGTGCTCACCACACATCTAGATAAGTTCCCTAAGGGGTCTAGTTTCCAAAATGGTGTCACTTGTGGGGGGTTTCCACTGTTTAGGCACATCAGGAGCTCTCCAAACGCAACATGGTGTCCGCTAATTATTCAGACAAATTTTACATTCAAAAAGTCTAATGGCGCTCCTTCCCTTCCGAACCCTGCAGTGCGCCCAAACAGTGGTTTTCCCTCACATATGGGGTATCAGCACGCTCAAGAGAAATTGCACAAAAAAATTTGGGGTCCATTTTTTCCTGTTACCCCTGTGAAAATAAAAAAAATTGGGTCTAAAGTAACATTTTTGTGAAAAAGGTGTTCATTTTTTTCTTCCACATTCCAAAAATTCCTGTGAAGCACCTGAAGGGTTAATAAAGTTCTTGAATGTGGTTTTGAGCACCTTGAGGGGTGCAGTTTTTAGAATGGTGTCACTTTTGGGTATTTTCTGTCATAAAGACCCCTCAAAGTGACTTCAAATATGATGTGGTCCCTAAAAAAATGTTTTTGTAAATTTTGTTGGAAAAATGAGAAATCGCTGGTCAACTTTTAACCCTTATAGCTCCCTAACAAAAAAAAATGTTGGTTCCAAAATTGTGCTGATGTAAAGTAGACATGTGGGAAATGTTATTTATTAACTATTTTGTGTAACATATCTCTCTGATTTAAGGGCATGAAAATTCAAAGTTTGAAAATTGCAAAATTTTCAAAATTTTCGCCAAATTTCCAATTTTTTCACAAATAAACGCAAGTTATATAGAAGAAATTTTACCACTATCATGAAGTACAATATGTCATGAACAGAATCAGGGGAATACGTTGAAGCGTTCCAGAGTAATTACTTCATTAACTGACAGTGGTTAGAATTGAAAAAATTGGCCCGGTCACGAAGGCAAAAACAGGCTCTGGTGCGAAGTGGTTAAAAGGGATGGTGTAATCGTACAAAGCTAGCAAAAATGTAAAGCGTCTGGAAAACAAGGAACTTGCAATTTACCTCTTAGTAAAAATCCTATGCTTTCTCAAGAACAGAGGAATTTTAATTTCATATTTTTTTTTAATCAAATCATTTTTATTGAAAAACTCCAACTACAAATATTCCATCTTTCAAATAACATACATGACATAGTAATTCCATAGTAAAAATATGAACAAAGTATCTGAACTTCAATTCCCATAACCCACCCTAAACCCAAATCCCAACACTCCAGAGAGAACCATTTTCAGAGCAGTTCTAGAATAACGGACTATAGCATTCGTAGAAGGGCAAGAAGATAAAAAAGTGACTAACAAAGGGGTAGCAGCGTTTTAATGTTATCATTTACTGCTTGATGCCTGAGCCGGGGAGTGCACGCTGAAAACTGTTGCAGGCTGCTGTAATCTCAGGACACAAGCAAACAGCATGGCATTTCCTATCAGCAGGGAGGAAGTAAAGGGAACAGTAATGAAAGTCTCCTCCTACTCCGCTCCATATTGAAATGAATAGTGTGCATCCTACAAATGAGATGCATACAGCAAACAATTGATTTTCCATACATAGGTTTTGAGTTGACCACTGGATATACACATGTGTATCACTAATTACCAGAACTGGAAATCGAAAAAAAAGACGAGTAAGTTTGGGGTGAATCCAGCCTTCATTACTGCACAGCCGCTCAGAGGGATCGGTACTAGGAACAGCAGGAGTGCCGGCGATGTTCACAGATTTACCTGCTGCGGGACTGAAGGAGTCTGATCGTGCTCGGCTCGAAGCTTTTTACCTGGTTTACGACAGGAATAATTGAAAGCTGTGCTTCAAAGGCCAGGAAGAAGTTTGCCACCATTTGCGCTTGAATACCCTTAAGGGGGGAAAAAATATATATACATATATACAAATACTGAAACATCTAAATGCATTAGAACATCAAACCCGGTGAAGCGGTAAATGACTTGTCCTCCAGGGATACAGGCTACTGTCATTCAGTAATTATTGAATAGGAATTTTACATTTTATGTGATCACCACGCTAGAATGTAAATGGAGAAAAACACAACACAACTCCTCACCATATGAAGATATTTTGTGTTATAGAACAGGATTTCTGTGGCAAAACAAGACTGATTTACTATGTATGCACCATAGCCTTCATTTGATGTCACTTACAGTCACCTGTCACCTTGCCCCAACTCTGCAATCCCCAATATCAGTCCATGACCTCAATGGGGTCACTATAAAATTCTAAAGAGGACTGGTCATGTCTCTATTAGAAAATAGACAAACTTAGGATAGAAACAATATGAACATATACCCTGTTATAAGTAAGTAAAAAGCAATAGGAAATATATATAATATAGGGTACTTAGTAAACATGTTTATTGATTAAAAAAAAGCCATCCCACCAGCACCAAGGTGCACCCAGTCAGTTATGTGAAGTATATAATAAAATACACTTTTGTACAATATTAGTATCTTGTCCCTTTAAATCTGCTGCTACTTCTGTCACCATGGTAACTGCATTCATACTCAGCCAATAGGATTGCTCGGTTTGAATTTGAAGAAAAAAAAAAGTTCTATATGGTCAGTTTGTTCCATCTCATCTGAGTGTGAAGACAGACACCTGCGATCAGCGAGATTATAGGTATAAGACGTGATATAATATAACGGACGGAGCCGCATCCCATCACACGCACTCAGCGACCACAACTGACAGGAATCAGCACATTTATCAGAGGAGAAGTCATTATTCCCCAACACATGATAAGTGACAACTTCTAGATCTGCTGGGAACCCAACTAATCCCTGCTAGTACCACCCCGGACCACCGCTCCATTCATTCTCTATGCAGGAGAAAGCTGAGTACAGCGCCCCCCATAGAGAATGAACGGACCGGCGGTTGAACATTTGCACTTCGCTCACTTCTATCTATAAGTGCTGTTCTGCTGATTGGGTCATAGCGGCCAAACCCACCGATCTAAGAGTCATCACCTATCCAGAGATCAGTGAGAACTTCTTCCAACTAGACATCCCCTTTAATTGAAGAGATCACATATCTAACAGCCAATCCTATTCATTCCCAATCTTCCCTGTGCCCAGTAATGCCCCTGGGTATATCGCCAATATGAGCCAATCACCAAACCCTCTGCTGACTGTGCCCGATGTTTTATAGATTTTGGATCCGTTTCTACAAGAGAAGATCTCAGCGGCCACCATGGGGATGGGTTACTCTGCCAGCGATGGAGCAGGTAGTATCCACCAGCCGGTGATATCTCACCTTCCTCCATATTCTGCTCTTACATGCGTTTCTTCAGCTTTGCCCCTTCCCAACAGAACCAATTGATGTTTTTTTCTGTTTTTTCCTTCGCTTTTTCCAAGGGCTATAACTTTTTCATGTCTGTCCACATAGTGTGAGGTCTTGTTATTTTGTAGGACGAGCGGTACTTATAAATCACACCATTCATTTACCACATAGTACTAGAAAACGGGAAAAACATTCCAAGTGCAGTAAAAGTGCGAGGAAAAAAAAAGCCTGACACTGTTTTTCTGGGAAGGGTTTTAACGGCGTACATAGTGTGGTGAAAATGACCTGGTAATAGGATCCTACTCCTCAGTGTGATCACAGCAACACCAAACTTCTCCAAGAGTTTTGGCAAAAGAAAAAAACTTTTTTTTATGGTGTCACCATTTTTTCTGAGACCCGTAACATTTTCAGTTTTCGGGTTGATGGAGCTGTGTGGGGGCTTATTTTTTGAAGGGCAAGAGGACTTTATTGATAACATTTTGGGACACATATGACACGGTCATCGCTTCTTACAGGGTTTTCTGTAGTATTGTGGCGAACGAAAAAAATGCAATTTTGGCTTTTTGAATTTTTTTCTGTGTTCACTGATCGTTTGTTTTTTATATTTGGATAGATTATATTTCTCTGAAAGAGACCATACCACAAATGTGTATATTTTTATTATCTTTATTTTTAGTGGGAGGTGAGTTGAACGTGTGGGGTTTTAATATTTTACACTTTTTTTTTTTTTTTTAATTTTCACTGCATTTGTATACATTATCTGATTGCTTGTGCTATATACAGCGATACCACAGTAATGCTCCATATAGCAAAATCACGGTCTTCTTTACAGCCCAAATGAAGCTTTATGATGACAGGCACGGAGGCTTCAGCAGACCCCCGGATGTCATAGCAGTCCATCTGCGCCCTGTGATCGCGTCACAGGAGCGCCGGTTGGCGCATGGAACGATGCGTCCCAATGCCGGCGCGCTGTTAATGCTGCTGTTAGTGATTGACAGCAGCACTGAACAGGTTAACAGTGGTGGGCAGATCTTCACTCCACTCGCAGCTCTTAGAGGCAGGTCCTGGTTGTTTGTCACAGCCATTATCTGCCATGTACGGGGGCGAGCTGACTCTGCTCCATACACCCGCTACTGACTTATACCAGACATGTACGGCAGATGTTGGTAAGGAGTTAAAGCGGTTGTCCAGCTTTGGGGCCATTTGTTTTTTTTACTTTAATGCAAGTATTTGGGACTAAAATTGATTTCTGTCATTGAGTTTCATTAAAAATGTTGCGTTCTGTAGCATCTGTGCTGCACTGTCTATTCCTGGCTGCAAAATGAGCTAACTGAGAATCTATCAGTGAGCTCCTTCTGACAGTCTTAAGGGAGAGTGTGTAGATCTTTCATCTGTTTTTTTTTTCCTGAGTGCCTTTTAGCTGATCTATGCCCAAAGAAAACATGAAACTTGAATGTGCAGGGAAGCAATAAGTCTGTAATAACCAGTGAAAAATGAAACCTAAATGTAAAAAATTACTTTTAGTAGTAAATACATGGACATAAGAAAATACACACTGCTCAAAAAAATAAAGGGAACACCTAAACAACAGAATATAACTCCAAGTAAATCAAACTTCTCTGAAATCAAACTGTCCACTTAGGAAGCAACACTGATTGACAATCAATTTCACATGCTGTTGTGCAAATGGAATAGACAATAGATGGAAATTATTGGCAATTATCAAGACACCCTCAATAAAGGAGTGGTTCTGCAGGTGGGGATCACAGACCACATCTCAGTACCAGTGCTTTCTGGCTGATGTTTTGGTCACTTTTGATTGTTGGTTGTGCTTTCACACTCGTGGTAGCATGAGACGGACTCTACAACCCACAGAAGTTGCTCAGGTAGTGCAGGTCATCCAGGATGGCACATCAGTGAGAGCTGTGGGAAGAAGGTTTGCAGTGTCTGTCAGCGTAGCGTCCAGAGGCTGGAGACGCTACCAGGAGACAGGCCAGTACACCAGGAGACATGGCGGGGGGCCGTAGGATGGCAACAACCCAGCAGCAGGACCGCTACCTCCGCCTTTGTGCAAGAAGGAACAGGAGGAGCACTGCCAGAGCCCTGCAAAATGACCTCCAGCAGGCCACAAATGTGCATGTGTCTGCACAAACGGTTAGAAACTGACTCCATGAGGGTAGTATGAGGGCCCAACGTCCACAGATGGGGGTTGTGCTCACAACCCAACACCGTGCAGGACGCTTGGCATTTGCCACAGAACACCAGGATTGGCAGAGTCGCCACTGGCGCCCTGTGCTCTTCACAGATGAAAGCAGGGTCACACTGAGCACATGTGACAGACGTGACAGAGTCTGGAGATGCCGTGGAGAGCGATCTCCTGCCTGCAACATCCTTCAGCATGACCGGTTTGGCAGTGGGTTAGTAATAGTGTGAGGTGGCATTTCTTTGGAGGGCCGCACAGCCCTCCATCTGCTCGCCGGAGGTAGCCTGACTGCCATTAGGTACAGAGATGAGATCCTCAGGCCCCTTGTGAGACCATATGCTGGTGCGGTTGGCACTGGGTTCATCCTAATGCAGAACAATGCCAGACCTCATGTGGCTGGAGTGTGTCAGCCTCATTTTGACTTGTTTTAAGGACATTACATCAAAGTTGGATCAGCCTGTAGTGTGTTTTCCACTTTAATTTTGGGGGTGACTCCAAATCCAGGCCTCCATTGGTTAATAAATTTGATTTCCATTGATGATTTTGTATGAACATTTGCTAAAGAAGAACTGCACCCAGCGGAGCCAAGCTGAAGGAAGAGAATGGACTTGATCTGTCTTCAGACATTTTTTCAAGTTGCCCCTCAGGAAGGGGCCAGTTCACTTTTTAGCTGGGTTAAAATACACTGCTCAAAAAAATAAAGGGAACACTCAAATAACACATCCTAGATCTGAATGAATGAAATATTCTCATCGAATACTTTGTTCTGTACAAAGTTGAATGTGCTGACAACAAAATCACACAAAAATCATCAATGGAAATCAAATTTATTAACCAATGGAGGCCTGGATTTGGAGTCACCCCCAAAATTAAAGTGGAAAAACACACTACAGGCTGATCCAACATTGATGTAATGTCCTTAAAACAAGTCAAAATGAGGCTCAGTATTGTGTGTGGCCTCCACATGCCTGTATGATCTCCCTACAATGCCTGGGCATGCTCCTGCTGAGGTTGCGGATGGTCTCCTGTGGGATCTCCTCCCAGACCTGGACTAAAGCATCCGCCAACTCCTGGACAGTCTGTGGTGCAATGTGATGTTGGTGGATGGAGCGAGACATGATGTCCCAGATGTGCTCAATCGGATTCAGCTCTGGGGAACAGGCGGGCCAGTCCATAGCTTCAAAGCCTTCATCTTGCAGGAACTGCTAACACACTCCAGCCACATGAGGTCTGGCATTGTCCTGCATTAGGAGGAACCCAGGGCCCACTGCACCAGCATATTGTCTCACAAGGGGCCTGAGGATCTCATCTCGGTACTTAATGGCAGTCAGGCTACCTCTGGCGAGGACATGGAGGGCTGTGCAGCCCTCCAAAGAAATGCCACTCCACACCATTACTGACCCACTGCCAAACCGGTCGTGCTGAAGGATGTTGCAGGCAGCAGATCACTCTCCAGGTGTCTCCAGACTCCGTCACGTCTGTCACATGTGCTCAGTGTGAACCTGCTTTCATCTGTGAAGAGCACAGGGAGCCAGTGGTGAGTTTGCCAATTCTGGTGTTCTGTGGCAAATGCCAAGCGTCCTGCACAGTGTTGGGCTGTGAGCACAACCCCCATCTGTGGATGTCGGGCCCTCATACCACCCTCATGGAGTCAATTCTAACCGTTTGTGCAGACACATGCACAGTTGTGGCCTGCTGGAGGTCATTATGCAGGGCTCTGGCAGTGCTCCTCCTGTTGCTTCTTGCACAAAAGCAGAGGTAGCGGTCCTGCTGCTGGGTTGTTGCCCTCCTACGGCCCCCTCCACGTCTCCTGGTGTACTGGCCTGTCTCCTGGTAGCGTCTCCAGCCTCTGGACACTACGCTGACAGACACAGCAAACCTCCTTGCCACAGCTCTCACAGATGTGCCATCCTGGATGACCTGCACTACCTGAGCATCTTCTGTGGGTTGTAGAGTCCGTCTCATGCTACCACGAGTGTGAAAGCACAACCAACATTGAAAAGTGACCAAAACATCAGCCAGAAAGCACTGGTACTGAGATGTGGTCTGTGATCCCCACCTGCAGAACCACTCCTTTATTGAGGATGTCTTGATAATTGCCAATAATTTCCATCTATTGTCTATTCCATTTGCACAACAGCATGTGAAATTGATTGTCAATCAGTGTTGCTTCCTAAGTGGACAGTTTGATTTCAGAGAAGTTTGATTTACTTGGAGTTATATTCTGTTGTTTAAGTGTTCCCTTTATTTTTTTGAGCAGTGTATATAAAAAAAAAAATTACTGCAGCTTTAATGCTATTTATTACGTCTCACCAGTAAGAACATGGCATAAGCGTAATTTAAAGGAAGAGGAAGACATTATTTACTCCAGTTTCCTGCGGCCCCTCGGGAGTATAGGTTGCTGCACAGTAGTCCGCATTCTGCATAAAACAGGAAAAAACACTTTTACTTAGTGGGATGAGGGCAGCACGGTGGTCAGTAGTGGCACTCTGTCAGTTGAGCATTGCTCCTAATATCTGGTTGTGTTTCCTGAGAAGAGGGGACCCACCAAAGAGGAGACCCACCAAAGAGAAGTTCCACCGAAGAGGAGTTCCACCAAAGAGGAGTTCCACCAAAGAGGAGTCCCACCGAAGAGGAGTCCCACCGAAGAGGAGTCCCACCGAAGAGGAGACCCACCGAAGAGGAGACCCACCGAAGAGGAGTCCCACCGAAGAGGAGACCCACCGAAGAGGAGACCCACCGAAGAGAGACGAAGAGGAGTCCCACCGAAGAGGAGACCCACCGAAGAGGAGACCCACCAAAGAGGAGTCCCACCGAAGAGGAGACCCACCGAAGAGGAGACCCACCGAACAGGAGTCCCACCGAAGAGGAGACCCACCGAAGAGGAGACCCACCGAAGAGGAGTCCCACCGAAGAGGAAACCCACCGAAGAGGAGTCCCACCGAAGAGGAGTCCCACCGAAGAGGAGTCCCACCGAAGAGGAGACCCACTGAAGAGGAGACCCACCGAAGAGGAGACCGAAGAGAAGTCCCACCGAAGAGGAGACCCACCGAAGAGGAGTCCCACCGAAGAGGAGTCCTACCGAAGAGGAGACCCACCGAAGAGGAGTCCCACCGAAGAGGAGTCCCACCGAAGAGGAGACCCACCGAAGAGGAGACCGAAGAGAAGTCCCACCGAAGAGGAGACCCACCGAAGAGGAGTCCCACCGAAGAGGAGTCCCACCAAAGAGGAGTCCCACCGAAGAGGAGACGCACCGAAGAGGAGTCCTACCGAAGAGGAGACCGAAGAGGAGTCCCACCGAAGAGGAGTCCCACCGAAGAGGAATCCCACCGAAGAGGAGTCCCACCGAAGAGGAGTCCACCGAAGAGGAGACCCACCGAAGAGGAGACCCACCGAAGAGAGACGAAGAGGAGTCCCACCGAAGAGGAGTCCCACCGAAGAGGAGACCCACCGAAGAGGAGACCCACCGAAGAGGAGACCCACCAAAGAGGAGTCCCACCGAAGAGGAGACGCACCGAAGAGGAGTCCTACCGAAGAGGAGACCGAAGAGGAGTCCCACCGAAGAGGAGTCCCACCGAAGAGGAGTCCCACCGAAGAGGAGTCCCACCGAAGAGGAGTCCACCGAAGAGGAGACCCACCGAAGAGGAGACCCACCGAAGAGAGACGAAGAGGAGTCCCACCGAAGAGGAGTCCCACCGAAGAGGAGTCCCACCGAAGAGGAGACCCACCAAAGAGGAGACCCACCGAAGAGGAGACCCACCGAAGAGGAGTCCCACCGAAGAGGAGACCCACCGAAGAGGAGACCCACCGAAGAGGAGTCCCACCGAAGAGGAAACCCACCGAAGAGGAGACCCACCGAAGAGGAGTCCCACCGAAGAGGAGTCCCACCGAAGAGGAGACCCACCGAAGAGGAGACCCCCCGAAGAGGAGTCCACCGAAGAGGAGACCCACCGAAGAGGAGACCCACCGAAGAGAGACGAAGAGGAGTCCCACCGAAGAGGAGACCCACCGAAGAGGAGTCCCACCGAAGAGGAGACCCACCGAAGAGGAGACCCACCGAAGAGGAGACCCACCGAAGAGGAGTCCCACCGAAGAGGAAACCCACCGAAGAGGAGACCCACCGAAGAGGAGTCCCACCGAAGAGGAGACCCACCGAAGAGGAGACCCACCGAAGAGGAGACTCACCGAAGAGGAGACTCACCGAAGAGGAGACCCACCGAAGAGGAGACCCACCGAAGAGGAGTCCCACCAAAGAGGAGTCCCACCGAAGAGGAGACCCACCGAAGAGGAGTCCCACCGAAGAGGAGTCCCACCGAAGAGGAGACCCACCGAAGAGGAGACCGAAGAGGAGTCCCACCGAAGAGGAGACCCACCAAAGAGGAGTCCCACCGAAGAGGAGTCCCACCGAAGAGGAGACCCACCGAAGAGGAGACCGAAGAGAAGTCCCACCGAAGAGGAGTCCCACCGAAGAGGAGTCCCACCAAAGAGGAGACCCACCGAAGAGGAGACCCACCGAAGAGGAGTCCCACCGAAGAGGAGTCCCACCGAAGAGGAGACCCACCGAAGAGGAGTCCCACCGAAGAGGAGACCCACCGAAGAGGAGTCCCACTGAAGAGGAGTCCCACCGAAGAGGAGACCGAAGAGGAGTCCCACCGAAGAGGAGACCCACCGAAGAGGAGTCCCACCGAAGAGGAGACCCACCGAAGAGGAGACCCACCGAAGAGGAGACCGAAGATGAGTCCCACCGAAGAGGAGACCCACCGAAGAGGAGGCCCACCGAAGAGGAGACCGAAGAGGAGTCCAACCGAAGAGTAGTCCCACCGAAGAGGAGACCCACCGAAGAGGAGTCCCACCGAAGAGAAGTCCCACCGAAGAGGAGTCCCACCGAAGAGGAGACCCACCGAAGAGGAGTCCCACCGAAGAGGAGACCCACCGAAGAGGAGTCCCACCGAAGAGGAGTCCCACCGAAGAGGAGACCCACCGAAGAGGAGTCCCACCGAAGAGAAGTCCCACCGAAGAGGAGTCCCACCGAAGAGGAGACCCACCGAAGAGGAGTCCCACCGAAGAGGAGACCCACCGAAGAGGAGTCCCACCGAAGAGGAGACCCACCAAAGAGGAGTCCCACCGAAGAGGAGTCCCACCGAAAGGGAGTCCCACCGAAGAGGAGACCGAAGAGGAGTACCACCGAAGAGGAGACCCACCGAAGAGGAGGCCCACCGAAGAGGAGTCCCACCGAAGAGGAGTCCCACCGAAGAGGAGACCCACCGAAGAGGAGTCCCACCGAAGAGAAGTCCCACCGAAGAGGAGTCCCACCGAAGAGGAGACCCACCGAAGAGGAGACCGAAGAGGAGTCCCACAGAAGAGGAGACCCACCGAAGAGAAGTCCCACCGAAGAGGAGACCCACCAAAGAGGAGACCCACCGAAGAGGAGTCCCACCGAAGAGGAGTCCCACCGAAGAGGAGACCCACCGAAGAGGAGACCCACCGAAGAGGAGTCCCACCGAAGAGGAGTCCCACCGAAGAGGAGACCCACCGAAGAGGAGTCCCACCGAAGAGGAGACCGAAGAGGAGTCCCACCGAAGAGGAGACCCACCGAAGAGGAGACCCACCGAAGAGGAGACCCACCGAAGAGGAGACCGAAGAGGAGTCCCACCGAAGAGGAGTCCCACCGAAGAGGAGACCCACCGAAGAGGAGTCCCACCGAAGAGGAGACCCACCGAAGAGGAGTCCCACCGAAGAGGAGTCCCACCGAAGAGGAGACCGAAGAGGACAGAACTGCACCTTAAGATCCCTAGGGGGAAAGGGATGGCCAAAGGCCAGAAAAGACAACAATCGATCCTACAACAAAAAGGAAGAAGCAGAACCAGAACAACGTCCGCCATTACATCAACCGGTATTTGAGAGGAAAGAGGAACATCATGTGGACCATCCTGCTGGGACCTCTCTGCCGATAACATCATACGGCAATACCGGCTGGTAAGTATAAATCCACCAAAGTAATAATAGCAGGATAGTAGTTATATAGTGGTAGTATATGAGTATTAGTGTAATTTGAGTAATAATACTAGTGATAATAGTAAGAAAGTAAGAAAATAACAATAGTAATAGTAGTAGGTAGAATAGCAGTGTGATCCAGGGTTCTAGGACTGATCGCCTTTTCTCGGGGTCAAGAAGGAATTTTTCCGCTGTGACACAAATTGGCTGAAGGTGTCCTGAGGTTTTTGCCTTCTTTTGGATCAACACTCTAGGTATAGGGTAGTATTAGTAGCAATAGGAAAGAAGAATAATACCGTAATAAGACATCAGGTTATTATTATTAATAAATATAAACTAGTTATATCTATAGAAAGAACAAAGAGTAAATAAAAATAATTATAGACGTAGTTCAATCAATACTGTAATATTAAATAGTTATAGAAAAGTTAGAGTAGTACTTTAATAAGAAAGCAGGACATAAGACAAAATATATAAAAAACTATATTAAAAACAACTGTAGTAGTACATTTAGTACAGTAATAGTAATTACATAACTAGTAACATAATTAGGTTTGATCCGGGGTCCTAGGACTGATCGTCTTTTCTCAGGGTCAAGAAGGAAATTTTTCCCTGTGACACAAATTGGCTGAAGGTGTCCTGGGGTTTCTGCCTTCTTCTGGATCAACACTGTAGGTATAGGGCAGTATTAGTAGTGATAGGAAAGAAGAATAATACTGTAATAAGATAGCACAATGTTAATAATAACCATATCAAATAGTTAGATTTATAAAAACAAATTAAAATAACTCCAGTAGTACAATAATTAGTGTAATATATAACTTGTAATAGCATTATTAGGTTTGATCCAGGGTCCTAGGACTGATCGCCTTTTCCCGGGGTCAAGAAGGAATTTTTCCCGTGACACAAATTGGCGGTAGGTGTCCTGGGGTTTCTGCCTTCTTCTGGATCAACAGCTTTAGGCATAGGGATTTTAGTAATACCATTATTAGAATCACAAGAATAATAAAAAAATTCGAATTAAATTTTTTAATTAGTTTTATAACAGTTACAATTAATTGGATTAATGTAATAATAATAAATAGTAAAAATGGTGGTAATAACAATAAAAAAAACTAGTCCCAGTTACTAAGTTAGTGTAGTGTTAGTGTAGGGACCCATCTGAAGAGGTCGCCTTGACGTTGGCAGATGGGCTCGCACAATTTGCTCAAAATGTGTGCTAAGAACCTCATATTTCTATGTACAGGAGATCTAGCAGTAATTCCATTCAGGAGATAGATATCTGTGTACACACACACTTTGTTATATACTTTTGTGCAGCACACAGGGCAGGTATACAGGTACAGGGCGAGAGTGTTACAGTGATATTATAACTCGGCCTTAAGGATAAAATGCTGACAACTACAGAACCTGGAAACACATCCGAAACTAGACCTTGTAAGTAACTGGTTCCCAGCTAGTGGTGAATATGTACAGGGCAGTCCGGTACCAGGACCCGCTCTATAGGACACATTATCATCAGGCAGGTCCTGTCAGGGCTCTTACAAGATCTGCGGCAGAAGTGTGGCTGTATAACACATTCCTGCTCCTGCCTCAGCCACCGACAGTGGAGCCAACCCTGACCCTGGCAGTTTAATCCACTGTATGACACAGTAGGGGGCTTCCACAGCATTTAGGCACTTTAGACAGGAGAGGGAGGCGCGATCATGGTGCCGATGAGTTTCTATGGCAGCCGAGATCTAACAATAGACCCCATGACGGCCATCTTACTGCTCCTATTAGACCCCGGCTGAGCAAAGGTCTATGAGGATGCCGGTGAGACTTATGTCGCCTGCTCTGCACATTTTAGAAATGCCTAGGGCTGATTAGTTTTCCATTTGTAAATCTGATCCAGCAGCGCTGGGCTACCACTGACGTGATCAGGGCTATTGAGCTCCTAGATTGGGCAGAGGAGCTCAGTCTTCAGCAGGAGCTGGCCGAGGAGAGCGGAGCAACTTGCATGGGGCAGCTGCACAAGAAGTAACTCAAAAGGTGGAGATTTACCCGGAGACGTGGTGCCCGGGCTGTGATCTGCTGTGCAGGCTGCATAGTCGATGCCTCCTAGGACCCGAACTTCTGACTCGCCCCCTGGGCCGTGGGGCACGCGGAACCGGGCAATAGGGAGACTCTGGGAGTAGTAGTGGCGGCCCGGTCCCGCGGCTCAGGGTGGCCAGACCAATGGTAGTCTGCTGCTGTACTTTAGATAATGTCCGACTACGCCACCCGTGGATTGCGGTTATTAGGAACCGCCGCTGCAAGGCAGTCCGCTGGGGCTGATATTACTCCCCACGGGAAGAGTGCGGCCCCAGGGCAGTGTAGTGGATGGTGGGAGTAATGGTAGTGAGAGTCCCAGTACTGGTAGTGCTGGAGGAGCGAAAGAGCACACAAACAACGTCCAATGTCTTTTACTCACAGTTCAGGTACTCCGGGTCACTTCTGTGCACGTAGTGACCGCCCGAGCCGTGCTGCGTCCACCAGGTGAGGGGCTCGGTCAACTCCCAGGCAGTTCAGGAATATGGCACAGGACCCCCTTCTTTCCTTTCTCTGGCCTGCCTCACCAGTGACCCACTTCTGTCCAGCTGCCGCGGACTTGTGCGGTTAAACGTGGGCCTCGTCCTCCGCTGTCCTATATGGTGCCTTCCTAGCAGGTTTGATGAGGTGTCGCACCAATAAATGATCACGACGACCGGTCTTTGGCTGAGGGTTGTTTCTCCTCCACCAACTTGGGATCCGGTACCCTTAATCTGCCTGACCCTTCACCCTGGATTCTCATGGGTTCTTAGGGTCCCTTCCACCTTCTTGTTCCTGAGTCCTTCTGTTTCTCTGTCTCTCCTCCGTCTTTCCTGTTCCTTCTTCTCCTCCCTTCTCATGGAGCTGGGCTCAGGTGGCACCACAGCTCCCCTTCACTTCCTCCTCGGCCTCTCACTAGGCCCTCCTGGAGTAGAGCTCCTACAGAGCCTATACTCCCTGTCTTCTCCTCTCTGGACAGAACCTAGATCTAAGATGGTGCCCACCTTTTATACCTCCCTCTGACCATGAGCCCAGGTGACCAGCAACCAATGGGCTCCTACCTACACTCAGGAACCAACCCCTATCTGCCCCTACAGCACTGGGTGTTCCACCGCCCTCCCCACTCCAGGCAGGGACATAATCGGTCGTGCCTGCACTACTGTCTAGTGGGAGCACCGTTGAGCTGTCCCTCGGAAATGGGGTGTGTGTGCTGCATGCAGCTAACTGAGCCCTGGTCCACACTCCATCCTTACCCGGGAGTGGAATATCACACCTCTGGCAGAGGTGCAATACCCCTGTAGCGGCCGAACCCTCGGGGCGCTACACTTCACCCCTAACAGGCACAGCAGAGCTCGGACGGCTGCAAGTGAACGGAGAACAGCTGATTAGTAACTGCTGCGTCTCCTGCAACTCAGATAAGAGCCGTACAGAGCGGGGGCTCAGTAATGATGAATACGGGAAGTGTCCGCCCCTCACATATCCTATATGCGGCCTCCAGAGGTAAAGTCTCCCCTGTAACCAGCGCCTTCTCCCACTTTCTCTGCTGGCATGCTCCATTGCTTAAAGGGGATGTCTGAAGAAAACAAGTTATCACTTATCCACAGGCTCGGTGATCACTTACTGATCGTGGGGGTCTGACCGCTGCGAACCATCGTCTGATCGGGAAGGAGTGGAAAGTCAGGATTCAACTGCAGCTCCATTCATTCTCTATGGGACTCCAGAAAAGCCGAGCTCAGGGCTTGAATGCCACATAGGGAAGGAATGGAGCGGATCCTGGAGTAATAACATGTCCTCCTCTCCTCAGCTTTCTGTCTGTGTAAGTGGCTCAGCCCTTGTCTCCCCTTCTGCACCGGCTTCTGTACTGGTCCCTGTAGACTTTCTCCTATGAGGAAGAGGAACCCCTCTGCCCTTCTGCTCTCAGTCCTCTGCGGCTTTTCCCCATCGCTCAGTGCAGCCATTATATATAATAAGGATCATTCTTGTCCGGCTTTCATCCCGCCCAGCTGACAAGGTAATAAACATGTGAGGTGGAAGGTTCACAATTATTAGATGTGTTGTGAAAAGTCTCCACAGCAAATTCAGAGAAAACTGCAGGGTGACCGCTTGTGAAACCAGCACAAAATCCAGCGGACAGCGCCTCCCTGCCCCCCGCCGGTCTCTGTATCCTGGCATTCAGCTATTCCATTTGGTGCTTATTCAGGGAGGAAAATAAAAATGGGATGTTCTTACACAGACGCCTGAAGACGCGACGTTCGCTGCGGTGACACCCAGCTGCGCTTGGTATCACAGATCCTAGAAGTGTGCATTGATGGATTCCTCCACAAGAGGCCCTCATAAGCATTCACACACCTCCACCTTCCACCTCAGACCACCAGAGGGAGACCGTTAGGGATATATAAAGGGAAGGTGTAGCCAGGCAGCCCAGAAAGTGATTCAGCAGTTTCCTGCTCAGATACAGAAGGACTCAGTTCAGTCGAGCCAGAGCCTAGCAGTTCCTGCAGAAAGAGTTCAGTACAGTCTGTAGAGTGATTCCAGACTAGAACTCACAGAGCTCAGGATAGAGAGCTAGGAGTGTGCCGACGCTCTGAGAGCGGCGAAGAAGAGCAGTGTCCCGGCTGCAGTGTGTGTAGCCTAGTGAGGGCCCCGAGAGGGGCCGAAGGCAAGTGGAGAGTGAGTACATAGGGGGCAGAGGAGCTTAATTAGCTCACCCTGAAGCATTTACCGGACACTGGGTCCGAAGCTTACCGGGATCTCTACGACCCAGTAAAGCATAACCGGAATCCCTGGAGAACTACAGGTCCCAGGATCGCTAGAGTGCTGATACGTAACAGAGCCAGGAGACACATAGGCCTCGCAAGCTGAGGAGCGTGTACTCCAAGAAAAGGCCCTACCACAAGGTCAGCCAGCGCAGGACAGAGACAAAGTTAGGCCTAGCTCCAGGCAGGTCAGAA
Source organism: Phyllobates terribilis (assembly GCF_046119375.1). Lineage (NCBI taxonomy): Eukaryota > Metazoa > Chordata > Amphibia > Anura > Dendrobatidae > Phyllobates > Phyllobates terribilis. The sequence continues at coordinate 2,762,037 of NW_027362944.1, read as the reverse complement.
ACTTACTACGCAGAGGCAAGAAACAGGAGGCCCTACACCCGCTCATTGGGGAGGATCCTGATATGCACCCTTCACCCTACAGTGCTCCGGGATGTGCCTGACTTTCCATCAGTAAAAGGTACTGAAGTGACTACCGTGTCCGTCCCCGTTCTTGCTCTGACCCGGCTGGGTCTCGCCTGTCCTGCATTCCCCTTGCATACGCTGCCCTGAGGCCTAGATCCACCTGTTGGGAGCTATACCATCGAGCTGCCTCATCACCGGCCTCAGTGGACTGCCGCAGCGCTGGTGATTATCATCAGAAACCACAGGTGGCGTCACGAACTTTCATAAAATGAACAAACAACCACCCTTTTAAAGAGTGACCCCAGGGTACGGGCCCAGGAGCCGACCACCGCGACATCCCCAAGGCCAGGCAAAGGCCCGGGTACCGAGTCATCCCCATCCCCTGGGCTGGTCACTGCTTTTCATCATCCATGTTGGGCTGTTGTACGACGTGTGGACTACTCTGCTTGTTGGATTCTTGCATTACCACAAACACTGCCTTTATTTTGTGATTTCTGTGCCGCTTCCCATTTCTATTGGCAGTGTGATATACCAGCACGTGAGTGCTGCCACAATCATGTGTCAATAGGTTATTGATGGAGGCCGTTATACAGAGACCGTCCTGGACCAGGGAGGAGTTGGTACAGAAGCACCTAGAGAGGGGGGTACAGGGACTTCATTTCAATTTTAAAACTTAGCTGGATTGTGTTTAGCTACAAGACTGGAAAGAAAAATAGAAAAAAAAAATTAAGATTTTATTATTTGGCAAAATCGTCCATCAGAGGTTTGGCCACTACCAAAAAGTTTTTGATGAACTTACAGTAGCAGCTGGCGAAACCCAAAAAACTTTGTAACGCCTTTAAGTCCTGAATATAATACCAATCCAGTACCGTCCGGACTTTTGCCAGATCCATGCAAAAAACAGTGAATGATAAGAAATAACCCAAAAAAGGGACCTCCTGATGGAGAACATAAATTATTTGTCAAACCAGAGAAATGTATTATCTTTGAGTATCTGTAAGACCTGCCTGACATGTACCTGATGTGATACGAGGTGAATAAATTAGACTGTGGGGACCCCCAACGAAACCCCGACGCTCAGCCCCCCTACCGCCACCCCTTCCTTAACAATACAATAATGTAACTCTTACAACTGGATGGGTGAGGATCGGTCACAGCTTTATTAACTCTTTAACTCATTCCATTAGAAAGGCATTTTATTTCCAAAAATAATTCCGCTTTTTGCAGCATGCCCTGTGTCTCCACACCGGCAAGTTGGCCAACAAGAGTAACTTTCCAACATGTCCTTTCTATTTCAGGCCAAGGAGGATCCTGCGTACTCGTATGCAGGACTCAGACCCCCACCCATCATCATTAACGCTTGCTCCACTCCGTCCTGGAGTCCTGACAGGAATATGTCCAGTCCAATATCCGTTAAATGAACACCGTCGGGCCATATGAGGCCAGCTTTATCTCCTTCCAGTTCTCGGTGTCTTATCACTACACCACCTCTTTCCTTTAAAAATCTTGCCATCCGAATATTTATTAGCCGCCTTGTCCGTTCGATGGCTGCACTGTCTCGCGCACCTCGCCATACCGTTCTCGGCACAATCTCTGACCATATTATAGTTAGTTTACTAAAAAATGCTCTGAAGCACTCAGTGTCTAGCTTCATTATTGCCATTAGTTCTGCGCTCTTGTAATGACCGAAGTCGTTTCCCCCAGCGTGTATAACTAAGATAACCGGACCTGTTGCTTCTCTCCCTATGTTGATTACCTCCATTAGTACCTGTGGCCATCGCAGGCCTCTAATACCTCTCCAGTTGAAATATGTGTCATGAAACCCCATATTCCTCCCGCCTGGGCGGACTGTCGCCCTTTTTTCTGCCCAGTATATGTACGAGTGGCCTATCACCCACACTGTTGGCTTATCGTCACCTATAAAAGAAACAAACCACGTTAGGATAACAAGTCCTGTCTTATGTATCTCGCAAAACACGCGGATCGCCATCTGCCTATCCTCTGCACTTCCGTTTCTGACAGTCCTGCTCTAGCTGCTTCCGTGGCCGCGCCTATGCGGAATGAGTGTGTCCCGTAATCTTTGGGGTGGTTCCCTGCTGATGTTAGGCATTTATTAAATATAAATTGGAACTGGTATCTTGATAATGGAGTTCCATCAATGTGTGATAGGAAGAAATTACTTTGTGGCCTGATGGCTGCATATGTTTTTTCTATTGTTACCGGACACAGTGTACTGTTTGTGGGTTTTAGAAGCACCCAAGTGCCCTTGCCCGCTGGGTCTGTTTTGGATTTGCGTATGCGTAGGCGTATTGCATTATTGGCTATGACTACGTCCTGGTGTAATAAGCCTCCACTGGTGGTGATTTTGGATCGAGGGACTAATTCGCTTATGCGTAGCGCCCTGAAAAAGGCGATCACAAATGCAGTAGACAGTAGTGTTGCTTCAAATTGTGAGTGGCATGTTAATGGTGTTAGGGATATGATTTTTGAGAGCAGATTTAGTGACACAGGACGTCTGCACTCCTGACTTGGCTGACCTCTTTTCCACCCTTTTAAGGCTTGACTGATGATGAATCTTTTTGTCACATCTCCCCAATTCAGTAGTTGGAAATGAAATGCTACTCCGGTCCGCCACCGCTGCGCTGACGCCCCTGATATGCCCCTCATCATTAGCTGGTGGAGAAATTCTATGGTTACATCTAGTCTGGCTTGTTCACATTGGTTAACCCGTCTGCCTGCTACTAGTCGTATCCAGTCTTCCCATGCCTTACCGTATGCTTTCCATGTTGACGGGGCGACTGACGCTCTGATTAATGGCATCAGCTGTTCGCCACTAGATCCCATAGGGAGGGTGGGCAACTGGTGCCCGACGGGTGGGCGTTGGGGAGGAGCTCTCTGAAAACCTGCCAATTGAATTGTGATAAAGCGTTAGCAGCAGCGTTAGATCCCCCCTCCACATTGTGGCTAGCGCGGACCCATACATTGTGTTTTAGGCACAGGAATGCTAGCCGGCGTAGTAGGCCTAGCACTGGGAGAAACGATGATGCCATCTTATTAATGCAGTGCGCTAGGCTGGTGTTATTTGTTATGAAGCGTATATTTTTGTTCGCTAGGTACGTGCCCCATATTTCTATGGCTACCACTATTGGGAAGAGTTCCAGGAGTGTCTGTTCTTTTGTTAACCCTTGTTCAGACCAATACGGAGGCCATAAGCCTGTGCACCACTAGTTATCTAGTATCGCTGCATATCCGCCCGCCTCTGCTGCCCCGGTGAATAATTTTAGTTCAATGTTGGACTGTTCTGCTGACATAAATAACGTGTGACCATTGAATGATTGTAAGAAGGTTTTCGACACCTCTAAGTCCGCCCGAAGCTGCCTGCTGATTCTGATTCTATGACTCGGTTTTAATGCACGTTTTGTTGCAAGGGATAAACGACGAGAGAAAACCCTTCCGACTGGCATCACCCGGCTCGCGAACACGAGGAGACCTAGTAACACTTGCATCTGTTGTAGTGTTACTTTCCGTACTGTGCAAAATCCCTCGATGAGGTGCAGTGTTTTTTGTATTTTTTCTGTTGGGAGGTGGAATAACCTTGCTGTGGTGTCGATTTCGATGCCTAAGAACGATAGCTTTGTTGTGGGGCCTATGTTTTTTGTAGGGCACAATGGGACTCCAAACCGTTGAAAGATGTTTGTGAATTCGTTAAGTAATGATTGGCATTGATTTGAGTCTTTGGGTCCGACGAATAGGAAGTCATCTAGGTAATGTGTGACGGACCTATTGCCGGTTTTGTACCTCAACACCCATTCTAGGAAGGAACTGAATAGTTCGAAGTAATAACAGATATTGAACAACCCATTGGGAGGCAAGTGTCGTAGAAGTATTCATTGTCCACTTGGCATCCCAGCAGGTGGTAGCAATTTGGGTGCACCGGTAGTAGGCGAAAGGCGGATTCTATGTCGGATTTAGCGAGCAGCACTCCGGGCCCCGCATCGCGTACTAACATTACTGCTCTGTCGAAAGACGCGTAGGAGACCGAGGCGTCTTCAGACGAAATACCGTCATTTACAGACTCTCCTTTTGGGTAAGATAAATGATGGATAAGCCGAAATGAACCTGGCTCTTTTTTGGGGATTATTCCCAGAGGGGAAACTCTTATGTTACTGAATGGTGGGGTTGGGAAAGGGCCCGCCACTCTGCCTAGAGCTACTTCTTTTTGTATTTTTTGCCTAAGTATTTCAGGGTGCTCTTTTGCAGATTTAAGGTTATTTGCAAAGGTGGGTGATTTATTAAGTTTGAAAGGGAGGAAAAAACTGTATGTGAAACCAAAACGTAACTGCCCCGCTGCGTCTTTCTTAGGATATTGGTCTAGCCAGGGGCCCATCGCGTTTACGCTCACCGGGGTCCTTGGATTCTGACTGTGGGAGTTTAATTGATAATTTGCTTGCGGGACGAGAACATCTTGCCGCGGGGTGGGCTGCACCGCAGGCTGAGCATTCATGTTTGTATGTGCATAAGGCGTAGAAACGACAGTGTCCCTCATTGTACTGCCAGCTGGCCCCTGGTCTACGTACTACCACTGAATTTTGGCCTGCTGTTGTCTGTTGTCCAGTAGTCGTTGTTGGAAAGGGATGGTGTTTCTGTGACAGCATTCATCGCAACCATACGTCTGTAGCTTTTACCCCCCAGCCTAACTGTGGTTGCAGGGCCAACCACCTCCGGAACTCTTCATCGTAGCGCCACCATGCTGAACCGCCGTGGGCTTTGTACGAGTTATACACCGTATCCTGGTATATGAATAGTTCCGAGCAGCGTTCCGGATGCTTTTGGCCCATGATGCAACCCAGCACAGAAAACGCCTGTAACCAGTTACTCATCGTCATTGCAACCTTTTGTCTGTTTCTGTCGAATGGTCTGTCGGCTATCCTTTTCTCTTTGTCTATAGTATGTTGGTCAGCGGTTACAAGTGACCAAATGTCGATGTAGTCATTATTCCATATTTTAATTCTGGTTTCCTCGTCTATGTGTGAGCCCAATGGGCTTTTCCCGCAAAAGAATGTGTCCTTGTGTATGCTGGCTAATGGTGGAGTTCTTTTAGTAGAATTATGTATAGCGCCTGGTGGCGCGGATAGTTGTTCGACTATGGCCTTAAGGGCCGCTATTAAGTTGGTGTTACTATTTCCCATTTCAGTTATACTTATATTGCATGCACCCATTCCTGCGGCTGGAGGAGGAACTCCGATGTGTGGAGGGACTCTGACACCTGTCTCGCTCGGGGTAAGCGGCGTGCCTCTGCTCGTAGACCTGCGTGAAATCGTTGTATCGTGCAGACTGTAAGCTCTGGAGGGTGCCATTGTATAGTTTCTGTCCCCCGGAGGACGGGATCGGTGCAAGCGGCTGTTGGGGCTCGACGATGCGCTCGACATCTTTGATGCAGAGGATGGTGAGCGCCACCTTGAGGACTGCGACCTGTGACCCCTCCTGTGGGATGCCGATCTCCGCTTTGCTTGAGATGTCCGCTTCCTTCGCCGGTGACTTGTGTGCGATGGCGTAGATCTGTCATCGGAGGAACTACAGCGAGTTCGCCTAGAGTGAGTACGCCTGGAGTCTCTGTGTCCCTGAGGGTGCATGGGGGGTTCTGCGCAGTTTACATGTGTCCCGCCGGGACATGTCGGTGCTATTTGTGGCCAGGGCAATGCTATAGCGGTGTCAAGCGCGTGCGTCGCTGCGCTATTATAGGGGTATATGGGGGAGGAGAGGATGGTTGCTGAAGTGTTTAGGCTCCGTATCGTGTCCATCAGCGGGGTATTGATACTGTGACTGGTCGCTGGATGGGCTGCGGTGATTACAGGGCCGCAATGTTCCCTGGATGTGTAGTGTCACGTGTTCTGTTTTGGGAACTTTTTCTTTTATTTTTAATAGGAGTTTTTCTGTGGGGGATTGTTGGGGGGGAAGCAGAGCACAGCCCCCGGCAGAGGATTCCTGTCTGGGGCTCTGCTCTCCCACAGCCCCTGCTGTGTGTTGAGGGGGCGGGGAATGGTTACTAAGTGGCCCGCAGCTTCTTCTGTGAGGCTGCGGGGTGCTGTGCCGAAAGTGCTCTGGAGGACGGGAGTGCCTGCGGGACCTCCGCCCTCCAGGGCGCTCCTCGGCAGGATGCGGGACTGGAGTGTTAACAGGGGTGGGGAACAACAGGCTCTATGTTGTCTCCAGCGCCGGCGGCAGGCAGGAGACCTGAATCCCCTCTGTGCCCGCCGCCGACATGGAAGACTGCCCGCACTCATTTATTAGTGCAGCGGAGCCCTGCTCCCGCTGTGAGTGAGGCGCAGGGTCCACTGCCGCACTAGCTTCAGCTTCCTGCTCCGCCCCGCAGCTTTCTGGACTGGGGGGCGTGACCTGCGGGGTCACGTGGGGCGGACATGCGCCCCGCACATGCGCATCGAGCGCTTCCTGCCCTCCAGCTCCGCCTCCCCCAACATGCCTCTTCGGCCTAGTGGAGTCGCGCGCCCGCTTCCGGACCGCCACGGCTGCCCGCTTCCCCGAGTCAGCGCGCGCCCGCAGCGCTACCGCAGCCACCTGCCGTCCCGCGCCAGGTTGAGTAGCCCGATGAACACTGTAAAGTTGTGCGGATGCGGCGGTCAGGTGAGGACGGGGATCGGGACCAGGCCGCGGAAGTAATGCAGCCCCCCGTTCCAGATGACCCGACTGCCGTGGAGGGGACCGTTGTATCGTGGGCAATTGGAGTGAGTAGGCCCAAGTGGTGAGGGGACTGGGACTGGGGAATATGATGTTCCCATAAGGGGTTGAGGGCCAGGGGCAGGGTGATCTGGGGATTTAGAGCTTGGGGCCAGGGGGATGAGCGCTGAGCCCCGACATGAGAGCCTGTAACCAGCGCTCACCCCCCTGTGCAAACCCAGCCTGGAGGGCCTCAGCAATCTGACCTGATCCTGAAATCTCCATGACATTCGACTCCGGGACCAGCAAAGAAAGGAAGTAACGTGGGATGTCCCGGTGTTTATGTATCCATGGGACGGCTTGTAGCAGCCGTCCCTTTCGCTTCATTGGATCCTTCCGGGGGCTTCAGGATCACTGGTCAGTAAGGGGCAGAGAAGGGGGGGTCACCAATCACCACGGCCCAGGGAGTCTACCATTATGTCATCAAGATGGGTTTGTTGTGATCTACCTGCCAGATGAGTAAAAATGGGAGCATTAGTCAACCCAAATGCCATCACAAGGTTTTCATAGTGCCCCTCAGGAGTATTGAAGGCCATCTTCCACTCATCTCCTCAATGTGAATGAGATTATAAGCCCCCCTGAGGTCTAGTTTAATCAAATTGTAGGAGCCAAATGGTTTTCTAAAGAGGTCTGGGATGACAGGGAGAGGATATGCATCCCAGACCGTGATCTGATTAAACTCGCAAAAATCAAGGCTGGGGCGCATCCCCTAGTCTTTTTTTCTTTTTGACAAAGAAAAACCCCACTGCAACAGGAGATGAAGAAAGTCTTATATGGCCCTTTGGTAGACTTTCAGTGATCTAGTTTTTCATGGCCTGCCTCTCTGAACCAGAGATATTATATAACCTGCTTTTTTGGTAGCTTGGCCCCAGGAATAATATTACCGACGCAATCATAAGGATGATGGGGAGGAAGTTCTTGACTCCCCTGTTCAGAAAACACATTCCTGAAATCAGACCCACCGTGGCTATCCGAGTGACCAAGCAGTGTTCTTGGCAATACTCGCTCCATTTTACCACCTCCCGAGTCTGCCAGTCTACGGCTAAGTGCCCACGATGCAGAAATGCTCCGGATTTTTCCTGAGCGTTTCTGCATCTCCCTGGCAGAAAAAAATGCATGCGGATTGTACATGCGGATTGTACATGCGGATTTTACATGTGTTTTTCCTGCCAGGGACAAGCGTAAGTGAAGCGTTTTTTCACATGCATTTCCGCATGCGGGTTGTCAAGCGGTTTCCAAGCGATTTTAGCATCACTTGGAAAGTGCTTGACAACTTGGTCACACTATATAAATACATGCAACGGGCATGGATTTATATAGTGTGACCAAGTTAATAGTTGAAGAAAAAAGATTAAAAATGGTAAAAAAAACAAAAAACAAAAACATTTTACTTACCTTCTGATGGCCCCTGGTCTCTTGTACGGCTCACGGTGGTGTGAAAGGACCTTCCATGACGTCATTTAGTCATGTGACAGGTCACGCGACCGCCGACGAGCCGTACAAGAGACTGGACGCAGCGGAGAAAAGACCGGGGGCCATCACAAGGTAAGTATAATGTCTTTTTATCTTTTCTTTTTTTTTTTTACTACAGGTACCATGGTACCCGGGTCTGGAGGAGAGTCTCCTCTTCTCCAGACCCGGGTACCATCCGCACGTTGAATCGCTTAATATCCGCATGTGTACATGTAGTCATGCGGATATTAAGCCATTCAATGGAGGCGAAAACGTCGCGATTACGCAAAATAATTGGTAGTGCTGCGGATTTTTCCGCACTGATAATGCGCAGCGGAAATTTCCGCAGCATGTGCACAGCACATGCGGATTATCATTGGGGAACATTGCAGACCTTCTACCAAGCGTTTAAGCGTTTCTGCAATGGAATTGCCGCTGCGGAAACGCTTAAAAGATAAAGTGGGCACACAACCTACCACAGGATTGTGCTGCGTAAACCAAGGTAGTCTAAGGACCACAGGAGAGGGCAAGCCCTCTAGCACATAACAGTCAATAAATTTAGAGTGCAAGGCCCCTACCTGCAGATGTAGCACACGAGCGACAAGAGTAAAATACCCCTAGCTCAAGGGTGCAGAGTCAATGGCGATTATGGGTGTTGAGCCAGAAAATTTATGAGGTTTGAGGTCCTGATCGGACCTAGCGTCGATCAAAATAAACCCCGCCCCACTGTCCAGAAAGGCAGAAATTACCACCATACTTTTGCCAAGATGGATCTTGGACGGTAAAAAAAAAAATTGTGACCTACCCACAGAGGAAATAAGTACACCCCCGAGTTGCCAATTCACCCCGCAACTCGGGTGCCTTAGTTTTCCGGTGGGTGTTTAGGAATTTAGGAAAGACACACACACACACACACACTCCCCCTTTCCGCCAAACTACAGTTGGACCAACAGAACAAGTCGCCACACCCAACAGCATGGGTTCCTCAGTTAACTCAAACCTCGGTGCCCTTGACCCCAGGCCCCCTGCAAATTGGAGTGTCTCCTTATGTCTCTGGAAAAGACAGCGGTTAACACACAAACGCCTCTTCAAAACAACCAACACCTCCGACTCCAGAACTAGGCAGCATAAATCTAACACTGGCAATCCAAGATTGCCAGAGGCGAGTATATATAGGAGAGGGGAGAGGCCAACACTGAACAGCTGAGACCATCAATGCTGGAAAGCTCTAGCCGCTCTCAACTGAACAGATTAACCTTTGCACTGCTAGCAGAAACCTTCACGGTTTAATATGATAGTGAAGTGCTTCTAATCAGTGCAGGAGCTCAGACGCCGCAGTCTTCTGGCCCCTCTAGTTACGGTAAACCCGTGGTACCTGGATTCCAGCGATGTGTCACTTACCGAGCTGCTTGATGCAGTGTTGATAAATTCCCTTTATTAGCTGCAGATGTTCTGCCTATGCACAGGGTACACAGAAAGCTGTCAATCAGTGGTGCGGGTGGGGCTATATATAGAGCTCATGAATGTGGAGGACTACATGGTAGCAGGTTTACTAGTCCTTGAGTAATAAAACTAAAACAAGCAGCCAGTTATTGACACATGGCTGGAATCAGAGTCTCTGTCTTTATATAATCAGAATCTAATAAGAGTATAGATGCAAGTGTACAATAAATTTGGAAGAATAAAGAAGTAATCAGTATATCATAAATTATATCTACCCTACAGGTAGCATATGCATTATAATTACATACAACGTCACTAAGGAAAAGTACCTCATTTGCGTCGACCACCAATAATACACCTTGGCAAGCAGAAAGGGACCTTGAAACTTCGTAGCTAAAATCAACATGACCCTACAAAAGTACAAAAACGTTAAAAGGGAAAACATGTTGGACAAATATGGATTGATGGATACAAGGCGCATTCTTAAATAACCATGTATAAATGTGAGGGGAGTCATTTCGTATGTAGATGGACAAAGAATGCTGAGCGTTGGAAACATGTTGCTATGTTGCATAAATTTTTCACTTGAACCTTGTGGATTAATGGACTTTTAAAGATGAAATAATAAAGATGGATTTTATGGAGCTGGAGTTCCTTTTCTTTTTCCTGTGATTTACACACGTGTGGCCACACGATCTCCGGGCTTCAGCACACCGAGAGCCGCTGTGGGTGAGCTGGTGGTTTTTTTTCTATAGCATTCTTAAATAGGCTGTGCCAAGATCGCAACTTTTTGGCTATTCTGTGGGGGGGGGGGGTGACAAGCGGGACCTCCAATGATCAGAAGAACAGATGTCTCACATCCCCTTTTTTAATGGAGTGGTGCCATTGTCTATGGGACTGATGGAGATAGCTGAGCTCTGAATTCAGCCATCTCCGGCAGCCCATTACACTTTGAGTGGAGCAGCAGTGCACACGCTCATCGGCCAATCCATTGGCGTAATATGGCTCGTGCACCTGATTTCCTGTGATTGGGGTCCCAGAGATGGGTCCCCCAGCTATTAGCAAGCAATCTGTTCTGTAGAAAAGCGATAAGTTGTAATCTGAGAGCAAACTCTTTCAATTTTAAAATATTGGATAGCTATTATGGGCGTCTATAAAAAAAAAAAAACAGTGTTAAATCTACAGGGTCGGCCATTTATATGGATACACCTAAATTAAATGGGAATGGTTGGTGATATCAACCTGAAGCAACGGATACTGGAAGCCTGTGCTAGCATTTCTTCTGCGGTGTTGCTATCAGTGTGTCAAGAGTGGGAGAAGAGGGTTGCATTGACAATCCAACACAATGGGCAGCACTTTGAACACATTTTATAAGTGGTTATAAACTTGTACAAAACTCATGAAAGAATAAAGTTACGTTAAAACAAAGCACACCATTGTTTTCCTTATGAAATTCTCAATAAGTTTGATGTGTCACATGACCCTCTTCCCATTGAAAAAATAAAGTTGGATCCAAAATGGCCGCCATGGTCACCACCCATCTGGAAAAGTTTTCCCCCTCCCATATACCAATGTGCCACAAACAGGAAGATGATCTCACCAACCATTCCCATTTCATTTAGGTGTATCCATATAAATGGCCCACCCTGTAAAATAATAAATTATTATTATTATTATTGCAGCTGCTGCATTTTGTATAACTCATTCAGTATCTGAACATCTGCAACAAGAGCACAGAGAAACAAATCAAGAAGAAACGTCACACTCACCGGAGTGTGGATCAGGTTCAGGAGATACTTCTTTCCCTCGTAAGTGTAAAACAGAGACGCAGTCTGGGCCTTCACCGTAATCCGGGCTCCCTCTCCACCTGCAGCTCGTCCAGAACTTGCTTATTGGAGGCGGCTTTTGGAATACACCCTGAGGGAAGGCGCGAGACCCCAGAATCCACACTGTTAGCTCGTGGTGGCAGTGTCCCCCTCCATACTAGTCTGTCAAGGTTAGCTTGTTTCTGTGTTTTATATATGTATTTTATGTGTGTAAACCCTCTTCATGTGTACAGCAGCCTGGAATGAACGCTGCTTAAAAAATAAATAATAGAGTAAGGCCTCATTCAGACCACAGTGATTTCTCTTGTAGGTAAAAAAAAAAAAAAGACTGATTTTCATCAGCTTTGTTTTGCATCCGAGTTCTAAACTTTGATTTGGATCAAAATCCGACAGGTCAACGTGTTTCGGTGAAAAATACGCGATCCGCAGAAATATGTGAACAGCCCTAGACTATAATAGATATGATTTCTGTGAAAAACAAGGATCGAGCTCGTACGAGATCCAACATTTCATTCTATAAATCTACATAAATAATTAAGTAACGTGCCAAATTGCTTTTTTTTGTGTATGTTTTGCGTGTACGGAGGGAAAGTTCCCAGTGCTAGTGTCTATGGTGCTCCATTAGGCTAGGGCTACCTTGTGACTGTGTGTGGCGCTACTGATTGAGCAATAGCTCCAGTTCAAAGCAATACACTAATTTTAAAAGGAAATCTGTTTGACCTCAGATGTGGGCATGCAGGCCTTTGAAATGTAAATCTAAACCAATGCACACTTTTATATCTTCTACCTGTTGCTGCACTCCTAAGTAATTAGAATTTTGGTTCACATGCAAATGAGGAGTTAAGTCTCTGTCTCCTGAGATTATCTCCCACAGCAAGCATCCGTTCTCTTTAGGCTACATTCCCTTCACTTTTGATGAGTTTTCGATGTTGCAGATTTTCTACAGCATTCCTGCACCTATTAAGTAAAATAGGTTACTTGTTTTTTTTTCTTTAAATCTGTAACATCAAAAGCTCACTGAAAGCTCGTGGTGGGAACTTAGCCTCAGTGTCAATGATAGCTCACAGTTTTTTGGGACGTCAGGCACCAAGCAAGGAAAATCAGAAAGTAAGCTATCAATCAAGATAAAGAGGGTGGTGCTGGGCAGGGAAGCAACCTTGGAAGGCTGAGGCTCGGTAAGTGCTCCGTTACACCCAGAGCACTCAGAAATGCAGCAACAGATAAAAGATATAGAGGTGTCTATGGATTTAGGTTTCCAAATCCTGCATGGTCATGAAAGGGAATTGGAGGGAGGGGTATATCTGATGGATTCCCTTAAATTATTAAATGGCAATTGCAGTTCACATAGTTGCATACTAGCTAATCATTAGCGCTACAAAAATTTGCACTTCAAGCACCAGTAAAAAAGATTCCTTAGAGGTATCTGGTCACTATTAGTGATGATCGAGTGTGTTCTATCAACCCCTCTGGCGAGCACGCTCGGGTGCTCGCTGAGTATTTTGGCATGCTCGGCATTTCTTTTAATGTCGCCGTGCCTGCAAGTGTCACGGCTGTTAGACAGCGTGCTCGCCGAAGGGGTTCATAGAACACGCTCGATCATCACTAGTCACTATACATGAGTATACCATAAAAACCAACATATTATATAGTGAATAACACAGACACTATTCAATACAGCAGGGTTGAGGTGTATTTTGTGGTACAAAATTACAGTATTTTTGAATGACACCATTCACTTTACTGTGCAAGATATAGAAAAAAGGGTAATGAACTCCAAATAAAGTGAAATGGTGCAGAAGAAAAAAAAACAAAAACATTTCACTGCTTTTAAAAAATTCTAAACTTTGCAAACAAATTGTTTGGCTGTGTTTCAATTTTCTAAGACCGTTTTTAATACTTACCATTTTGGGGTACAACTTTTTGATTGCTCCATCAAATGAATAGTCATAAGTTACTTACCGGTAACGGGATTTTTCAGAGACCATGACAGCACCACGAGAGAGGGGATCCGCCCACCAAGGAGAGGAAACCTACAGGCTTAAAAGGGCGCCGCCTCTCTCCCGCCTCAGTTTGGATTACAGAGCACTGAGAGGACCGCCAGGTTAATGAACACAGCAAACAACCACAAAGTTGCCATACCACACGACACCTATTGAGTGTGAGATTATAATTTATAAAAGGGGAGTGCTCCCACAAACGTGAAGGGAGGGAATGTAAGGGTGCTGTCATGGTCTCCGAAAAATCCCAGTACCGGTAAGTAACTTAAGATTTTATCGGTCGACCATGACAGCACCACGAGAGAATTACAGGGATGAAGTAATCTATTGAAGGACCACAGCCTGGAACACTCTTCTCCCAAAGGTGAGGTCAGCCGATACTATATACAGTTATATGAAAAAGTTTGGGCCCCCCTATTAATCTTAAGCTTAATGTTTTATAAAAATTGGTGTTTTTGCAACAGCTATTTCAGTTTGATATATGTAATAACTGTTGGACACAGTAATGTTTCTGCCTTGAAATGAGGTTTATTGTACTAACAGAAAATGTGCAATCTGCATTCAAACAAAATTTGACAGGTGCATAAGTATGGGCACCCCACCAGAAAAGTGACATTAATATTTAGTAGATCCTCCTTTTGCAAAAATAACAGCCTCTAGTCGCTTCCTGTAGCTTTTAATGAGTTCCTGGATCCTGGATGAAGGTATTTTTGACCATTGCTCTTTACAAAACAATTCCAGTTCAGTTAAGTTTGATGGTCGCCGAGCATGGACAGCCCTCTTCAAATGATCCCACAGATGTTCAATGATATTCAGGTCTGGGGACTGGGATGGCCATTCCAGAACATTGTAATTGTTCCTCTGCATGAATGCCTGAGTAGATTTGGAGCGGTGTTTTGGATCATTGAATTGCTGAAAGATCCATCCCCTGCGTAACTTCAACTTTGTCACTGATTCTTGAACATTATTGTCAAGAATCTGCTGATACTGAGTGGAATCCATGCGTCCCTCAACTTTAACAAGATTCCCGGTGCCGGCATTGGCCACACAGCCCCAAAGCATGATGGAACCTCCACCAAATTTTACTGTGGGTAGCAAGTGTTTTTCTTGGAATGCTGTGTTTTTTGCCGCCATGCATAACGCCTTTTTGTATGACCAAACAACTCAATCTTGGTTTCATCAGTCCACAGGACCTTCTTCCAAAAAGAAATTGGTTTCTCCAAATGTGCTTTTGCATACCTCAGCCGACTCTGTTTGTGTCGTGCTCGCAGAAATGGCTTCTTTCGCATCACTCTTCCATACAGCTTCTCCTTGTGCAAAGTGCATTGTATAGTTGACCGATGCACAGTGACACCATCTGCAGCAAGTTGATGCTGCAGCTCTCTGGAGGTGGTCTGAGGCTTGTCCTTGACTGATCTCACCATTCTTCTTCTCTGCCTTTCTGATGTTTTTCTTGGCCTGCCACTTCTGGCCTTAACAAGAACTGCCCCTGTGTTCTTCCATTTCCTTACTATGTTCCTCACAGTGGAAACTGACAGGTTAAATCTCTGAGACAGCTTTTTGTATCCTTCCCCTGAACAACTATGTTGAATAA
Source organism: Phyllobates terribilis (assembly GCF_046119375.1). Classification (NCBI taxonomy): domain Eukaryota; kingdom Metazoa; phylum Chordata; class Amphibia; order Anura; family Dendrobatidae; genus Phyllobates; species Phyllobates terribilis. The sequence continues at coordinate 2,746,927 of NW_027362944.1, read as the reverse complement.
TCTTTGTTTTCAGATCATTTGACAGTTGTTTTGAGGAGCCCATGATGCCACTCTTCAGAGGAGATTCAAACAGGAGAACAACTTGCAAGTGGCCACTTTAAGTAGCTTTTCTCATGATTGCATACACCTGGCTATGAAGTTCAAAGCTCAATGAGGTTACAAAACCAAAAAACGTGCTTTAGTAAGTCAGTAAAAAGTAGGTAGGAGTATTTAAAACAAGAAAATGATAAGGGTGCCCATACTTATGCACCTGTCAAATTTTGTTTGAATGCAGATTGCACATTTTCTGTTAGTACAATAAACCTCATTTCAAGGCAGAAACATTACTGTGTCCAACAGTTATTACATATATCAAACTGAAATAGCTGTTGCAAAAACACCAATTTTTATAAAACATTTAGCTTAAGATTAATAGGGGTGCCCAAACTTTTTCATATAACTGTAGGTTAGATATGGGGGTGTCTATGGAATGTAGAGGGACAGGACCAGGTAGCAGCCTTACATATGTCTTCTAATCAAGACACCTGTCTTCTCAGCCCAGGAGGTCACCACAGCCCGGGTGGACTTTGCCTTCAACCCTCCTGGCACTTCCTTGCCGCTAGATGTATATGCTAGAGAAATGGCCTCCCTATTCCATCTAGCTATGGTGGACTTTGTGACATTAGACCGTTTTCTAGCCCCTTGGTAGGATATAAATAAAGAGTTATCTTTAATAGCTTTTGGTAACTGAATGGTACCTAACCACACATCTCCTCACGTCTAACGTATGTAACTCCGCCTCTTTCTGGTTACTAGGATTTGGACAAAAGGAGGGTAGGAGGACTTCCTGAAGTCTGTGGAAACGAGTGGCTACCTTAGGGAGAGAGAGAGTGATTTTTAGACTAGATCCTGCCTATCATCCAGAATTTGAGTAAACGGCGAGGCCATAGACAGGCCCCGGATGTCACTAATGCTCCTGGCTGAGGTTAAAGCTATTAACAAAGCGGTCTTAAGGGAGAGGGAGTTAAGGGTTGCTGACTATTAGCTCAAACGGCGAGCTAGTCAAGGCCTTTAGAACCAAATTTAAATCCCAGGGAACCAAGCTGCTTTTAATAATAGGTCTAGATCTAAAAGCTGCCTTAATGAACCGAGAAACCCAGTAGTTACCCGCTAGATCACAGCTATATAGGGAACCCAAGGCAGAAACCTGAACTTTAAGGGTGCTGGTGGATAACCCTAGTTCAAGACCTTTTTGTAAAAACGCCAAGATTTTTCCTATTGGCGCCTTCCCCTCCCCCATCAACCCCAGGTTTTCAGCTGTGCATCAGGATGGTTACTAGACCTTGGGAAAAACGTTTCCGATTTAGCAGTGTCTTTTCAAGTTCCACACCGTCAAGTGGAGGCCAGTTGCTTGAGGAAATACGGAATCTCTGGAAGAACCCAAGGATCGGAGATGGACATGCTCCTCAGGCATGAGAACCAGGGCCTCCTGGGCCAAAAGGCTGCGATCAACAGAACCCTGGCCTTGTCCTCCCTGATCTTTCTTATGACTATGAGAAGAAGAGCCAACCAGGGGGAGGCATACGCCAGGCTGAAATCCCAACGTATCAGGAGAGCATCCACAGCTAGGGGATTTAGGGAACACAAGATCTTTGTCTTCCGATTTAGTTTTGTGGCAAACAGATCTACCTGACCGGAGGGCCCCCCACCCCCCCCATCTTCGGCTATTTGGGTAAAAATTCCTTGATTTAGTTCCCATTCCGCTTGCATCAGAGGATAGCAGCTTAGGAAATCTGTTCTGGTGTTTTCTTTTTCCCTTATATGGAGGGCCATCAGGGAAAGGAGGTGACTTTCTGTAATCTGGAAGAGATGATCTGTCACTCATCAGCAATCTTGACCATGTGTCACCCTGGTGGTTCACATATGCTATCGCAACTAGATTATCCAAGAGGATCTTTACATTCTGGCCCTGAAGGAAAGGTAAGAAATTATTCACTGCCTTGTCTACCGCCAGAAGTTCTTTTGCATTGGAGGAGAGACCCTTTTCGATATCTGACCAGGTCCCCTGGGCTCCCCACCCTCTGGGACTCGCATCTGTTGTAATTGTGCTAGTGACCCCAAGTACCCAGGGAACCCCTCGAGATTGGTGGCAGGATGAGCCTAACCTCTATAAAGATTTTACTGACCGGGGTGATAAGGACTAGAGATGAGCGGTGTTCGACTAGAACTGTTCGCCAATCTCAAATTCGAGCTGTTTTGGGCGGTGTTCGAGTCGTTCAAAGAACGCGAACGATTTGCAAAAAATTCGGCTGTTCGAGGTTATGTTCGATAACTGTTCGTGCACCAAAAGCGTGTCCTGCATGTCTGGTGCTATTTAGAGCACCAATCATGCAGGGATTGTCTGCCACTCACTGTAATGCCGCAGCCATGGTGGTTGTGGCATTACAGTGGTTGCCCAAATTGATGGGAACAGTGCTCACAGTGAAACATGAAAAGCCGGCAATTCAGCAGCGGCATACACCGGTACCCGACAATTTAGAACCGAAAGAATAAAGCATCACACATAGATTAGATAGAAACATGTCAGTCACATATATAAGAAGTACAGTGACAGTGTTGGTTACTGTACTTGTCATTTAGTGTTAAAGGATTTATTAAAAAAAATATTGGTGTTTTCATGCACCGTCTCTTTAAAAAAGCCGGCCGGCAATTCAGCAGCAGTACCCGACAATTTATAACAAAAAGAATAGAGCATCACACATAGATTAGATAGATAGAAACATGTCAGTCACATATATATGAAGAACAGTGACAGTGTTGATTACTGTACTTGTCATTTAGTGTCAAAATAAAGGATTTATTAAAAAAAAAATTGGCGTGGAGTTCCCCATAATTTTAGTCACTAGCGGTGGTTAAGCAGACGGCTGGGGCAGATGTTTGAAGCCTGGGAAGGGGGTAATACCCATGGAGCTTCCCAGGCTACTAATATCAGCCCCCAGCTGAATACCTAGCCTTTACTAGCTATTAAAATGGGGGACCCCCTAAAAAATGACGTGGGGTCCCCCCTATTTTAATAGCTAGCAAAGGCTAGGCAGACAGCTGGGGGCTGATATTAATAGCCCAGGAAGGGTGCCATGAATATTGGCCCCCTCCCAGGCTAGAGACAACAGCCGTCAGCCGCCCCAGAAATGGCGCATCCATAGGATGCGCCAATCCTGGCACTTAGCCTCTCTCTTCCCACTGCCCTGTAGCGGTAGCAGTGGGGTAATAGGGTTGGGGTTGATGTCAGCTTATAATGCCAGCTGACATCAAGCCCAGGTTAGTAATGGAGAGGCGTCTATAAGACACCCCCATTACTAACCCCATAGTCAAAGTTACAAAAAGACACAAACACCCAGAATAAAGTCCTTTAATTGAAATAAACACACAATTCTTTATTGTTCTAAATGAAACCATACTTACCATCATGCCCATTCCAGCTGAAGCCAACGATCTCCTGCAATAAAAGTAAAATAATAAAGCAACATCATCCTTACCTTTCCATGGTTCCCACGACAGCTTCAGCTCTGCTACATTCACATGATAGGCTGGACCGCAGCAGAACGCTGCCATCCAGCTTGCCATGCGGCAGACACTAAGAAGCGCAGGCATGCTTGCGCTCCTCAGTGTCTGGCTGTGACGGCATCCAGATGAGCCCAGTTCATGTCCAATGAACTCAGCTCACCTCATGCACGTCACTGACAGCGTGGGAAAATTCTCCTGCGCATGCGGTGAGTGCAGGAGTATTTTCCCACGCTGTCAGTGACATGCATGAGGTGAGCTCATGTCCAAAGAACTCAGCTCACCTCATGCACGTCACTGACAGCGTGGGAAAATTCTCAGCGCTCAGCGCTTGAGCAGGAGAATTCTCCCACGCTGGGATGGCATTGAGGTGACAGGCTGGATCACAGGTGAGTGCTGCCATCCAGCATGCCATCCTTCATAGACACTGCAGAGCGCAGGCATGCTTGCGCTCTGCAGTGTCTCTGAAGTACAGTAACCAACACTATCACTGTACTTATATATGTGACTGACATGTTTCTATCTATCTAATCTATGTGTGATGCTCTATTCTTTCTGTTATAAATTGTCGGGTACCGCTGTTGAATTGTCGGCCGGCTTTTTTAAAGAGACGGTGCATGAAAACACTAATATTTTTTTTTAATAAATCCTTTAACACTAAATGACAAGTACAGTAACCAACACTGTCACTGTACTTCTTATATATGTGACTGACATGTTTCTATCTATCTAATCTATGTGTGATGCTCTATTCCTTCTTGTCTAAATTGTTGGGTACCGGTGTATGCCGCTGCTGAATAGCCGGCCGGCTTTTTTTTTTTTAAAAGAGAGTGTCTTCTGAGCAGTTTGTCAGCTTTTGGACACCTTTGAAGGTGTTTTCTATGTGTTTTTATGTGTTTTTGTTTGCCTGCCATTGGTTTTAACGGTGTTCGACGAACAGTTCCACGAACATCCCGGTGTTCGACGAACCGAACCCAAACACTACGGGGTTGGCTCAACACTAATAAGGACATCTTCCCTTCCAAGCGCCCCTTAAGAGAAACTACATTATGTAGCAGATCCCACTGTAAAACCCTGGAATGGTATTGTGCTCACGATATCAGGGTACCCAACAGGTACATTGCACCTCCAAGGGACATGACCGAATTTGCTATGGCTTTCTTCACCGGGCCCCTCATTTATCGTATTTTAGCTTCCGGGAGGTAGCATTCTTGAGATTCGCAATCCCCAAAAACTGCTGAACTGTCGAGTAATCTGGATCGTGTGCTCGCGATTCCGGACGAAATCCGTGACACAGTGACGGCAGGGTGAGATATTGCGTGATCTCCACGGTGCCGTCTCTGAGGAATCCCTGACGCTGCGCATTAAAAAGAATATTGCACAGTGACAAGATCCTGTTGAGCCACTGAGAGTTAGAATTGACAACCGACACATGCGCAGAGTAGCAGGGACTAGCCCAGCCCCTGAAACAGGCATCACTGATGACGCTTCATTCAGGGTGGGGAAAGAGGCAGCAGCAGGGACCGCAGCCTCTGCTCCTGATCACGTCCGTCTTCATATCCCAGGATGCACTGGGGATTTTCAAACTAAATGTTATCAAACAGGAAGTTGGTAAAAAAAAAACAAATGTATACACACATACAAACACACCCCAGTTAGATAAATTTAGATTAACTTCTAATTAAAGTATATTAGAAAAGCAATTACCATATTTTTCGGACTATAAGACGCACCGGACCATAAGACGCACCTAGGTTTTAGAGGAGGAAAATAAAAAAAAAATTAAGCAAAAAATTGTTCATGATGCACTTTTAAGGGGGAGGGGGGTCTTCTGCTGACACTGGTAAAGGAGTAATACCCAATTCTGACAAAATCCCCCATTCCGGTAGGCACGGCACCCCTCATCCCCCATCCCGGTAAGTACGGCACCCCTCATCCCCCATCCCGGTACGCACGGCACCCCTCATCCCCCATCCCCGTACGCACGGCACCCCTCATCCCCCATCCCCGGTACGCACGGCACCCCTCATCCCCCATCCCCGATACGCACGGCACCCCTCATCCCCCATCCACGGTACGCACGGCACCCCTCATCCCCCATCCCCGGTACGCACGGCACCCCTCATCCCCCATCCCGGTACGCACGGCACCCCTCATCCCCCATCCTAGTATGCATGGCACTCCTCATCCCCGTCCCGGTATGCATGGCACCCCCCCTCATCCCCGTCCCGGTATGCATGGCACCCCTCATCCCCGTCCCGGTATGCATGGCACCCCTCATCCCAGTCCTGGTATGCATGGCACCCCTAATCTCCATCCTGGAATGCATGGCACCCCTAATCCCTATCCTAGTATGCATGGCACCCCTAATCCCTATCATAGTATGCATGGCACCCCTAATCCCTATCCTAGTATGCATGGCACCCCTAATCCCCATCCTAGTATGCATGGCACCCCTAATCCCTATCCTAGTATGCATGGCCCCCCCTAATCCCTATCCTGTTATGTATGGCCCCCTTATCTTTATCCTGTTATGTAAGGCCCCCCTCAGCCTTACCCTGGTATGTATGGTCCCCTCATCCTTACCCTGGTATGTATGGCCCCCTCATCCTTACCCTGGTATGCATGGTCCCCCTAATCCCCATCAGGCTGCACATAAAAAAAAAATAAACACTCATACTCACCTTTCTTCTCTCTCCTCCAGCGCTGCATCCTGTCTGCCCGCACTGATCTCTCCATGTGAGCCGCGCATGACGTCACTGCCATGCGCGGCTCACATGGAGAGATCAGCTGCTGGAAGTCACTGCTTCCCATGCCGGGTCTGTGTGCGCGGGGAGCAGTGACTTCACTCTCCTTCATAGCCGGCACACAGCTTAGCCGCGCTGCGGCTCCTGCTGCTGCCGGGCTATAGCGTGTGCCCGCTTATTAAAGGGCATGAATATTCACCCCCTCCCCACGCCCATGGGCGTGGAGAGAGGTTGAATATTCATGCCCTTAAACAGCGGGCACAGGCGATTCCGGCAGCAGCAGGAGTCGCAGCGCAGTGAATATTCATTTTATTTAGCAGCGGGGACAGTGTAGGCTGCAGCGGGCGGCCGCTGCCTCCTGTGCCCCGCTACCCACACACACACACACATATATATATATATATACCCACCCCCCCAACATTCGGACTATAAGACGCACCCCCCATTTTCCTCCAAAATTTTGGAAGAAAAAAGTGCGTCTTATAGTCCGAAAAATACGGTAGATTATTAAATTAAATAGAGATTTAGGATTAAATCAGTGTTGGTTTCGGACAAGCCCTTTAAATTGTTAATTGAAATAAAAACAGTTCCCCGTTGTATTAATAAGGCAGTGATTCCAACTGTATTACCACTGGGAGACCCCCAACTCACACTCCTATTTCCCGAGTGCCTTCCACGCCAAGCTTGGTTATGGAGGCTTTGGATTACCATCCATACTGTTCAGCACAGATCATGCTTCTTATGTCTTCATCGATCCCCCAGAACACAGCCCTGCATTACAGCGTCCTTCAGGCTTTGTCCAATTATTTTCTCCAAATTTGTTTGCCGATCAGTGGCAAGAGGCTGTTGAGCTACTCAATCTCCTTGTTCCTTTGGAAAATTGGCACACTCTTGCATATAACAGTAGAGAATGGCCAAATCTTACGGAGACACTGGTAGATCGCAACGAAACATGGAGAGAGCAGATGTTCAGCGGTGAACTTGGAGTCTCCCTCCTCTATGAAGCTTTGCCGTACACATCTGACTTACTCGGGAGGACTTCTCATAATTCACATGTGCAAAAATAGTTCAATCCACAACTAAAATGCTTGAACCAACTCGTGGAAAACTGGATAAAAATAGATAAAAGGCACATTACCTGTGGGGAGCCCAAGTGTGAAGTAATTGTCAGGTCCAGGATTGAACTGGGCGATGCGATTACTTATGTATTTTGCTGCCCATTCGCAGCCCGGGCATAGTCATCAAGAATCACCAGCCGCATGAGGCTAACAAACTGAAAAGAGAAGCGATACACAAGATAAGAGGTGACACAATAATATACAAAAGAGGCAACACAATAATACACAGTCGGCAAGTTTGGAGGCTGAAACACATTCTGGCTTTCATAAAGTTTGCTGCTTCAGTTTTTATAGTGTCAATTTGCATTAACTGCAGATTGTTATGAAGAATGATCAGATGAATTGTTAAAAAAAAAAAAAAAAAAAAAAAATGCATATTAATTTTTTTCCCAAGGAAATTACTTAACCACAAAACCCCCATTTCCACAGTCATGCTTACTGAATTACAAGAACAGGCTGGTGCTTCAAATCATTGTCTTCTGATTACCTTCAAGGAAACATGTGCAGTCATCATTGCTTTGCAGGCAAGGACATTGCTGCTTGTAGGATTGCCCCTAGATCAACCATTTATCGGATCATTAAGAATTTAGTCTGCGGTGCATCATATACGTGCTGTGACGGATCAGCTCTTGGGTAGGCGCAGGTTCACACAGGAATGCAGTCCGCAGGTTCCAAAACAAATGGTTTATTAAATGTCCATAAACCAACCAGGAAAACAAAACATAACAGCTCTTTCAGCTGCTCGTAAAACTCGGCCCTTCAATCCGGGCCCACTAACTCCCTACACTATGTGTGCTGGAGCCTGCTTCTCCGGGTCCTACATCACCAAAGCTTGGCACTTCGGGGACACATACCTCCCGTCCACGACCTGTCCGGCAGCAACCTTACACACCCCCCCCCTCTGCCCAAAGCAGCGGGGGGGGGGGCTTGGCACCTTCAGCCACCATACAATAGATACACAAAAGGTATAATGCAGTGTTTCCCAAACCCCATCCTCACAGACCCCACAGGTCATATTTTCAGGATCTCCTTAGTATTACACAGGTGATTGAAGTATCATCAAGGCATCAGGAATTTTCTCACCTGTGTAATACTAAGGAGATTCTGAAAACATGACCTATGGGGGTCCGTGAGGATGGGGTTTGGGAAACACTGCTATAACAGAACAAAACTAAAAATAACCAGTCCATACAGCACGGCATCAGCCGTTTAAATGTAGTGCTTTTCTCGGCCTCCAGCAGACTGAGCAGCACATGCAAGGTTTGCTCACCTTGCACAACACACAGCACCATTGAGACAGGCGCAGCTGTCTTAAATCAGGCCTTCCAAGACCTGGACTGGAGGTGAGTGAGCAGCTGTTTCCCCCCAACTCTTTCAGCTGCTCTTGAAACCCGGCCCTTTAATCTGGGCCCATTAACTCCCTCCCAGCACTATGTGTTCTGGAGCCTGCTTCTCCATGTCCTACATCACCGAAGTTTGGTACTTCGGGGACACATACCTCCCGTCCACGACCTGTCTGGCAGCCACCTTACATTGTGTTGCACTGAGTTCCACCTTACATTGTGTTGCACTGAGTTAGACCAGAATTGAACCAGAAGATAACTGAAGGTAACTGCACAGCCAGAGTAAAAAATGTTTCTCTTTGTTTTCACTCTCACCCCTATAGTCCTACACGTTCTACTAACCCTTCTCATCCCTACACCTAGTAATGAACTGGTCATCTCTCCCTCCATCTCACCTCCTCCTCAGATCTGTTCCTCAACATACAATCCTCTGTCTCCAAACACAGACAGCCACCTCACGCTCTCTCCTGCTGCTCCTCACTGCTGGCGATATCTCTCCAAATCATGGCCCTCCTCACCACATCTCCACAGTCCCTTCTACCTCTCATCCACAATCTATCAAATTTCCGCAACCTTCCTAACCCTATACCCATTGCCCATCCCCCGCTTCCCCAATCCCACTAACAGGAGCTCTATGGAACGATCTCTCCGTCTGCAACAAACTTTCCTACATCCATGACCTTTTCATTACTAACAAACTTTCCTTCCTTGGCATCAATGGTACCTGACTCACCCCATGTGACATGGCGTCTCCAGCTGCACTTTCATACGTTGGATTCCACCTTTCCCACACCCCTCGCCCCATCGGCAAGCATGACAAAGGAGTTTGTTTTCTCCTGTCAGATAACTGTACTCTGCTGGCCGACTAATCCACCTGTCCCCCCCGCTATTCCCTGGCCTCTCCCCTCTGTCAATCCCTTCGCTGGCTCCCCATTATCCAGAGACTCCAGTTGAAAACCCTAACCATGACATACCAAGCCATCCACAACCTGTCTCCTCCATATAACTGTGACCCAGTGTCCCGGTACTTACCTGCACGCAACCTCCAATCCTCACAAGATCTCCTTCTCTACTCCCCTCTTATCTCCTCTTCCCACAATCGCACGCAAGATTTCTCCCATGCATCCCCCTACTCTAGAACTCTCTACCCCAATATATCAGACTGTTGCCAACCGTGGAAACCTTCAAAAGGAAGCTGAAGATCCACCTCTTCTGACAAGCCTACAATCTGCAGTAACCACCGCTCCATCATACCACTGCACGACCAGCTCTACCCTCACCTACTGTATCCTCACCCATTCCTTGTAGACTGTAAGCCCTCGCGGGCAAGGTCCTCGCTTCTCCTGTACCAGTCGGTGATTCGTTTTTGTTCAAGATTATTGTACTTGTTTTTTGCTATGTATATCCCTTTTCACATGTAATGCTCCATGTAATAAAAGGCACTATAACAAATAATAACTTCATAGGGGGAGGTTAATTTGTTGTGAAGACTTCAGGACTCCGAAGAAAGTCCAGGAAGTCCCTGTATCACTTCCTACATAGGATTCAGCTATGGAATTGATTCAACATCAGTGCAGAGCTCGTGTGCTTCAGTTGCACCTGAATGCAGATCTGTGTGCTTATGTGGCACCTAGACAAAGGGCCATGTGCTTCGGTGGCACCCGGACGCGGGGCAGAGTGCTTCGGTGCCACCCAGACACGAGACCTTGTGCTTCAGGGTCACTCGTACATGGAGCCGTGTGCTTCGATGGTACCCAGACGCCGATCTTAGTGCTTCAGTAGCACCGAGAAGCGGGGCCATGTGCTTCAGTGGTACACGGATGCGGGTCTGTGTGCGTCAGTGGCAACCAGACACGGGTCTGTGTGCTTCGGTGGCACTTGCATGTGGGGCCATGTGCTTCGGTTGCACCCATACAGGTAGGCCGTATGTGTCGGTGGCACCCTGATGCGGGTGTGTATGCTTCGGTGGCACCCAGACACGGGTCTGTGTGCTTCGGTGACACCCATACAGGCAGGCCATGTGCTTCAATGGCACCGATACGCAGGCCGTGTGCTTCGGTGACACCCAGGTGCCGGGATATGTGCTTCAATGGCACCTGTAAGCGGGACCGTGTGTTTCGGTGGCAGCCGAACGCGGTATCTTGTGCTTCAATGGCACATGTACGCCGGGCCGTGCGCCTTGGTGGCAACCGGATGCCGGGCCGTGTTCTTCGGTGGCACCCGTACACGGGATTGTGTGCTTCGGTGGCACCCGAACGTGGGGCCGTGTGCTTCGGTGGCACCCGGATGCCGATCCCTGTGCTTCAGTGGGACTCAAACTCGAGGACCTTGTGCTTCTGTGACACGTGGACGCTGTTCTTTGTGCTTCGGTGGCCCGCGGACGTCGGACTTTGTGCTTCGATAGCACATGGACTTTGGGCAGTGTGCTTCGTTTGTACCCGGATGTCAGGCCCTGTGCTTTGGTGGAAAAAAAAAACAGAGGCAGACCAATTGCCAATGAGCGTGACCTGGAGGGTAAACTCTCCAGTAATTCATTTTCAGATAACATGCTGTATGTTAGTGGTTGTATTATTATCTATAGTTTGGTTGTAGTTTCATACTTTGATAGCTTGTCATATTCTTATATGCGTACATAGATGACTCATAGCATGGCATTATATTCTCTACCAGTGGAATTAACTGTGCTGCAAACATTTAGCCATGTGCTTCGGTGTCAGGCAGATGTCGGTCAATGTGCTTCGGTGGCACGTGGATGTTGGTCCGTGTACTTTGGTGGCACATGGACACGGGGCCGTGCGTTTCAGTGACATTTGATTACGTGGCCGTATACTTCAGTGGCATACGGATGCTGGGTCATATGCTTCGGTGACAAGCGGAAACCAGGCTACGTACTTTGTTGGCTCGTGGAAGTTGAGCCGTGTGCTCTGGTGGCACGCAGATGCCAGGCCGTGTGTTTTGGTGGCAAAGAGACGCCGGGCCGCATGTTTCAGCAGCATGTGGACATCAGACCATGTGCTTCTGTGGCATCTGTTCGGGCCATGTGCTTCAGTGGCACACAGAAGTTGGGTCATTACACAGTACACAGCAGGGGCACATTATAAGATTATCTTAGCACAGGGACATTTTATTTAAACACATCCAATTGTGGAAATTATTATTATTCCAAGATGTATTGATTAAAATTAACTTTTGTTCATTGGAAAACCCCTTTAAGTACCAGATGTGGAGCTGTAAGCAGAGTGACGGATAACTAGGACACAGCAAAGAGCTGCATCCAGGATCATGGCACCAGGGACACAGCCGGGATCAGGTTCATGACCACAAGCTATAACTAGAAATAGGCCTTGGACATAACCAGTATATAGCAGGAGCAGATCATGGACTCAGAACTAGGAGATGTGAGGAACAGAGGCCAGGACAAATTTAGGTTGGGAAGCATGGACAGCATCCAGGATTAGGTGAGTAGTCACAGCACAGGCCACGTACAGGGAGTAATTGGCGTGGGCAGGAATTTGTTGCGTCCTCAGTGAAATCACATGTGAACGCATACTCGCATAGTGTCTGTTGTTGCAGAGATCAAAGCAGCGACAAGGTGCAACAAGATGTGGACACTAGACGATAAGAGGTGGCCGGGACATGGAGGTCTCACGCAGCAAACAGTGGCCAAACAAGAGCAAGTCACAGCAAGGACACAATCCAAGCAGCACCGCAGTAGCCAAGTAAGTCTTATTCTAATTCACTGGATGGGGCTGTATTGTCAGATGAAGATGCATGCAGTAAGGAAGGAAATATGTTTAACACGTTAATAAAGTGTTTGAAAGCTGTGAAGTGTTATAAGAAAGAGGTGATCACTACATGGCTGAAAGCTCAGAACAGTGAGATACTAGTCACAGCGCAGGGTATGTTCATTGTCATCCACTTATACATTTGTAGTAAGAGCATCAGGGAAGGAGAGTACGTGGATGTTTTTTGTTTTTTTTAACCTAAGTCTTGGCAGCGAAGACAGACTTAGACAGGTAGTGAGGAAGCAGAGGAGAAATTATTAATGGAATTCCATTTTCAAGACTGTCCTATATAGGAATACAAGTGGACTCGCTAAAAGGGCAGTGTAGGCTGCCGGCTGTCAAGTTGATTACTGGAAGATGGAAAGGTGAATGCGGTGTGATGTGATGGTCAGAAATTTTTAGCCATTGTTGGATTCCCTGAAGTTTACATGTAGGGTGATTCTGATGGGGAAGATCTCTTTCAGCCATATGCCATTAAGCTCAATTGGGATAAAGAAAAGTTTTCATAAGATCGGGGTTATGGACTAATTGAACAAAGATTTGGCGGTGTGCAAAAAAATTCTAACAGCTTTTAATGAACCTAGGCGGCACTGAAAACTGGGGTAGAAGGTGATCAGTAAGTATTGTAACACGATAATACTACATAGCATACATACAGTGAAGGAAGTAATTATTTGATCCCTTGCTGTTTTTGTACGTTTGCCCACTGACAAAGACATGAACAGTCTATAATTTTAAGGGTAGGTTAATTTTAACATTGAGAGATAGAATATCCCCCCAAAAAATCACATTGTATATATTAGATAAATTTATTTGCATTTTGCTGTGAGAAATAAGTATTTGATTCCTCTGGAAAACAACACTTAATACTTGGTGGCAAAACCTTTGTTGGCAAGCACAGCAGTCAGACTATTTTTGTAGTTGATGATGAGGGTTGCGCACATGTCAGGAGGAATTTTGGTCCACTCCTCTTTGCAGATCATCTCTAAATCATTCAGATTTTGAGGCTGTCGATTGGCAACTCGGAGTTTCAACTCCCTCCACTCCTTTGTTGCCTTGGCTGTATGTTTTGGGTCATTGTCTTGCTGGAAGACCCTGCCCTGACCCATTTTTAATGTCCTGGTGGAGGGAAGGAGGTTGTCACTCAGGATTTTATGGTACATGGCTCCATCCATTCTCCCATTGATGCGGTGAAGTAGTCCTGTGCCCTTAGCAAAGAAACACCCCCCAAAACATAATGTTTCCACCTCCATGCTTGACAGTGGGGATGGTGTTCTTTGGGTCATAGGCAGCATTTCTCTTCCTCCAAACACAGCGAGTTGAGTTAATGCCAAAGAGCTCAATTTTTGTCTCATCTGACCACAGCACCTTCTCCCAATAACTCACAGAATCATCCAGTTGTTCATTGGCAAACTTCAGATGGGCCTGCACTTGTGATGAGCGAGTATGTTCAGTTAACCCTTTCGACGAGTATGCTCGGGCGAGTACCAAGTATCTTCAGCGTGCTTGTTTGACAGTTTTAATACATGTGAAGAATGCTTAAGAAACAAGCATTCTTCACATGTATTAAAGCTGTCAAACAGTCGCAAATCATGCACATGGGAGTCATTCAAACATATCACCGAGCACGCTAAAGATGCTCTGTACTCGCCCGACCAATGGTTTTCTTGGTGACTGTGGTCCCAGCTACCTTGAGATCATTAACAAGTTCCCCCTCTGTAGTTTTATGCTGATCTCTCACCTTCCTCATGATCAAGGCTACCCCATGAGGTGAGATTTTGCATGGTGCCCCAGATCGAAGTCATTTTGTACTTCTTCCATTTTCTTACTATTGCACCAACAGCTGTCTTCTCCTTACCCAGCATCTTACTTATGTTTTTTTAGCCCATTCCAGCTTTGTGCAGGTCTATGATCTTGTCCCTGACATCCTTAGAAAGCTCTTTGGTCTTGCCCATGTTGTAGAGGTTAGAGTCTGACGGATTAATTGAGTCTGTGGACAGGAGTCTTTTATACATGTGACTATGTAAGACAGCTGTCTTTAATGCAGGTAACGAGTTGATTAGGAGCGTCTAACTAGTCTGTAGGAGCCAGAACTCATAATGGTTTGTAGGGGATCAAATACTTATTTCTCACTGCAAAATGCAAATAAATGTATCTAATTTATACAATGTGATTTTCTTGATTTTTTGGGGGGATATTCTATCTCTCAATGTTAAAATTAACCTACCCTTAAAATTATAGACTGTTCATGTCTTTGTCAGTGGGCAAACTTACAAAAACAGCAATTAATCAAATAATTATTTCCTTCCCTGTATCTAGAAAGGTTTACAAGATAATATGTTTGTCGGGAGTTCTTCTTTAAAGAGGATCTGTCACTTGCCATAAATATGGAAATATTTTACCTGGTCTAAATGATTTTGTTTCCCTGAAGTTGTTTTGGAAAAAAAAAATCATATTAATGGCAAATGACAGCTTCTCTTTAAAACATGCATTTTGTAAGCTCTTTAATGCTACTGCACTTTGGTCATTGTGGCCCAGTTTTTGTGCAACTTGCAACGTCACATATTATTTCATACATATTGTTTTTTTAGCTCTGTCTTGTCAGTACATCACATTCATCTTATTCCCCTCTTGCTTTCCTAAACTGAAGGCTATATATCTCCATGGCATTCTGACCTCATGACTGGTCAACAAAAGCCTGACCCCGAGGAGCAATCCTGGTCTTCAGAATTTGCACGATGGGGAAGACCAAGAACAAGCAGGGCCTTTGACAGCAGAACAACTTGACCACAAAGGAGTTTCGGAAGAAAAACTGTTGTCCCTGCAGCTTTTTTTACATTTAAAATAGAGTTTATACTTTAATGATTTTAATTAAAAAGTCAATGCTAAATAAAGTTTTGGAAAATGACATTTATCCGGACTTGAGTTTTATTTACATTATTATTTTAAAATAACTGTTACACGACTTCTTTTATGTGAGGTTTAGCTGAGGCTCTAACAGCCTTTACCTATCCTCCATTTTTATGGTAGGTTGGAGAATGGCTTTCCGGATGCTAAGGTGGCCATAGACATGAGTTGGCTATTGACAAGACACTTGTCCTGCCAACACTAATCTTTTCCGACTTCCCATTATAATAGAATGATCAGTATGACTGAGGGTTTACGTGTAGTCAATAGGGACAGCCACTGCTAGACACTAGAGATGAGCAGATTGATGTGCGAGATTTCGGTACAGCATCTAGGTCAGTGGTACCTGGCAGTTACACAGAAGGCCCAAAAATCAATGATCTGCCTGTCAACTGAAAATGCTGACAGGCTGACTCTTATAAAAATGAACAAGGGCTGGATTGGGCCAGGCTTCTCAACACCACCGAATGATAGCAGCGTGAGAAACTCAAATCCAGTGTCTTTTTTTGGGATGTGTATTCACATGCACCTTTTCACACCCACACATGGGTATACGCTTCCTGATTTTGGCTATTTGCTCTTGTCCTCCTCCTTCTCCTCATCCTCCACCACCATATCACCATGATGACCGTGGTCTGTGATGCAACACCCACATAATTTTTTTAAAGGGTGTTTATGATGCCCGTTAAAAAAATATTTTATACAGTATGTTCATATATACCACCCAGGGGTAAATGTTTGTCAGCCCATACACTTAGTGCATGCGCATTACAAGTATAGGAGGCCCGCTCCTTTCTAATGGGAACATTTTTTTTTTTATGAGGCCCTCCTCCACGTCTCTTCCAAGGGGCATTGAAGTGCCTCCAAATTTTTGCCAGCCCTTGCATTCACTGCATAGGCCAACACTATGGGAGACTCTCTCTTTTCTAATGGGAATTTGTCGTTACTGTGCCCTGCTCTATGTGTCTTTAAATTCTTAGTAAGGTTTTTCCTAAAATTGGTCAGCCGTTGGACTCACTGTATACCCTATAACTGTATAGCAGACCATCTCCTTTCTAATGGGAACATGTCGTACCTTGTTACTGTGGCCCTGCTCTGTGTGTCTTTAAATTCTTAGTGGGGTTTTTCCTAAAATTGGTTAGCCGTTGGACTCACTGTATACCCTATAACTGTATAGCAGACCCTCTCCTTTCTAATGGGAACATGTCGTACCTTGTTACTGTGGCCCTGCTCCGTGTGTCTTTAAATCCTTAGTGGGTTTTTTCCTAAAATTGGTCAGCCGTTGGACTCACTGCATACCCTATAACTGTATAGCAGACCCTCTCCTTTCTAATGGGAACATGTCGTACCTTGCTACTGTGGCCCTGCTCTATGTGTCTTTAAATTCTTAGTGGGGTTTTTCCCAAATTTTGGCAGCCCTTGCCGTCACAGCATGGGCATTACCACTATAGGAGACCCGCTCCTTTCTAATGGGAACAGTTTTTTTACTGAGACCCTCCTCTATGTCTCTTCAAAGGGGTATTGGGTTGCGTCCAAATTTTTGGCAGCCCTTGCAGTCACTGGATACGCAATAACAGTATAGGAGACCCACTTGTTAATAATGGGAACAACAAAGCATAGCTAGCTGATGGCTCTCTAACAATAGCTAGGGCCGACTGCTGGCCTTTTAAGAATAGTAAGGGCCATCTGATGTCCCTATAAAAATAGGCTTTATGACTTTCAGAGTCCCTCCATCATAAATAAAAAAGGATGTGTCTGATGATGTGTCACACACCACATTGCCAGATAAGGTTGTAAAATGTTAAAATGACATTTCCCGGTGAATGCATTTGTCTTAAAAAATAACGTAAAAAAACAAAACAATAGGATCTTTCTTTAGTATAAAAAACAGCGTCACCAATTTAACCTCAATATAATCACATTGTTCAGCTCATGCCCCTCCTCCTCCATCTCCAAAATGACCACATCAGTCACAAGCTGACAGCACTGCAGCACTGCCTTGGCCAAGCAGCAACAGGCTGTGCTGAAGATAACATGCTTAATGCTTAATTGACAAACCGCCCAGCACTGCAGAGTTGTTGAAAGCTGTAACACAGCAGACTGATCTGTGGCTCTCACCGCTGAACATACAGCCAGGCATGGTCGTGTGTGACAATGGGCGGAATCTGGTGACGGAGAAATGACACCCAGAGTAGATACGGTTTCACTCTATGCCAGTCCTTTCACCGAGCTAAATACAACTCTCAGCAAAAAAAAGCTGTGGACTGGCTTCGTACCTTCCCTGGCCACATTCACCTGTCCACGTGTTTGTGGTTAGGCAGTCCTTCCCAGTAAGTGCACTGGGGAGGGCACGGGTAATGTTGTGGGAACCGTGCTTCTGGAAGGAGGAGACGACACCGGGAGAAACAGTGGCGGCTGGGGACAGGAGTATGGACACCCGGCCGCCTCCTGCATGAGGTTATCAAAAGCTTCCGCCTCCACGAGCCTAAAAGGCCACATTTTCAAGTGCAAGCAGCTGTCAAAAATTTGGCAGTATAGTATTGCAGCCTGTGGGTGGGTGGGTGGCTGGCTGCATACTTGCGCTTGCATTCCAAGGAATGGGGTAGGGACAACTGAACGCTGCACTGGGACAAAGACGTGGACAGTGATTGTTGCAAGTCTGCAATGACACGTGCATGGCGGGAGGCATCTTCGCATGCGCCAAGGATCACTTATGATGGGCACACTTTTAGGCAGTGACCTGGGAGTCAGAAATGCTTCCAGAGGTCTTCCCCATGCTGTTCCCATGTCTTTTCAGCACTGTATGCATGTGTCTGATGATGTGTCACACACCACATAGCCAGATAAGGTTGTAAAATGTTAAAATGACATTTCCCGGTGAATGCATTTGTCTTTGTTGAAAGCAATGCAAAAGTGCAAAAACGCTACGTGTGAACATAGCCCAAGGTGTGGAGGAGTATTTTTGGTTTTGGTTATTTATTTTGCCTTATATACAAGTCATTACCCTGGAAACGATGTTTCTTCATATATTTCCCAGGAAAATCCATTTTGGTTTTGTATGTTTTATTGTGAGTCCGTAAAAGTGGTGTAATACTCTGACAACGTTGTTGACAGCAGTGACCTGGGAGTCAGAAATGCTTCCAGGGGTCTTCCCCATGCTTTTCCCATGTCATTTGAGCACTGTTCCCATCGATTTGGGCAATATTTAGGCCCTCTGCAGACCGCCGGGGGGAGCCGCCTGAAAAATGTACGAGTTTCCCATAGACTTACATTGGGCTCGTTGCTCGGGTCGAGTACCCGAGTATTCCAATTTGCTCGACCCGAGCAACGAGTACCCTAGCATTTTTGTGCTCGCTCATCACTAATCCTAACCCATATCACTAAAGGAGTTACATGTGCTGTCAGGGTTAGGCCTCAGCTAGCCCAGTACTAACTCAGTCCTGTAGGCAAGCAGCAAAGTCACAGCAGGAATTTCAGTAAGCAACAAGGGTTTTTTTGTTTTTTTTAAATGGCCTAAAAAGAGTGAAGAAGCCAAGTTCTAGTTTCAGCAATAAGACAAAAAAAAGAAAATTGGAAAATCATACAATGACATGCCTCCACATAAACCATGAAGATCCCAGCAATGCAAATCTCATAAAACAGCAGCACAATGTAAAAGTGGATTTTACCTATAACCAGACAACATGCAAGTAACTTAACCCTTGCACCCGCCAGAGCCCTTCCACTTACCCTGGTCATCACAGCTGCCATCTTTACACCCTCTCATAAAGGCCCTCATCACAGCACACAATCTGCTGACTGCTTCCTCTCTGTGGTTTAAATCCTGGAAGCTGGCAGGAGATTGGCCAGGAGACCATCAGTAAGCAGCTGCTGCAATTCATGTCTGATTTCTAGCCAGGATTGGGGCTCATTCACATGATCGTATTTTTGGTCCGGGTGCTGTCTGTTGAAATAACGGACCACACTCGGACCATTGTTATTCAGTGACACAGTGCAGATGAGACATTTTTTTTTTCACTGAATTTGTGTGAGAAAAATAGTGCTGCGTGCTCTGGTTTCTTCTATAAATCAGATGAGACTCGCACATTCAAGTCTGGGTGCGTAAAAAAAATCAGATGCCATACAGAGCCATAGTATAGATTTCGATTTTTACAGATACATTGCAAAGGCATTACACATTAATCTAACTCTCTACCTAAACAGCGCATAACAAACACTGCTTGACACATTGACTTGGTGGATAAAAGATTGGCCACAGCCTTTATTAAAATATTAAAACATATCATATAAATATAACCATATTAACATAATTTCTTAAAAGGTTCAAACCATTTTTCCAACACCGCAGCTCGGCCATCAGGCTTAAGCCCGTTAATCAACTATCTGTCCATCCAGATACCTGGACGACTAACGCTAGGCCGTGCCAAAAATTCAGGGAGGGAGGGCAGGGCAGCACTTCAGGTACGACAGTGCCGGAGGACAGACATGAACCTCCGGCACTGCTCCCTTATATCCCCCAGCTGATACCCGCTCCAATCACGGTTCATCTCCAGGGCAAAAAACATATCTCCCCTGTTACGGTGCCCTGAATGGCCGGGCCTTAGATCCAATCAATTCCCTAACTTCTCCTAGCTACATGACCATCTGAAAGCGGCGGGAAAGCCATTCTCCCGCCATTTAACCCTTAACTAAGCAGAACACATAGCATTCCTGGTAATGCCATGTGTTCCCCTCCGCAGGGTCCGGGATCACCAATATATAATATACCATGGCTACAGACACCAGATGGTATATAACAATATGTACACTGGATGTGTTATACTGTCCACAGATATATAAAGTTATATGCACTGACTGAATTGGCTCCTGGCTACAGGATCTCTCATCCTATATTATATGGTTTTATATATACATACATATATATATATATATATATATATATATATATATATATATATATATACACTGCTCAAAAAAGTAAAGGGAACACTTAAACAACAGAATATAACTCCAAGTAAATCAAACTTCTGTGAAATCAAACTGTCCACTTAGGAAGAAACACTGATTGACAATCAATTTCACATGCTGTTGTGCAAATGGAATAGACAATAGATGGAAATTATTGGCAATTATCAAGACACACTCAATAAAAGGAGTGTCTCTGCAAGTGGGGACCACAGACCACTTCTCAGTAGCAATGCTTTCTGGCTGATGTTTTGGTCACTTTTGAATGTTGGTTGTGTTTTCACACTCATGGTAACATGAGACGGACTCTACAACCCACAGAAGTTGCTCAGGTAGTGCAGCTCATCCAGGATGGCACATCAATGAAAGCTGTGGCAAGAAGGTTTGCTTTGTCTGTCAGCGTAGCGTCCAGGGGCTGGAGGCACTACCAGGAGACAGGCCAGTACACCAGGAGACGTGGAGGGGGTAGTAGGTGGGCAACAACCCAGCAGCAAGACCGCTACCTCCGCTTTTGTGCAAGGAGGAACAGGAGAAGCACTGCCAGAGCCCTGCAAAATGACCTCCAGCAGGCTACAAATGTGCATGTGTCTGCACAAACGGTTAGAAACCGACTCCATGAGGGTGGTATGAGGGCCCGACGTCCACAGATAGGGGTTGTGCTCACAGCCCAAGACCGTGCAGGACGCTTGGCATTTGCCACAGAACACCAGGATTGGCAAAGTCGCCACTGGCGCCCTGTGCTCTTCACAGATGAAAGCAGGTTCACACTGAGCACATGTGACAGCCTGCAACATCCTTCAGCATGATCGGTTTGGCACTGGGTCAGTAATGGTGTGGGGTGGCATTTCTTTGGAGGGCCACACATCCCTCCATGTGCTCGCCACAGGTAGCTTGACTGCCATTAGGTACCGAGATGAGATCCTCAGACCCCTTGTGAGACCATATGCTGGTGCGGTTGGCCCTGGGTTCCTCCTAATGCAGGACAATGCCAGACCTCATGTGGCTGGAGTGTGTCAGCAGTTCCTGCAAGATAATGGCATTGAAGCTGTGGACTGGCCCGCCCGTTCTCCAGACCTGAATCCGATTGAGCACATCTGGGACATCATGTCTCGCACCATCCACCAAAGTCACGTTGCACCACAGGCCGTCCAGGAGTTGGCAGATGCTTTAGTCCAGGTCTGGGCGGAGATCTCACAGGAGACCATCCGCAACCTCATCAGGAGCATGCCCAGGCGTTGTAGGGAGGTCATACAGGCACGTGGAGGCCACATACAATACTGAGCTTCATTTTGACTTGTTTTAAGGACATTACATCTAAGTTGGATCAGCCTGTAGTGTGTTTTTTCACTTTAATTTTGGGGGTGACTCCAAATCCAGGCCTCCATTGGTTAATAAATTTGATTTCCATTGATGATTTTTGCATGATTTTGTTGTCAGCACATTCAACTATGTACAGAACAAAGTATTTAATGAGAATATTTCATTCATTCAGATCTAGGATGTGTTGTTTGAGTGTGTATATATATATATATATATATATATATATATATATATATATATACACATATATATATATATATACACAGGGTTGTACAAAAGTAGGTGGACAGAAAGTGTAATAAGGTTATGAAGGGGGAGATTTATCAAACACTAAATTGCAGCCGCCTGTCTGGATCATCTTCCAATAAACCATGAATTAGACGTGGACGATAAGCTTTCCACCCAATAGATTTCAGGATTCGCATGATAGAAGCTTGTGAAATTCCCAATTCCAAAGAGGCTCTTCTGGACTTTTTTGGACTCTGAACAAATGTTTCAGCAACAAGTTGTTTATTATCTTCTGTACAGACTGTTTTGGGTCGACCAGTTTTTGGAGCATTAAGGATTGAGCCAGTGGCATTGAATTTGTCACGAATGCGGTAAATGGTTTGTCTCTTTGGGGCTTGAGTACCAAATGTTTCAACCCAATTTGCTCTAACGGTTTCACCATTTTGAGATTTCCAATACTCTGTTAAAATCCATTTTCTTTGATCTGTATTTAAATTATTTGCCATTATGTGTTATCTGAAAAGAAAACAGATTTGGGGGAGATCTATCTTTGAAAACTAGATCTGTGAAACTGGCTCAGTTGCCCTTAGCAACCAATCAGATTCCACCTTTCATCTTCCAAAGAGTCTGTGAGTAATGAAAAGTGGAATCTGACTGGTTGCTAAGGGCAAATGAGCCAGTTTCACTTTACACCATGTTTGTTAAATCTGTCCCTTCATAACCTTATTACACTTTCTGTCCACCTACTTTTGGACCATCCTGTATACAGTACACACCAAAAGTTTGGACACACCACCTTCTCATTTAAAGATTTTTCTGTATTTTCTTGACTATGAAAATTGTACATTCACACTGAAGGCATCAAAACTATGAATTATGGAACTTTAAATGAGAAGGTGTGTCCAAACTTTTGGTCTGTACTGTATATGTGAGCTGGGGTTCAATGGGTACTGTTAATGTGTGATTGGTGAAGACGTGGTGCAGAAAGTAGAGTTTTTCCAAGAGTGGGCGGTGGGACTGTGGAACGTTCGAGGGGTTGAGGCGGAGCTGGGGTGGAGCCTGGGCAGAGTCTCAAGGGGGCCCAAAAATGTAGCCAGTATGGGGCCCTGTAATTCCTGGTGGCAGCCCTGTGTGGGTACCATCATGCTGTGTGGAGGGCTAGTGCGGGCCATTATACAGTGTGGAGAGGTGTGGGGCCATCATACTGTATGTAGGTCCATTATACTGCATGAAGGGCTGTATGGGGGTCACAGCTGGGGGATCATACTGTGTCGGGGTCACCATACATTGCCTTGGGAGTTGAGGTGGGGTACAATAGAGTAATTATACTGTGCATGTGGAGGTTAATGTAGAGGAATTCACCATGGGGCTATCATTCTGTGTTTGGGGGGGTACTTTTGTTTTGTTGGCATCATACTTTATGGGGGTAATGCAAAATGAATCTAGGACTTCAGCAGGAGGAAATTACTATGTAAAGGCTGGAAAGTTATGAGATATGCTCCCCTGTGACCCCAACAATTTTTTTTTGGGAGGGGGGGGAGCCCAATTAGAACTTCTGCTATGGGACCCCATGATTTCTATGTACACCCCTGGATAGCATATGAGGTTTACTGCCTCCTGGTGGGTTTTCCGTGCCCTGACAAACAGAGGCTGTGTGCAGCGGCTTGTACCTTGGGTAATGCAGAACTGAGGGGCAGGAGCTGTGTGAAGGGGGCTTATACCAGTGGATAATGCAGACCTGGAGGCAGGGGTGTGTACCTAGGGTAATGCAGACCTGGGGTGCAGGAGCTGTGTGCAAGGGTGCTGTACCTTGGGTAATGCAGAACTAGGGGGCAGGGAATGTGTGCAGTGGACTTGTATCTTAGGTAATGCAGTCCTGGGGTGCAGGGGCTTTTCACACGGAGCTTGTACCCGTGGGTAATGCAGAATTGGGGGGGCAGGGGCTGTGTGCAGGGAGCTTGTATCTTAGGTAATTCAGACCTGGGGGCAGGGGCTGTGTGTAGGGGCCTTGTACCTGTGGGTAATGCGGAACTAGGGGGAGGCAGGGGCTGTGTGCAGGGGGCTTGTAACGTGGGTAATGCAGAACTGGGGGGCAGGGAATGTGTTCAGGGGACTTGTATCTTAGGTAATGCAGATCTGGGGGCAGGGGCTGTGTGCAGGGGGCTTGTACCTGTGGGTAATGCAGAACTGGGGGCAGTGGCTGTGTGCAGGGGGCTTGTATCTTAGGTAATGCAGATCTGGGGGGCAGGAGCTGTGTGCAGAGGTCTTGTATCTTGGGTAATGCAGAACTGGGGGGCAGGGAATGTGTTCAGGGGACTTGTACCTTCGGTAATACAGAACTGGCAAGCAGGGACTGTTTGTAGGGGGCTTGCTTGTACCTTGGGTAATGGAGAAATGGGGGCAGAAGATGTGTGCAGGGGTCTTGCACCTTGGGTAATGCAGAAATGAGGGGCAGGGTCTGTGTGCAGGGGGCTTGTACTTTGGGTAATGCAGAACTGGGGGGCAGGAGCTGTGTGCAGCGGGCTTGTACCTAGGATAATTTAGAACTGGGGGGCAGGGGCGGCGGGCAGTGGGTTTGTACCTCTGGGTCCAGGGCTCACTGTCACTTATCAGACAGACCCCCATAAACAACATCATGATGCAACAGTGCAGACTTTATATTCATCACAGCACATGCCGTACACTCCGCCATTAATCTATATGATGGGCACCTGACCGCTCTTCTCAGTCACTCCTCTTATCTAGTGATCCCGATTGTCTCTCATTTAACACAAACTGCTTCCAACGGTCCCCACCAGAGACCTCTCACCATGGTTTCCCTCATTCCGCACTGGCCAAATTAACTGACGCCTCCCTGTGGTACCCCTACTTTTACAGAGTGTCCCCGAAGTCTCTGATCTCTTACAGACCCTCATCTTCCACTTCTCTATAGGCCTCGTCTCATAGACCATGTCCTATGGTTTCCCCATAGTACCGTCTCTCACAAACCCCTCCACATGGTCCCTTCACTTTCCCCATAGTTCGCTCTATCAGACCATTCCTCATAGTTCCCCCACTTTCTCCATAATCCCGTCTCTCACAGAACACCAGCTATGGTCCCTCAATTTACCCAAAGCTTTTTACTCACCGACCACTCCCTAATGTTCCCCACATGCTCCATAGTCCCTCTTCTCACAGAAAACTCCCCATATACCCTCCATTCATTTTTCCTTTAGTCCCTCCTCTCAGAGAACTCCCAATGGAGCCTCACACTTCCCTCTCATATATTCTGCTCCTCATAGTCCCCCCACCTTTCCCTTAGTCCCCTCTTATACAGCCTGCTCCTCAGTCCCCCTACTTTCCCCATAGTCCCGTCTAATACATCCTGCTCCTCATAGTCATCCCACTTTCCCCATAGTCCCCTCTCATACAGCATGCTCCCCATAGTACCCCCACAGTTCCCTCATACAGACTGCTCCTCATAGTCCCCACACTTTCCCCATAGTCCCCTCTCATACATCCTGTTCCTCATAGTCCCCAATTTTCTCCATAGTTTCCTCATACAGCCTGCTTTTCATAGTCCCCCCACTTTCCCCATAGTCCCCTCTCATACAGCCTGCTCCTCATAGTCCCTCCACTTTCCCCATAGTCCCCTCATACAACCTGCTCCTTATAGTCCCCCCACTTTCCCCATAGTCTCCTCTCATACAGCCTGCTCTACATAGTCCTACCACTTTCCTTGTAGTCCTCTCTCATACAGCCTGCTCCTTGTAGTCCCGCCACTTTCCCCATAGTCACCTCATACAACCTGCTCCTCATAGTCCCCCCTACTTGCCTCAATTTCCTCTCATACAGCCTGCTCCTCAGTCCCCCTACTTTCCCCAGAGTCCCCTCTCATACAGTCTGCTGCTCATAGTCCTCCCACTTTCCCCATAGTCCCCTCTCATACAGCCTGCTCCCCATAGTCCCCCCACTTTCCCCATAGTTCCCTCTCATACAGCCTGTTCCCTATTGTACCCCCACTTTCCCCATAGTCCCCTCTAATGCATCCTGCTCCTCATAGTCCCCACTTTCCCCATAGTCCCCTCTCATAGAGCCTACTCTCCATAGTCCCCCCACTTTCCCCATAGTCCCATCTCATACAGCCTGCTCCTCATAGTTCCCCCATAGTCCCCTCTCATGCAGTCTGTTCCCCATAGTCCCCTCACTTTCTCCATAGTTCCCTCTCATACAGTGTGCTCCCCATAGTCCCCCCACTTTCCCCATAGTCCCCTGTCATACAGCCTATTCCCTATCGTCCACCCACTTTCCCCATAGTCCCTTCTCATAGTCTTTTCTTCATAATCTCCCTACTTAATCCATAGTCCCCTCTCATACAGGCTGATGCTCATCGACCCCACAGTCCCCTCTCATACTGCCAGCTCCTCATATCCCCCCACTTTCCTCATAGCTCCATCTCATACAGCCTGTTCCCAATAGCCCTCCCACTTTCCCCATAGTCCCCTCTCACACAGCCTGCTCCACATAGTTCCCCACTTTCTCCATAGTCCCCTCTCATACAGCCTGCTCCCCATAGTCCCCTCTCATACAGCCTGCTCCTCATAGTCCCCCCACTTTCCCCATAGTCCCCTCTCATACAGCCTGACGCTCATCGTTCCCCCACTTTCTCGTTTCCTCTCATACAGCCTGCTCCTCATAGTCTCCACAATTTCTCTATAGTCTCCTCTCATTTAGCCTGCTCTTCATAGTCCCCCCACTTTCCCCATAGTCCCCTCTCATACAGCCTGATGCTCATCGTCCCCCCACTTTCCTCTCATACAGCCTGCTCCTCATAGTCCCCCCACTTTCTCCATAGTCCCCTCTCATACAGCCTGCTCCCCATAGTCCCCTCTCATATAGCCTGCTCCTCATAGTCCCCCACTTTCTCCATAGTCCCCTCTCATACAGCCTGCTCCCCATAGCCCCTCTCATATAGCCTGCTCCTCATAGTCACCCACTTTCTCCATAGTCCCCTCTCATACAGCCTGTTCCTCATAGTCACCCCACTTTCCCTATAGTCCCTCTCATACAGCCAGCTCCTCATAGTCCCCCACTTTCTCCATAGCTCCCTCTCATACAGCCTGTTCCTCATAGTCCCCCCACTTTCTCCATAGCTCCCTCTCATACAGCCTGCTCCCCATAGTCCCCTCTCATACAGCCTGTTCCCCATAGTCCCCCCACTTTCCCCATAGTCCCCTCTCATACAGCAGGCTCCTCATAGTCCCCCCACTATTACAGACTGCCCCCATGATCTCCCCTCTCACACAGATTCTCATCTCTCTCTCCTCTCACAGATCTGTCCTTTTGCTCTCTGTCCCTCTCCACCTTCCCCGAGCAGCAGCAGCAGGACGGATCCTACACTGTATAGACCAGCATGCACTGCTGCTACTTCCTATGATGTGCGGAACACTATAAGCCGGAGGCCCCGCCCATTCCCAGGAGACTCCGCCCATTATAGAGACCACGCCCCCTGAGTTCTCCATGACAACACGTCAGTGTCTGTTACAGTGAGAAGCCACGCCCTGCGCGCAGTGTTCCCATCACCGCGGATGTCACCAAATTGCTGAGGACGGAGGAGCAGAGCCAGCAGCGATATGACCGCTCACCCCGGGGGTCTGAGGTGGTGAGCGGGGTCTGTGCTGCCGGGTGGTGGAGCCCCCGGCTGAGGCTGTGCGATGTACGAGCTGTGGGCATTGTGGATGTATGTGTGTCTATAGATAGCAGTGTACATACATACATGGAGGATGGGGGTCTCTGCACTGCTGGGTTATTCTGGGGGATTCAGCTGACACCAAATCTATAGATACCATATTCCTACTAATGGAATAAATGCCCTTTAACCCCTTCCTGACAGCTCTGATTTCCGCCCTGTTATGTCTCCTCCATCACTTTTCCTTCTTCTGTCGGTGGATCCGTACGGCGGCTCGTTATCTGCTGAGTGATCTCCTCTTATTAATGGCTCCAGTCACTTGTCCATATAATCTGCATCCAGGGGCCGAGGAATAAAGGAATAATAACAGATCGTTGTGTTTGGGGGTTTATTGGCCGGTAATAATGTCCGGTGCTGGTTCTCCGGTGGCATGATGGCGGCTGTTACCAAACTGATTAGTAGAATTTCCTGCTTCCCCTTCACTTCCCGGCGATTATCAGTTCTTGCGTTTTCGCTGTTCTCCTCCCTTCTTCCCGTCACTTTCTGATGTTTCCGCTGATATCGCCGTATGACGACTTGTTTATTGGGGACGAGTTCTGCTATTGAATGTCACCATTTTATCTTCTGATAAATTCCAACTGCAGTGAAAAAAGCGCAATCCCCCAACTCAGTATTTATTATATACAGCGTTCATTATATGGTCACAATGTCCTGACAATATGATTCCCGGGGCAGTACCATTTCACCAATACCAAACATACATCGTTTTTACTTTAAGTGTAGAAAACAAATCAGAAATTTGTAAAATAAAAAAAATCCCTTGTGTTGTCATTTTTTGAGACGCGATAGGTTTCCAAGTGTTGGTGGATGGGGCTGTGCGAGGGATTCGCTTTTTGCGCCCTGAGCTGATGTTTTTATTGATACAATTTTGGGGTACATATGATGTTTCCATCGCCTCATGTTGCATTTTTTTCTCATTACGCCGTTACTGATCAGATTAATTCATTTTATATTTTGATACAGAAATCACGATACCACACTATGTGTAAATTTTGATTTTTTTATTTATTTTTAATGAGGGAAAAGGAGGGTGATTGGAACTTTTATTTTTTTTTTATTTTTTTTTTTAAATATTTTTTTCTTTTCATTGTAATTGTTAGTCTGATCTTCTGATCGCTTGTACTTTATACAGCAATGCCGCTATATTGCTGTATATAGAAAAAAATCACTGTCTCCGATCTCCTATGAACGCCAACTAGAATCTGGCGTTCACCGGAGTACTGTCAGTACTTGCGAGCAACTGGGGTCTTCAGTAGACCCTCAGCTGTCATGGCAACCTGGCGCCTCACGATCACGTCGCGGTGATGTCAGTGCGCAGTAAGAAGAGCTCTTCCCCAGACCGTGCTGTTAATGGCGCTGTCACAGATTGACAGCAGCATTTAGATGGTTAATAGCTATGGGCGGAGCTCTGCTCCATTCGCAGCTGTTAGAGGCAAGTGATGGCTGAATAACACAGCCATCATCTGCTGTCAAAAATATAGGCTCAGCTTGCCCACGTCAAAGACAGGGAGATGGGGGTTAAGAAAGCCGGAATCTTGTAAAAATAAATTGCCTTGTGTCGCTATTTTCAGAGACCAATGCATTTTTTTTGAGCTGTATGAGGACTTGTTTTTTTCCAGCGTAAGCTATTGGTTTTAGTAATACCAAGGGGGGCTGCTTACGGCTTGTTGATTGCTTTTTATTCCAATTTTTGGGGCTTTTAACATTTTTTTTTCTTTACAGCGTTTATCATATGTGTTACAAATGCAACATTACCAAATGTGCTGTTATATATATACATGTGTATATATATATATATGTATATATATATATATATATATATATAATATAATAAGGCAGCACTACAGATAAATTCAAGGCTTGAGAAAGGTTCTATGAACCGAAACGTCGCCATTTGGGCTCAATAAAGTCCATTTTTTCTAAAAATGTAATATATCTGGAGTGCTGCCTTCTTACATGTTTCTATTCAGATGCAATTTGGACAGGTTGCTTGGAGGCCTGGCACCCACCGTGAGTGAATGTGAAATGGTGCTGTTCCAGTATATGTTTCCTATATATATATATATTTATTTATTTATTTTACATTTCTTTGCTGAAAACGAGGAGACGAGGGTATGATTTGAGTTTTTGTTTTTTTTATTCTTTCAATATCTCTTTATTTTTTTAACTTATATATTTTTCCTTTAGGGGATTTCAGCATGCAAATGTTTTGTAATTTGTTTGGAGATATTGAACAATGTCAAATCCAGTAGCCCCCACTATTCTATTGTACGTGGTGGGGGCTGGTAGCAATAGTCGCCCATAGTTTTTCTCCACATGGTGAAAAACTATTTAAATGCCGCTATCATAAATTGACAGTAACAATCGGTGCTATTTTCAGCAGGTGCGGTTTAGAGGCCGGTGCCATCTGTATAACACAGCCAGCACCCACCCTGTAACGAGTGGGCCACGTACACAATCACCCCACGTACGTCGTACAAGTGCGTCAGAAATCTGGAAAGGGAAAAAGAATATATTTGATTTTATATTGCCATATTTTAACAGCAATAACTTGTTAATTTTTCTGTTGACAAAGCTATACGAGGGCTTAAATTTTCCAGGACAATCTATAGCTCTCAGTGGTACTATTTTAGGGTACAGACTACATTTTGATCACTTTTTAATTCCATTTATTTGTAGGAAAGATGAACAAAAAAAGCTGCATTTTGTGAAAAAAAAATGTTATTTATTTTATTTTTAGCACTTTACTTAATTTAGAAGGTTTTGAAGCTTTCAAGCTTTGCTCAATAAAATCACTTTGTAAAAATAAAAATATTTTTTCTGTCTACATTTTCTGAGAGCTACCATTATTTTACTTTTAAATGAGTTATCCAATATTTTTTCTTTGGCATTGATCTTTTAAAAATAACAAACAAATGTGCGTCCCCCTGCTATACTCACTGTAGATAGAAACGATGACTAAGCCGCCCAGATGTGACCGATGCTGAAGCCTGAGATTGGCCGGACAGGCGTCTGAACCAGTGTGTCATTAGATCTTTCCTGACCTGTGCAGTGAATCAGAGATCAAGTAACATCCGGATGGCGAAATCATCACTTCCGGATCTGATGCAGACCACCGGAGCGTTCTCCGCTTCATCTATGGGGGGTGATGACTGGTATGAACTTTTCCATTTGGTTATTTATATAACTGTACAGAGTTTATAATGCAGTATAGGTAATATATTCTGGTGGATTTTTTGTTTAGGGTGAGGCCAAAATGATCAATAATAGCAATTGTGGTGTTATTATTATTATGCCATTTTTCAGTCATGATAAATGATGTGATGGCTTTATAGTTTGGGTAGTTACAGATGCTGCAATATAAATTACCGTAGGTTTATATTTTTTTGCTTGTGATTTTTTTGTCAAAACACGTTTTAATGTAAAAAAAGTTATTTTTGTGGTTTTCACTTTATTTTTTTTCTACTTCTGAATACTCCATTATTGCGCATTTTAGAGATACTGAGAGAAAAGGAGCTCCTCCCTATGTCTATCAACTTAGATACCGTGCTTGTTTTTCACCACGGCATTTAAGGAGTTAAGCAACTGTTATCCAACATTTAATGTATGGTGTGAAGTTCCGGGGTCTTCAGTGGGCGTAATGCTACTCAGACAACACAGGGGTGAGGGTAAAACAGCGTGACAATACTTTATTGAACCACAAAATAGGACAATAAACACATAGAACAGTCCCAGCAAATACCCAAGATGGTACAACATTACACAGTCTCACCCTTCCGCTCCGCCTGCCTGGGATAGAACAGCTGCGACTTTGAGACTTCCAGGGTCAACTACCTCAATCAGTGGGCCCCGGCTACTGGCGGGCCCCCACATAGAGAAGGTAGCGGCAAGCTTAGGAAGTTAGTAGTCCATCAAGGTACAAGTTCAAGAAACCTGAGGGTCCCACCCTGTCCTCTCCGAGAGTTTCCATGGGGCCAGATGACTGGTGAGTCCCAATCTGGCTTTTACGAATGTCTCCATGAGTTCCAGGCAACCAATGGGTCCCTCCTGGCAACCCCAAACAACATATCCATGGGGCCAGGTGACTTCATCGTCCCAACCTGGTCTCCACAAATGTATCCATGGGCTCTCTGATGGTTAATGGAGCAGATCCGTATCTTTCCAGTGAGGGCTATGTACCCTTAGGCAAGAATCATGTAGAATCCAAATCTGGGTCTCTTTAGGTAAAGCCATACTACCAAGCTGATGTTCCAAGTCTCTTTCAATCTCTGTCCCATGTCTCTCCTACAGAAGCACATGTCCCTTAAAATAGTCACAGTTCTCCATGCAAGTACACATTCACAGGTTTGGGGGAAAGGGCAGCGCTCAGGTCTCAATGTTTGAGCATTTAATGAATTTGCATAGTTTGTCCTCCTGTCTTGGGAGTCAACAAGCCACAGTGTCCACACAAAGCTTAATCAACATTCATTGTACCACAGACTAATAGAAGACAACAATCAGGGTTATACAAATACTGGTCTGCCCTTGACCAGTAACAGAAATGCTCATACATAACAAGTCAACAGAAACACAATAGTGTATTTCCCTTGGATTAACAAATCTAATCGTCAGTCTGTGTGGCATCTGTCAGGAATCCAGTATAAATGCTAACATGCCCATCTGTTCTCCATTGCCATTATTACATTACTAATCAAATTGTTGATGCAATTTTTCTGTCCAACAAAAGCATTGTAAACGGGGTATAGGAGGAATATATATATTCTTATATACGCAGATGACCTATATCATGATATTATATTCTGTACCAGTAGATGCTTTGGTGTCACACGGACGTCGGTCCATGTGCTTCGGTGGCATGTGGATGTCGGGCCTGGTGCTTCACTGGAATGCGGAAGCTGAGGGATGTGCTTTGATGGCAAATAAATTCCGGGCCGTGTGCTTCAGCGACATCCAGACATCGGGCCTTGCGCTTCAGTGGCACGTGGACGCCGGGTCTTGTGCTTCAGTGGCACCTGGACACGGGACCGTATGCTTTGGGGCACTCAGATATGGAGCCGTGTGCTTTGGTGGCACCGGTACGCAGGGCTTGTTCTTCGTAGGCACCCGGACACAGGGCCGTGTGCTTCGGTGGCACCTGGATGCACGGCCATGTGGTTCGTGGCACCCGTATGTGGGGCCGTGTGCTTCGGTGGCACCCGGATGCCAGGCCGTGTGTTTCGGTGGCACCCGTATGTGGAGCCATGTGCTTCGGTGGCACAGTGGCACCCGCCGGTCCGTGTGCTTCAATGGCGCTGAGAAGCTGGACTGTGTGCTTCGGTGACTTCCGCACGCGGGGCTATGTGCTTTGGTGGCATCCGTATGCGGGACCGTGTGCTTCGGTGGCACCCAGACACAGGGCCATGTGCTTCGGTGGCACCTGTACTTGGGGGCAATTGCTTCGGTGGTATCCGTATGCAGGACCGTGTGCTTCAGTGGCATCAGTAACCTGGGCCGTGTGCTTAAGTGGCACCCAAACACGGGGACGTGTGCTTCGGTGGCACCCGGACGCCGGTCTTTGTGCTTCGGTAGCACCTAGAAGTTGGGCCTTGTGCTTCGGTGGCACCCGGACGCGAGTCTGTGTGCTTAGGTGGCACCCAGACAGGGGTCTGTATGCTTCGTCGGCACTCGTACGTGGGGCTGTGTGCTTCGGTGGCACCTGTACAGGGAGGTCGTGTGCTTCGGTGGCACCCGGACGCAGGTTTGTGT
Source organism: Phyllobates terribilis (assembly GCF_046119375.1). Lineage (NCBI taxonomy): Eukaryota > Metazoa > Chordata > Amphibia > Anura > Dendrobatidae > Phyllobates > Phyllobates terribilis. The sequence continues at coordinate 2,713,501 of NW_027362944.1, read as the reverse complement.
GCTTCGGTGACACCCATTCAACGGGCCGTGTGCTTCATGGGCACTCGTACGTAGAGCCGTGTGCTTCGGAGGTACCCGGACGCAGGGCACTGTGCTTATTTGGCACACAGACTTGTGTCTGTGTGCTTCGGTGGCACCCAAACACGGGGGCGTGTGCTTCAATGGCACTCATGTGGGGCTGTGTGCTTCGGTGACACCCATTCAGAGGGTCGTGTACTTCGGTGGCACCCGGACGAGCGGCTATGTGCTTCAGTGGCACAAGGACGTGGGTCTGTGTGCTTAGGTGGCACCTAGATATGTGGCCTTGTGCTTCAGTTACTCTCGTACATGGAGCCGTGTTCTGTGGTACCTGGACGCCAAGCTTTGTGCTTCGGTAGCACCGAGAAGCGGGGCGGTGTGATTCGATGACACATGGACACTGGTCTGTGTGTTTCGGTTGCACCCAGACACAAGGCCGTGTGCTTCAGGGGCACTCATACGTGAAGCCGTGTACTTCGGAGGTACCCAGACGCCAATCTTTGTGCTTCGGTAGCACCGAGAAGCGGGGCCATGTGCTTCGATGGCACACGGACACGGGTCTGTGTGCTTCGGTGGGAGCTAGACACGAGGCCGTGTGCTTCAGGGGCACTCGTACGTGGAGCCGTGTACTGCGGATGTACTCGGACGCCGGCTTCGTGCTTCGGTAGCGCTGAGAAGCAGGGCCATGTTCTTCAGTGGAAACCGGATGCGGGGCCATGTGCTTCGGTGGCACATGGACATTGGTCTGTGTGCTTCGGTGGCACCCAGACACCGGTCTAAGCTCTACGGTGGCACCTAGACACGGGGCCATGTGCTTCGGTGGCATCCGGACTGTGGTCTGTGTGCTTCGGTGGTACACAGACATGGGTCTGTGTGCTTCGGTGGCACTCGTACATGGAACTGTATTCTTTGGTGGCACCCGGATGCGGGTCTGTTTGCTTCGGTGGCACCTAGACATGGGGCCATGTGCTTCGGTGGCACCCGGACGCAAGGTCATGTGCTTCGATGGCACACGGATGTGGGTCTGTGTGCTTCGGTGGCACCCAGACATGGGGCCATGTGCTTTGGTGGCACTTGTATGTGGGGTCGTGTGCTTCGGTGGCACCCGGAGGCGGGGCAGAGTGCTTTGGTGGTACTAGCATGTGAAGCCGTGTTCTTCGGTGGCACCCGGACATGGGGCCGTGAGCTTCGGTGGCACCCGGACGCGTGTCTGTGTGCTTTGGTGCCACCTAGATATGGGGCCATGTGCTTCGATGGCAGATGGATGTGGGTCTGTGTACTTCGGTGTCACCCAAACACGAGGGACCTTCATACTTGGAGCCGTGTGCTTCGTTGGTACCCGGACGCCGGTGTTTGTGCTTCGGTAGCACTGAGAAGTGGGACCATGTTCTTCGGTGGCACCCAGATGTGGGTCTGTGTGCTTCGCTGGCACCTAGACACGGGGACATGTGATTCGGTGGCACCCGGACGAGTGGCAGAGTGCTTTGGTGGCACCCTTACAGGGAGGCCATGTGCTTTGGTGGCACCCAGACATGTGGCCGTGGGTGGTACTCGTATGTGAAGCCGTGTGCTTCAGTGGCACCCGGACGCGGGGCAGAGTGCTTCGGTGGCACAAGGACGCGGGTCTGTGTGCTTCAGTGGCACCCAGACACGAGGCTGTGTGCTTCAGGGGCCCTCATACGTGGAGCCGTGTTCTTCGGTGGTTCCCGGACGCCGATGTTTGTGCCTTGGTAGCACTGAGAAGCGGGGCCACGTGCTTCGGTGGCACCCGGATGCAGGGTTGTGTGCTTCTGTAGCACATGGACGCGGGTCTGTGTGCATTGGTGGCACCAAGACACGGGTCTGTGTGCTTCAATGGCACCTGTACAGGGAGGCCATGTGCTTCGGTGGCACCCAGATGCACCCGGACGTGGGGCCGTGTGCTTAGATGGCACTCGTATGTGGGCCGTGTGCTTTGGCGGCACCCGGACATGGGGCCGTTTGCTTCGGTGGCACCCGGATGCGGGTCTGTGTGCTTTGGAGGCACCTAGACATGGGCCATGTGCTTCAGTTGCACCCAGATGCGGGTCAGAGTGCTTCGGTGGCACACGGACGCGGGTCTGTGTGTTTCGGTGGCACACGGACGCGGGTCTGTGTGTTTCGGTGGCACGCAGATACAAGGCCTTGTGCTTCAGGAGCACTCGTACGTGGAGCCATGTGCTTCGGTGGTACCCGGACGCCGGTCTTTGTGCTTCGGTAGCACCGAGAAGCGGGGCCTTGTGCTTCGGTGGCACCCGGACGCGAGTCTGTGTGCTTCGGTGCCACCCAGACACGGGTCTGTGTGCTTCGGTGGCACTCATATGTGGGGCCTTGTGCTTCGGTGGCACCTGTACAGGGAGGTCGTGTGCTTCGGTGGCACCCAGACGCAGGTTTGTGTGCTTCGGTGGCACCCATTCAACGGGGCCGTGTGCTTCATGGACACTCGTACGTAGAGCCGTGTGCTTCCGAGGTAACCCGGATGCCGGTCTTTGTGCTTCGGTAGCACCGAGAAGAGGTAGCCATGTGCTTCGGTGGAACCCATACACAGGGCCCTGTGCTTATTTGGCACACAGACGTGGGTCTGTGTGCTTCGGTGGCACCCAAACACGGGGGCGTATGCTTCAATGGCACTCATGTGGCACTGTGTGCTTCGGTGACACCCATTCAGGGGGTCTTGTGCTTCGGTGGCACCCGGACGAGGGGCTATGTGCTTTGGTGGCACAAGGACGCGGGTCTGTGTGCTTAGGTGGCACCTAGATGCGCGGCCTTGTGCTTCAGGGGCACTCGTACGTGGAGCCATGTTCTTCGGTGGTACTTGGACGCCAAGCTTTGTGCTTCGGTAGCACCGAGAAGCGGGGCTATGTGATTCGGTGGCACCCGGATGCGGGTCTGTGTGCTTCGAAAGCACCTAGACACGGGGCCATGTGGTTCGGTGGCACCCGGATGCGGGGCAGAGTGCTTCGATGGCACACGGACACGGGTCTGTGTGTTTCGGTTGCACCCAGACACAAGGCCGTGTGCTGCAGGGGCACTCGTACGTGATGCCGTGTACTTCGGTGGTATCCGGATGCCGATCTTTGTGCTTCGGTAGCACCGAGAAGTGGGGCCATGTGCTTCGGTGGCACACGGACATGGGTCTGTGTGCTTCGGTGGCAGCTAGACACGAGGCTGTGTGCTTCAGGGGCACTCGTACGTGGAGCCGTGTACTGCGGTGGTACCCAGATCCCGGATTTGTGCTTCCGTAGCACCGAGAAGCAGGGCCATGTGCTTCAGTGGAAACCGGACGCGGGGCCATGTTCTTCGGTGGCACATGGACGTTTGTCTGTGTGCTTCGGTGGCACCCAGACACGGGTCTAAGCGCTACGGTGGCACCTAGACACGGGGCCATGTGCTTCGGTGGCTCCTGGACTGGGGTCTGTGTGCTTCGGTGGTACACGGACATGGGTCTGTGTGCTTTGGTGGCACCCAGACATGAGGCCGTGTGGTTCAGGGGCACTCGTACATGGAACTGTATTCTTTGGCGGCACCCGGATGCGGGTCTGTGTGCTTCGGTTTCACCTAGACATGGGGCCATGTGCTTCGGTGGCACCCGGACACAAGGTCATGTGCTTCGATGGCACACGCATGCGGGTCTGTGTGCTTCGGTGGCACCCAGACACGGGGACGTGTGATTCGGTGGCACCCGGAGGCGGGGCAGAGTGCTACAGTGGCACACGGACGTGGGTCAGTGTGCTTCGGTGGCACCCAGAAACGGGGCCGTGTGCTTCAGTGGAACTCGCATGTGAAGCCGTGTGCTTCGGTGGCATCCAGACACGGGGCCTTGTGCTTCGGTGGCACCTGGACGCGAGTCTGTGTGCTTTGGTGGCACCTAGACATGGGGCCATTTGCTTCGATGGCACATGGATGTGGGACTGTGTGCTTCAGTGTCACCCAGACACGAGGCCGTGTGCTTCAGGGGCATTTATACTTGGAGCCGTGTGCTTCGGTGGTACCTGGACACCGGTGTTTGTGCTTCAGTAGCACCGATTAGCGCGGCCATGTGCTTCGGTGGCACACGGACGCAGGGCCATGTGCTTCTGTGGCACATGGACGTGGGTCTGTGTGCTTCGGTGGCAACCAGACACGGGTCTATGTGCTTCGGTGGCACTTGCATGTGGGGCCATGTGCTTCGGTGGCACCCGTACAGGTAGGCCGTGTGCTTTGATGGCACCCTAACGCGGGTTTGTGTGCTTCGGTGGCACCTAGACACGGGACCATGTGCTTCGGGGTCACCAGGACGCGGGGTCACTTGCTTTGGTGGCACACGGAAGCGAGACTTTGGGCTGCGGTGGCACCCAGACACGGGGGCGTGTGTTTCGGTGGCTCTCGTATGCTGGGCTGTGTGCTTCGGTGGCACCCGTACTTGGGGGCAAATGCTTCGGTGGCATCCGTATACAGGACCGTGTGCTTCAGTGGCATCAGTAACCGGGGCCGTGTGCTTAAGTGGCACCCAAACATTTGGCCTTGTGCTTCTCTGGCTCCCAGACGTGGGGCCATGTGCTTCTGTGGCACACGGACGCCGGACCGTGTGCTTCAGTGGTACCTAGACACCAGGCCATGTGCTTCAGTGGCACCCAGACACATGGCCGTGTGCTTCGGTGGCACTCATATGTGGGGCCGTGTGCTTCGGTGGCACCTGGACGCTAGGCAGAGTGCTATGGTGGCACATGGACGCGGGTCTGTGTGCTTCGGTGGCACCCAGACACGAGGCCGTGTGCTTCAGGGGCCCTCGTACGTGGAGCCGTGTACTTTGGAGGTACGCGGACGCCGTTCTTTGTGCTTCGGTAGCACTGAGAAGCGGGGTCATGTGCTTCGGTGGCACCCAGACGTGGGGCCATGTGCTTCGGTGGCACATGGACGTTAGTCTGTGTGCTTCAGTGGCACCCAGACACGGGTATGTGTGCCATGGTGGCACCTAGAGATAGTGCCATGTGCTCCGGTGGCACCCGGACGCGGGGCAGAGTGCATCGGTGGCACATGGACGCGGGTCTGTGATTTGGTGGCACCCAGATGCGGGGCCATGTGCTTCGGTGGCACCCAGACACGGGGCGTGTGTTTCGGTGGCACTCGTATATGGGGCTTTGTGCTTCGATGGCACCCGGAAGCCGGGCCGTGTGCTTCGGTGGCACCCGAATGCGGGTCTGTATGCTTTGGTGGCACCTAGACAAGGGGCCATGTGCTTCGGTGGCACCCGGACACGGGGAAGAGTGCTTCGGTGGCACATGGATGCGGGTCTGTGTGCTTCAGTGGCACCTAGATGGGGGGCCGCGTGCTTTGTCAGCACCCGGATGAGGGGCCGTGTGCTTAGGTGGCAACCGGACGTGGGGCATGTGCTTCGGTGGCACCCAGACGCGGGGCAGAGTGCTTTGGTGGCACACGGAAGCGGGTCTGTGTGTTTCGGTGGCATGCAGACACAAGGCCTTGTGCTTCAGGGACACTCGTATGCGGAGCCGTGTGCTTCGGTGGTACTCAGACGCCGGTCTGTGTGCTTCGGTAGCACTGAGAAGCGGGGCCTTGTGCTACGGTGGCACCTGGACGCTGATCTGTGTGCTTCGGTGGCACCTGTACAGGGAGGTTGTGTGCTTCAGGGGCTCCCGGATACAGGTTTGTGTGCCTCGGTGGCACCCATTCAACGGGGCCCTGTACTTCGGTGGCACCCAGACACGAGGCCGAGTTCTTCATGGACACTTGTACGTGGAGTCTTGTGCCTTGGAGGTACCCGGACGCCGGTCTTTGTGCTTCGGTAGCACCGAGAAGCGGGGCTATGTGCTTCGGTGGAAAGCGGGCGAGGAGCCATGTGCTTCGGTGGCACATGAACGTTGGTCTGTGTGCTTTGGTGGCACCCAGACACGGTTCTGTGTGCTACTGTGGCACCTAGACACCGGGCCATGTGCTTCGGTGGAACCCGGACGCGGGGCAGAGTGTTTCGGTGGCACACTGACATGGGTCTGTGTGCTTCGGTGGCACCCAGGCACGAGGCAGTGTGCTTCAGGGGCACTCGTACATGGAGCTGTGTTCTTCAATGGTACCTGGATGCCGGTCTTTGTGCTTCGGTAACACCGAGAAGCGGGGCCGTGTGCTTCGGTGGTACCCGGATGCGAGTCTGTTTGCTTCGGTGGTACCTAGACACGGGGCCATGTGCTTCGGTGGCACCCAGACGCAAGGCCATGTGCTTCGATGGCACACGGATGCAGGTCTGTGTGCTTCGGTGGCACCCAGACATGGGGCCGTGTGCTTCGGTGGCACTCGTATTTGGGGCCGTGTGCTTTGGTGGCACCCAGACGTGGGCAGAGTGCTATGGTGGCACACGGATGCGGGTCTGTGCTTCAGTGGCACCCAGACACGAGGCCGTGTGCTTCAGGGGCACTCGTATGTGGAGCCGTGTACTTCGGAGGTACCCAGACGCCGGTCTTTGTGCTTCGGTAGCGGGGCAGAGTGCTACGGTGGCACATGGCCGTGGGTCTGTGTGCTTTGGTGGCACCCAGACACGAGGCTGTGTGCTACAGGGGCACTCATACGTGGAGCCGTGTTCTTCAATGGTACAGGGACGCCGGTCTTTGTGCTTTGGTAACACGAGAAGCGGGGCCGTGTGCTTTGGTGGCACCCAGATGCGGGTCTGTGTGCTTTGGTGGCACCTAGACACGGGTCATGTGCTTTGGTGGCAGCCGTACAGGAAGGCTGTGTGCTTCGGTGGCACCCGGATGTGGGTCTGTTTGCTTCGGTGGCACCTAGACACGGGGACATGTGCTTTGGTGGCACCCGTACGAAGGGCCATGTGCTTCGGTGGCACACGGATGCGGGTCTGTGTGCTTCGGTGGCACCCAGACACGGGGCTGTGTGTTTCGGTGACACTCGTATGTGGAGCTTTGTGCTTCGGTGGCACCCATTCAGGGGGTTGTGTGCTTTGGTGGCACCCAGAAGCGTGGTAGAGTCCTATGGTGGTACACGGACGCGGATCTGTGTGCTTCGGTGGCACCCAGACTCGAGGCTGTGTGCTTCAGGGGCACTCATATGTGGAGCCGAGTGCTTCGGTGGTACCCGGATGCCGGTATTTGTGCTTCGGTAGCACCGAGAAGCAGGGCCATGTGCTTCGGTGGCACCCGGACGCGGGTCTGTGTGCTTCGGTGGCCCCTAGACACGGGGTCATGTGCTTCGGTAGCACCCAGACGAGGGGCCACATGCTTCGGTCGCTCACAGACGCAGGTGTGTGTGCTTCGGTGGCATCCAGACACGGGGCCGTGTGCTTCGGTGGTACTCGTATGTGAAGCCGTGTGCTTTGGTGGCACCCGGTTGTGAGTCTGTGTGCTTCGGTGTCACCTAGACATGGGGTCTTGTGCTTCAGTCGCACTCTTATGCAGGGCTGTGTGCTTCTGTGGCACCTGTTCAGGGGGTCATGTGCTTCGGTGGCACACGGACGTGGGGCAGAAAGCTACGGTGGCACATGAATGTGGGTCTGTGTGCTTCGGTGGCACCTAGACACAAGGCCGTGTGCTTCAGGGGCACTCGTACGTGCAGCCGTGTGCTTCGGAGGTACCCGGACGCCAGTGTTTGTGCTTCGGTAGCACCGAGAAGTGGGACCATGTTCTTCGGTGGCACCCATATGCGGCTCCGTGTGCTTTGGTGGCACCTAGACACGGGACCATGTGCTTCGGTGGCACCCGGGCGAGGGCCATGTGCTTCGGTGGTACTCGTATGTGAAGCCGTGTGCTTCGGTGGCACCTAGACACGGGGTTATGTGCTTCGTGGCACCCGAACGTGGGTCTGTGTGCTTCGGTGTCACCTAGACATGGGGTCATGTGCTACGATCGCACTCTTATGCAGGGGTGTGTGGTTCTGTGGCACCTGTTCAGGGGGTCATGTGCTTCGGTGGCATACGGACGCGGGGCAGAATGCTACGGTGGCACACGAATGTGGGTCTGTGTGCTTCGGTGGCACCCAGACACAAGGCTGTGTTCTTTAGGGGCACTCGTACGTGCAGCCGTGTGCTTTGGAGGTACCCGGATGCCAGTCTTTGTGCTTCTGTAGCACTGAGAAGTGGGACCATGTTCTTCGGTGGCACCCAGATGCGGGTCTGTGTGCTTCGGTGGTTCCTGGACGAGGGGCCATGTGCTTCGGTGGCACATGGATGCAAGTTCGTGTGCTTCGGTAGCACCCAAACACGTGGCAGTGTGCTTCGGTGGTACTCGTATGTGAAGCCTTGTGCTTCGGTGGCACCCGGACGTGGGGCAGAGTTCTATGATAGCACACGGACGCGGGTCTGTGTGCTTCAGTGGCACCCAGACACGAGGCTGGAGAAGTATTCTTTGGTGGCACCTGGATGCGGGTCTGTGCTTTGGTGGCACCTAGACAGGGGGCATGTGCTTCGGTGGCACCCGGACACAAGGCCATGTGCTTCGGTGGCAAACGGATGCGGGTCTGTGTGCTTCGGTGGCACCCAGACACGGGGCCGTGTGCTTTGGTGGCACTCGTATGTGGGGCTGTGTGCTTCAGTGGCACCCGAACGCGGGGCAGAGTGCTTCGGTGGCACACGGACGCGGTTCTGTGTGCTTCGGTGGCACCCAGACACGAGGCTGTGTGCTTCAGGGGCACTAGTACGTGGAGCCGTGTTCTTCGGTGGTTCCCGGACGCCGATGTTTGTGCTTCGGTAGCACCGAGAAGCGGGGCCACGTGCTTCGGTGGCACCTGGATGCAGGGTTGTGTGCTTCTGTAGCACATGGACGCGGGTTTGTGTGCTTCGGTAGCACCCAGACACGGGTCTGTGTGCTTCAATGGCACCTTTACAGGGAGGCCATGTGCTTCGGTGGCACCCAGATGCACCCGGACGTGGGGCCGTGTGCTTAGATGGCACTCGTATGTGTGCCGTGTGCTTTGGCGGCACCCGGACATGGGTCTGAGTGCTTCGGTGGCACCCACACACGAAGCCATGTGCTTCAGGGGCACTCGTACGTGGAGCCATGTGTTGCGTAGGTACCCGGATGCCAGCCTTTGTGCTCCGGTAGCACCGAGAAGCCTGGCCATGTGCTTCGGTGGAAACCGGACGAGGGGCCATGTGCTTCGGGGGCACCCGGATGCAGGTTTGTGTACTTCGGTGGCACCCAGACACGAGGCCGTGTTCTTCATGGGCACTCGTACGTAGAGTCTTGTGCTTTGGAGGTACCCGGACGCCGGTCTTTGTGCTTCTGTAGCACCGAGAAACGGGGCCATGTGCTTCGCTGGAAACCGGGCGAGGAGCCATGTGCTTCGGTGGCACATAAACGTTGGTCTGTGTGCTTCAGTGGCACCTAGACACGGGTCTGTGTGCTACGGTGGCACCTAGACACCGGGCCATGTGCTTCGGTGGCACCCGGACGCGGGTCTGTGTGCTACGGTGGCACCCAGACACCAGGCCATGTGCTTCAGGGGCACTTGTATGTGGAGTTGTGTGCTTCGGTGGTACACGGACGCCAGTCTTTGTGCTGCGATAGCACCGAGAAGCAGGGCCATGTGCTTCGGTGGCACCCGGACGCTGGTCTGTGTGCTTCGGTGGCACGCAGACACGGGTCTGTGTGCTTCGGTGGAAACCGGATGAGGGGCCATGTGCTTCAGTGGCACATGGACGTTGGTCTGTGTGCTTCGGTGGCACCCAGACACGGGTCTGTGTGCTACGGTGGCACCTGGACGCGGGGCAGAGTGCTTCGGTGGCACATGGACATGGGTCTGAGTGCTTCGGTGGCACCCACACACGAAGCCGTGTGCTTCAGGGGCACTCATACGTGGATCCATGTGTTGCGGAGGTACCCGGATGTCGGCCTTTGTGCTCCGGTAGCACCGAGAAGCGTGGCCATGTGCTTCGGTGGAAACCGGACGAGGGGCCATGTGCTTCGGTGGCACATGGACGTTGGTCTGTGTGCTTCGGTGGCACCCAGACATGGGTCTGTGTGCTTCGGTGGCACCCAGACACGAGGCCGTGTGCTTCGGTGGCACTCGTATGTGGGGCCGTGTGCTTCGGTGGCACCCGGACACGGGGCAGAGTGCTATGGTGGCACACGGACGCGGGTCTGTGTGCTTCGGTGGCACCCAGACACGAGCCCGTGTGCTTCAGGGGCCCTCATACATGGAGCCGTGTACTTCGGAGGTACCCGGACGCAGTTTTTTCTGCTTCGGTGGCACCCGGATGTAGGGCCATGTGCTTCGGTGGCACATGGACGTTAGTCTGTGTGCTTCGGTGGCACCCAGACATGGGTATGTGTGCTATGGTGGCACCTAGAGATGGTGCCATGTGCTTCGGTGGCACCCGGACGCGGGGCAGAGTGCATCGGTGGCACATGGATGCGGGTCTGTGTGATTTGGTGGCACCCAGATGCGGGGCTATGTGTTTCGGTGGCACTCGTATGTGGGGCTGTGTGCTTCGATGGCACTCGGAAGCCGGGCCGTGTGCTTCGGTGGCACCCGATTGCGGGTCTGTGTGCTTTGGTGGCACCTAGACAAGGGGCTATGTGCTTCGGTGGCACCCGGACGCGGGGCAGAGTGCTTCGGTGTCACATGGACGCGGGTCTGTGTGCTTCGGTGGCACCTAGATGCGGGGCCGTGTTCTTTGGCGGCACCCGGACGTGGGGCCGTGTGCTTCGGTTGCACCCGGACTCAGGTCTGTGTGCTTCGGTGGCACCCGTATGTGCGGCGAGGAGCCATGTGCTTCGGTGGCACATGAATGTTGGTCTGTGTGCTTCAGTGGCACCTAGACACGGGTCTGTGTGCTACGATGGCACCTAGACACCGGGCCATGTGCTTCGGTGGCACCCGGACACGGGTCTGTGTGCTACGGTGGCGCCCAGACACCAGGCCATGTGCTTCAGGGGCACTCGTATGTGGAGTTGTGTGCTTCGGTGGTACACGGCCGCCAGTCTTTGTGCTGCGATAGCACCGAGAAGCAGGGCCATGTGCTTTGGTGGCACATGGACGCGGGTCTGTGTGCTTCGGTGGCACCTAGATGCGGGGCCGTGTGCTTTGGCGGCACCCGGACGTGGGGCCGTGTGCTTCAGTTGCACCCGGATTCAGGTCTGTGTGCTTCGGTGGCACCCGTATGTGGGCTGTGTGCTTTGGCGGCATCCGGACGTGGGGCCGTGTGCTCTGGTGGCACCCGGATGCGGGTCTGTGTGCTTCGTTGGCACCTAGACATGGGCCATGTGCTTCGGTGGCACCCAGACGCGGGACAGAGTGCGTTGGTGGCACACAGACGCGGGTCTGTGTGCTACGGTGGCACCCAGACACGTGTCTGTGTGCTTCGGTGGCACTCGCATGTGGGGCCGTGTGCTTCGGTGGCACCTGTACAGGGAGGTCGTGTGCTTCGTTGGCACCCGCATGCAGGTTTGTGTGCTTCGGTGGCACCCATTCAACGGGGTCGTGTGCTTCGGTGGCACCCAGACACGAAGCCGTGTTCTTCATGAGCAATCGTACGTGGAGCCGTGTTCTTCGGAGGTAGCTGGACGCTGGTCTTTGTGCTTCAGTAGCACCGAGAAGCGGGAGCCATGTGCTTTGGTGGCACCAGTACGCAGGGCCCTGTGCTTATTTGGCACATGGACGTGGGTCTGTGTGCTTTCGTGGTACCCAGACACAGGGGCATGTGCTTCAATGGCACTCTTATGTGGGGCTGTGTGCTTCGGTGGCACCTGTTTAGGGGTTCGTGTGCTTCGGTGGCACCCGGATACGGGGAAGAGAGCTAAAGTGGCAGTCGTATGTTGAGCCGTGTGCTTGGGAGGTACCTGGACGCCGGTCTTTGTGCTTCAGTGGCGCAGAGAAGCGGGGCCATGTGCTTTGGTGGCACACGGACGTAGGTCTGTGTGCTTTGGTGGCACCTAGACACGGGCCATGTGCTTCGGTGGCACCCGGACGAGGAGCCATGTGCTTCGGTGGCACACGGATGCGGGTCTGTGTTCTTAGGTGGCACCTAGACGCAGGGCCATGTGCTTCAGGGGCACTCATACGTGGAGCCGTGTTCTTCGGTAGTACCTGGACGCCAAGCTTTGTGCTTCGGTAGCACCGAGAAGCGGGGCCGTGTGATTTGGTGGCATCCGGACGCGGGTCTGTGTGTTCGGTAGCACCTACACATGGGGCCATGTGCTTCGATGGCACCCGGAGGCGGGGCAGAGTGCTTCGGTGGCACACGGACGCAGGTCTGTGTGCTTCGGTGGCACCCAGACACGAGGCCGGTCATTGTGCGTCGGTAGCACCGAGAAGAGGAGCCATGTGCTTCGGTGGAAACCGGACGTGAAGCCATGTGCTTCGGTGGCACATGGACGTTGCTCTGTGTGCTTCGGTGGCACATGGACACGGGGCCGTGTGTTTCAGTGACATTCGATGACGTGGCCATATGCTTCAGTGGCATACGGATGCTGGGTCATATGCTTCGGTGACAAGCGGAAACCAGGCTACGTGCTTTGTTGGCATGTGGAAGTTGAGCTGTGTGCTCTGGTGGCACGCAGATGCCAGGCCGTGTGTTTTGGTGGCAAAGAGACGCCGGGCCGCATGCTTCAGCAGCATGTGGACATCAGACCATGTGCTTATGTGGCATCTGTTCGGGCCATGTGCTTCAGTGGCACACAGAAGTCGGGTCATTACACAGTACACAGCAGGGGCACATTTATAAGATTATCTTAGCACAGGAACATTTTATTTAAACACATCCAATTGTGGAAATTATTATTATTCCAAGATGTATTGATTAAAATGAACTTTTGTTCATTGGAAAACCCCTTTAAGTACCAGATGTGGAGCTGTAAGCAGAGTGACGGATAACTAGGACACAGCAAAGAGCTGCATCCAGGATCATGGCACCAGGGACACAGCCGGGATCAGGTTCATGACCACAAGCTATAACTAGAAATAGGCCTTGGACATAACCAGTATATAGCAGGAGCAGATCATGGACTCAGAACTAGGAGATGTAAGGAACAGAGGCCAGGACAAATTTAGGTTGGGAAGCATGGACAGCATCCAGGATTAGGTGAGTAGTCACAGCACAGGCCACGTACAGGGAGTAATTGGCGTGGGCAGGAATTTGTTGCATCCTCAGTGAAATCACATGTGAACGCATACTCGCACAGTGTCTGTTGTTGCAGAGATCGAAGCAGCGACAAGGTGCAACAAGATGTGGACACTAGACGATAAGAGGTGGCCGGGGCATGGAGGTCTCACGCAGCAAACAGCGGCCAACCAAGAGCAAGTCACAGCAAGGACACAATCCAAGCAGCACCGCAGTAGCCAAGTAAGTCTTATTCTAATTCATTGGATGGGGCTGTATGGTCAGATGAAGATGCATGCAGTAAGGAAGGAAATATGTTTAACACGTTAATAAAGTGTTTGAAATCTGAGAAGTGTTATAAGAAAGAGGTGATCACTACATGGCTGAAAGCTCAGAACAGTGAGATACTAGTCACAGCGCAGGGTGTGTTCATTGTCATCCACTTATACATTTGTAGTAAGAGCATCAGGGAAGGAGAGTACGTGGATGTTTTTTTTTTTTTTTTTAACGTAAGTCTTGGCAGCGAAGACAGACTTAGACAGGTAGTGAGGAAGCAGAGGAGAAATTATTAATGGAATTCACAAAAAAAATATTTTCCATTTTCAAGACTGTCCTATATAGGAATACAAGTGGACTCGCTAAAAGGGCAGTGTAGGCTGCCGGCTGTCAAGTTGATTACTGGAAGATGGAAAGGTGAATGCGGTGTGATGTGATGGTCAGAAATTTTTAGCCATTGTTGGATTCCCTGAAGTTTACATGTAGGGTGATTCTGATGGGGAAGATCTCTTTCAGCCATATGCCATTAAGCTCAATTGGGATGAAGAAAAGGTTTCATAAGATTGGGGTTATGGACTAATTGAACAAAGATTTGACGGTGTGCAAAAAAATTCTAACAGCTTTTAATGAACCTAGGCGGCACTGAAAACTGGGGTAGAAGGTGATCAGTAAGTATTGTAACACGATAATACTACATAGCATACATACAGTGAAGGAAGTAATTATTTGATCCCTTGCTGTTTTTGTACGTTTGCCCACTGACAAAGACATGAACAGTCTATAATTTTAAGGGTAGGTTAATTTTAACATTGAGAGATAGAATATCCCCCAAAAAATCAAGAAAATCACATTGTATAAATTAGATAAATTTATTTGCATTTTGCAGTGAGAAATAAGTATTTGATTCCTCTAGAAAACAACACTTAATACTTGGTGGCAAAACCTTTGTTGGCAAGCACAGCAGTCAGACTTTTTTTGTAGTTGATAATGAGGGTTGCGCAAATGTCAGGAGGAATTTTGGTCCACTCCTCTTTGCAGATCATCTCTAAATCATTCAGATTTTGAGGCTGTCGATTGGCAACTCGAAGCTTCAACTCCCTCCACTCCTGTGTTGCCTTGGCTGTATGTTTTGGGTCATTGTCTTGCTGGAAGACCCTGTCCCGACCCATTTTTAATGTCCTGGTGGAGGGAAGGAGGTTGTCACTCAGGATTTTACAGTACATGGCTCCATCCATTCTCCCGTTGATGCGGTGAAGTAGTACTGTGCCCTTAGCAAAGAAACACCCCCAAAACATAATGTTTCCACCTCCATGCTTGACAGTGGGGATGGTGTTCTTTGGGTCATAGACAGCATTTCTCTTCCTCCAAACACAGCGAGTTGAGTTAATGCCAAAGAGCTCAATTTTTGTCTCATCTGACCACAGCACCTTCTCCCAATAACTCACAGAATCATCCAGGTGTTCATTGGCAAACTTCAGATGGGCCTGCTCTTGTGATGAGCGAGTATGTTCAGTTAACCCTTTCGACGAGTATGCTCGGGCGAGTACCAAGTATCTTCAGCGTGCTTGTTTGACAGTTTTAATACATGTGAGGAATGCTTAAGAAACAAGCATTCTTCACATGTATTAAAGCTGTCAAACAGACGCAAATCATGCACATGGGAGTGATTCAAACATTTCACCGAGCATGCTGAAGATACTCTGTACTCGCCTGACCAATGGTTTTCTTGGTGACTGTGGTCCCAGCTACCTTGAGATCATTAACAAGTTCCCCCTCTGTAGTTTTATGCTGATCTCTCACCTTCCTCATGATCAAGGCTACCTCATGAGGTGAGATTTTGCATGGTGCCCCAGATCGATGTTGATTGACAGTCATTTTGTACTTCTTCCATTTTCTTACTATTGCACCAACAGTTGTCTTCTTCTTACCCAGTGTCTTACTTATGTTTTTTAGCCCATTCCAGCTTTGTGCAGGTCTATGATCTTGTCCCTGACATCCTTAGAAAGCTCTTTGGTCTTGCCCATGTTGTAGAGGTTAGAGTCTGACGGATTAATTGAGTCTGTGGACAGGAGTCTTTTATACAGGAGACTATGTAAGACAGCTGTCTTTAATGCAGGTAACAAGTTGATTAGGAGCGTCTAACTAGTCTGTAGGAGCCAGAACTCATAATGGTTTGTAGGGGATCAAATACTTATTTCTCACTGCAAAATGCAAATAAATGTATCTAATTTATACAATGTGGTTTTCTTGATTTTTTGGGGGGATATTCTATCTCTCAATGTTAAAATTAACCTACCCTTAAAATTATAGACTGTTCATGTCTTTGTCAGTGGGCAAACTTACAGAAACAGAAATTGATCAAATAATTATTTCCTTCCCTGTATCTAGAAAGGTTTACAAGATAATATGTTTGTTGGGAGTTCTTCTTTAAAGAGGATCTGTCACTTGCCATAAATATTGAAATATTTTACCTGGTCTAAATGATTTTGTTTCCCTGAAGTTGTTTTGGAAAAAAAAAATCATATTAATGGCACATGACAGTTTCTCTTTAAAACATGCATTTTGTAAGCTCTTTAATGCTACTGCACTTTGGTCATTGTGGCCCAGTTTTTGTGCAACTTGCAACGTCACATATTATTTCATACATATTGTTTTTTTAGCTCTGTCTTGTCAGTACATCACATTCATCTTATTCCCCTCTTGCTTTCCTAAACTGAAGGCTATATATCTCCATGGCATTCTGACCTCATGACTGGTCAACAAAAGCCTGACCCCGAGGAGCAATCCTGGTCTTCAGAATTTGCACGATGGGGAAGACCAAGAACAAGCAGGGCCTTTGACAGCAGAACAACTTGACCACAAAGGAGTTTCGGAAGAAAAACTGTTGTCCCTGCAGCTATTTTTACATTTAAAATAGAGTTTATACTTTAATGATTTAAATTAAAAAGTCAATGCTAAATAAAGTTTTGGAAAATGACATTTATCTGGACTTGTGTTTTATTTACATTATTATTTTAAAATAACTGTTACATGACTTCTTATAAGTGAGGTTTAGCTGAGGCTCCAACAGCCTTTACCTATCCTCCATTTTTATGGTAGGTTGGAGAATGGCTTTCCGGATGCTAAGGTGGCCATAGACATGAGTTGGCTATTGACAAGACACTTGTCCTGCCAACACTTATCTTTTCCGACTTCCCATTATAATAGAATGATCAGTATGACTGAGGGTTTACGTGTAGTCAATAGGGACAGCCACTGCTAGACACTAGAGATGAGGAGATTGATGTGCGAGATTTCGGTACAGCATCTAGGTCAGTGGTACCTGCCAGTTACACAGAAGGGCCAAAAATCAATGATCTGCCTGTCAACTGAAAATGCTGACAGGCTGACTCTTATAAAAATGAACAAGGGCTGGATTGGGCCAGGCTTCTCAACACCACCGAATGATAGCAGCATAAGAAACTCAAATCCAGTGTCTTTTCTTGGGAGGTGTATTCCCATGCACCTTTTCACACCCACACATGGGTATACGCTTCCTGATTTTGGCTATTTGCTCTTGTCCTCCTCCTTCTCCTCATCCTCCACCACCATATCACCATGATGACCGTGGTCCGTGATGCAACACCCACATAATTTTTTTAAAGGGTGTTTATGATGCCCGTTAAAATTTTTTTTTATACAGTATGTTCATGTATACCCCCCAGGGGTAAATGTTTGTCAGCCCATACACTTAGTGCATGGGCATTACAAGTATAGGAGGCCCGCTCCTTTCTAATGGGAACATTTTTTTTTTTTATGAGGCCATCCTCCACGTCTCTTCCAAGGGGCATTGAAGTGCCAAATTTTTGGCAGCCCTTGCATTCACTGCATAGGCCAACACTATGGGAGACTCTCTCTTTTCTAATGGGAATTTGTCGTTACTGTGGCCCTGCTCCGTGTGTCTTTAAATTGTTAGTGGGGTTTTTCCTAAAATTGGTCAGCCGTTGGACTCACTGCATACCCTATAACTGTATAGCAGACCCTCTCCTTTCTAATGGGAACATGTCGTACCTTGTTACTGTGGCCCTGCTCTATGTGTCTTTAAATTCTTAGTGGGGTTTTTCCTAAAATTGGTCAGCCGTTGGACTCACTGCATACCCTATAACTGTATAGCAGACCCTCTCCTATCTAATGAGAACATGTTGTACCTTGTTACTGTGGCCCTGCTCTATGTGCCTTTAAATTCTTAGTGGTGTTTTTCCTAAAATTGGTCTGCCGTTGGACTCACTGCATAACCTATAACTGTATAGCAGACCCTCTCCTTTCTAATGGGAACATGTCGTACCTTGTTACTGTGGCCCTGCTCCGCGTGTCTTTAAATCCTTAGTGGGTTTTTTCCTAAAATTGGTCAGCCGTTGGACACACTGCATACCCTATATCTATATAGCAGACCTTCTCCTTTCTAATGGGAACATGTCGTACCTTGTTACTCTGGCCCTGCTCTATGTGTCTTTAAATTCTTAGTGGGGTTTTTTCCAAATTTTGGCAGCCCTTGCAGTCACAGCATGGGCATTACCACTATAGGAGACCCGCTCCTTTATAATGGGAACATTTTTTTTACTGAGACCCTCCTCTATGTCTCTTCAAAGGTGTATTGGGTTGCGTCCAAATTTTTGGCAGCCCTTCCAGTCACTGGATACGCAATAACAGTATAGGAGACCTACTTATTAATAATGGGAACAAGAAAGCATAGCCGGCTGATGGCTCTCTAACAATAGCTGCTGGCCTTTTAAGAATAGTAAGGGCCGTCTGATGTCCCTATAAAAATAGGCTTTATGACTTTCAGAGTCCCTCCATCATAAATAAAAAAGGATGTGTCTGATGATGTGTCACACACCACATTGCCAGATAAGGTTGTAAAATGTTAAAATGACATTTCCCAGTGAATACATTTGTCTTAAAAAATAACGTAAAAAAACAAAACAATAGGATCTTTCTTTAGTATAAAAAACAGCGTCACCAATTTAACCTCAATGTAATCACATTGTTCAGCTCATGCCCCTCCTCCTCCATCTCCAAAATGACCACATCAGTCACAAGCTGACAGCACTGCAGCACTGCCTTGGCCAAGCGGCAACAGGCTGTGCTGAAGATAACATGCTTAATGCTTAATTGACAAACCGCCCAGCACTGCAGAGTTGTTGAAAGCTGTAACATAGCAGCCTGATCTGTGGCTCTTACCGCTGAACATACAGCCAGGCATGGTCGTGTGTGACAATGGGCGGAACCTGGTGACGGAGAAATGACACCCAGAGTAGATACGATTTCCCTCTATGCCAGTCCTTTCACCGAGCTAAATACAACTCTCAGCAAAAAAAGCTGTGGACTGGCTCCGTACCATCCCTGGCCACATTCATCTGTCCACGTGTTTGTGGGTAGGCGGTCCTTCCCAGTATGTGCACTGGGGAGGGCACAGGTAATGTTGTGGGACCCGTGCTTGTGGAAGACGGAGACAAACCCAGGAGAAACAGTGGCGGCTGGGGACCGAGTTTGGACACCCAGCCGCTGCTGGCATGAGGTTGAAAAGCTTCCGACTTCACGAGCCTAAAAGGCCACATTTCAAGTGAAAGCAGCTTTAGAAGACTTCTTGGGAGAAATGACAGCTGGGTAGATATGGTTTCCCAAGTCCTTTCACCAAGCTAAAGAATATGGCTGTGGTGAAATACAACTCAGCAAAAAAAGCTGTGGACTGGCTCCGTACCTTCCCTGGCCACATTCACCTGTCCACGTGTTTGTGGTTAGGCGGTCCTTCCCAGTAATTGCACTGGGGAGGGCACGGGTAATGTTGTGGGAACCGTGCTTGTGGAAGGAGGAGACGACACCGGGAGAAACAGTGGCGGCTGGGGACAGGAGTATGGACAACCGGCCGCCTCCTGCATGAGGTTATCAAAAGCTTCCGCCTCCACGAGCCTAAAAGGCCACATTTTCAAGTGCAAGCAGCTGTCAAAAATTTGGCAGTATAGTATTGCAGCCTGTGGGTGGGTGGATGGCTGGCTGCATACTTGCGTTTGCATTTCAAGGAATGGGGTAGGGACAACTGAACGCTGCACTGGGACAAGGACGTGGACAGTGATTGTTGCAAGTCTGCAATGACAGGTGCATGGCGGGAGGCATCTTCGCATGCACCAAGGATCACTTATGATGGGCACACTTTTAGGCAGTGATCTGGGAGTCAGAAATGCTTCCAGAGGTCTTCCCCATGCTGTTCCCATGTCTTTTCAGCACTGTATGCATGTGTCTGATGATGTGTCACACACCACAGTGCCAGATAAGGTTGTAAAATATTAAAATTACATTTCCCAGTGAATGCATTTGTCTTTGTTGAAAGCAATGCAAAAGTGCAAAAACGTATCAAAAACGCTACGTGTGAACATAGCCCAAGGTGTGGAGGAGTATTTTTGGTTATTTATTTTGCCTTATATACAAGTCATTACCCTGGAAAGGATGTTCCTTAATATATTTCCCAGGAAAATCCATTTTGGTCTTGTTTTTGTATGTTTTATTGTGAGTCCGTAAAAGTGGTGTAATACTCTGACAACGTTGTAGACAGTAGTGTCCTGGGAGTCAGAAATGCTTCCAGGGGTCTTCCCCATGTCATTTGAGCACTGTTCCCATCCATTTGGGCAATTTTTAGGCCCTCTGCAGACCGCCGGGGGGAGCCACCTGAAAAATGTTCGAGTTTCCCATAGACTTACATTGGGCTCGTTGCTCGGGTCGAGCACCTGAGTATTCCAATTTGCTCGACCCGAGCAACGAGTACCCGATTATTTTTTATGCTCGCTCATCACTAATCCTAACCCATATCACTAAAGGAGTTACATGTGCTGTCAGGGTTAGGCCTCAGCTAGCCCAGTACTAACTCAGTCCTGTAGGCAAGCAGCAAAGTCACAGCAGGAATTTCAGTAAGCAACAAGGGTTTTTTTTTTTAAATGGCCTAAAAAGAGTGAAGGAGCCAAGTTCTAGTTTCAGCAATAAGACAAAAAAAAAAAATTGGAAAATCATACAATGACATGCCTCAACCATGAAGAACCCAGCAATGCAAATCTCATAAAACACCAGCACAATGTAAAAGTGGAATTTACCTATAACCAGACAACATGCAAGTAACTTAACCCTTGCACCCGCCAGAGCCCTTCCACTTACCCTGGTCATCACAGCTGCCATCTTTACACCCTCTCATAAAGGCCCTCATCACAGCACACAATCTGCTGACTGCTTCCTCTCTGTGGTTTAAATCCTGGAAGCTGGCAGGAGATTGGCCAGGAGACCATCAGTAAGCAGCTGCTGCAATTCATGTCTGATTTCTAGCCAGGATTGGGGCTCATTCACATGATCGTATTTTTGGTCCGGGTGCTGTCTGTTGAAATAACGGACCACACTCGGACCATTGTTATTCAGTGGCACAGTGCAGATGAGACTTTTTTTTTTCACTGAATTTGTGTGAGAAAAATAGTGCAGCGTGCTCTGGTTTCTTCTATAAATCAGATGAGACTCGCACATTCAAGTCTGGGCGCGTAAAAAAAAATCAGATGCCATACAGAGCCATAGTATAGCTTTCGATTTTTACAGATACATTGCAAAGGCATTACACATTAATCTAACTCTCTACCCAAACAGCGCACAACAAATACTGCTTGACACATTGACTTGGTGGATAAAAGATTGGCCACAGCCTTTATTAAAATATTAAAACATATCATATAAATATAACCATATTAACATAATGACTTCTTAAAAGGTTCAAACCATTTTTCAAACACCGCAGCTCGGCCATGAGGCTTAAGCCCGTTAATCAACTACCTGTCCATCCAGATACCTGGACGACTAACGCTAGGCCGTGCCAAAAATTCATGGAGGGAGGGCAGGGCAGCACTTCAGGTACGACAGTGCCGGAGGACAGACATGAACCTCCGGCACTGCTCCCTTATATCCCCCAGCTGATACCCGCTCCAATCACGGTCCATCTCCAGGGCAAAAAACATATCTCCCCTGTTACGGTGCCCTGAATGGCCGGGCCTTAGATCCAATCAATTCCCTAACTTCTCCTAGCTACATGACCATCTGAAAGCGGCGGGAAAGCCATTCTCCCGCCATTTAACCCTTAACTAAGCAGAACACATAGCATTCCTGGTAATGCCATGTGTTCCCCTCCGCAGGGTCCGGGATCACCAATATATAATATACCATGGCTACAGACACCAGATGGTATATAACAATATGTACACTGGATGTGTTATACTGTCCACAGATATATAAAGTTATATGCACTGACTGAATTGGCTCCTGGCTACAGGATCTCTCATGCTATATTATATGGTTTTATATATACATATATATATATATATATATATATATATATATATATATATATATATGCACTGCTCAAAAAAATAAAGGGAACACTTAAACAACAGAATATAACTCCAAGTAAATCAAACTTCTGTGAAATCAAACTGTCCACTTAGGAAGCAACACTGATTGACAATCAATTTCACATGCTGTTGTGCAAATGGAATAGACAATAGATGGAAATTATTGGCAATTATCAAGACACACTCAATAAAAGGAGTGGCTCTGCAAGTGGGGACTACAAACCACATCTCAGTAGCAATGCTTTCTGGCAGATGTTTTGGTCACTTTTGAATGTTGGTTGTGCTTTCACACTCATGGTAGCATGAGACGGACTCTACAACCCACAGAAGTTGCTCAGGTAGTGCAGCTCATCCAGGATGGCACATCAATGCGAGCTGTGGCAAGGTTTGCTTTGTCTGTCAGCGTAGCGTCCAGAGGCTGGAGGCACTACCAGGAGACAGGCCAGTACACCAGGAGACGTGGAGGGGGCCGTAGGAGGGCAACAACCCAGCAGCAAGACCGCTACCTCCACTTTTGTGCAAGGAGGAACAGGAGAAGCACTGCCAGAGCCCTGCAAAATGACCTCCAGCAGGCCACAAATGTGCATGTGTCTGCACAAATGGTTAGAAACCGACTCCATGAGGGTGGTATGAGGGCCTGACGTCCACAGATAGGGGTTGTGCTCACAGCCCAAGACCGTGCAGGATGCTTGGCATTTGCCACAGAACACCAGGATTGGCAAAGTCGCCCTGTGCTCTTCACAGATGAAAGCAGGTTCACACTGAGCACATGTGACAGCCTGGAACATCCTTCAGCATGATCGGTTTGGCACTGGGTCAGTAATGGTGTGGGGTGGCATTTCTTTGGAGGGCCACACATCCCTCCATGTGCTCGCCAGAGGTAGCCTGACTGCCATTAGGTACCGAGATGAAATCCTCAGACCCCTTGTGAGACCATATGCTGGTGCGGTTGGCCCTGGGTTCCTCCTAATGCAGGACAATGCCAGACCTCATGTGGCTGGAGTGTGTCAGCAGTTCCTGCAAGATAATGGCATTGAAGCTGTGGACTGGTCCGCCCGTTCTCCAGACCTGAATCCGATTGAGCACATCTGGGACATCATGTCTCGCACCATCCACCAACGTCACGTTGCACCACAGGCTGTCCAGGAGTTGGCAGATGCTTTAGTCCAGGTCTGGGCGGAGATCTCACAGGAGACCATCCGCAACCTCATCAGGAGCATGCCCAGGCGTTGTAGGGAGGTCATACAGGCACGTGGAGGCCACACACAATACTGAGCTTCATTTTGACTTGTTTTAAGGACATTACATCTAAGTTGGATCAGCCTGTAGTGTGTTTTTCCACTTTAATTTTGGGGGTGACTCCAAATCCAGGCCTCCATTGGTTAATAAATTTGATTTCCATTGATGATTTTTGCATGATTTTGTTGTCAGCACATTCAACTTTGTACAGAACAAAGTATTTAATGAGAATATTTCATTCATTCAGATCTAGGATGTGTTGTTTGAGCGTTCCCTTTATTTTTTTGAGCAGTGTATATATATATATATAATATATATATATATATATATATATATATATATATATATATATATATATATATACACAGGGTTGTCCAAAAGTAGGTGGACAGAAAGTGTAATAAGGTTATGAAGGGGGAGATTTATCAAACACTAAATTGCAGCCGCCTGTCTGGATCATCCTCCAATAAACCATGAATTAGACGTGGACGATAAGCTTTCCACCCAATAGATTTCAGGATTCGCATGATAGAAGCTCGTGAAATTCCCAATTCCAAAGAGGCTCTTCTGGTGGACTCTGAACAAATGTTTCAGCAACAAGTTGTTTATTATTTTCTGTACAGACTGTTTTGGGTCGACCAGTTTTTGGAGCATTAAGGATTGAGCCAGTGGCATTGAATTTGTCACGAATGCGGTAAATGGTTTGTCTCTTTGGGGCTTGAGTACCAAATGTTTCAATCCAATTTGCTCTAACAGTTTCAGCATTTTGAGATTTCCAATACTGTGTTAAAATCCATTTTCTTTGATCTGTATTTAAATTATTTGCCATTATGTGTTATCTGAAAAGAAAACAGATTTGGGGGAGATCTATCTTTGAAAACTAGATCTGTGAAACTGGCTCAGTTGCCCTTAGCAACCAATCAAATTCTTCCACCTTTCATTTTCCAAAGAGTCTGTGAGGAATGAAAAGTGGAATCTGACTGGTTGCTAAGGGCAAATGAGCCAGTTTCACTTTACACCATGTTTGTTAAATCTGTCCCTTCATAACCTTATTACACTTTTTGTCCACCTACTTTTGGACCACCCTGTATACAGTACACACCAAAAGTTTGGACACACCTTCTCATTTAAAGATTTTTCTGTATTTTCTTGACTATGAAAATTGTACATTCACACTGAAGGCATCAAAACGATGAATTAACACATGTGGAATTATATACTTAACAAAAAAGTGTGAAACAACTGAAAATATGTCTTATATTCTAGGTTCTTCAAAGTAGCCACCTTTTGCTTTGATGACTGCTTTGCACACTCTTGGCATTCTCTTGATGAGCTTCAAGAGGTAGTCACCGGAAATGGTTTTCACTTCACAGGTGTGCCCTGTCAGGTTTATTAAGTGGGGTTTTTTGCCTTATAAATGGGGTTGGGACCATCAGTTGTGTTGTGCAGAAGTCAGGTGGATACACAGCTGATAGTCCTACTGAATAGACTGTTAGAATTTGTATTATGGCAAGAAAAAAGCTGCTAAGTAAAGAAAAACGAGTGGCCATCATTACTTTAAGAAATGAAGGTCAGTCAGTGAGAAAAATTGGGAAAACTTTGAAAGTGTCCCTAAGTGCAGCTGCAAAAACCATCAAGCGCTACAAAGAAACTGGCTCACATAAGGACCGCCCCAGGAAAGGAAGACCAAGAGTCACCTCTGCTTCTGAGGATAAGTTTATCCGAGTCACCAGCCTCAGAAATCGCAGGTTAACAGCAGCTCAGATTAGAGACCAGGTCAATGCCACACAGAGTTCTAGCAGCAGACACATCTCTACAACAACTGTTAAGAGGACACTTTGTGCAGCAGGCCTTCATGGTAAAATAGCTGCTAGGAAACCACTGCTAAGGACAGACAACAAGCAGAAGAGACTTGTTTGGGCTAAAGAACACAAGGAATGGACATTAGACCAGTGGAAATCTGTGCTTTGGTCTGATGAGTCCAAATTTGAGATCTTTGGTTCCAACCACCGTGTCTTTGTGTGACGCAGAAAAGGTGAACGGATGGACTCTACGTGTCTGGTTCCCACCGTGAAGCATGGAGGAGGAGGTGTGATGGTGTGGGGGTGCTTTGCTGGTGACACTGTTGGGGATTTATTAAAAATTGAAGGCATACTGAACCAGCATTGCTACCACAGCATCTTGCAGCGGCATGCTATTCCATCCGGTTTGCTTTTAGTTGGACCATCATTTATTTTTCAACAGGACAATGACCCCAAACACACCTCCAGGCTGTGTAAGGGCTATTTGACCAAGAAGGAGAGTGATGGGGTGCTACGCCAGATGACCTGGCCTTCACAGTCACCTGACCTGAATCCAATCGAGATGGTTTGGGGTGAGCTGGACCGCAAAGTGAAGGCAAAAGGGCTAACAAGTGCTAAGCATCTCTGGGAACTCCTTCAAGATTGTTGGAATACCATTTCCGGTGACTACCTCTTGAAGCTCATCAAGAGAATGCCAAGAGTGTGCAAAGCAGTCATCAAAGCAAAAGGTGGCTACTTTGAAGAACCTAGAATATAAGACATATTTTCAGTTGCTTCATACTTTTTTGTTAAGTATATAATTCCACATGTGTTAACTCATAGTTTTGATGCCTTCAGTGTGAATGTACAATTTTCATAGTCATGAAAATACAGAAAAATCTTTAAATGAGAAGGTGTGTCCAAACTTTTGGTCTGTACTGTATATGTGAGCTGGTGTTCAATGGGTACTGTTAATGTGTGATTGGTGAAGACGTGGTGCAGAAAGTAGAGTTTTTCCAAGAGTGGGCGGTGGAACTGTGGAACGTTCGAGGGGTTGAGGCGGAGCTGGGGTGGAGCCTGGGCAGAGTCTCAAGGGGGCCCAAAAATGTAGCCAGTATGGGGCCCTGTAATTCCTAGTGGCAGCCCTGTGTGGGTACCATCATGCTGTGTGGAGGGCTAGTGCGGGCAATTATACAGTGTGGAGAGGTGTGGGGCCATCATACTGTATGTAGGTCCATTATACTGCATGAAGGGCTGTATGGGGGTCACAGCTGGAGGATCATACTGTGTCGGGGTCACCATACATTGCCTTGGGAGTTGAGGTGGGGTAGAATAGAGTAATTATACTGTACATGTGGAGGTTAATGTAGAGGAATTCACCATGGGGGTATCATTCTGTGTTTGGGGGGGTACTTTTGTTTTGTTGGCATCATACTTTATGGGGGTAATGCAAAATGAATCTAGGACTTCAGCAGGAGGAAATTACTATGTAAAGGCTGGAAAGTTATGAGATATGCTCCCCTGTGACCCCAACAATTTTTTTTTTTTTTTGGGGGGGGGGGGCCCAATTAGAACTTCTGCTATGGGGCCCCATGATTTCTATGTACACCCCTGGATAGCATATGAGGTTTACTGCCTCCTGGTGGGTTTTCCGTGCCCTGACAAACAGAGGCTGTGTGCAGGGGCTTGTATCTTGGGTAATGCATAACTGAGGGGCAGGAGCTGTGTGAAGGGGGCTTATACCAGTGGATAATGCAGACCTGGAGGCAGGGGTGTGTACCTAGGGTAATGCAGACCTGGGGTGCAGGAGCTGTGTGCAAGGGTACTGTACCTTGGGTAATGCAGAACTAGGGGGCAGGGAATGTGTACAGGGTACTTGTATCTTAGGTAATGCAGTCCTGGGGTGCAGGGGCTTTTCGCACGGAGCTTGTACCCGTGGGTAATGCAGAATTGGGGGGCAGGGGCTGTGTGCAGGGGGCTTGTATCTTAGGTAATTCAGACCTGGGGGGCAGGGGCTGTGTGCAGGAGCCTTGTACCTGTGGGTAATGCGGAACTGGGGGGAGGCAGGGGCTGTGTGCAGGGGGCTTGTATCTTAGGTAATGCAGATCTGGGGGGCAGGAGCTGTGTGCAGAGGTCTTGTATCTTGGGTAATGCAGAACTGGGGGGCAGGGAATGTGTTCAGGGGACTTGTATCTTAGGTAATGCAGACCTGGGGGCAGGGGCTGTGTGCAGGGGGCTTGTGCCTGTGGGTAATGCAGAACTGGGGGCAGTGGCTGTGTGCAGGGGGCTTGTACTTTGGGTAATGCAGAACTGGGGGGGGGCATTGGCTGTGTGCAGGAGACTTACACTAGTGGATAATGCAGAACTGAGGGGCAGGGGCTGTGTGCAGGGGGCTTGTACCTTCGGTAATACAGAACTGGCAAGCAGGGACTGTGTGTAGGGGGCTTGCTTGTACCTTGGGTAATGGAGAAATGGGGGCAGAAGATGTGTGCAGGGGTCTTGCACCTTGGGTAATGCAGAAATGAGGGACAGGGTCTGTGTGCAGGGGACTTGTACTTTGGGTAATGCAGAACTGGGGGGCAGGAGCTGTGTGCAGCGGGCTTGTACCTAAGATAATTTAGAACTGGGGGGCAGGGGCGGCGGGCAGTGGGTTTGTACCTCTGGGTCCAGGGCTGTCACGCTGTCACTGTATACTGGAGGTAGGGGGCCTAAGCTGACCCTAAGCTGGGGCCCTGACTAATCCCTCAACCTGGAGGTACTGTTAAAGGTACAGAGGTCCAGGCCGCCAGCGTAACCCCTACCTCCTGAGGATCCCTGCACCAAAGTAATCTAGTCCTGAGAAGGACCCCGATCACTACAAAAGGGGACAAGTAATAATATGCCCACACACAGTACTTAGACGCACGAGACAGTACAAGGGAAAAACCAAAATCACCTTGCATACAAAAACTACACAACTACAACAGAGGGAACACCAACGGGAAAGGAGATAAATGATAAAGCGAGGAAGGGAAAAAACTCTCCAAATACACTTATCTCTTAAACTCCAAATGCCACGATCCGCTCTGTTAGTCTGCATGAAAAGCTTTCACCGACACTTCCCTAACAGACCAGCAGGCATATGAAGGAGTCTAACTACAGCAACATTGATTGCAGCTGGGCGACCTCGTCTAGCACAGAGAGAGAGAGAATTAACTCCCTCACTGCTGAAAAACACAAAGCACCAAAAAGTCAGCTGCGAGAAGTCAGGCTGTGTAATCGTGACGATCTTCGTGGCGACACACCCGTGACAAGGGCTCACTGTTACTTATCAGACAGACCCCCATAAACAACATCATGATGCAACAGTGCAAACTTTATATTCATCACAGCACATGCCGTACACTCCGCCATTAATCTATATGATGGGCACCTGACCGCTCTTCTCAGTCACTCCTCTTATCTTGTGATCCCGATTGTCTCTCATTTAACACAAACTGCTTCCAACGGTCCCCATCAGAGACCGCTCACCATGGTTTCCCTCATTCCGCACTGGCCAAATTAACTGACGGCTCCCTGTGGTACCCCTACTTTTACAGAGTGTCCCCCAAGTCTCTGATCTCTTACAGACCCTCATCTTCCACTTCTCTATAGGCCTCGTCTCATAGACCATGTCCTATGGTTTCCCCATAGTACCGTCTCTCACAAACCCCTCCACATGGTCCCTTCACTTTCCCCATAGTTCGCTCTATCAGACCACTCCTCATAGTTCCCCCACTTTCTCCATAATCCCGTCTCTCACAGAACACCAGCTATGGTCCCTCAATTTACCCAAAGCTTTTTACTCACAGACCACTCCCTAATGTTCCCCACATGCTCCATAGTCCCTCTTCTCACAGAAAACTCCCCATATACCCTCCATTCATTTTTCCTTTAGTCCCTCCTCTCAGAGAACTCCCAATGGAGCCTCACACTTCCCTCTCATATATCCTGATCCTCATAGGCCCCCCACCTTTCCCTTAGTCCCCTCTTATACAGCCTGCTCCTCAGTCCCCCTACTTTCCCCATAGTCCCGTCTCATACATCCTGCTCCTCATAGTCCTCCCACTTTCCCCATAGTCCCTTCTCATACAGCATGCTCCCCATAGTCCCGCCAGTTCCCTCATACAGCCTGCTCCTCATAGTCCCCACACTTTCCCCATAGTCCCCTCTCATACATCCTGTTCCTCATAGTCCCCAACTTTCTCCATAGTTCCCTCATACAGCATCCTTTTCATAGTCCCCCCACTTTCCCCATAGTCCCCTCTCATACAGCCTGCTCCTCATAGTCCCTCCACTTTCCCCATAGTCCCCTCATACAACCTGCTCCTTATAGTCCCCCCACTTTCCCCATAGTCTCCTCTCATACAGCCTGCTCTACATAGTCCTACCACTTTCCTCGTAGTCCTCTCTCATACAGCCTGCTCCTTGTAGTCCCGCCACTTTCCCCATAGTCACCTCATACAACCTGCTCCTCATAGTCCCCCCTACTTGCCTCAATTTCCTCTCATACAGCCTGCTCCTCAGTCCCCCTACTTTCCCCAGAGTCCCCTCTCATACAGTCTGCTCCTCATAGTCCTCCCACTTTCCCCATAGTCCCCTCTTACAGCCTGCTCCCCATAGTCCCCCCACTTTCCCCATAGTTCCCTCTCATACATCCTGCTCCCCATAGTACCCCCACTTTCCCCATAGTCCCTTCTCATACAGCCTGTTCCCTATTGTACCCCCACTTTCCCCATAGTCCCCTCTAATGCATCCTGCCCCTCATAGTCCCCCACTTTCCCCATAGTCTCCTCTCATAGAGCCTACTCTTCAGCGTCCCCCCACTTTCCCCATAGTCCCCTCTCATACAGCCTGCTCCTCATAGTTCCCCCATAGCCCCTTCTCATGCAGTCTGTTCCCCATAGTCCCCTCACTTTCTCCATAGTTCCCTCTCATACAGTGTGCTCCCCATAGTCCCCCCACTTTCCCCATAGTCCCCTGTCATACAGCCTATTCCCCATAGTCCCCCCCACTTTCCCCATAGTCCCTTTTCATATAGTATTTTCTTCATAATCTCCCTACTTTCCCCATAGTCTCCTCTCATACAGCCTGATGCTCATCGACCCCACAGTCCCCTCTCATACTGCCAGCTCCTCATATCCCCCCGCTTTCCTCATAGCTCCATCTCATACAGCCTGTTCCCAATAGCCCTCCCACTTTCCCCATAGTCCCCTCTCACACAGCCTGCTCCACATAGTTCCCCACTTTCTCCATAGTCCCCTCTCATACAGCCTGCTCCCCATAGTCCCCTCTCATACAGCCTGCTCCTCATAGTCCCCCCACTTTCCCCATAGTCCCCTCTCATACAGCCTGACGCTCATCGTTCCCCCACTTTCCCAAGTTTCCTCTCATACAGCCTGCTCCTCATAGTCTCCACAATTTCTCCATAGTCTCCTCTCATTTAGCCTGCTACTCATAGTCCCCCCACTTTCCCCATAGTCCCCTCTCATACAGCCTGATGCTCATCGTTCCCCCACTTTCCTCTCATACAGCCTGCACCTCATAGTCCCCCCACTTTCTCCATAGTCCCCTCTCATACAGCCTGCTCCCCATAGTCCCCTCTCATACAGCCTGCTCCTCGTAGTCTCCCCACAGTCCCCTCTCATACAGCCTGCTCCTCGTAGTCTCCCCACAGTCCCCTCTCATACAGCCAGCTCCTCATAGCCCCCCACTTTCCCCATAGCTCCCTCTCATACAGCCAGCTCCCAATAGTTACCCCTCTTTCCCCATAGTCCCATCTCATACAGCCTGCGCCACATAGCCCCCCACTTTCCCCATACTCCCCTCTCATACAGCCAGCTCCTCATAGCCCCTCTCATACAGCCAGCTCCTCATAGCCCCCCCACTTTCCCCATAGTCCCCTCTCATACAGCCTTGTTCCCCATAGTCCCCTCTCATATAGCAGGCTCCTCATAGCCCCCCACTTTCCCCATACTCCCCTCTCATACAGCCAGCTCCTCATAGCCCCCCACTTTCCCCATAGCTCCCTCTCATACAGCCTGTTCCCCATAGTCCCCTCTCATACAGCAGGCTCCTCATAGTCCCCCCACTATTACAGACTGCCCCCATGATCTCCCCTCTCACACAGATTCTCATCTCTCTCTCCTCTCACAGATCTGTCCTTTTGCTCTCTGTCCCTCTCCACCTTCCCCGAGCAGCAGCAGCAGGACGGATCCTACACTGTATAGACCAGCATGCACTGCTGCTACTTCCTATTATGTGCGGAACACTATAAGCCGGAGGCCCCGCCCATTCCCAGTAGACTCCGCCCATTATAGAGACCACGCCCCTGAGTTCTCCATGACAACACGTCAGTGTCTGTTACAGTGAGAAGCCACGCCCTGCGCGCAGTGTTCCCATCACCGCGGATGTCACCAAATTGCTGAGGACGGAGGAGCAGAGCCAGCAGCGATATGAGCGCTCACCCCGGGGGTCTGAGGTGGTGAGCGGGGTCTGTGCTGCCGGGTGGTGGAGCCCCCGGCTGAGGCTGTGCGATGTACGAGCTGTGGGCATTGTGGATGTATGTGTGTCTATAGATAGCAGTGTACATACATACATGGAGGATGGGGGTCTCTGCACTGCTGGGTTATTCTGGGGGATTCAGCTGACACCAAATCTATAGATACCATATTCCTACTAATGGAATAAATGCCCTTTAACCCCTTCCTGACAGCTCTGATTTCCGCCCTGTTATGTCTCCTCCATCACTTTTCCTTCTTCTGTCGGTGGATCCGTACGGCGGCTCGTTATCTGCTGAGTGATCTCCTCTTATTAATGGCTCCAGTCACTTGTCCATATAATCTGCATCCAGGGGCCGAGGAATAAAGGAATAATAACAGATCGTTGTGTTTGGGGGTTTATTGGCCGGTAATAATGTCCGGTGCTGGTTCTCCGGTGGCATGATGGCGGCTGTTACCAAACTGATTAGTAGAATTTCCTGCTTCCCCTTCACTTCCCGGCGATTATCAGTTCTTGCCTTTTCGCTGTTCTCCTCCCTTCTTCCCGTCACTTTCTGATGTTTCCGCTGATATCGCCGTATGACGACTTGTTTATTGGGGACGAGTTCTGCTATTGAATGTCACCATTTTATCTTCTGATAAATTCCAACTGCAGTGAAAAAAGCGCAATCCCCCAACTCTGCATTTATTATATACAGCGTTCATTATATGGTCACAATGTCCTGACAATATGATTCCCGGGGCAGTACCATTTCACCAATACCAAACATACATCGTTTTTCCTTTAAGTGTAGAAAACAAATCAGAAATTTGTAAAATAAAAAAAATCCCTTGTGTTGTCATTTTTTGAGACCCGATAGGTTTCCAAGTGTTGGTGGATGGGGCTGTGCGAGGGATTCGCTTTTTGCGCCCTGAGCTGATGTTTTTATTGATACAATTTTGGGGTACATATGATGTTTCCATCGCCTCATGTTGCATTTTTTTCTCATTACGCCGTTACTGATCAGATTAATTCATTTTATATTTTGATACAGAAATCACGATACCACACTATGTGTAAATTTTGATTTTTTTATTTATTTTTAATGAGGGAAAAGGAGGGTGATTGGAACTTTTATTTTTTTATTTTATTTTTTTTTTAATATTTTTTTCTTTTCATTGTAATTGTTAGTCTGATCTTCTGATCGCTTGTACTTTATACAGCAATGCCGCTATATTGCTGTATATAGAAAAAAATCACTGTCTCCGATCTCCTATGAACGCCAACTAGAATCTGGCGTACACCGGAGTACTGTCAGTACTGGCGAGCAACTGGGGTCTTCAGTAGAGATGAGCGTTGTTCTACTCGAACTGTTCGCCAATCTCAAATTCGAGCTGTTTTGGGCGGTGTTCGAGCCGTTCGGCGAAAACGAACAATTTGAGAAAAATTCGGCTGTTCGAGGTTATGTTCGATAACTGTTCGTGCACCAAAATCATAACTGGATTTTTTCTCAGTAATGATGAAAATTAATGTTAATACGCAGTTTGAGTGTACAGCGGGGCGGGGGGAGGGGCAGGGGATGGATCTCTGCAGGAACAATGAAGATCTCCATTTTTTTTTCTCTTTCCCGCATTTACAGTGGGGAGGTGCAATCTGTCAGCCTATCAGCAGCGCACACACGGAGCGAAGTGCTTTTTTTCACACAAGCAAGGGCATGTGTCATTGGCAGTGTATGTCACATGTCCTTGCCCTATAAGACCAAGCCATTTTCCCCGTCGCCACCATTTTCTCACTGCTGCAGCTGCGTGTTAGATGGCACCGCTGTCGCTATGTGCGCTATACCTTGTTAATTTCAAGCCAATTTTCGCACAAATCTACAGATAGCTTGGGAGTAGGGAATAGTTGTGATTGCAGTCCTTTTACGGACTAGGTTACAGCATTTCCTACGACTTTTATCAGGCAGGTCTGTGCTCTTAAATAGATAGTTTGTGAGAGTAAAGACTAATTGTAATTGGAGTCCTTTTCAGGACTAGGTTACATCAGTTCCTATCAGTTTTTGCCAGGCAGGTCTGTGCCAGTGCTGTGCAAGTTTTTTTCTCAGCATTTGGCTGAACCTAGCAAAGCTAATCCTTTTTGGCCTATTGCAGAGTGTGTTAGTCAGTGGAGTAGCCTATCTGTGTTGCAAGATATACCACCTGTGTATAGAATACCAATTTTTTTACTGCACCTAGTGAAGTAAAATCTTTTGGGCATAGCATCATTCTATTAGTCCATCTATACTGACTTCCATCAGGTTGCAAACTGAATCTAATTTTTTTCTGCATCTAGCTCTGAAAAAATATTGGGCTTCTAGCAGTGTGTGGGACTTGTTGTATTAGTCCATCTATACTGACCTCCATCAGGTTGCAAACTGAATATATTTTTTTCTGCATCTACCTCTGAAAAAATATTGGGCTTCTAGCTGTGTGTGGGACTTGTTCTATTAATCCATCTATACAGACCTCCATCAGGTTGCAAACTGAATATATTTTTTTCTGCATCTACCTCTGAAAAAAATATTGGGCTTCTAGCTGTGTGTGGGACTTGTTGTATTAGTCCATCTATACAGACCTCCATCAGGTTGCAAACTGAATATATTTTTTTCTGCATCTACCTCTGAAAAAATATTGGGCTTCTAGCTGTGTGTGGGACTTGTATTAGTCCATCTATACTGACCTCCATCAGGTTGCAAATTAAAAATAATTTTTATCTGCATCTAGCTCTGAAAAAATATTTGGCCTTCTAGCAGTGTGTGGGACTTTCTCTATTAGTCCATCTATACTGACCTCCATCAGGTTGCAAATCAAATATAATTTTTTTCTGCATCTAACCCAGCCAATAGTTTTGGCCTAATACCACAGTTTGGCCACTCAGCTCTGCTCGGTTCCCATCCATTGTTTTTTTGTGCAAACAACTCCAGAGTTGTTAATTAGTTAACCACCAAAATGAGTGGAAAAAGGCCTGCTGCTGGTGGAAAGGGGAATAGGCGTGTTGGGAAGGGGAAAAAAGGTTGTGTCCGTGGGGTAGGTGTTAAAGCAACAGTAACATCTGCAGAAGAAAGACCATCTTCCAGCCAAACTAAAATGTCTACTTCTTTTAGCGGACAATGTGATAAGATCCCTTTCTTACGGCCACGCCAATCGCTACAAATTCCAGATGAGGCACAAAAACAGCAGGTGCTTCAACGGATATCAAGTGCTCCTTTAAGTGGGCTCTCCTCCACATCAACTTCAACATCACAAATACTCCAGTCCTCAAAGGTGTCACCCCAATCGCACTTGCTTCCTCACAGCTCCCAAATCTCCAGCTGCCCGTCTGAGTATGAGGTAGAACAGATGGTTGAGTCTGCAGAGCTGTTTACTCATACTATAGCCTGGGAAATCAGAGGTCGACTCCAGCGCTTCTGTGAATCCAGACGAGGAAATGATCTGCACTGATGCCCAGAATCTTTATGAGTCGGATCCAGGACCAGACGCAGAAGGTTCTGACCATAATGTAGACCCTCATTCCCAAACTGTAACTCCTGTTGGTGGAGACAATGAGGAAGACGATGATAAGACTCAAATACCTGATTGGAGCGACAACTTTAGTTTTTTGTCAGGGCAGGAACAGGTTGGCTCTGAGGACGACGGGTGTGATAACGCACAGGGTGATGATGATGAGGTTGGAGATCCCACTTACTGTCAACCCACAGTCAGCCAAGAGATGAGGTCAGCAGAGGAGGTGGAGGAAGATGCTAGTGACGACGAGGTCAGGTTGCGCCTTCCTGGACAGAGACGTAGTACTGGAAGCACGTCAACAACTGCATCCTCAAACACAACTCTGCCTCTCACCACAAGTCGTGGTGGCTCTTCAGGTCGCATGGGTGCTAAGCCTTGCATAGCCTGGGCATTTTTTCAGATCGATAAAGATGACCCAACTCGTGTTAGCTGTAACATTTGTCAGCAAAAGCTAAGTAGAGGCCAAAAAATACATAGTTTGAGTACTTCATGCATGAACCGGCACATGGACATGAAGCATAAGTTGCAGTGGGAAGCCCAGTGTGCTACAATGCGGCCTAGCCAGCCGGGCCAACCACCGTCTGCCATATCTTGTGCATCCGCGGCCTCTTCATCCTCTGTGACTGGGGGGACAGCAGTCACACCTGTTTTGGGGCGCAGACCTGCCACCTCTTTACCCGCAACAGCCAGCGTGATTGGCAGGTCATCATTTTCTTTGGAGGTGGTAACACCAGCTGGTGTTGAGCGCTGTCCGACATCGATAGCACCACCTTTGGATCAAGGCAACCTAACATGTCCGCCTGCATCTTCCTCACAGACCGGCAGTTTGCCGGGGACACCCTTATCAACCCCGTCTAAGCACAATAGCCAGCCCTCGGTCCCTCAGATGTGGACAAGTAAAAGACCATTTCCTCCTAGCCATGAGAAAGCTAAGAGGTTGAATTTCACCATCTGCAAGTTCTTGGCTACAGAAATGCTGCCTTTCCGCCTGGTGGACACAGAGGATTTTCGAGACCTTATGTCCGTCGCAGTGCCCCAGTACCAGATGCCCAGTCGGCACTACTTCTCAAAGAAAGGTGTGCCTGCGCTCCACCAGCATGTCGCACACAACATCACCGCTTCTTTGAGAAACTCTGTGTGTGACAGGGTGCATTTCACCACAGACACTTGGACGAGTAGGCATGGACAGGGGCGTTACATGTCGCTGACTGGGCACTGGGTAACTATGGTGACAGCAGGACAAGGGGCTGCTGTCCAAGTCTTGCCGTCCCCACGAGTTGTGCGTCAATCCTCTTTATGTCAAAGTTCCTCCACTGCTTCTGCCTCCTCAACCTCCTCTCGGTCTTCCACCTGCACCCAAAGCCTGTCTGGTCATGCCACAAGCTTTCTAACTGCGCAGAAGGGATCCTGCACACCTCCTTACTATGCTGGCAGTAGGGCTCAACGTCATCAGGCGGTTTTTACATTGAAATGTCTGGGAAATGTGAGTCACACAGCTGAGGAGTTGTGGTCAGCTCTGGAGAACCAATTTCATGAATGGTTGTCTCCACTGGACCTGAAACCAGGGAAGGCCGTGTGCGACAATGCTGCAAACCTGGGTGCGGCCCTTCGCCGGGGCAATGTCACACACGTGCCTTGTATGGCTCACGTGTTGAACCTGGTTGTCCAGCAATTTTTAGCCCACTATCCCAGACTAGATGGCCTTCTGCAGAGGGCACGGTCGCTGTGTGCTCACTTTCGCCGTTCGCATCCCGCAGCTCAGCGACTTACATCTCTACAGAAGTCGTTGGGCCAGCCACTTCACCGGCTAAAATGCGATGTGCCTACCCGGTGGAATTCAACTCTGCACATGTTGCAGCGACTGTGGCAGCACCGACAAGCCCTGGTGCAATACGTTCTGACGTATAGCCTGGGCCAACGAGATCCAGAGGTGGGGCAAATCACGCTGGAGGAGTGGTCTCAGATCAGGGACCTATGCACCTGACGCACCCCCTGGGCCATGTTCAGGGGATACCCGGAGCCGGATCTGGATAGGGGTAGTAGTCCTTGTGGCGGTAACCCGGTCCGTGCCCAGGGTGTCAAACTAAGTGGCAGTCTATGGCAGTAGATGTTAACTTGGATGTCGACTACGCCACCCGTTGAGTGCGGCTTTGCAGCCGCCGCTGCAGAACAGTCCGCTGAGGCCGGTGGTATGGGTGCAGCGATGATGGTATAACCCCCAACGGGAGGGGTCTGGCCTCAGGGCAGCAGGTGTGGATGATGGGTGTAGTTATGTTGTAGAAAGGAGAGTCAGAGACTTGAGGTGCAGTTTCAGGGTTTTTACTCACGGTTGTTCTCTCAGTCACTCTGGCCTTGAGTGACCACCCGAGCCGTGCTGCGTCCACCAGGTCCTGGACTCGGCTAACCCCCAGGCAGTTCTGAAGCGTGGTCCTGAGCTCCCTTCTCTCTCTCTGTCTCTGGCCGTTCCCACCAGGGATCCACCTTTGGCCGGCTCCCTCGGGTCTCTTAGTGGTCAAGCCTCCTCTGGGCTCCCTGACCCTATACTTGGTGTGCCTTTCTGGTGGATTTGGTGAGGGTCGTGGCAAATCTTGACCACGACCTCCGGTTCCTGGCTGAGGATAAGTGGCCTCCACCAGTTCGGGTTCCGGTACCCGTGTCCGCCAACCCTTCACCCTTTCTGGTCTGTTTCTGGGTTCTTGGGGTTCCCTCTGTCTTTCTCTCTGGGTCCTTCTTACTTCTTTCTCCTCTGCAGGCTTAGCTCTGGAGCTGGGCCCAGCCGGAGCCACAGCTCCCTGTCAGCCCTCCTGGCTGAACTCTTCTCCTCTTCTCCTCCTGCCTGAACTGAACCCTGATCTAAGATGGTGCCCACCATATATACTCCCTCTATGTGTGAGCCCAGGTGACTAGCACCCAATGGGCTCCTAGCTTTACCCAGACTACTCCTCCTATCTGCCCCTACACTACTGGGATGTTCCACCCCCCTCCCACTCCAGCCAGGGACAGACGCTGTCGTACCTGCACATATACTGGTGGGAGTACCGTTGTTCTGTCCCCCGGAAATGGGATGTATGTAGTGCATGCAGCCTACTGAGCTCAGTCCCACACTCCATCCTTACCCGGGAGTGGAATACCACACCTCTGGGTCGAGGTGCAATACCCCTGTAGCAGCCGAATCCTCAGGGTGCTACATTCCCCCCTGGTAAATCACAGCACGTCCTCGGGCTGTAAAAGAGCAAAAACATAAAACATACAAGCTTTTTAAAGTGCACTACATATAAAATATATAAACAGTAACCTTCAATCATCCCTTTATGGGAGGTACTTCTCTTTTAAAATGTTACGGACACATCATAAAATAATATTAACTCTTTCATCATAATAAAACTTTTCATATAAAACATTTTTGACCTCTGGCCACTTGTGCAAATTGTGACCAGGTAAGTGCCACAGTCTCTGGTAGAAAAAACAGTTTCCTATAAAACCGGTAGGGGGCACTTTAGGAAGCGCAACTATTTACAAGGGATATGGCCGCTCTCAGTCCTCGGCCAGTGGGAAAAGGGGATGGCTGCTCACAGTCCTCAGCCTGTGGGGAGATGGGACACACTGGAACAGTTCACTGGTCCCAATGGGGACTATAATGGTAACAGTTATTGTACCTTCACGGGTAACTATTTACAGTGCTCCTACTGTACATCAGTGGCGATGTCCTCCAGCTCCTTCCTCCGTGTACCCTTCAGACCCGTCCGGGTCCTCTTGCTCCTCCTGACACCTCAGCTCTTTCTCTGTCAGTCGGTGTACATGAAGGGCATAGGGTCCTTTGGCACATTGGTGCCGGGTGAAGGTGACCTCATCACCCAGGTAAAGGTCACGACCTCTGTGTCCCTCCGGTAGGTGGGACTCGACATCTCTTCTGGTCACGAAGACGTCGCCGGGGGTGTGATGATCTCTGATGAAGCCCCAACCGTGCTGCAGTTGGAATTTGATTACAGTCCCGGTGGCACGGGGACCGTGGGCTGCACGGGTGTTCCTTCGGGTCCGGCTCTTTTGTTCTGCACTCTTTACTTGCAGCCGCTCCTCGCGGACCCGCCTCTCTCGCCGTTCTCGCTCAAAGACTTTCAACTGCTGGCGGCAGCACTCCGCACGCTCCGCTGCAGCCGCCCGGGTCTCTTGAGTGAACCCGATGAGGTCTCCTCCTGCGGGGTCCCACTCAAACTGCGCCTCCTCTAACGAGAGCGGGGTCATCTTGACGGGCGCCGGAACCGGGATTAGGGGCTCATCCAGGGGTCTTTCTTTCCGGAGTCGGGGATGGTAGTACTCCGGTGGCCACGCAAAGGGCTGCCCATCCGGGCAAGTGTGTTGGGCAAACAAGTCTTCACCCAGGTGCGGCACAGTGGAAGTTGAGGGCGCGGTGGTGGCAGCGGCGCCCGGGATCACTAGGCCTTGCGACCAGGCTTGGGGTACCCTGAAGTTAAAGGGCACCGTGAAGACGGCGGCACCCGGGGGCACTCGGCCTTGCGACCAGGCCGGTGGCGTCTCCTGCTTGGCCGCGCTCAGGGTTGAGGCGCGTGACGTCACAGGGGGCGTGGTCGCGGCTCCTGCTTGGGGCCTAGTCTGGAGCGGTAGCGGTGCGGCAACGGGCACGATCAGTGGGACTTCGGGCTCTGCGACGGGGAGCGGGGGTAGGCTTACGGTGGCTGGGCTTGGGGTAGTGACGTCCCCTTTACTTGCCTCCGTCTCTTCAGCTCCCTCTGCGGCGTCGTCTCCGGCCTCCGTCCCTTCTGCATCCTCTTCAGGGGCAGGCGTGCTCCTCGTTGCGGGTGGTGTGCTCCGCTGGCGGGTTCCAGCCTGCTGGGCCATCTCCCTGCTCCACTCCATCAGCGTTTCTCGCTGCACTTGGGCCATCCTCCGTGCGAGGCCCTCCAGCGCGGTCTGTGCACGCTCCCGGTCTCGGGGAAGCTGTGCCAGGATCTCCACCAGGTCTTGTGGGGTGGTTGCTTGCATCAGGCTCCTGACCACAGGGTCGGTGCTGCCTGCCTCTCCCTCCATCTCCGGGTACGGCTCCTCCAGATTTCTCCAAGCTGCTCCCATCTTCTCTCTTTTGTTCTGTCTCCGCCCCCATTGAGGGCGGTCCTCGGGCAACTTGGTGATTGTCAGTTCCAGGGGCAGACCCCCCACGCTGATGGACATCTCAATCATTGCAGTCTCTGCTGGTGGGGGCGGTCTTCGTTTTTGGCGCCATTCTTGGTCCTGGCCCACGATGGGAGGTCATCTCTTACCACCCTCTGGCACGCCCATAATGGCGTCCGCTCTGCCAGGGCGGGAAATCTTCTCAGATGGCGGGAACCGCTTCCCAGTGGCGGGAAACACTGCAGATGGCGGGAAAAGACTGCAGATGACGGGCAAATGGCGGGAACCGATCCGAGATGGCGTCCGATGGCGGGGACCCTCCGGAACCGGCGGGAGACTTCTTTTTGAGGTAAATGCGAACTTTTCTTCAGGCACGCAGTACCCGATGGTTGCGGGCACGTGATCCTGCCGACTACGCCAAAGTTGACGCACCCCCTGGGCCATGTTCAGGGGATACCCGGAGCCGGATCTGGATAGGGGTAGTAGTCCTTGTGGCGGTGACCCGGTCCGTGCCCAGGGTGTCAAACTAAGTGGCAGTCTATGGCAGTAGATGTTAACTTGGATGTCGACTACGCCACCCGTTGAGTGCGGCTTTGCAGCCGCCGCTGCAGAACAGTCCGCTGAGGCCGGTGGTATGGGTGCAGCGATGATGGTATAACCCCCAACGGGAGGGGTCTGGCCTCAGGGCAGCAGGTGTGGATGATGGGTGTAGTTATGTTGTAGAAAGGAGAGTCAGAGACTTGAGGTGCAGTTTCAGGGTTTTTACTCACGGTTGTTCTCTCAGTCACTCTGGCCTTGAGTGACCACCCGAGCCGTGCTGCGTCCACCAGGTCCTGGACTCGGCTAACCCCCAGGCAGTTCTGAAGCGTGGTCCTGAGCTCCCTTCTCTCTCTCTGTCTCTGGCCGTTCCCACCAGGGATCCACCTTTGGCCGGCTCCCTCGGGTCTCTTAGTGGTCAAGCCTCCTCTGGGCTCCCTGACCCTATACTTGGTGTGCCTTTCTGGTGGATTTGGTGAGGGTCGTGGCAAATCTTGACCACGACCTCCGGTTCCTGGCTGAGGATAAGTGGCCTCCACCAGTTCGGGTTCCGGTACCCGTGTCCGCCAACCCTTCACCCTTTCTGGTCTGTTTCTGGGTTCTTGGGGTTCCCTCTGTCTTTCTCTCTGGGTCCTTCTTACTTCTTTCTCCTCTGCAGGCTTAGCTCTGGAGCTGGGCCCAGCCGGAGACACAGCTCCCTGTCAGCCCTCCTGGCTGAACTCTTCTCCTCTTCTCCTCCTGCCTGAACTGAACCCTGATCTAAGATGGTGCCCACCATATATACTCCCTCTATGTGTGAGCCCAGGTGACTTGCACCCAATGGGCTCCTAGCTTTACCCAGACTACTCCCCCTATCTGCCCCTACACTACTGGGATGTTCCACCCCCCTCCCACTCCAGCCAGGGACAGACGCTGTCGTACCTGCACATATACTGGTGGGAGTACCGTTGTTCTGTCCCCCGGAAATGGGATGTATGTAGTGCATGCAGCCTACTGAGCTCAGTCCCACACTCCATCCTTACCCGGGAGTGGAATACCACACCTCTGGGTCGAGGTGCAATACCCCTGTAGCAGCCGAATCCTCAGGGTGCTACACACCCTTCTGCACAGTTTTGAAATGGCGACGAAGATGTTTAGTGCTGACGATGCCATTATCAGCATGACTATTCCGGTGATTTACATGCTGGAGCACATGTTAAACAGAATTCGGAGTCAGGTGGTGGCACAAGAGGAGGTGGAGGAAGTAGAGGAGGAGGAGTTGTATGCGAAAGGGCTAACATCTGCAAGGTCCAGACGGTCGGCAGCACCAAGGCGGCAGGCATGTGAGGGTGGGGGAGATGGTTTTACCAGGGCGCATGGTAGCAGCCAAACTAGTGAGGAAGGTG
The DNA here is from genome assembly GCF_046119375.1 of Phyllobates terribilis. NCBI lineage: Eukaryota > Metazoa > Chordata > Amphibia > Anura > Dendrobatidae > Phyllobates > Phyllobates terribilis. The sequence continues at coordinate 2,671,636 of NW_027362944.1, read as the reverse complement.
CAGGAGCCCAGGAAGAAGTGGAGGACGAACTGATGGAAGACTCATCAGATGAGGGAGACCTTGATCACATTTCTGTTGTGCGAGGTTGGGGGGAGAGGACAGAGGAAGGAAGCATGATTGTTACCTCGCCACCAACACAACAGGGACTTGGTGCTCCTGGATGCGCAACACACATGAGTGCCTTCTTGCTGCACTACCTGCAACATGACCCTCGAATTGTGAGAATTAGAAATAATCCTGACTACTGGGTTGCCACACTGTTAGATCCCCGGTACAAAAGTAAATTTGCAGAAATTATTCCTGCCATAGAAAGGGATGCACGCATGCAGGAGTATCAGCAGAGACTGTTGCAGAATCTTACATGTGCTTTTCCACAAAATACCAGTGGTGCACGTAGTGAATCTCACAGTTCCAACTTGCCAACCGTGGGACCGTCAAGTGTTCAGCACTCAAACCGTAACAGAACCACAGTATCTGCTGGTAACATCAATTTTGCGGAATCATTTCACCACTTTTTTAGCCCATCCTTTGCAAGGCCACAGGAGACAAGAAGTCTGACACATAGTCAACGCCTAGAGACGATGGTACAGGAGTATCTCCAAGTAAACATTGAAGCCACGACTGTGTCACTGGACCCTTGCTCTTTTTGGGCTTCCAATCTGGATAAATGGCCGGAGCTAGCCACTTACGCCTTGGAGATCTTGTCATGCCCCGCAGCCAGCGTTCTGTCTGAACGTGTGTTCAGCGCTGCTGGTGGTGTGCTGACAGATAAGCGCACGCGGCTCTCCACTGATAATGTAGACAGACTCACGTTCATAAAGATGAACAAATCATGGATCCGAAATGACTTTTCTACCCCTGTGTCATCCTGGGGAGAGTAAAAGCTTGATGATTGGTTAAAATCACCCTACCAACCGTTTTAAGCTTTCAAATTACTAATCATGTTTATCTGTATCTTGGCTGGAAAATAATTTGGGCTTTGTAGCAGTGTGCAGCACTGATTCTATTAGGCCATCTATAATAAGCTCCACCAGATTTAAAATTACTAATCATGTTTATCTGTATCTTGACTGGAAAATAATTTGGGCTTTGTAGCAGTGTGCAGCACTGATCCTATTAGGCCATCTATACTAAAGCTTCACCAAATTTAAAATTAATAATAATTTTTAGCTGCATCTAGCCCGGAAAATAATTTTGGGGCTCCGAGATGCGCAAGACACATAAGTGCCTTCTTGCTGCACTACCTGCAGCATGACCCTCATATTGTCAGAATTCGAAGTAATCATGACTACTGGGTTGCCACACTCTTAGATCCCCCAAACTTTTCGATCAACCTTTTCATTTTAATAAAGACCAAAAAAATGGTCATTTTTGAAATTATAAGCATTAGCAGGTTGTTAGAAACTGAAATCAAACAGTTTTCAACTCAAAACTTTATTCTAGGTGATGTTACATTTTCACATAGGACCCCTTGTTCGAAAGGAGCTTCTGAACTCTCTCGTCCATTGAATTTGTCAGGTTTTGGATGGTTTCTGCTTCAATTGTTTTGCATGAGGACAGAATACCCTCCCAGAGCTGTTGCTTAGATGTGAACTGCCTCCCGCCATCATAGACACTCCTTTTAATGATGCTCCAAAGCTTCTGAATGGGGTAGAGGTCAGGGGAGCATGGGGGTCACACCATAAGTTTGTCCCCTTTTATGCCCATATCAGCCAGAGATGCAGATGTTTTATGTGCAGCATGAGATGGTGCATTATCATGCAGAAAAATGATCTTGCTGTGAAATACACGGTTCTTCTTCTTGAACCATGGCAGGAAGTGCTGTTTGAGAAAATCCACATACATTATGGAGTTCATCTTTAGCGCCTTCAGGGATCCTAAAGGGGCCGACAATCTCTCTCCCCATGATTCCAGCCCAAAACATTACTCCACCTCCTCCTTGTTGGCGCTGTAGCCGTGTTTGCGTGGGGTGTCCATCAACCAGCCATCCTCCACTCCATCCATCTGGACTATCGAGCGCTGCACGGCACTCATCCGTGAACAAAACAGTTTTGAAATCAGTCTTCATGTAATGTTTGGCCCACTGGAGCCGTTTCTGCTTGTGTGAAGTGGATAGAGGAGGTCGACAGGATGGCGTATGCACAGCTGCAAACCTCTGAAGGACCCTGCATCTTGTTGTTCGGGGGACGTTGGAGGCACAAGCAGCTTCAAAAACTTGTCTGCTGCTATGACAAGGCTTTTTTGCCGCTGCTCTTTCAACCTGACGTAATTGCCTGTAGGAAAGAGTCCTCAATTTGCCCTTATCAGCACGCACACGTGTGTACTGTGAATCAGCTACATACTTCTTGATTGCCAAGACACTTCATCCTGATCATCGCACAATGTTGATTGTAGTCATGCCTTGACCTAAACACTCCACAATTTGTTGCTTCTCAGCAGCCGACACATCCTTTTTCTTTCCCATTTTGGCAGAAAATGTAGGCTGCTTAATAATGTGAGACAGCCTTCTTAAGTAGTCTTGCCTTTCATTGGACACACCTGCCAAACTAATTAGCACAGGTGTCTGCAATTGCTTACAGTGATATAAAGAGCCCTGACACACATCACCATCAACGAGTTTAACTGACAAACAAACAAATTCTTCCCTTATCACTCCTAAACACTTTTTGCATAATAATTTGGAACACAGTGTACATGTGCTTTTCCACAAAACACCAGTGGTTCACGTAGTGAATCTTACAGTTCTAACTTGCCAACCGTGGTCTGTATGGAGTTGTTCAATAAAGGGCCCAAAATTAAGATAACATAGATGGGAGAGGTCTCTATGAATAGGAATTCCTAAGTATTTGATACCCTGTGAGGGCCAGGCAAAGGGAAAGTTGGACTGGATGGAATCCTGTATGGATTTGGGGAGGGAGACATCGAGGGCCTCAGACTTCGCTGCATTGATTTTAAAATTTGACCATGTAACAAAGTGATCTATTTCAGCCATAACAGCATGGATGGATATATGTGATTGAGTGATATATACTAGGACATCATCAGCAAATAGAGAGCACATGTACTCGGTGCCTCCCACCTCAATCCACCTAATATTGGGGTTATGGCGAATTGATGAGAGCAGGTGCTCCGTCACTAGGATGTATAAGAGAGGGGACAGAGAACATCCCTGCCTTGTCCCATTGGTGATTGTGAAAGGTGATGAAAATGTTCTGACGCGCCCCCTGGGCCTTGGGACACCCGGAGCCGGACCCTTTTTGGTGGATGCTGGTGGGTGTAGTCTCCGTGGCGGCAACCCGGTTCCGTGGCTCAGGGCGGTCAAACCAGTGGCGGAACTATTTATGTGGTTTTGATGTTTAAATGTCCGACTACGCCACCCGTGGATTGCGGTCAGAGTGAACCGCCGCTCCAGGGCAGACCGCTGAGGCTGGTGTTGTGGGTGCAGCAGAGCGTAGCATAACTCCCCACGGGAGGAGTATAGCCTCAGGGCAGTGTATGCGGAGGATGGGGGTGATGGTGCAGGGCAGCAGCAGTAATGACACGGAGTCAGTGATGCAGTCCTGGGCCTTTACTCACAGTTCTTATTATCCAGACCACGTCTGCAGGTAACGGCTGCCCACGTCGTACTGTGCTCACCAGGTGAGGGGCTCAGACAACTCCCAGATAACTTTGGAGTGCTTCACAGGACCCCCTTTGTGTGTCCTTTGTCTGGCCTTTCTTACCAACCCTTCTGTCCGGCTGCCTCGGGCCTCCTCTTGGTAAACTTGGCGCCAGTTTCCCTGACCCTATGTGGTGCCTTCCTAGCGGGTGTAGCGAGGGGCTGCGCCACATAAAATGTCACAGCCTCCTGTTTCTAGCTGAGGGTCGTTTCCTGCCTCCACTAGTTTCGGGGACCGGTCTCCCCCTTTGGCCTGACCCCTCCACGCAGGTGGATTCGGGCGTGCGGTGGCGACTCGCCCGTCCGCACCCCTGAGATCCCTTCGTTCCTCGTTCCTGGAGCCTTCTCCGCTCCTCTTCCTTCCTTCTCCCTCTTCCAGGCCTGGGCCTCTGTTACTAGGCCCGCCTCCGGAGCAGAGCTCATGCAGAGCCCCTGCTCCCTGCCACTTCTGCTCAGACTTCTCTGCACTGAACTAAGATGGTGCCCACCTTTTATACTCCCTTCTCAATGCACCCAGGAACTGCTTCCTCCCTGCTCCTGCACTACAGGGTTCCCCTTCCTCAGTGTTCCCTCCCCCCTCTCCAGCCAGGGACAGGGACTGTTGTGCCCATCTCAGGGGCATATTGGTCGCCCTGCCCCACGGCAATGTGGTGTAATGCATGCAGGTGTCGGGTCCTGATCCACACTACATCCTTACCTGAGAGTGAGATATCACACCTCTGGGTGAGGTGCAATACCTCTGTAGCAACCGAGCCCTCAGGGTGCTACAGTTCCATTTATCTTCAGCCTAGGTGACGTATTGCGATACAGGGCCGTGATTTTGGCTATAAAAGGGTCCCCTAGACCCCTACCCCAAGCTTTTTAAGAGAATCATATATGGCGTGCCAGGAGACTCTATGGAATGCTTTCTCAGCATCCAACGAGAGTATCTAATTACAAATTTTTAACTGCATCTAGCCCAGGAAATACTTTGTGCCTAGTAGCAGGGTCTGCTAGTCAGCGGATTATCCCGGCTGTTAAGCAAGCTACACCACCTGTAGTTTGGACACTTCATTTTTTCAAAGGAAATGCTTCGGGACCACGGGATACTCAGTGAAGAGCATCAGGAGGCACCCCAAGGCATAGGGGCTCGGACTGGCAGTAGGATGCCTTGCGGTGGACAGCCGAGCTCGATCCTTATAAAAGCTTTTTAACTGCAGCAGCTTTAGTGGACGCTACTGGAGCTGGAATTACGCGGCTGCTGGCATGAGACTTGCCCTCCAATAGATCCTTGTAAATGGATTTAAAGTGTATTTATTCAAATTAGAGAGACAATTTAAATTAAAAAGCTTAGAGCTGCCTCCACCACAGGGGGGCTCGCTCGACCCACCAGCGGACAGGCACCAGTATTGGGAGAGGGGGGCTGGCCGTCAGGGTTCACCGCGGCTCTGGCACAAACCCGGCGACACGGAGGTGGCACGGGCAGGAGCGGACTGAACGTGTCGGCTTCTCACTTTTTGGATTTTAGAAGGGCATGACATGCCTATATCTGTGTCTCCCCCTCCTTTTACTCCTCCACCTCTTTTCTTTTCGCATGACTATATGTACTTGTCACTTTTCCATGTGTTAGTTGTGTCTTCTGAGCAGTTTGTCAGCTTTTGGACACCTTTGAAGGTGTTTTCTATGTGTTTCTATGTGTTTTTGTTTGCCTGCCATTGGTTTTAACGGTGTTCGAAGGTGTTCGACGAACAGTTCGACGAACAGTTCGGCGAACACACGGGTGTTCGACGAACCGAACTCGAACACTATGGGGGTGGCTCAACACTAGTCTTCAGCAGACCCCCAGCTGTCATGGCAACCTGGCGCCTCACGATCACGTCGTGGTGATGCCAATGCGCAGTAAGAAGAGCTCTTCCCCAGACCGTGCTGTTAATGGCACTGTCACAGATTGACAGCAGCATTTAGATGGTTAATAGCTATGGGCGGTGCTCTGCTCCATTCGCAGCTGTTAGAGGCAAGTGATGGCTGAATAACACAGCCATCATCTGCTGTCAAAAATATAGGCTCAGCTTGCCCGCGTCAAAGACAGGGAGATGGGGGTTAAGAAAGCCGTAATCTTGTAAAAATAAATTGCCTTGTGTCGCCATTTTCAGAGACCAATTCATTTTTTTGAGCTGTATGAGGACTTGTTTTTTTCCAGCGTAAGCTATTGGTTTTAGTAATACCAAGGGGGGCTGCTTACGGCTTGTTGATTGCTTTCTATTCCAAATTTTGGGCTTTTAACATTTTTTTTTATTTACAGCGTTTATCATATGTGTTACAAATGCAACATTACCAAATGTGCTGTTATGTATATACATACATATATATATATATATATATATATATATATATATATATATAAAATATAATAAGGCAGCACTAAAGATAAATTCAAGGCTTGAGAAAGGTTCTATGAACCGAAACGTCGCCATTTGGGCTCAATAAAGTCCATTTTTTCTAAAAATGTAATTTATCTGGAGTGCTGCCTTCTTACATGTTTCTATTCAGATGCAATTTGGACAGGTTGCTTGGAGGCCTGGCACCCACCGTGAGTGAATGTGAAATGGTGCTGTTCCAGTATATGTTTCCTATATATATATATACATATATTTATTTATTTATTTTACATTTCTTTGCTGAAAACGAGGAGACGAGGGTATGATTTGAGTTTTTAATTTTTTTATTCTTTCAATATCTCTTTATTTTTTTAACTTATATATTTTTCCTTTAGGGGATTTCAGCATGCAAATGTTTTGTAATTTGTTTGGAGATATTGAACAATGTCAAATCCAGTAGCCCCCACTATTCTATTGTGCGTGGTGGGGGCTGGTAGCAATAGTCGCCCATAGTTTTTCTCCACATGGTGAAAAACTATTTAAATGCCGCTATCATAAATTGACAGTAACAATCGGTGCTATTTTCAGCAGCTGCTGTTTAGAGGCCGGTGCCATCTGTATAACACAGCCAGCACCCACCCTGTAACGAGTGGGCCACTTACACAATCACCCCATGTACGTCGTACAAGTGCGTCAGAAATCTGGAAAGGGAAAAAGAAGTGGTACTATTTTAGGGTACAGACAACATTTTGATCACTTTTTAATTCCATTTATTTGTAGGAAAGATGAACAAAAAAAGCTGCATTTTGTGAAAAAAAAATGTTATTTATTTTATTTTTAGCACTTTACCTAATTTAGAAGGTTTTGAAGCTTTCAAGCTTTGCTCAATAAAATCACTTTGTAAAAATAAAAATATTTTTTCTGTCTACATTTTCTGAGAGCTACCATTATTTTACTTTTAAATGAGTTATCCAATATTTTTTCTTTGGCATTGATCTTTTAAAAATAACAAACAAATGTGCGTCCCCCTGCTATACTCACTCTAGATAGAAACGATGACTAAGCCGCCCAGATGTGACCGATGCTGAAGCCTGAGATTGGCCGGACAGGCGTCTGAACCAGTGTGTCATTAGATCTTTCCTGACCTGTGCAGTGAATCAGAGATCAAGTAACATCCGGATGGCGAAATCATCACTTCCGGATCTGATGCAGACCACCAGAGCGTTCTCCGCTTCATCTATGGGGAGTGATGACTGGTATGAACTTTTCCATTTGGTTATTTATATAACTGTACAGAGTTTATAATGCAGTATAGGTAATATATTCTGGTGGATTTTTTTTAGGGTGAGGCCAAAATGATCAATAATAGCAATTGTGGTTTTATTATTATTATGCCATTTTTCAGTCAAGATAAATGATGTGATGGCTTTATAGTTTGGGTAGTTACAGATGCTGCAATATAAATTACCGTAGGTTTATATTTTTTTGCTTGTGATTTTTTTGTCAAAACACGTTTTAATGTAAAAAAAGTTATTTTTGTGGTTTTCACTTTATTTTTTTTGTACTTCTGAATACTCCATTATTGCACATTTTAGAGATACTGAGAGAAAAGGAGATCCTCCCTATGTCTATCAACTTAGATACCATGCTTGTTTTTCACCACGGCATTTAAGGAGTTAAGCAACTGTTATCCAACATTTAATGTATGGTGTGAAGTTCCGGGGTCTTCAGTGGGCGTAATGTTACTCAGACAACACAGGGGTGAGGGTAAAACAGCATGGCAATACTTTATTGAACCACAAAATACGACAATAAACACATAGAACAGTCCCAGCAAATACCCAAGATGGTACAACATTACACAGTCTCACCCTTCCGCTCCGCCTGCCTGGGATAGAACAGCTGCGACTTTGAGACTTCCAGGGTCAACTACCTCAATCAGTTGGCCCCGGCTACTGGCGGACCCCCACATAGAGAAGGTAGCGGCAAGCTTAGGAAGTTAGCAGTCCATCAAGGTACAAGGTCAAGAGACCTGAGGGTCCCACCCTGGCCTCTCCGAGAGTTTCCATGGGACCAGATGACTGGTGAGTCCCAATCTGGCTTTTATGAATGTCTCCATGAGTTCCAGGCGACCAATGGGTCCCTCCTGGCAACCCCAAACAACATATCCATGGGGCCAGGTGACTTCATCGTCCCAACCTGGTCTCCACAAATGTATCCATGGGCTCTCTGATGGTTAATGGAGCAGATCCGTATCTTTCCAGCCAGGGCTATGTACCCTTAGGCTAGAATCATGTAGAATCCAAATCTGGGTCTCTTTAGGTAAAGCCATACTACCAAGCTGATGTTCCAAGTCTCTTTCAATCTCTGTCCCATGTCTCTCCTACAAAAGCACATGTCCCTTAAAATAGTCACAGTTCTCCATGCAAGTACACATTCACAGGTTTGGGGGAAAGGGCAGCGCTCAGGTCTCAATGTTTGAGCATTTAATGAATTTGCATAGTTTGTCCTCCTGTCTTGGGAGTCAACAAGCCACAGTGTCCACACAAAGCGTAATCAACATTAATTGTTCCACAGACTAATAAAAGACAACAATCAGGGTTATACAAATACTGGTCTGCCCTTGACCAGTAACAGAAATGCTCATACATAACAAGTCAACAGAAACACAATAGTGTATTTCCCTTGGATTAACAAATCTAATCGTTAGTCTGTGTGGCATCTGTCAGGAATCCAGTATAAATGCTAACATGCCCATCTGTTCTCCATTGCCATTATTACATTACTAATCAAATTGTTGATGCATTTTTTCTGTCCAACAAAAGCATTGTAAACAGGGTATAGGAGGAATATATATATATTCTTATATACGTAGATGACATATATCATGATAATATATTCTGTACCAGTAGATGCTTTGGTGTCACACGGACATCGGTCCATGTTCGTCGGTGGCATGTGGATGTCGGGCCTGGTGCTTCACTGGAATGCGGAAGCTGATGCATGTGCTTTGATGGCAAATAAATGCCGGGCCGTGTGCTTCAGCGACATCCAGACATCGGGTCTTGTGCTTCAGTGGCACAAGGACACAGGACCGTATGCTTTGGGGCACTCAGATATGGAGCCCTGTGCTTCGGTGGCACCGGTACACGGGGCTTGTTCTTTGTAGGCACCCGGACACAGGGCCGTGTGCTTCGGTGGCACGTGGATGCACGGCCATGTGTTTCGTGGGACGCGTATGTGGGGCCATGTGCTTCGGTGGCACCCGGATGCCAGGCCATGTGTTTCGGTGGCACCCGTATGTGGAGCCATGTGCTTCGGTGGCACAGTGGCACCCACCGGTCCGTGTACTTCGGTGGCGCTGAGAAGCTGGACTGTGTGCTTCGGTGACACCCGTACGCGGGGCTATGTGCTTTGGTGGCATCCGTATGCGGGACCGTGTGCTTCGGTGGCACCCAGACGCAGGGCCATGTGCTTCGGTGGCACCTGTACTTGGGGACAAATGCTTCGGTGGCATCCGTATGCAGGACCGTGTGCTTCAGTGGCATCAGTAACCGGGGACGTGTGCTTAAGTGGCACCCAAACACGGGGCCGTGTGCTTCGGTGGCACCCGGACGCCGGTCTTTGTGCTTCGGTAGCACCGAGAAGCGGGGCCTTGTGCTTCGGTGGCACCCGGACGCGAGTATGTGTGCTTCGGTGGCACTCAGACACGGGTCTGTATGCTTCGGTGGCACTCGTACGTGGGGCCGTGTGCTTCGGTGGCAGCTGTACAGGGAGGTCATGTGCTTCGGTGGCACCCGGACACAGGTTTGTGTGCTTCGATGACACCCATTCAACGGGGCCGTGTGCTTCATGGGCACTCGTACGTAGAGCCGCGTGCTTCGGAGGTACCCGGACGCCGGTCTTTGTGCTTCGGTAGCACCGAGAAGTGGTAGCCATGTGCTTCAGTGGAACCCGTACGCAGGGCTCTGTGCTTATTTGGCACACAGACGTGGGTCTGTGTGCTTCGGTGGCACCCAGACACGGGGGCGTGTGCTTCATTGGCATTCATGTGGGGCTGTGTGCTTCGGTGACACACATTCAGGGGGTAGTGTGCTTCGGTGGCACCCGGACGAGGGGCTATGTGCTTCGGTGGCACAAGGACGCGGGTTTGTGTGCTTAGGTGGCACCTAGATACGCGGCCTTGTGATTCAGGGGCACTCGTATGTGGAGCCGTGTTCTTCGGTGGTGCCTGGATGCCAAGCTTTGTGCTTCGGTAGCACCGAGAAGCGGGGCCATGTGATTCGGTGGCACCCGAACGCGGGTCTGTGTGCTTCGGTAGCACCTAGGCACGGGGCATGTGCTTCAGTGGCACCCGGACGCGGGTCTGTATTTCGGTTGCACCCAGACACAAGGCCGTTTGCTTCAGGGGCACTCGCACGTGAAGCCGTGTACTTCGGAGGTACCCGGATGCCGATCTTTGTGCTTCGGGAGCACCGAGAAGGAGGGCCATGTGCTTCAGTGGATACCGGACGTCGGACCGTGTGCTTCGGTGGTACCTATACGCAGGGCCGTGTGCTTCGGTGGCACTCGAACACGGGTCTGTGTTCTTCAGTTGCATCCAGACATGGGGTCGTGTGCTTCGTTGGCCCACGTATGTGGGCCATGTGCTTCAGTGGCACCTGGACGTGAAGCAGTGTGCTTCGGTGGCACCTAGAGACGGAGCCATGTGCTTCGTTGGCACCCGGACGCGGGGCAGAGTGCTTCGGTGGCACATGAACAGCGGTCTGTATGCTTCGGTGGCACCCACACACGAGGCCGTGTGTTTCAGGGACACTTGTACGCGGACCCGTGTGCTTCGTTGGTACCCGGACGCCGGCCTTTGTGCTTCGGTAGCACCGAGAAGCGGGGCCATGTGCTTCGGTGGCACTTGGATTCGGGTTTGTGTGCTTTGGTGGCACCCAGACACGGGGTCATGTGCTTCGGTGGCACCCCAACGCGGGGCCATGTGCTTTGGTGGCACCCAGACATGTGGCCATGTGCTTCGGTGGTACTCGTATGTGAAACCGTGTGCTTCGGTGGCACCCGGATGCGGGGCAGAGTGCTTCGGTGGCACACGGACGCAGGTCTGTGTGCTTCGGTAGCACCCACACACGAGGCTGTGTGCTTCAGGGGCACTCGTACGTGCAGCCGTGTACTGCAGAGGTACCCGGACGCCGGCTTTGTGCTTCGGGAGCACCGAGAAGGAGGGCCATGTGCTTCAGTGGATACCGGACGTCGGACCGTGTGCTTCGGTGGTACCTATACGCAGGGCCGTGTGCTTTGGTGGCACTCGAACACGGGTCTGTGTTCTTCAGTTGCATCCAGACATGGGGTCGTGTGCTTCGTTGGCCCACGTATGTGGGCCATGTGCTTCAGTGGCACCTGGACGTGAAGCAGTGTGCTTCGGTGGCACCTAGAGACGGAGCCATGTGCTTCGGTGGCACCTGGACGCGGGGCAGAGTGCTTCGGTGGCACATGAACAGCGGTCTGTATGCTTCGGTGGCACCCACACACGAGGCCGTGTGTTTCAGGGGCACTTGTACGCGGACCCGTGTGCTCCGTTGGTACCCGGACGCCGGCCTTTGTGCTTCGGTAGCACCGAGAAGCGGGGCCATGTGCTTCGGTGGCACTCGGATTCGGGTTTGTGTGCTTTGGTGGCACCCAGACACGGGGTCATGTGCTTCGGTGGCACCCCAACGCGGGGCCATGTGCTTTGGTGGCACCCAGACACGTGGCCATGTGCTTCGGTGGTACTCGTATGTGAAGCCGTGTGTTTCGGTGGCACCCGGACGCGGGGCAGAGTGCTTCGGTGGCACACGGACGCTGGTCTGTGTGCTTCGGTAGCACCCAGACACGAGGCTGTGTGCTTCAAGGGCACTCGTACGTAGAGTTGTGTTCTTCGGTGGTTCCCGGACGCCGATGTTTGTGCTTCGGTAGCACCGAGAAGCGGGACCACGTGCTTCGGTGGCACCCGGACGCAGGGTTGTGTGCTTCTGTAGCACATGCGCACGGGTCTGTGTGCTTCGGTGGCACCCAGACACGGGTCTGTGTGCTTCAATGGCACCTGTACAGGGAGGCCATGTGCTTCGGTGGCACCCAGATGGCACTCGTATGTGGGCCCTGTACTTTGGCAGCACCCGGACATGGGGCCGTTTGCTTCAGTGGCAACGGATGCGGGTCTGTGTGCTTTGGAGGCACCTAGACACGGGCCATGTGCTTCAGTGGCGCCAAGACGCGGGTCAGAGTGCTTCGGTGGCACACGGACGCGGGTCTGTGTGTTTTGGTGGCACGCAGATACAAGGCCTTGTGCTTCAGGAGCACTCATACGCGGAGCCGTGTGCTTCGGTGGTACCCGGACGCCGGCTTTGTGCTTCGGGAGCACCGAGAAGGAGGGCCATGTGCTTCAGTGGATACCGGACGTCGGACCGTGTGCTTCGGTGGTACCTATACGCAGGGCCGTGTGCTTCGGTGGCACTCGAACACGGGTCTGTGTTCTTCAGTTGCATCCAGACATGGGGTCGTGTGCTTCGTTGGCCCACGTATGTGGGCCATGTGCTTCAGTGGCACCTGGACGTGAAGCAGTGTGCTTCGGTGGCACCTAGAGATGGAGCCATGTGCTTCGGTGGCACCCGGACGCGGGGCAGAGTGCTTCGGTGGCACATGAACAGCAGTCTGTATGCTTCGGTGGCACCCACACACGAGGCCGTGTGTTTCAGGGACACTTGTACGCGGACCCGTGTGCTTCGTTGGTACCCGGACGCCGGCCTTTGTGCTTCGGTAGCACCGAGAAGCGGGGCCATGTGCTTCGGTGGCACTTGGATTCGGGTTTGTGTGCTTTGGTGGCACCCAGACACGGGGTCATGTGCTTCGGTGGCACCCCAACGCGGGGCCATGTGCTTCGGTGGTACTCGTATGTGAAGCCGTGTGCTTCGGTGGCACCCGGACGCGGGGCAGAGTGCTTCGGTGGCACACGGACGCTGGTCTGTGTGCTTCGGTAGCACCCGGACACGAGGCTGTGTGCTTCAGGGGCACTCGTACGTAGAGTTGTGTTCTTCGGTGGTTCCCGGACGCCGATGTTTGTGCTTCAGTAGCACCGAGAAGCGGGGCCACGTGCTTCGGTGGCACCCGGACGCAGGGTTGTGTGCTTCTGTAGCACATGGGCACGGGTCTGTGTGCTTCGGTGGCACCCAGACACGGGTCTGTGTGCTTCAATGGCACCTGTACAGGGAGGCCATGTGCTTCGGTGGCACCCAGATGGCACTCGTATGTAGGCCGTGTGCTTTGGCGGCACCCGGACATGGGGCCGTTTGCTTCAGTGGCACCCGGATGTGGGTCTGTGTGCTTTGGAGGCACCTAGACACGGGCCATGTGCTTCAGTGGCGCCAAGACGCGGGTCAGAGTGGTTCGGTGGCACACGAATGCGGGTCTGTGTGTTTTGGTGGCACGCAGATACAAGGCCTTGTGCTTCAGGAGCACTCATACGCGGAGCCGTGTGCTTCGGTGGTACCCGGACGCCGGTCTTTGTGCTTCGGTAGCACCGAGAAGCGGGGCCTTGTGCTTCGGTGGCACCCGGACACGAGTCTGTGTGCTTCGGTTCCACCCAGACACGGGTCTGTGTGCTTCGTTGGCACTCGTATGTGGGGCCTTATGCTTCAGTGGCTCCTGTACAGGGAGGTCGTGTGCTTCGGTGGCACTCGGACGCAGGTTTGTGTGCTTCGGTGGCACCCATTCAACGGGGCCGTGTGCTTCATGGGCACTCGTACGTAGAGCCGTGTGCTTCGGAGGTACCCGGATGCCTGTCTTTGTGCTTCGGTAGCACCGAGAAGCGGTAGCCATGTGCTTCGGTGGAACCCATACGCAGGGCCCTGTGCTTATTTGGCACACAGACGTGGGTCTGTGTGCTTCAGTGGCACCTAGACACGGAGCCATGTGCTTCGGTGGCACCTGGATGCGGGGCAGAGTTCTTCGTTGGCACATTAACGAGGGTCTGTATGCTTCAGTGGCACCCAAACACGGGGGCGTGTGCTTCAATGGCACTCATGTAGCACTGTGTGCTTCGGTGACACCCATTCAGGGGGTCGTGTGCTTCGGTGGCACCCGGACGAGGGGCTATGTGCTTCGGAGGCACAAGGACGCGGGTCTGTGTGCTTAGGTGGCACCTAGATGCGCGGCCTTGTGCTTCAGGGGCACTCGTACGTGGAGCCGTGTTCTTCGGTGGTACCTGAACGCCAAGGTTTGTGCTTCGGTAGCACCGAGAAGCGGGGCGATGTGATTCGGTGGCACCCGGACGCGTGTCTGTGTGCTTCGGTAGCACCTAGACACGGGGGCCATGTGCTTCGGTGGCACCCGGACGCGGGGCAGAGTGCTTCGATGGCACACGGACACGGGTCTGTGTGTTTCGGTTGCACCCAGACACAAGGCCATGTGCTTCAGGGGCACTCGTACGTGAAGCCGTGTACTTCGGTAATATCCGGATGCCGATCTTTGTGCTTTGGTAGCACCGAGAAGTGGGGCCATGTGCTTCGGTGGCATACGGACACGGATCTGTGTGCTTCGGTGGCTGCTAGACACGAGGCCGTGTGCTTCAGGGGCACTCGTACGTGGAGCCGTGTACTGCGGAGGTACCCGGACGCCGGCTCTGTGCTTCGGTAGCACCGAGAAGCAGGGCCATGTGCTTCAATGGAAACCGGACGCGAGGCCATGTTCTTTGGTGGCACATGGACGTTAGTCTGTGTGCTTCGGTGGCACCCAGACATGGGTCTAAGCGCTACGGTGGCACCTAGACACGGGGCCCTGTGCTTCGGTGGCACCCGGACTGGGGTCTGTGTGCTTCGGTGGTACACGGACGTGGGTCTGTGTGCTTTGGTTGGACCCAGACATGAGGCCGTGTGCTTCTGGGGCACTCGTGCATGGAACTGTATTATTTGGCGGCACCCGGATGCGGGTCTGTGTGCTTCGGTGGCACCTAGACATGGGGCCATGTGCTTCGGTGGCACCCCGACGCAAGGTCATGTGCTTCGATGGCACACGGATGCGGGTCTGTGTGCTTCGGTGTCACCCAGACACGGGGCCGTGTGATTCGGTGGCACCCGGAGGCAGGGCAGAGTGCTACAGTGGCACACGGACGTGGGTCTGTGTGCTTCGGTGGCACCCAGACACGGGGCCGTGTGCTTCGGTGGAACTCGCATGTGAAGCCGTGTGCTTCGTTGGCATCCAGACACGGGGCCTTGTGCTTCGGTGGCACCCTGGCGCGAGTCTGTGCACTTTGGTGGCACCTAGACATTGGGCCATGTGCTTCGATGGCACATGGATGTGGGACTGTGTGCTTCGGTGTCACCCAGACACGAGGCCGTGTGCTTCAGGGGCATTGATACTTGGAGCCGTGTGCTTCGGTGGTACCCGGACACTGGTGTTTGTGCTTCGGTAGCACCGAATAGCGGGGCCATGTGCTTCGTTGGCACACGGACGCAGGGCCATGTGCTTCTGTGGCACCCGTACAGGTAGGCCGTGTGCTTTGATGGCACTCTAACGCGGGTGTGTGTGCTTCGGTGGCACCTAGACACGGGACCATGTGCTTCGGGGGCACCCGGACGCTGGGTCACGTGCTTAGGTGGCACACGGAAGCGAGTCTGTGTGCTTCGGTGGCACCCAGACACGGGGGCATGTGCTTCGGTGGCACTCGTATGCTGGGCTGTGTCCTTCGATGGCACCTGTTCAGTGGGTCTTTGTGCTTCTGTAGCACTGAGAAGTGGGGCCATGTGCTTCGGTGGAAGCCGGACTAGGGGCCATGTGCTTCGATGGCACACGGACATGGGTCTGAGTGCTTCGGTGGCACCCACACACGAAGCCGTGTGCTTCAGGGGCACTCGTACGTGGAGCCATGTGTTGCGGAGGTACCCGGACGCCGGCCTTTGTGCTCCGGTAGCACCGAGAAGCGTGGCCATGTGCTTTGGTGGAAACTGGACGAGGGGCCATGTGCTTCGGTGGCACATGGACGTTGGTCTGTGTGCTGCGGTGGCACCCAGACACGGGTCTGTGTGTTACGGTGGCACCTAGACACCAGGCCATGTGCTTTGGTGGCACCCAGACACGAGGCCATGCGCTTCGGTGGCACTCATATGTGGGGCCGTGTGCTTCGGTGGCACCCGGACGCGGGGCAGAGTGCTATGGTGGCACACGGACACGGGTCTGTGTGCTTCGGTGGCACCTAGACACAGGGCCATGTGCTTCGGTGGCACCCGGATGCAAGGCCATGTGCTTCGGTGGCAAATGGATGCGGGTCTGTGTGCTTCGTCAGCACTCAGACACGGGGCCGTGTGCTTCGGTGTCACTCCTATGTGGCGCCGTGTGCTTCGGTGGCACCCGGAGGCGGGGCAGAGTGCTACGGTGGCACACGGACGCAAGTCTGTGTGCTTCGGTGGCACCCAAACACGGGGCCGTGTGCTTCGGTGATACTCGTATGTGAAGCCGTGTGCTTCAGTGGCACCCGGATGCGGGGCCGTGTGCTTAGGTGGCACCCGGACGCGGGTCTGTGTGCTTCAGTGGCACCTAGACATGGGGTCATTTGCTTCGGTGGCACATGGATGTGGGTCTGTGTGCTTCGGTGGCACCAAGACACGAGGCCATGTGATTCAGGGGCACTCATACTTGGAGCCGAGTACTTCGGTGGTACCCGGAAGGCGGTTTTGTGCTTCGGTAGCACCGATAAGCGGGGCCATGTGCTTCGGTGGCACACGGACGCAGGGCCATGTGTTTCTGTGGCACATGGACGTGGGTCTGTGTGCTTTGGTGGCAACGACACACGGGTCTGTGTGCTTTGATGGCACTCGCATTTGGGGCCATGTGCTTCGGTGGCACCCGTACAGGTAGGCTTCTAACGCGAGTGATGGCACTCTAACGCGGGTGTGTGTGCTTCGGTGGCACCTAGACACGGGACCATGTGTTTCAGGGGCACCCGGACGCTGGGTCACGTGCTTAGGTGGCACACGGAAGCGAGTCTGTGTGCTTCGGTGGCACCTAGACACGGGGGCATGTGCTTCGGTGGCACTCGTATGCTGGGCTGTGTCCTTCGATGGCACCTGTTCAGTGGGTCTTTGTGCTTCGGTAGCACCGAGAAACGGGGTCATGTGCTTCGCTGGAAACCGGGCGAGGAGCCATGTGCTTCGGTGGCACATGAACGTTGGTCTGTGTGCTTCAGTGGCACCTAGACACGGGTCTGTGTGTTACGGTGGCACCTAGACACCAGACCATGTGCTTTGGTGGCACCCAGACACGAGGCCGTGTGCTTCGGTGGCACTCATATGTGGGGCCGTGTGCTTCCGTGGCACCCGGACGCGGGGCAGAGTGCTATGGTGGCACATGGACGCGGGTCTGTGTGCTTCGGTGGCACCCAGACACGAGGCCGTGTGCTTCAGGGGCCCTCGTACGTGGAGCCGTGTACTTCGGAGGTACGCGGACGCCGTTCTTTGTGCTTCGGTAGCACTAAGAAGCGGTGTCATGTGCTTCGGTGGCACCTAGACGTGGGGCCGTGTGCTTTTGTGGCACTCGTATGTGGGGCCGTGTGCTTCGGAAGTACCCGGACGCCGGTCTTTGTGCTTCGGTAGCACCAAGAAGCGGGGCCATGTACTTCGGTGGAAACCGGACGTGGGGCCATGTGCTTCGGTGGCACATGTACCTTAGTCTGTGTGCTTCGGTGGCACCCAGACACGGGTCTGTCTGCTATGGAGGCACCTAGAGACGGGGCCATGTGCTTCGTTGGCACCCGGACGCGGGGCTGAGTGCTTTGGTGGCACCCAGACACGAGGCCATGTGCTTCAGGGGCACTCGTTTGTGGAGCCGTGTACTTCGGAGGTACCCGGACGCCGGTCTTTGTGCTTCGGTAACACCGAGAAGCAGGGCCGTGTGCTTCGGTAGAAACCGGATGCGGGGCCATATGCTTTGGTGGCTCATAGACGTTGGTCTGTGTGCTTCGCTGGCACCCAGACATGGGTGTGTGCGCTACGGTGACACCTAGACACGGGGCCATGTGCTTCGGTGGCACCCAGACTGGGGTCTGTGTGCTTCGGTGGTATACACGGACGCGGGTCTGTGTGCTTCGGTGGCACCTAGACACAGGGCCATGTGCTTCCGTGGCACCCAGACGCGGGGCAGAGTGCTATGGTGGCACACGGACGCGGGTCTGTGTGCTTCAGTGGCACCCACACACGAGCTCGTGTGCTTCAGGGGCCCTCATACATGGAGCCGTGTACTTCAAAGGTACCCGGACGCAGTTCTTTGTGCTTCGGTAGCACTGAGAAGCGGGGTCATGTGCTTCGGTGCCACCCGGACGTAGGGCCATGTGCTTCGGTGGCACATGGATGTTAGTCTGTGTGCTTCGGTGGCACCCAGACATGGCTATGTGTGCTTTGGTGGCACCTAGAGATGGTGCCATGTGCTTCGGTGGCACCCGGACGCGGGGCAGAGTGCATCGGTGGCACATGGACGCGGGTTTGTGTGATTTGGTGGCACCCAGATGTGGGGCCATGTGCTTCGGTGGCACCCAGACACGGGGCTTGTGTTTCGTTGGCACTTGTATGTGGGGCTGTGTTCTTCGATGGCACCCGAAAGCGGGGCCGTGTGCTTCGGTGCCACCCGATTGCAGGTCTGTGTGCTTTGGTGGCACCTAGACAAGGGGCAGAGTGCTTCGGTGGCACATGGACACGGGTCTGTGTGCTTCGGTGGCACCCGATTGCAGGTCTGTGTGCTTCGGTGGCACCCGGACGCATGGGCAGAGTGCTTCGGTGGCACATGGACACGGGTCTGTGTGCTTCGGTGGCACCTAGATGCAGGGCCGTGTGCTTTGGCAGCACCCGGACGTGGGGCCATGTGCTTCGGTTGCACCCGGACTCAGGTCTGTGTGCTTCGGTGGCACCCGTATGTGGGCTGTGTGCTTTGGCGGCATCCGGACGTGGGGCCGTGTGCTTTGGTGGCACCCGGACGCGGGTCTGTGTGCTTCGTTGGCACCTAGACATGGGCCATTTGCTTCGGTGGCACATGGATGTGGGTCTGTGTGTTTCGGTGGCAAGCAGACTCAAGGCCTTATGCTTCAGGTGCACTCATTTTCGGAGCCCTGTGTTTCGGTTGTATCCAGACGCCGGTCTGTGTGCTTCGGTAGCACCGAGAAGCGGGGACTTGTGCTACGGTGGCACCTGGACGCTGATCTGTGTGCTTCGGTGGCACCTGTACAGGAAGGTTGTGTGCTTCGGGGGCACCCGGATGCAGGTTTGTGTGCTTCGGTGGCACCCATTCAACGGGGCCCTGTACTTCGATGGCACCCAGACACGAGGCCGTGTTCTTCATGGGCACTGATACGTGGAGTCTTGTGCGCTGGAGGTACCTGGACGCCGGTCTTTGTGCTTCGGTAGCACCGAGAAACGGGGTCATGTGCTTCGCTGGAAACCGGGCGAGGAGCCGTGTGCTTCGGTGGCACATGAACGTTGGTCTGTGTGCTTCAGTGGCACCTAGACACGGGTCTGTGTGCTACGGTGGCACCTAGACACCGGGGCCATGTGCTTCGGTGGCACCCGGACGCGGGTCTGTATGCTACGGTGGCACCCAGACATTAGGCCATGTGCTTCAGGGGCACTCGTATGTGGAGTTGTGTGCTTCGGTGGTACACGGACGCCAGTCTTTGTACTGCGATAGCACCGAGAAGCAGGGCCATGTGCTTTGGTGGCACCCGGACACTGGTCTGTGTGATTCGGTGGCACCCAGACACGGGTCTGTGTGCTTCGGTGGCACTCGCATGTGGGGCCGTGTGCTTCGGTGGCACCTGTACAGGGAGGTCGTGTGCTTCGGTGGCACCCGGATGAAGGTTTGTGTGCTTCGGTGGCACTCATTCAACGGGGCCGTGTGCTTCGGTGGTACCCAAACATGAAACCGTGTTCTTCATGAGCAACGGTACGTGGAGCTGTGTTCTTCGGAGGTACCCGGACTCTGGTCTTTGTGCTGCAGTAGCACCGAGAAGCAGGAGCCATGTTCTTCCGTGGCACCAGTACGCAGGGCCCTGTGCTTATTTGGCACATGGACGTGGGTCTGTGTGCTTCGGTGGTACCCAGACACAGGGGCATGTGCTTCAATGTCACTCTTATGTGGGGCTGTGTGCTTCAGTGGCACCCATTCAGGGGGTCGTGTGCTTCGGTGGCACTCAGACGCGGGGCAGAGAGCTAAAGTGGCAGTCGTACATTGAGCAGTGTGCCTGGGAGGTACCCGGATGCCGGTCTTTGTGCTTCAGTGGCGCCGAGAAGCGGGGCCATGTGCTTCGGTGGCACACGGACGTGGGTCTGTGTGCTTTGGTGGCACCTAGACACGGGCCATGTGCTTCTGTGGCACCCGGACGAGGAGCCATGTGCTTTGGTGGCACACGGACGTGGGTCTGTGTTCTTAGGTGGCACCTAGAAGCAGGGCCATGTGCTTCAGGGGCACTCGTACGTGGAGCCGTGTTCTTCGGTGGTACCTGGACGCCAAGCTTTGTGCTTCGGTAGCACCGAGAAGCGGGGCCGTGTGATTCGGTGGCACCCGGACGCGGGTCTGTGTGTTCAGTAGCACCTAGACACGGGGCCATGTGCTTCGATGGCACCCGGAGGCGGGGCAGAGTGCTTCGGTGGCACACAGACGCGGGTCTGTGTGCTTCAGTAGCACCCAGACACGAGGCCGTGTGCTTTAGGGCCACTCATACGTGGAGCCGTGTACTTCAGAGGTACCCGGACGCCTGTCTTTGTGCTTCGGTAGCACCAAGAAGCTGGGCCATGTGCTTCGGTGGAAACCGGACGCAGGGGTCATGTGCTTCGATGGCACATGGACGTTGGTCTCTGTGCTTCGGTGGCACCCAGACACGGGTGTGTGTGATACGGTGGCACCTAGACACGGGGCCACGTGCTTCGGTTGCACCCGGACTGGGGTCTTTGTGCTTTGGTGGTATATGGACGTCGGTCTGTCTACTTTGGTGGCACCCAGACGTGAGGCCGTGTGCTTCTTGGTCACTGGTACATGGAGAAGTATTCTTTGGTGGCACCCGGATGCGGGTCTGTACTTTGGTGGGACCTAGACAGGGGGCATGTGCTTCGGTGCAACCCGGACTCAAGGCCATAGGCTTCGTTGGCAAACAGATGCGGGTCTGTGTGCTTCTGTGGCACCCAGGCACGGGGCCGTGTGCTTTGGTGGCACTCGTATGTGGGGCCGTGTGCTTCGATGGCACCCGGATGCGGGGCAGAGTGCTACGGTGGCACACGGACGTGGGTCTGTGTGCTTCGGTGGCACCCAGACACAAGGCCGTGTGCTTCAGGGGCACTCGTATTTAGAGTCGTGTACTTCAGAAGTACCCGGACGCCGGTCTTTGTGCTTCGGTAGCATCAAGAAGCGGGGCCATGTGCTTCGGTGGAAACCAGACGTGGGGCCATGTACTTTGGTGGCACATGGACGTTAGTCTGTGTGCTTCGGTGGCACCCAGACACGGGTCTGTGTGCTATGATGGCACCTAGAGATGGGGCCATGTGCTTCGTTGGCACCCGGACGCGGGGAAGAGTGCTTCAGTGGCACATGGACACGGGTCTGTGTGCTTCGGTGGCACCTGGACACGGGTCTGTTCACTATAGTGGCACCTAGACACGGGCCATATGCATCGGTGGCACCCGGACTGGGGTCTGTGTGCTTCGGTGGTACACGGATACGGGTCTGTGTGCTTCGGTGGCACCTAGACATGAGGCCGTGTGCTTCATGGTCACTCGTACATGAAGCTGTATTCTTTGGTGACACCCGGATGCGGGTCTGTGTGCTTCGGTGGCACCTAGACAGGGGGCATGTGCTTCGGTGGCACCCGGACACAAGGCCATGTGCTTCGTTGGCACACGGATGCGGGTCTGTGAGCTTCGGTGGCACCCAGACTCGGGGCCATGTGCTTTTGTGGCACTTGTATGTAGGGCCGTGTGCTTCGCAAGTACCCGGACGCCGGTTTTTGTGCTTCGGTAGCACCAAGAAGCGGGGCCATATGCTTCGGTGGCACATAGACGTTGGTCTGTGTGCTTCGCTGGCACCCAGACACAGGTCAGTGCGCTACGGTGGCACCTAGACACGGGGCCATGTGCTTCGGTGGCACCCAGACTGGGGTCTGTGTGCTTCGGTGGTATACACGGACGTGGGTCTGTGTTCTTCGGTGGCACCCAGACATGAGGCAGTGTGCTTCAGGGGCACTCGTACATGGAGCTGTATTCTTTGGTGGCACCCGGATTCGGGTCTGTGTGCTTCGGTGGCACCTAGACACAGGGCCATGTGCTTCGGTGGCACCCGGATGCAAGGCCATGTGCTTCGGTGGCAAATGGATGCGGGTCTGTGTTCTTCGCTGGCACCCAGACGCGGGGCCGTGTGCTTCGGTGGCACTCGTATGTGCGCCATGTGCTTCGGTGGCACTCGGAGGCGGGGCAGAGTGCTGCGGTGGCACACGGACGCAAGTCTGTGTGCTTCGGTGACACCCAGACACGGGGCCGTGTGCTTGGGTGATACTCGTATGTGAAGCCGTGTGCTTCAGTGGCACCTGGACGCGGGTCTGTGTGCTTCGGTGGCACCTAGACATGGGGCCATTTGCTTCGGTGGCACACGGTTGTGGGTCTGTGTGCTTCAGTGGCACCAAGACACGAGGCCGCGTGCTTCAGGGGCACTCATACGTGAAGCCGTGTACTTCGGTGGTACCCGGAAGCTGGTCTTTGTGCTTCGGTAGCACCGATAAGCGGGGCCATGTGCTACGGTGGCACACGGACGCAGGGCCATGTGCTTCTGTGGAACATGAACGTGGGTCTGTGAGCTTCGGTGGCAACCAGACACGGGTCTGTGTGCTTTGATGGCACTCGCATGTGGGGCCATGTGCTTCGGTGGCACCCGTACAGGTAGGCTGTGTGCTTTGATGGCACTCTAACGCGGGTTTGTGTGCTTTGGTGGCACCTAGACACGAGACCATGTGCTTCGGAGGCACCCAGACGTGGGGTCACGTGCTTCGGTGGCACACGGAAGGGAGTCTGTGTGCTTCGATGGCACCCAGACACGGGGGCATGTGCTTCGGTGGCACTCGTATGCTGGGCTGTGTGCTTCAATGGCACCCGTACAGTGGGTCGTGTGCTTCGATGCCACCTGGACGCAGGTCTGTGTGCTTTGGTGGCACCCAGACACGAGGCCGTGTGCTTCAGGGGCACTCGTACGTGGAGCTGTGTGACTTGCAGGTACCCGGACGCCGGTCTTTGTGCGTCGGTAGCACCGAGAAGCGGAGGATGTGCTTCGGTGGAAACCGGACGTGAAGCCATGTGCTTCGGTGGCACATGGACTTTGGTCTGTGCGCTTCGGTGGCACCCAGACACAGGTATTTGTGCTACAGTGACACCTAGACACCGGACCATGTACATCGGTGGCACCTGGACGTGGGGCAGAGTGCTTCGGTGGCACACGGACATGGGTCTGAGTGCTTCGGTGGCACCCACACACGAAGCCGTGTGCATCAAGGGCACTCGTACGTGGAGCCATGTGTTGCGAAAGTACCCGGATGCCGGCCTTTGTGCTCGGGTAGCACCGAGAAGCGTGGCCATGTGCTTCGGTGGAAACCGGACGAGGGTGGCACATGGACGGTGGACTGTGTGCTTCGGTAGAACCCAGATACGGGTCTGTGTGCTACGGTGGCACCTAGACACCAGGCTATGTGCTTCGGTGGCACCCGTATGTGGAGCCGTGTGCTTTGGTGGCACCCGAACGCGGGGCAGAGTGCTATGGTGGCACACGGACGCGGGTCTATGTGCTTCGGTGGCACCCAGACACGAGGCCGTGTGTTTCAGGGACCCTCATACGTGGAGCCGTGTACTTCGGAGGTACCCGGACGCCGTTCTTTGTGCTTCGGTAGCACTGAGAAGCGGGGTCATGGGCTTCGGTGGCACCCGGACGTGGGGCCATGTGCTTCGGTGGCACATGGACTGTGTGCTTCGGTGGCACCCAGACACGGGTATGTGTGCTATGGTGGCACCTAGAGATGGTGCCATGTGCTTCGGTGGCACCCGGACGCGGTGCAGAGTGCATCGGTGGCACATGGACGCGGGTCTGTGTGATTTGGTGGCACCCAGATGCCGGGCCATGTGCATCGGTGGCACCCAGACACGGGGCATGTGTTTCGGTGGCACTCGTATGTGGGGCTGTGTGCTTCGATGGCACCCGGAAGCGGGGCCGTGTGCTTCAGTGGCACCCGAATGCGGGTCTGTGTGCTTCGGTGGCACCCGGACGCGGGGCAGAGTGCTTCAGTGGCACATGGACGCGGGTCTGTGTGCTTCGGTGGCACCTAGATGCGGGGCCGTGTGCTTTGGTGGCACCCGGACTTGGGGCCGTCTGCTTTGGTTGCACCCGGACTCGGGTCTGTGTGCTTCGGTGGCACCCGTATGTGGGCTGTGTGCTTTGGCGGCATCCGGACGTGGGGCCATGAGCTTCGGTCGCACCTAGACATGGGCCATGTGCTTTGGTGGCACCCAGATGCGGGGCAGAGTGCGTTGGTGGCACACGGACGCTTGTCTGTGTGTTTCGGTGGCATGCCGGCATGCAAACACAAGGCCTTGTGCTTCAGGGGCACTCGTATGCGGAGCCGTGTGCTTCGGTTGTACCCAGACGCCGGTCTGTGTGCTTCAGTAGCACCGAGAACTGGGGCCTTGTACTACAGTGTCACCTGGACGCTGATCTGTGTGCTTCGGTGGCACCTGTACAGGGAGGTTGTGTGCTTCGGGGGCACCCGGATGCAGGTTTGTGTGCTTCGGTGGCACCCATTCAACGAGGCACTGTACTTTGGTGGCACCCAGACACGGGGCCGTGTTCTTCATGGGCACTCGTACGTGGAGTCTTGTGCTCTGGAGGTACCCGGACGCCGGTCTTTGTGCTTCGGTAGCACCGAGAAGCGGGGCTAAGTGCTTCGGTGGAAAGTGGGCGAGGAGCCATGTGCTTCGGTGGCACATGAATGTTGGTCTGTGTGCTTCGGTGGCACCTAGACACGGGTCTGTGTGCTACGGTGGCACCTAGACACCAGGCCATGTGCTTCGGTGGCACCCGGACGCGGGGCAGAGTTCTTCAATGGCACACGGACATGGGTCTGTGTGCTTCGGTGGCACCCAGACACTAGGCTGTGTGCTTCAGGGGCACTCGTACGTGGAGCCGTGTGCTTCGGTGGTACTCGGACACTGATCTTTGTGCTTCGGTATCACCGTGAAGCAGGACCGCGTGCTTTGGTGGCACCCGGATGCAGGGCCGTGTGCTTCTGTAGCACATGGACGCTGGTCTGTGTGCTTCGGTGGCACCCAGACACTTGTACTTGGGGCCGTGTGCTTCGGTGGCACCTGTACAGGCAGGTTGTGTGCTTCAGTGGCACCTGGACTCAGCTTTGTGTGCTTCATAGGCACCCATTCAACGGGTCAGTGTGCTTCGGTGGCACCCAGACACGAAGCCGTGTTCTTCATGTGCACTCGTACGTGGAGCCGTGAGCTTCGGAGGTACCCGGACGCCGGTCTTTGTGCTTCAGTAGCACCGAAAAGCGGGAGCCATGTGCTTCGGTGGCACCCGGACTGGGGTCTTTGTGCTTTGGTGGTATATGGACGTCGGTCTGTCTACTTTGGTGGCACCCAGACGTGAGGCCGTGTGCTTCTTGGTCACTGGTACATGGAGAAGTATTCTTTGGTGGCACCCGGATGCGGGTCTGTACTTTGGTGGGACCTAGACAGGGGGCATGTGCTTCGGTGCAACCCGGACTCAAGGCCATAGGCTTCGTTGGCAAACAGATGCGGGTCTGTGTGCTTCTGTGGCACCCAGGCACGGGGCCGTGTGCTTTGGTGGCACTCGTATGTGGGGCCGTGTGCTTCGATGGCACCCGGATGCGGGGCAGAGTGCTACGGTGGCACACGGACGTGGGTCTGTGTGCTTCGGTGGCACCCAGACACAAGGCCGTGTGCTTCAGGGGCACTCGTATTTAGAGTCGTGTACTTCAGAAGTACCCGGACGCCGGTCTTTGTGCTTCGGTAGCATCAAGAAGCGGGGCCATGTGCTTCGGTGGAAACCAGACGTGGGGCCATGTACTTTGGTGGCACATGGACGTTAGTCTGTGTGCTTCGGTGGCACCCAGACACGGGTCTGTGTGCTATGATGGCACCTAGAGATGGGGCCATGTGCTTCGTTGGCACCCGGACGCGGGGAAGAGTGCTTCAGTGGCACATGGACACGGGTCTGTGTGCTTCGGTGGCACCCGGACACGGGTCTGTTCACTATAGTGGCACCTAGACACGGGCCATATGCATCGGTGGCACCCGGACTGGGGTCTGTGTGCTTCGGTGGTACACGGATACGGGTCTGTGTGCTTCGGTGGCACCTAGACATGAGGCCGTGTGCTTCATGGTCACTCGTACATGAAGCTGTATTCTTTGGTGACACCCGGATGCGGGTCTGTGTGCTTCGGTGGCACCTAGACAGGGGGCATGTGCTTCGGTGGCACCCGGACACAAGGCCATGTGCTTCGTTGGCACACGGATGCGGGTCTGTGAGCTTCGGTGGCACCCAGACTCGGGGCCATGTGCTTTTGTGGCACTTGTATGTAGGGCCGTGTGCTTCGCAAGTACCCGGACGCCGGTTTTTGTGCTTCGGTAGCACCAAGAAGCGGGGCCATATGCTTCGGTGGCACATAGACGTTGGTCTGTGTGCTTCGCTGGCACCCAGACACAGGTCAGTGCGCTACGGTGGCACCTAGACACGGGGCCATGTGCTTCGGTGGCACCCAGACTGGGGTCTGTGTGCTTCGGTGGTATACACGGACGTGGGTCTGTGTTCTTCGGTGGCACCCAGACATGAGGCAGTGTGCTTCAGGGGCACTCGTACATGGAGCTGTATTCTTTGGTGGCACCCGGATTCGGGTCTGTGTGCTTCGGTGGCACCTAGACACAGGGCCATGTGCTTCGGTGGCACCCGGATGCAAGGCCATGTGCTTCGGTGGCAAATGGATGCGGGTCTGTGTTCTTCGCTGGCACCCAGACGCGGGGCCGTGTGCTTCGGTGGCACTCGTATGTGCGCCATGTGCTTCGGTGGCACTCGGAGGCGGGGCAGAGTGCTGCGGTGGCACACGGACGCAAGTCTGTGTGCTTCGGTGACACCCAGACACGGGGCCGTGTGCTTGGGTGATACTCGTATGTGAAGCCGTGTGCTTCAGTGGCACCTGGACGCGGGTCTGTGTGCTTCGGTGGCACCTAGACATGGGGCCATTTGCTTCGGTGGCACACGGTTGTGGGTCTGTGTGCTTCAGTGGCACCAAGACACGAGGCCGCGTGCTTCAGGGGCACTCATACGTGAAGCCGTGTACTTCGGTGGTACCCGGAAGCTGGTCTTTGTGCTTCGGTAGCACCGATAAGCGGGGCCATGTGCTACGGTGGCACACGGACGCAGGGCCATGTGCTTCTGTGGAACATGAACGTGGGTCTGTGAGCTTCGGTGGCAACCAGACACGGGTCTGTGTGCTTTGATGGCACTCGCATGTGGGGCCATGTGCTTCGGTGGCACCCGTACAGGTAGGCTGTGTGCTTTGATGGCACTCTAACGCGGGTTTGTGTGCTTTGGTGGCACCTAGACACGAGACCATGTGCTTCGGAGGCACCCAGACGTGGGGTCACGTGCTTCGGTGGCACACGGAAGGGAGTCTGTGTGCTTCGATGGCACCCAGACACGGGGGCATGTGCTTCGGTGGCACTCGTATGCTGGGCTGTGTGCTTCAATGGCACCCGTACAGTGGGTCGTGTGCTTCGATGCCACCTGGACGCAGGTCTGTGTGCTTTGGTGGCACCCAGACACGAGGCCGTGTGCTTCAGGGGCACTCGTACGTGGAGCTGTGTGACTTGCAGGTACCCGGACGCCGGTCTTTGTGCGTCGGTAGCACCGAGAAGCGGAGGATGTGCTTCGGTGGAAACCGGACGTGAAGCCATGTGCTTCGGTGGCACATGGACTTTGGTCTGTGCGCTTCGGTGGCACCCAGACACAGGTATTTGTGCTACAGTGACACCTAGACACCGGACCATGTACATCGGTGGCACCTGGACGTGGGGCAGAGTGCTTCGGTGGCACACGGACATGGGTCTGAGTGCTTCGGTGGCACCCACACACGAAGCCGTGTGCATCAAGGGCACTCGTACGTGGAGCCATGTGTTGCGAAAGTACCCGGATGCCGGCCTTTGTGCTCGGGTAGCACCGAGAAGCGTGGCCATGTGCTTCGGTGGAAACCGGACGAGGGTGGCACATGGACGGTGGACTGTGTGCTTCGGTAGAACCCAGATACGGGTCTGTGTGCTACGGTGGCACCTAGACACCAGGCTATGTGCTTCGGTGGCACCCGTATGTGGAGCCGTGTGCTTTGGTGGCACCCGAACGCGGGGCAGAGTGCTATGGTGGCACACGGACGCGGGTCTATGTGCTTCGGTGGCACCCAGACACGAGGCCGTGTGTTTCAGGGACCCTCATACGTGGAGCCGTGTACTTCGGAGGTACCCGGACGCCGTTCTTTGTGCTTCGGTAGCACTGAGAAGCGGGGTCATGGGCTTCGGTGGCACCCGGACGTGGGGCCATGTGCTTCGGTGGCACATGGACTGTGTGCTTCGGTGGCACCCAGACACGGGTATGTGTGCTATGGTGGCACCTAGAGATGGTGCCATGTGCTTCGGTGGCACCCGGACGCGGTGCAGAGTGCATCGGTGGCACATGGACGCGGGTCTGTGTGATTTGGTGGCACCCAGATGCCGGGCCATGTGCATCGGTGGCACCCAGACACGGGGCATGTGTTTCGGTGGCACTCGTATGTGGGGCTGTGTGCTTCGATGGCACCCGGAAGCGGGGCCGTGTGCTTCAGTGGCACCCGAATGCGGGTCTGTGTGCTTCGGTGGCACCCGGACGCGGGGCAGAGTGCTTCAGTGGCACATGGACGCGGGTCTGTGTGCTTCGGTGGCACCTAGATGCGGGGCCGTGTGCTTTGGTGGCACCCGGACTTGGGGCCGTCTGCTTTGGTTGCACCCGGACTCGGGTCTGTGTGCTTCGGTGGCACCCGTATGTGGGCTGTGTGCTTTGGCGGCATCCGGACGTGGGGCCATGAGCTTCGGTCGCACCTAGACATGGGCCATGTGCTTTGGTGGCACCCAGATGCGGGGCAGAGTGCGTTGGTGGCACACGGACGCTTGTCTGTGTGTTTCGGTGGCATGCCGGCATGCAAACACAAGGCCTTGTGCTTCAGGGGCACTCGTATGCGGAGCCGTGTGCTTCGGTTGTACCCAGACGCCGGTCTGTGTGCTTCAGTAGCACCGAGAACTGGGGCCTTGTACTACAGTGTCACCTGGACGCTGATCTGTGTGCTTCGGTGGCACCTGTACAGGGAGGTTGTGTGCTTCGGGGGCACCCGGATGCAGGTTTGTGTGCTTCGGTGGCACCCATTCAACGAGGCACTGTACTTTGGTGGCACCCAGACACGGGGCCGTGTTCTTCATGGGCACTCGTACGTGGAGTCTTGTGCTCTGGAGGTACCCGGACGCCGGTCTTTGTGCTTCGGTAGCACCGAGAAGCGGGGCTAAGTGCTTCGGTGGAAAGTGGGCGAGGAGCCATGTGCTTCGGTGGCACATGAATGTTGGTCTGTGTGCTTCGGTGGCACCTAGACACGGGTCTGTGTGCTACGGTGGCACCTAGACACCAGGCCATGTGCTTCGGTGGCACCCGGACGCGGGGCAGAGTTCTTCAATGGCACACGGACATGGGTCTGTGTGCTTCGGTGGCACCCAGACACTAGGCTGTGTGCTTCAGGGGCACTCGTACGTGGAGCCGTGTGCTTCGGTGGTACTCGGACACTGATCTTTGTGCTTCGGTATCACCGTGAAGCAGGACCGCGTGCTTTGGTGGCACCCGGATGCAGGGCCGTGTGCTTCTGTAGCACATGGACGCTGGTCTGTGTGCTTCGGTGGCACCCAGACACTTGTACTTGGGGCCGTGTGCTTCGGTGGCACCTGTACAGGCAGGTTGTGTGCTTCAGTGGCACCTGGACTCAGCTTTGTGTGCTTCATAGGCACCCATTCAACGGGTCAGTGTGCTTCGGTGGCACCCAGACACGAAGCCGTGTTCTTCATGTGCACTCGTACGTGGAGCCGTGAGCTTCGGAGGTACCCGGACGCCGGTCTTTGTGCTTCAGTAGCACCGAAAAGCGGGAGCCATGTGCTTCGGTGGCACCCGTGCGCAGGGCCCTGTGCTTATTTGGCACATGGACGTGGGTCTGTGTGCTTCGGTGGCACCCAGACACAGGGGTGTGTGCTTCAATGATACTCGTATGTGGGGCTATGTGCTTCAGTGGCACCCGTTCAGGAAGCTGGGCCATGTGCTTCAGAGGCATCCGAATGCGAGTCTGTGTGCTTTTGTGGCACCTAGACAAGGGGCCATGTGCTTCGGTGGCACCCGGACGTGGGGCAGAGTGCTTCGGTGGCACATGGACGCGGGTCTGTGTGCTTCGTTTGCACCTACACGCGGGTCTGTGTGCTTTGTCGGCACCCGGACGTGGGGCCGTGTGCTTCGGGGGCACCTGGACGCTGGTCTGTGTGCTTCGGTGGCACCCGTATGTGAGCTGTGTGCTTCGATGGCACCCGGAAGCGGGGCCGTGTGCTTCAGAGGCACCCAAATGCGGGTCTGAAACCGGACGTGGGGCCATGTGCTTCGGTAGCACATGGACGTTAGTCTGTGTGCTTCAGTGGCACCCAGACACGGGTATGTGTGCTATGATGGCACCTAGAGATGGGCCCATGTGCTTCGGTGGCACCTGGACGCATGGCAGAGTGCTTCGGTGGCACATGGTCATGGGTCTGTGTGCTTCGGTGGCACCCAGACACGAGGCCGTGTGCTTCAGGGGCACTCATAATTGGAGCCGTGTGCTTCGGTGGTACCCGGACGCCAGTGTTTGTGCTTCGGTAGCACCGAGAGGCAGGGCCATGTGCTCCGGTGGCACCCGGATGCGGGTCTGTGTGCTTCGGTGGCACCTAGACACGGGTCCATGTGCTTCGGTGGCACCCGGACGAGGGGCCATGTGCTTCGGTGGTTCTCATACGTGGAGTCGTGTTCTTCAATGGTACAGAGACGCCGGTCTTTGTGCTTCGGTAACACCGAGAAGCGGGGCCGTGTGCTTTGGTGGCATCCAGACACGGGGCCGTGTGCTTAGGTGACACTCGTATGTGGAGCTTTGTGCATCAGTGGCACCTGTTCAGGGGGTCGTTTGCTTTGGTGGCACGCGGACGCGGGGCAGAGTGCTATTGTGGCACACGGACACGGATCTGTGTGCTTCGGTGGCACCCAGACACGAGGCTGCATGCTTCAGGGGCACTCATACGTGGAGCCGTGTGCTTCGGTGGTACCCAGACGCTGGTCTTTGTGCTTCGGTAGCACCGAGAGGCAGGGCCATGTGCTCCGGTGGCACCCGGACGCGGGTCTGTGTGCTTCGGTGGCACCTAGACACGGGTCCATGTGCTTCGGTGGCACCCGGACGAGGGGCCATGTGCTTCGGTGGCACCTAGACACGGGTCCATGTGCTTCGGTGGCACACGGACGCAGGTCTGTGTGCTTAGGTGGCACCCAGACACGGGGCCGTGTGCTTCGGTGGCACCCGGTTGCGGGACCGTGTGCTTCGGTGGCACCCAGACACGGGTCTGTGCTTCGGTGTCGCCTAGACATGGGGTCATGTGCTTCGGTCGCACTCTTATGCAGGGCTGTGTTCTTCAGTGGCACCCGTTCAAGGGGTCATGTGCTTTGGTGGCACACAGACGCGGGGCAGAAAGCTACGGTGGCACACGAATGCGGGTCTGTGTGCTTCGGTGGCACCCAGACACAAGGCCGTGTGCTTCAGGGGCACTCGTACTTGCAGCCGTGAGCTTAGGAGGTACCTGGACGCCGGTCTTTGTGCTTCGGTAGCACCGAGAAGTGTGTTTCGCTGGTACCTAGACATGGGGCCAAGTGCTTCAGTGGCACCCGGATGCAGGGCAGAGTACTTCGGTGGCACACGGATGCAGGACTGTGTGCTTTGGTTGCACCCAGACACAAGGCCTTGTGCTTCAGGGGCACTCGTACACGGAGCCGTGTGCTTCCGTGGTACCTGGACACCGGTCTTTGTGCTTCAGTAGCACTGAGAAGTGGGGCTTCGGTGGCACCCGGACGCTGGTCTGTGTGCTTCGGTGGCACCCAGACACGGGTCTGTGTGCTTCTGTGGTACACAGACGCCGGTCTGTATGCTTCGGTGGCACACGGACGCGGGTCTGTGTGCTTAGATGGCATTTAGACGTGGGGCCGTGTGCTTCAGGGACACTCGTACGTGGAGCCGTGTTCTTCGGTGGTACCTGGACGCCAAGCTTTGTGCTTCGGTAGCACCTAGAAGTGGGGCCATGTGATTCGGTGGCACCCGGACTCGGATCTGTGTGCTTCGGTGGCAACCAGACACGGGTATGTGTGCTTCGGTGGCACTCGCATGTGGGGCCATGTGCTTCTGTTGCATCCGTACAGGTAGGCCGTATGCGTCGGTGGCACCCTGATGTGGGTGTGTATGCTTTGGTGGCACCCAGACACTGGTTTTGTGCTTCGGTGACACCCACATAGGGAGGCCATGTGCTTCGGTGGCACCTGGACACGGGTTTGTGTGCTGTGGCACCCAGACGCAGGACCATGTGCTTCGGTGGCACCCGGATGCGGGGCCATGTGCTTCGGTGGCATACGGACCGCGGCTCTGTGTGCTTCGGTGGCACCGAGATGGGGGTCTGTATGCTTCGGTGGCACCTAGACATGGGCCATGTGCTTCGGTGGCACCCAGACGCGGGGCAGAGTGCTTCGGTGGCACACGGACGCGGGTCTGTATTCTTCGGTGGCACACGGACGCGGGTCTGTATGCTTCAGGGGCACACGGATGCGGGTGTGTTTCGGTGGCACTCGTATGTGGGGCTGTGTGCTTCAGTTGCACCCGAATGCAGATCTGTGTGCTTCTGTGGCACCTAGACAAGGGGCCATGTGCTTTGGTGGCACACGGATGCGGGTCTGCGTGCTTAGGTGGCACCTAGATGCACGGCCATGTGCTTTGGTGGCACCCGGACGTGGGGCAGAGTGCTTCGGTGACACCCAGACTCGAGGCCTTGTGCTTCACAGTCACTCGTACATGGAGCCGTGTGCTTCGATGGTACCCAGACGCCGATCTTAGTGCTTCAGTAGCACTGAGAAGCGGGGCCATGTGCTACGGTGGCACACG
Organism: Phyllobates terribilis; assembly: GCF_046119375.1. Lineage (NCBI taxonomy): Eukaryota > Metazoa > Chordata > Amphibia > Anura > Dendrobatidae > Phyllobates > Phyllobates terribilis. The sequence goes on along the minus strand of NW_027362944.1, from coordinate 2,638,284 downwards.
GACCCAGGTCCATGTGCTTCTGTGGCACTCGTACGTGGGGCAGTGTTCTTCGGTAGCACCCGTAAAGAGTAGGCCGTGTGCTTCGGTGGCACCTGGATGCGGGTTTGTGTGCTTCGGTGGCACCTGGACGAGGGGTCATGTGCTTCTGTGGCACACGGACGCGGGGCAGAGTGCTACGGTGGCACTCGGATGCGGGTCTGTGTGCTTCAGTGGCACCCAGACACGAGACCGTGTTCTTCATGGGCACTCGTACATGGAGCAGTGTGCTTCGGAGGTACCCAGATGCCGGTCTTTGTGATTCAGTAGCACCGAAAAGCGGGGCCATGTGCTTCGGTGGCACCCGGACGCAGGGCCATGTGCTTCTATGGCACATGGATGTGGATCTGTGTGCTTCGGTGGCACCCACACACATGTCTGCGTGCGTCGGTGGCACTAGTACGTGGGGCCGTGTGATTCGGTTGCACCCGAATGTGGGTCTGTGTGCTTCGGTGGCACCTAGACAAGGGGCCATGTGCTTCAGGGGCACTCGTACGTGGAGTCGTGTTCTTTGGTGATACCCGGACGCTGGTCTTTGTGCTTCCATAGCACTGAGAAGCGGGGCCATGTGCTTCGGTGGCACACAGACATGGGTCTCTGTGCTTCGGTGGTGCACAGACACGGGTCTGTGTGCTTCGGTAGCACCCGTACAGGGAGGCCGTGTGCTTAAGTGGCACCCAGACGCGAGGCCGTGTGCTTCCTTGGCACCGTGAGGTGGGGCCGTGTGCTTCGTTGGCACCCCGAAGCAGGGCCATGTGCTTTAATGGCACCTGTAAGCGGGACCGTGTGTGTCGGGGCACCCGTACGCGGTGCCTTGTGCTTCAATGGCATATGTACGCAGGGCCGTGCGCCTTGGTGGCAACCGGATGCCGGGCCCGTGTTCTTCGGTGGCACCCGTACACGGGATTGTGTGCTTTGGTGGCACCCGGACGTGGGGCCGTGTGCGTCTTTGGCACCCGGATGCCGAGCCCTGTGCTTCAGTGGGACTCAAACTCGAGGACCTTATGCTTCTGTGGCACGTGGACGCTGTTCTTTGTGCTTCGGTGGCCCGCGGACGTCGGACTTTGTGCTTCGATAGCACATGGACTTTGGGCAGTGTGCTTCGTTTGTACCCGGATGTCAGGTCTTGTGCTTTGGTGGAAAAGAAAAACAGAGGCAGACCAATTGCCAATGAGTGTGACCTGGAGGGTAAACTCTCCAGTAATACATTTTCAGATAACATGCTGTATGTTAGTGGTTTTATTATTATCTATAGTTTGGTTGTAATTTCATATTTTGATAGCTTGTCATATTCTTATATGCGTACATAGATGACCCATAGCATGGCATTATATTCTTTACCTGTGCTGCAAGAAAAAGTTTCCAGTTTGTCAGGGAGCGCTTCCAGGTGATTCATTACTTACTCCAAATCTTTCAGGAATAATCCAGTTTATTTTTATATAAACAACGCGTTTCGGCTATACATAACATTAGCCTTCATTTTACCTGATGAAGGCTAATGTTATGTATAGCCGAAACGCGTTGTTTATATAAAAATAAACTGGATTATTCCTGAAAGATTTGGAGTAAGTAATGAATCACCTGGAAGCGCTCCCTGACAAACTGGAAACTTTTTCTTGCACTTTCTGACGAGTCTCCTGCAAAGGAGCTCGTTTTACCTGTTTTTGAGCTGCAGGCCAGCAGATCCAGACAACTACTCCACTCCCTAAAGACAGGGATACATGCTGGATAACAAGACACCACAAAGGTGAGAGCAATTTTTAATTCTAATTCGATATTGTTAAAATATTACACTTAGATCTGCGCCCCACTTTCTTTTCTCCTTTTCCCTTTTTTTAATTCATCCATTACCTGTGCTGCAAACATTTAGCCATGTGCTTCGGTGTCAGGCAGATGTCGGTCAATGTGCTTCGGTGGCACGTGGATGTTGGTCCGTGTACTTTGGTGGCACATGGACACGGGGCCGTGTGTTTCAGTGACATTCGATTACGTGGCCATATGCTTCAGTGGCATACGGATGCTGGGTCATATGCTTCGATGACAAGCGGAAACCAAGCTACGTGCTCTGTTGGCACGTGGAAGTTGAGCTGTGTGCTCTGGTGGCACGCAGATGCCAGGCCGTGTGTTTTGGTGGCAAAGAGATGCCAGGCCGCATGCTTCAGCAGCATGTGGACATCAGACCATGTGCTTCTGTGGCATCTGTTCGGGCGATGTGCTTCAGTGGCACACAGAAGTCGGGTCATTACACCATATACAGCAGGGGCACATTATAAAATTATCTTAGCACAGGAACATTTTATTTAAACACATCCAATTGTGGAAATTATTATTATTCCAAGATGTATTGATTAAAATGAACTTTTGTTCATTGGAAAACCCCTTTAAGTACCAGATGTGGAGCTGTTAGCAGAGTGACGGATAACTAGGACACAGCAAAGAGCTGCATCCAGGATCATGGCACCAGGGACACAGCCGGGATCAGGTTCATGACCACAAGCTATAACTAGAAATAGGCCTTGGACATAACCAGTATATAGCAGGAGCAGATCATGGACTCAGAACTAGGAGATGTGAGGAACAGAGGCCAGGACAAATTTAGGTTGGGAAGCATGGACAGCATCCAGGATTAGGTAAGTACTCACAGCACAGGCCACGTACAGGGAGTAATTGGCGTGGGCAGGAATTTGTTGCGTCCTCAGTGAAATCACATGTGAACGCATACTCGCACAGTGTCTGTTGTTGCAGAGATCAAAGCAGCGACAAGGTGCAACAAGATGTGGACACTAGACGATAAGAGGTGGCCGGGACATGGAGGTCTCACGCAGCAAACAGTGGCCAAACAAGAGCAAGTCACAGCAAGGACACAATCCAAGCAGCACCGCAGTAGCCAAGTAAGTCTTATTCTAATTCATTGGATGGGGCTGTATTGTGAGATGAAGATGCATGCAGTAAGGAAGGAAATATGTTTAACATGTTAATAAAGTGTTTGAAAGCTGAGAAGTGTTATAAGAAAGAGGTGATCACTACATGGCTGAAAGCTCAGAACAGTGAGATACTAGTCACAGCGCAGGGTATGTTCATTGTCATCCACTTATACATTTGTAGTAAGAGCATTAGGGAAGGAGAGTACGTGGATGTTTTTTGTTTTTTTTAACCTAAGTCTTGGCAGCGAAGACAGACTTAGATAGGTAGTGAGGAAGCAGAGGAGAAATTATTAATGGAATTCACGAAAAAAATATTTTCCATTTTCAAGACTGTCCTATATAGGAATACAAGTGGACTCGCTAAAAGGGCAGTGTAGGCTGCCGGCTGTCAAGTTGATTACCGGAAGATGGAAAGGTGAATGCGGTGTGATGTGATGGTCAGAAATTTTTAGCCATTGTTGGATTCCCTGAAGTTTATATGTAGGGTGATTCTGATGGGGAAGATCTCTTTCAGCCATATGCCATTAAGCTCAATTGGGATGAAGAAAAGGTTTCATAAAATTGGGGTTATGGACTAATTGAACAAAGATTTGGCGGTGCGCAAAAAAATTCTAACAGCTTTTAATGAACCTAGGCGGCACTGAAAACTGGGGTAGAAGGTGATCAGTAAGTATTGTAACACGATAATACTACATAGCATACATACAGTGAAGGAAGTAATTATTTGATCCCTTGCTGTTTTTGTACGTTTGCCCACTGACAAAGACATGAACAGTCTATAATTTTAAGGGTAGGTTAATTTTAACATTGAGAGATAGAATATCCCCCCAAAAAATCAAGAAAATCACATTGTATATATTAGATAAATGTATTTGCATTTTGCAGTGAGAAATAAGTATTTGATTCCTCTGGAAAACAACACTTAATACTTGGTGGCAAAACCTTTGTTGGCAAGCACAGAAGTCAGACTTTTTTCGTAGTTGATGATGAGGGTTGCGCACATGTCAGGAGGAATTTTGGTCCACTCCTCTTTGCAGATCATCTCTAAATCATTCAGATTTTGAGGCTGTCGATTGGCAACTCGGAGTTTCAACTACCTCCACTCCTTTGTTGCCTTTGCTGTATGTTTTGGGTCATTGTCTTGCTGGAAGACCCTGCTCCGACCCATTTTTAATGTCCTGGTGGAGGGAAGGAGGTTGTCACTCAGGATTTTACGGTACATGGCTCCATCCATTCTCCCATTGATGCGGTGAAGTAGTCCTGTGCCCTTAGCAAAGAAACACCCCTAAAACATAATGTTTCCACCTCCATGCTTGACAGTGGGGATGGTGTTCTTTGGGTCATAGGCAGCATTTCTCTTCCTCCAAAAACAGCGAGTTGAGTTAATGCCAAAGAGCTCAATTTTTGTCTCATCTGACCACAGCACCTTCTCCCAATAACTCACAGAATCATACAGTTGTTCATTGACAAACTTCAGATGGGCCTGCACTTGTGATGAGCGAGCATGTTCAGTTAACCCTTTCGACGAGTATGCTCGGGCGAGTACCAAGTATCTTCAGCGTGCTTGTTTGACAGTTTTAATACAACAAAAAAAAGACGAACAACCAGCAGAAGAGGATGTATGGTTGTTCGCCTTTTTTTGTTGTTCTGGGAGACATCCGTCTTTTGGGTCATTCTCCAAATTGGTATCGGCTGTGCCTGAGGAGGAGAGTTTTTCCGGTGATTTGGAGAGAGTTTGGACGGATGTGCGTGGTAATCTTCAGGAGGCTAACAAAAAATCTAAGAGGTACTTTGATAGGAAACGGCAAGAGGTTTTGTTTGCTATTGGTGACATGGTTTGGTTGTCCTCTAAGAATCTGCGGTTGAGGATTCCTTCTAAAAAATTGGGTCCCAAGTTTGTAGGGCCCTTTAAGGTGCTTCAGGTAGTTAACCAATCTGCTGTTAGGTTGGAGGTTCCTACCTCCTGGAAGATTAATCCGGTGTTTCATGTTTCTCTGTTGAAAAGAGCTTGTGTGTCGGATGGTGACGCCTCTGCCACTGTTCCTCCAGTGGTGGAGGACGGGGAATACGAAATTTCCCGCATCCTAAATTCTAGACGGTATAGAGGGAGTTTGCAGTATCTCGTCGCTTGGAAGGGTTTCGGACCCGAGGATAACTCATGGGTGAGGGCGGATGATGTTTCTGCTTCCAGACTTGTCAGAGCATTTCACAAGAGGTTTCCTGATAAGCCTGGGCCTAGGGGATCCGGAGGATCCTCATAGAAGAGGGGGTACTGTTAGAACTCTCCTGTTAGGTTTTTTCTATCTTGCTGGTCACATGACCTTTTTTTTTTCTTTGTTCATACGTTGCACACAGTTCTTAATAAAATGGTCAGATTTCCCGCAATAAAAGCACAAACCTTCAGAATACCTGCGGTCTTTTTCCTGAGAGCGGGGTGCCATCGCCCCAATCTCCATCGGCTCTCCAATGTCAGTACAGACCCTCTCAAGACTCGGAGCTGACATGGCAGAGGATTTACTCTCATTAACCCTTGCACGCAGTCTCCTGTCCACCCGTATAGCTAATTGCATTGCCTCCTGCAAGTTTCCAGGTGTGGGATAAGCAATCAGCAAATCCTTAACCCTATCACCTAGCCCCGCAAGAAACAAACTTTTCAAAGCTGAATCATTCCACCCCACCTGGGCAGACCACCGACGGAAGTGAGAACAATATTTTTCCACATTACCTGATCCCTGCCTCAAACGTCTCAATTCAGTCTCAGCTGATGAGACACGATCAGGATCATCATACAACAAACCCAAAGCAGAAAAAAAACTATCCACTGATCTAAAGCATGGATCACTAGGTTGGAGAAAAAAGGCCCATCCCTGAGGCTCCTTGCGCAAAAGTGACATTATGAACCCTATGCGCTGTGATTCATCACCAGAGGATCTGGGTCTCAAATGAAAATACAACAAACAAGCATTTTTAAAGGAAAAAAATTCTTGTTGATCACCAAAAAATAAATCAGGCAAACGTACCTTTGGCTCCACAAAATGTGCTCCAGAACAGCTACTCACGTGTTTTTGGAGCTCGGCCACCTCCAGAGAGAGTCCCTGCAGGCGTTGAGCCAAATCCTGAACCGACACCATGATGGAAACTGGAAGTCTTTCCTTAGAGATAATTTTGGGCTGGACTTACTGTTATGATCTGCTACAAGTACTAAGGAAAGAAAGGAGATCTGTCCCTACAATAGAAATAAGCTAGATCCCTACGATGTAACGGGGAACCTGATCCTGCGATCAGACCCGCTAAAGTCCTCGCTAGTCTGTACGAAGACCTATAGATGCAAGAAAGGGATCCCTACAAGAACTAGGGACTGGGATAAAGTTGGACACCTCCTAGCAGAAATTGTAGCAGTAAAAGACAAACACACAACATAGAACAAAGGTCCGAAGACCTAGGAAAACTGACTGAGAAAGGTAACTAAGCACCAAGCTAGCTTAAGAGTAGAAATTACAATGAAGTCCAGCAAGGCCAGGAGGGCGGAGCAGGACTAAATAGGCAAAAAAGGTCATGTGACCAGCAAGATAGAAAAAAACTAACAGGAGAGTTCTAACACCCGTACGCGGTGCCTTGTGCTTCAATGGCACATGTACGCGGGGCCATGCACCTTGGTGGCAACCAGATGCCGGGCCGTGTTCTTCGGTGGCACCCGTACACGGGATTGTGTGCTTCGGTGGTACCTGGACGTGGGGCCGTGTGCTTCGGTGATACCCGGATGCCGAGCCCTGTGCTTCAGTGGGACTCAAACTCGAGGACCTTGTGCTTCTATGGCACATGGACGCTGTTCTTTGTGCTTCGGTGGCCCGCGGACGTCGGACTTTGTGCTTCAATAGCACATGGACTTTGGGCAGTGTGCTTCGTTTGTACTCGGATGTCAGGCCTTGTGCTTTGGTGGAAAAAAAAATCAGAGGCAGACCAATTGCCAATGAGTGTGACCTGGAGGGTAAGCTCTCCAGTAATTCATTTTCTGATAACATACTGTATGTTAGCGGTTGTATTATTATCTACAGTTTGGTTATAATTTCATATTTTGATAGCTTGTCATATTCTTATATACGTACATAGATGACCCATAGCATGACATTATATTCTCTATCAGTGGATTTAACTGTGCTGCAAACATTTAGCCATGTGCTTCGGTGTCAGGCAGATGTCGGTCAATGAGCTTCGGTGGCATGTGGATGTTGGTCCATGTACTTTGGTGGCACATGGACACGGGGCCATATGTTTCAGTGACATTCGATTATGTGGCCATATGCTTCAGTGGCATACGGATGCTGGGTCATATGCTTCGGTGACAAGCGGAAACCAGGCTACGTGTTTTGTTGGCACGTGGGAGTTGAGCCGTGTGCTCTGGTGGCACGCGATGCCAGGCCGTGTGTTTTGATGGCAAAGAGACACGGGCCGCATGTAGGTTAATTTTAACATTGAGAGATAGAATATCCCCCCAAAAAATCAAGAAAATCACATTGTATAAATTAGACAAATTTATTTGCATTTTGCAGTGAGAAATAAGTATTTGATTTCTCTGGAAAACAACACTTAATACTTGGTGGCAAAACCTTTGTTGGCAAGCACAGAAGTCAGACTTTTTTTTTAGTTGATGATGAGGGTTGCGCACATGTCAGGAGGAATTTTGGTCCACTCCTCTTTGCAGATCATCTCTAAATCATTCAGATTTTGAGGCTGTCGATTGGCAACTCGGGAGTTTCAACTCCCTCCACTCCTTTGTTGCCTTGGCTGTATGTTTTGGGTCATTGTCTTGTTGGAAGACCCTGCCCCGACCCATTTTTAATGTCCTGGTGGAGGGAAGGAGGTTGTCACTCAGGATTTTACGGTACATGGCTCCATCCATTCTCCCATTGATGCGGTGAAGTAGTCCTGTGCCCTTAGCAAAGAAACACCCCCAAAACATAATGTTTCCACCTCCATGCTTGACAGTGGGGATGGTGTTCTTTGGGTCATAGGCAGCATTTCTCTTCCTCCAAAAACAGCGAGTTGAGTTAATACCAAAGAGCTCAATTTTTGTCTCATCTGACCACAGCACCTTCTCCCAATAACTCACAGAATCATACAGTTGTTCATTGGCGAACTTCAGATGGGCCTGCACTTGTGATGAGCGAGTATGTTCAGTTAACCCTTTCGACGAGTATGCTCGGGCGAGTACCAAGTATCTTCAGCGTGCTTCTTTGACAGTTTTAATACATGTGAGGAATGCTTAAGAAACAAGCATTCTTCACATGTATTAAAGCTGTCAAACAGTCGCAAATCATGCACATGGGAGTGATTCAAACATATCACCGAGCATGCTGAAGATACTCTGTACTCGCCCGACCAATGGTTTTCTTGGTGACTGTGGTCCCAGCTACCTTGAGATCATTAACAAGTTCCCCCTCTGTAGTTTTATGCTGATCTCTCACCTTCCTCATGATGAAGGCTACCCCACGAGGTGAGATTTTGCATGGTTCCCCAGATCGATGTCGATTGACAGTCATTTTGTACTTCTTCCATTTTCTTACTATTGCACCAACAGTTGCCTTCTTCTTACCCAGCGTCTTACTTTTGTTTTTTTAGCCCATTCCAGCTTTGTGCAGGTCTATGATCTTGTCCCTGACATCCTTAGAAAGCTCTTTGGTCTTGCCCATGTTGTAGAGGTTAGAGTCTGACGGATTAATTGAGTCTGTGGACTGGAGTCTTTTATACAGGTGACTATGTAAGACAGCTGTCTTTAATGCAGGTAACAAGTTGATTAGGAGCGTCTAACTAGTCTGTAGGAGCCAGAACTCATAATGGTTTGTAGGGGATCAAATACTTATTTCTCACTGCAAAATGCAAATAAATGTATCTAATTTATACAATGTGATTTTCTTGATTTTTTGGGGGGATATTCTATCTCTCAATGTTAAAATTAACCTACCCTTAAAATTATAGACTGTTCATGTCTTTGTCAGTGGGCAAACTTACAAAAACAGCAATTAATCAAATAATTATTTCCTTCCCTGTATCTAGAAAGGTTTACAAGATAATATGTTTGTCGGGAGTTCTTCTTTAAAGAGGATCTGTCACTTGCCATAAATATGGAAATATTTTACCTGGTCTAAATGATTTTGTTTCCCTGAAGTTGTTTTGGAAAAAAAAATCATATTAATGGCAAATGACAGCTTCTCTTTAAAACATGCATTTTGTAAGCTCTTTAATGCTACTGCACTTTGGTCATTGTGGCCCAGTTTTTGTGCAACTTGCAACGTCACATATTATTTCATACATATTGTTTTTTTAGCTCTGTCTTGTCAGTACATCACATTCATCTTATTCCCCTCTTGCTTTCCTAAATTGAAGGCTATATATCTCCATGGCATTCTGACCTCATGACTGGTCAACAAAAGCCTGACCCCGAGGAGCAATCCTGGTCTTCAGAATTTGCACGATGGGGAAGACCAAGAACAAGCAGGGCCTTTGACAGCAGAACAACTTGACCACAAAGGAGTTTCAGAAGAAAAACTGTTGCCCCTGCAGCTATTTTTACATTTAAAATAGAGTTTATACTTTAATGATTTTAATTAAAAAGTCAATGCTAAATAAAGTTTTGGAAAATGACATTTATCCGGACTTGTGTTTTATTTACATTATTATTTTAAAATAACTGTTACATGACTTCTTTTACATGAGGTTTAGCTGAGGCTCTAACAGCCTTTACCTATCCTCCATTTTTATGGTAGGTTGGAGAATGGCTTTCCGGATGCTAAGGTGGCCATAGACATGAGTTGGCTATTGACAAGACACTTGTCCTGCCAACACTTATCTTTTCCGACTTCCCATTATAATAGAATGATCAGTATGACTGAGGGTTTACGTGTAGTCAATAGGGACAGCCACTGCTAGACACTAGAGATGAGCAGATTGATGTGCGAGATTTCGGTACAGCATCTAGGTCAGTGGTACCTGGCAGTTACACAGAAGGCCCAAAAATCAATTATCTGCCTGTCAACTGAAAATGCTGACAGGCTGACTCTTATAAAAATGAACAAGGGCTGGATTGGGCCAGGCTTCTCAACAACACCGAATGATAGCAGCATAAGAAACTCAAATCCAGTGTCTTTTCTTGGGAGGTGTATTCCCATGCACCTTTTCACACCCACACATGGGTATACGCTTCCTGATTTTGGCTATTTGTTCTTTTCCTCCTCCTTCTCTTCATCCTCCACCACCATATCTCCATGGTGACCGTGGTCCGTGATGCAACACCCACATAATTTTCTTAGAGGGTGTTTATGATGCCCGTTAAAAAAATTTTTTATACAGTATGTTCATGTATACCCCCCAGGGGTAAATGTTTGTCAGCCCATACACTTAGTGCATGGGCATTACAAGTATAGGAGGCCCGCTCCTTTCTAATGGAAACATTTTTTTTTTATGAGGCCCTCCTCCACGTCTCTTCCAAGGGGCATTGAAGTGCCTCCAAATTTTTGGCAGCCCTTGCATTCACTGCATAGGCCAACACTATGGGAGACTCTCTCTTTTCTAATGGGAATTTGTCGTTACTATGGCCCTGCTCCGTGTGTCTTTAAATTCTTAGTGGGGTTTTTCCTAAAATTGGTCAGCCGTTGGACTCACTGTATACCCTATAACTGTATAGCAGACCCTCTCCTTTCTAATGGGAACATGTCGTACCTTGTTACTGTGGCCCTGCTCCATGTGTCTTTAAATTCTTAGTGGGGTTTTTCCTAAAATTGGTCAGCCGTTGGACTCACTGCATACCCTATAACTGTATAGCAAACTCTCTCTTTTCTTATGGGAATTTGTCTTTATTGTGGCCCTGCTCTATGTGTCTTTAAATTCGATTTCCCTCTATGCCAGTCCTTTCACCGAGCTAAATACAGCTCTCAGCAAAAAAAGCTATGGACTGGCTCTGTACTGTCCCTGGCCACATTCACCTGTCCACGTGTTTGTGGTTAGGCGGTCCTTCCCAGTAAGTGCACTGGGGAGGGCACGGGTAATGTTGTGGGACCCGTGCTTGTGGAAGACGGAGACGACCCCGGGAGAAACAGTGGCGGCTGGGGACCGAGTTTGGACACCCGGACGCTGCTGGCATGAGGTTATGAAAAGCTTCCGCCTTCACGAGCCTAAAAGGCCACATTTCAAGTGAAAGCAGCTTTAGAGGACTTCTTGGGAGAAATGACAGCTGGGTAGATATGGTTTCCCAAGTCCTTTCACCAAGCTAAAGAATATGGCTGTGGTGAAATACAACTCAGCAGAAAAAGCTGTGGACTGGCTCCGTACCTTCCCTGGCCACATTCACCTGTCCACGTGTTTGTGGTTAGGCGGTCCTTCCCAGTAAGTGCACTGGGGAGGGCACGGGTAATGTTGTGGTAACCGTGCTTGTGGAAGGAGGAGACGACACCGGGAGAAACAGTGGCGGCTGGGGAGAGGAGTATGGACACCCGGCCGCCTCCTGCATGAGGTTATCAAAAGCTTCCGCCTCCACGAGCCTAAAAGGCCACATTTTCAAGTGCAAGCAGCTGTGAAAAATTTGGCAGTATAGTATTGCAGCCTGTGGGTGGGTGGGTGGCTGCATACTTGCGCTTGCATTCCAAGGAATGGGGTAGAGACAACTGAACGCTGCACTGGGACAAGGACGTGGACAGTGATTGTTGCAAGTCTGCAACGACAGGTGCATGGCGGGAGGCATCTTCGCATGTGCCAAGGATCACTTATGATGGCCACACTTTTAGGCAGTGACCTGGGAGTCAGAAATGCTTCCAGAGGTCTTCCCCATGCTGTTCCCATGTCTTTTCAGCACTGTATGCATGTGTCTGATGATGTGTCATACACCACATGGCCAGATAAGGTTGTAAAATGTTAAAATTACATTTCCCAGTGAATGCATTTGTCTTTGTTGAAAGCAATGCTAAAGTGCAAAAACGCATCAAAAACGCTACGTGTGAACATAGCCCAAGGTGTGGAGGAGTATTTTTTGTTATTTATTTTGCCTTATATACAATCATTACCCTGGAAAGGATGTTCCTTAATATATTTCCCAGGAAAATCCATTTTGGTTTTGTTTTTGTATGTTTTATTGTGAGTCCGTAAAAGTGGTGTAATTCTCTGACAGCGTTGTAGACACCAGTGACCTGGGAGTCAGAAATGCTTCCAGGGGTCTTCCCCATGTCATTTGAGCACTGTTCCCATCGATTTGGGCAATTTTTAGGCCCTCTGCAGACCGCCGGGGGGAGCCGCCTGAAAAATGTTCGAGTTTCCCATAGACTTACATTGGGCTCGTTGCTCGGGTCGAGCACCTGAGTATTCCAATTTGCTCGACGCGAGCATTTTTGTGCTCGCTCATCACTAATCCTAACCCATATCACTAAAGGAGTTACATGTGCTGTCAGGGTTAGGCCTCAGCTAGCCCAGTACTCAGTCCTGTAGGCAAGCAGCAAAGTCACAGCAGGAATTTCAGTAAGCAACAAGGGTTTTTTTTTTTTAAATGGCCTAAAAAGAGTGAAGAAGCCAAGTTCTAGTTTCAGCAATAAGACAAAAAAAAGAAAATTGGAAAATCATACAATGACATGCCTCAACCATGAAGAACCCAGCAATGCAAATCTCATAAAACAGCAGCACAATGTAAAAGTGGAATTTACCTATAACCAGACAACATGCAAGTAACTTAACCCTTGCACCCGCCAGAGCCCTTCCACTTACCCTGGTCATCACAGCTGCCATCTTTACACCCTCTCATAAAGGCCCTCATCACAGCACACAATCTGCTGACTGCTTCCTCTCTGTGGTTTAAATCCTGGAAGCTGGCAGGAGATTGGCCAGGAGACCATCAGTAAGCAGCTGCTGCAATTCATGTCTGATTTCTAGCCAGGATTGGGGCTCATTCACAGGATTGTATTTTTGGTCCGGGTGCTGTCTGTTGAAATAACGGACCACACTCGGACCATTGTTATTCAGTGGCACAGTGCAGATGAGACATTTTTTTTTCACTGAATTTGTGTGAGAAAAATAGTGCAGCGTGCTCTGGTTTCTTCTATAAATCAGATGAGACTCGCACATTCAAGTCTGGGTGCGTAAAAAAAATCAGATGCCATACAGAGCCATAGCATAGCTTTCGATTTTTACAGATACATTGCAAAGGCATTACACATTAATCTAACTCTCTACCTAAACAGCGCATAACAAATACTGCTTGACACATTGACTTGGTGGATAAAAGATTGGCCACAGCCTTTATTAAAATATTAAAACACTAGCTTAATTTGGTCTGCCACATTAAGTTTCATGACAGATCATTTTAATAGTAAAAAAAAATAATCTTAATAGTAAAAAAAAATAATCTTAAGAGTAAAAAAAAATAATCTTATTTAGTTACTCGTACATCCAAAATTTCAGATGTCTAACTTCAAAACTGACGGATTCCATACAATCTTTGAACCCCTATAATATGAAGAGGGAAACTCTTGAGGGTGGAATTATCAAAATTCCTTTCTTAGTGCTCATTTAAGCTATAATAGAACCTATCTGCAAATTTCAAGATGCTAAGTTCAGTGGTTTCGGCTGTGCGTTGACCGCTAGGTGTGTCAGTCAATCAGGTTTACAGTTTTATATACCGGTAATCTTCGCCTGTATGGTGTGTTTATAAAAAGTAGCCCTATGTCCTTCCCCAGGCTTGAAATTATCCATATCAAATTTCATCACAAACGGATTACTAAACACTGATTAATAAACAGGACGGACTGAAGTTACTTGCGTTTAATATTGTTCGTGTTAGTAAAGAATTAGTATGTAATTGGAATAATGGACGTCTGCAGGTAATTTATCTATGTGTTTTTACTGCAATATACTCCTGTAAACTATGTTATTTGATTTCTTTCGTTCAGCGAAAATATGTAGATTTTGCGATTTAGAAACACGTGAGCAAGCTACGTATAGCTGACCGTGGGAAAAACAGGGCGTGCCTAAATGTATCCCCGCTACCTTCAAAGTTTGCCCTTGCGATTTATTGATGGTCATTGAAAATGCAACTTTAAGTGGGAACTGCAAACGTTTGAAATTAAAGGGTAAGTTATTGGGTATTATTGGGATGCGTGGTATAAGAATATTTTCACCCTTAGCTTCTCCAGTTAAAATTGTGGCCTTTACAATGTGCCTGCCTAGTTCAGTGACTCGCAATCTAGTGCCATTACATAATCTCGGGGCGTCCAAGTTGCGCATTAAAAAAACGGGTATACCGACCTTTAATTCGAGCTTATGAGATGGGACCCCGGATAGCTCCAAAGAGTTAAGATAGTCGACGGGGTAGCTCGTACAGTCTTCAGATGACATGACTGTGTCGATGGAGTTGTAGGTTGTTGCATCGCTGGTTACTTGGTCCAAGATAATTTTATTGATTTTCGCAACTGTTTCATTTCTTGGTGCTAGTATAGTTCTTTCACATAGCCAATTTTCATCGTGGATGTTTTGTTGCAAATTTGGAAAAACTTGAGCAATAAGTGCGTCTTCCGAATCCACAACATGACAAAATTGGTTAGTGAATAGAACCATACCTTCTTCGTCAGTTTCGATTCGACCTTCACCGATCTCGAGCAGTTTCTCAGCGTACGCGCCCGACTCTAGATCACTGAATAACTGGACACGCATGTTGGTGGTGAGGTGCAGCTTTTCAACTTTGGTCCATAAATATGAGGATTTCAGACATGCGTTAATTTCGTCTGCTGCAGTGCCTCGCTCGATGACAGGCAAAGTTTGCCTAAAGTCCCCAGCCAATAAAACAACCACACCACCCATTATTGTTTGTTTACTGTGTAAGTCTTGTAGACAACGATCAAGAGCTTCGATGGCGCGTTTGTGTGACATTGTGCACTCGTCCCACACGATTAGTTTGCACTGTTGCAACAGGAGGCCACGGGCGCTACTCTTGCTGATATTACACGATGGGGTTTCTTCGTTCACCAGATTAAGAGGTAATTTAAAGACTGAATGTGCCATCCGTCCACCGCTTAGCAATGTTGCAGCAATTCCAGAGGAAGCCACAGCTAATGCAACGTTATGACCGCTACGAATTTTTGCTAAAAGTAAATTAAGCAAGAAAGTATTTCCTGTACCCCCCGGGGCATCAAGGAAAAAAAGTCCGCCTTCACCATTCTCAACTCGTCCTACTATTTTGTGATAAATCTCTCTTTGATCAGGTAGCAAACGTGGCTCAGTTTCGCAAACGTGAGCGTCTAACTGGTTGGTATCATAGCTTAGCTCTTTTATCAACTCGTTCGACAGCTCTCCTCTACGCCGCGGTGAGGGTAGACTAAAATCGGACAATTTCTTTCCAGAAATTATTAATATTTTGTCCTTGATAAGCCCCAACGCCTCATTGAAACAGAGATCATCGTTAACGTGATCCATTCTTTCAAATCTGTGCATGATATCCTCTGATAACGCAGTTTTATACTTGTGCCAGAGTTGTAGAGGATTGGATAAACCGCAAGTGCATATCAATATGGCAAACAGCTCTCTTATTTGCGCCGGGGAGTGACATAGCACGGCCTCTTCTAAGGTGGTATCCTAGTGGTTATCATCTTCCAACAACCCCATCTTCTCACACACCTGCCGAAAAGTTGCAAGTTCTTGACCTTCAAATGTTTTTAAATCCGAGAAGTTGGTTGGACCCCTTATTACATTCAGCAGCATACGCAAGCAATAACATTCAAAATTGCTAACGTGCACCGTGTAAATGCGACCTAGAGCGTCTCCTGCCTTCACACCTGGCCAGCCATCGACAGGTGTTCCTTGTAAACGACGTTTTCATTGCTTCCAAGCCACATTCCAAGTATAGTAGCGAGGCACGTCAATGTAAAGTAATGTTTTTGCAAACGTATCACTTTGGCACAATAGGAAAAATGCAGTTAGTGTAGTTTTAGGTGGTGCTTCTAATCTCTCTCTAAAATTGTTTTCCATAAAGTAAACCCTCTCGCCATTGGGTAAATGAATCACGAGATGAGTGACGGTTGGGTGTCTCTCGTGCAGAGGCAGACCTAAGATCCGCCACGTTGCTTCGTTACTACTAACATATCGGCCGTTTCTAAAGGTCTGCACCTCATCTCTTGGGTCAATGTTAACATTCCCTATCTGGCGGATGTTAAAAATAGCCTTGTCGCTACCCTTATTAATATATTTACAAATATATTTTATCGCCTGTACCGTATTACAGAACTCTACATTTAAATGAAAATTAAAATTTTTTGATAAGAGTGGAGAATATGGGACCACCCAGCTATTGTCCACCAATATTTCCTGTGTTCCTCTACGGGTTTTTATAATCGTCGTGCGTCCACCATTCTCTGGTGCTCTGCGCCTGTACAAAGAAAGGATAACCTTTGTCATTGGTTTGAGTATCTTTTAAAAGCTTCCTCGGATATTTTTTGGTACATTTTGTAACGGGTCTGGGAGGCGGAACCTCTGAGCTACTATACAAGGGGGCGGTCCTTGTAAGGGAGCGGGTGGCGACCAGGGAAGATCGGCAGGCAGTCACAGCAGGTGACCGGGACAGTCTCTGAGTGAACGGGCTGGAGGTCACGGCAAGTGACCGGGGCAGTCTCTGGATGAACGGGCAGGAGGTCACGGCAAGTGACCGGGGCAGTCTCTGGATGAACGGGCAGGAGGTCACGGCAAGTGACCGGGGCAGTCTCTGGATGAACAGGCAGGAGGTCACGGCAAGTGACCGGGGCAGTCTCTGGGTAAAGGGTAGGTACGACCTGTGATGGCAGAGCCTCCAGGTAGGCTATCAGGCAGATGGTAGATGTGTGCTCCCAGGTGAGCAAGCGAGAGTCTCTGGAATGGCAGGTGGTCACAGCACGTGACGGCGGAGCCTCCAGGTAGGCTAGCAGGCAGGTAGCAGGTGTGCGCTCCCAGGTGAGCGGGCAGGAGTCTCTGGAATGGCAGGTGGTCACAGCACGTGACGGCGGAGCCTCCAGGTAGGCTAGCAGGCAGGTAGCAGATGTACGCTCCCAGGTGAGCGGGCAAGCTGGTCCATAGACAGACTGACAGGAGTAGGAAGGCAGACCGTCGGACCTCAGGCTAGCAAGCAGGTAGGAGGAATGTCAGGCAGGAAACAGACAGCAAACTGGCAGGATTCTGGCAGGTAACTGGCTGGTAACTGGCAACGGGACCTGAGGGCTGAAGCAGAGTAGTGAACAGTGCAACAACATTGCTCGGGCACCTCCATTTTGGAGGAGGTGCCTTATATATGGTGAAGTCCTCCGGCCATTGGCCAGGGACTCCTTAGGACGGCGCGCGCGGCCCCTTTAAGAGGGAGGGAGCGTGCGCGCGCGCGCCCTAAGCACAGTGGCCGGGAAGGAGCGCGCGCTGCCAGCAGAGTGGGAGGAGGACGCCGGGCTCGGAGCAGAGGGGTGAGGGGAACAGCGTCCCTGCCTAGCAGAGGGCAGGGACGCCGGCGCTACAGTACCCCCCCCTTTAGGCCCCCCCTTTTTTAGGCCAGAGAGAAATTTAGCTAGGATGAGAGGGGCATGGATGTTCTCCCGGGGCTTCCACGTTCTCTCTTCAGGACCAAACCCCTTCCAATCTACTAGAAAAAGGGTCTTCCCTCTTACCCTTTTGGTGGCCAGAATGTTCTCTACCTCAAATTCGTTTTCAACGGAAACCGGAGCAGGAGGCGTACCTGTAGACTTGGAAAAAGAGTTAAGTACCACAGGTTTGAGGAGAGATACATGGAAGGAGTTAGGGATCCGCAAGTTGGCCGGGAGTTTCAATTTATAGGCCACCGGGTTGATCTGACTGATGACCTCCAGAGGACCGATGAACCGAGGCCCTAACTTATAGGAAGGAATCTTGAGCCGGACATACTTGGACGAGAGCCAGACCTTATCCCCTGGACGGAATTGAGGAGGATCCAGACGTTTTTTGTCAGCATGTCTTTTCATACGCTCGGATGACAGAAGGAGTGCGGATCGGGTACTCTCCCATATGGAGGAAAATTTGTTAACAAGAGATTCCGCAGCCGGATTGTCCACCGAGGTGGAGACGGGAAATGGGATCCGAGGATGCTGACCGAAGACAACAAAAAACGGGGATTTGGAGGAAGATTCGCTCTCGTGATTGTTGTAAGAAAATTCGGCCCATGGCAGGAGATCCACCCAGTCTGAATGGTGGGCATTAACGAAGTGCCGGAGGTAACTGGTCAGGTTCTGATTGATCCGCTCCACTTGACCATTAGACTGTGGGTGGTAAGCAGAGGAGAAGTCCAGGGTGACGTCAACAGTTTACAAGTGGCTCTCCAGAAGCGTGAGGTGAACTGTACCCCACGATCCGACACGATGTGGAGGGGCAGGCCATGAAGACGGAAGATGTGGCGGATAAAGTCTTTAGCCAGCTTGGGTGCAGACGGGAGGCCTGGCAGGGGAACGAAATGAGCCATCTTGGAAAAGCGGTCAGCGACCACTCAAATGACCGTACAACCGGCAGAGACGGGGAGATCAGTTATAAAGTCCATTGCTATATGCTGCCAGGGGGCAGCAGGTACTGGGAGCGGAAGGAGGCGACCGGCTGGCAGATGTCTCGGAACCTTGCTGCAGGCGCAGGACACACAGGCAGAAACAAAGTCTATTACGTCCCTGTGCAGGGTAGGCCACCAGTAGTGCCGGGTAATAAGCTGGAGGGTCTTTTTCTGACCGGCGTGGCCAGCTAGTTTAGACGAGTGACCCCAGTGTAGGATCTTCTCCCGATCAGGTACTGATACGAACGTCTTACCGGGAGGGAGACGATTTAGACTCACGGGAGCCACCTGCATTACTCTGGCGGGATCGATGATGTGTTTCGGTTCCTCCTCGAGATCAGACACCAGAAAGGATCGGGATAAGGCGTCCGCCTTGATGTTTTTGTCAGCCGGGCGAAAATGAAGAATAAAATCAAAGCGAGCAAAAAACAAGGACCACCGAGCTTGGCGCGGGTTAAGTCTCTGGGCATACTGGAGGTAAGCCAAGTTCTTGTGGTCAGTGTAAATTATTACCGGGTGAAGAGCCCCTTCGAGCAGGTAACGCCACTCCTCCAATGCCAGCTTGATGGCCAATAACTCTCGATCTCCAATGGAATAGTTGCGCTCAGAAGAGGAAAAGAGTTTGGAGAAGAAGCCACAAGTTATCATTCTCCCGGAAGATGATTTTTGGGTAAGTACCGCTCCGGCTCCAGAGGAGGAGGCGTCAACCTCCAGGAAGAACTGCTTGTTGCCATCTGGGCGATGCAGCACCGGGGCGGAAGAGAAGGCCTGTTTTAAGGAAAGAAAGGCCTCCTCTGCTTCGGGCGGCCACTCTCTGGGATTAGTGCCCTTACGGGTGAGCGCGGAAATTGGGGCAGTCCGGGAAGAGAAGTGCGGTATGAAGAGGCGGTAGTAGTTGGCGAAGCCCAGGAACCGCTGAATGGCCTTCAACCCCTCCGGTCGGGGCCATTTCTCGATGGCAGACAGTTTCTCTGGATCCATTCGTAGGCCGGTCTGAGAAATAATGTAGCCCAAAAACGGAAGCGAGGTCTGCTCAAAGAGGCACTTCTCATATTTAGCGAAGAGGTGATTCTGCCTGAGCCTGAGCAGCACCTGACGAACGTCTCTCCGGTGAGTCTGGAGATCCGGAGAGAAGACCAAGATGTCGTCCAGGTACACCACTACGCAGGAGTAGAGAAGGTCCCGGAAGATGTCATTGACCAACTCTTGAAAGACGGCAGGAGCGTTACAGAGACCAAAGGGCATTACCAGATATTCATAGTGGCCGTCCCGGGTGTTGAATGCAGTCTTCCATTCATCCCCTTGACAGATACGGACCAGGTTGTACGCCCCACGGAGGTCCAGTTTGGTGAAGATTCTAGCCCCCCTCAGACGATCAAATAATTCTGGAATGAGCGGAAGGGGGTACTTATTCTTCACCGTGATCTGGTTAAGGCCTCTATAGTCTATGCAGGGACGGAGAGAGCCGTCCTTCTTTTTTACGAAAGAGAAGCCTGCTCCCGCCGGGGAGGTGGATTTCCGGATGAATCCCCTGGCCAAATTCTCCTCAATATATTCGGACATCGACCGGGTCTCCGCAGCGGACAATGGGTAAATACGCCCACGGGGAGGCGTAGCACCGGGTAACAGGTCGATAGGACAGTCGTATGGTCTATGAGGGGGTAATGTCTCTGCCTCCTTTTTATTAAAGACATCAGCAAATGACCAATAGGGAATCGGAAGTCCAGGTAGATTAGTTGGGGTAGGAGAAGGACGGGCGGGATGAACAGGAACCAAACAAGTCTTATGACAGTCCTGTCCCCAGCGAAGGACTTCTCCGGTCTGCCAGTCAAGCACGGGTGCATGTCTCTGGAGCCAAGGTAGACCTAGTAAGAGGGCGTGAGAGAGTCCAGGCAGAACATGAAAAGAGATGCTCTCAGAATGCAGCATTCCCACCTGCAGAGTTACGGATTCGGTGATGAGTTGGATGGGACGTGGTAAGAGGCCCCCATCCACAGCAGCGACAGATAATGGTATAGCCAGAGGTTTGGTGGGAATGCGGTATTTTTCTACCAGGGCCTGTGAAATAAGATTCCCGGCCGCTCCAGAGTCAAGTTGGGCTAGTTCGAAAAAACGATTCTCCCCGCAGATAATTGAGACTGACAGCAGCAGAGATGGAGAGGATTTATTCTTGTCTAGGTCGACCTCTCTGAGCGAACCTAGACACAGGCGTTTCCCGACCTCTCCGGGCAGGTACGGATCCGGTGCTCCTTACTGCCACAGTAGAAGCAGCTCCCCTCGGCACGGCGTAAGTCCTGACGGGTTTTGACCATCTTGGTCTGGTCGACCTGCATAGGCTCAGGAGAGTGTACCTGGGGAGAAACGGAGGGAGTGACAGATTTCTGAAAAGTAGGAGCTAGACGTGGAACCCTCCTCTCACGGGTGACTTCTTTGGCACGCTCCTGGAACCGTAGGTCAATCCGGGTGGCAAGAGTTATTAGGTCATCGAGAGTGGTAGGAATGTCTCGACCGGCAAGTTCATCTTTAATACGGCCGGACAGACCCTCCCAGAAGACAGATACCAGAGCGTCGTTATCCCAGGCCAGCTCCGAGGCAAGGGTACAGAACCGTATGGCATATTGGCCCACGGTGAGACTTCCCTGACGGAGGCGTAGCAGAGATGATGCGGATGAGGTCTTCCGTCCAGGTTCGTTGAATACTTTCCGGAAAGCCGTGAGAAAGGCAGGCAAGTCGGACACCAGGGGGTCTCCTCTCTCCCATAGAGGATTTAGCCAGGCCAGGGCCTCCCCGGTGAGATGGGACATGATGAAGGCAATTTTGGCCCGGTCGGAGTTAAGCTGGTGGGACAGGAGTTCAAAGTGCAGGGTGCATGTTATGTTCTGCTACCAAAGCTAAGGAAAGAGAGGAGATCTGTCCCTACTATAAGACTCAGCTGAATCCCTACGATGTAACAGGGAACCTGATCCTGCGATCAGACCTGCTAAAGTCCTAATCTAGTCTGTACGGAGACCTATAGATGTGAGGAGGGAATCCCTACAAGTACTAAGGACTGGGAGGAATATGGGACACCTTCTAACAGAAATAGTAGCAGACAGACGAACAAACAAAATAGATAGAACATAGAGGTCCGTAGACCAAGCAAACTAACAGAG
Source organism: Phyllobates terribilis (assembly GCF_046119375.1). NCBI lineage: Eukaryota > Metazoa > Chordata > Amphibia > Anura > Dendrobatidae > Phyllobates > Phyllobates terribilis. The sequence continues at coordinate 2,616,622 of NW_027362944.1, read as the reverse complement.
TTAGATACAGAGCACAGGCTAGCTAGAAAGTAGATATACAATGAAGTCCAGCAAAGCCAGAAGGGCGGAGCAGGATTAAATAGGCCAACAAGGTCATGTGACCAGCAAAGGAAAAAAAACCTAACAGCAAGGTTCTAACAGTACCCCCCCTTCTAAGAGGATCCTCCGGATCCCCTAGGACCAGGCTTATCAGGAAATCTCCTGTGAAACGCTCTGATAAGTCTGGACGCGGAAACATCATCTGACCTCACCCAAGAGTTATCCTCGGGTCCGAAACCTTTCCAGGCCACAAGATACTGCAAACTACCTCTATACCGTCTAGAGTCAAGGATGCGAGAAATTTCATATTCCCCGTCCTCCACCACCGGAGGAACAGAGGCAGAGGCGTCACCATCCGACACAACAGCTTTTTTTAACAGAGAGACATGAAAGACCGGATTAATTCTCCAGGAGGTAGGAACCTCCAACCTAACAGCAGATTGGTTGACAACCTGAAGCACCTTAAAGGGCCCTACAAACTTGGGACCCAATTTCTTAGAAGGAATCCTCAACCGCAGATTCCTAGAGGACAACCAAACCATGTCACCAACAGCGAACAAAACCTCCTGTCGTTTCCTATCAAAGTAGTCTTTAGATTTTCTGTTGGCCTCCTGAAGATTACCACGCACATCCGTCCAAACTCTTTCCAAATCACCGGAAAAATTCTCCTCCTCAGGCACGGCAGATCCCAACTTGGAGAACGACCCAAACGACGGATGTCTCCCAGAACAACAAAAAAAAGGCGAACAACCAGCAGAAGAAGATGTATGATTGTTCAGAGCAAATTCGGCAAGTGGCAGAAACTCAGACCACCCCTCTTGATTGTCTGCCACAAAACAACGCAAGAACTGCTCAACATCCTGGTTTTTCCTTTCTGTCTGGCCATTAGATTCAGGATGATATGGTACTGTTAGAACCTTGCTGTTAGTTTTTTTTTCCTTTGCTGGTCACATGACCTTGTTGGCCTATTTAATCCTGCTCCGCCCTTCTGGCTTGGCTGGACTTACTGTTATGTTCTGCTACCAAAGCTAAGGAAAGAGAGGAGATCTGTCCCTACTATAAGACTCAGCTGAATCCCTACGATGTAACAGGGAACCTGATCCTGCGATCAGACCTGCTAAAGTCCTAATCTAGTCTGTACGGAGACCTATAGATTTGAGGAGGGAATCCCTACAAGTACTAAGGACTGGGAGGAATATGGGACACCTCCTAACAGAAATAGTAGCAGACAGACGAACAAACAAAATAGATAGAACATAGAGGTCCGTAGACCAAGCAAACTAACAGAGTTAGATACAGAGCACAGGCTAGCTAGAAAGTAGATATACAATGAAGTCCAGCAAAGCCAGAAGGGCGGAGCAGGATTAAATAGGCCAACAAGGTCATGTGACCAGCAAAGGAAAAAAAAACTAACAGCAAGGTTCTAACAGTGCACTGATTTATAAAGCCCCGAGCCTGAGCGGAGTCGCCTCCGAAGCGAGGAGGTGCAGAAAGCCGGGGTCCGGGGTAGGATACCATAGTATTGGTGGGCAGCGGAGCTGCCGGATTGCGAGTCATGGCACTGGCGGTGGTTGCTGGTGGAGCAGTCAGAGTGTCCAGGCGAGAATTGACATTCCGCAGGTGACCCAGGATGGACTCCTGTTGGGACCTCTGACGGGACAGTTCATGACACAGGTCCGAGAGTGAGGGAGCTTGGGTGCCACCGGGTTCCATGGCCCGAGCAAACTGTAACGGGTCTGGGAGGCGGAACCTCTGAGCTACTATACAAGGGGGCGGTCCTTGTAAGGGAGCGGGTGGCGACCAGGGAAGACGGGCAGGCAGTCACAGCAGGTGACCGGGACAGTCTCTGAATGAACGGGCTGGAGGTCACGGCAAGTGACCGGGGCAGTCTCTGGATGAACGGGCAGGAGGTCACGGCAAGTGACCGGGGCAGTCTCTGGATGAACGGGCAGGAGGTCACGGCAAGTGACCGGGGCTGTCTCTGGATGAACGGGCAGGAGGTCACGGCAAGTGACCGGTGCAGTCTCTGGGTAAAGGGTAGGTACGACCTGTGATGGCAGAGCCTCCAGGTAGGCTAGCAGGCAGATGGTAGATGTGTGCTCCCAGGTGAGCAAGCGAGAGTCTCTGGAATGGCACGTGGTCACAGCACGTGACGGCGGAGCCTCCAGGTAGGCTAGCAGGCAGGTAACAGGTGTGCGCTCCCAGGTGAGCGGGCAGGAGTCTCTGGAATGGCAGGTGGTCACAGCACGTGATGGCGGAGCCCCCAGGTAGGCTAGCAGGCAGGTAGCAGGTGTGCGCTCCCAGGTGAGCGGGCAGGAGTCTCTGGAATGGCAGGTGGTCACAGCACGTGACGGCGGAGCCTCCAGGTAGGCTAGCAGGCAGGTAGCAGATGTGCGCTCCCAGGTGAGCGGGCAAGCTGGTCCATAGACAGACTGACAGGAGTAGGAAGGCAGACCATCGGACCTTAGGCTAGCAAGCAGGTAGGAGGAATGTCAGGCAGGAAACAGACAGCAAACTGGCAGGATTCTGGCAGGTAACTGGCTGGTAACTGGCAACGGGACCTGAGGGCTGAAGCAGAGTAGTGAACAGTGCAACAACATTGCTCGGGCACCTCCATTTTGGAGGAGGTGCCTTATATATGGTGAAGTCCTCCGGCCATTGGCCGGGGACTCCTTAGGACGGCACGCGCGGCCCCTTTAAGAGGGAGGGAGCGCGCGCGCGCCCTAAGCACAGTGGCCGGGAAGGAGCGCGCGCTGCCAGCAGAGCGGGAGGAGGACGCCGGGCTCGGAGCAGAGGGGTGAGGGGAACAGCGTCCCTGCCTAGCAGAGGGCAGGGACGCCGGCGCTACACATTTTCCTTCCTTCATGCATGGCGATGAAGAATTGAATGTACCACATGGCCCGTGAATCATATTCTTTTTCACTGTATCATAGAGCTTTTGATCGGTTTCTGGGTTTGGTATCTCAGCACATATGATTTCGTCAATTTGGTTCGGATGCAATTTTTCCTTTAACCACAGCAGTAAGTGCACATGAGGCAAACCTCGCTTTTGCCACTCGATCGAGTACATGAAGCATTGCATATCACCAAATATGTTACCTTTTGTAAGTAGAGCTACCAACTTCTGTACTTTTATTCTAAATACTCGAGCTGTTAAGTCTTGTCTGTCCGTTGAATTTTGACCAGCCATAAGCTCTTTGGTGATTTCTGGCCAAGCGGGGTTGCAAGTCATTGTAATAAATAAATCAGGCCTCCCATAATTACGTACGTATTTGAACGCATCTTGTGTGTATTCGTGTAGGTATCTCGGGCTATTTACAAATGATGACGGGAGAATCACCATCTGACCTAAGTTATTTGGATCCAAATCCGCATAATTTCTTATTGCATCTTGCAAGTGAATATAATTTTCTGCGCGCAGTTTTTTTTGATTTAAAGAAATGAACCTTAAGCGCTCACTTTCCATCTTTACATACATGTTGACCAGAAACTGATGAAGTAGGAGCCTACACTTAAGCATCAAATTAAAATCGCTGCGACGGACCATCAAGTGAAAGGCATAAAAATCTTTGCAGGACACCTTTTTGCTTGGCATTGCTTGTTTGGTAATTGGATTTATCTGAGGAATATCAATGCTGTACCCCTCTTGTCCTTTCCAAAAAATTATTGGGTACTCGAGAGCGTCATAGAATCTATGTGTATCGGGAACCCTAGTGAGCATGCCATCGCGCGGCTGCACAACGATGTCCCGAGACATAGTTTGTTCGCTACTAACTATTACAGCAGCTATTTCATTTGTAGTAGGGGCATTGAATCGTCTCTCATGTTGACCACGTGGTACACGGTCTGGGTGAATCACTACTTTGAAATGATCGTCATTGATCATTCTGTCTCTAGCCGTTTTAAATTCATGCACCAAAATGTTGTGGTCTTGAAGTACTCGTTGTAATTTTTTAACTATGTTTCTATCTACGCTTTGCACGCACTCAGTACGCCTGTTGATTTGTTCTTCTTCGTCACCTATGAAATAAACTTGTAAAAATTGTGGTTGCGAAATGGACGTAGGAATTAAAGAACCGATACGGTGGTATACTTGTCCTTGTATTGTAAAGGTCGGGCAAAACCCTGGCATTGAGACAATTTGATCTGCTCCAAAAGACGTCATATGAAAGCACATGTTGTATTTTCTTATATTATTTAGAAAAAGGCGAGATTCATCAGTTTCATTAGAGAAAAGCTCTTTTAAAGGTTGAACTGGCTCGTCTATATAAGGAAGAGCTACTTTCCCGCCCAAACAACACATACCTGCTGCTTCCTCTTTCCACTTAAGAGCTCCGCAATATTTGCAATCTATGGTCATTGCTTCTATTTTTATAAGCTTGTGAGTTTTATAATAAAGAGTCTCGTCATACTCAAATGCAGCTTTATGAAACAATATCCATGTATTTCTTGTAAATGTTTGACGTTGCTGTGCTGCCCTTTCAGCAACAGTGCGTCTGCGAGATTCGGCCATTTCATAAGTTTCAGTGGCTCTTTGGGACGCCATGTAAGTCGCTTGCTGCTGACGTCGAGCTTGGGACTGTTCTGGAGTTTCAGCAGCCCGTTGAGACGCCAGATACTCCGCATGCTGTTCACGTCGGGCTTGGGACTGTTCTTGAGTTTCAGCAGCCCGTTGAGACGCCAGATACTCCGCACGCTGTTCACGTCGGGCTTGGGACTGTTCTTGAGTTTCAGCAGCCCGTTGAGACGCCAGATACTCCGCATGCTGTTCACGTCGAGCTTGGGACTGTTCTGGAGTTTCAGCAGCCCGTTGAGACGCCAGATACTCCGCATGCTGTTCACGTCGAGCTTGGGACTGTTCTTGAGTTTCAGCAGCCCGTTGAGACGCCAGATACTCCGCATGCTGTTCACGTCGGGCTTGGGACTGTTCTTGAGTTTCAGCAGCCCGTTGAGATGCCAAAAACTCCTCATTCCGTTTACGTCGGGCTTGGGATTGTTCTGGAGTCTCTGCAGCTCTATGTGCCGCACAACGCACCGCCTGCTCAAGCCTTCGTTGCTCGGCTTGTTGAGACGTCTCATCACGTCTAATTATTTTCAGAGCTCGGGCTTTATTAGAGCTTTGCGAAATGTTAGACTTACGCTTTCGCGGCATTTTTATAAGTACTAATTACAAAATAGGTACTTAGTAAAGTTCAAACAAAATACTAAAACAATCTAATTAGTTATATTACGATCGCTGTACAGACGATATCAGTTGTATATGACTGGTCTATGAGGAGCAGCTGTGGCGCGGTTACCCATAGCAACCATTCCCAGTGCTCTGTGGGAGCTGAGAGCAGCCTGCTGGTGCTGTGGGTGACATGCTGCGCTGCACACACACAGGGCTGTGCTGCACACAGGAGGGGAGGACGCCATTTGTGTAGCGCTGCTGCCGGTGCTGTCAGGCTGCAGTGTGTGCATCCTCCATGGAGCCGCGCTCAGGTTACTGCCCCTCCCCGTGTGTGAGTCACTTCCCCTCCGCCCAGGTGAGGCGCTCGGAACTTTCCCGACTGCAGCAGCTGGCGCAGGTGAGCGCATGTTTTATTATACGGTGTTATGTGGGGGGACAATGGCGGCGGGGACCCCCTGTGTGAGGATAATGACGGCACGGTGCCCCCGGGCAACCTGCAGGAGGAAGCCTCACACTCCCCCCGGGCTGTGGGCGCGGGCAGGCCGTGCTGGGACGTGTAGTTCCCTAGTAACCTGTTCCTGACATATGGGCTGTTTTCTGGGCTATTTTTTTTTTTTTTTAAGTCTGAGAAAATGTCATAAATTATCCTTCTCCCTTCAGCTGTTTCCAGAGTGTAATGTATCAGGGTGAGCTCATGACTGACAGCTGCCAAAGTTTCTAGGAAATGTCAGTCCCTGGGGGTCGTGTGTGAACCCCCTGTGCCACACTTGTACCTGGCCACGGTATATGATCACCCCTGTATTCTGACTGTGGACAGGCGGCAACTGTGACCTCACTATACAATGATCCACTATGGGCAAATGATTGTATTATCAATCTCTTCTGACTGCTGTAAATCAGCCATTTAAATATCACCTGTGTATGTGTGTATATAAGAGTTTGATAAATATACTAAAAAGTTTGATAAATATACTAAAATGTGCATTGTAAAATAGTATCTAATTTAATTATATTTATGGTTCACAATTTTGGTCATAGTGGCTTCCACATAAAAGGTAGATATATGCTGTCGCAGACTTTTATTTAGAACTATTCAAGACAAACAATTCTACGGTGCATCATCTTTGTGTAACTCCAACGGTTTAGGCAGCGTACGCCAAGATAACTCTCAGAGGCCAGATTTTTTTCCGACTTAATTGACATGTATCGTTATATTACGACCAAAATTACATAAAATCATTACAAATTGTAGCCTATATGTTATTCCGATGTATAATCTATATTACTGTAAAGTTTCATGCAAATCCGCCCAGTAGTTTTTTCGTGAAAGAGTAACAAACATACATACTCACAAACTTTCGCATTTATAATATTAGTAGGATGTTAAAGTTTGTGACGCCACCTGTGGATTGCGGCTAAAGGGAGCGGCCGCTGCGGAGCCGTCCTCTGAAGCTCATGTTACTGCAGCAGGGATGGTGTGGCTCTCCACAGGAAGAGCTAGCTCCAGGGCAGTGTAGATGTTGTTGTAAGTTGCGCTGGGCGTTGTAGTGCAGGGAGTGATGGCGCTGCAAGAAACACAGACAAGGTGGTGCAGTCCTCTGGATCTTTACTCACGGTTATTGCAGTCCAAGTTACAGACGTCAAGGTAACTTCCCGTGCCGTGCTGCATTTACTCAGTGAGGGGTTCAGTCCACCCCCAGGTAACTCCGGAGTACATAGCAGGACCCCCTTCTGTGTCCTCTCTCTGGCTGTCTCCCTGAACCTCATACCAAGTGTCTCAGTCCAGTACCTGCGGGCCTTGGCGGGCGACGTCTGTTCCGTCCCCTGGGTCCTATATAGCTACCTTCCTGGTGAGACTGGTATGGAATGTTGGCTACTGGACATGAAATACTGCAGCCTCCGGTTTCTAGTTAAGACGTGCAATCTTCTACTAGTTGAGGGACCAGTTCCCTGTATGCAGCCTGACCCCTCCATCATATTCGGGCGTACGGGTGGCCTCTCGCACTGCCTGTACCCCTGGGATCCTTTCTTCTGGTTCCTGGAGCCTTCCTGCTCCCTCTCCTCTCCTTCTCTTCTTCCTCTCAGCCTTGGGCCTCACTGGCTAGGCCCGCCTCTGGAAAAGAGCTCCTACAGAGCCTCTGCTCCTGGCACTTTCCTCCTCAGACTAATCTGTCTTTCTAAGATGGTTTCTCTTTTTATATCTTCCTTCTATGTGCTCCCCTTAACTACGTCCTCCACCCACACCCCTTTACTAGGTTCCCCCCACTCCAGCCAGGGACCAGGGACTGTGCTCTCCCGTAGGAGCAATCTCGCCCCGCCCTCTGAAGTGTGGTGTAATGAATGCAGGTGTTGGGGTCCTGAGCTGTACTCCTTCCTTACCTGAGAGTGAGATACCACAGCTCTGGGTGAGATGCAGTACCTCTGTGGTGACCGAACCCTCAGGGGCGCCACATATATATGTGTGTGTGTATATAATATGTGTGTATGTATATAATGTGTGTGTGTATATATCTATATATATCTATATATACACAGCTCATTTTCATTTTCTCTGATTTTTCTCTTTATAGGTCTATTTTTGAGTAAAATGTACATTGTTGTTTTATTCTATAAGCTACTGACAACATGTCTCCGAAATTCAAAGCTAAACATTTTGTATTTATTTGCAGCAAATGAGAAATCGTCAAAATAATAAAAAAGAAACAGAGAAACAGAGAACCAGTGCTGTCAGACCTCAAATACAGCAAAGAAAACAAGTTCTTATTCATTTAGAAACAACAATACTCATGTTTTAACTCAGGAAGAGTTCAGACATCAATATTTGGTGGAATAACCATGATTTTTAATCCCAGCTTTCATGTGTCTTGGCTGCTTTCCACCAGTCTTTCACGCTGCTTTTGGGTGACCTTATGCCACTCCTGGCACAAAAATGTAAGCAGTTCTTCTTTGTTTGATGGCTTGTGACTATCCATCTACCTCTTGATTATATTCCAGAGGTTTTCAATGGGGTTCAGGTCTGGAGATTGGGCTGACCATGACAGGGTCTTGATGTGGTGCTCCTTCATCCACACATTGATTGACCTAGCTGTGTGGCATGGGGCATTGCCCTGCTGGAAAAAATAGTCCTCAGAGTTGGGGAACATTGCCTGAGCAGAAGGAAGCAAGTGTTTTTTCAAGATAACCTTGTATGCGGCTTGATTCATACGTCCTTCGCAAAGATTAACCTGCCCAATTCCAGCCTTGCTGGAACATCCCCAGATCATCACCGATCCTCCACCAAATTTCACAGTGGTGCAAGACACTGTGGCTTGTATGCCTCTCCAGGTCTCCGTCTAACCACTAGACGACCAGGTGTTGGGCAAAGCTGAAAATTAGACTCATCAGAGAAGATTACCTTACTCCAGTCCTCTATGGTCCAATCCTTATGGTCTTTGGCAAACTTCAGCCTGGCTCTCCTTTGCTTCTCATTGATGAAAGGCTTTTTTCTAGCTTTACATGACTTGAGGTCTCTAGGAGCCAGTTATGAACTGTTCTTGCCGTGCACTTCACCTCAGCTGCCATTTGCCATTCCTTCTGTAGGTCACTTGATGTTATCCTGCGGTTGCTGAGTGACATTAGAATAAGATGACGGTCATCCCGGTCAGTGGAGAGTCGCTTTCGCCCTCTGCCGGTCTGTAGCTTTGTTGTCCCCAATGTCTGCTGCTTGACCTTGTTGCAATAGACTGCCGTCTTTGAAATTTTAAGGATGGAGGCAACATGACGCTCACTGTATCCCTCTGCTAGTGAAGCCAGAATTGAGCCCTTCTTTTCCTCACTCAAGACTTTTCTTTTCAACTCCTTTGGCATGGTTAAAAGTTAGTTTTTCATTCAAATTACTTTTGGGCTATTCCTAGCACTTGTTTTGCCATCCAGCTTGTCCTATTGCAAGAGGATTGTGAAGACCACAGCAGTGTTTTTTATACTTTCCCTCGTTACATAAGATTTGGTTCAGGTGATCACCTAATCAGAAGCACATTAAGTAGAATGAGGTGGACTGTGGTTGGAATTCAACTGACGCTGGAATAGAATGGCTGTCAGACATGTAGAGATGGGGATTTTTTCCATTGATTTGAACAAAGGCAAACCGAGCCTAAAGTCTGAATCTTTAGGCTCCATTTGCTCTGCTTTCAGATGTCTCATTTCAGACAGCACAATCCTGTATTTCAGGGATTCAGTTGTAAGCCTTGTGTAAAGACCTGAATGCAGCGCTGAATGTAGTGTGAATAGGTCCTTACATCCTACACCACCTCAGGGGATTGTTGTTATGGAGTATTGCCCCTGGGTGGCCGCAGTTATGACCACCACCAGGGCTTGCGGTCACCCACCCTAGCTTTGGTATTCTGGGGAGCTGGTATAATGAATATCTGAGAAGAGCCCTAGAGAAGCAAGAACATTGGACAACCAAGAGGTGGTGGCCTCAAGTCAGGTGTAGCGTTCAACAGGGCAAGACTTTCTAACTTGTATCTATTGTGTATGGGTATCGTGGTTGTGGGGGACTTCATGTGTCCAGTAACCATAGTGGATGCCCTTTCCTAAACTAATCAAGGATTCCTGTGGACCTATTGAGCTAATAGAACCAGCAGTCAAATTAATGTCCCAAATTATCCCCACAAATTAATAACTAATAGGGAATTAGGTAATGCACACGGAGCATGATGCTTCGCACTTGTCTTTGGTTTGCTGCTGATTGCAGGAGCTTTATGGACTAGTTGATGTGCGGCCCCACAACTTGTCTATAGTAGATACCAGCCCCATCATCTTTTTTTCAACCTTTGTATGTGAGGACCCTGCACACGACTGCTCCCATTTCCATACATTTTCCATTAATAGCCGGTCATAATAGAGTAAACCAGAGATGTGGGTCATCCATTTCAGGTGTTGTAGGTGTTCTCAGTCTTCTGAAATCCCTTTAAAGAGAACCTGTCACTTTCTATAACGATGTAATTTTTTACCTGGTGTAAATGCCCCTGTTCTGAATACGGCGTTGCTTTTCTTGTGTTGCTGCCCCTCTGTCCCTCTTCCCTGGATGTAAATAATCTTTTTAGCCAAGTGGACTAAGAGTGGGATATATCAACCAATTCATCTCCACCCAGGGTCGGTCTGGCCTGGCGGGAAATCGGGAAATTTCCGGGTGGGCCCCGACATGAGAGTGAGAGAATTGGTGGCGGGGGCCCTTTAAAAGTGTGAGGCTTTTAAAAGCGCGGCAGAATCAAATGTAGCGTCGCGCCCACGGCACATTCATTGGTGACAGCGGGCCTGCGGTGACGTGCATGCAGCATACTTACCACGTGACTCTCTGACACTAAGAGGATGGATTCTGTGGCAGACTGTGGTGTCAGGTGACATTGAAGGTGCTCTCGTCTGGCCTCTGATACGCCGCGGCCGCGCTCTGCTTTGCTTTCTCTCTGCTCCGGGGCCGTCCTATGAGCCACAGAACCCGACGTCTCGCTCTGCTCTCCCTGCTCCAGGGCTTCTCATACGGTTCCATCCCGGCTCCATATCTGTTCTGGCCTGCTCCCCTGTAGTAATATCGGCTCCCGACCAGGTGGTGGCACCGGAGCACCGCCTCCTTCTCTCCTGCTCTGACTCTGGGCTTTTTAATACCGGCTCCGGGGCTGGATATGTGGAATGTGGCCTGGCCTGGAATTGGAAACAAGGCTGCAGGCCTACAGCTCTCACTGCTTCAATTTCATGTCAAGAGCACCGTGCCAAATTTTTATGGGTGAGTTATATGGCTGTGTGTGTGTGTGTGTGTGTGTGTGTGTGTGTGTGTGTGTGTGTGTGTGTGTGTGTGTGTATATATATATATATATATATATATATATGCCTGTGTGTGTGTATATGCATGTATGTACAGTTTGTGTATATGCCTGCATGCGGAGTGTATGCCTGCATGCGCGTGTGTGTATATGCCTGCATACATGCGTGTGTGTCTATATGCCTGCATACATGCATGTGTGTGTATATGCCTGCATACAAGCTTGTGTGTGTGTGTATATATGCCTGCATACATGCATGTGTGTGTATATGCCTGCATACATGCATGTGTGTGTGTGTATGTGTGTATGCCTGCATGCGCGTGTGTGTGTGTATATACCTGCATACATGCATGTGTGTGTGTATATGCCTGCATGCGTGTGTGCGTGTGTGTGTGTATATGCCTGCATGCGTGTGTGCGTGTGTATATGCCTGCATGCGTGTGTGTAAATGCCTGCATGCATGCATGTGTGTATATGCCTGCATGCGTGTGTGTGTATATGCCTGCATGTGTGTATATGCCTGCGTGTGTGTGTGTATGCCTGCATGCGTGTGTGTGTATGCCTGCATGCGTGTGTGTGTGTGTGTGTGTGTGTATGCCTGCATGTGTGTGTGTGTGTATGCATGCATGTGTGTGTGTATGCATGCATGTGTGTGTGTATATACATGCATGTGTGTGTACAGTGTGTGTATATGCATGCATGTGTGTGTACAGTGTGTGTGTATATGCCTGCATGCGTGTGTGTACTGTATATGCCTGCATGTGTTTGTGTGTATGTATTTGAGTGCCTGCATGTCTACGTGTGTATATGTGTCTTCACACGTGTGTGCGTACTTACCTGCGTGTCTGCATTTTTGTGTGTGATTGAGTGTGTCTGAGCATGATTGCGTGTGCATTTCTGTGTGTGCTTGCCTGCGTGTGTACGTGTCCCCATTTCTGTATGTGTATCTGCGTGTGTATATTAGGGCTCTTTCACATGTCCTGATATTTACGGGACTGGAGATATCAGTGTCCACCTGTGTGTCATCCGTGTGACACGTACCGGCGCTTGGAAATCAGTGTACAGTTAGCGCTGTTCCCAAGAGCCGGGTGCTGAGTGCTGCCCTCATCATAGATCCCTGCCGGTGCTGCGATCAGCAGCAGCAGGGTCAATGATGAGAGTAGTAGTCTACTCCCTCCGTGTCCAACTGTAAAAATAGGAATAAAATAAAAGAATCCTTATACTCACCTCTCCTAAGCGTCACCCGCTGTAATCCGTGTGAGCGCTCACTCCGAGGAGAATGACTCCTGCAGCGAGCGGGCCCCGGTACTGCGCTCAGTGATTGACAGGGCACCCCTTGTTGAGTGCAGCTCCAGGGCCCACTCGCTGCAGGAGTCGTTCTCCTCGGCGTGAGCGCTTGCACGGATTACAGCGGGTGATGCTTAGGAGAGGTGAGTATAAGGATTTTTTTATTTTATTCCTATTTTTACAGTTCTACACGGCGGGAGTAGACTACTACTCTCATCATTGACTCTGGTGCTGCTGATCACAGCGCCGGCAGGGATCTATGATGAGAGCAGCGTTCAGCACCCGGTGCTTGGGAAGAGCGCTGTCATCAGTGTGCAGAACGTTTTGCGGGAGGTGCAGCAGGTAAAAACATTCATTTGAATGGGTCTACGTGTACCAATGTCTCTGGTACGTGTGGAAACTGTCACCGCATGTACTGACGTGTGAAAGAGCCCTTAGTATGTGTCTGTGTGCGCTTGTGTTCGTGTGTGTAAGTGTGACACCCCAGGGGTCTGGTTGCCACAGTAATAGAGATATTATGTCTGAGAGCAAGTGGGAGGTTTCTCTGGTCAGGAGCCCTAAACATGCAACACGGCCCACCCAGACCTGGGAGGGGAGGAATCTGCCCTTATAAACTGGGTCTGGGGCGGGATTAGTGAGTGAAGCTGCAGACAGAGTCAGAGTCTGGAGAGGGAAAGTGAGATCAGGAGCTCTGGAGGAGCAGTAGCTGAAGTCCAGGGGCTGGAGCTGAGCAGAGCTCGCCCTGGACGAAGACACTAAAACCGGACACAGGAGTCCGAGGCTGTGGGGACTGATATACACCCAGCAGCAGAAACCAGCCAGCAGGGGATTCCAGGTCCTCTGGCCATAGAAGCCCGGAGGATCAGTCACAAAGAAGGGACCAGCGCCTCCATCCAGGAGCGGAGGCTAACAGAAGGCCCCAAGTCACCAGCCATACGGGTGAGCACCACACGGTATACTCAGGGATGTGGGCTACTTGTAACCGCTGACAGCAAGGTAGCCAGGAAGAGTGCAGATAAACGGGGAGGCCTACAACTCCACCTGGCCAGGGGAACTCCTGCTTGCTCACAGACTGACCAGGCCCCTTATATTAGCCAGTACTCCCGGGAGGGTCTGCCTTGTACCATCAGTAAAGACCCTGAACTGCACCACACGTCTCTGTGATTCCTTGCCGCTCCTGCACCATTAGCACTGGGACCCTCACACCATCACTCCCATCATCTTCCACATTAGCTGCCCTGAGGCAATACTTCTCCCGTGGGGAGTCATCCCATACTCGGCTGCGCGAACAACATCAGCCTCAGCGGTCTGCAGCGCAGCGGCGGTCCCCACTGACCGCAATCCACGGGTGGCGTAGTCGGACACTTATTCCAATACAAATAGACTGCCACTGGTTTGACCACCCTGGGCACGGACCGGGTCACCGCCACACGGAGACTACAACCCCCAGCATTCTACAACAGGCCCGGTTCCGGGTTCCCCTGCACAGCACAGGCCCAGGGGGCGCGTCAACTTTGGCGTAGTCGGCAGGATTTCGTGCCCGCAACCACCGGGTACTGCGTGCCTGAAAAAGACTTTTTGAACTTACCTGTGGTGAAGTTTCCCGCCGTCCGGAGTCGTTTCCCGCCATCCGGAGCCGTTTCCCGCCATTAGACGCCATCTTGGACCGTTTCCCGCCGTCTTCTGCCTTCTTCCCGCCATCCGCAGCTGCTTCCCGCCATCGGACGCCATCTTCGGGATGCCGAGCAGGAAGAAGAGGGGCGTGGACGCCGAAAGCGCGGGGGATCCGAAGCTCCGCCCCACACAGTGACGCTGCGCAAGGTCCTGGAAGGGAGGAAGAGCGACGCTGACGTCATCGGAGCGCGACGCCAGGTCCTCAACCCCGACGATCGACTGCGGAGCCGCGGCCTACGGAAGAAGAGCATCGCAAGGTAGGCCACGGTCCACTAGGGGGGAGGAGGATGCCGGACACCGAGGGGAGCTCCACTGCCACAGCCACTGCCAGGGCAACCGCTGCAACAGTCATGCCATTCACCATGCCCTATATCCCGGGGGCAGCCTGGCTACCCCAGTACTCAGGGGAGTCACATACCCTAAATGACTTTAGAGAAAGACTGGATAGCCTCTTCCAGGTGTACCCCCTCACAGAAGAGCAAAAAGTGAGCATCCTGGTGGCCCAATTAATCGGGGCAGCCCAAAGGGAGGTAAAGTCCTGGCCACCTGGGAGGAAGAGAACTGTCAGAGACATACTAACCCGGCTGAAAGACACATTTGACACCCGCACCTCAGCCGAAATAAAACTAAGATTTTAAGGGTGCAAACAACGGGCACATGAGAGTATAAGAGACTATGCGCTAAACCTACAAGAGGCCTTGAGAGCCATTAAGCAGGCAGAACCTGACAGCGTGGGAAATGAAGATAAGCTGTTGACTGAACAATTTATTGAGGGTCTACTGTGCAACACCCACCGAACCCAGTTGCGGGCAATGGCCTTACAGGACCCTGACCTGGACTTTGCACAGTTCAAGGACAGAGCCATCCGGGTGCTCCGAGAACCGGCACCAGGTGGCGCTGTGACCCACAGGCGCCCTGCTATCACTTACCACCAGGAGACGGCGCCCTTGTCTGCAGGGCCTGTGGGAGCTGATGCGCAGGCTTTAAACAGTGACCCGGCTACAGACCTGCACCATCAGGTCCAAGAGCTGACTAAGAGCGTTGCCGCGCTAACCAGAACTGTGCAGTCTTTACAGGTCTCTTCTCCAGGAAAGATCCAGCTGGCATCCGGACCGGAGGACGTCCCGTGGCGCCGACTGAGGAGGACCCCACCGGCCAGAGGAAGACCCAGCGACAGATACAACGAGGACGGACGACCCATCTGCCGCCGCTGCAATCAACCTGGACATGTGGCAAGGTACTGTCATTTAAACGGGCACAACCTGGGGTAGAGGGCCAACCCCCAGGCATAAGACCATCAGGCCCATCAAACTGGCGTGATAAATACGTAGGGGGACGTCCAATCTTGCCTGTGGTACTGGATGGCATTCCTATGAGTGCCCTACTAGACACTGGATCACAGGTGACCACCATCCCGTACGTGCTCTTTAAACAGTACTGGAATGACTCGGACATAACCCGCTACCCAGATGACGACCTGAGTATCATCGCCAGCAATGGTCAGCCCGTGCCGCAGGTGGGATTCAAAGAGGTGACCATTAAGATCGGTAAAGTCGAACTGGCGGCACAAGGACTGATTATAGTGGACATAGACCGTCATGAGAGTCACCCTAGAATAACCTTGGGAACTAATGTGATTGAAAATTGTCTTGCAGAGGTGATTCTCATTTTACAGCAGGTTGCCAAGAACGCCAGTTCCGGCCAGCAGCGTGTGCTCCAAAAAGAGATCCGGGCACTGATGAAGCGGCAACAGGTGGAACTATCTGGTGGTGAGATAGGTAGCGTGAGAATGTGTGACCCGTTCCCTATTGCCATGCCCCCGAAAAGTGAGATGATGATTTGGTGCAGGGCAGCTATTGGTCTAAGAGGTAGAGACTACCAAGCAATGGTAGAACCCGTCTACTCAGACAGTAGGCCCACCATTTTGACAGCACGGGGGGTGGTTGATGTACGCCATGGGAGGGTGCCCGTTCGCATCATAAATATTGGGGAGAGAGAAGTACACCTGCCCCGGTATGCCACGCTAGCCAAATTGTTCACCATCAACCAGAACTCTGTACAGGCCGTGGAACCCTTGCCTCCATCTCAACCAGAGGAAGGTAACGGCTCTAAGAAACCAATGGAGGACTGGTGTCAGCAACTGCATTTGGGTACTGACTCCACTCCCTCACACCAGAAACAGGGAGTCTATCGGGTGGTTCGAGAGTACGAGAGAGTGTTTAGTAAACACCCGCTAGACTTCGGGCGAGTAAAGGGGGTAGAACACCACATCCCCACAGGAGACCATCCTCCCATAAAGGAGAGATACCGACCCGTACCCCCGGCACACTACCAACACGCCAAGGGGATGCTTAGAGACATGAAGGAGGCTGGGGTAATCAGGGACAGCTGTAGCCCCTGGGCAGCTCCACTAGTCTTAGTGAAAAGGAAAGACAACACTATGAGAATGTGTGTAGACTACAGGAAGGTCAACCGTATCACACACAAAGATGCGTACCCGTTACCAAGGATAGAAGAGTCCTTAGCTGCATTAAAATCTGCTAACTTCTTCTCTACTTTGGATCTCACTAGCGGGTACTGGCAGATTCCTGTAGCAGAGGCGGACCGGGAGAAGACCGCATTCACCACCCCGATGGGTCTCAGTGAATTTAACTGCATGCCGTTCGGGCTCTGCAATGCACCAGGAACCTTCCAACGGTTGATGGAATGCTGTCTGGGACACCGGAACTTCGAGACGGTCCTGTTATACCTGGACGATGTCATCGTCTATTCCAAGACCTACGAGGACCACCTGAAACACCTGGCAGAAGTGTTTGAAGCTCTGGCAAACTACGGCCTAAAGGTGAAACCCTCCAAGTGTCACCTCCTGAAACCAAAGGTGCAGTACCTGGGACACGTGGTGAGTGCTGACGGAGTGGCTCCTGACCCTGATAAGATCACCGTGATTAAGGACTGGCCAAGACCCTCCAGCATAAAGGAAGTGCGGCAGTTCCTCGGGTTGGCAGGCTACTACCGAAGATTCATTCCCGGTTTCACCAAAATGGCAGCCCCTATGCAGGACCTCCTGATAGGTCAATCTCGGAAAGCCAAAAACCAGAAGCCGCCCTTTAGGTGGGAAAAGCTGGAAGAGGAGTCCTTCTGCCAGCTGAAGATGGCCCTCACGGGGGATGAAATCCTGGCATATCCAGACTACAGCCAGCCCTTTATCCTCCACACGGACGCAAGCAACATCGGGCTAGGAGCCGTACTGTCCCAGATCCAGCAAGGGAAAGAACGGGTAATCGCTTACGCCAGCCGAAAGCTACGGCCCACGGAGAGGAACCCTGAGAATTATAGCTCATTCAAGCTGGAGTTCCTGGCAGTAGTGTGGGCAGTGACCGAACGTTTCAAGCATTACCTTGCCTCCTCCAAATTCACCGTGTACACGGATAACAACCCGTTGACACACCTGGACACTGCAAGGCTCGGTGCCCTGGAACAGAGATGGATGGCCCGCCTGTCCAACTTTGAATTCACCATCAAATACCGGGCAGGACGCTCAAATGCCAACGCGGATGCCCTGTCTAGAATGCCGAACTTACCGGACGTAGGGGAAGATCCAGAAGATCTGGAAGAAGTTGAGCTCCCTGCGTTCCACCGTCATGGGATTACCCTGTATTCCCACCGTGTGAAGGACAGGCGCTCCGTGACGTTCAATCCCTTGCCCCACTACAACTGGGCGGAGACGCAAGACAGTGATCCCGCAGTCCATTTGGTGAAGGAAATGCTGACCCAGGCCGATGCCCGTCTTGACCCAGATGCTCCGGAGGAGACCAAGCAACTGTGGAAGGAGAAAAGTAAGCTGTTCCTCTACAGGGAGAAGCTGTGCCGGAGAATGGTTAACTCTCGAACACATGAGTTGACCTGGCAGGTAGTGGTCCCAAGACGAGACGCGGCTATGGTTCTGGAGGCATACCACAACGGAGCAGGGCATTTCGGATGGAAGAAGCTGGAGTTCTTGTTGCGTGAACGGTTCTACTGGGTAGGCATGAGAGGAGCCATCGAGAGGTGGTGCAGAGACTGTGGCCCGTGCCACCTGAGAAGAAAAGACCGAGCCAGCCAGAAGACTCCCCTGCAGCCCATCATCACCAGACAGCCACTGGAACTGGTAGCCCTGGACCATGTGAAACTGGCTCCAAGCAGATCTGGGTATGTCTACGCCCTCACAATCGTAGATCATTACTCCCGGTTCCTGGTGGTGGTCCCGGTCAAGGACTTAACGGCTCAAACAGCAGCTAGAGCCTTCCAGCAGCACTTCTGCCGTCCACACAGGTACCCGGACCAAGTGTTGACAGACCAAGGACCAGCCTTCGAAGCGGAGGTCTTCCAGGAGTTCTGCAACCTGTATGGCTGCAAGAAGATAAGAACAACGCCCTATCACCCTCAAACCAATGGACTCTGCGAGAAGATGAACCAGGTGGTGATAGATCTGCTAAAAACATTGCCCCTGGAAGAACGCAGTCTGTGGCCTGAGAAACTGCCCGATCTGGTGGACCTGTATAACCACATCCCTGTAGGTTCCACCAACTGTACCCCGGCTTACCTAATGAGAGCAAGACCTGGTAAGCTGCCTATTGACCTGGATATGGGAGTCCTGACGCCTGAGGACACCTCGCCAGAGGCAGACTAGGATACAGAACGGCAGCAGCAGAATCGGAAAGTACAGGAGAGCGTCGAGCGAAGTCTGTCTCAAGCTAGAGAAAGGCAAGAGAAGGCTTATAACCAGTATGCTCCCGCTGTTCCCCTGGTACCTGGAGAGCAGGTCTTGAAGAGGAAGAGGCGGCTCCACAAGTTGGACGACCAGTGGGAGAAGGACCCGTACACCGTACTGCCATCAAGCCATGAGAACCCAAAAATCTGCGTAATCAGTAAGGATGGAGGAGAAACCACAGCCATTGTCTCCAGAGACCACCTGAAGAAGTGTCCCGAGCAGCTGCAAAGCCCTTTAGAAGATCAAGAAAACCCTCAACCCGCAGAGGAAAGGGAAGAAATGATCAGTACCGTACTCGGAGATTTCCCCCGGTCTTGGACACAAGTAAACGGCGCTGTCGTAGTACCCGTCCTCACCTTTCTCCAGCCAGCCCCGCAAGTGCCTACAGAGGAACCGGTAGAGCTGGAAGAGAAGCCGGCCCAAGAGGCAGAAGAGTCCACACCAGCAATACAGGAGGATCAACCCTCTGCTAGTAGTGAGCCTGCTGTGCCCCTAGTGAGCCAAAGAGTGCGCAGAAAGCTGCCCAGCTTGCCCATAACACCTCCTACACCCTGTAGTGCAGAACCAGTTAGTGAGCTCCGTAGGTCCACTAGGGTCACTAGAGGTCAGATGCCCGCTCGCTGGAGAATCTAAACCAATGCACTGTAAAGTTGACTGTTTATTGAAAAATGTTTATGGTTTATGTTTGTTGCCTGTTACTAATTATGTTTCTCAGTTACCCTGCAGATTTATTTGGACTAACAGGTTATGGACACTGGATAACCGGAACAGTTTTGTAGATAGTTGCACCTTGGTGCCTCTTGCGAAGACGGCCGCGGAAGAGAAAACCTGTCTGGCGTGGCCTCCTTGCGGCCCAAAGTAGTTAGTCTACCCTTGCAGCCACGCCCAAGGACAACGCAAGGGGTTTGCTTTGGACAGGTCCCCTATTCTGTGCCAAGACTTCGCCTTGTTGGGTGACATGGACACCCCCTTTGTTTCATAAACTTCACCTTGGGTGATATGGACACCCGGTCACGGAAACGCCGTGACCTCTACAGACTAAAGCTTCTTGTAAATATGTTGTCTTGTTATTGTTATACCTTGTATTTATGTTTCTTTAAAAATGTGTTTAGTCCCGGAGTACTAAAATTTACTAGCAGGGAATGTGACACCCCAGGGGTCTGGTTGCCACAGTAATAGAGATATTATGTCTGAGAGCAAGTGGGAGGTTTCTCTGGTCAGGAGCCCTAAACATGCAACACGGCCCACCCAGACCTGGGAGGGGAGGAATCTGCCCTTATAAACTGGGTCTGGGGCGGGATTAGAGCAGTCAGAGTGAAGCTGCAGACAGAGTCAGAGTCTGGAGAGGGAAAGTGAGATCAGGAGCTCTGGAGGAGCAGTAGCTGAAGTCCAGGGGCTGGAGCTGAGCAGAGCTCGCCCTGGACGAAGACACTAAAACCGGACACAGGAGTCCGAGGCTGTGGGGACTGATATACACCCAGCAGCAGAAACCAGCCAGCAGGGGATTCCAGGTCCTCTGGCCATAGAAGCCCGGAGGATCAATCACAAAGAAGGGACCAGCGCCGCCATCCAGGAGCGGAGGCTAACAGAAGGCCCCAAGTCACCAGCCATACGGGTGAGCACCACACGGTATACTCAAGGACGTGGGCTACTTGTAACCGCTGACAGCAAGGTAGCCAGGAAGAGTGCAGATAAACGGGGAGGCCTACAACTCCACCTGGCCAGGGGAACTCCTGCTTGCTCGCAGACTGACCAGGCCCCTTATACTAGCCAGTACTCCCGGGAGGGTCTGCCTTGTACCATCAGTAAAGACCCTGAACTGCACCACACGTCTCTGTGATTCCTTGCCGCTCCTGCACCATTAGCACTGGGACCCTCACACCATCACTCCCATCATCTTCCACATTAGCTGCCCTGAGGCAATACTTCTCCCGTGGGGAGTCATCCCATACTCGGCTGCGCGAACAACATCAGCCTCAGCGGTCTGCAGCGCAGCGGCGGTCCCCACTGACCGCAATCCACGGGTGGCGTAGTCGGACACTTATTCCAATACAAATAGACTGCCACTGGTTTGACCACCCTGGGCACGGACCGGGTCACCGCCACACGGAGACTACAACCCCCAGCATTCTACAACAGGCCCGGTTCCCCTGCACAGCACAGGCCCAGGGGGCGCGTCATAAGCGCGCTTCTGCATGTCTGTGTGCTCTTCCGAAGATTTATTATATTTGGGGAGAGAGGGGAGAGAAATTTTAGGAGACAGAATGGGGAGATGTGTGAAAAAACAGTATGGTGAACCAGAGGAGGGGTGGGAATGAGTGCAGGAACAGAATGGGGAAGGGGGATGTGTGAGGAAACAGTATGAAGAGTGAGGGAATAGTGTGAGGAGACAGTATGGAGGGAGAAAAATGTGAGGTGACACAGCACAGAGACTAGGTAGTGTGGGGGAAGGTATAGAGATGCGGCAGTATGGGGGAAACAGTGTGAGGGCACAGAATGGGGGGAACAGTATGCTGAGGAGGGGGGAGTGTGATGAAGGGGCACAGTGTATACACTGGGCAGTATAGTGGGGACACAGTGTGAGAGGACAGTGTGAAGAGGGGGCCCAGTATGGTAAGGAGAGGACAGTGTGGAGAGCAGGTACCATAAGAGGGATACAGTGTATGACATGTTTTGTGCAGGGAGCATTGTAAGAGTTAGGTTTATTCAGGGGCTCAGTGTAGATATTTTTATTCGGGAGCATTATAATGACACTGTATCTTTAAGGGCATCGTGTGGGATGTGCTGCAGAAGACCGGAGAAGATGGAAGTCTTCAGAGACGAGCTGTGGATGAGAAAAGTCATCATGGAGTCTGGACAAGAGGAAGAAAAGAAAGAGAACGACTCTAATCAGAGAAGACGTCTCAGGTAAGATACCTGGATGTAAATGTTCATTTGTGATCCTGCCTGTGTCTCATCAGTACTGTGGTTCCTGTATGGTCCGCAGTCTGATGATGACTGATAACAACTCCCAGTATCTCTATTGTTAATTACATACTGGGAGTTGTAGGTTTATGTGATAGAAAGATATATGGGGCTGACCTGACATTACAAATGATGGTGGTTCAGATGATGTATTCATGTACTGATGAGTTTGTGCGCGTCTGCGTGTTTGTGCGCGTCTGCGTGTGTGTGCGCTTCTGCGTGTTTGTGCGCGTCTGCGTATCTGTAATAATATGTATTTTTGTAAGATGTGTGTATGTAACTGTGCATTGTGGTGTGTAATAACATTCATATGCTTGAGGCACCTTTACTAAATCTATTAGGACTCACTCACATGTGTTAGGGAATTCCATTTGTCTTTCCACATTTAGGAACAGACAAGTGAAATTTGCTAACCTTGTCATAACCATAGGGTTGTACTTGTATGGAGCGGGTTCAGGAGCTGAGCCTGCTCCATACCGGGCAGATGTCGGCTGTGTTACATAGCCGGCGTCTGCCTGTAACAGCAGTGATCAGAGCTCGCCTTGATTGCTGCTGTTTTGAGTATTTAAGTGCCCTTGTCAATCACTGACAGCGGCATTTAGATAGCACAATGGCCGGTGCATGCAGTCACCTGCTCCCTTCAGCCCCCTGTGACGCAGTTGCAGGTTCCTGATGGGTTGCCAGTAGTGCTGAGTGAGCGTGGTTGGATAAGAGACATTACAGTCACCGCGAACTACAAAGTGAGCGTGCTGCAATAACGTCCGGCACCTTCATTGTGACACTTCCATGGAGCCCAACCTCAGGCTGAGCTTCATTGAATGACTAACATGGTAGCTGCACCTGGCAACTAGTGCTGAGTGAGTGTGGTCGGATAAGGTGTGACCCCAGCATGCTCGGGTGTTATCCGAGTATCTTGTAGTGCTCTGCTAATATGCTCGAGTCCCTGCGGTAACATGTTTTGCGGCGGTAGACAGAAGCAACACATGCAGGGATTACCTAACAAACCGGCAATTCCTGCATGTGTTGCGTCTGTCTACCGCCGCAAAACATGCTACCCTGGGGACTCGAGCATATTAGCAGAGCACTACAAGATACTCAGATAACACCTGAGCATGCTGGGATCACACCTTATCCGACCACGCTCGCTCAGCACTAGTTGCCAGATGCTGCTGCCATGTTAGTCATTCAATGAAGCTCAGCCTGAGGTTGGGCTCCATGGAAGTGTCACAATCCAGGTGCCGGACGTTATTGCAGCACGCTCACTTTGTAGTTTGCGGTGACTGTAATGTCTCCCTCCTTGCACCGATCCTATGACAGGAAGCGAGTGGCAGTAGGGAGAATAAAATGTAATTTTCTCCGTGTAGCCAATGCTTTTCCAATAAGCCGTCTAACCAGGCTTTAAACCCTATTTACCTGCAGATTACCCCTATATCTGCAGATAAATAGCGTTTTTCAAGGTGACAAGTTACCATTAAAGGGACTCTGGCAGTGCGGAATGACTGTTCGAACAAAGTCCTGCCGCTCAGTGCTTCACAGTGCAGCCAATCATGTAACTATAGTGCATTATATCATAACAAGTAATAAAACCGTTTATGGTGGGCTGTAGTGTGGGCCCCTAGAGTCAGTTCTCCTGGTGGGCCCTAGGCACCCCAGTCCGACCCTGTCTCCACCCACCTGTCAGGCAGATATGTTACATCTCCTCAGATGGATGCCAGCTCTGCAGGTAATTATTTGACATAAAGATGTTGTCCGGCACCACTCACATCTGCATTGGTGGTGAGCGACACTGATGACATTGCTCTGGGAGATACAAAACAGGACATGTACTTTATTAAAGGGAATCTGTCAGCAGATTTTTGCTACTTAATCTGAGAGCAGCATGATGTAGAGCAAGATATCCTGATTCCAGGGATGTGTCACTTATTAGGCTGTGTGTTGTAGTTTCAATACAATCCATGTTTTATCAACAGGAGATGATCACTGCCTGACTAGGTCTCAGGTACAGGCCAGTCAGGCTAATCTGTGTAACCCCGCCCTCACCACTGATTTGCAGTTTGTACACAGGAATCTGCCCGCGTGGGCGGGGTTACACAGGGCTTAACATTCTGAGCACTGCTTCATTTACAACAGAGAAAGCAGGGATTCTATCAAAACTGCACCAAGCAGTCTAGTAAGTGATACATCGCTGGAATCAGGCTCTCTGCCCCTACATCATGCTGATCTCGGATTATGTAGCAAATCCTTCTGACAGATTCCCTTTAACTGGAATTGTGTATCTGTCCTATCCTATTGCAATAACTATAGATGCAAGTCGGAAACGCATTTGCGGTTAAACATTATTCTGGTTAGGATCGCGACCTATGGTGATGTTTTTATATATTTTTTACTACAAATAAACTCGCAAGATTTTTAACCCTATCCTGACCCTGTAACACGATTTTCTTCGTTCTAATAAATAGGTGGAAAATTTGGCACAAATCCCTCCAAGTATCTGCTTTACTCCCTATAGCCGGCCTTGGTAAATGGGCTATTGTGCTCATTTCTGAGTGAGGCCCTAGTTTTGTCTTGGGGCCCATGGCTACTTATTGCACCCTGTGACACCTATTTAGCCATTTTCCTGGGTTTCCTGCATTCTGCTTTGCTGTGATCTGGTCATCAGTCTTTCAGGTCGTGTGTTTTATAGGACCAATACAATATAAGTGCCCCCATCACAGAGACCGACCCCCAAAACACTGGTGATGTAACTTGGGCTGGAGTTATATGTGACCTGCTCTATTACAGGTGCATCTCACAAAACTAGAATATTATCAAAAAGTTACTTTATTTCAGTTCCTCAATACAAAAAGTGAAACCTATATTATATAGAGTCATTACACACAGAGGGATCTATTATATAGAGTCATTACACACAGAGGGATCTATTTCACGTGTTTATTTCTGTTAATGTTGATGATTATGGCTTACAGCCTATGAAAACACAACAGTCATTATCTCAGTAAATTAGAATATTTTATAACAGCTTGAAAAATTATTTTAAAATCCGAAATATTGGCCTATTGAAATGTATATTCAGTAAATGCACTCAATACCTGGTCGGGGCTCCTTTTGCATCAATTACTGCATCAATGCGGCAATGTGGCATGGAGGCGATCAGCCTGTGGCCCTGCTGAGGGGTTATGGAAGCCCAGGTGGCTTTGATAGCAGCCTTCAGCTCGTCTGCATTGTTGTGTCTGGGGTCTCTCATCTTCCTCTTGACAATACCCCAAAGATTCTCTATAATAGATTCTCTATGGGGTTAAGGTCAGGCGAGTTTGCTGCCAATCAAGCACAGTGATACTGTTGTGTGTAAACCAGGTATTGGTACTTCTGGCCGTGTGGACAGGGGCCAAGTCCTGCTGGAGAATGACATTTCCATCTCCAAAAGTTTGTCTGCAGAGGGAAGCATGAAGTGCTGTAAAATTTCCTGGTAGGCGGCTGCGCTGACTTTGGTCTTGATAAAACACAGTGGACCTACACCAGAAGATGACATGGCTCCCCAAACCATCACTGATGGTGGAAACTTCACACTAGACCTCCAGCAGCTAAACAAATGAAATGAAACAAATTAAAATTGGAACTCTGGGACCTTGTGGAGTGTGTCAATGACTGCCTTCTGGACATCTGTCAAGTCAACAGTCTTCCCCATGATTGCGGAGCCTACTGAAACAGACTAAGGGACTTTTTAAATGCTTAGGAAGCCTTTGCAGGTGTTTTTTGTTAATTATTTAAGTTTACTGAGATAATGACTGTTGTGTTTTCATTGGCTGTAAGCCATAACCATCAACATTAACAGAAATAAACACTTGAAATAGATCACTCTGTTTGTAATGACTCTATATAATATATGACTTTGACTTTTTATATTGAAGAACTGAAATTAACTTTTTGATGATATTCTAATTTTGTGAGATGCTCCTGTATGTAGCACCCTCTATACTCCCTGGTCCTGCAGCAGCTGCCATCATGTATACAGCAGATGAGACAGACACTTTATTATATGCCGGATGAGCCAAGTCTGGTTCTAGTTCTGGAATATTGAGCGTCCAGCGTTCACTCTCATCATTGTTTCTGTAGGGTGAAGTCCACACAAATAAAACACACAACACAATATATTATTATTAATTTTTTTATTGGAATAGCAATAAGCCACATTGTAATAAAAATATTACTGGCCCTTTAATAAATTAAAGTTCACAATGACTCTCAGGTCAGGCCCGATAGAGACTACAGAACTTGCTGCGGATAGTGCAGACCTGATGAGAGCCACTGGAACCAAAGATCCAGAGGAAGGCGAAGAAAACCCCCTAGGGGGGAAAAAAATTCCTTCCTGACCCCAGTTCTGGCGATCGGATATCTCCCTGGATCTTGTCTCTCCTGCTGCATATTGCTGTATATCTGTACGTCAGGGGCGGACACAGCCAGAAGAGGGCCCCTCTATCAGAACAGTATATCTAGCCCCGTGTCTGAACTGTTGGGCGGGCCGCCTCGGGCATGGCCCCGTGTCTGGACTGTTGGGCCGCCCACCTCGGGCCTGGCTTCGTGTCTGGACTGTGGGACTTCCCGCCTTGAGTCTGGACTGTTGGACCTCCCACTTCGGGTCTGGACAGTTGGGCCGCCCGCCTCGGTTCTGGACAGTTCCCCTCTATCAGTATATTGGCATAGCTCATCATAATGCACAATTCACCTGATTAGGAGGTGGTGGTGGCCCCTTTACATCTTGGGTCCCTGTGGAACTGCACATGTTGCACCAATTGGCCACCCTCCTCGGGTCTGGCCCCATGTCTGGACTGTTGGGCCGCCCGACTCAGATCTGGACTGTTAGGCCGCCCACCTTGGTTCTGGACTGGTGGGCCGCTCGCCTCGGGTCTGGACTGTTGGGCCGCCCGCCCCGGGTCTGGACTGTTGGGCCGCCCGCCCTGGGTCTGGACTGTTGGGCCGCCCGCCCTGGGTCTGGACTGTTGGGCCGCCCGCCCTGGGTCTGGACTGTTGGGCCGCCCGCCCTAGGTCTGGACTGTTGGGCCGCCCGCCCTGGGTCTGGACTGTGGGGCCCGTCCGCCCTGTGTCTGGACTTTGGGGCCGTCTGCCCTGGGTCTAACCCCAGGTCTGGACTGTGGGGCCGCCTGCCCCGGGACTATCCCCGTGTCTGGACTGTGGGGCCCGTCCGCCCCGAGCCTGGACTGTGGGGTCCGTCCGCCCCGAGCCTGGACTGTGGGGCCCGTCCGCCCCGAGCCTGGACTGTGGGGCCCGTCCGCCCCGAGCCTGGACTGTGGGGCCCGTCCGCCCCAAGCCTTGACTGTGGGGCCCGTCCGCCCCGAGCCTGGACTGTGGGGCCCGTCCGCTCCGAGCCTGGACTGTGGGGCCCGTCCGCCCCGAGCTTGGACTGTGGGGCCCGTCCGCCCCGAGCCTGGAGTTTGGGGCCCGTCTGCCCCGAGCCTGGACTGTGGGGCCCGAGCGTGGACTGTGGGGCCCGACCGCCTCGAGCGTGAACTGTGGGGCCCATCCGCCCCCGAGCGTGGACTGTGGGGCCAGAACGTGGACTGTGGGGCCCGTCCGCCCCGAGCCTGGCCGGTGGGGCCTGTCCGCCCCGAGCCTGGACTGTGGGGCCCGTCCGCCCTCTGTCCGTACTGTGGCCGCCCCATGTCCGGACTGTGAGGTCGCCTGCCCCGGGTCTAGCCCCAGGTCTGGACTGTGGGGCATGCCCACCCCGTGTCAGGACTGTGGGGCCCGTCCGCCCCTTGTCCTAACTATGGGCCCGCCCGCCCCGTGTCCTGACTGTGAAGCCCGCCCACCCCGTATCCAGACTGTTGGGCCTGCACGCCCAGTGTCCTGACTGTGGAGCCCGCCCGCCCCGTGTCCTGACTTTGGGGCTCGCCCGCCCAAACTCCAGACTGTGGGGCCCATCTGCCCCGAGTCCGAACTTTGGGGCCGCCTGCCCCGGGTCTAGTCCCAGGTCTGGACTGTGGAGCCACCAGTCCCGGGACTAGCCCCGTGTCCGAACTGTGGGGCACGCGCGCCCCGAGCCTGGACTGTGGGGCACGCCCGACCCGAGCGGGAAAGGGGGGCCCGTCCACCCCGAGCCTGGACTGTGGGGACCATCCGCCCCGAGCCTGGACTGTGGGGCCCGTCCACCCCGAGATTGGACTGTGGGGCCCGAGCGTGGACTGTGGGGCCTGTCCGCCCAGAGCCTGGACTGTGGGGCCCCCCGTCCGCCCAGGGTCTGGACTGTGGGGCCGGCTGCCCCCGGGTCTAGCCCCGAGCCTAGACTGTGGGGCCCGCCCGCCCTATGTCCGTACTGTGGCCGCCCCGTGTCTGGACTGTGGGGCCGCCTGCCCCGGGTCTAGCCCCAGGTCTGGACTGTGGGGCATGCCCACCCCGTGTCAGGACTGTGGGGCCCGTCCGCCCCGTGTCCGGACTGTGGGGCCGCCTGCCCCGGGACAAGCCCTGTCCCCGGACTGTGGGTCCCGCCCCGTGTCCTAACTATGGGCCCGCCCACACTGTGTCCTGACTGTGGGGCCCGTCCGCCCCGAGCCTGGACTGTGGGGCCGGTTGCCCCCGGGTCTAGCCCCGAGCCTGGACTGTGGGGACCGCCCGCCCTATGTCCGGACTGTGGCCGCCTCGTGTCCGTACTGTGGGGCCCGTCCACCCCGTGTCCGGACTGTGGGGCTGCCTGCCCCGGGTCTAGCCCCAACTCTGGACTGTGGGGCATGCCCGCCCCGTGTCAGGACTGTGGGACCCGTCCGACCCGTGTCCGGACGTTGCGGCCGCCAGCCCCGGGTCTAGCCGCAGGTCTGGACTGTTGGGCCGCCTGCCCCAGGACTAGCACCGTGTCCTAACTATGGGCCCGCCCACCCCGTGTCCTGACTGTGGGGCCAGGCCGCCCTGTGTCCTGACTGTGGGGCCGACTGCCCCCGGGTCTAGCCCCGAGCCTGGACTGTGGGGCCCGCCCGCCTTATGTCCGGACTGTGGTCCCCCCCCGTGTCCGGACTGTGGGACCGTCCACCCCGTGTCCGGACTGTGGGCCGCCTGCTCCGGGTCTAGCCCCAGGTCTGGACTGTGGGGCATGCCCGCCCCGTGTCCGGACTGTGGGGCCCGTCCACCCCGTTTCCGGACAGTGGGCCGCCTGCCCGGACTGTGGGCCGCCTGCCCCGGGTCTAGCCCCAGGTCTAGACTGTGGGGCCGCCTGCCCCGGGATTAGCTCCGTGTCCGGACTGTGGGGCCCGCCCGCCCCGTGTCCTAACTGTGGAGCCCGCCCGTCCCGTGTCCTGTCTGTGGGCACCGCACGCCCCGAGCCTGGACTGTGTGGCACGCCCGCCCCGAGCGGGAAAGGGGGGCCCGTCCGCCCCGAGCCTAGACTGTGGGGCCCGTCCGCCCCGAGCCTGGACTGTGGGGCCCGTCCGCCCCGAGCCTGGACTGTGGGGCCCGTCCGCCCCGAGCCTGGACTGTGGGGCCCGTCCGCCCCGAGCCTGGACTGTGGGGCCCGACCTATGTACGGACTGTGGCCGCACTGCATCTGGACTGTGGGGCCCGTCCACCCCATGTCCGGACTGTGGGGCCGCCTGCATTGGGTCTAGCCCCTGGACTGGACTGTGGGGCCCCCCACCCCAGGTCCGGATGGTGGGGCCCCCCGCCCGCCCCGAGTCTAGCCCCAGGTCTGGACTGTGGGCCCCCGCGTCAGCCCCGGGCACGGACTGTGGGGCCCCCCACCCGCCCCGGGTCTGAACTGTGGGGCCGGCTGCCCCGGGTCTAGCCCCGAGCCCGGACTTTGGGGCTGCCTGCCCCGGGTCTAGCTCCAGGTCTGGACTGTGGGGCATGTCAAGCCCGTGTCAGGACTATGGGGCCCATCCTCCCCGTGTCTGGACTGTGGGGCCACCTGCCCATGGTCTAGCCCCAGGTCTGGACTGTGGGGCCGCCAGCCCTGGTACTAGCCCCGTGTCCGGACTGTGGGGCCCGTCCGCTCCGAGCCTGGACTGTGGTGCCCGTCCGCTCCGAGCCTAGACTGCGGGGCCCGTCCGCTCCGAGCCTGGATTGTGGGGCCCGCCTGTCCCGGGTCTAGCCACGAGCCTGGACTGTGGGGCCCGCCCTATATCCGGACTGTGGCCGCCCCGTGTCCGGACTGTGGGGCCGGTTGCCCCGGGTCTAGCCCCGAACCTGGAATGTGCGGCCCGCCCACCCTATGTCCGGACTGTGGCCGCCCCGTGTCCGGACTGTAGGGCTCGTCCACCCCGTGTCCGGACTGTGGGGCCCGTCCGCCCCGAGCCTGGACTGTGGGGCCCGTCCGCCCCGAGCCTGGACTGTGGGGCCCGTCCGCCCCGAGCCTGGACTGTGGGGCCCGTCCGCCCCGAGCCTGGACTGCGGGGCCCGTCCGACCTGAGCCTGGACTGCGGGGCCCGTCCGCAGCGAGGATGGACTGTGGGGCCTGTCCGCCCTGAGCCTGGACTGTGGGGCCCATCCGTCCCGGGTCTAGCCCCGAGCCTGGACTGTGGGGCCCGCCCTATATCCGGACTGCGGCCGCCCCGTGTCCGGACTGTGGGGCCGCCTGCCCCGGGTCTAGCCCCAGGTCCGGACTGTGGGGCCCCCCGCCCGCCCTGATTCCAGACTGTCTGGCCCCTCGCCTGCCCCGGGTCCAGACTGTGGGATCCCCCGCTTGCCCCGGGTCTGGACTGTGGGGCCGACTGCCCCCGGGTCTAGCCCCGAGCCTGGACTGTGGGGCCCGCCCGCCTTATGTCCAGACTGTGCCCCTCCCGTGTCTGGACTGTGGGGACCGTCCACCCCGTGTCCGGACTGTGGGCCGCCAGCTCCGGGTCTAGCCCTAGGTCTGGACTGTGGGGCATGCCCGCCCCGTATCCGGACTGTGGGGCCCGTCCACCCCTTGTCCGGACTGTGGGCCGCCTGTCCCGGGTCTAGCCCCAGGTCTGGACTGTGAAGCCGCCTGTCCCGGGATTAGCCCCGTGTCCTGACTGTACGGCTCGCCCGCCCCGTGTCCTGACTTGGGGCCGCCTGCCCCGGGTCTAGCCCCAGGTCTCGACTGTGGGGCCACCTGACCCGGGACTAGCCCCGAGCCTGAACTGTGAGGCACGCCCGCCCCGAGCGGGAAAGGGAGGCCCATCCGCTCCGAGCCTGGACTGTGGGGCCCGTCCGCCCCGAGCCTGGACTGTGGGGCCAGTCCACCCCGAGCATGGACTGTGGGGCCAGTCCACCCCGAGCATGGACTGTGGGGCCAGTCCACCCCGAGCCTGGACTGTGTGGCACGCCCGCCCTGAGCGGGAAAGGGGGGCCCGTCCGCCCCGAGCCTGGACTGTGGGGCCCGTCCGCCCCGAGCCTGGACTGTGGGGCCCGTCCGCCCCGAGCCTGGACTGTGGGGCCCGTCCGCCCCGAGCCTGGACTGTGGGGCCCGTCCGCCCCGAGCCTGGACTGTGGGGCCCGCCCTATGTACGGACTGTGGCCGCACTGCATCTGGCACGCCCGCCCCGAGCGGGAAAGGGGGGCCCGTCCGCCCCGAGCCTGGACTGTGGGGCCCGTCCGCCCCGAGCCTGGACTGTGGGGCCCATCCGCCCCGAGCCTGGACTGTGGGGCCCGTCCGCCCCGAGCCTGGACTGTGGGGCCCGTCCGCCCCGAGCCTGGACTGTGGGGCCCGTCCGCCCCGAGCCTGGACTGTGGGGCCCGCCCTATGTACGGACTGTGGCCGCACTGCATCTGGACTGTGGGGCCCGTCCACCCTGTGTCCGGACTGTGGGGCCGCCTGCATTGGGTCTAGCCCCTGGACTGGACTGTGGGGCCCCCCACCCCAGGTCCGGATGGTGGGGCCCCCCGCCCGCCCGAGTCTAGCCCCAGGTCTGGACTGTGGGCCCCCCACCCGCCCCGGGTCTGAACTGTGGGGCCGGCTGCCCCGGGTCTAGCCCCAAGCCTGGACTGTGGGGCCCACCCTATGTCCGGACTGTGGCCGCCCCGTGTCCGGACTGTGGGGCTCGTCCACCCCGTGTCCGGACTTTGGGGCTGCCTGCCCCGGGTCTAGCTCCAGGTCTGGACTGTGGGGCATGTCAAGCCCGTGTCAGGACTGTGGGGCCCATCCTCCCCGTGTCTGGACTGTGGGGCCACCTGCCCATGGTCTAGCCTCAGGTCTGGACTGTGGGGCCGCCAGCCCTGGTACTAGCCCCGTGTCCGGACTGTGGGGCCCGTCCGCTCCGAGCCTGGACTATGGTGCCCGTCCGCTCCGAGCCTAGACTGCGGGGCCCGTCCGCTCCGAGCCTGGATTGTGGGGCCCGCCTGTCCCGGGTCTAGCCCCGAGCCTGGACTGTGGGGCCCGCCCTATATCCGGACTGTGGCCGCCCCGTGTCCGGACTGTGGGGCCGGTTGCCCCGGGTCTAGCCCCGAACCTGGAATGTGCGGCCCGCCTACCCTATGTCCGGACTGTGGCCGCCCCGTGTCCGGACTGTAGGGCTCGTCCACCCCGTGTCCGGACTGTGGGGCCCGTCCGCCCCGAGCCTGGACTGTGGGGCCCGTCCGCCCCGAGCCTGGACTGTGGGGCCCGTCCGACCTGAGCCTGGACTGCGGGGCCCGTCCGCAGCGAGGATGGACTGTGGGGCCTGTCCGCCCTGAGCCTGGACTGTGGGGCCCATCCGTCCCGGGTCTAGCCCCGAGCCTGGACTGTGGGGCCCGCCCTATATCCGGACTGCGGCCGCCCCATGTCCGGACTGTGGGGCCGCCTGCCCCGGGTCTAGCCCCAGGTCCGGACTGTGGGGCCCCCCGCCCGCCCTGATTCCAGACTGTGGGGCCCCTCGCCTGCCCCGGGTCCAGACTGTGGGATCCCCCGCTTGCCCCGGGTCTGGACTGTGGGGCCGACTGCCCCCGGGTCTAGCCCCGAGCCTGGACTGTGGGGCCCGCCCGCCTTATGTCCGGACTGTGCCCCTCCCGTGTCTGGACTGTGGGGACCGTCCACCCCGTGTCCGGACTGTGGGCCGCCAGCTCCGGGTCTAGCCCTAGGTCTGGACTGTGGGGCATGCCCGCCCCGTATCCGGACTGTGGGGCCCGTCCACCCCGTGTCCGGACTGTGGGCCGCCTGCCCCGGGTCTAGCCCCAGGTCTGGACTGTGAAGCCGCCTGTTCCGGGATTAGCCCCGTGTCCGGCCTGTGGGGCCCGCCCGCCACGTGTCCTGACTGTACGGCTCGCCCGCCCCGTGTCCTGACTTGGGGCTGCCTGCCCCGGGTCTAGCCCCAGGTCTCGACTGTGGGGCCACCTGCCCCGGGACTAGCCCCGAGCCTGGACTGTGGGGCACGCCCGCCCCGAGCGGGAAAGGGAGGCCCATCCGCTCCGAGCCTGGACTGTGGGGCCCGTCCGCCCCGAGCCTGGACTGTGGGGCCAGTCCACCCCGAGCATGGACTGTGGGGCCAGTCCACCCCGAGCATGGACTGTGGGGCCAGTCCACCCTGAGCCTGGACTGTGTGGCACGCCCGCCCCGAACGGGAAAGGGGGGCCCGTCCGCCCCAAGCCTGGACTGTGGGGCCCGTCCGCCCCGAGCCTGGACTGTGGGGCCCATCCCCCCCGAGCCTGGACTGTGGGGCCCGTCCGCCCCGAGCCTGGACTGTGGGGCCCGTCCGCCACGAGCCTGGACTGTGGGGCCCGTCCGCCACGAGCCTGGACTGTGGGGCCCGCCCTATGTACGGACTGTGGCCGCACTGCATCTGGCACGCCCGCCCCGAGCGGGAAAGGGGGGCCCGTCCGCCCCGAGCCTGGACTGTGGGGCCCGTCCGCCCCGAGCCTGGACTGTGGGGCCCATCCGCCCCGATCCTGGACTGTGGGGCCCGTCCGCCCCGAGCCTGGACTGTGGGGCCCGTCCGCCCCGAGCCTGGACTGTGGGGCCCGTCCACCCCGTGTCCGGACTGTGGGGCCGCCTGCATTGGGTCTAGCCCCTGAACTGGACTGTGGGGCCCCCCACCCCAGGTCCGGATGGTGGGGCCCCCCGCCCGCCCCGAGTCTAGCCCCAGGTCTGGACTGTGGGCCCCCGCGTCAGCCCCGGGCACGGACTGTGGGGCCCCCCACCCGCCCCGGGTCTGAACTGTGGGGCCGGCTGCCCCGGGTCTAGCCCCGAGCCTGGACTGTGGGGCCCACCCTATGTCCGGACTGTGGCCGCCCCGTGTCCGGACTGTGGGGCTCGTCCACCCCGTGTCCGGACTTTGGGGCTGCCTGCCCCGGGTCTAGCTCCAGGTCTGGACTGTGGGGCATGTCAAGCCCGTGTCAGGACTGTGGGGCCCATCCTCCCCGTGTCTGGACTGTGGGGCCACCTGCCCATGGTCTAGCCTCAGGTCTGGACTGTGGGGCCGCCAGCCCTGGTACTAGCCCCGTGTCCGGACTGTGGGGCCCGTCCGCTCCGAGCCTGGACTGTGGTGCCCGTCCGCTCCGAGCCTAGACTGCGGGGCCCGTCCGCTCCGAGCCTGGATTGTGGGGCCCGCCTGTCCCGGGTCTAGCCCCGAGCCTGGACTGTGGGGCCCGCCCTATATCCGGACTGCGGCCGCCCCGTGTCCGGACTGTGGGGCCGGTTGCCCCGGGTCTAGCCCCGAACCTGGAATGTGCGGCCCGCCCACCCTATGTCCGGACTGTGGCCGCCCCGTGTCCGGACTGTAGGGCTCGTCCACCCCGTGTCCGGACTGTGGGGCATGTCCGCCCCATGTCAGGACTGTGGGGCCAGTTGCCCCGGGTCTAGCCCCGAACCTGGAATGTGCGGCCCGCCCACCCTATGTCCGGATTGTGGCCGCCCCGTGTCCGGACTGTAGGGATCGTCCGCCCCGTGTCCGGACTGTGGGGCCCGTCCGCCTCGAGCCTGGACTGTGGGGCCCGTCCGCCCCGAGCCTGGACTGTGGGGCCCGTCCGCCCCGAGCCTGGACTGTGGGGCCCGTCCGCCCCGAGCCTGGACTGTGGGGCCCGTCCGTCCCGAGCCTGGACTGTGGGGCCCGTCCGCCCCGAGCCTGGACTGTGGGGCCGACTGCCCCCGGGTCTAGCCCCGAGCCTGGACTGTGGGGCCCGCCCGCCTTATGTCCGGACTGTGGCCCCCCCCGTGTCCGGACTGTGGGGACCGTCCACCCCGTGTCCGGACTGTGGGCCGCCTGCTCCGAGTCTAGCCCCAGGTCTGGACCGTGGGCCGCCTGTCCCGGGATTAGCCCCGTGTCCGGCCTGTGGGGCCCGCCCGCCACGTGTCCTGACTGTAGGGCTCGCCCGCCCCGAGTCCAGACTGTGGGGCCCATCCGCCCCGTGTCCTGACTTGGGGCCGCCTGCCCCGGGTCTAGCCCCAGGTCTCGACTGTGGGGCCACGTGCCCCGGGACTAGCCTCGAGCCTGGACTGTGGGGCACGCCCGCCCCGAGCGGGAAAGGGAGGCCCATCCGCTCCGAGCCTGGACTGTGGGGCCCGTCCGCCCTGAGCCTGGACTGTGGGGCCAGTCCACCCCGAGCATGGACTGTGGGGCCAGTCCACCCCGAGCATGGACTGTGGGGCCCGAGAGTGGACTGTGGGGCCCGTCCGCCCCGAGCCTGGACTGTGGGGCCCGTCAGCCCCGAGCCTGGACTGTGGGGCCCGTCAGCCCCGAGCCTGGACTGTGGGGCCCGTCAGCCCCGAGCCTGGACTGTGGGGCCCGTCCGCCCCGAGCCTGGACTGTGGGGCCCGTCCGCCCCGAGCCTGGACTGTGGGGCCCGTCCGCCCCGAGCCTGGACTGTGGGGCCCGTCCGCCCCGAGCCTGGATTGCGGGGCCCGTCCGCAGCGAGGATGGACTGTGGGGCCTATCCGCCCTGAGCCTGGACTGTGGGGCCCATCCGTCCCGGGTCTAGCCCCGAGCCTGGACTGTGGGGCCCGCCCTATATCCGGACTGCGGCCGCCCCGTGTCCGGACTGTGGGGCCGCCTGCCCCGGGTCTAGCCCCAGGTCCGGACTGTGGGGCCCCCCGCCCGCCCTGATTCCAGACTGTGGGGCCCCTCGCCTGCCCCGGGTCCCGACTGTGGGATCCCCCGCTTGCCCCGGGTCTGGACTGTGGGGCCGACTGCCCCCGGGTCTAGCCCCGAGCCTGGACTGTGGGGCCCGCCCGCCTTATGTCCGGACTGTGCCCCTCCCGTGTCTGGACTGTGGGGACCGTCCACACCGTGTCCGGACTGTGGGCTGCCTGCTCCGGGTCTAGCCCTAGGTCTGGACTGTGGGGCATGCCCGCCCCGTATCCTGTGGGGCATGCCCGCCCCGTGTCCGGACTGTGGGGCCCATCCACCCCGTGTCCGGACTGTGGGCCGCCTGCCCCGGGTCTAGCCTCAGGTCTGAACTGTGAGGCCGCCTGCCCCGGGTCTAGCCCCAGGTCTGGACTATGGGGCATGCCCGCTCCGCGTCCGGACAGTGGGGCCCGTCCACCCCGTGTCTGGACTGTGGGCCGCCTGCCCCTGGTCTAGCCCCAGGTCTGGACTGTGGGGCCACCTGCCCCGGGATTAGCCCCGTGTCCGGACTGTGGGGCCCGCCTGGGGCCCGCCCGCCCCGTATCCTGACTGTGGAGCCCGCCCGCCGCATGTCTTGACTGTGAGGCCCGCCCAGTGTCCTGACTGTGGGGCCCGCCCTGTGTCCTGACTGTGGGGCCCGCCCGCCCTGTGTCCTGACTTTGGGGCCCGCCCGCCCTGTGTCCTGACTTTGGCGCCCGCCAGTCCTGTGTCCTGACTTTGGGGCCCGCCAGCCCTGTGTCCTGACTGTGGGGCCCACCCGGGCCCACCCACCCCGTGTCCTGACTGTGGGGCTCGCCCGCCCCGTGTCCAGACTGTGGGGCTCATCCGCCCCGTGTCCGGACTTTGGGGCCGCCTGCCCCAGGTCTAGCCCCAGGTCTTGACTGTGGGGCCATCTGCCCCGGGACTAGCCCCGTGTCCGGACTGTGGGGCACGCCCGCCCCGAGCTTGGACTGTGGGGCCCGTCCGTGCCGGGTCTAGCCCCGAGCCTGGACTGTGGGGCCCGGCCGCACTATATCCGGACTGCGGCGGCCCCGTGTCCGGACTGTGGGCCCGTCCACCCCGTGTCCGGACTGTGGGGCCGCCTGCATCGGGTCTAGCCCCAGGTCTAGACTGTGGGGCCCCCCGCCCCGAGTCTAGTCCCAGGTCTGGACTGTGGGACCCCCCGCCAGCCCCGGGTACGGACTGTGGGGCCCCCCGCCCGCCCCGAGTCTGGACTGTGGGGCCGGTTGCCCCGGGTCTGGCCCAGGGTCTGGCCCAGGGTATGGCCCCGAGCCTGGACTGTGCAGCCCGCCCACCCTATGTCCGGACTGCGGACGCCCTGTGTCCGGACTGTAGGGCTCGCCCAACCCGTGTCCGGACTGTGGGGCCGCCTGCCCCGTGTCTGGACTGTGGGGCATGTCCGCCCCATGTCAGGACTGTGGGGCTCGTCCACCCCGTGTCTGGATTGTGGGGCCGCCTGCCCCGAGTCGAGCCTCAGGTCTGGACTGTAGGGCCGCCTGCCCCGGGACTAGCCCCATGTCCGGACTGTGGGGCCCGTCCGCCCCGAGCCTGGACTGTGGGGCCCGTCCGCCCCGAGCCTGTACTGTGGTGCCCCGCGCCCCGGGTCTGAAATGTGGGGCCGGCTTCCCCGGGTCTAGCCCCGAGCCTGGACTGTGTGTTCCCCCCGCCCCGGGTCTAGCCCTGAGCCTGGACTGTGGGGCCCGCCAACCCGGGGCCCGCCCACCCGGGGCCCGCCCACCCTATGTCTGGACTGTGGCCACCCCGAGTCCAGACTGTGGGGCTCGCCCTATATCCGGACTGCGGCCGCCACGTGTCCGGACTGTGGGGCCGCCTGCCCCGGGTCTAGCCCCAGGTCCGGACTGTGGGGCCCCCCGCCCGCCCTGATTCCAGACTGTGGGGCCCCTCGCCCGCCCCGGGTCTGGACTGTGGGATCCCCCGCTTGCCCCGGGTCCGGACAGTGGGGTCCCCCTCCCCGGGTCTGGACTGTGGGGCCGACTGCCCCCGGGTCTAGCCCCGAGCCTGGACTGTGGGGCCCGGCCGCCTTATGTCCCCACTGTGGCCCCCCCTGTGTCCGGACTGTGGGGACCGTCCACCCCGTGTCCAGACTGTGGGCCGCCTGCTCCGGGTCTAACCCCAGGTCTGGATTGTGGGGCATGCCCGCCCCGTGTCCGGACTGTGGGGCCCGTCCACCCCGTGTCCGGACTGTGGGCCGCCTGCCCCAGGTCTAGCCTCAGGTCTGGACTGTGAAGCCGCCTGCCCCGGGATTAGCTCAGTGTACGGACTGTGGGGCCCGCCCGCCCCGTGTCCTGACTGTGGAGCCCGCCCGCCCCGTGTCCTGACTGTGGGCCCGCCCTATGTCCGTACTATGACCGCCCCGTGTCCGGACTGTGGGGCCCGTCCACCCCGTGTCCGGACTGTGGGGCCGCCTGCCCCGGCTCTAGCCCCAGGTCAGGACTGTGGGGCATGCCCGCCCCGTGTCAGAACTGTGGGGCCCGTCCGCCCCGTGTCCGGACTGTGGGGCCGCCTGCCCCGGGACTAGCCCCGTGTACGGACTGTGGGGCCCGCCCGCACCGTGTCGTAACTATGGGCCCGCCCGCCCAGAGCCTGGACTGTGGGGCCGGTCCGCCCCGTGTCCGGACTGTGGGTCCTGCCCGCCCCGTGTCCTTACTGTGGGGCTCGCCCGCCCCGTGTCCAGACTGTGGGGCTCGCGCGCCCCGTGTCCAGACTGTGGGGCTCATCCGCCCCGTGTCCGGACTTTGGGGCCGCCTGCCCCGGGACTAGCCCCGTGTCCGGACTGTGAGGCCCGTCCGCCCCGTGTCCTGACTGTGGGTCCCGCCCGCCCCGTGTCCTGACTGTGGGTCCCGCCCGCCCCGTGTCCTGACTGTGGGGCTCGCCCGCCCCGTGTCCAGACTGTGGGGCTCGCCCGCCCCGTGTCCAGACTGTGGGGCTCTTCCGCCCCGTGTCCGGACTTTGGGGCCGCCTGCCCCGGGACTAGCCCCGTGTCCGGACTGTGGGGCCCGTCCACCCTGTGTCTGGACTGTGGGGCCCGTCCGCCCCGTGTCCGGACTGTGGGGCCCGTCCGCCCCGTGTCCGGACTGTGGGGCCCGTCCGACCCGTGTCCGGACTGTGGGGCCCGTCCGCCCCGTGTCTGGACTGTGGGGCCCGTCCGCCCCGTGTCCGTACTGTGGGGCCCGTCCGCCCCTTGTCCGGACTGTGGGTCCCGTCCGCCCCGTGTCCGGACTGTGGGGTCCGCCCGCCCCATGTCCTGACTGTGGGGTCCGCCCGCCCCATGTCCTGACTGTGGGGCCCGCCCGCCCCGTGTCCTGACTGTGGGGTCCACCCCGTGTCCGCCCGCCCCGTGTCCTGACTGTGGGGCTCGCCCACCGCGTGTCCTGACTGTGGGGCTCACCCGCCCCGTGTCCTGACTGTGGGGCTCGCCCGCCCCGCATCCTGACTGTGGGGCTCGCCCGCACCGTGTCCAGACTGTGGGGCTCATCCACCCCGTGTCCAGACTGTGGGGCTTATCCGCCCCGTGTCCAGACTGTGGGGCTCATCCGCCCCGTGTCTGGACTTTGGGGCCGCCTGCCCTGGGTCTAGCCCCGTTTCCGGTCTGTGGGGCACGCCCGCCCCAAGCTTGGACTGTGGGGCCAGTCCGTCCCGGGTCTTGCCTCGAGCCTGGACTGTGGGGCCCGGCCGCCCTATATCCGGACTGCGGCCGCCCAGTGTCCGGACTATGGGCCCGTCCGCCCCGTGTCCGGACTGTGGGGCCGCCTGCATCGGGTCTAGCCCCAGGTCTGGACTGTGGGGCCCCCCGCCCGCCCCAGGTCCGGACGGTGGGGCCGCCCGCCCCGAGTCTAGCCCCAGGTCTGGACTGTGGGGCCCCCCGCCAGCCCCGGGTACGGACTGTGGGGCCCCCCGCCCGCCCTGGGTACGGACTGTGGGGCCCCCCGCTCGCCCCGAGTCTGGACTGTGGGGAAGCCTGCCCCGGGTCTGGACTGTGGGGCATGTCCGCCCCATGTCAGGACTGTGGGGCCCGTCCACCCCGTGTCTGGACTGTGGGGCCGCCTGCCCCTGGTCTAGCCTAAGGTCTGGACTGTGGGGCCGCCTGCCCCGGGACTAGCCCCGTGTCCGGACTGTGGGACCCGTCCGCCCCGAGCCTGGACTGTG
This sequence comes from Phyllobates terribilis, assembly GCF_046119375.1. Lineage (NCBI taxonomy): Eukaryota > Metazoa > Chordata > Amphibia > Anura > Dendrobatidae > Phyllobates > Phyllobates terribilis. The sequence continues at coordinate 2,576,776 of NW_027362944.1, read as the reverse complement.
GGGCCCGTCCGCCCCGAGCCTGACTGTGGGGCCCCCCGCCCGCACCGGGTACGGACTGTGGGGCCCCCCGCTCGCCCCGAGTCTGGACTGTGGGGCCGCCTGCCCCGGGTCTGGACTGTGGGGCATGTCCGCCCCATGTCAGGACTGTGGGGCCCGTTCACCCCGTGTCTGGACTGTGGGGCCGCCTGCCCCTGGTCTAGCCTCAGGTCTGGACTGTGGGGCCGCCTGCCCCGGGACTAGCCCCGTGTCCGGACTGTGGGGCCCGTCCGCCCCGAGCCTGGACTGTGAGGCCCGTCCGCCATATGTCCGGACTGTGGCTCCCCCTGTGTCCGGACTGTGGGGACCGTCCACCCCGTGTCCGGACTGTGGGCCGCGTGCTCCGGGTCTAGCCCCAGGTCTGGACTGTGGGGCATGCCTGCTCCGTGTCCGGACTGTGGGGCACGTCCGCCCCGTGTCCGGACTGTGGGGCCCTTCCGCCCCGTGTCCGGACTGTGGGGCCCGTCCGCCCCATGTCCGGACTGTGGGGCGCGTCCCCCCGTGTCCGGACTGTGGGGCCCGTCCACCCCGTGTCCGGACTGTGGGGCCCTTCCGCCCGTGTCCGGACTGTGGGGCCCGTCCGCCCCATGTCCGGACTGTGGGGCGCGTCCCCCCGTGTCCGGACTGTGGGGCCCGTCCACCCCGTGTCCGGACTGTGGGGCCCATCCGCCCCGTGTCCGGACTGTGGGGCCCGTCCACCCCGTGTCCGGACTGTGGGTCGCCTGCCCCGGGTCTAGCCCCAGGTCTGGACTGTGGGGCATGTCCGCCCCATGTCAGGTCTGTGAGGCCCGTCCACCCCGTGTCTAGAATATGGGACCGCCTGCCCCGGGTCTAGCCTCAGGTCTGGACTGTGGGGCCGCCTGCCCCGGGTCTAGCCCCAGGTCTGGACTATGGGGCATGCCCGCCCCGTGTCCGGTCTGTGGGGCCCGTCCACCCCGTGTCTGGACTATGGGCCGCCTGCCCCGGGTCTAGCCCCAGGTCTGGACTGTGGGGCCCGCCCGCCCCATGTCCTGACTGTGGGGCCCGCCCGCCCCGTGTCCTGACTGTGGGGCCCGCCCGCCCCGTGTCCTGACTGTGGGTCCCGCCCGCCCCGTGTCCTGACTGTGGGGCTCGCCCGCCCCGTGTCCTGACTGTGGGGCTCGCCCGCCCCGTGTCCTGACTGTGGGGCTTGCCCGCCCCGTGCCCAGACTGTGGGGCTCATCCGCCCCGTGTCTGGACTTTGGGGCCGCCTGCCCCGGGTCTAGCCCCGTTTCCGGTCTGTGGGGCACGCCCGCCCCAAGCTTGGACTGTGGGACCCGTCCGTCCCGGGTCTAGCCCCGAGCCTGGACTGTGGCGCCCGGCCGCCCTATGTCCGGACTGCGGCCGCCCAGTGTCCGGACTATGGGCCCGTCCGCCCCGTGTCCGGACTGTGGGGCCGCCTGCCCCGGGTCTAGCCTCAGGTCTGGACTGTGGGGCCGCCTGCCCCGGGTCTAGCCCCACGTCTTGACTATGGGTCATGCCCGCCCCGTATCCGGACTGTGGGGCCCGTCCACCCCGTGTCTAGAATGTGGGGCCGCCTGCCCCGGGTCTAGCCTCAGGTCTGGACTGTGGGGCCGCCAGCCCCGGGTTTAGCCCCAAGTCTTGATTATGGGGCATGCCCGCCCCGTATCTGGACTGTGGGGCCCGTCCACCCCGTGTCTGGACTGTGGGCCGCCTGCCCCGGGTCTAGCCCCAGGTCTGGACTGTGGGGCCACCTGCCCCGGGATTAGCCCTGTGTCCGGACTGTGGGGCCTGCCCGCCCTGTATCCTGACTGTGGAGCCCGCCCACCCAATGTCCTGACTGTGGGGCCCGCCTTTTGTCCTGACTGTGGGGCCCGTCCGCCCCGTGTCCTGACTGTGGGTCCCGCCCGCCCCGTGTCCAGACTGTGGGGCTCGCCCGCCCCGTGTCCAGACTGTGGGGCTCATCCGCCCCGTGTCCGGACTTTGGGGCCGCCTGCCCCGGGACTAGCCCCGTGTCCGGACTGAGAGGCCCGTCCGCCCCGAGCCCGGACTGTGGGGCCCATCCGCCCCGTGTCCGGACTGTGGGGCCCGTCCGCCCCGTGTCCGGACTGTGGGGCCCGTCCGCCCCGTGTCCGGACTGTGGGGCCCGTCCGCCCCGTGTCCGGACTGTGGGGCCCGTCCGCCCCGTGTCCGGACTGTGGGGCCCGTCCGCCCCGTGTCCGGACTGTGGGGCCCGTCCGCCCCGTGTCCGGACTGTGGGGCCCGTCCGCCCCGTGTCCGGACTGTGGGGCCCGTCCGCCCCGTGTCCGGACTGTGGGGCCCGTCCTCCCCGTGTCCGGACTGTGGGGCCCGTCCGCCCCGTGTCCGGACTGTGGGGCCCGTTCACCCGTGTCCGGACTTTGGGGCAGCCTACCCCGGGTCTAGCCCCGTGTCAGGACTGTGGGGCCCGTCCACCCTGTGTCTAGAATGTGGGGCCGCCTGCCCCGGGTCTAGCCTCAGGTCTGGACTGTGGGGCCGCCTGCCCCGAGTCTAGCCCCAGGTCTTGACTATGGGTCATGCCCGCCCCGTATCCGGACTGTGGGGCCCGTCCACCCCGTGTCTAGAATGTGGGGCCGCCTGCCCCGGGTCTAGCCTCAGGTCTGGACTGTGGGGCCGCCAGCCCCGGGTTTAGCCCCAGGTCTTGACTATGGGGCATGCCCGCCCCATATCTGGACTGTGGGGCCCGTCCACCCCGTGTCTGGACTGTGGGCCGCCTGCCCCGGGATTAGCCCTGTGTCCGGACTGTGGGGCCTGCCCGCCCTGTATCCTGACTGTGGAGCCCGCCCGCCCAATGTCCTGACTGTGGGGCCCGCCCTGTGTCCTGACTGTGGGGCCCGTCCGCCCTGTGTCCTGACTGTGGGTCCCGCCCGCCCCGTGTCCGGACTGTGGGGCTCGCCCGCCCCGTGTCCAGACTGTGGGGCTCGCCCGCCCCGTGTCCAGACTGTGGGGCTCATCCGCCCCGTGTCCGGATTTGGGGCCGCCTGCCCCGGGACTACCCCCGTGTCCGGACTGTGAGGCCCGTCCGCCCCGAGCCTGGACTGTGAGGCCCGTCCGCCCCGAGCCTGGACTGTGGGGCCCGTCCGCCCCGTGTCCGGACTGTGGGGCCCGTCCGCCCCGGGTCCGGACTGTGGGGCCCGTCCGCCCCGTGTCCGGACTGTGGGGCCCGTCCGCCCCGTGTCCGGACTGTGGGGCCCGTCCGCCCCGTGTCCGGACTGTGGGGCCCGTCCGCCCCGTGTCCGGACTGTGGGGCCCGTCCGCCCCGTGTCCGGACTGTGGGGCCCGTCCGCCCCGTGTCCGGACTGTGGGGCCCGTCCGCCCCTTGTCCGGACTGTGGGGCCCGTCCGCCCGTGTCCGGACTGTGGGGCCCGTCCGCCCCGTGTCCGGACTGTGGGGCCCGTCCGCCCCGTGTCCGGACTGTGGGGCCCGTCCGCCCCGTGTCCGGACTGTGGGGCGCGTCCCCCCGTGTCCGGACTGTGGGGCCCGTCCACCCCGTGTCCGGACTGTGGGGCCCGTCCACCCCGTGTCCGGACTGTGGGGCCCGTCCACCCCGTGTCCGGACTGTGGGGCCCGTCCACCCCGTGTCCGGACTGTGGGTCGCCTGCCCCGGGTCTAGCCCCAGGTCTGGACTGTGGGGCATGTCCGCCCCATGTCAGGTCTGTGAGGCCCGTCCACCCCGTGTCTAGAATATGGGACCACCTGCCCCGGGTCTAGCCCCAGGTCTGGACTATGGGGCATGCCCGCCCCGTGTCCGGACTGTGGGGCCCGTTGACCCCGTGTTTGGACTATGGGCCGGCTGCCCCGGGTCTAGCCCCAGGTCTGGACTGTGGAGCCCGCCCGCCCCATGTCCTGACTGTGTCCTGACTGTGGGGCCCGCCCGCCCCATGTCCTGACTGTGGGGCCCGCCCGCCCCATGTCCTGACTGTGGGGCCCGCCCGCCCCGTGTCCTGACTGTGGGGCCCGCCCGCCCCGTGTCCTGACTGTGGGGCTCGCCCGCCCCGTGTCCTGACTGTGGGGCTCGCCCGCCCCGTGTCCTGACTGTGGGGCTCGCCCGCCCCGTGTCCTGACTGTGGGGCTCGCCCGCCCCGTGTCCTGACTGTGGGGCTCACCCGCCCCGTGTCCAGACTGTGGGGCTCATCCGCCCCGTGTTTGGACTTTGGGGCCGCCTGCCCCGGGTCTAGCCCCGTTTCCGGTCTGTGGGGCCCGCCCGCCCCATGTCCTGACTGTGGGGCCCGCCCGCCCCATGTCCTGACTGTGGGGCCCGCCCGCCCCGTGTCTTGACTGTGGGTCCCGCCCGCCCCGTGTCTTGACTGTGGGTCCCGCCCGCCCCGTGTCCTGACTGTGGGGCTCGCCCGCCCCGTGTCCTGACTGTGGGGCTCGCCCGCCCCGTGTCCTGACTGTGGGGCTTGCCCACCCCGTGTCCAGACTGTGGGGCTCATCCGCCCCGTGTCTGGACTTTGGGGCCGCCTGCCCTGGGTCTAGCCCCGTTTCCGGTCTGTGAGGCACGCCCGCCCCAAGCTTGGACTGTGGGGCCCGTCCGTCCCGGGTCTAGCCCCGAGCTTGGACTGTGGGGCCCGGCCGCCCTATGTCCGGACTGCGGCCACCCAGTGTCCGGACTATGGGCCCGTCCGCCCCGTGTCCGGACTGTGGGGCCGCCTGCATCGGGTCTAGCCCCAGGTCTGGACTGTGGGGCCCCCCGCCCGCCCCAGGTCCGGACGGTGGGGCCGCCCGCCCCGAGTCTAGCCCCAGGTCTGGACTGTGGGGCCCCCCGCCAACCCCGGGTACGGACTGTGGGGCCCCCCGCCCGCCCCGGGTACGGACTGTGGGGACCCCCGCTCGCCCCGAGTCTGGACTGTGGGGAAGCCTGCCCCGGGTCTGGACTGTGGGGCATGTCCGCCCCATGTCAGGACTGTGGGGCCCGTCCACCCCGTGTCTGGACTGTGTGGCCGCCTGCCCCTGGTCTAGCCTCAGGTCTGGACTGTGGGGCCGCCTGCCCCGGGACTAGCCCCGTGTCCGGACTGTGGGGCCCGTCCGCCCCGAGCCTGGACTGTGGGGCCCGTCCGCCCGAGCCTGGACTGTGGGGCCCCCCGCCCGACCCGGGTATGGACTGTGGGGCCCCCCGCTCGCCCCGAGTCTGGAATGTGGGGCCGCCTGCCCCGGGTCTGGACTGTGGGGCATGTCCGCCCCATGTCAGGACTGTGGGGCCCGTCCACCCGGTGTCTGGACTGTGGGGCCGCCTGCCCCTGGTCTAGCCTCAGGTCTGGACTGTGGGGCCGCCTGCCCCGGGACTAGCCCCGTGTCCGGACTGTGGGGCCCGTCCGCCTCGAGCCTGGACTGTGCGGCCCGTCCGCCATAAGTCCGGACTGTGGCTCCCCCCGTGTCCGGACTGTGGGGACCGTCCACCCCGTGTCCGGACTGTGGGCTGCGTGCTCCGGGTCTAGCCCCAGGTCTGGACTGTGGGGCATGCCTGCTCCGTGTCCGGACTGTGGGGCCCGTCCACCCCGTGTCCGGACTGTGGGCCGTCTGCCCCGGGTCTAGCTCCAGGTCTGGACTGTGGGGCCGCCTGCCCCGGGATTAGCCCTGTGTTCGGACTGTGGGGCCCGCCCGCCCCATGTCCTGACTGTGGAGCCCGCCCTCCCCGTGTCCTGACTGTGGGGGCCGCCCGCCCCGTGTCCTGACTGTGGGGCCCGCCCGCCCCGTGTCCTGACTGTGAGGCCCGCCCGCCCCGTGTCCTGACTGTGGGGCCCATCTGCCCCGTGTCCGCACTTGGGGCCGCCTGCCCCGGGTCTAGCCCCAGGTCTGGACTGTGGGGCCACCTACCCCAGGACTAGCCCTGTGTCTGGACTGTGGGGCACGCCCGCCCCGAGCCTGGACTGTGGGACATGCCCGCCCCGAGTAGGAAAGGGGAGCCTGTCTGCCCCGGGCCTGGACGGTGGGGCCCGTCCGCCCTGAGCCTGGACTGTGGGGCCCGTCCGCCCCGAGCGTGGACTGTGGGGCCCGAGCGTGAACTGTGGGGCCTATCCACCCCGAGCCTGGACTGTGGGGCCCGTCCGCCCGAGCCTGGACTGTGGGGCCCCCCGCCCGCCCCGGGTCTGGACTGTGGGGCCGGCTGGCCCCGGGTCTAGCCCCGAGCCTGGACTGTGGGGCTGCCTGCCCCGGGACTAGCCCCGCATCCGGACTGTGGGGCCCCCTGCCTGCCCCGTGTCCTGACTGTGGGGCCCCCCCGCCCGCCCCGTGTCCTGACTGTGGGGCCAGCCAGCCCCGTGTCCTGAGTGTGGGGCCCATGGGCCCCGTGTCCGGCCTTTGCGGCCGCCTGCCCCGGGTCTAGCTCCAGGTCTGGACAGTGGGGACCCACGCCTGCCCCGGGTCCGGACTGTGGGGCCCCCCACCCGCCCCGACTCCGGACTGTGGGGCCCCCCGTCCGCCCCGATCCTGGACTTTGGGGCCTGTTCGCCCGAGCCTGGACCGTGCGGCCCGATCTCCCCGAGCCTGGACCGTGGGACCCGTCCTCCCCGAGCCTGGACCGAGGGACCCGTCCTCCCCGAGACTGGACCGAGGGGCCCGTCCGCCCCGAGCCTGGACTGTGGGGCCCGTCCGCCCCGAGCCTGGACTGTGGGGCCCGTCCAACCCGAGCCTGGACTGTGGGGCCCGTCCAACCCGAGCCTGGACTGTGGGGCCCGTCCGCCCTGTGTCTGGATTGTTAGGCCGCCTGTCCCGGATCTAGCCTCGGGTCCGGACTGTGGGGCCCGCCCGCCCCGGGTCCGGACTGTGGGGCCCGCCCGCCCCGGATCCGGACTGTGGGGCCCGTCCGCCCCGGGTCCGGACTGTGGGGCCCGTCCGCCCGCCCCGGGCTACTTTCAGTAGTATGTCAGCCGATTGTGGTTTGTAGGCTTGTTTTCTTTACTGTCTCAATGCTTCATTAACTAGCAATTCTGCTGATATTGGTAAGAATGACTTCCGGGTGATAACGGCTGATCCTATCAAACAACAAGGAGAGGCCTTAATAAAGTACAGTCCTGAGGGTAGCTGGTGAGGCCAACAAATTTCCAGTCCATCCCTCATACTTAGATGATAAAGGCAGACCTGTTCAATATGCTATCTATGTCCCAGTTTGGTCTCTTGTTGGTAGGAGGTGTAAATGGTTGCTTTAAACAGAATGAAGCTATTTTAAGTCTGATGTCGGGAGTCTCAGAATGGACTGGTCGACATTTTACTTAGCAAAATATTTATGTCCCAGTTATCCTTCTAGTTGAAGTTGGTCATGGTTGTGATTAGTAGGGGAGTAACGACTGCGGTCGCAGCAAGTCACAAAGGCCCGGAGGATCAGGGGCCCGCCGATACCAGCAGAACCTTTAATTAGATGTGTGTCCTCCTACGCACATCCAGTTGAAGTGTATTGCTGTGGACATACCTATTGGGTCCTTTAACGACAATGCATTCTGTCGGCCAATCATAGGCCAGCACATGACGGGGCGCATGGCAGTAACGTCATGCACTCCCGTCACAGGCCGAAGTCAGCTGCCTGCTTCACAACAGGACTTGCGGAGCGGGAGTGAAGGGAAGGTGGGTAGAGTATTTAAATATTTATTTTAAATAAGTTGCCATACTACTATATGTAGCATCGGCGTCTCTGCCCCCTGCTAGGCAGAGACGCCGTCCCATTCACCTCCTCGCTCCCCGCTCTGCGTTCACCAGCGCTCCTCTTCCTGCAGCCGGCGCGCGCAGCTCCCCGGGCACTGTGCTTAGGGCGCGCTCGCTCCCTCCCTCTTAAAGGGGCCGCGTGCGCCGTCCTAAGGAGTCCTCGGCCAATAGCCGAGGGTCCTCCCATATATAAGGCACCTCCTCCAAAATGGATGCTAGCCTGACTACCAGTCTTGCCCACCAGCCTGTTACCTGCCGTGCCTGCCAGCCCGCTCACCTGGGAGCACTTGCCTGTTGCCTGCCTGGTACCTGCCGTGCCTGTCGGCCCGCTCACCTGGGAGCACTTGCCTGTGACCTGCCTGTTACCTGAAGTGCCTTCCTGGAGGCTCCTGCCGTCACTTGCCGTGACCACTTGCCAGCCCACCTAGAGACTACTGCCGTCACTTGCCGTGACCACCTAGAGACTCCTGCCGTCACTTGCCGTGACCACCTGCCAGCCCACCTAGAGACTCCTGCTCGCCAGCCTGCCTGCTGTGCCTACCTGCTATTCCGGTCAGTCCCTGCCATCTGTACCGTGAAGGTCACCTGCTCCCTTACAAGGTCATCCCCAGAGTAGCACCTGGTCCCTCGGCTCGGTCCCTCCCTGGTCACGGAGTCGTTAGCCGCCGTACGACCAGGGTCGGTCCGGGTTGATACTTAGTTACGCCCCTCTGGGTCCCTCCTTGCACCATAGCACAGAGGTTCCACCCCCTGGACCCGCAACACTATATATGACTATGAGGTGCTTTATACTACTATATATGACTACGGGGTGCATTATACTGCTATATGACTATGGGGTACATTATACTACTATATATGAATATGGGGTATACTATACTACTATATATGGCTATAAGGGTGCATTATACTGCTATATATGACTATGATGTACATTATACTGCTATATATGACTATGGGGGTACATTATACTGCTATATATGACTGAAGTGCAATATAGTGCTATATATGACTATAGGGTGCATTTTACTACTATTTATGACTATGGTGGTGCATTATACTACTATTTATTACTATGGAGGTGCATTACACTACTATATATGACTATGGGGGTTGTATTATACTACTACGGATGACTATTGGGGTTGTATTATACTACTACGGATGACTATAGGGGTGCATTATACTTCTGTATATGACTATGAAGGTGTATTATACTACTATATATGACTATGTGGGTGCATTATACTACTATATATGACTATGGGGGTGCATTATACTGATATGACAGTGGGGTGCATTATACTACTATATATGACTATGGGGGCACATTATACTACTATAAATGACTATGGGGTGCTTTATACTACTATATATGACTATGGGGTGCTTTATACTACTATATATGACTATGGGATGCTTTATACTAGTGTATATGACTATAGGGGTGCAGTATACTATTATATATGACTATGGGGGTGCAGTATACTATTATATATGACTATGGGGGTACATTATACAACTATATATGACCAGGAGGTGCAATATACTGCTATATATGACTATGGGGTGCATTATACTACTTTATAAACTATATGGGGGTACATTATACTGCCTTATATGACTATGGAGTGCATTATACTGCTTTATGTGACGATGGGGGTGCATTATACTTCTATGGATGACTATGAAGTGTATTATACTACTATATATGACTATGAGGATGCATTATACTACTGTACATGTCTATGGGGTGCATTATACTACTATATATGACTGGGGGTGCATTATACTGCTATATAGGACTATGGCTTGCATTATACTGCTATATATGACGATGGGGTGCATTATACTGCTATATATGACGATGGGAGTGCATTATACTGCTATATATGACTATGGAGGTGCATTATACTACTATATATGACTATGGGGTGCATTACACTACTTTATATGACTATGGAGGTACATTATATTACCATATATGACTATGGGGGTGAATTATACTGCTATATATTATGATGTGGTGCATTATACTACTATGTATGACTGTGGAGGTGCTTTATACTTTATTGAAAACTATGGGGTGCATTATACTACATGTATGACTAGGAGCTGTGCATTATACTTTATGGACGACTATGGGCTGTACAGTATATTATATAGAGGAGAATGGGATGCATTATACTATATGGAGGACTATGGGATGCATTATACTATATGAAGGACTGTGGGGAGTGCGTTATACTTATGCTCTGGAGCCCCATGACTTGAATGTACACCCCTGGTGAGTATAATGGCTTAGTTTTTTTTTTATACAATAAAGAACAGCGGCAGAATGGGGGACATATTCGGGATATATATATTCAGACTCTAGTTACGCCACTGGTCATAAGACACATGAAATCATTGTAAGTTCAATTAATATTCGGGGTCTGGAGTCATAAATTGGACTGGTTGGCGTTTAAGTTGGTTAACCATTTAGTTTCCAGGTTATCCTTTAAGTTGGATTTGTAAGTTGGGTATGGCTGAGCTGAGCAAAACCAGTGTAAGTCCAGCTGCTCCTCCTGGTCCGGTGTCATAGGATGGACTGCTCAGCATTTAAGTTGATAAACATCTACATTTCAGTTTACTCTCCTTGTTGGAGGTGCAAGCTGGACATGGCTGCAATAAGCTGAATAAAACCACTGTAAGTCCAGTTAAGGCTCCTAGTTGGAAGAGATGGCCTTGTGGACACAAAGTGATTAAACTGTTAATGCCCCAATCTACCCTCCTGGTATGGAGTGGTAAGATGAGCTTGATGGTGTCATGTTGGACAGCACTACAGTGGAGAAAATAAGTATTTGATACACTGACGATTTTGCAAGTTTTCCTACCTACAAAGAGTGTAGAGGTCTGTCATTTTTATCGTAGGTCACTTCATCTGTGAGAGACAAAATCTAAAAATCAGAAAATCACATTATATGATTTTTAAATAATTAAATTGCATTTTATTGCATGAAATAAGTATTTGATCACCTACCAACCAGCAAGAATTCTGGCTCTCACATACTTGTTAGTTTTTCTTTAAGAAGCCCTCCTACTCTGCACTCATTACCTGTATTAATTGCACTTGTTTGAACTTATTACCTGTATAAAAGACACAAGGCTGGGATGGGCTACAGGACAATAAGCAAGCAGCTTCACGAGACGGCAACAACTGTTGGCGCAATTATTAGAAAATGGAAGAAACACAAGATGACTAAGTCTTCCTTGGTCTGGGGCTCCATGCAAGATCTCGCCTCGTGGGGTAAGGATGATTCTGAGAAACGTCAGGAATCAGCCCAGAACTACATGGGAGGACCTGGTCAATGACCTAAATAGAGCTGGCACCACAGTCTCAAACATTACCATTAGTTACACACTACGCTATCATGGATTAAAATCCTGCAGGGCACACAAGGTCCAGTGCTCACCCCAGCACATATCCAGGCCTGTTTGAAGTTGCCAATAACCATCTGGATGATCCAGAGGAGGCATGGGAGAAGGTCATGTGGTCAGATGAGATCAAAATAGAACTTTTTGGTGTCCACTCCACTCACCTTGTTTGGAGGAAGAAGAAGGATGAGTACAACCCCAAGAACACTCTCCCAACCATGAAGCATGGCGGGGGAAACCTCATACTTCGGAGGTGTTTTTTTTTGCAAAGGGGACAGGACGACTGCAATGTATTGAAGGGAGGATGGATGGGGTCATGTATCTTCCTTCCCTCAGTAAGCACGTTGAAGATGAGTTGTGGTTGGGTCTTCCAGCATGACAATGATCCGAAACACACAGCCAGGGCAACCTAAGGCGTGGCTCGATAAGAAGCATTTCAAGGTCCTGTAGTGGTCTAGCCAGTCTCCAGACCTGATCCCAGTAGAAAAGCTTTGGAGGGAGCTGAAACTCAATATTGCCCAGCAACAGCCCCGAAACTTGAAAGATCTGGAGAAGATCCGTATGTAGGAGAGGGCCAAAATCCCTGCTTTATTATGTGCAAACTTGGTCAAGAACTACAGGAAATATCTGACCTCTGTAATTGCAAACAAAGGTTTCTGTACCAAATATTAAGTTCTATTTTTCTATTGTATCAAATACTTATTGAATGCAATAAAATGCAAATGAACTATGTAATGTTAATCATACAATGTGATTTTTCTGGATTTTATTTTTAAACTCGGTCTCTCACAGGTGAAGTGACCTACGATAAAAATTACAGACCTCTCCATTCATTGTAGGTGGGAAAACTTGCAAAATCGGCAGTGTATTAAATACTTCTTTTCCCCACCGTATACCAGTCTGCCCTCCTAATGGAAGTTGGATCTGGATTCGCCAGTGTGGGGCTGATAAACCATCAATATCCCAGTCTATCCTCCTAACTGGAGGAGCATGATGGACGTAGTTATACCGGTTCTAGTGAAAATATTCCAAGACCAGCATATCCTCTTGGTTGAAGTTGGAAAATGGACATATTAGAAATTAAGTCGGTGAAGCCATTATACCCAATAAGTATTTCAGGATTGAAGTCCTAAAATTGCTAGATTGAACTAAGTGGTGAGTTGGTTAAATATCCGGTCAATGTGCTTTTTGGGTGATTAAAACGTCAATTCTGCAATAAATATACAAGGGGAGGAATTGATGGATGAGTTAAAATGTCCACTTACCTGTCAGACTCCTGTAGCAAAGGAGTAACCTCTCCGCTAGTCAAGACGAATGCCTTCTCACTGCGTTTCTTCAGACGACTTAACGTTCCGCCCTATGGGACAAACCAAAAAAAAAAAGATTGGTGAAGTCTGATTGAAATAAGGTATTAAATATTCTGGTTTCTGGATCCCCTTTGGCATTCTGGGATGCTCAATCTACACTTTATAGCAAAAAGTGGGGTAGATATTTTTGAACCATTAGGTGGTCATTGACACTGGAAGGGTTTCTTACTGTCCAGACCTTCGCCTTAGGGGGGCCTTACTTCAATGGAAAATATCAACAATATTGTGTTTGTGATCCAATTCTCTCGCATGCGAGATTCGGATCACAGGTGTGGAGAAGATGGAGCATTTAATTTCTCCATCTTCTCAATTGTGTGAGTCAGCCGGCGTATATTGGACTGCACTCGGATGACATCTGAGTGCAGTCCGATGTTTTTCACGTATCCATAGACTTGTATGGGCGCGTCGTCTGATATACTCTGCCAATTGCAGCATGCAGCAATTTTTTTCTCATGCCGACTTGGCATGAGAAAATAAACACTAGTTGGCACTGCCCCATAGTATAACATTGGAGTGAGTGCTATACTCATCTGAGTTATATGCCGGCTTCTCACCAGTGTCAGCGATCCCTAAAGGCATCACCTTGACAATCACAGCAATAAGCACATGACACAGATGTGTTGGCTCTGATTTTTTGGGGGGCAAAATGGTGCAGTGCTGAACTTCACCACAAACACCCCCAGCTACATGATGTGTAAACAGGACCCCAAGATTGTGTGAAGAGACGCTTACCTGGACCAGTCTCCTTCAAGCTGTCCGGGGTTAAAGACATAAAATGATTCAGGTTTAGAAATGTGCACATTCTATTTCATCTGTGATGTCATGGAATGTCGATGATGTCACGCGCCCGGTGATGTCATTAAAACTCTCACTGCTTTTTATGGATCCAGTTTACAACATCAACAACAAATTAATTCAATAAAAAGACAAAACCCCGACCTCATTTTATAATTGTATGAGGCACATTTAATAGGAGCCTTTTATTTTATCTATATTACCTACTGCTCTATGTACTAAAATAACACCCAGGACCCCATACTGCCAGTCCTGACCACCCAAACTACAACTCCAATGTCCCCCCGAATTCACAGGAACAAAAGAGCTGACAACAGAGAATGATGGCATACGCTACTAAATTTCTGTTACAAAGTGCTGTAATTCTACCACGTCAATGGCAAAACGATCCAAAAATGGAGCCCCATAAAGATGTCCCAACTTGAGCCTCCCTATCTACATGCCTTACTAGAGCATAGGGGTGACATAGGGGGCGAGCGCCATTGTAGTCTGCCATAGTGGGGAGCCAGTGCAAAGAGCTGGAAGACCCCCAACAAATATGTATCATCACATTGTCATCCTCCTGCTATAGGGGGCATGTAACACGCTGCTTCCCCAGCAATATAGCAGCTCATTGCTGGGGGTTTAGCTGCCATACTTGTTCATATCAACAGATCATCAGTGACTCCTCATTTAGGTAAGGGGTGGTCCTGAAAATGTCTTATTACAGAGTGTTTCTGGCAATCCATGATAAATCCGGGGGATACGCTATAAGTATACCAAAGCTTAAAAGTAATGTGCTCCCTACCTGGACTCGTCCCCTTCCAGCTGTCAGATCCTAGTGACACAAGATGGCTCTGGTGCAGAGCTTCATACATTCTACTCCAGCTGTCATGTCTATGATGTCATGTGCATTGTGATGTCATCATGGCTCTCACTGTTATTTCACATTTACAACCACAAGAAAAATTTGATTTTAATGGTTTAAAAAAACAAAACTAAAAAACATTGTGGGTAATTGCAGCCTGTGATTATTTTACACACTATCATTAATATTTGGGGGGATTAGTCAAGTCCTTCACCTTCCCCTCCTGCACTGCACTTTATATGTTGTATATTATAATAATGGACAATCCACAAGCCCTGCTTGTAGAATATGTAATATATATATATATATACTAGATGGAGGCCCGATGCTATCGCATCGGGAGGGCAGTAATGTCACGATGGGGGCAGGCTTTGCAGCGCTGAGAATCTCTCCCCCCCATGTGCTCACCCACCTATCCACTCTCTCTTTCCCCCTTGTCTGCTGTCTCTCTCCTTCCTGTGCTGTGTTCTCCCCTCATGTGCTGTCCCGTTTGAGCTGTCTCCCCCCTGTGCTCTGCCTCTCTCCCCCTGTGCGCTTTCTCTCTCCCCCATCTGCTGTCTTCTCCTCTCATGTGATCTCTTCTTTGACCTATCTTCTCCATGTGCTCTCCCCCTTGTCTGCTGTCTCTCTCCTTCCTGTGCTGTGTTCTCCCCTCATGTGCTGTCCCGTTTGAGCTGTCTCCCCCCCCTGTGCTCTGTCTCTTTCCCCTCTGTGCACTTTCTCTCTCCCCCATCTGCTGTCTTCTCCTCTTTTGTGCTCTCTTCTTTGACCTGTGTACCCCATGTGCTCTCCCCCTTGTCTGCTGTCTCTCTCCTTCCTGTGCTGTGTTCTCCCCTCATGTGCTGTCCCGTTTGAGCTGTCTCCCCCCCCTGTGCTCTGCCTCTCTCCCCCTGTGCGCTTTCTCTCTCCCCCATCTGCTGTCTTCTCCTCTTATGTGATCTCTTCTTTGACCTGTGTACCCCATGTGCTCTCCCCCTTGTCTGCTCTCTCTCTCCACCCCTCTGCTGTCTTCTTCCCTCATCTGTTCTCTCGTTTGAGCTGTCTCCCCACGCAGTAAATCAGACTGTCGCCATCTTTGTGCAGGCAGATAGCGGCGGTCACATTAAAACTGCGCATGCGCTTCTCCTGTACAAAGATGGCGGCAGTCAGTGAATCATTCGGCTGATCCCGGCGGCGGCGTGTTTGCGACAGTGTTCCGCTGGTGGTACCACGCAAGAGGCTGCGTACGGCATATACAGTGTGTGTGGTGCGTACGGCGTATACAGAGTGTGTGTGTGTGTGGTGTGTACAGCATATACAGTGTGTGTGTTGTGCGTACGGCGTATACTGTGTGTGTGGTGTGTACAGCGTATACAGTGTGTGTGTTGTGCGTACGGCGTATACAGTGTGTGTGTGGTGCGTACGGCGTATACAGTGTGTGTTGCGTATGGCGTATACAGTGTGTGTGTGGTGCGTACAGCGTATACAGTGTGTGTGGTGTGTACGGCGTATACAGTGTGTGGTGCGTACGGTGTATACAGTGTGTGGTGCGTATGGCGTATACAGTGTGTGTGTGGTGCATATGGCGTATACAGTGTGTGTTGCGTACGGCGTATACAGTGTGTGTGGTGCGTACGGTGTATACAGTGTGTGGTGCGTATGGCGTATACAGTTTGTGTGTGGTGCGTACGGCGTATACAGTGTGTGTGGTGCGTACGGCGTATACAGTGTGTGTGTGTGTGTGTGTGAGTGTGTGTGTGTGTGTGTGTGTGTGTGTGTGTGTGTGGTGCATACGCCGTATACATTGTGTGTGTGGTGCGTACAGCGTATACAGAGTGTGTGTGGTGTGTATGGCATATACAGAGTGTGTGTGGTGGTGCATACAGCGTATATAGTGTGTGTGGGGGGTGCGTATGGCGTATACAGTGTGTGTGAGGGGGTGCGTACGGCGTATACAGTGTGTGTGGTGAATACGGCGTACATAGTGTGTGTGTGGTGCGTACGGCGTATACAGTGTGTGTGTGTGTGGTGCGTAAGGTGTATACAGAGTGCGTGTGTGTGGTGCGTACGGCGTATACAGTGTGTGTGTGTGGTGGTGTATATGGCATATACAGTGTATGTGGTATGTACGGCCAGGGGCGTACATAGGAATCATGGGGCCCCATAGCAGAAGCTCTAATTGCCTCCCCCCAAAAAAAAAAAAAAATTAAATAATTGTCGGGGTCACCAAAGATCAGATCTCACAACTTTCCATCTTTACATAGTAATTTTCCTCCTGCTGACATCCTAGATCTTTTTCATTGCCCCATAAAGTGTGATGCCAA
Source organism: Phyllobates terribilis (assembly GCF_046119375.1). Taxonomy (NCBI): domain Eukaryota; kingdom Metazoa; phylum Chordata; class Amphibia; order Anura; family Dendrobatidae; genus Phyllobates; species Phyllobates terribilis. Next base: position 2,560,355 of record NW_027362944.1, on the reverse strand, counting down.
TAAAAGGGCCCCCCAAACACAGTATAATACCCCCATGGTGAATTCCTCCACATGCACAGTATAATGACCCTACTGTACCCCACCTCAACTCCCAGGGTAAAGTATGCTGACCCCAACACAGTATGATCCCCCAACTGTGAGCCGCTAGAGAGGATGGTACATAATAAGGGAGGGTGTTATACATAATAAAAGAGGAAACTATATAACTAAGGATGGCGCTATACATAATAAGTGAGTACACTATATACTAAGGGACTGTGCTATACATAATAAGGCTACATTCCTGCATCTGTGTGCAGTGTCGGTGTGCTGCCCTGCATTGAGCATGTCCTATTCTAATCCTCAAAATCGGATCAGAACAGGACATTCTCTGACCCTCTTAGATCTCATTCTCAGATCCGTGATTTTCATGGATGTGTGAATGGATCTATAAAACTGTACGAGTCCGTGAACCATCCGATAAAAAGATCTGGCAGCACACGGACATTTCACACAAATGTGAGAATGTGGCCTAAGGGATTTTACAGATAACATTATCACTCCAAGTCACACAGTGCAGATACAGAATAATATTTACATCCAGGCACTTACCGCAGACGTCTCATCTGATCAGAGTCAGTTTCTGCTGCTTCTTCTCCATCTGGTCAGACCTTCATGTCGACATCTCCCAGCCACGTCTCGTCTTGTCACGATGATCTCCAGCCTAGAAAATAACAAGGTCACATATTGTATGTATACATGTGTCTCCCCCGCTCTGCGTCCTCGAATACAGATATGTAACCCCCCCATTAATATACTATTAACCACCTAGTAATCAAAACATAAAGTGATAAGCAGCACTGTGCCCCCCATTAACTATAATCTGCACCGGCCAATAATATAAATTATTCAGTCTCTGTGACTCTCCCCAATTAACTGTAAGGCTATGTGCACACGGAAAACATACAAGGCTTCACAGTACAAGCAAAGTGAAACCCCCATAATTGCTCTCTCCCAGCACCCCCATCATTGCTCTCTCCCAGCACCCTCGTCATTGCTCTCTCCCAGCACCCCCATCATTGCTCTCTCCCAGCACCCCCATCATTACTCTCTCCCAGCACCCCCATCATTGCTCTCTCCCAGCACCCCCATCATTGCTCTCTCCCAGCACACTCGTCATTGCTCTCTCCCAGCACCTCCATCATTACTCTCTCCCAGCACCTCCATCATTACTCTCTCCCAGCACCCCCATCATTACTCTCTCCCAGCACCCCCATCATTGCTCTGTCCCAGCACCCCCGTCATTGCTCTGTCCCAGCACCCTCATCGTTGCTCTCTCCCAGCACCCCCATCGTTGCTCTCTCCCAGCACCCCCATCATTGCTCTCTCTCAACCCCCATCATTGCTCTCTCCCAACCCCCATCATTGCTCTGTCCGGCACCCCCATCATTGCGCTGTCCAAGCACCTCCATCATTGCTCTCTCCCAGCCCCCCATCATTGCTCTGTCCCAGCACCTCCATCATTGCTTCTCCCAGCACTCCCATCATTGCTCTCTCCCAGCACCCCCATCATTTCCTCTCAGCACCCCCATCATTACTCTGTCCGAGCACCTCCATCATTGCTCTCTCCCAGCCCCACATCATTGCTCTCTCCCAGCCCCCCACCATTGCTCTGTCCCAGCACCCCCATCATTGCTCTCTCCCAGCACCCCCCTCATTGCTCTCTCCCAGCAACACGTCATTGCTCTCCCCTTCCCCACCATCCCCATTATTGCTCTCCCCAGCTCTATCAGCCCCATTATTGCTCTTCCCAGCCCCATCCCCTACCCAGCATTTCAGTAAAAAAAAAAAAAAACCTTACCTCAGCTCGCTCCCCTGCAGCAGCATCCTCCTGGTTGCCGGCAGCTTTCTTCCTGACCCAGGCGCTCGCTGCATGATGACGTCATCAAGCTGCGCACGCCTGGGTCAGGGAGGAAGTAGAGGACGAACCCTCCAGCTCCGCTGCTATTCTCCTCCTGACAGCAGTGGAGCTGCGGGGATCACTCCCTGACCGCCGCGTGCAGGGAGCAGCTGCACCTTGTGGGCCCCTTGGTGCAGCTGCATGGTGGGGACCCGGCGCAGCTGCACCGGTGGCGGTATATCCACTCCTGGACTGCTATGGGCCCCCTTGACTCATGGGCCCCATAGCAGTCGCGTGGTCTGCCGCCATTGGCAGTACGCCACTGTGTACGGCATATACAATGGTGTGTGGTGCGTACGGCGTATACAGTGTGTGTGGTGCGTATGGTGTATACAGAGTGTGTGTGTGTGGTGCGTACGATGTATACAGAGTGCGTGTGTGTGGTGGTGCGTACGGCGTATACACTGTGTGTGTGGTGTGTACAGCGTATACAGTGTGTGTGTGGTGGTGCGTATGGCGTATACAGAGTGTGTGTGTGGTGTGTATGGCGTATACAGTGTATGTGGTAAGTACAGCGTATACAGTGTGTGTGTGATGGTGCGTATGGTGTATACAGAGTGTGTGTGTGTGGTGCGTACAGAGTATAGTGTGTGTGTGTGTGGTGTGTACGGCGTATACAGAGTGTGTGTGTGTGTGTGGTGTGTACGGTGTATACAGTGTGTGTGGTGCGTATGGCGTATACAGTGTATGTGGTATGTACGGCGTATACAGTGTGTGTGTGTTGCATGCGGCGTATACAGTGTGTGTGTGGTGCGTATGGAGTATACAGTGTGTGTGGTGTGTACGGCGTATATGTAGCACCCTGAGGATTCGGCTGCTACAGGGGTATTGCACCTCAACCCAGAGGTGTGGTATTCCACTCCCGGGTAAGGATGGAGTGTGGAACTGAGCTCAGTAGGCTGCATGCACTACACACATCCCATTTCCGGGGGACAGACCAATGGTACTCCCACTAGAGAAATGTGCAGGTACGGAAGTGTCTGTCCCTGGCTGGAGTGGGAGGGGGGTGGAACATCCCACTAGTGTAGGGGCAGATAGGGGGAGCAGTCTGGGTAATGCTAGGAGCTCATTGGGTGCTGGTCACCTGAGCTCACACATAGAGGGAGTATATAAGGTGGGAACCATCTTAGATCAGGGTCAGTCTGTCAGAGTTGAGTCAGAGAAGCAGAGCAGCTCAGCCAGCTCCAAGGCCAAGAGAGAGAGAGAGGAGAAAGAAGGACCCAGAGGGGGAGAAGAGGGAACTCCAAGAACCCAAAATTAGACCAGAGGGTGAAGAGTTGGCACAAGGGTACCGGATCCCAAGCTGGTGGAGGGCCCTAATCCTTAGCCAGAGACCGGAGGTCGTGGGCAGGATCTGCCACGACCACCCACTAAATCCACCCGGAAGGCAAACCGTGAATAGGGTCAGGGAACCCAGAGACAAGGGTTTTACCAACAAGAGGCCCGAGGGAGCCGGACTTAGGTGGATCCCTGGTGGGGAAGGCCAGAGAGAAGGACAAGTCAGAAAGGGAGCTCAGGACCACGATCCAGAATCACCTGGGGGTTGGCCGAGTCCAGGACCTGGTGGACGCAGCACGGCTCGGGCGGTCACTCAAGGCCGGAGTGACCAACACAAAAGCAGTAAGTAAAACCCTGAACTGCACAGCCCGACTCGGAGTCTTATTACCACTCTCACTGCACCACCACAACCACCACCCTCTACAACTGACCCCCTGAGGCTATACCCCTCCCGTTGGGGGTTATACTACCTGAGCTGCACACACACCACCAGCCTCAGCGGACCCTGCTGCAGCGGCGGCCGTAGTGACCGCAAATCAACGGGTGGCGTAGTCGACACTAAAGAACATCCAGTAACATCTGTAGGACTGCCACACACTGAGCTTGACACCCTGGGCACGGACCGGGTCACCGCCACTCGGAGACTACAACCCCCATCTGATCCGGCTCTGGGTATCCCCCAAACAACACTGGCCCAGGGGGCGCGTCAACTTTGGCGTAGTCGGCAGGATAACGTGCCCGCAACAACCGGGTACTGCGTGCCTGAAGAGAAGTTCACCGTTACCTTAAAAAGAAGTCTCCCGCCGGTTCCGGAGGGTCCCCGCCAACGGACCTCATCACAGGTCGTTTCCCGCCGGTTGTCCGCCATTTGCAGCTTTTTCCCGCCATCCATGGAGTTTCCCGCCACTGGGAGACGATTCCCGCCATTTCCAAAGATTTCCCGCCTTGGAAGAGCGGACGCCATTATGGGCGTGCCAGAGGGTGGCAAGAGGCCACCTCCCATCGTGGGCCAGGTCGAAAAATGGCGCCAAAAGCGGAAACCGCGCCCACCAACAGAGACTGTGATGCTGGAAGTGTCCATCAGCGTAAAAGAACTGCCCCTGGAACTGACAATCACTAAGTTGCCCCGGGACCACCCTCAATGTGGGCGGAGACAGAACAAGAGAGCAAAGATGGGTGCCGCCTGGAGCAGTCTGGAGAGAGCGCACCCGGAGACAAGAAGTCTGGAGAGGAGTCCAGAGAGAGCCTACCCGGAGATGGAGGGAGAGTCAGGCAGCACCGACCCAGTGGTCAGGAGCCTGCTACAAGCCACAACCCCACTAGGCCTAGTGGAGGTCCTGGCACAGCTCCCCCGAGACCGGGAGTGTGCACAGACTGCGCTGGAGAGCCTCGCACGGAGGATGGCCCGGGTACAGCGAGAGACGTTGGCGGAGTGGAGCCGAGAGATGGCCCAGCAGACCGAAACCCGACAGCGGAGCACGCCACCCGAGACGAGGAGACAGACCGCCTCTGAGGATGGTGCAGGAGGACTGAAGGCCGGAGACGGCGCCGAGAAGGGAGCTGAACGGATGGAGGCAGGTAAAGGGGACGTCTCTACCCCGAGCCGGGAAACCGCGTGCCTGCCCCAGCTCCCCGTCGCAGAGCCCGAAGTTCCCCCTGCCGTGCCCGTCGCGGCATCGTCACCGCCGCCGACTAGGCCTCAACCGGAAACCGCGGCCGCGACCCCTGTGACGTCACACGCCTCGACCTCGAGCGTGGCCAAGCAGGAAATACCACCGGCCTGGTCGCAAGGCCTAGTACACCCGGGCGCCGCAATTCCAACAGCGCCCCCTACCTCCGCGGAGCCACCGGCCTGGTCGCAGGGCCGAGTAACCCAGGGCGCCGCCGTTCTTACGGTGCCCTTTGCCTTTAGGGTGCCCCAAGCCTGGTCGCAAGGCCTGGTCAACCCGGGCGCCGCTACCATCAACGCGCCCTCAACATCTAGAGTGCCGCACCTGGGTGAAAATCTATTTGCCCAGCATACGTGCCCGGATGGGCAGCCCTTTGTATGGCCCCAGGAGTACATTCAGCTGGAACTCCAGAGAGCAAGGCCCATGTGCGAGCCCCTGATTCCGGCTCCGAAGCCTGTAAAGAGGACCTCACCCCCGCTGAAGGAGGCACAGTTTGAGTGGGACCCCACCGGAGAAGACCTCATGGGGTTCACTCAGGAGACTCGGGCGGCCGCAGCGGAGCGTGCAGAGTGCTGCCGGCAGCAGCTCGAGGTCTTCGAGAGGGAGCGGAGAGAGAGGCGGGTCCGGGAACAGCAGATGCAGATAAGAAGCGCGGAGCAGAAGAGCCGGACCAGGAGGAATCCCCGTGCAGCTCATGGTCCCCCTTCCACCGGGACTGTGATAAAATTCAACATGCAGCATGGGTGGGGCTTCATTAGAGACCATCATACCCCCGGCGACGTCTTTGTGACCCGCAGAGACGTAGAAAGCCATCTGCCGGAGGGACACAGAGGTCGTGACCTGTATGTAGGGGACGAGGTCACCTTCACCCGGCACAAGTGTGCCAAAGGACCCTACGCCCTCCATGTGCATCGCCTGACGGAGGAGGAGCTGCGGTGTGAGGAGGAGCAAGAGGACCCGGACGGGTCTGAAACTGAAACCAACCAACAAGAAAGAGCAGGAGGACGCCGTCGTTGAAGTACGGTAGAGAGAGACTGTATAAAGTTGCCCGTCGGGGTACCAAGAACTGTTACTTATTTAAAATATGTTCCCCGTTGGGACAAAGTGTGAACTGATGCCCGTGTGTCCCTAGTTTCTAATACCTGGCCGAGGACTGAGAGCGGCCATATTCTCCTTGTATATAGTTGCGCTTCCTAAGGCGCCCCCTACCGGTTTTATAGTAAACTGTTGTTTTTCTTAAAGAGACTGTCGCGCTTTTCCCGGTCACAAGCTGCACCGTGACCGGAGGAACCAGAGACAGGAATGTTTACAAGAATGTTTCTAAAGAAGAGTTTTTATGAAAAGTTTTATGTGATGTTTTATATGTTTATATGTTGATGTTTATGAAAAAATTGTATGTTTTGGATGTTTTTATCTTTAACAGCCCGAGGACGTGCTGTGATTTACCAGGGGGGAATGTAGCACCCTGAGGATTCGGCTGCTACAGGGGTATTGCACCTCAACCCAGAGGTGTGGTATTCCACTCCCGGGTAAGGATGGAGTGTGGAACTGAGCTCAGTAGGCTGCATGCACTACACACATCCCATTTCCGGGGGACAGACCAATAATACTCCCACTAGAGAAATGTGCAGGTACGGCAGTGTCTGTCCCTGGCTGGAGTGGGAGGGGGGTGGAACATCCCAGTAGTGTAGGGGCAGATAGGGGGAGCAGTCTGGGTAATGCTAGGAGCTCATTGGGTGCTGGTCACCTGAGCTCACACATAGAGGGAGTATATAAGGTGGGAACCATCTTAGATCAGGGTCAGTCTGTCAGAGTTGAGTCAGAGAAGCAGAGCAGCTCAGCCAGCTCCAAGGCCAAGAGAGAGAGAGAGGAGAAAGAAGGACCCAGAGGGGGAGAAGAGGGAACTCCAAGAACCCAAAATTAGACCAGAGGGTGAAGAGTTGGCACAAGGGTACCGGATCCCAAGCTGGTGGAGGGCCCTAATCCTTAGCCAGAGACCGGAGGTCGTGGGCAGGATTTGCCACGACCACCCACTAAATCCACCCGGAAGGCAAACCGTGAATAGGGTCAGGGAACCCAGAGACAAGGGTTTTACCAACAAGAGGCCCGAGGGAGCCGGACTTAGGTGGATCCCTGGTGGGGAAGGCCAGAGAGAAGGACAAGTCAGAAAGGGAGCTCAGGACCACCCTCCAGAATCACCTGGGGGTTGGCCGAGTCCAGAACCTGGTGGACGCAGCACGGCTCGGGCGGTCACTCAAGGCCGGAGTGACCAACACAAAAGCAGTAAGTAAAACCCTGAACTGCACAGCCCGACTCGGAGTCTTATTACCACTCTCACTGCACCACCACAACCACCACCCTCTACAACTGACCCCCTGAGGCTATACCCCTCCCGTTGGGGGTTATACTACCTGAGCTGCACACACACCACCAGCCTCAGCGGACCCTGCTGCAGCGGCGGCCGTAGTGACCGCAAATCAACGGGTGGCGTAGTCGACACTAAAGAACATCCAGTAACATCTGTAGGACTGCCACACACTGAGCTTGACACCCTGGGCACGGACCGGGTCACCGCCACTCGGAGACTACAACCCCCATCTGATCCGGCTCCGGGTATCCCCCAAACAACACTGGCCCAGGGGGCGCGTCATATACAGTAAAGAGTAAATCAACTTTTGGGATGTTTTTAATGTGGTTTAGGGTCATTAATTCTGAGCAGATTTGTGGGGACCCCAATCCTTTGCTCCTTTGCTTAAAAGACCCCCTAGAAGAGCGCAGCTCAGTAGATAGGAGAGTACACTGAGCGGAGCAAATGCAGCAGGAAGTCATAGTCATGTCTCCTCACCTCTTCACTTCTAAGAGATCTTCTGAGTGATCAGGGTCTCATGATTATTGGACCTAAATCATGTAATATATATCCCAAAATGTAAGTTACTTTTTAAACGTTTAATAGTTCCACTGCTTGCATCTAATCAGTACATTGGTTCCTATATGGTCCACAGTCTGATGATGACTGGTAACAACTCCCAGTATCTCCTTACCATTGCTAAGGACATTCTGGGAGTTGTAGTTAAGTCCTCCATTCTCTGGAATTCCTATTGTTAGCAATGCCCTTCCTCAACCAATTGCAAATACAAAGGATCCATCCATGGGGTGAGATCTTGGGAATAATTGAATCGTTCCTACATTTAAAAAAAAAAAAAATCTCCTATTCTTAATAATTACCGTATTTTTCGGACTATAAGATGCACTTTTTTCCTCCAAAATTTTGGAGGAAAGTGGGGGGTGCGTCTTATAGTCCGAATACTATATTATTGTATGGCCGCATGGTGGTGGGTGTGGGGGAGCCGCAGGGGTGGATTAAGAGTAGCAAGTGCCCCGGGCAGTTTAGAAGGCACGGCCCTTCCCCCCACACACACACACATACACACATACACATACACACATTCCTGTATGTATGACATGTCACATGATCCCCTGTGATAGATCATGTGATAGTTCACGTGAAATTAATTTGGCACAATATTAATTATAATAATTTTTTTTATGCTGTGTGCCCACTACGCGTTTATTAAGCATTTACGCAGCGCCAATTCCGCTGCAGAAACGCTTAAAAAACGCTTGGTAGAAGGTCTGCCATGTTCCCCAATGATAATCCGCATGTGCTGTGCACATGCTGCGGAAATTTCCACTGCGGATTATCATTGCGGAAAAATCCGCAGCAATAACAATTATTTTGTGGAAGCGTGGCGCTTTCGCCGCCATTGACTTGCATTGGAACACATGGAATCCGCATCACTGCATCTGTACATGCAGATTCCATGCGTTTCAATGTGCGGATGGTACCCGGGTTTGGAGAAAAGGAGACTCCTCCGGACCCAGGTACCATAGCACCTGTGAAATAAAAGAATAAAATAAAAAATAAATATTATACTTACCTTCTGATGGCCCCCGGTGTCTTTATCTGATGCGTCCTGGCTTGCCGGCAGCTCGCGATGGTCTGAAAAGGACTTGCCGTGACGTCATTTAGTCATGTGACGGGTCACGCGACCGCTGACGTCGGCAGGCCATCAGAAGGTAAGTATATATTTATTTTTTACCTTTCTTTTACAGTCACACTATATAAATCCATGCCGGTTGCATGGATTTATATAGTGTGACCAAGTTGTCAAGCACTTTCCAAGTGATGCTAAAATCGCTTGGAAAGCGCTTGTCAATCCGCATGCGGAAATGCATGTGAAGAACGCTTCACATCCGCATCTCCCTGGCAGGTAATTGTATGACTCAATATTGAGCACACGTAACCATCTATACACAGCAGGAGGCCGCACGGCGCCGTCTAAACACAGCGGGAGGCCGCACGTAGCCATCTATACACAGCAGGAGGCCGCACTTAGCCACCTATACACAGCAGGAGGCCGCATGTAGCCATCTAAACACAGCAGGAGGCCGCACGTAGCCATCTATACACGGCAGGAGGCCGCACGTAGCCATCTATACACGGCAGGAGGCCGCACGTAGCCATCTATACACGGCAGGAGGCCGCACATAGCCATCTATACACGGCAGGAGGCCGCACGTAGCCATCTATACACGGCAGGAGGCCGCACGGCGCCATCTATACACGGCAGGAGGCCACACGGCGCCATCTATAAACGGCGGGAGGCCACATGGCGCCATCTATACACAGTGGAAGGCCGCACGTAGCCATCTATACACGGCAGGAGGCCACATGGCGCCATCTATAAACGGCGGGAGGCCACACAGCACCATCTATACACAGCGGAAGGCCGCACGTAGCCATCTATACACGGCAGGAGGCCGCACGGTGCCATCTATACACAGCGGGAGGCCGCACGGTGCCACCTATACACAGCAGGAGGCCGCACGGTGCCACCTATACACAGCAGGGAGCCGCACGGTGCCATCTATACACAGCGGGAGGCCGCACGGTGCCATCTATACACAGCGGGAGGCCGCACGGAGCCATCTATACACAGCGGGAGGCCGCACGGAGCCATCTATACACAGCGGGAGGCCGCACGGTGCCATCTATACACAGCAGGAGGCCGCACGGCGCCATCTATACTCAGCAGGAGGCCGCACGCAGTCACGCACGCAGTCACGCACACACACAAACATATACAGACATATACATACACGCATAAACACATTTGAAACACAAAAATACATATAAACAGACATCACACAATGATATCTGCCTGCACACACATACATACATACATACACATACACACAGACACACACAGACAGACACACACACACACACACTCACCATCCCCCGGCTCGGCTCCAGTCCTCCTGGCTCCTGCTCCTCTCCGGTGGTAAGTAGCAGTGCAGGCCGGGCGCGCACTGCGTGATGTCACAGCTAGGAGACACGGCCGTGTCTCCTAGCAGTGACGCGGCCGGGCCAGCACAGGGAAGTTAACTGCTGCAGTGCTGGCCCGGCCGATGAAGAAGTAGCGGCTGTGCACCACTGCTGGGGGAGTGGTCCGGGCCCCCCCCCCGCCACTGTCGGCCAGTATGTGCCGCGGGGCTGCGCATATAATGAGGGCAATCCGGCCATAGACACCCCGGAGCCCCAGGCCCTCTGGAGACCCAAGGCCCCGGGCGGTAGCCCGGATTGCCCTCATTATAATCCACCTATGGGGAGCCGCAGCGGGGGATCAGCGGGGCGCAGGATTTTACAAATCGCAGAAAACCCATTTGATGTTAATTGTTTGGGCTTTTCTCATGCGCCGAGCATCACTCATGAGGAAAACAAGCTTCAAAGAACAAATGAGAGGAGACAGTCCATGCATTATGTGTCACGGTGGCGTGTCATTACCAACCCCCTTGCTGCAGCGCTCCCTAAATTCCCGACAATGTAGAAAAACCTTGTCCACACGTCACGGCTCTGAGCTGACTAGTCCTGGAGGATCGTGAGGTTCCTTCCTTACATCTCTCCTCAATTATCTCGGCTTCTGTAAAATAGGCCGAGTCTAATGGGATGAAAACTGCGGCTGCAGAATAAAGGTTCTCTGGCATTTATCTACTCTGTGATCACCGTTCCTAATCCAATCGTGGAGGCGTTCCTGGCTGTTACAAGGAATTAGTAGGATTTCTAAAGTGTGACAGGCGAGGGTACAGCGCCTGTGCCGGTCATGGATTCTCAATAGAGGTGGCTGGGAATGGTCGCTCTCCACTGAAATGATCGGGAGGTGCACATACTTCCCACAAGAAAGCACTTGAATTGTCAAGGTCAATCTATTCTATAGCTGTAACTTTAGCCTCAAAGGAATTGATACAGTGGGTTACATCTGGTGCCTGGGGGGCAGTGTTTGGTATACTCTGTGACCCTCTGAAGAAGCTAAAAAAGTGAAACGCGTGTTTAGGGGAGTGGCAGGCACATAATGGGTAAGGATCTCCTCATTACTGGTACTCAGGCGCAAAATATGTAGAATTTACACTACACTAGGGATGAGCGAACCCCGTGGATGTTCGGTTTCGACCAAACTTTAGTCCAAAGTTCGGTTCGGGTACCAGAACTTGAACCCAAACCCCATAGAAGTCAATGGAGACACAAACTTTGATGCTGTAAAATGGTCGTAGTAAGGCCTAAGAGGTCTCTCTCTCTTAAAACGGACTTGTCAGTGTTCGGAGTTCAGCATTGGACACTAGGTGTCCGGTATGAACCCCAAACTTTACAGTTCGGGTTCGCTCATCTCTACACAACACTCGTTATACTGTTGTACTGATCCATTACACGTCTAGTCCCTGTGATTGACTATATATTCATTGCTGAGGACGCTCTTGCAGATGGGTCTAATCTCTGATGTCACGCCATCTGGAGGCTGAATCTTGAACTAAGTGCTCTTGTAATACAGGTTTTAATATTACGCTAATAAAATATATACTGTATACTGTACAATAGCTTTCTGACCCCGTTACACAGTTTTTGAGCACTTGAGCTGAAGTTGTTAAAGCTCAATTGGTGTTTTGCATAGTCTGAGGGGGCTATAGGTGTAATTCTGCTGAGATTTTGACTTCGATGCGTGTTGCAGTTACATTGGCATAATACTCTGTTCCATGTACAATATTATGTAGAACAGAGTTTTGATTCTAAATGGACTGTAGATAAAACAGTATGTCCTGGAACAGTACCAATACACATGCTCTGTAACTTGCCATCCACTCTTTTGGAGTGGACGATTGCTCTTTATCAGCATTCTGTCAGCACTATAGGTCCCGGGACATCCTTTCTCTCATTACTCAGCACGTATTGCTTCCGCCATTGCTTAATGAGATGCCTACAGTTAACTGAAAGACTGAATCTCTGTTATGCCTGCATATACAGTTTGACAGGCAGGAGCAGAGAGACGAAGGCCAAGCCCCACTTCCGGTAATCCATATAGGGGGGTTTCTGCTGCTAGAGACAAATTACACTTAGACAGAAGGGAGACCCTACCGGCCGACACTTTTAGGTTATCTAACCCCTGAAAAGTAACTCCAACTTAATTGAACTTTATAAAAGGATTTTGCACATTATCTATCCAATGAGATCAAGTACAGGGACCATTTAATTTGTATTAGGGTTCAACTCACCTGCAAACACCATGGGTTTCGCAGGCTTAAAGCCGGGCAGAGCCACTGGCTGCTTCAGTAAATGCAGAGTGTCTCCTATTTGTGCTTCCTGTGCGTCCTTCATCCCAGCCATTAGATAACCTACTTGCCCAGCATATCTTAGAAACAATGAGAGTAATATATATTCACAATTAGTGCAGATTCATCAAATTCTACATTGAATATCAGGTACAAATCTACCATAAAAGAAGGCAGCAACGGCTCTGAGACCCAGCACTGCATGAGTTCACTACAGCTACATACAGCTGGCACTAGAGGGCGCTCACTGGAGACAGACTTCTACTGCTGCGGGTGGGTCCAATACTAGCTGTACATAATCACATGTCAACAGCTCCCCCTGGTGGTGGCTGCATGCAGCAAAAATAGTATTTCATCTAGTTACATTCATTTAAGTCAGAAATGCTGTGACATTAGTCAGCACTGAATTTTGGATGTAAAACTATTTTGGATCTATCAACATATATGTTATAACTTCCCAGAGCCTAAATACCACATCAGAGAGCTCTGCTAATCGCACTGTAACAAGCTGAGAACCATCGTGCGGCCATAACAGATTTGTATTGAATGGCAATAAAAACACAAAATTGTATTTTAATTTGCAGAACTTTCCATAACACAGTATTGACATTTTATTTGCTTTAATAACAGATTCCCCTTTCAGCTCTGCAGTCTCCTGGGCATCAAACATCCATGTATATTCATAGAAAGCAGCAGACAGGAGCATCAGTACTGCATGCAGGATTAGTGCGCCATCTAGTGGCACTATAAGAATATTCCTAGTGTGCTAAAATGTCGCTCTATTATATCCTGCACAGGGTCGTACACAATTTTAAATGCTTTGGATATCGGAAAAAATTACTTTAAAAAAATGATGGAAAAACCCTTTTAAAAAGACACAGAAAGCAATAAGGAAAAAGCACAAACAAAAGAAGTGGTGCTGAGATGGGCCGGCTGCAGTTTATGCAGATCCTTGGGTGACAAAGTGCATGTGGGATAATCTTCACTTTTACATTTTGTTTTTATCCTTGCCTTCTAAAAGCTATAAAACTTTTTTTCCCACTAGATTCGTTGTATCTGGGCTTTTTTTCCAGTAGATTCGTTGTATCTGGGCTTTTTTCCAGTAGATTCGTTGTATCTGGGCTTTTTTTCCAGTAGATTCGTTGTATCTGGGCTTTTTTTCCAGTAGATTCGTTGTATCTGGGCTTTTTTTCAGTAGATTCGTTGTATCTGGGCTTTTTTTCCCAGTAGATTCGTTGTATCTGGGCTTTTTTCCCAGTAGATTCGTTGTATCTGGGCTTTTTTTCCCAGTAGATTCGTTGTATCTGGGCTTTTTTCCAGTAGATTCGTTGTATCTGGGCTTTTTTCCAGTAGATTCGTTGTATCTGGGCTTTTTTTCCAGTAGATTCGTTGTATCTGGGCTTTTTTTCCAGTAGATTCGTTGTATCTGGGCTTTTTTTCAGTAGATTCGTTGTATCTGGGCTTTTTTTCCAGTAGATTCGTTGTATCTGGGCTTTTTTTCCAGTAGATTCGTTGTATCTGGGCTTTTTTTCCCAGTAGATTCGTTGTATCTGGGCTTTTTTTCCAGTAGATTCGTTGTATCTGGGCTTTTTTTCCCAGTAGATTCGTTGTATCTGGGCTTTTTTCCAGTAGATTCGTTGTATCTGGGCTTTTTTCCCAGTAGATTCGTTGTATCTGGGCTTTTTTTCCAGTAGATTCGTTGTATCTGGGCTTTTTTCCAGTAGATTCGTTGTATCTGGGCTTTTTTCCAGTAGATTCGTTGTATCTGGGCTTTTTTTCCAGTAGATTCGTTGTATCTGGGCTTTTTTTCCCAGTAGATTCGTTGTATCTGGGCTTTTTTTCCAGTAGATTCGTTGTATCTGGGCTTTTTTTCCAGTAGATTCGTTGTATCTGGGCTTTTTTTCCAGTAGATTCGTTGTATCTGGGCTTTTTTTCCCAGTAGATTCGTTGTATCTGGGCTTTTTTTCCAGTAGATTCGTTGTATCTGGGCTTTTTTTCCAGTAGATTCGTTGTATCTGGGCTTTTTTTCCAGTAGATTCGTTGTATCTGGGCTTTTTTCCCAGTAGATTCGTTGTATCTGGGCTTTTTTTCCAGTAGATTCGTTGTATCTGGGCTTTTTTTCCCAGTAGATTCGTTGTATCTGGGCTTTTTTCCAGTAGATTCGTTGTATCTGGGCTTTTTTTCCAGTAGATTCGTTGTATCTGGGCTTTTTTCCCAGTAGATTCGTTGTATCTGGGCTTTTTTTTCCAGTAGATTCGTTGTATCTGGGCTTTTTTTCCAGTAGATTCGTTGTATCTGGGCTTTTTTCCCAGTAGATTCGTTGTATCTGGGCTTTTTTTCCAGTAGATTCGTTGTATCTGGGCTTTTTTTCCCAGTAGATTCGTTGTATCTGGGCTTTTTTCCAGTAGATTCGTTGTATCTGGGCTTTTTTTCCAGTAGATTCGTTGTATCTGGGCTTTTTTTCCAGTAGATTCGTTGTATCTGGGCTTTTTTTCCAGTAGATTCGTTGTATCTGGGCTTTTTTTCCCAGTAGATTCGTTGTATCTGGGCTTTTTTCCAGTAGATTCGTTGTATCTGGGCTTTTTTTCCAGTAGATTCGTTGTATCTGGGCTTTTTTCCCAGTAGATTCGTTGTATCTGGGCTTTTTTTCCAGTAGATTCGTTGTATCTGGGCTTTTTTTTCCAGTAGATTCGTTGTATCTGGGCTTTTTTTTCCAGTAGATTCGTTGTATCTGGGCTTTTTTTTCCAGTAGATTCGTTGTATCTGGGCTTTTTTTTCCAGTAGATTCGTTGTATCTGGGCTTTTTTTCCAGTAGATTCGTTGTATCTGGGCTTTTTTCCCAGTAGATTCGTTGTATCTGGGCTTTTTTTCCAGTAGATTCGTTGTATCTGGGCTTTTTTTCCAGTAGATTCGTTGTATCTGGGCTTTTTTTCCAGTAGATTCGTTGTATCTGGGCTTTTTTTCCAGTAGATTCGTTGTATCTGGGCTTTTTTTCCAGTAGATTCGTTGTATCTGGGCTTTTTTTTCCAGTAGATTCGTTGTATCTGGGCTTTTTTTCAGTAGATTCGTTGTATCTGGGCTTTTTTTTCCAGTAGATTCGTTGTATCTGGGCTTTTTTTCCCAGTAGATTCGTTGTATCTGGGCTTTTTTTCAGTAGATTCGTTGTATCTGGGCTTTTTTTCCCAGTAGATTCGTTGTATCTGGGCTTTTTTTCCAGTAGATTCGTTGTATCTGGGCTTTTTTTCCCAGTAGATTCGTTGTATCTGGGCTTTTTTCCAGTAGATTCGTTGTATCTGGGCTTTTTTCCCAGTAGATTCGTTGTATCTGGGCTTTTTTTCCAGTAGATTCGTTGTATCTGGGCTTTTTTCCAGTAGATTCGTTGTATCTGGGCTTTTTTCCAGTAGATTCGTTGTATCTGGGCTTTTTTTCCAGTAGATTCGTTGTATCTGGGCTTTTTTTCCCAGTAGATTCGTTGTATCTGGGCTTTTTTTCCAGTAGATTCGTTGTATCTGGGCTTTTTTTCAGTAGATTCGTTGTATCTGGGCTTTTTTTCCAGTAGATTCGTTGTATCTGGGCTTTTTTTCCAGTAGATTCGTTGTATCTGGGCTTTTTTTCCCAGTAGATTCGTTGTATCTGGGCTTTTTTTCCAGTAGATTCGTTGTATCTGGGCTTTTTTTCCAGTAGATTCGTTGTATCTGGGCTTTTTTTCCAGTAGATTCGTTGTATCTGGGCTTTTTTCCCAGTAGATTCGTTGTATCTGGGCTTTTTTTCCAGTAGATTCGTTGTATCTGGGCTTTTTTTCCCAGTAGATTCGTTGTATCTGGGCTTTTTTCCAGTAGATTCGTTGTATCTGGGCTTTTTTTCCAGTAGATTCGTTGTATCTGGGCTTTTTTCCCAGTAGATTCGTTGTATCTGGGCTTTTTTTTCCAGTAGATTCGTTGTATCTGGGCTTTTTTTCCAGTAGATTCGTTGTATCTGGGCTTTTTTCCCAGTAGATTCGTTGTATCTGGGCTTTTTTTCCAGTAGATTCGTTGTATCTGGGCTTTTTTTCCCAGTAGATTCGTTGTATCTGGGCTTTTTTCCAGTAGATTCGTTGTATCTGGGCTTTTTTTCCAGTAGATTCGTTGTATCTGGGCTTTTTTTCCAGTAGATTCGTTGTATCTGGGCTTTTTTTCCAGTAGATTCGTTGTATCTGGGCTTTTTTTCCCAGTAGATTCGTTGTATCTGGGCTTTTTTCCAGTAGATTCGTTGTATCTGGGCTTTTTTTCCAGTAGATTCGTTGTATCTGGGCTTTTTTCCCAGTAGATTCGTTGTATCTGGGCTTTTTTTCCAGTAGATTCGTTGTATCTGGGCTTTTTTCCAGTAGATTCGTTGTATCTGGGCTTTTTTCCAGTAGATTCGTTGTATCTGGGCTTTTTTTCCAGTAGATTCGTTGTATCTGGGCTTTTTTCCCAGTAGATTCGTTGTATCTGGGCTTTTTTTCCAGTAGATTCGTTGTATCTGGGCTTTTTTTTCCAGTAGATTCGTTGTATCTGGGCTTTTTTTTCCAGTAGATTCGTTGTATCTGGGCTTTTTTTTCCAGTAGATTCGTTGTATCTGGGCTTTTTTTTCCAGTAGATTCGTTGTATCTGGGCTTTTTTCCCAGTAGATTCGTTGTATCTGGGCTTTTTTTCCCAGTAGATTCGTTGTATCTGGGCTTTTTTCCCAGTAGATTCGTTGTATCTGGGCTTTTTTTCCAGTAGATTCGTTGTATCTGGGCTTTTTTTCCAGTAGATTCGTTGTATCTGGGCTTTTTTTCCAGTAGATTCGTTGTATCTGGGCTTTTTTTCCAGTAGATTCGTTGTATCTGGGCTTTTTTTCCAGTAGATTCGTTGTATCTGGGCTTTTTTTTCCAGTAGATTCGTTGTATCTGGGCTTTTTTTCAGTAGATTCGTTGTATCTGGGCTTTTTTTTCCAGTAGATTCGTTGTATCTGGGCTTTTTTTCCCAGTAGATTCGTTGTATCTGGGCTTTTTTTCAGTAGATTCGTTGTATCTGGGCTTTTTTTGCAGTTAGAGCTGTAGTTTTTATAAATATTTTCTGATCTCTTTTTATTACTTTTCTTGGTGAGGCAAAGTGAACAAAATAAACTCCAGAGATTCTGCCGCTTCATCTTTTTTCTTCTTTTTCATTCCATCATCCTCTCGATAGGATTTCTATAAGATATTTTTTTTTGTTTTAACACGAACAGATGTGGTGAAGCCAAAAATGATGTAACGGGAGAATTTAACTTTGCAGACTCAGGTCACCGAAAACATCCAATGGCTTTACCGCTACAGTGTAGAGTAAAATGACCAATCTGATATTAATCCCAGTTATGGGATGGGCTTCATAGTTGTACAATCATGGAAGACATGGAGGCCTTCAGTAGGATCCTTGGCTGTCAAGACAATGCCATTGCCACATAACACTCATATGATTGATGACATGACATGGCTTTATAACTGATGGGGGGCCGTACCCCTTCAAGCCCCACTGATTCTCAGAAAGAGGGGGATGTTGTCTTTGCCTGCACAGCGGCACTCTAAGGCTGTGTGCCCACGATGCAGAAATGCTCCGGTTTTTTCCTGAACGTTTCTGTATCTCCCTGGCATGCGGATTTTACATGCGTTTTTTTCAGCCAGGGACAAGCGTTTGTCACGCGTTTTGCACATGCGATTTCGCATGCGGGTTGTCAAGCGCTTTGCAAGCGATTTTAGCATCACATGGAAAAGTGCTTGACAACTTAGTCACACTATATAAATCCATGCAACCGGCATGGATTTTATATAGTGTGACCAAGTTAGTTAAAAAAAAGAATAAAAAAGGTAAAAAATAAAAAACATTATACTCACCTTCCAATGGCCCCCGGTCTCCTTATCCGATGCGACCCGTCACATGACTAAATGACGTCATGAAAGGTCCTTTTAGACCATCGCGAGCCACCGGGGAGCCAGGACGCATCACTAAGGAGACCGGGGGCCATCAGAAGGTGAGTATAAGGTTTATTTTTTATTTTAAATTCTTTGTTTTTTAACAGGAACTATGGTACCCGGGTCTGGAGGAGAGTCTCCTCTTCTCCAGACCCAGGTACCATCCGCACATAGAATCGCTTAATATCCGCATGTGTACATGTAGTCATGCGGATATTAAGCGATTCAATGCAAGTCAATGGCGGCAAGAACGCCGCGCTTACGCAAAATAATTGGTAGTGCTGCGGATTTTTCCGCAATGATAATCCGCAGCGGAAATTCCCGCAGCATGTGCACAGCACATGCGGATTATGATTGGGGAACATGGCTGACCTTTTACCATGCGTTTAAGCGTTCCTGCGACAGAATTGCCGCTGCGGAAACGCTTAAAAAACGCATAGTGGGCACACAGCCTTATGCGGTGAAAT
Organism: Phyllobates terribilis; assembly: GCF_046119375.1. NCBI lineage: Eukaryota > Metazoa > Chordata > Amphibia > Anura > Dendrobatidae > Phyllobates > Phyllobates terribilis. The sequence continues at coordinate 2,541,389 of NW_027362944.1, read as the reverse complement.
AAGCTGCATCTGGATCTCGTCCACCTAAAGGGACTGTCAGCACAGAATGACTGTTCAAACTAAGTCCCAACTCTCGGTGCTTCATGACGGGGCCAATCATTTATATACACCTTCCCACCTGCTTGTTTGCCCTCTATCCACACCCTCCTCTTCTTTGATTGACAGCTCTGGCTTCATAGAACCAGAGAAGGAAGGAGACAGAGGTGAAACAAGCAGGTGGGAAGGTGTATATAAAGAATTGGCCCACGCCGTGATCCACGGAGCGCTTGTACTTGGTTTCAACAGTCATTCTGTGCTGACAGTCCCTTTAAAATCAGTGTTTCCCAAACTCCAGTCCTCACGGCCCCCCACAGGTCATGTCTTCAGGATTTCCATAGTATTGCACAGGTGAGAGAATTCCTGATTCCTTGATGATACTTTCATCACATGTGTAATACTGAGGAAATCCTGAAAACCTGACCTGTTGGGGGCCATGAGGACTGGAGCTTGGGAAACACTGCTTTAAATGGAGCGGTGCTGCAGTTTTATTATTCAGCAATTAGCAGGATCCCCCAACAATTTCTTAAGCAATGAGAAAATGCAGTCCCTAATGATGTCCTCTGACAATAAGCGGATCACGGACAGCAGATGCATTGGGTTCTGCATTTCTTGGAGAATGGGATGGGGCAGCTTCTGTCTTCTCAGTGATACAATCAGGAAGGAGATGCAGCGTGAGACAATCCCTGTCTACATCTTTGATCTGATCATCAATACAGAGGGCTGATTGGTGAAGACAGAGGGAAAGGCTAATAAAATTATTAAAAAAAAAAACTTAGTTTTTCGGCTGGCACTTCCTCTGGGGTCAGTATGCCAACCTCATTGACTTCATAGCACTTGCCAGAGTGGGCAGACACGATTTTATTGCCTTTACACACGTCACCTCCACACAGGGCGATGCTGCTACGACGCCTCTGTAGTGATCAAACGTGGAGTCAAACAGCAGGGCTTTAAGAGGGCTGCCCTTTTCAATCTTCGGACTAAAACACAAAAATAAGACATCCTGTTAAGGGGGATAAAGGTAAGTAACAGCGTTCAGTCCAGAGTGATGAATTCCAAAAGACAAAGTTTATTCCGCCATCACATAATGTTTCGACCTGTTATAGGTCTTTATCAAGTATATACAAAGACATACAGGGATACTGATCCCCTTTAAGGAAAATCAGTGGCCAAAACCCTTTAAATTCCCCTTAAATGGTCCAAAACTGAAACTGTGGGAACAATATAATCCACTTAGGGTTCAGCAAACTTACAGTCAAGGGTTTGATAAAATTATCTACACCCTTGTGTCTCCAGAAAGCATAGCGTACGTTCACGTGCTGAAAATGCCGACCAGTGCTGGAGTGAGCGGAGGTCCGCAGCTTGTGACACTCCTGCTGTAGTGAAACTACAGGTCCCAGCAGGCTGACGGTCTCTCATCAAGTTATGCTGGGAGCCGCAGTTTCACAAATAGTGCTAGAGGATCCATGTCAGAAATAGGAGGCTGCCACTAGGGTTTCTCCCACAAATATGTAATCGGACGTGGAGCAGATCCGCACGTGGATGAGCCATGTTCTCTATCTGTGAACATACTACTCCTTCACTCAGATTCTAAGTGGTTCTGCAGCGCATCTGTGCAGAGCAAGCTGTCAATCAAAATCCAGGCCGGGTTTACAGCCGTCGCCCCTGATATAACGAGCGGTGCTGTGATCCAAGACTGTAGCCGCTCCGTGCACAACGATGAGTGAAGGCCGGCGGCTGCAGGGAGGAAAGAAGTTAATTTTCTCCCGGTACCTACACTATCAATAAGGCGGCCGAGCAGCATTGTAACAATATTTATCTGCAGATTAACCCTATACCTGCAGGTACATAGCATTTTCCAGGGTGACAGGTTCCCTTTAATAAAGAGAAGATGGATAGAGCCACATTAGTCCGTACTCACGGTGGAAGGCTCCTGACAACTTCTTGAAGAACACTTTCCACATTTGTTCCAAGCTTCCCCGACATCTAATAGAAATAAACAGAGAAATGAATTTCTTAATACAGTTTAGAACTCGGCTCCAACGAATCAGAAGAAATGAAACCTGTTTGAAGCTGACAAGCAATCAAGCCCCTCCGTAAGCCACACAGAACATGGCTACTTATGTCATCTGCAGGTGATTAAAGGAACCTGTCATGCTGAAATGGTATAAGATCTGTAGGGGGGTGTTGTAGAGCAGAGAAGTTGATCAGACTGATAGACATATCTGTGGGAAGAGAGTCAGCAAAACTGGCATTTTATGCAGTGAAAAGTCCTGCCGTATGTACACTAGTCCAGTGGGCGGTCCTACTAAGTGATTGACAGTTCCCTGTATGACTATGCAGGCAAAGATAGCTGTCAATCACTAGTAGGACCGCCCACTGGACTCATCTGTACAAACAGCAGGATTCCACTGAATAAATTGATACAGGAAAAACATCTATCTTTGTACCGTATTAGCCAGTAGATAGAAGAGTATTTAGATTTGAGAGTCCTCAGTGGTTGATACCATCTTTTCCGTTAGCCATTAAAAGGTAACAAATTGCAAGCTTTCCAGACTACTCAGGTCTCAGGTCTGCCTGATGAAGAAGCCTGAGTCGTCTGGAAAGCTTGCAATTTGTTACCATCTTTTCAGTTAGCCATTAAAGGTATCAACCACTGAGGACTCTCAAATCTAATGAATAAATTACAATTTATACGGAATCTTCTCCCACAAACCTATATATCGTTCTGCTCAGTTTCTCATGGATAAAACCTGTACATCTGAATGGGGCTTTAATGTTGTTATTACAATCATGTAACCGCAGATCACAAAATCTTTCATATGATCATTTTTTTAACACCTAAAACCCCAATGGATATTTATGTTTACTAAAGGATTCCTTTCCCATTCTTTTGGCAGCTCTTCTTTAGGTATGGACACAGACCGGCATCCGGCATAAAGACATCTGGAGACTTTTCCTTTTTCGGTGATATTGGATAATCTTCTTCATTTCTAACGCTTTAAATCTTTCAAATTCTTTCTGAAAAATGTATCATAAAGGGACTTTCTCAGGTCAGTTTTGCTTGTGGTTGTGTTACCATTATTTGTGCCAAATGTATCAAAGTGTTGCACGATGTTTGATAAATGTTTATGTAGCACTTCCATCTATCTTTATTTATTTTACTCACTTATATAGCGCCATTTATTTCACAGCACTTAACAGACATTATCATCACTGCCCCCATCGGGGCTCACAATCTACATTCCCTATCAGTATGTCTTTGGAGTGTGGGAGAAAACCGGAGAACTCGGAGGAAACCCACGCAAACACAGGGAGAACATACAAACTTCTTGCAGATGTCGTCCTTGGTGGGATTTGAACCCAGGATCCCAGTGCTGCAAAACAACAATGCTAACCACTGAGCCACCGTGTATCTTTATCCACTTTTAACGTCACCCGTTGTTCTTAGACCTGTGTAGCTTACCAAGCCCAATTTCTAAAAGTTGCAAGAGTGCTGTAAAATAGGAAGCTGCACATTTTTGCGCAAAAATGATGCGTCACAAAAGTTTTTTGTTTTTTTTTAACACCAAAAATTGATGTCAATTCCTCGCTACATTGCCCCTTTTCCAGCCACATTTTGTAGAAAAAAATAAAAAGACAAGGTACAGACAGCGGAGTTAAATTTGCCTACAGGAATGATTTTGATCTGGAGCGCATCGTACCCGGATACAGTCACTAGCGGGAACGTCAAACATCTTCTCAATTTGTTTCTCCACCCTTTCCGGATCTGCATTCTTCAAGTCTATCTAAAAGCAAAAGTATAAATACTAATTATGTATCAAAGCTGGACAACATCTAGAAACCATAGAATAAAACTGGCATAAAATATAGTGTGAACAAGAGTTTAGGGAGAGATGTACAACTGGCACTGGCCTATAAAAGGGATTGTGTAATCGTACAAAACTAGCAAAAATGTAAAGTGCCCGGAAAACAAGGAACGTGCAATTTACCTCTTAGTAAAATCCTATGCTTTCTCAAGAATAGAGATGAGCGTTGTTCTACTCGAACTGTTCGCCAATCTCAAATTCGAGCTGTTTTGGGCGGTGTTCGAGCCGTTCGGCGAACACGAACAATTTGAGAAAAATTCGGCTGTTCGAGGTTATGTTCGATAACTGTTCGTGCACCAAAATCATAACTGGATTTTTTCTCAGTAATGATGAAAATTAATGTTAATACGCAGTTTGAGTGTACAGCGGGGTGGGGGGAGGGGCAGGGGATGGATCTCTGCAGGAACAATGAAGATCTCCATTTTTTTTTCTCTTTCCCGCATTTACAGTGGGGAGGTGCAATCTGTCAGCCTATCAGCAGCGCACACACGGAGCGAAGTGCTTTTTTTCACACAAGCAAGGGCATGTGTCATTGGCAGTGTATGTCACATGTCCTTGCCCTATAAGACCAAGCCATTTTCCCCGTCGCCACCATTTTCTCACTGCTGCAGCTGCGTGTTAGACGGCACCGCTGTTGCTGTGTGCGCTATACCTTGTTAATTTCAAGCCAATTTTCGCACAAATATACAGATAGCTTGGGAGTAGGGAATAGTTGTGATTGCAGTCCTTTTAAGGACTAGGTTACAGCATTTCCTACGACTTTTATCAGGCAGGTCTGTGCTCTTAAATAGATAGATTGTGGGAGTAAAGACTAATTGTAATTGGAGTCCTTTTCAGGACTAGGTTACATCAGTTCCTATCAGTTTTTGCCAGGCAGGTCTGTGCCAGTGCTGTGCAAGTTTTTTTCACAGCATTTGGCTGAATCTAGCAAAGCTAATCCTTTTTGGCCTATTGCAGAGTGTGTTAGTCAGTGGAGTAGCCTATCTGTGTTGCAAGATATACCACCTGTGTATAGAATACCAATTTTTTTACTGCACCTAGTGAAGTAAAATCTTTTGGGCATAGCATCATTCTATTAGTCCATCTATACTGACCTCCATCAGGTTGCAAACTGAATCTATTTTTTATCTGCATCTACCTCTGAAAAAATATTGGGCTTCTAGCAGTGTGTCGGACTTTCTCTATTAGTCCATCTATACTGACCTCCATCAGGTTGCAAATTCAAAATAATTTTTATCTGCATCTACAGTACCTCTGAAAAAATATTTGGGCTTCTAGCTGTGTGTGGGACTTGTTGTATTAGTCCATCTATACTGACCTCCATCAGGTTGCAAACTGAATATATTTTTTTCTGCATCTACCTCTGAAAAAATATTGGGCTTCTAGCTGTGTGTGGGACTTGTTGTATTAGTCCATCTATACTGACCTCCATCAGGTTGCAAACTGAATATATTTTTTTCTGCATCTACCTCTGAAAAAATATTGGGCTTCTAGCTGTGTGTGGGACTTGTTGTATTAGTCCATCTATACTGACCTCCATCAGGTTGCAAACTGAATCTATTTTTTATCTGCATCTACCTCTGAAAAAATATTGGGCTTCTAGCAGTGTGTCGGACTTTCTCTATTAGTCCATCTATACTGACCTCCATCAGGTTGCAAACTGAATATATTTTTTTCTGCATCTACCTCTGAAAAAATATTGGGCTTCTAGCTGTGTGTGGGACTTGTTGTATTAGTCCATCTATACTGACCTCCATCAGGTTGCAAACTGAATATATTTTTTTCTGCATCTACCTCTGAAAAAATATTGGGCTTCTAGCTGTGTGTGGGACTTGTTCTATTAATCCATCTATACAGACCTCCATCAGGTTGCAAACTGAATATATTTTTTTCTGCATCTACCTCTGAAAAAATATTGGGCTTCTAGCTGTGTGTGGGACTTGTTCTATTAATCCATCTATACAGACCTCCATCAGGTTGCAAACTGAATATATTTTTTTCTGCATCTACCTCTGAAAAAATATTGGGCTTCTAGCTGTGTGTGGGACTTGTTGTATTAGTCCATCTATACTGACCTCCATCAGGTTGCAAATTGAATATATTTTTTTCTGCATCTACCTCTGAAAAAATATTGGGCTTCTAGCTGTGTGTGGGACTTGTTCTATTAATCCATCTATACAGACCTCCATCAGGTTGCAAACTGAATATATTTTTTTCTGCATCTAGCTCTGAAAAAATATTTGGCCTTCTAGCAGTGTGTGGGACTTTCTCTATTAGTCCATCTATACTGACCTCCATCAGGTTGCAAATTAAAAATAATTTTTATCTGCATCTACAGTACCTCTGAAAAAATATTTGGCCTTCTAGCAGTGTGTCGGACTTTCTCTATTAGTCCATCTATACTGACCTCCATCAGGTTGCAAATTCAAAATAATTTTTATCTGCATCTACAGTACCTCTGAAAAAATATTTGGGCTTCTAGCTGTGTGTGGGACTTGTTGTATTAGTCCATCTATACTGACCTCCATCAGGTTGCAAACTGAATATATTTTTTTCTGCATCTACCTCTGAAAAAATATTGGGCTTCTAGCTGTGTGTGGGACTTGTTGTATTAGTCCATCTATACTGACCTCCATCAGGTTGCAAACTGAATATATTTTTTTCTGCATCTACCTCTGAAAAAATATTGGGCTTCTAGCTGTGTGTGGGACTTGTTGTATTAGTCCATCTATACAGACCTCCATTAGGTTGCAAACTGAATATATTTTTTTCTGCATCTACCTCTGAAAAAATATTGGGCTTCTAGCTGTGTGTGGGACTTGTTGTATTAGTCCATCTATACTGACCTCCATCAGGTTGCAAACTGAATATATTTTTTTCTGCATCTACCTCTGAAAAAATATTGGGCTTCTAGCTGTGTGTGGGACTTGTTCTATTAATCCATCTATACAGACCTCCATCAGGTTGCAAACTGAATATATTTTTTTCTGCATCTACCTCTGAAAAAATATTTGGGCTTCTAGCGGTGTGTGGGACTTGTTCTATTAATCCATCTATACAGACCTCCATCACGTTGCAAACTGAATATATTTTTTTCTGCATCTAGCTCTGAAAAAATATTTGGCCTTCTAGCAGTGTGTGGGACTTTCTCTATTAGTCCATCTATACTGACCTCCATCAGGTTGCAAATTAAAAATAATTTTTATCTGCATCTACAGTACCTCTGAAAAAATATTTGGCCTTCTAGCAGTGTGTCGGACTTTCTCTATTAGTCCATCTATACTGACCTCCATCAGGTTGCAAATTCAAAATAATTTTTATCTGCATCTACAGTACCTCTGAAAAAATATTTGGGCTTCTAGCTGTGTGTGGGACTTGTTGTATTAGTCCATCTATACTGACCTCCATCAGGTTGCAAACTGAATATATTTTTTTCTGCATCTACCTCTGAAAAAATATTGGGCTTCTAGCTGTGTGTGGGACTTGTTGTATTAGTCCATCTATACTGACCTCCATCAGGTTGCAAATTGAATATAATTTTTTTCTGCATCTAACCCAGCCAATAGTTTTGGCCTAATACCACAGTTTGGCCACTCAGCTCTGCTCGGTTACCATCCATTGTTTTTTTGTGCAAACAACTCCAGAGTTGTGAATTAGTTAACCACCAAAATGAGTGGAAAAAGGCCTGCTGCTGGTGGAAAGGGGAATAGGCGTGTTGGGAAGGGGAAAAAAGGTTGTGTCCGTGGGGTAGGTGTTAAAGCAACAGTAACATCTGCAGAAGAAAGACCATCTTCCAGCCAAACTAAAATGTCTACTTCTTTTAGCGGACAATGTGATAAGATCCCTTTCTTACGGCCACGCCAATCGCTACAAATTCCAGATGAGGCACAAAAACAGCAGGTGCTTCAACGGATATCAAGTGCTCCTTTAAGTGGGCTCTCCTCCACATCAACTTCAACATCACAAATACTCCAGTCCTCAAAGGTGTCACCCCAATCGCACTTGCTTCCTCACAGCTCCCAAATCTCCAGCTGCCCGTCTGAGTATGAGGTAGAACAGATGGTTGAGTCTGCAGAGCTGTTTACTCATACTATAGCCTGGAAATCAGAGGTCGACTCCAGCGCTTCTGTGAATCCAGACGAGGAAATGATCTGCACTGATGCCCAGAATCTTTATGAGTCGGATCCAGGACCAGACGCAGAAGGTTCTGACCATAATGTAGACCCTCATTCCCAAACTGTAACTCCTGTTGGTGGAGACAATGAGGAAGACGATGATAAGACTCAAATACCTGATTGGAGCGACAACTTTAGTTTTTTGTCAGGGCAGGAACAGGTTGGCTCTGAGGACGACGGGTGTGATAACACACAGGGTGATGATGATGAGGTTGGAGATCCCACTTACTGTCAACCCACAGTCAGCCAAGAGATGAGGTCAGCAGAGGAGGTGGAGGAAGATGCTAGTGACGACGAGGTCAGGTTGCGCCTTCCTGGACAGAGACGTAGTACTGGAAGCACGTCAACAACTGCATCCTCAAACACAACTCTGCCTCTCACCACAAGTCGTGGTGGCTCTTAAGGTCGCATGGGTGCTAAGCCTTGCATAGCCTGGGCATTTTTTCAGATCGATAAAGATGACCCAACTCGTGTTATCTGTAACATTTGTCAGCAAAAGCTAAGTAGAGGCCAAAAAATACATAGTTTGAGTACTTCATGCATGAACCGGCACATGGACATGAAGCATAAGTTGCAGTGGGAAGCTCAGTGTGCTACAATGCGGCCTAGCCGGCCGGGCCAACCACCGTCTGCCATATCTTGTGCATCCGTGGCCTCTTCATCCTCTGTGACTGGGGGGACAGCAGTCACACCTGTTTTGGGGCGCAGACCTGCCACCTCTTTACCCGCAACAGCCAGCGTGATTGGCAGGTCATCATTTTCTTTGGAGGTGGTAACACCAGCTGGTGTTGAGCGCTGTCCGACATCGATAGCACCACCTTTGGATCAAGGCAACCTAACATGTCCGCCTGCATCTTCCTCACAGACCGGCAGTTTGCCGGGGACACCCTTATCAACCCCGTCTAAGCACAATAGCCAGCCCTCGGTCCCTCAGATGTGGACAAGTAAAAGACCATTTCCTCCTAGCCATGAGAAAGCTAAGAGGTTGAATTTCACCATCTGCAAGCTCTTGGCTACAGAAATGCTGCCTTTCCGCCTGGTGGACACAGAGGATTTTCGAGACCTTATGTCCGTCGCAATGCCCCAGTACCAGATGCCCAGTCGGCACTACTTCTCAAAGAAAGGTGTGCCTGCGCTCCACTAGCATATCGCACACAACATCACCGCTTCTTTGAGAAACTCTGTGTGTGACAGGGTGCATTTCACCACAGACACTTGGACGAGTAGGCATGGACAGGGGCGTTACATGTCGCTGACTGGGCACTGGGCAACTATGGTGACAGCAGGACAAGGGGCTGCTGTCCAAGTCTTGCCGTCCCCACGAGTTGTGCGTCAATCCTCTTTATGTCAAAGTTCCTCCACTGCTTCTGCCTCCTCAACCTCCTCTCGGTCTTCCACCTGCACCCAAAGCCTGTCTGGTCATGCCACAAGCTTTCTAACTGCGCAGAAGGGATCCTGCACACCTCCTTACTATGCTGGCAGTAGGGCTCAACGTCATCAGGTGGTTTTTACTTTGAAATGTCTGGGAAATGTGAGTCACACAGCTGAGGAGTTGTGGTCAGCTCTGGAGAACCAATTTCATGAATGGTTGTCTCCACTGGACCTGAAACCAGGGAAGGCCGTGTGCGACAATGCTGCAAACCTGGGTGCGACCCTTCGCCGGGGCAATGTCACACACGTGCCTTGTATGGCTCACGTGTTGAACCTGGTTGTCCAGCAATTTTTAGCCCACTATCCCAGACTAGATGGCCTTCTGCAGAGGGCACGGTCGCTGTGTGCTCACTTCCGCCGTTCGCATCCCGCAGCTCAGCGACTTACATCTCTACAGAAGTCGTTGGGCCTGCCACTTCACCGGCTAAAATGCGATGTGCCTACCCAGTGGAATTCAACTCTGCACATGTTGCAGCGACTGTGGCAGCACCGACAAGCCCTGGTGCAATACGTTCTGACGTATAGCCTGGGCCAACGAGATTCAGAGGTGGGGCAAATCACGCTGGAGGAGTGGTCTCAGATCAGGGACCTATGCACCCTTCTGCACAGTTTTGAAATGGCGACGAAGATGTTTAGTGCTGACGATGCCATTATCAGCATGACTATTCCGGTGATTTACATGCTGGAGCACATGTTAAACAGAATTCGGAGTCAGGTGGTGGCACAAGAGGAGGTGGAGGAAGTAGAGGAGGAGGAGTTGTATGCGGAAGGGCTAACATCTGCAAGGTCCAGACGGTCGGCAGCACCAAGGCGGCAGGCATGTGAGGGTGGGGGAGATGGTTTTACCAGGGCGCATGGTAGCAGCCAAACTAGTGAGGAAGGTGCAGGAGCCCAGGAAGAAGTGGAGGACGAACTGATGGAAGACTCATCAGATAAGGGAGACCTTGATCACATTTCTGTTGTGCGAGGTTGGGGGGAGAGGACAGAGGAAGGAAGCATGATTGTTACCTCGCCACCAACACAACAGGGACTTGGTGCTCCTGGATGCGCAACACACATGAGTGCCTTCTTGCTGCACTACCTGCAACATGACCCTCGAATTGTGAGAATTAGAAATAATCCTGACTACTGGGTTACCACACTGTTAGATCCCCGGTACAAAAGTAAATTTGCAGAAATTATTCCTGCCATAGAAAGGGATGCACGCATGCAGGAGTATCAGCAGAGACTGTTGCAGAATCTTACATGTGCTTTTCCACAAAATACCAGTGGTGCACGTAGTGAATCTCACAGTTCCAACTTGCCAACCGTGGGACCGTCAAGTGTTCAGCACTCAAACCGTAACAGAACCACAGTATCTGCTGGTAACATCAATTTTGCGGAATCATTTCACCACTTTTTTAGCCCATCCTTTGCAAGGCCACAGGAGACAAGAAGTCTGACACATAGTCAACGCCTTGAGACGATGGTACAGGAGTATCTCCAAGTAAACATTGAAGCCACGACTGTGTCACTGGACCCTTGCTCTTTTTGGGCTTCCAATCTGGATAAATGGCCGGAGCTAGCCACTTACGCCTTGGAGATCTTGTCATGCCCCGCAGCCAGCGTTCTGTCTGAACGTGTGTTCAGCGCTGCTGGTGGTGTGATGACAGATAAGCGCACGCGGCTCTCCACTGATAATGTAGACAGACTCACGTTCATAAAGATGAACAAATCATGGATCCGAAACGACTTTTCTACCCCTGTGTCATCCTGGGGAGAGTAAAAGCTTGATGATTGGTTAAAATCACCCTACCAACCGTTTTAAGCTTTCAAATTACTAATCATGTTTATCTGTATCTTGACTGGAAAATAATTTGGGCTTTGTAGCAGTGTGCAGCACTGATCCTATTAGGCCATCTATAATAAGCTCCACCAGATTTAAAATTAAAAATAATTTTTAGCTGCATCTAGCCCGGAAAATAATTTTGGGGCTCCGAGATGCGCAAGACACATAAGTGCCTTCTTGCTGCACTACCTGCAGCATGACCCTCATATTGTCAGAATTCGAAGTAATCATGACTACTGGGTTGCCACACTCTTAGATCCCCCAAACTTTTCGATCAACCTTTTCATTTTAATAAAGACCAAAAAAATGGTCATTTTTGAAATGATAAGCATTAGCAGGTTGTTAGAAACTGAAATCAAACAGTTTTCAACTCAAAATTTTATTGTAGGTGATGTTACATTTTCACATAGGACCCCTTGTTCGAAAGGAGCTTCTGAACTCTCTCGTCCATTGAATTTGTCAGGTTTTGGATGGTTTCTGCTTCAATTGTTTTGCATGAGGACAGAATACCCTCCCAGAGCTGTTGCTTAGATGTGAACTGCCTCCCGCCATCATAGACACTCCTTTTAATGATGCTCCAAAGGTTCTGAATGGGGTAGAAGTCAGGGGAGCATGGGGGTCACACTATAAGTTTGTCCCCTTTTATGCCCATATCAGCCAGAGATGCAGATGTTTTATGTGCAGCATGAGATGGTGCATTATCATGCAGAAAAATGATCTTGCTGTGAAATACACGGTTCTTCTTCTTGAACCATGGCAGGAAGTGCTGTTTGAGAAAATCCACATACATTATGGAGTTCATCTTTAGCGCCTTCAGGGATCCTAAAGGGGCCGACAATCTCTCTCCCCATGATTCCAGCCCAAAACATTACTCCACCTCCTCCTTGTTGGCGCTGCAGCCGTGTTTGCGTGGGGTGTCCATCAACCAGCCATCCTCCACTCCATCCATCTGGACCATCGAGCGCTGCACGGCACTCATCCGTGAACAAAACAGTTTTGAAATCAGTCTTCATGTAATGTTTGGCCCACTGGAGCCGTTTCTGCTTGTGTGAAGTGGATAGAGGAGGTCGACAGGATGGCGTATGCACAGCTGCAAACCTCTGAAGGACCCTGCATCTTGTTGTTCGGGGGACGTTGGAGGCACCAGCAGCTTCAAAAACTTGTCTGCTGCTATGACAAGGCTTTCTTGCCGCTGCTCTTTTAACCTGACGTAATTGCCTGTAGGAAAGAGTCCTCAATTTGCCCTTATCAGCACGCACACGTGTGTACTGTGAATCAGCTACATACTTCTTGATTGCCAAGACACTTCATCCTGATCATCGCACAATGTTGATTGTAGTCATGCCTTGACCTAAACACTCCACAATTTGTTGCTTCTCAGCAGCCGACACATCCTTTTTCTTTCCCATTTTGGCAGAAAATGTAGGCTGCTGAATAATGTGAGAGAGCCTTCTTAAGTAGTCTTGCCTTTCATTGGACACACCTGCCAAACTAATTAGCACAGGTGTCTGCAATTGCTTACAGTGATATAAAGAGCCCTGACACACATCACCATCAACGAGTTTAACTGACAAACAAACAAATTCTTCCCTTATCACTCCTAAACACTTTTTGCATAATAATTTGGAACGCAGTGTACATGTGCTTTTCCACAAAACACCAGTGGTTCACGTAGTGAATCTTACAGTTCTAACTTGCCAACCGTGGTCTGTATGGAATTGTTCAATAAAGGGCCCAAAATTAAGATAACATAGATGGGAGAGGTCTCTATGAATAGGAATTCCTAAGTATTTGATACCCTGTGAGGGCCAGGCAAAGGGAAAGTTGGACTGGATAGAATCCTATATGGATTTGGGGAGGAAGACATCGAGGGCCTCAGACTTCGCTGCATTGATTTTAAAATTTTACCATGTAACAAAGTGATCTATTTCAGCCATAACAGCAGGGATGGATATATGTGATTGAGTGATATATACTAGGACATCATCAGCAAATAGAGAGCACTTGTACTCGGTGCCTCCCACCTCAATCCACCTAATATTGGGGTTATGGCGAATTGATGAGAGCAGGTGCTCCGTCACTAGGATGTATAAGAGAGGGGACAGAGGACATCCCTGCCTTGTCCCATTGGTGATTGTGAAAGGTGATGAAAATGTTCTGACGCACCCCCTGGGCCTTGGGACACCCGGAGCCGGACCCTTTTTGGTGGATGCTGGTGGTTGTAGTCTTCGTGGCGGCGACCCGGTTCCGTGGCTCAGGGCGGTCAAACCAGTGGCGGAACTATTTATGTGGTTTTGATGTTTAAATGTCCGACTACGCCACCCGTGGATTGCGGTCAGAGTGAACCGCCGCTACAGGGCAGACCACTGAGGCTGGTGTTGTGGGTGCAGCAGAGCGTAGCATAACTCCCCACGGGAGGAGTATAGCCTCAGGGCAGTGTATGCGGAGGATGGGGGTGATGGTGCAGGGCAGCAGCAGTAACGACACGGAGTCAGTGATGCAGTCCAGGGCCTTTACTCACAGTTCTTATTATCCAGACCACGTCTGCAGGTAACGGCTGCCCACGTCGTACTGTGCTCACCAGGTGAGGGGCTCAGACAACTCCCAGATAACTTTGGAGCACTTCACAGGACCCCCTTTGTGTGTCCTTTGTCTGGCCTTTCTTACCAACACTTCTGTCCGGCTGCCTCGGGCCTCCTCTTGGTAAACTTGGCGCCAGTTTCCCTGACCCTATGTGGTGCCTTCCTAGCGGGTGTAGCGAGGGGCTGCGCCACATAAAATGTCAGAGCCTCCGGTTTCTAGCTGAGGGTCATTTCCTGCCTCCACTAGTTCGGGGACCGGTCTCCCCCTTTGGCCTGACCCCTCCATGCAGGTGGATTCGGGCGTGCGGTGGCGACTCGCCCGTCCGCACCCCTGGGATCCCTTCATTCCTCGTTCCTGGAGCCTTCTCCGCTCCTCTTCCTTCCTTCTCCCTCTTCCAGGCCTGGGCCTCTGTTACTAGGCCCGCCTCCGGAGCAGAGCTCATGCAGAGCCCCTGCTCCCTGCCACTTCTGCTCAGACTTCTCTGCACTGAACTAAGATGGTGCCCACCTTTTATACTCCCTTCTCAATGCACCCAGGAACTGCTTCCTCCCTGCTCCTGCACTACAGGGTTCCCCTTCCTCAGTGTTCCCTCCCCCCACTCCAGCCAGGGACAGGGACTGTCGTGCCCATCTCAGGGGCATATTGGTCGCCCTGCCCCACGGCAATGTGGTGTAATGCATGCAGGTGTCGGGTCCTGATCCACACTCCATCCTTACCTGAGAGTGAGATATCACACCTCTGGGTGAGGTGCAATACGTCTGTAGCAACCGAGCCCTCAGGGTGCTACAGTTCCATTTATCTTCAGCCTAGGTGACGTATTGCGATACAGGGCCGTGATTTTGGCTATAAAAGGGTCCCCTAGACCCCTACCCCAAGCTTTTTAAGAGAATCATATATGGCGTGCCAGGAGACTCTATGGAATGCTTTCTCAGCATCCAACGAGAGTATCTAATTACAAATTTTTAACTGCATCTAGCCCAGGAAATACTTTGTGCCTAGTAGCAGTGTCTGCTAGTCAGCGGATTATCCCGGCTGTTAAGCAAGCTACACCACCTGTAGTTTAGACACTTAATTTTTTCAAAGGAAATGCTTCGGGACCATGGGATACTTAGTGAAGAGCATCAGGAGGCACCCCAAGGCATAGGGGCTGGGACTGGCAGTAGGATGCCTTGCGGTGGACAGCCGAGCTCGATCCTTATAAAAGCTTTTTAACTGCAGCAGCTTTAGTGGACGCTACTGGAGCTGGAATTACCGCGGCTGCTGGCATGAGACTTGCCCTCCAATAGATCCTTGTAAATGGATTTAAAGTGTATTCATTCAAATTAGAGAGACAATTTAAATTAAAAAGCTTAGAGCTGCCTCCACCACAGGGGGGCTCGCTCGACCCACCAGCGGACAGGCACCAGTATTGGGAGAGGGGGGCTGGCCGTCAGGGTTCACCGCGGCTCTGGCACAAACCCGGCGATACGGAGGTGGCACGGGCAGGAGCGGACTGGCCGTGTCGGCTTCTCACTTTTTGGATTTTAGAAGGGCATGACATGCCTATATCTGTGTCTCCCCCTCCTTTTACTCCTCCACCTCTTTTATTTTCGCATGACTATATGTACTTGTCACTTTTCCATGTGTTAGTTATGTCTTCTGAGCAGTTTGTCAGCTTTTGGACACCTTTGAAGGTGTTTTCTATGTGTTTCTATGTGTTTTTGTTTGCCTGCCATTGGTTTTAACGGTGTTCGAAGGTGTTCGACGAACAGTTCGACGAACAGTTCGGCGAACACACGGGTGTTCGACGAACCGAACCGAACTCGAACACTACGGGGGTGGCTCAACACTACTCAAGAACAGAGGAATTTTAATTTCATAATTTTTTTTTAATCAAATAATTTTTATTGAAAAACTCCAACTACAAATATTCCATCTTTCAAATAACATACATGACATAGTAATTCCATAGTAAAAATATGAACAAAGTATCTGAACTTCAATTCCCATAACCCACACTAAACCCAAATCCCAACACTCCAGAGAGAACCATTTTCAGAGCAGTTCTAGAATAACGGACTATAGCATTCGTAGAAGGGGGAAGAAGATAAAAAAGTGACTAACAAAGGGGTAGCAGCGTTTTAATGTTATCATTTACTGCTTGATGCCTGAGCCGGGGAGTGCACGCTGAAAACTGTTGCAGGCTGCTGTAATCACAGGACACAAGCAAACAGCATGGCATTTCCTATCAGCAGGGAGGAAGTAAAGGGAACAGTAATGAAAGTCTCCTCCTACTCCGCTCCATATTGAAATGAATAGTGTGCATCCTACAAATGAGATGCATACAGCAAACAATTCATTTTCCATACACAGGTTTTGAATTGACCGCTGGATATACACATGTGTATCACTAATTACCAGAACTGGAAATTGAAAAAAAAGACGAGCAAGTTTGTGGTGAATCCTGCCTTCATTACTGCACAGCCGCTCATAGAGGGATCGGTACTAGGAACAGCAGGAGTGCCGGCGATGTTCACAGATTTACCTGCTGCGGGACTGAAGGAGTCTGATCGTGCTCGGCTCGAAGCTTTTTACCTGGTTTACGACAGGAATAATTGAACGCTGTGCTTCAAAGGCCAGGAAGAAGTTTGTCACCGTCTGCGCTTGAATACCCTTAAGGGGGGAAAAAATATATATATACATATATACAAATACTGAAACATCTAAATGCATTAGAACATCAAACCCGGTGAACCGGTAAATGACTTGTCCTCCAGGGATACAGGCTACTGTCATTCAGTAATTATTGAATAGGAATTTTACATTTTATGTGATCACCACGCTAGAATGTAAATGGAGAAAAACACAACACAACTCCTCACCATATGAAGATATTTTGTGTTTTATAGAACAGGATTTCTGTGGAATAACACGACTGATTTACTATGTATGCACCATAGCCTTCATTTGATGTCACTTACTGTCACCTGTCACCTTGCCCCAACTCTGCAATCCCCAATATCAGTCCATGACCTCAATGGGGTCACTATAAAATTCTAAAGAGGACTGGTCATGTCTCTATTAGAAAATAGACACACTTAGGATAGAAACAATATGAACATATACCCTGCTATAAGTAAGTAAAAAGCAATAGGAAATATATATAATATAGGGTACTTAGTAAACATGGTTTTTGATTTAAAAAAAGCCATCCCACCAGCACCAAGGTGTACCCAGTCAGTTATGTGAAGTATATAATAAAATACACTTTAGTACAATATTAGTGTTTTGCCCCTTTAAATCTGCTGCTACTTCTGTCACCATGGTAACTGCATTCAAACTCAGCCAATAGGATTGCTCGGTTTGAATTTGGAAAAAAAAAAAAAAGTCCTATATGGTCAGTTTGTTCCATCTCATCTGAGTGTGAAGACAGACACCTGCGATCAGCGAGATTATAGGTATAAGACGTGATATAATATAACGGACGGAGCCACATCCCATCACACGCACTCAGTGACCACAACTGACAGGAATCAGCACATTTATCAGAGGAGAAGTCATTATTCCCCAACACATGATACGCTGAGACACCAGTGGGGGGCGCCGCACTCGTTACATCTCCCATCTGGATGGATCCAGCGACGAGATCCTGATATTTATCCCCAGCTCCGCTCCTCCATAGGGAATGGTCCAGATGCACGCAGAACGGGCCGAAGTGTAATACTGCTAGAACTCTGCATGATATCATATCCTCCATATATACCACATAATAAAGGGGTGTTCCCACTGGGACAGGTCATCACCTATCCAGAGATCAGTGAGAACTTGTTCCAACTAGATATCCCCTTTAATGGAAGAGATCACATATCTAACAGCCAATCCTATTCATTCCCAATCTTCCCTGTGCCCAGTAATGCCCCTGGGTATATCGCCAATATGAGCCAATCACCAAACCCTCTGCTGACTGTTCCTGATGTTTTATAGATTTTGGATCCGTTTCTACAAGAGAAGATCTCAGCGGCCACCATGGGGATGGGTTACTCTGCCAGCGATGGAGCAGGTAGTATCCACCAGCCTGTGATATCTCACCTTCCTCCATATTCTGCTGTTACATGCGTTTCTTCAGCTTTACCCCTTCCCAACAGAACCAATTGATGGTTTTTTTCTGTTTTTTCCTTGGCTTTTTCCAAGGGCTATAACTTTTTCATGTCTGTCCACATAGTGTGAGGTCTTGTTATTTTGCAGGACGAGCGGTACTTATAAATCCCACCATTCATTTACCACATAGTACTAGAAAACGGGAAAAAAGTCCAAGTGCAGTAAAAGTGCGAAAAAAAAAGCCTGACACTGTTTTTCTGGGAAGGGTTTTAACGGCGTACATAGTGTGGTAAAAATGACCTGGTGATAGGATCCTACTCCTCAGTGTGATTACAGCAGGACCAAACTTCTCCAAGAGTTTTGGCAAAAGAAAAAAACTTTTTTTTATGGTGTCACCATTTTTTCTGAGAGCCGTAACATTTTCATTTTTCGGGTTGATGGAGCTGTGTGGGGCTTATTTTTTGAAGGGCAAGAGGACTTTATTGATAACATTTTGGGACACATATGACACGGTCATCGCTTCTTACAGGGTTTTCTGTAGTATTGTGGCGAACGAAAAAAATGCAATTTTGTCTTTTTGAATTTTTTTCTGTGTTCACTGATCGTTTGTTTTTTATATTTGGATAGATTGTATTTCTCTGAAAGAGACCATACCACAAATGTGTATATTTTTATTATCTTTATTTTTAGTGGGAGGTGAGTTGAACGTGTGGGGTTTTAATAAATATACATATATATATATATATATTTTTTTTTTTTTTTTTCACTGTATTTGTATACATTATCTGATTGCTTGTGCTATATACAGCGATACCACAGTAATGCTCCATATAGCAAAACCACGGTCTTCTTTACAGCCCAAATGAAGCTTTATGATGACAGGCACGGAGGCTTCAGCAGACCCCCGGATGTCATAGCAGTCCATCTGCGCCCTGTGATCGCGTCACAGAAGCGCCGGTGAGCGCATGGAACGATGCGTCCCAATGCCGGCGCGCTGTTAATGCTGCTGTTAGAGATTGACAGCAGCACTGAACAGGTTAACAGCGGTGGGCAGATCTTCGCTCCACTCGCAGCTCTTAGAGGCAGGTCCTGGTTGTTTGTCACAGCCATTATCTGCCATGTACGGGGCGAGCTGACTCTGCTCCATACACCCGCTACTGACTTATACCAGACATGCACGGCAGATGTTGGTAAGGAGTTAAAGCGGTTGTCCTGCTTTGCGGCCATTTGTTTTTTTTACTTTAATGCAAGTATTTGGGGCTAAAATTGATTTCTGTAATTGAGTTTCATGAAAAATGTTGCCTTCTGTAGCATCTGTGCTGCACTGTCTATTCCTGGCTGCAAAATTAGCTAACTGAGAATCTATCAGTGAGCTCCTTCTGACAGTCTTAAGGGAGAGGTTGTAGATCTTTCATGTGTTTTTTTTTTCCTGAGTGCCTTTTAGCTGATCTATGCCCAAAGAAAACATGAAACTTGAATGTGCAGGGAAGCAATAAGTCTGTAATAACCAGTGAAAAATGAAACCTAAATGTAAAAAATTACTTTTAGTAGTAAATATATGGACATAAGAAAATACACACTGCTCAAAAAAATAAAGGGAACACCTAAACAACAGAATATAACTCCAAGTAAATCAAACTTCTCTGAAATCAAACTGTCCACTTAGGAAACAACACTGATTGACAATCAATTTCACATGCTGTTGTGCAAATGGAATAGACAATAGATGGAAATTATTGGCAATTATCAAGACACCCTCAATAAAGGAGTGGTTCTGCAGGTGGGGACCACAGACCACATCTCGGTACCAGTGCTTTCTGGCTGATGTTTTGGTCAATTTTGAATGTTGGTTGTGCTTTCACACTCGTGGTAGCATGAGAAGGACTCTACAACCCACAGAAGTTGCTCAGGTAGTGCAGGTCATCCAGGATGGCTCATCAGTGAGAGCTGTGGCAAGAAGGTTTGCTGTGTCTGTCAGCGTAGCGTCCAGAGGCTGGAGGCGTTACCAGGAGACAGGCCAGTACACCAGGAGACGTGGAGGGGGCTGTAGGATGGCAACAACCCAGCAGCAGGACCGCTACCTCCGCCTTTGTGCAAGGAGGAACAGGAGGAGCACTGCCAGAGCCCTGCAAAATGACCTCCAACAGACCACAAATGTGCATGTGTCTGCACAAACGGTTAGAAGCTGACTCCATGAGGGTGCTATGAGGGCCCAACGTCCACAGATGGGGGTTGTGCTCACAACCCAACACCGTGCAGGACGCTTGGCATTTGCCACAGAACACCAGGATTGGCAAAGTCGCCACTGGCTCTCTGTGCTCTTCACAGATGAAAGCAGGTTCACACTGACCACATGTGACAGACGTGACAGAGTCTGGAGACGCCGTGGAGAGTGATCTGCTGCCTGCAACATCCTTCAGCACGACCGGTTTGGCAGTGGGTTAGTAATAGTGTGAGGTGGCATTTCTTTGGAGGGCCGCACAGCCCTCCATCTGCTCGCCGGAGGTAGCCTGACTGCCATTAGGTACAGAGATGAGATCCTCAGGCCCCTTGTGAGACCATATGCTGGTGCGGTTGGCACTGGGTTCATCCTAATGCAGAACAATGCCAGACCTCATGTGGCTGAAGTGTATCAGCCTCATTTTGACTTGTTTTAAGGACATTACATCAAAGTTGGATCAGCCTGTAGTGTGTTTTCCACTTTAATTTTGGGGGTGACTCCAAATCCAGGCCTCCATTGGTTAATAAATTTGATTTCCATTGATGATTTTGTATGAACATTTGCTAAAGAAGAACTGCGCCCAGCGGAGCCAAGCTGAAGGAAGAGAATGGACTTGATCTGTCTTCAGACATTTTTTCAAGTTGCCCCTCAGGAAGGGGCCAGTTCACTTTTTAGCTGGGTTAAAATACACTGCTCAAAAAATAAAGGGAACACTCAAATAACACATCCTAGATCTGAATGAATGAAATATTCTCATCGAATACTTTGTTCTGTACAAAGTTGAATGTGCTGGCAACAAAATCACACAAAAATCATCAATGGAAATCAAATTTATTAACCAATGGAGGCCTGGATTTGGAGTCACCCCCAAAATTAAAGTGGAAAAACACACTACAGGCTGATCCAACATTGATGTAATGTCCTTAAAACAAGTCAAAATGAGGCTCAGCATTGTGTGTGGCCTCCACGTGCCTGTATGATCTCCCTACAATACCTGGGCATGCTCCTGATGAGGTTGCGGATGGTCTCCTGTGGGATCTCCTCCCAGACCTGGACTAAAGCATCCGCCAACTCCTGGACAGTCTGTGGTGCAATGTGATGTTGGTGGATGGAGCGAGACATGATGTCCCAGATGTGCTCAATCGGATTCAGCTCTGGGGAACAGGCGGGCCAGTCCATAGCTTCAAAGCCTTCATCTTGCAGGAACTGCTGACACACTCCAGCCACATGAGGTCTGGCATTGTCCTGCATTGGGAGGAACCCAGGGCCCACTGCACCAGCATATTGTCTCACAAGGGGCCTGAGGATCTCATCTCGGTACTTAATGGCAGTCAGGCTACCTCTGGCGAGGACATGGAGGGCTGTGCAGCCCTCCAAAGAAATGCCACTCCACACCATTACTGACCCACTGCCAAACCGGTCGTGCTGAAGGATGTTGCAGGCAGCAGATCACTCTCCACGGTGTCTCCAGACTCCGTCACGTCTGTCACATGTGCTCAGTGTGAACCTGCTTTCATCTGTGAAGAGCACAGGGAGCCAGTGGTGAGTTTGCCAATTCTGGTGTTCTGTGGCAAATGCCAAGCGTCCTGCACAGTGTTGGGCTGTGAGCACAACCCCCATCTGTGGATGTCGGGCCCTCATACCACCCTCATGGAGTCAATTCTAACCGTTTGTGCAGACACATGCACAGTTGTGGCCTGCTGGAGGTCATTATGCAGGGCTCTGGCAGTGCTCCTCCTGTTGCTTCTTGCACAAAAGCGGAGGTAGCGGTCCTGCTGCTGGGTTGTTGCCCTCCTACGGCCCCCTCCACGTCTCCTGGTGTACTGGCCTGTCTCCTGGTAGCGTCTCCAGCCTCTGGACACTACGCTGACAGACACAGCAAACCTCCTTGCCACAGCTCTCACAGATGTGCCATCCTGGATGACCTGCACTACCTGAGCATCTTCTGTGGGTTGTAGAGTCCGTCTCATGCTACCACGAGTGTGAAAGCACAACCAACATTGAAAAGTGACCAAAACATCAGCCAGAAAGCACTGGTACTGAGATGTGGTCTGTGATTCCCACCTGCAGAACCACTCCTTTATTGAGGATGTCTTGATAATTGCCAATAATTTCCATCTATTGTCTATTCCATTTGCACAACAGCATGTGAAATTGATTGTCAATCAGTGTTGCTTCCTAAGTGGACAGTTTGATTTCAGAGAAGTTTGATTTACTTGGAGTTATATTCTGTTGTTTAAGTGTTCCCTTTATTTTTTTGAGCAGTGTATATAAAAAAAAAATTACTGCAGCTTTAATGCTATTTATTACGTCTCACCAGTAAGAACATGGCATAAGCGTAATTTAAAGGAAGAGGAGGGCATTATTCACTCCAGTTTCCTGCGGCCCCTCGGGTGTATAGGTTGCTGCACAGTAGTCCGCATTCTGCGTAAAACAGGAAAAAACACTTTTACTTAGTGGGATGAGGGCAGCACGGTGGTCAGTAGTGGCACTCTGTCAGTTGAGCATTGCTCCTAATATCTGGTTGTGTTTCCTGAGAAGAGGGGACCCACCAAAGAGGAGACCCACAAAAGAGGAGACCCACCGAAGAGGAGACCCACCGAAGAGGAGTCCCACCGAAGAGGAGTCCCACCGAAGAGGAGACCCACCGAAGAGGAGACCCACCGAAGAGAGACGAAGAGGAGTCCCACCGAAGAGGAGACCCACCGAAGAGGAGTCCCACCGAAGAGGAGACCCACCGAAGAGGAGACCCACCAAAGAGGAGTCAAACCGAAGAGGAGTCCCACCGAAGAGGAGACCCACCGAAGAGGAGACCCACCGAAGAGGAGACCCACCGAAGAGGAGTCCCACCGAAGAGGAGACCCACCGAAGAGGAGTCCCACCGAAGAGGAGTCCCACCGAAGAGGAGTCCCACCGAAGAGGAGACCCACCGAAGAGGAGACCCACCGAAGAGGAGACCGAAGAGAAGTCCACCGAAGAGGAGTCCCACCAAAGAGGAGTCCCACTGAAGAGGAGACCGAAGAGGAGTCCCACCGAAGAGGAGTCCCACCGAAGAGGAGTCCCACCGAAGAGGAGTCCCACCGAAGAGGAGACCCACCGAAGAGGAGACCCACCGAAGAGGAGACCCACCGAAGAGAGACGAAGAGGAGTCCCACCGAAGAGAAGTCCCACCGAAGAGGAGTCCCACCGAAGAGGAGACCCACCGAAGAGGAGTCCCACCGAAGAGGAGTCCCACCGAAGAGGAGACCCACCGAAGAGGAGACCCACCGAAGAGAGACGAAGAGGAGTCCCACCGAAGAGGAGACCCACCGAAGAGGAGACCCACCGAAGAGGAGTCCCACCGAAGAGGAGACCCACCGAAGAGGAGACCCACCGAAGAGGAGTCCCACCGAAGAGGAGTCCCACCGAAGAGGAGACCCACCGAAGAGGAGACCCACCGAAGAGGAGTCCCACCGAAGAGGAAACCCACCGAAGAGGAGACCCACCGAAGAGGAGTCCCACCGAAGAGGAGTCCCACCGAAGAGGAGACCAACCGAAGAGGAGTCCCACCGAAGAGGAGACCCACCGAAGAGGAGACCCACCGAAGAGGAGACCCACCGAAGAGGAGTCCCACCGAAGAGGAGTCCCACCGAAGAGGAGTCCCACCGAAGAGGAAACCCACCGAAGAAGAGACCCACCGAAGAGGAGTCCCACCGAAGAGGAGTCCCACCGAAGAGGAGTCCCACCGAAGAGGAGTCCCACCGAAGAGGAGACCCACCGAAGAGGAGACCCACCGAAGAGGAGACCCACCGAAGAGGAGTCCCACCGAAGAGGAAACCCACCGAAGAGGAGACCCACCAAAGAGGAGACCCACCGAAGAGGAGTCCCACCGAAGAGGAGTCCCACCGAAGAGGAGTCCCACCGAAGAGGAGTCCCACCGAAGAGGAAACCCACCGAAGAAGAGACCCACCGAAGAGGAGTCCCACCGAAGAGGAGTCCCACCGAAGAGGAGTCCCACCGAAGAGGAGACCCACCGAAGAGGAGACCCACCGAAGAGGAGACCCACCGAAGAGGAGACCCACCGAAGAGGAGTCCCACCGAAGAGGAAACCCACCGAAGAGGAGACCCACCAAAGAGGAGACCCACCGAAGAGGAGTCCCACCGAAGAGGAGTCCCACCGAAGAGGAGACCCACCGAATAGGAGACCGAAGAGAAGTCCCACTGAAGAGGAGTCCCACCGAAGAGGAGTCCCACGGAAGAGGAGACACACCGAAGAGGAGACCCACCGAAGAGGAGTCCCACCGAAGAGGAGTCCCACCGAAGAGGAGACCGAAGAGGAGTCCCACCGAAGAGGAGTCCCACCGAAGAGGAGTCCCACCGAAGAGGAGACCCACCGAAGAGGAGACCCACCGAAGAGGAGACCCACCGAAGAGGAGTCCCACCGAAGAGGAGTCCCACCGAAGAGGAGACCGAAGAGGAGACCCACCGAAGAGGAGACCCACCGAAGAGGAGACCCACCGAAGAGGAGACCCACCGAAGAGGAGTCCCACCGAAGAGGAGACCCACCGAAGAGGAGTCCCACCGAAGAGGAGTCCCACCGAAGAGGAGACCGAAGAGGAGACCCACCGAAGAGGAGACCGAAGAGGAGTCCCACCGAAGAGGAGTCCCACCGAAGAGGAGTCCCACCGAAGAGGAGTCCCACCGAAGAGGAGACCCACCGAAGAGGAGACCCACCGAAGAGGAGACCCACCGAAGAGGAGACCCACCGAAGAGGAGTCCCACCGAAGAGGAGACCCACCGAAGAGGAGTCCCACCGAAGAGGAGTCCCACCGAAGAGGAGACCCACCGAAGAGGAGACCCACCGAAGAGGAGACTGAAGAGGAGACCCACCGAAGAGGAGTCCCACCGAAGAGGAGTCCCACCGAAGAGGAGTCCCACCGAAGAGGAGACCGAAGAGGAGTCCCACCGAAGAGGAGACCCACCGAAGAGGAGACCGAAGAGGAGGCCCACCGAAGAGGAGACCGAAGAGGAGTCCCACCGAAGAGGAGTCCCACCGAAGAGGAGACCCACCGAAGAGGAGTCCCACCGAAGAGGAGTCCCACCGAAGAGGAGACCCACAGAAGAGGAGTCCCACCGAAGAGGAGTCCCACCGAAGAGGAGACCCACCGAAGAGGAGACCCACCGAAGAGGAGACCCACCGAAGAGGAGACCCACCGAAGAGGAGACCGAAGAGAAGTCCCACCGAAGAGGAGTCCCACCAAAGAGGAGTCCCACCGAAGAGGAGACCGAAGAGGAGTCCCACCGAAGAGGAGTCCCACCGAAGAGGAGACCCACCGAAGAGGAGACCCACCGAAGAGAGACGAAGAGGAGTCCCACCGAAGAGGAGTCCCACCGAAGAGGAGACCCACCGAAGAGGAGACCCACCGAAGAGGAGTCCCACCGAAGAGGAGACCCACCAAAAAGGAGACCCACCGAAGAGAGACGAAGAGGAGTCCCACCGAAGAGGAGACCCACCGAAGAGGAGACCCACCGAAGAGGAGTCCCACCGAAGAGTAGACCCACCGAAGCGGAGACCCACCGAAGCGGAGACCCACCGAAGAGGAGTCCCACCGAAGAGGAGTCCCACCGAAGAGGAGTCCCACCGAAGAGGAGACCCACCGAAGAGGAGACCCACCGAAGAGGAGTCCCACCGAAGAGGAAACCCACCGAAGAGGAGACCCACCGAAGAGGAGTCCCACCGAAGAGGAGACCCACCGAAGAGGAGTCCCACCGAAGAGGAGACCCACCGAAGAGGAGACCCACCGAAGAGGAGTCCCACCGAAGAGGAGTCCCACCGAAGAGGAGACCCACCGAAGAGGAGTCCCACCGAAGAGGAGACCCACCGAAGAGGAGTCCCACCGAAGAGGAGACCCACCGAAGAGGAGTCCCACCGAAGAGGAGACCCACCAAAGAGGAGTCCCACCGAAGAGGAGTCCCACCGAAGAGGAGACCCACCGAAGAGGAGTCCCACCGAAGAGGAGTCCCACCGAAGAGGAGTCCCACCGAAGAGGAGCCCCACCGAAGAGGAGCCCCACTGAAGAGGAGTCCCACCGAAGAGGAGACCCACCGAAGAGGAGTCCCACCGAAGAGGAGTCCCAACGAAGAGGAGTCCCACCGAATAGGAGACCGAAGAGAAGTCCCACTGAAGAGGAGTACCACCGAAGAGGAGTCCCACCGAAGAGGAGACCCACCGAAGAGGAGACCCACCAAAGAGGAGTCCCACCGAAGAGGAGACCCACCGAAGAGGAGACCCACCAAAGAGGAGTCCCACCGAAGAGAAGTCCCACCGAAGAGGAGACCGAAGAGGAGTCCCACCGAAGAGGAGTCCCACCGAAGAGGAGTCCCACCGAAGAGGAGTCCCACCGAAGAGGAGACCCACCGAAGAGGAGTCCCACCGAAGAGGAGACCGAAGAGGAGTCCCACCGAAGAGGAGACCCACCGAAGAGGAGACCGAAGAGGAGTCCCACCGAAGAGGAGTCCCACCGAAGAGGAGACCCACCGAAGAGGAGACCCACCGAACAGGAGTCCCACCGAACAGGAGTCCCACCGAAGAGGAGTCCCACCAAAGAGGAGACCCACCGAAGAGGAGTCCCACCGAAGAGGAGACCCACCGAAGAGGAGTCCCACCGAAGAGGAGTCCCACCGAAGAGGAGACCCACTGAAGAGGAGACCCACCGAAGAGGAGACCCACCGAAGAGGAGACCCACCGAAGAGGAGACCCACCGAAGAGGAGTCCCACCGAAGAGGAGTCCCACCGAAGAGGAGACCGAAGAGGAGTCCCACCGAAGAGGAGACCCACCGAAGAGGAGACCGAAGAGGAGGCCCACCGAAGAGGAGACCGAAGATGAGTCCCACCGAAGAGGAGTCCCACCGAAGAGGAGACCCACCGAAGAGGAGTCCCACCGAAGAGGAGTCCCACCGAAGAGGAGACCCACCGAAGAGGAGTCCCACCGAAGAGGAGTCCCACCGAAGAGGAGACCCACCGAAGAGGAGACCCACCGAAGAGGAGTCCCACCGAAGAGGAGTCCCACCGAAGAGGAGACCCACCAAAGAGGAGTCCCACCGAAGAGGAGTCCCACCGAAGAGGAGTCCCACCGAAGAGGAGCCCCACCGAAGAGGAGTCCCACCGAAGAGGAGTCCCAACGAAGAGGAGTCCCACCGAATAGGAGACCGAAGAGAAGTCCCACTGAAGAGGAGTACCACCGAAGAGGAGTCCCACCGAAGAGGAGCCCCACCGAAGAGGAGACCCACCAAAGAGGAGTCCCACCGAAGAGAAGTCCCACCGAAGAGGAGACCGAAGAGGAGTCCCACCGAAGAGGAGTCCCACCGAAGAGGAGTCCCACCGAAGAGGAGACCCACCGAAGAGGAGACCCACCGAAGAGGAGACCCACCGAAGAGGAGTCCCACCGAAGAGGAGACCGAAGAGGAGTCCCACCGAAGAGGAGACCCACCGAAGAGGAGACCCACCGAAGAGGAGTCCCACCGAAGAGGAGTCCCACCGGAGAGGAGACCCACCGAAGAGGAGTCCCACCGAAGAGGAGTCCCACCGAAGAGGAGACCCACCGAAGAGGAGTCCCACCGAAGAGGAGACCCACCGAAGAGGAGTCCCACCGAAGAGGAGTCCCACCGAAGAGGAGACCCACCGAAGAGGAGTCCCACCGAAGAGGAGTCCCACCGAAGAGGAGACCCACTGAAGAGGAGACCCACCGAAGAGGAGACTGAAGAGGAGACCCACCGAAGAGGAGTCCCACCGAAGAGGAGTCCCACCGAAGAGGAGACCGAAGAGGAGACCCACCGAAGAGGAGACCGAAGAGGAGTCCCACCGAAGAGGAGTCCCACCGAAGAGGAGTACCACCGAAGAGGAGTCCCACCGAAGAGGAGACCCACCGAAGAGGAGACCCACCGAAGAGGAGACCCACCGAAGAGGAGACCCACCGAAGAGGAGTCCCACCGAAGAGGAGTCCCACCGAAGAGGAGTCCCACCGAAGAGGAGACCGAAGAGGAGTCCCACCGAAGAGGAGACCCACCGAAGAGGAGACCGAAGAGGAGGCCCACCGAAGAGGAGACCGAAGAGGAGTCCCACCGAAGAGGAGTCCCACCGAAGAGGAGACCCACCGAAGAGGAGTCCCACCGAAGAGGAGTCCCACCGAAGAGGAGACCCACAGAAGAGGAGTCCCACCGAAGAGGAGTCCCACCGAAGAGGAGACCCACCGAAGAGGAGACCCACCGAAGAGGAGTCCCACCGAAGAGGAGACCCACCGAAGAGGAGACCCACCGAAGAGGAGACCGAAGAGAAGTCCCACCGAAGAGGAGTCCCACCAAAGTGGAGTCCCACCGAAGAGGAGACCGAAGAGGAGTCCCACCGAAGAGGAGTCCCACCGAAGAGGAGACCCACCGAAGAGGAGACCCACCGAAGAGAGATGAAGAGGAGTCCCACCGAAGAGGAGTCCCACCGAAGAGGAGACCCACCGAAGAGGAGACCCACCGAAGAGGAGTCCCACCGAAGAGGAGACCCACCGAAAAGGAGACCCACCGAAGAGAGACGAAGAGGAGTCCCACCGAAGAGGAGACCCACCGAAGAGGAGACCCACCGAAGAGGAGTCCCACCGAAGAGGAGACCCACCGAAGCGGAGACCCACCGAAGAGGAGTCCCACCGAAGAGGAGTCCCACCGAAGAGGAGTCCCACCGAAGAGGAGACCCACCGAAGAGGAGACCCACCGAAGAGGAGTCCCACCGAAGAGGAAACCCACCGAAGAGGAGACCCACCGAAGAGGAGTCCCACCGAAGAGGAGACCCACCGAAGAGGAGTCCCACCGAAGAGGAGACCCACCGAAGAGGAGACCCACCGAAGAGGAGTCCCACCGAAGAGGAGTCCCACCGAAGAGGAGTCCCACCGAAGAGGAGTCCCACCGAAGAGGAGACCCACCGAAGAGGAGTCCCACCGAAGAGGAGACCCACCGAAGAGGAGTCCCACCGAAGAGGAGTCCCACCGAAGAGGAGACCCACCAAAGAGGAGTCCCACCAAAGAGGAGTCCCACCGAAGAGGAGACCCACCAAAGAAGAGTCCCACCGAAGAGGAGTCCCACCGAAGAGGAGTCCCACCGAAGAGGAGCCCCACCGAAGAGGAGCCCCACCGAAGAGGAGTCCCACCGAAGAGGAGACCCACCGAAGAGGAGTCCCACCGAAGAGGAGTCCCAACGAAGAGGAGTCCCACCGAATAGGAGACCGAAGAGAAGTCCCACTGAAGAGGAGTACCACCGAAGAGGAGTCCCACCGAAGAGGAGACCCACCGAAGAGGAGACCCACCAAAGAGGAGTCCCACCGAAGAGGAGACCCACCGAAGAGGAGACCCACCAAAGAGGAGTCCCACCGAAGAGAAGTCCCACCGAAGAGGAGACCGAAGAGGAGTCCCACCGAAGAGGAGTCCCACCGAAGAGGAGTCCCACCGAAGAGGAGACCCACCGAAGAGGAGTCCCACCGAAGAGGAGACCGAAGAGGAGTCCCACCGAAGAGGAGACCCACCGAAGAGGAGACCGAAGAGGAGTCCCACCGAAGAGGAGTCCCACCGAAGAGGAGACCCACCGAAGAGGAGAACCACCGAACAGGAGTCCCACCGAACAGGAGTCCCACCGAAGAGGAGTCCCACCGGAGAGGAGACCCACCGAAGAGGAGTCCCACCGAAGAGGAGACCCACCGAAGAGGAGTCCCACCGAAGAGGAGTCCCACCGAAGAGGAGACCCACCGAAGAGGAGACCCACTGAAGAGGAGACCCACCGAAGAGGAGACCCACCGAAGAGGAGACCCACCGAAGAGGAGACCCACCGAAGAGGAGTCCCACCGAAGAGGAGTCCCACCGAAGAGGAGACCGAAGAGGAGTCCCACCGAAGAGGAGACCCACCGAAGAGGAGACCGAAGAGGAGTCCCACCGAAGAGGAGACCGAAGATGAGTCCCACCGAAGAGGAGTCCCACCGAAGAGGAGACCCACCGAAGAGGAGTCCCACCGAAGAGGAGTCCCACCGAAGAGGAGTCCCACCGAAGAGGAGACCCACCGAAGAGGAGTCCCACCGAAGAGGCGTCCCACCGAAGAGGAGACCCACCGAAGAGGAGACCCACCGAAGAGGAGTCCCACCGAAGAGGAGTCCCACCGAAGAGGAGACCCACCAAAGAGGAGTCCCACCGAAGAGGAGTCCCACCGAAGAGGAGTCCCACCGAAGAGGAGCCCCACCGAAGAGGAGTCCCACCGAAGAGGAGTCCCAACGAAGAGGAGTCCCACCGAATAGGAGACCGAAGAGAAGTCCCACTGAAGAGGAGTACCACCGAAGAGGAGTCCCACCGAAGAGGAGACCCACCGAAGAGGAGACCCACCAAAGAGGAGTCCCACCGAAGAGAAGTCCCACCGAAGAGGAGACCGAAGAGGAGTCCCACCGAAGAGGAGTCCCACCGAAGAGGAGTCCCACCGAAGAGGAGACCCACCGAAGAGGAGACCCACCGAAGAGGAGTCCCACCGAAGAGGAGACCGAAGAGGAGTCCCACCGAAGAGGAGACCCACCGAAGAGGAGACCCACCGAAGAGGAGTCCCACCGAAGAGGAGTCCCACCGGAGAGGAGACCCACCGAAGAGGAGTCCCACCGAAGAGGAGTCCCACCGAAGAGGAGACCCACCGAAGAGGAGTCCCACCGAAGAGGAGACCCACCAAAGAGGAGTCCCACCGAAGAGGAGTCCCACCGAAGAGGAGACCCACCGAAGAGGAGTCCCACCGAAGAGGAGTCCCACCGAAGAGGAGACCCACTGAAGAGGAGACCCACCGAAGAGGAGACTGAAGAGGAGACCCACCGAAGAGGAGTCCCACCGAAGAGGAGTCCCACCGAAGAGGAGACCGAAGAGGAGTCCCACCGAAGAGGAGACCCACCGAAGAGGAGACCGAAGAGGAGTCCCACCGAAGAGGAGTCCCACCGAAGAGGAGTCCCACCGAAGAGGAGTCCCACCGAAGAGGAGACCCACCGAAGAGGAGACCGAAGAGGAGTCCCACAGAAGAGGAGACCCACCGAAGAGGACTCCCACCGAAGAGGAGACCCACCGAAGAGGAGTCCCACCGAAGAGGAGTCCCACCGAAGAGGAGTCCCACCGAAGAGGAGTCCCACCGAAGAGGAGTCCCACCAAAGAGGAGACCCACCGAAGAGGAGTCCCACCGAAGAGGAGACCGAAGAGGAGTCCCACCGAAGAGGAGACCCACCGAAGAGGAGACCCACCGAAGAGGAGACCGAAGAGGAGTCCCACCGAAGAGGAGTCCCACCGAAGAGGAGACCCACCGAAGAGGAGTCCCACCGAAGAGGAGTCCCACCGAAGAGGAGTGCCACCGAAGAGGAGTCCCACTGAAGAGGAGTCCCACCGAAGTGGAGACCGAAGAGGACAGAACTGCACCTTAAGATCCCTAGGGGGAAAGGGATGGCCAAAGGCCAGAAAAGACAACAATCGATCCTACTACAAAAAGGAAGAAGCAGAACCAGAACAACGTCCGCCATTACATCAACCGGTATTTGAGAGGAAAGAGGAACATCATGTGTACCATCCTGCTGGGACCTCTCTGCCGATAACATCATACGGCAATACCGGCTGGTAAGTATAAATCCACCAAAGTAATAATAGCAGGATAGTAGTTATATAGTGGTAGTATATGAGTATTAGTGTAATTTGAGTAATAATACTAGTGATAATAGTAAGAAAGTAATAAAATAACAATAGTAATAGTAGTAGGTAGAATAGCAGTGTGATCCAGGGTTCTAGGACTGATCGCCTTTTCTCGGGGTCAAGAAGGAATTTTTCCGCTGTGACACAAATTGGCTGAAGGTGTCCTGAGGTTTTTGCCTTCTTTTGGATCAACACTCTAGGTATAGGGTAGTATTAGTAGCAATAGGAAAGAAGAATAATACCGTAATAAGACATCAGGTTATTATTATTAATAAATATAAACTAGTTATATCTATAGAAAGAACAAAGAGTAAATAAAAATAATTATAGACGTAGTTCAATCAATACTGTAATATTAAATAGTTATAGAAAAGTTAGAGTAGTACTTTAATAAGAAAGCAGGACATAAGACAAAATATATAAAAAACTATATTAAAAACAACTGTAGTAGTACATTTAGTACAGTAATAGTAATTACATAACTAGTAACATAATTAGGTTTGATCCGGGGTCCTAGGACTGATCGTCTTTTCTCAGGGTCAAGAAGGAAATTTTTCCCTGTGACACAAATTGGCTGAAGGTGTCCTGGGGTTTCTGCCTTCTTCTGGATCAACACTGTAGGTATAGGGCAGTATTAGTAGTGATAGGAAAGAAGAATAATACTGTAATAAGATAGCACAATGTTAATAATAACCATATCAAATAGTTAGATTTATAAAAACAAATTAAAATAACTCCAGTAGTACAATAATTAGAGTAATATTATATAACTTGTAATAACATTATTAGGTTTGATCCAGGGTCCTAGGACTGATCGCCTTTACCCGGGGTCAAGAAGGAATTTTTCCCGTGACACAAATTGGCGGTAGGTGTCCTGGGGTTTTTGCCTTCTTCTGGATCAACAGCTTTAGGCATAGGGATTTTAGTAATACCATTATTAGAATCACAAGAATAATAAAAAAATTCGAATTAAATGTTTTAATTAGTTTTATAACAGTTACAATTAATTGGATTAATGCAATAATAATAAATAGTAAAAATGGTGGTAATAACAATAAAAAAAACTAGTCCCAGTTACTAAGTTAGTGTAGTGTTAGTGTAGGGACCCATCTGAAGAGGTCGCCTTGACGTTGGCAGATGGGCTCGCACAATTTGCTCAAAATGTGTGCTAAGAACCTCATATTTCTATGTACAGGAGATCTAGCAGTAATTCCATTCAGGAGATAGATATCTGTGTACACACACACTTTGTTATATACTTTTGTGCAGCACACAGGGCAGGTATACAGGTACAGGGCGAGAGTATTACAGTGATATTATAACTCGGCCTTAAGGATAAAATGCTGACAACTACAGAACCTGGAAACACATCCGAAACTAGACCTTGTAAGTAACTGGTTCCCAGCTAGTGGTGAATATGTACAGGGCAGTCCGGTACCAGGACCCGCTCTATAGGACACATTATCATCAGGCAGGTCCTGTCAGGGCTCTTACAAGATCTGCGGCAGAAGTGTGGCTGTATAACACATTCCTGCTCCTGCCTCAGCCTCCGACAGTGGAGCCAACCCTGACCCTGGCAGTTTAATCCACTGTATGACACAGTAGGGGGCTTCCACAGCATTTAGGCACTTTAGACAGGAGAGGGAGGCGCGATCATGGTGCCGATGAGTTTCTATGGCAGCCGAGATCTAACAATAGACCCCATGACGGCCATCTTACTGCTCCTATTAGACCCCGGCTGAGCAAAGGTCTATGAGGATGCCGGTGAGACTTATGTCGCCTGCTCTGCACATATTAGAAATGCCTAGGGCTGATTAGTTTTCCATTTGTAAATCTGATCCAGCAGCGCTGGGCTACCACTGACGTGATCAGGGCTATTGAGCTCCTAGATTGGGCAGAGGAGCTCAGTCTTCAGCAGGAGCTGGCCGAGGAGAGCGGAGCAACTTGCATGGGGCAGCTGCACAAGAAGTAACTCAAAAGGTGGAGATTTACCCGGAGACGTGGTGCCCGGGCTGTGATCTGCTGTGCAGGCTGCATAGTCGATGCCTCCTAGGACCCGAACTTCTGACTCGCCCCCTGGGCCGTGGGGCACGCAGAACCGGGCAATAGGGAGACTCTGGGAGTAGTAGTGGCGGCCCGGTCCCGCGGCTCAGGGTGGTTAGACCAATGGTAGTCTGCTGCTGTACTTTAGATAATGTCCGACTACGCCACCCGTGGATTGCGGTTATTAGGAACCGCCGCTGCAATGCAGTCCGCTGGGGCTGATGTTACTCCCCACGGGAAGAGTGCGGCCCCAGGGCAGTGTAGTGGATGGAGGGAGTAATGGTAGTGAGATTCCCAGTACCGGTAGTGCTGGAGGAGCGAAAGAGCACACAAACAACGTCCAATGTCTTTTACTCACAGTTCAGGTACTCCGGGTCACTTCTGTGCACGTAGTGACCGCCCGAGCCGTGCTGCGTCCACCAGGTGAGGGGCTCGGTCAACTCCCAGGCAGCTCAGGAATATGGCACAGGACCCCCTTCTTTCCTTTCTCTGGCCTGCCTCACCAGTGACCCACTTCTGTCCAGCTGCCGCGGACTTGTGCGGTTAAACGTGGGCCCCGTCCTCCGCTGTCCTATATGGTGCCTTCCTAGCAGGTTTGATGAGGTGTCGCACCAATAAATGATCACGACGACCGGTCTTTGGCTGAGGGTTGTTTCTCCTCCACCAACTTGGGATCCGGTACCCTTAATCTGCCTGACCCTTCACCCTGGATTCTCATGGGTTCTTAGGGTCCCTTCCACCTTCTTGTTCCTGAGCCCTTCTGTTTCTCTGTCTCTCCTCCGTCTTTCCTGTTCCTTCTTCTCCTCCCTTCTCATGGAGCTGGGCTCAGGTGGCACCACAGCTCCCCTTCACTTCCTCCTCGGCCTCTCACTAGGCCCTCCTGGAGTAGAGCTCCTAGAGAGCCTATACTCCCTGTCTTCTCCTCTCTGGACAGAACCTAGATCTAAGATGGTGCCCACCTTTTATACCTCCCTCTGACCATGAGCCCAGGTGACCAGCAACCAATGGGCTCCTACCTACACTCAGGAACCAACCCCTATCTGCCCCTACAGCACTGGGTGTTCCACCGCCCTCCCCACTCCAGGCAGGGACATAATCGGTCGTGCCTGCACTACTGTCTAGTGGGAGCACCGTTGAGCTGTCCCTCGGAAATGGGGTGTGTGTGCTGCATGCAGCTAACTGAGCCCTGGTCCACACTCCATCCTTACCCGGGAGTGGAATATCACACCTCTGGCAGAGGTGCAATACCCCTGTAGCGGCCGAACCCTCGGGGCGCTACACTTCACCCCTAACAGGCACAGCAGAGCTCGGACGGCTGCAAGTGAACGGAGAACGGCTGATTAGTAACTGCTGCGTCTCCTGCAGCTCAGATAAGAGCCGTACAGAGCGAGGGCTCAGTAATGATGAATACGGGAAGTGTCCGCCCCTCACATATCCTATATGCGGCCTCCAGAGGTAAAGTCTCCCCTGTAACCAGCGCCTTCTCCCACCTTCTCTGCTGGCATGCTCCATTGCTTAAAGGGGATGTCTGAAGAAAACAAGTTATCACTTATCCACAGGCTCGGTGATCACTTACTGATCGTGGGGGTCTGACCGCTGCGAACCATCGTCTGATCGGGAAGGAGTGGAAAGTCAGGATTCAACTGCAACTCCATTCATTCTCTATGGGGCTCCAGAAAAGCCGAGCTCAGGGCTTGAATGCCACATAGGGAAGGAATGGAGCAGATCCTGGAGTAATAACATGTCCTCCTCTCCTCAGCTTTCTGTCTGTGTAAGTGGCTCAGCCCTTGTCTCCCCTTCTGCACCGGCTTCTGTACTGGTCCCTGTAGACTTTCTCCTATGAGGAAGAGGAACTCCTCTGCCCTTCTGCTCTCAGTCCTCTGCGGCTTTTCCCCATCGCTCAGTGCAGCCATTATATATAATAAGGATCATTCTTGTCCGGCTTTCATCCCGCCCAGCTGACAAGGTAATAAACATGTGAGGTGGAAGGTTCACAATTATTAGATGTGTTGTGAAAAGTCTCCACAGCAAATTCAGAGAAAACTGCAGGGTGACCGCTTGTGAAACCAGCACAAAATCCAGTGGACAGCGCCTCCCTGCCCCCCGCCGGTCTCTGTATCCTGGCATTCAGCTATTCCATTTGGTGCTTATTCAGGGAGGAAAACAAAAATGTGATGTTCTTACACAGACGCCTGAAGACGCGACGTTCGCTGCGGTGACACCCAGCTGCGCTTGGTATCACAGATCCTAGAAGTGTGCATTGATGGATTCCTCCACAAGACGCCCTCATAAGCATTCACACACCTCCACCTTCCACCTCAGACCACCAGAGGGAGACCGTTAGGGATATATAAAGGGAAGGTGGAGCCAGGCAGCCCAGAAAGTGATTCAGCAGTTTCCTGCTCAGACACAGAAGGACTCAGTTCAGTCGAGCCAGAGCCTAGCAGTTCCTGCAGAAAGAGTTCAGTACAGTCTGCAGAGTGATTCCAGACTAGAACTCACAGAGCTCAGGATAGAGAGCTAGGAGTGTGCCGACGCTCTGAGAGCGGCGAAGAAGAGCAGTGTCCCGGCTGCAGTGTGTGTAGCCTAGTGAGGGCCCCGAGAGGGGCCGAAGGCGAGTGGAGAGTGAGTACATAGGGGGCAGAGGAGCTTAATTAGCTCACCCTGAAGCATTTACCGGACACCGGGTCCGAAGCTTACCGGGATCTCTATGACCCAGTAAAGCATAACCGGAATCCCTGGAGAACTACAGGTCCCAGGATCGCTAGAGTGCTGATACGTAACAGAGCCAGGAGACACATAGGCCTCGCAAGCTGAGGAGCGTGTACTCCAAGAAAAGGCCCTACCACAAGGTCAGCCAGCGCAGGACAGAGACAAAGTTAGGCCTAGCTCCAGGCAGGTCAGAAACTTACTACGCAGAGGCAAGAAACAGGGGGCCCTACACCCACTCATTGGGGAGGATCCTGATATGCACCCTTCACCCTACAGTGCTCCGGGATGTGCCTGACTTTCCATCAGTAAAAGGTACTGAAGTGACTACCGTGTCCGTCCCCGTTCTTGCTCTGACCCGGCTGGGTCTCGCCTGTCCTGCATTCCCCTTGCCATACGCTGCCCTGAGGCCTAGATCCACCTGTGGGGAGCTATACCATCGAGCTGCCTCATCACCGGCCTCAGTGGACTGCCGCAGAGCTGGTGATTATCATCAGAAACCACAGGTGGCGTCACGAACTTTCATAAAATGAACAAACAACCACCCTTTTAAAGAGTGACCCCAGGGTACGGGCCCAGGAGCCGACCACCGCGACATCCCCAAGGCCAGGCAAAGGCCCGGGTACCGAGTCATCCCCATCCCCTGGGCTGGTCACTGCTTTTCATTATCCAAGTTGGGCTGTTGTACGACGTGTGGACTACTCTGCTTGTTGGATTCTTGCATTACCACAAACACTGCCTTTATTTTGTGATTTCTGTGCCGCTTCCCATTTCTATTGGCAGCGTGATATACCAGCACGTGAGTGCTGCCACAATCATGTGTCAATAGGTTATTGATGGAGGCCGTGATACAGAGACCGTCCTGGACCAGGGAGGAGTTGGTACAGAAGCACCTAGAGAGGGGGGTACAGGGACTTCATTTCAATTTTAAAACTTAGCTGGATTGTGTTTAGCTACAAGACTGGAAAGAAAAATAGAAAAAAAAAATTAAGATTTTATTATTTGGCAAAATCGTCCATCAGAGGTTTGGCCACTACCAAAAAGTTTTTGATGAACTTACAGTAGCAGCTGGCGAAACCCAAAAAACTTTGTAACGCCTTTAAGTCCTGAATATAATACCAATCCAGTACCGTCCGGACTTTTGCCAGATCCATGCAAAAACAGTGAATGATAAGAAATAACCCAAAAAAGGGACCTCCTGAATGGAGAACATAAATTATTTGTCAAACCAGAGAAATGTATTATCTTTGAGTATCTGTAAGACCTGCCTGACATGTACCTGATGTGATACGAGGTGAATAAATTAGACTGTGGGGACCCCCAACGAAACCCCGACGCTCAGCCCCCCTACCGCCACCCCTTCCTTAACAATACAATAATGTAACTCTTACAACTGGATGGGTGAGGATCGGTCACAGCTTTATTAACTCTTTAACTCATTCCATTAGAAAGGCATTTTATTTCCAAAAATAATTCCGCTTGTTGCAGCATGCCCTGTGTCTCCACACCGGCAAGTTGGCCAACAAGAGTAACTTTCCAACATGTCCTTTCTATTTCAGGCCAAGGAGGATCCTGCGTACTCGTATGCAGGACTCAGACCCCCACCCATCATCATTAACGCTTGCTCCACTCCGTCCTGGAGTCCTGACAGGAATATGTCCAGTCCAATATCCGTTAAATGAACACCGTCGGGCCGTATGAGGCCAGCTTTATCTCCTTCCAGTTCTCGGTGTCTTATCACTACACCACCTCTTTCCTTTAAAAATCTTGCCATCCGAATATTTATTAGCCGCCTTGTCCGTTCGATGGCTGCACTGTCTCGCGCACCTCGCCATACCGTTCTCGGCACAATCTCTGACCATATTATAGTTAGTTTACTAAAAAATGCTCTGAAGCACTCAGTGTCTAGCTTCATTATTGCCATTAGTTCTGCGCTCTTGTAATGACCGAAGTCGTTTCCCCCAGCGTGTATAACTAAGATAACCGGACCTGTTACTTCTCTCCCTATGTTGATTACCTCCATTAGTACCTGTGGCCATCGCAGGCCTCTAATACCTCTCCAGTTGAAATATGTGTCATGAAACCCCATATTCCTCCCGCCTGGGCGGACTGTCGCCATTTTTTCTGCCCAGTATATGTACGAGTGGCCTATCACCCACACTGTTGGCTTATCGTCACCTATAAAAGAAACAAACCACGTTAGGATAACAAGTCCTGTCTTATGTATCTCGCAAAACACGCGGATCGCCATCTGCCTATCCTCTGCACTTCCGTTTCTGACAGTCCTGCTCTAGCTGCTTCCGTGGCCGCGCCTATGCGGAATGAGTGTGTCCCGTAATCTTTGGGGTGGTTCGCTGCTGATGTTAGGCATTTATTAAATATAAATTGGAACTGGTATCTTGATAATGGCGTTCCATCAATGTGTGATAGGAAGAAATTACTTTGTGGCCTGATGGCTGTATATGTTTTTACTATTGTTACCGGACACAGTGTACTGTTTGTGGGTTTTAGAAGCACCCAAGTGCCCTTGCCCGCTGGGTCTGTTTTGGATTTGCGTATGCGTAGGCGTATTGCATTATTGGCTATGACTACGTCCTGGTGTAATAAGCCTCCACTGGTGGTGATTTTGGATCGAGGGACTAATTCGCTTATGCGTAGCGCCCCGAAAAAGGCGATCACAAATGCAGTAGACAGTAGTGTTGCTTCAAATTGTGAGTGGCATGTTAATGGTGTTAGGGATATGATTTTTGAGAGCAGATTTAGTGACACGGGACGTCTGCACTCCTGACTTGGCTGACCTCTTTTCCACCCTTTTAAGGCTTGACTGATGATGAATCTTTTTGTCACATCTCCCCAATTCAGTAGTTGGAAACGAAATGCTACTTCGGTCAGCCACCGCTGCGCTGACGCCCCTGATATGCCCCTCATCATTATCTGGTGGAGAAATTCTATGGTTACATCTAGTCTGGCTTGTTCACATTGGTCAACCCGTCTGCCTGTTACTAGTCGTGTCCAGTCTTCCCATGCCTTACCGTATGCTTTCCACGTTGACGAGGCGACTGACGCTCTGATTAATGGCATCAGCTGTTCACCACTAGATCCCATAGGGAGGGTGGGCAACTGGTGCCCCAATTGAATTGTGATAAAGCGTTAGCAGCAGCGTTAGATCCCCCCTCCACATTGTGGCTAGCGCGGACCCATACATTGTGTTTTAGGCACAGGAATGCTAGCCGGCGTAGTAGGCCTAGCACTGGGAGAAACGATGATGCCATCTTATTAATGCAGTTCGCTAGGCTGGTGTTATTTGTTATGAAGCATATATTTTTGTTCGCTAGGTACGTGCCCGATATTTCTATGGCTACCACTATTGGGAAAAGTTCCAGGAGTGTCTGTTTTTTTGTTAACCCTTGTTCAGACCAATACGGAGGCAATAAGCCTGTGCATCACTGGTTATCTAGTATCCGCCCGCTTCTGCTGCCCCGGTGAATAATGTTAGTTCAATGTTGGACTGTTCTGCTGACATAAATAACTTGTGACCATTGAATGATTGTAAGAAGGTTTTCTACACCTCTAAGTCCGCCCGAAACTGCCTGCTGATTCTGATTCTATGACTCGGTTTTAATGCACGTTTTGTTGCAAGGGATAAACGACGAGAAAAAACCCTTCCGACTGGCATCACCCGGCTCGCGAACACGAGGAGACCTAGTAACACTTGCATCTGTTGTAGTGTTACTTTCCGTACTGTGCAAAATCCCTCGATGAGGTGTAGTGTTTTTTGTATTTTTTCTGTTGGGAGGTGGAATAACCTTGCTGTGGTGTCGATTTTGATGCCAAAGAACGATAGCTTTGTTGTGAGGCCTATGGTTTTTGTAGGGCATAATGGGACTCCGAACCGTCGAGAGATGTTTGTGAATTCATTAAGTAATGATTGGCATTGATTTGAGTGTTTGGGTCCGACTAATAGGAAGTCATCTAGGTAATGTGTGACGGACCTATTGCCGGTTTCGTACCTCAACACCCATTCTAGGAAGGAACTGAATAGTTTGAAGTAATAACAAGATATTGAACAACCCATTGGGAGGCAAGTGTCGTAGAAGTATTCATTGTCCACTTGGCATCCCAGCAGGTGGTAGCAATCTGGGTGCACCGGTAGTAGGCGAAAGGCGGATTCTATGTCGGATTTAGCGAGCAGCGCTCCGGGCCCCGCATCGCGTACTAACATTACTGCTCTGTCGAAAGACGCGTAGGAGACCGAGGCGTCTTCAGACGAAATACCGTCATTTACAGACTCTCCTTTTGGGTAAGATAAATGATGGATAAGCCGGAATGAACCAGCCTCTTTTTTGGGGATTATTCCCAGAGGGGAAACTCTTAGGTTACTGAATGGTGGTGTTGGGAAAGGGCCCGCCACT
Source organism: Phyllobates terribilis (assembly GCF_046119375.1). NCBI lineage: Eukaryota > Metazoa > Chordata > Amphibia > Anura > Dendrobatidae > Phyllobates > Phyllobates terribilis. The sequence goes on along the minus strand of NW_027362944.1, from coordinate 2,500,297 downwards.
CTGCCTAGAGCTACTTCTTTTTGTATTTTTTGCCTAAGTATTTGAGGGTGCTCTTTTGAAGATTTAAGGTTATTTGCAAAGGTGGGCGATTTATTAAGTTTGAAAGGGATGAAAAAAACGTATGTGAAACCAAAACGTAATTGCCCCGCTGCGTCTTTCTTAGGATATTGGTCTAGCCAGGGGCCCATCGCGTTTACGCTCACCGTGGTCCTTGGATTCTGACTGTGGGAGTTTAATTGATAATTTGCTTGCGGGATGAGAACATCTTGCCGCGGGGTGGGCTGCACCCCAGGCTGAGCATTCATGTTTGTATCTGCATAAGGCGCAGAAGCGACAGCGTCCCTCATTGTACTGTCAGCAGGCCCCTGGTCTACGTACTACCACTGAATTTTGGCCTGCTGTTGCCTGTTGTCCAGTAGCCGTTGTTGGAAAGGGATGGTGTTTCTGTGACAGCATTAATCGCAACCATACGTCTGTAGCTTTTACCTCCCAGCCTAGCTGTGGTTGCAGGGCCAACTGCCTCCGGAACTCTTCATCGTAGCGCCACCATGCTGAACTGCCGTGGGCTTTGTACGAGTTATCCACCGTATCCTGGTATATGAATAGTTCCGAGCAGCGTTCCGGATGCTTTTGGCCCATGATGCAACCCAGCACAGAAAACGCCTGTAGCCAGTTACTCATTGTCTTTGCGACCTTTTGTCTGTTTCTGTCGAATGGTCTGTCGGCTATCCTTTTCTCTTTGTCTATAGTATGTTGGTCAGCGGTTACAAGTGACCAAATGTCGATGTAGTCATTATTCCTTATTTTAATTCTGGTGGTTTCCTCGTCTATGTGTGAGCCCAATGGGCTTATCCTGCAAAAGAATGCGTCCTTGTGTACACTGGCTAATGGTAGAGTTGTTTTAGTAGAATTATGTTTAGCGCCTGATGGCGCGGATAGTTGTTCGACTATGGCCTTAAGGGCCGCTATTAAGTTGGTGTTACTATTTCCCATTTCAGTTATACTTATATTGCACGCACCCATTCCTGCGGCTGGAGGAGGGACTCCGATGTGTGGAGGGACTCTGACACCTGTCTCGCTCGGGGTGAGCGGCGTGCCTCTGCTCGTAGACCTGCGTGAAATCGTTGTATCGTGCAGACTGTAAGCTCTGGAGGGTGCCATTGTATAGTTTCTGTCCCCCGGAGGACGGGATCGGTGCAAGCGGCTGTTGGGGCTCGACGATGCGCTCGACATCTCTGATGCAGAGGATGGTGAGCGCCACCTTGAGGACTGCGACCTGTGACCCCTCCTGGGAAATGCCGATCTCCGCTTTGCTTGAGATGTCCGCTTCCTTCGCCGGTGATTTGTGTGCGATGGCGTAGATCTGTCGTCGGAGGAACTACAGCGAGTTCGCCTAGAGTGAGTACGCCTGGAGTCTCTGTGTCTCTGAGGGTGTATGGGGGGTTCTGCGCAGTTTACATGTGTCCCACCGGGACCTGTCGGTGCTATTTGTGGCCAGGGCAATGCTACAGCGGTGTCAAGCGCGTGCGTCGCTGCGCTATTATAGGGGTATATGGTGGAGGCGAGGATGGTCGCTGAAGTGTTTAGGCTCCGTATCGTGTCCATCAGCGGGGTATTGATACTGTGACTGGGCGCTGGATGGGCTGCGGTGATTACAGGGCCGCAATGTCCCCTGGATGTGTAGTGTCACGTGTTCTGTTTTGGGAACTTTTTCTTTTATTTTTAATAGGAGTTTTTCTGTGGGGGATTGTTTGGGGGGGAGGCAGAGCACAGCCCCCGGCAGAGGATTCCTGTCCGGAGCTCTGCTCTGCCACAGCCCCTGCTGTGTGTTGAGGGGGCGGGGAATGGTTACTAAGTGGCCCGCAGCTTCTTCTGTGAGGCTGCGGGGTGCTGTGCCTAAAGCGCTCTGGAGGACGGGAATGCCTGCTGGACCTCTGCCCTCCAGGGCGCTCCTCGGCAGGATGCGGGACAGGAGTGTTAACGGGGGTGGGGAACAACAGGCTCTGTGCTGTCTCCAGCGCCGGCGGCAGGCAGGAGACCTGAATCCCCTCTGTGCCCGCCGCCGACATGGAAGACAGCCCGCACTCATTTATTAGTGCAGCGGAGCCCTGCACCCGCTGTGAGTGAGGCGCAGGGTCCACTGCCGCACTAGCTTCAGCTTCCTGCTCCGCCCCGCAGCTTTCTGGACTGGGGGGCATGACCTGCGGGGTCACGTGAGGCGGACATGCGCCCCGCACATGCGCATCGAGCGCTTCCTGCCCTCCGGCTCCGCCTCCCCCAACATGCCTCTTCGGCCTAGTGGAGTCGCACGCCCGCTTCCGGACCGCCACGTCTGCCCGCTTCCCCGAGTCAGCGCGCGCCCGCAGCACTACCGCAGCCACCTGCCGTCCCGTGCCGGGTTGAGTGGCCCGATGAACACTGTAAAGTTGTGCGGATGCGGCGGTCAGGTGAGGATGGGGATCGGGACCAGGCCGCGGAAGTAATGCAGCCCCCCGTTTCAGATGACCCGACCGCCGTGGAGGGGACCGTTGTATCGTGGGCAATTGGAGTGAGTAGGCCCAAGTGGTGAGGGGACTGGGACTGGGGAATATGATGTTCCCATAAGGGGTTGAGGGCCAGGGGCAGGGTGATCTGGGGATTTAGAGCTTGGGGCCAGGGGGATGAGCGCTGAGCCCCGACATGAGAGCCTGTAACCAGCGCTCACCCCCCTGTGCAAACCCAGCCTGGAGGGCCTCAGCAATCTGACCTGATCCTGAAATCTCCATGACATTCGACTCCGGGACCAGCAAAGAAAGGAAGTAACGTGGGATGTCCCGGTGTTTATGTATCCAGGGGACGGCTTGCAGCAGCCGTCCCTTTCGCTTCATTGGATCCTTCCGGGGGCTTCAGGATCACTGGTCAGTAAGGGGCAGAGAAGGGGGGGTCACCAATCGCCACGGCCCAGGGAGGGGCCACCACAGTCAGTGACTCCCTCCTTATTTAGTATGGAGTCTACCATTATGTCATCAAGATGGGTTTGTTGTGATCTACCTGCCAGATGAGTAAAAATGGGAGCATTAGTCAACCCAAATGCCATCACAAGGTTTTCATAGTGCCCCTCAGGAGTATTGAAGGCCGTCTTCCACTCATCTCCTCAATGTGAATGAGATTATAAGCCCCCCTGAGGTCTAGTTTAATCAAATTGTAGGAGCCAAATGGTTTTCTAAAGAGGTCTGGGATGAGAGGGAGAGGATATGCATCCCAGACCGTAATCTGATTAAACTCGCAAAAATCAAGGCAGGGGCACAACCCCTAGTTTGTTTGTTTTTTGACAAAGAAAAACCCCACTGCAACGGGAGATGAAGAAAGTCTTATATGGCCCTTTGGTAGACTTTCAGTGATCTAGTTTTTCATGGCCTGCCTCTCTGAACCAGAGATATTATATAACCTGCTTTTTTGGTAGCTTGGCCCCAGGAATAATATTACCGACGCAATCATAAGGATGATGGGGAGGAAGTTCTTGACTCCCCTGTTCAGAAAACACATTCCTGAAATCAGACCCACCGTGGCTATCCGAGTGACCAAGCAGTGTTCTTGGCAATACTCGCTCCATTTTACCACCTCCCGAGTCTGCCAGTCTAAGTGCCCACGATGCAGAAATGCTCCGGATTTTTCCTGAGCGTTTCTGCATCTCCCTGGCAGAAAAAAATGCATGCGGATTGTACATGCGGATTGTACATGCGGATTTTACATGTGTTTTTCCTGCCAGGGACAAGCGTAAGTGAAGCGTTTTTTCACTTGCATTTCCGCATGCGGGTTGTCAAGCGCTTTCTAAGCAATTTTAGCATCACTTGGAAAGTGCTTGACAACTTGGTCACACTATATAAATACATGCAACCGGCATGGATTTATATAGTGTGACCAAGTTAATAGTTGAAGAAAAAAGATTAAAGATGGTAAAAAAAACAAAAAACAAAAACATTTTACTTACCTTCTGATGGCCCCTGGTCTCTTGTATGGCTCACGGTGGTGTGAAAGGACCTTCCATGACGTCATTTAGTCATGTGACAGGTCACGCGACCGCCGACGAGCCGTACAAGAGACTGGACGCAGCGGAGAAAAGACCGGGGGCCATCACAAGGTAAGTATAATGTCTTTTTTTCTTTTCGTCTTTTTTTTTTTTTTTTTTTTTACAGGTACCATGGTACCCGGGTCTGGAGGAGAGTCTCCTCTTCTCCAGACCCAGGTACCATCCGCACGTTGAATCGCTTAATATCCGCATGTGCACATGTAGTCATGCGGATATTAAGCCATTCAATGGAGGCGAAAACGTCGCGATTACGCAAAATAATTGGTAGTGCTGCGGATTTTTCTGCACTGATAATGCGCTGCGGAAATTTCCGCAGCATGTGCACAGCACATGCGGATTATCATTGGGGAACATTGCAGACCTTCTACCAAGCGTTTAAGCGTTTCTGCAATGGAATTGCCGCTGCGGAAACACTTAAAAGACGCATAGTGGGCACACAACCTACCACAGGATTGTGCAGCGTAAACCAAGGTAGTCTAAGGACCACAGGAGAGGTCAAGCCCTCTAGCACATAACAGTCAATAAATTTTGAGTGCAAGGCCCCTACCTGCAGATGTAGCACACGAGCGACAAGAGTAAAATAGCCCTAGCTCAAGGGTGCAGAGTCAATGGCGATTATGGGTGTTGAGCCAGAAAATTTATGAGGTTTGAGGTCCTGATCGGACCTAGCGTCGATCAAAATAAACCCCGCCCCACTGTCCAGAAAGGCAGAAATTACCACCATACTTTTGCCAAGATGGATCTTGGACGGTAAAAAAAAAAATTGTGACCTACCCACAGAGGAAATAAGTACACCCCCGAGTTGCCAATTCACCCCGCAACTCGGGCGCCTTAGTTTTCCGGTGGGTGTTTAGGAATTTAGGAAAGACACACACACACACACACTCCCCCTTTCCGCCAAACTACAGTTGGACCAACAGAACAAGTCGCCACACCCAACAGCATGGGTTCCTCAGTTAACTCAAACCTCGGTGCCCTTGACCCCAGGCCCCCTGCAAATTGGAGTGTCTCCTTATGTCTCTGGAAAAGACAGCGGTTAACACACAAACGCCTCTTCAAAACAACCAACACCTCCGACTCCAGAACTAGGCAGCATAAATCTAACACTGGCAATCCAAGATTGCCAGAGGCGAGTATATATAGGAGAGGGGAGAGGCCAACACTGAACAGCTGAGACCATCAATGCTGGAAAGCTCTAGCAGCACTCAACTGAACAGATTAACCTTTGCACTGCTAGCAGAAACCTTCACGGTTTAATATGATAGTGAAGTGCTTCTAATCAGTGCAGGAGCTCAGACGTCGCAGTCTTCTGGCCCCTCTAGTTACGGTAAACCCGTGGTACCTGGATTCCAGCGATGTGTCACTTACTGAGCTGCTTGATGCAGTGTTGATAAAATCCCTTTATTAGCTGCAGATGTTCTGCCTATGCACAGGGTACACAGAAAGCTGTCAATCAGTGGTGCGGGTGGGGCTATATATAGAGCTCATGAATGTGGAGGACTACATGGTAGCAGGTTTACTAGTCCTTGAGTGATAAAACTAAAACAAGCAGCCAGTTATTGACACATGGCTGGAATCAGAATCTCTGTCTTTATATAATCAGAATCTAATAAGAGGATAGATGCAAGTGTACAATAAATCTGGAAGAAAAAAGAAGTAATCAGTATATCATAAATTATATCTACCCTACAGGTAGCATATGCATTATAATTACATACAACATCACTAAGGAAAAGTACCTCATTTGCGTCGACCACCAATAATACACCTTGGCAAGCAGAAAGGGACCTTGAAACTTCGTAGATAAAATCAACATGACCCTACAAAAGTACAAAAACGTTAAAAGGGAAAACATGTTGGACAAATATGGATTGATGGATACAAGGCGCATTCTTAAATAACCATGTATAAATGTGAGGGGAGTCATTTCGTATGTAGATGGACAAAGAATGCTGAGCGTTGGAAACATGTTGCTATGTTGCATAAATTTTTCACTTGAACCTTGTGGATTAATGGACTTTTAAAGATGAAATAATAAAGATGGATTTTATGGAGCTGGAGTTCCTTTTCTTTTTCCTGTGATTTACACACGTGTGGCCACACGATCTCCAGGCTTCAGCACGCCGAGAGCCACTGTGGGTGAGCTGGTGGTTTTTTTTCTATAGCATTCTTAAATAGGCTGTGCCAAGATCGCAACTTTTTGGCTATTCTGTGGGGGGGTTGACAACCGGGACCTCCAATGATCAGAAGAACAGATGTCTCACATCCCCTTTTTTAATGGAGTGGTGCCATTGTCTACGGGACTGATGGAGATAGCTGCGCTCTGAATTCGGCCATCTCCGGCAGCCCATTAGACTTTGAGTGGAGCAGCAGTGCACGCGCTCATCGGCCAATCCATTGGCGTAATATGGCTCCTGCACCTGATTTCCTGTGATTGGGGTCCCAGAGATGGGTCCCCCAGCTATTAGCAAGCAATCTGTTCTGTAGAAAAGTGATAAGTTGTAATCTGAGAGCAAACTCTTTCAATTTTAAAATATTGGATAGCTCTTATGGGCGTCTATAAAAAAAAACAAAACAGTGTTAGATCTACAGGGTCGGCCATTTATATGGATACACCTAAATTAAATGGGAATGGTTGGTGATATCAACCTGAAACAACGGATACTGGAAGCCTGTGCTAGCATTTCTTCTGCGGTGTTGCTATCAGTGTGTCAAGAGTGGGAGAAGAGGGTTGCATTGACAATCCAACACAATGGGCAGCACTTTGAACACATTTTATAAGTGGTCATAAACTTGTACAAAACTCACGAAAGAATAAAGTTACGTTAAAACAAAGCACACCATTGTTTTTCTTATGAAATTCTCAATAAGTTTGATGTGTCACATGACCCTCTTCCAATTGAAAAAATAAAGTTGGATCCAAAATGGCCGCCATGGTCACCACCCATCTGGAAAAGTTTTCCCCCTCCCATATACCAATGTGCCACAAACAGGAAGATGATATCACCAACCATTCCCATTTAATTTAGGTGTATCCATATAAATGGCCCACCCTGTAAAATAATAAATTATTATTATTATTATTGCAGCTGCTGCATTTTGTATAACTCATTCAGTATCTGAACATCTGCAACAAGAGCACAGAGAAACAAATCAAGAAGAAACGTCACACTCACCGGAGTGTGGATCAGGTTCAGGAGATACTTCTTTCCCTCCTAAGTGTAAAACAGAGACGCAGTCTGGGCCTTCACCGTAATCCGGGCTCCCTCTCCACCTGCAGCTTGGCCAGAACTTGCTTATTGGAGGCGGCTTTTGGAATACACCCTGAGGGAAGGAGCGAGACCCCAGAATCCACACTGTTAGCTCGTGGTGGCAGTGTCCCCCTCCATACTAGTCTGTCAAGGTTAGCTTGTTTCTGTGCTTTATATATGTATTTTATGTGTGTAAACCCTCTTCATGTGTACAGCAGCCTGGAATGAACGCTGCTTAAAAAATAAATAATAGAGTAAGGCCTCATTCAGACCACAGTGATTTCTCTTGTAGGTAAAAAAAAAAAAAGACCGATTTTCATCAGCTTTGTTTTGCATCCGAGAAGTTCTAAACTTTGATTTGGATCAAAATCCGACAGGTGAACGTGTTTCTGTGAAAAATACGCGATCCACAGAAATATGTGAACAGCCCTAGACTATAATAGATATGAGTTCTGTGAAAAACAAGGATCGAGCTCGTACGAGATCCAACATTTCATTCTATAAATCTACATAAATAATTAATAACGTGCCAAATTGCTTTTTTTTGTGTATGTTTTGCGTGTACGGAGGGAAAGTTCCCAGTGCTAGTGTCTATGGTGCTCCATTAGGCTAGGGCTACCTTGTGACTGTGTGTGGCGCTACTGATTGAGCAATAGCTCCAGTTCAAAGCAATACACTAATTTTAAAAGGAAATCTGTTTGACCTCAGATGTGGGCATGCAGGCCTTTGACATGTAAATCTAAACCAATGGACACTTTTATATCTTCTACCTGTTGCTGCACTCCTAAGTAATTAGAATTTTGGTTCACATGCAAATGAGGAGTTAAGTCTCTGTCTCCTGAGATTATCTCCCACAGCAAGCATCCGTTCTCTTTAGGCTATGTTCCCATCGCTTTTGATGAGTTTTCGATGTTGCAGATTTTCTACAGCATTCCTGCACCTATTAAGTAAAATAGGTTACTTGTTTTTTTTTTCTTTAAATCTGTAACATCAAAAGCTCACTGAAAGCTCGTGGTGGGAACTTAGCCTCAGTGTCAATGATAGCTCACAGTTTTTTGGGACTTCAGGCACCAGGCAAGGAAAATCAGACAGTAAGCTATCAATCAAGATAAAGAGGGTGGTGCTGGGCAGGGAAGCAACCTTGGAAGGCTGAGGCTCGATAAGTGCTCCATTACACCCAGAGCACTTAGAAATGCAGCAACAGATAAAAGATATAGAGGTGTCTATGGATTTAGCTTTCCAAATCCTGCATGGTCATGAATGGGAATTGGAGGGAGGGGTATATCTGAAGGATTCCCTTAAATTATTAAATGGCAATTGCAGTTCACATAGTTGCATACTACGTAATCATTAGCGCTACTAAAATGTGCACTTCAAGCACCAGTAAAAAAGATTCCTTAGAGGTATCTGGTCACTATTAGTGATGATCGAGTGTGTTCTATCAACCCCTCCGGCGAGCACGCTCGGGTGCTCGCTGAGTATTTTGGCATGCTCGGCATTTCATTTAATGTCGCCGTGCCTGCAAGTGTCACGGCTGTTAGACAGCGTGCTCGCCGAAGGGGTTCATAGAACACGCTCGATCATCACTAGTCACTATACATGAGTATACCATAAAAAACAACATATTATATAGTGAATAACACAGACACTATTCAATACAGCAGGGTTGAGGTGTATTTTGTGGTACAAAATTACAGTATTTTTGAATGACACCATTCACTTTACTGTGCAAGATATAGAAAAAAGGGTAATGAACTCCAAATAAAGTGAAATGGTGCAGAAGAAAAAAAAACAAAAACATTTCACTGCTTTTAAAAAATTCTAAACTTTGCAAACAAATTGTTTGGCTGTGTTTCAATTTTCTAAGACCGTTTTTAATACTTACCATTTTGGGGTACAACTTTTTGATTGCTCCATCAAATGAATAGTCATAAGTTACTTACCGGTAACGGGATTTTTCAGAGACCATGACAGCACCACGAGAGAGGGGATCCGCCCACCAAGGAGAGGAAACCTACAGGCTTAAAAGGGCGCCACCTCTCTCCCGCCTCAGTTTGGATTACAGAGCACTGAGAGGACCGCCAGGTTAATGAACACAGCAAACAATCACAAAGTTGCCATAGCTCACGACACCTATTGAGTGTGAGATTATAATTTATAAAAGGGGAGTGCTCCCACAAAGGTGAAGGGAGGGAATGTAAGGGTGCTGTTATGGTCTCCGAAAAATCCCATTACCGGTAAGTAACTTAAGATTTTATCGGTCGACCATGACAGCACCACGAGAGAATTACAGGGATGAAGTAATCTATTGAAGGACCACAGCCTGGAACACTCTTCTCCCAAAGGTGAGGTCAGCCGATACTATATAGGTTAGATATGGGTGTGTCTATGGAATGTAGAGGGACAGGACCAGGTAGCAGCCTTACATATGTCTTCTAATCAAGACACCTGTCTTCTCAGCCCAGGAGGTCGACACAGCCCGGGTGGACTGAGCCTTCAACCCTCCTGGCACTTCCTTGCCGCTAGATGTATATGCTAGAGAAATGGCCTCCCTATTCCATCTAGCTATGGTGGACTTTGTGACATTAGACCGTTTTCTAGCCCCTTGGTAGGATATAAACAACGAGTTATCTTTCCTAAAGCTTCTGGTAACTGAAAGGTACCTAACCACTATTGTTGAGCATTCCGATACTGTAATATCGGGTATCGGCCGATATTCGCGGTATCGAAATTCCGATACTTAATTCCGATACTTTTACAATATCGAATACCGGAATCGGAAGTTCCCATAATGCCTGCGCTCTGCAGTGTCTCTGAAGGATGACAAGCTGGATGGCAGCGCTCAGCTGAGATCCAGCCTGTCATCAGAATGCCATCCCAGCTTGGGAGAATTCTCCTGATCGTTTAAAAGCCGGTGGGCGGTAAAAAGCCGCCGGCTTACAAAAACAATCACACAGCCCCATACTGCTTCCCCGCAGCCTCCCACCCCGATCCTCCGCTCCTCTCGCCACCTCCAATCCCAATCGTAAGTTAGGACCGGGCGGGGAGCACAGCACCAAGGAGCGGGGAGCGAAGGACCCGGGCGGGGAAGCCGGCAGTGAAAAGACTTCACCGCCGGCTTTCCCGTTCTGTGCTGCGCTTTCCCGCCGGTTATTTCAAATGAACAGCTGAGGTATCAGGTGATGCTGATCAGCTGTTCATTTGAAGTCGCCGCGGTGCCCTCAGAGGGTTCATGTGAGTTCATGCTTGACTGCATTGCATGAACTGACATGAACTTTCCCACGGCCGCACAGGTCAGCCTCACCTCCCAGACGATCAGCCCGTCATGACTGGTGTGTGTGGGTGTCTGTTCGATGTCTGCGGGTGTGCGCGATGTGTGTGCGGGTGTGCGCGGTGTCTGTGCGATGTCTGCGAGTATGTGCGGGTGTGCGCTGTGTCTGTGCGATGTCTGCGGGTGTGTGCGTGCAGGCAGACATAGGCCGATGTGACACTACTACTCCCATCGGCCTATGTCTGTCCCCCGTCCACTCGTGCCAGCAGGATCAGCTCGATGGGAGCAGTAGTTCCCATCAGCCTGATCCTGCTATATAAATTGCCCTACTGTGTCCCCAATAAATTTTAAATACATTTCATTGGTGGCCAGTGGTTACCTACAATAAATTAGTTTATACATTACCTGTCCCCGCCGATCGCCACCTAAAATAAAGTAAAAAATAAAAAACTACACCTATACTCACCTAGACACCTAATTCCCCGAAGCCATCGATCTCCTGTAATAAAATATAAAATAATAAACCACAACCTTATCCTTACCCCTCCGTAGTAGTCCACGAGTGTCCCACGAAGATCTCCAGTTCAGAGCAGCCACATAGAATGTGACCGCTCTGAACCGCTGCCGCCGCTAGAATGACAGGGCCGTAAAGCAGCCCCGTCATTGCATAAGCGGGTTCGCCGGAGTTCAGGCAGCGCTGCTCCGGTCAGCTCCTTTACGGCCCTGCTGTATCGTGAGAAATTCCCACGGTACAGCAGTGCCGTAAAGGAGGTCTCCGGAGCTGCGCTGCCTGAATGCACTCCGGTGACCTCAGTCAGTGGCTCCCGCTGCCGGGAGCGGTCGTGTTCCCGGCAGCGTGAGCTTACAGCAGCCATGCACAGCTGTCACCATCTCCAGATGTGACAGCTGTGCATGGGAGATCAGCGCAGGAATGTGGACAGGTAACTATTTTTTTTTTTTAGTAAACTAAGAATTAAATAAAATGGTGTGTTTTATTTCATAGAAATTATTTTTTTCTGGGTGTAGTGTGTTTTTTCTTTTTAACACTTTGTAGGTTAGTAATGGGGGTGTCTTATAGACGCCCATCATTACTAACCTGGGCTTCATGGCAGCTGGCGCTGACATGAACCCCAGCCCTATTACCCCCTGCCACCGCACCAGGGCAGCGTGGAAGAGCGAGGCTAAGTGCCAGAGTTGGAGCATCCTATGGATGCGCCATTTCTGGAGCGGCTGACGGCTGGTGTTTCTAGCCTGGGAGGGGGCCAATATTCATGGCACCCTTCCTGGGCTATTAATATCAGCCCCCAGCTGTCTGCCTAGCCTTTGCTAGCTATTAAAATAGGGGGGACCCCACATCATTTTTTTTGGGGGGGGTCCCCCATTTTAATAGCTAGTAAAGGCTAGGTATTCAGCTGGGGGCTGATATTAGTAGTCTGGGAAGCTCCGTGGGTATTACCCCCTTCCCAGGCTTCAAACATCTGCCCCAGCCGTCTGCTTAACCTCCGCTAGAGACTAAAATTATGGGGGATCCCACGCCAATTTTTTTTTTAAATAAATCCTTTATTTTAACACTAAATGACATTTGAGGAGTTAATAAAGATGCAGTCCCTAAATTATTATTTATTTTTTAATTAATTTTTCCCAAAAATTTTGACGTGGGCTTTGCTATATTTTTGTATGCCAGCCAGGTACAGCATCCAGCTTCTATGAACGCGCCATTTTCCGGGGTGGCTGCGGACTGCAATTTGCAGCGGGGGAGGGGCAGAAAGCTTGGGCCTCCCTGCGCTGCAGATTCCATCCCCCAGCTGCCTAGTTGTACCTGGCTGGACACAAAAATAGGGAGAAGCCCCACATATTTTTTTTTTTAATTATTTCATGAAATTCATGAAATAATAAAGAAAAAAAGGGCTTCCCTATATTGTTGTGTCCAACCAGGTACAAATAGGCAGCTGGTGGTTGGGGGCAGCCCGTTCCTGCCTGCTGTACCTGGCTGGACCCAAATATAGTGCGAAGCCCCACGTCAATTTTTTTTAATTATTTCATGAAATTCATGAAATAATAAAGAAAAAAAGGGCTTCCCTATATTTTTGTGTCCAGCCAGGTACAACTAGGCAGCTGGGGGCTGGAATTTGCAGCGCAGGGAGACCCAAGCTTTCTGGGCCCCACCCGCTGCAAATTGCAGTCCTCAGCCGCCCCGGAAAATGGCGCGTTCATAGAAGCGCCATCTTCTGGCGCTGTACCCAACTCATTCAGGGCCCTGGTGCGGTGGCTCACTGGGTAATAAAGGGGTTAAGGCCAGCTTGGCATTATCAGCTGGCCCTAAGCCCGAAATTCATGGGGTCACGCCAATATTAGACATGACCACCATGAATTTCTAGTAAAGTATTTAAAAAAAACACAACACCCAGAATAAAGTCCTTTAATTGAAATAAAGACACAATTCTTTATTGTTCTAAATTAAACCATACTTACCATCACGCCCATTCCAGCTGAAGCCAACGATCTCCTGCAATAAAAGTAAAATAATAAAGCAACCTCATCCTTACCTTTCCATGGTTCCCACGACAGCTTCAGCTCTGCTACATCGAGATGACAGGCT